>NC_071354.1:17870000-20270000 GCF_943734655.1 Sabethes cyaneus | reverse complement strand
TTTTAACATTAAATGAGTTTATTTCGAGATTTATAAAAATGCTTTCCTTCGCAAGAATCCTCTGATTTTAATAAGCTCGAAAATGCCATTCCAATCAAACCAACGAACTATGCGAGGTAATGTCACTGGCTGGCACTTTCAACCTGCTCTCGAATAAAAAAATACAGGGCATTATCTCAAGCCAGTGACTCTCGACCGACCCGCACAGGTCACGCCAGTCTAACGGCATTCCTTCGTTCATTCGCATTTGCACCGGACTGAGTTCGAAAAATACCCTCCTTTTGCTCAATGAACAGGAAAAAATCCCATTTCAAAGAATGCCGCTTTATCCGTCGTGTATGCTCAGCTTCCTATCTTCCTATGATCTTTCGAATCCTTAGAAGCATCCTAGTGCCTGTTGTGCTCTGATTGAATTACTGTCCATACGTGCTGGGGCAATCGGAAAGCTTGCCTATTCGCCAGACACGTCCGACTTACGGTTCCGGTTGTCAGTTCTGGTTGACGATAAAAAGACCCATCTTCTAGGAAATAAAGTATTCTCCCAATTAGTGTTCACACACGAGTATGTAAATCAAAACCAATTCCGGTCAACATTGCTGTTGTGCTGTTTCTCGGAGCATTTCCATTCTTTTTTATCATCCCATTTACCGCGCCACTATCAGAGTCGAAGTTCGAAGCTCCTCCACCGCGCGGCGCGCCTGATTGCACAACTCACACACAAAAGGAAGGCTCGCATGTTGTTGCCCTGGGTCGGGGATCTCCGAACGTGCTGATAAGAGTTCAACGTATTCCACTCCGCTCCGGTGTGCAAGCGGGACGGAAGGAAACCACTTAAATGTAAATGTCAGTATTATAGTAGTCGGTGCGGTACCCGACGACGACGACGACGACAACGCTCCGATGACGATGATTGAGAGCGAAGATTAGAACTCCGTTCATTCTTGGTAAATGGTAAATAACCTTAGGTTCTACAACCGACCAAGCTGTGTGCATAATCGTTTAGCGAGGACGAAAGGATTTGCTTTTCTTTTTCGGTATGTGCATCGAAACTGAAGCAACAAGCCAAGCTTTGATGGTATCCTTTTTCGTTGTGCCCCCCCCCCAATGTCGTTGGAAGGACTCCGGTTTCACGGAGGTAAAGTGCGATGATGCGCCACCGAATAGACAGGTGAACGTTTCGAGCTTTGGTACAATGAACTGTTTACTGCAGCTGTTTTGTTGCGGAATTTGTTTTTGGGGTGACTTTTTTCGATAATCTCAATATTATAATTTAGCCACTTTTTCTACGATACTGTTAACTGTTTACTTAATAGGTAAATGACCTGAACCAGTTTCAAAATTATATCTTTCGTGCTCTAAAATACTGTCTTTATTTTCTTTTTTTTTACAGGTGACGGCACCAGTTAATAATAAGGTTTGTAAAATTATTCATTAACATTCTAAGTCATTGTTACGGTTTGTTTCAACAACGGACAAAGTTGCAAGTTCAGTTGACCTTCATTTCCGGATGACTAGACAGGAGACAAGAGCTTGCGGGTTGTCTATCCATTGCTGGAGAAAATTTGAATTAAATTGACAACCGGTAATCCGGGCGATGCTGAGCAGACAAACTTTAACTAGAATAACCGAAACTTTTCCGTCATATTTGCTCGTTCGCCCTGTCACCAGCTGCCAGTCCTACTGAAGGAAGGTGCACCTTTCAGTAACTGTGTGTAGCAGTAAACTGAACTGAAGTGTGAACAAAGTCTCATGATATAAGCTGTACAAGTTTTACCGCCATCAAAACTCAATCCCCTGTCGGAAATTAGTTCGGGACAAAATTGAGTTGCCGGTGCCGGTAGCATGTGCTGTCAACGATAACTTTTCTCTATGGGTGATAACCATTGAATCACCAGGATGGGTGCGATTACGATCGTTAAAGTGAACCAAGGTCTTCCTTGGTAGGGACCTTGTACCAGGAGAATGTAACAACGCTCGGAAGACATCATTCGAATGGGGAAACAAAGCTGCTGCATTTAATATCTGTTCAACATCGTTGTTTGGAATGGAAATGTAATGGTATTTTTGTTAATAAAATTTAAGCACGAGGCTCCATTCTATGTTACCAGTCCTTTGATCAAGAGCAAAATTATCTTCAATATGACCTTAATCTCGAACAATCGTTTAATCAAAGCTGCTAGCTTGCTCTGCTAGGATACTGGACGTGCTCTCAGAAAGGATGTCTTCCAGTAACGCATATTATAAATTTATGTTCTAATGCAGTTACTTCGTAAGATACTTTGTGCTGACATTACAACTTTCTGCTCGGAGCTGAAACCCTGCACGGTCTCCAATCACAACCCGGGAGACCCCAATTCGCGTCTGACCCAGTAATGTCGAGGCTAGCAAGTACGGCTAAAAATGAATGAAAATAAATTGCTCTTTTATTGGACTTGATTTTGCAAAATTTGCAATGCCATCACAAAACACCACCGTGTAACCACCGTGTCAACAGAGCGGGGGTTCCACGGGTACGGGCCAAAAACAAAGAAGACGCGCAAAAATTGCCTCCCGTTGCCGTCACGTCGTCGGATCGGAACCAGTTTTTTCCCGTCGCACCATAAATGCCGATGCGATGCACTTGGTTGTCAAAATAAAAACACGGAAAGTGCATAATGCTTACCGTGTCGTGTCGCCGCTGTCGCTGAGTCGGTGAGTGTCGCAGTCGCAGCCAATATATTGCGAAATATATTTACCGACAGGCAACTGGGGTCAGCAAAATGCGCATCCAGAACGAGAACTGCACACTGCAGACAACACAGACAAGAGTGCTGTTGAATGATTGCATCGGATCAGCCACAACTGTTTTGGAATGTTTCCACCCCCCCGCCTCTGTCTACTACCCGTTTCGATGTCTCCCACCAGAATCGAATTGTTACAATGTTTCGAAAATTTTTGTTTTGAGGGCTTCGATTTTGTTTCAGTTTATTACAGTTAGGGCTGTTCTACTCCTTGTGCTCTGCTTTTACTTATTTTTACTTATTTGGCCGTACCACCTCAGCCAAGCTGAGGTCTGAGCTTGATTTGAAAACTTATGTCGAATTTGTTTATGCAATCCGGGTTGAAACTGGATGAATTTTACCTGTCAGAGAGGAGCAAATGAACACAAAAAGTTCATCCAGTTCCAATCCGGATTGAATAAACAAATTCGACATTTCATTTGTGGCACTTGTGTAGCTTATTATTAGCTATAAAATGGTTGAATTGGAACTTAAATCAACACCCTGTAGATTATGGAGTGTACAGACGCCGCAGCGAGCAATGTGAATTAGTTGAAACCATATCTGGTTAATTATCGCCTTTGTGAGTGAAACTACGTAATGCAACATCAAGTGAATTCTCTATTCAATCTGGCGTTCCACAAGGCAGCAATCTCCGGTATTTATTGTTTCTTGTATTCACAAATGTACTATACTGATGGCCTATAAATGTTTGTATTGATCGAATCTCGTTCAGACTACGGGGAACACAAAAAGCTCATAAATGTTTTTGTGAACTGCATGATACTGAGAAAAAAGTATGAAGGTCTGTGCCTAAGGGCATGAACGAGGGGCTCACGTAGGACTACGTATATCTGTACGTCTGTGTAACAATTATATCCGTCTCTTAGAGTTTGTAGTTCCACTAAAAGTTTCATCAGGCATCCATCACACTTCTTCTGGCGATTAGCGACGGCAAGTTGAAAATTTTTGTGTGACTTGTAGCGCTAGTCAATTTTAGGTAACTAGCTTGAAACAGATGTTAACTGGTTTAAGGGTCTTGCTCAAAGTATAAAATATTTGTCATAGAGCGCACAACTTATGGTTGAACGGAAAAAATAAATAAATAATATGGGTTATCATTTGCCACTGGTTGACTGGTCGAAAGTATGTAAACAATAGCATGCAACTAATTGAAAAGCAATAAATTTAATGCCCAAAACCTTTTTTCTTCCTCACTTTGAAAATTGCTGCATCACGTCACATGCATGAATATTTCGTCAACCCCTTTTTCATATAAATTTAATAAATTATTTCAGTATATGGATACAACCGGCCGAAAGATAGCGTTGGTCGCTCACATTTTTATAACTGTTCACTTTCAGGACTTCAAATTGGACTAGGTTCATCGCGCTCCTAAGAAATCATGCTGGGATGAGGAGACTTAAGGGGGCATAGTACTTTTTCAATTTAAAAAAATCGAATTTTTTTTATTGATTATTTCGAAAGATTAACATTTTGACCATACGTGTTTCAAGTCATTTCGATGAATTCCAAAAATTGACAAAGTTACAGCTATTTGTACCGCGCATGTCTGGAGCGATTACACGGCGAATAAAAAGTTCAACGTCGTTTTTCTCGAAACCAGGTTTTGAAAGTCGGTACCATAAATATCTCAAGAACGGCTCAAGCAATTCTAATGATTCTTTTTTTGTTTTAAAGCCAACAAAATTATCTAGTGTTTGACCCATCCTTTTTTTTGATATTACAATTTTTGTATTTTTTAGAAATGTTTAAAGTCAATTTTTTCGACTAAAAACGTTACTTTTATGTTTGAATATCCGCCATTTTGTTATGCGTTCGAATTTAAAAAAAAAGGATGGGTCAAACACGAGATAATTTAATATACTTTCATGTCGTTTTGGAATTTTTCAATTCGGATAAGCCCCCCAGCGCCAATCCATGGTACCGTAAATCATGTTTTTTCGAATGATCATGTTCAAGGAGCCGTAGGGGAGAGGGGTAGAGGTTCACATATGCAAACAAAATTGTAAATATTAGTATAAAGTGCAATGTTTTGAATGCAAAAAACCCGAATCGATTCGCTTTTCGCGTTATCGAGAAAAAAATATTTGAAATAAGGCAAAAAATATGGTGTAAAAAGTACTATGCCCCCTTGCCACTTTTTCTGGCGTACTTCCCTAACACAGACATTAAATTGGTCTAGGTTTACAGCGGTCCTAAGCAATTTTGTTAGGACGAGAGGACTTTTGTCACCTTTTCTGGTGTACTTCCCAAGCACAGATATTAAATTAGTATAAGTCTGAACGTCGTTGTGAATCCTCGACCTGTTGGGACGAGTGGGCTTTGTCACTTTTTTATATTAAAATGAAGGAAAAATGTAACGAGAATCATTGAATGCAACTGTAAAAACTGGAATGAGTGTAAATTTAAGTACAGTTGTATACTACCGTACGGCTTGTAGTATGGAAACATCCTTATCGCTACGGCAAATCAGCACTACTTATTCCGACCAATCACAGAGCATTTCTAGTTAGACAATCCCTAACATTTTTCAATTACACTCAAGTCGCTTTTTACGCGAAGGATACGTCCCGCGTAAAAATAACCGCATAAATTCCGAAAATCGCGTGAAAAAACCGCGTAAATTCCGAAATTCGCGTAAAAAAAACCGTGTGAATTCCGAAATTCGCGTAAAAAAACACGTTAATTCCGAAATTCGCGTAAAAAACCGCGTAAATTCCGAAATTCGCGTAAAAAAACACCGCGTAAATTCCGAAATTCGCGTAAAAAAACACGTAAATTCCGAAAATCGCGTTAAAAAAACCGCGTAAGTTCCGGAATTCGCGTAAAAAAACCCCTAAATTCCGAAAATCGCGTAAAAAATGCGTAAATTCCTAAATTCGCGTAAAAAAATGCGTAAATTCCGAAATTCGCGTAAAAAACCGCGTAAATTCGGAAATTCGCGTAAATTCCGAAATTCGCGTAAAAAACCACGTAAATTCCGAAAATCACGTTAAAAAACCGCGTAAATTCCGAAATTCGCGTAAAAAACCCTAAATTCCGAAAATCGCGTAAAAAACCGTGTAAATTGCGAAATTCGCGTAAATTCCGAAATTCGCGTAAAAATCCGCGTTAATTCCGAAATTCGCGTAAAAAACCGCGTAAATTCTAAAATTTGCGTAAAAAAATACCGCGTAAATTCCGAAAATCGCGTTAAACAAACCGCGTAAATTTCGAAATTCGGGTAAAAAAACCGCGTTAATTCCGAAATTCGGGTAAAAAAAACACGTCAATTCCGAAAACCGCGTAAATTCCGAAATTCGCGTAAAAAAAACCGCGTGAATTCCAAAATTCGCGTAAAAAAAAACCGCGTGAATTCCGAAATTCGCGTAAAAAACCCTAAATTCCGAAAATCGCGTAAAAAACCGCGTAAATTCCGAAATTCGCGTAAAAAACCGCGTAAATTCTAAAAATTCGCGTACAAAGATACCGCGTTAATTCCGAAATTCGCGTAAAAGAACCGCGTAAATTCTAAAATTCGCGTAAAAAAACACGTCAATTCCGAAAACCGCATAAATTCCGAAAATCGCGCAAAAAAACGTGTAAATTCCGAAAATCGCGTTTAACAAACCGCGTAAATTCCGAACTTCGCGTAAAAACCGCGTTAATTCCGAAATTCGCATAAAAAAACCACGTCAATTCCGAAAACTGCGTAAATTCCGAACTTCGCGTTAAAAAAAACCGCGTAAATTCCGAAAATCGCGCAAAAAACCGCGTAAATTCCGAAATTCGCGTAAAAAATGCGTAAATTCCGAAATTCGCGTACAAAAATACCGCGTAAATTCCGAAAATCGCGTTTAACTAACCGCGTAAATTTCGAAATTCGCGTAAAAAACCGCGTTAATTCCGAAATTCGCGTAAAAAACCACGTCAATTCCGAAAACTGCGTAAATTTCGACATTCGCGTAAAAAAACCGCGTAAATCCCGAAATTCGCGTTAAAAAACTGCGCTAATTCCGAAATATGCGTAAAAAACCGCATAAATTCTAAAATTCGCGTAAAAAAACCGCGTAAATTCCAAAAATCGCGCAAAACAAAAACGCGTAAATTCCGAAATTCGCGTAAAAAACCACGTAAATTCCGAAAATCACGTTAAAAAACCGCGTAAATTCCGAAATTCGCGTAAAAAACCCTAAATTCCGAAAATCGCGTAAAAAACCGTGTAAATTGCGAAATTCGCGTAAAAATGCGTAAATTCCGAAATTCGCGTAAAAAGCCGCGTTAATTCCGAAATTCGCGTAAAAAAACCGCGTTAATTCCGAAATTCGCGTAAAAAAACCGCGTAAATTCTAAAATTTGCGTAAAAAAATACCGCGTAAATTCCGAAAATCGCGTTAAACAAACCGCGTAAATTCCGAAATTCGGGTAAAAAAACCGCGTTAATTCCGAAATTCGGGTAAAAAAAACACGTCAATTCCGAAAACCGCGTAAATTCCGACATTCGCGTAAAAAAACCGCGTAAATTCCGAAATTCGCGTTAAAAAACTGCGTTAATTCCGAAATATGCGTAAAAAACCGCATAAATTCTAAAATTCGCGTAAAAAAAACCGCGTAAATTCCGAAATTCGCGTAAAAAACCGCGTTAATTCCGAAAACTGCGTAAATTCCGAAATTCGCGTAAAAAACCGCGTAAATTCCAAAAATCGCGCAAAAAAAAACGCGTAAATTCCGAAATTCGCGTAAAAAAAAACCGCGTAAATTCCGAAATACGCGTAAATTCCGAAATTCGCGAAAATAGACGCGTAAAAAAACTGCGTAAAAAGCGACTTCAGTGTATTTCAAAGTTTGTTAGAGAAACATGTAATCTACTGCATTGTAATGGATTCTTAGAAAAATTTCCAACCGATTGATACCAATAACCCTAGAATCTATTGAGAGAAGACTGAGTTATAAGCGTGCAAACTATAACCACTTTTCGTTACATGTCCCCTTCTAGTTTCTCTAAAATCTAGGTCTCTAAAATGCACCCCAATATAGAAAACAAACACGTAGTCATACGTCTAAATTAACTTTATATTAGCCTATATGCTTGGTTATTTCCTTAAAATGTATCAATTAAAATGAACACATAACATAACCATATTGCAACGAGCTTTTGGCAAAGTACTGCTTTATTTTGCGTGCTGTTGCCAGGATATGCTGCTCGCCACACAAAATATTGAATTCGCCTAATTTGCGAAACGCTTTTCGAGCGTGTTAAATTCGACTTCAGCTAGTTGGACACAAAGAGAAGATGCCCTCCGTGATATCTCTCGTGTAGTAGTAACCTATGTGGTATTAGTTTTTCCAACGAAGATGTATTTGAGCCTGTGAAAAAGTTAAAACCCTCTAAAGCTTAAATTAAACGTCTCGGGGACTCAATACACTTTACTGACTAGCCTAAATCTTACCTCATTAGCCGCTCGCTCTCTGAAAAATTAGGCCACATTGAGTCAAACAGTTTCATTACCCTGTCTGGTGTGCCGCAAGGGAGTAACCTGGGACTGCTGCTGTTCTCTTTATTCTTCAATGACGTGTGCTTTATTATCCCGCCTGGTAGTAAACTCATTTACGTTGACGATTTGAAATTATTTCTTGTCGTTCGAACTATTACGGACTGCATTGAACTGCAATAATTCTTGAATTCTTTCTCAAACTGGTAAAAGATAAGAAAACCTCAATATTGTCCAACTATACAGTATCTGACGAAATGCTTGAAAGAGTCACAGTAATTAAGGACCTTAGTGTATTATTAGACTCACACCTCTTCTTTAAACATGACTATTCTCACATTATAGCACGTGCTAATAAAAACCTTGGCTTTATTATGAGGATTTCCAGAGACTTTGTGTTTTGATGGTTGAACGGTATGAGAGCCCTCATTTGTTTACCATTTGAAAAAAAGACATCTTGATTGGGCCACCATGAAATATTGCAATATGCTATTGTTCCATGCTTTGCAAATATTTTTATCAATCTTTGTTTTTGAGAAATCCTGGTGTCCGGCCATAGAGGACTTCCCTCTATACTCTATATACCTATGTATAACCATTGAAATGAATTTTTATTTCTACTTCCGCATGTTTGAGTGGATAATGAATGATCTATTTGTCCAGTGATGTTCATGGTGTTCAATAGAATTACTTATAGAATTACTATTTTATATGTTTGCATAATATAAAAAAAAAAGTCATAGGACTTGTTATGTTTGTTAAACTACAAACGAGACCAATTTTGTTATTTCAATCTGTTCTGAGTAGCATGTCCTTCGTGCGATATAATGATAAACGAGCTTGCTATAACCATTAGCAAGCACTTACAGGTAACTTTTTTCATTATTATGCCATTCTATAAATTATTTATTGATCAAGCTACAATTGAGTATCAGCTAATTATAATTTAAACATTGCATCTCGTACAAAAAATATGCTAAACATGCGATAAAGAACTTGTTAACAGCAAAAGATGATAAACTGCCGGTTATCACGAGGAAAATCGTGGTAATCAATTGCCTAGATTGCCTCGAATGGCTACATAAAGAATGCACAAGCTAGCTGGGCTCTTGGTATTTTATTTTTCTGCTGTCACCGCCAGACAGCAACTGAATGTACCGATCGAAAACATGATGATCATTTTGAATAGCTCACGGAGTCACGCTTCTTTTTAAGAGAAGATGACGCTAAGGAAAATTTAGTCCAAGGTTGCCGACCATTAACGACACTCGTAATCCGGTTTTGCCCTCTTAGCAGATCAATAAATCTCTAACGATCCGTAATAATAACATACAACGATGACTTTGGCGAAAACGAGGATAACGAATAAAAAGCTCAATCAACGAGTAGATTATTCGATGCTAGTTTAAACCGAGCTTCGCAATTTTCCGAACAAAACGCATCAAAACCCTTCCCCATCGGCATCACACATACTCATCGCAACGATAACATCATCATGTTGCAGGGCGGTAGCATCCCTCCCGGAACAGTCGTCCTTGAATGCTGGCTGACATCCTGCCTGATTCGTGGCGGGAATGTACCCGACCGAGACAGTATGGATTATAGCTGCGAAGTGCTCGGGGTAGTAGAACGAAAAAGTTACAATAAATTAGAAGCTTATAAGCCAAAGCGACAGACAAAGTTCCGACGGGCAGTACATCCTTTATGCGCACACTTGTGTGGGGTGTGGCGTTCGGAATTTGCAATTGCGCTTTATTGTACGCTCTCGAGTCGACACTCGCCCACCACCCCGGCTCGGCCGCATAAAGTCATGCGATAATAATTCTAAGTGATGCTTTTTTTCGGTCGGAAAACAAGCGCAAGTGCTCCTTTCAGCCAGCTTTTCCTCCGCCCCCTTTACGCGGTGCGGTGCTGCGATGACATTGCTGCGTCCTCTTTCTACAGCCTTCCCAGTTGTGTCGTTTGGAATGAGGTCAAAGGCATTGTAGGTCAGTTTTGCCGCTTTCCTTCCGGCACCGGAAGGGCAAAATAGTGTGCATGGTGAAATGTTATTACTTTCGGTGATGTAAACATTGTGATTTATTCTTCTTTGGGGGTTGCTCCGTAGAGGATAGGGGAAAACTTTAATTTTCTTATGCACTGTATTAGGGTGCACGCTGAGTGCACCCTAATAAAGTACCTATAAGTTAGCACACTCCTTCGAAACTTGCCTGATTATGTTAGTTATTTTCAACAATGTTAGGAACAGAGAAGATCAAACTCCAGAACTCGGTGTTCAGACGAGTGAAAGTTAAAAATTGAGTACGAGACGAGCAAAACTGGTTGCCGAAAGTGCGAAACAAAGTAATTCCGTTAAATTACGACGCATTCTTAACATTGCTCAGCGGAAGTGTGCAGACGGAGAAACGCTATCCATGGTAGACGTGCAACGTGAGCTGCATTTATTGTTTACATGCAGCATCTTCGACTCCGTCTTCGACAGTCTGCGGCTCCGTGACCGTGCGAGCGCGAATCGTCCCCGAAGCACACGAAGGTGGTAGGTACATCTTGTATGTATTCCGGGGAGCGGCAGCCTTCCATTCTAAAACACCGCGTGTAAACGCTAGTGTTGTACCGGTACCATTGCGGAAACGAGCACGTTTCTGCTCCTTCCTGCCGGCGGTGACGACGGTCGCGCTGAAGAGTGCGATTGGACTAACACGCAGAAAAGATACAGCGCTGTCTGTCGTTCGACATGGGAACCGGTTTTCCATCATGATGGCATCGGGAACGAGACACACCATCGCGCACTGACGCCGATGAAATGGGAAATACGAGAAAAACGCAACATTCAATTCTATGCGATCCAAATGAATGCTGGAACGAACGAACGCGAACCGACAGTGAAGAGTGGGTGGATCGCGGATCGAATGTGAGTGTGTGGGTGTGTTTGTGTACGCTGTTTATGTGGTTATGCGCAGGTGAGTGGCCTACTAGTGGAACCTCGGCTGGCCACTGAGCTACGATCGAAAGGAACTCACGGGCGAGGAAAGAGTGCATATGGCACTAGCTACTGCTAGATTTCAGGATAAAAGCTAACAATAATGACAATAATAGTAAACTCTTATGCTTTCTATAGAAAAGTTTTATAGTTGCTGCAGTCCTGTTGGTGTTTAGCTATGTTAAAGTGTAGTGATTATATAAAAAAGCCGTTCAAAAACGTAAATTCGAATTTCCGGAAAATCAAAATTTTTTGTGAAGAATATATTCCAAAATTATTGTACAAATTGACCCGAAACGTTCAGATTCATCGCAGAAAAAGCAAATTAAACTTGCGAATTTGCTTTTCCAGCTTTGCTTTTTTTTGTATGCAAATCGCTTATTTCAAACATGCAGCGCGTAAACCAAATATCATCGAGCAAAAAACTTTTCAAGAAAATGTAAACGAATTTCTTCAACCATTGAGGAACAACATCTAAAAAATTGCTTCAAAGAAAAGTCGGGAAAACTATGTTCTACTTCGTGGAAAAGCTTAAAAAATGTTTTCTGCCTAGTCTGTGTTTTATACTATATTTAAAATTTCTCGATAGCATTTGTTTTCGTTCTTTAGCTATGACCGAAACGAATCAATTTTCCTGAAAATTCCTTCCTTCAACAAGAACAAATCATACCTTTGTGAACCAAGTATCGTAGAACAAACGTGAAGACGACTTAGTTTAAAACACATTGGAAAAGTCTAAATGTATAGCGTAAACCTTTGGATGATTATGCCACACCTACCCCGTTTGAGAAGAATAACGGAATACACTGAATTATTCCTTTATTCAAGACTTATGAACTAACACTGTTAATCATTTTTATAACAGTAGCTTTTTATTTGTGCTTCCCGGTTGACTTAGAGGTAGTTTGTGCCTCTTAGTTGGCCTCGAGGTACGATGCTGGTCTAGTAAGCCAGTCCTCGTATGTTCTCATCTCGGCTGGGAGAGGTTGTCAGAGTCAATAGCTTTTTACAAACGACGGAGGGAACTGTAGGAAATGGAGGGAAAAGGTAATGACAGTATCTCCGGAGAGACAAGGTGTGATGGGGAAATGGCAGAAAATGAGGTAAAGGAGAGCCATTAAAGTAACACTTATTGACACTTATTGAACAATTATTATTTTTAATGTTCCTCTTTACCCAAGCTGGAATAGTCTTTTAGTTTTGCCTTTCCTTCTCCTTTTCAGAAAAAGTATGTTGCATTCGGAAAATGTTTATTTTCGTCGACGTTTCGAAATGTATTCTTTCATCTTTGGAACAGAAATTCAAAGATTTCTTTTTCGTGTATGTTGTGTCATTACAATGCACAAAGTTGTCTGATTTTACACAGGTGCATCGAACACAGATTGTATTTATGAACGCATTCCGTGTCAAAAAAATTAACTTGATTTGAATATTTCATATTGTCTGTTGTGGCTCTCTGAAATAATTTAATTTGGTTTTGAAGCTTTTAAAAATTTTCTGAAATATTAAAATTGTTCTAATTATTCCATGGGAAGTAAGTAAAATTGACCGCGTATCGGTAAATAAAAAGCAATGTTGTTTCTAGTTTATACTTATTTTCGTTTTTCAAGTATACCATGTCATCCAGTTCTATAGTTGCTGGATTCGTACGTTCGTAATATGCTTGTTGATTATTTCTAATCTGAACTTCACTTCTTTTCCATATGTTTTGTCGTATATTATACCTGGTCTCTAATCTTAAAAAAAAATGAAAACGCCATGTACTGTTCTACGGATTTAACCAGGTTCGGAATAACGGGCTTTAACCAAATTCGCAGTTTGAACAAACATCAAACAAACATTCATAGTGGTCATGTTGAATACGAAAGTAAATTTGACAACTTCAGGTCATCTTTGGTGTATTTTAAGAGGTTCATTGTAAGTCACTTTTCTGGTTTATTAGTATTACTGAGCCCGATTTAATCGACTCCCATTTGTCTCGAATCTCCCAAGCGTTTCGGACTTATGGCGGTGCATTCAAATACCTATATATACAGATATATGTTCACTTTTATATTCTAAAGATTTGGACCTCCGCTCTCGCAGAAGGTCATTCTCTTTTTATCTTTCAACTATTTGTCGATATGTTTTCATCTAAAAAAATCTAAAAATCTAAATCATCCAAACAAAATGGAGCCGTTTTTTTCTTATTTTGGTCTCGCCCTCCCCTTAGTGTCCCCTCTTTTTAGAATTCTTATTTTTGTCATTGTACATCTGCTATCGGTCTGTATGCTAGAGAATCACCGCTCCTTTTACTTATTTGGACCCCCCGCTCCCCTTGAAAAGATACGTCTCACTTTTTGTAAATCCTATGACTACCCTCTAGCTTCGAGGTACGATGCTGGTCTTACAAGCCAGGTGTCGTGTGTTCGAATCTCGGCTAGGCGGTGCTTGATAGATAGAGTTAGTAGGACCTTTGCACTAGCCCCGTAATTGTCCTGTGCTCTAACAGCCGGCTGCGAAGTCTGTCGATAAAGAAGGGTAATGTCTGAAGACGGTATAAACCCAAGGCTTTGCTTTTTATGACTATCCTCTCATGCCAAGAAACACGTATGCCAAGTTTGATGGAGTCCGGAGTTCCGGAGTTATGGTAGAACATTCATTTTTCAAGCTAACCAGCAAGATAGGCTTGGCCAAGAATAATCACTTTTTGGCAATGTTACAGCTTTGAGTGAACCAGTGTTATTCCCAAACATTGACCCTCAATTGGTTAGATTAGGAACGCTCTAGGAGAAAGGCACGAGTTTGATCTATTGCATAGTAACGGAACCTTTCTCCGAAAAGCCGCGCTGAGAATCGCGGCTAACACGCTGACAGATGAACAGCGTCACGCGCAGTACCTTGTAAGTCGTAAGGGCCTGAATAGTGTCGTCATCCTGCCGGTTATAATCTTAAATCATAGCTTGGTTCGACCCATGCACCTTCCAGCATTGGACAAAAGTTAGGAGTCATAATGACAACTTGTTAAGCGTAGCTACCAATAACCCCCCTCACCTTCCCGCTCTTTCCTCACCACTCCAAAAAAAAATCACGACTTTCCTCTATCGTCCCTTTATCAATTGTAGAACCACCATTTCAAAAAATATTAGTGACTCACTTGTCCATCATAGTCATACCCTACCCTGCCTTTGGGCAAGCAATTACTGGGCAACTTCGGTTCGACAATAACTACGATATCGCAAACGGATATAGGTTTATGTGCAGTGAATTACTTGATTCATCGCTTAATACTAAGCAGATAATCTTTCTCGCTACTAGACAATCGCGAAATTGTCCACCATAAGTTGGAATAGCAATTCTTCAGTAATACGAGCATATCGTCTTTCGATTGTAAAGAAATGCAGAAATGGTTTTCCGTTTTTGTAAGGTTTGCAGCTACAAAAATTTGATCGTACTTCTATAATCAGCTTTTCATAAAATAGACCTGTTTATTATGTAGAAATCAGGCGAATGAAATTTGCTCTTCGCTATGTATCCGATAATTATTGCTTGTTGGCGACTCAGCGAATCGATTTGGCTAAATTGGATAGCTAAGCACGAAGCTTACTTGTCAAGTGCTTCTTTTAGAAGAGTTTCTGGAGATCAATAGCATGTAGCAATCGTGTAGATAAATTTTACCTTTCGCTATGTCTTTAATAAGTTTTGATATTGGATCTTGATTGGCTTCCAAATATTGAGCTAGTTTGCTATTTAGGCGAAATTACACCTTGCGTACGAGTTAATTGTTTTTTGATTTTACTTTTCATTAGAGCCGCCCATTCACATATCGATCTTGTTTGTTTGATTAAATGAGGGAGATTTAGTTTTAGTTCCCTCTCAGCTTTAACAAAAAAAGCATTACAGGGATACCTCGATATAAGACAACCTCGTGATAAAACAACCTCGATATAAGACAATTCGATATAAGACAATTTTTACCTCGATATAAGACAAATCCCTTTGACACAGTTGGTAACGATACCAGAGCACATTTTCCATTCCAAAAGCGGCGCCATAAATTTGTTCATTATTTCGAAATAATCTTAAAAATTGTAAACAACTAATAGCTCAAACAATATTAAATAGTTCAAAAAACATAAACACACAACACAGAGCAAAATTGGTGACTGCTAATGCCAAATTTTTGGGAAAAAATCATGTTTCGATATAAGACAATCTCGATATAAGACAACTTTTTGAAATTATAAATTGTCTTATATCGAGGTATCCCTGTAGACTAAAAATAAAGCTCCATTTTTAGATTGGATTCCTTAAAGTTAGGCTTTGACACTTTTTTGCAGCTAAAAACACCGCTCTCTCAGAAAAATTTTCTGGCTACGCTACTAGTTAGCGATCGATGTTTCAACTTCCACTAGCGCTTTCTGCAAGACTCCATCAGATGGGAGTCTGCTGGATTGTATTGTGACAAGGATATTTTTGACAGCGCAGATCAACTGCTCCCATGCTCCTCCCACATGCAATGAAAGGGATGGATTGAAGGTCCACTGTGTGTAAGTTGAGAAAATCTCATTTGCAGGTCTATCGTGGTCGAGTTGTAGGATTATTTATGACAATTGCTTGCTGGTCGCTTCAGCTTGAGAACTTGGAAAAACTATTTAAGCATACCCCAAGAGAGAGTTTGGCCAAGTATCGACGAGCGCGGAATAAGTTGACCACGATCCTGAGGAGGAAAAATCACCAGAAGGAAGACAGAGATCGTGAAGAGCTGGAACAACAATTCCTGGCTAATGATACACGCAAGTTTTACGAGAAGGTGATCCAAACTCGCAAGGGCTACACACCTTAACCTGACATGTGTGACATGTTACAGGGACGAGGGAGGGGATCTAATCACGAACGAGCGCGAGGTGGTCGACAGATGGAAGCAGTATTTCGATGAGCACCTCAACGGCGATATAGCAGCAGGAGTCCACCGCAATCTTAACCTCGGAGTGCTTACAAACGACAACAGCGTGCCGGCTCCCGAACTCCGGCGAGAAATTCGTCCGCTAAAGATTAATAGAGCCGCCGGAAAGGACCGATTTCCTGCAAAGCTCTACCAAATGGCCGAGAACCGCTAGAAAACGGCACTTCATTGGATAATTTCTAGGATTTAGGAGAAGGAGAAACTACCTGAGGAGTGGATGGAAAGTGTGGTCTGCCCTATCTACAAAAAGGGTGACCAGCTATATTGCTGTAATTACCGCGGCATCATGTTGGTCAACGCCGCCTCCTAGATTTTGCTGCGACGTCTCTCCAATAGCAAGAGAATTCGTAGCGGAGTATCAGGCGGGCTTTATTTGGGCTCGTGCTGCTACGGATTAAATTTTTTACTCTCAGACAAATCCTCCAGAAATGTCGAAAGTACAACGTGCCTATGCATCATGTTTTCGTGAATTTCAGGGCAGCATATGAACAGTTGAACGCGAACAGCGATGGCAGATAATATACGAGTACGGTTTTCCGGATAAACTGACGCGGCTGATCAAAGCTACTCTGGAGCGAGTGTTGTGCTACGTGCGAGTTTCGGGGACAATCTCGAGTCCCTTCGAATCTCGCAGAGGGGTGCTGTAAGGAGATGGACTGTCCTGTATGTTGTTCAATATCGCTATTGAAGGTGTGATCCGGCGGGCGGGCATCGAAACGAGAGGAACGATCTTCAGCAAGACTAGCCAACTTTGCTTACGGAAGACAAGAGATACGTGCACCTGCCGCATTTGGACGAAAGGTGCTGCGGAGTAATTTTTGGCGGAGTACAAACGGAAAGCGAAGAGTGGCGGAGGCGTATGAATCACGAGCTACAGGCACTACTTGGAGAGATTCCTATCGTACACCTGGCGGAAGTTGGGAGACTACGGTGGGTCGGTCACGTCGCAAGGATGCGGGACGACTGTGGAGTTAGATCCGTTCTCTTCGAGAACCCCACGGGCACCAAGAATAGAGGGGTCCAACGTGCTAGATGGCTCGACCAGATAGAAGCCGACTTGTGTGAGCCGAAACGGCTCTCGGGTGGTAAAGTAAGTAAGTAAGCAAGTATTCTTTTATCTGTAGGTCCATGGACTTAGTTACTTACTTACTTATGTGTTCAAATCCGCCGGTCCGACAGAACAAAAGGCTGAAATCAGAGATCTTTAATTCTCCACTTGCGAATTCCAGTCGAGTGCTTCTCTGCAGATCTCGCCCGCTCCTTTCCTCAAAATGAGGTGGAAGTGACCTACGTTCACGTATTTCTGTTGCTATGGCCGTTGATGACATCAACGATGTCAGCCCATGGTCTCGACTACTGGACTGCTGACAGTGTTTGTCTTTTTCAATTTTCTACCTTTTAAAAAAACTGATTGCTCGAATCTGTCAGTCAATTTTCTTGCTCTTGATTGATATTTTAGATCTCAAAGTTTAGTTTTTTAAAACTGCCTGCTTTTAAAATTAAGCTATTTTACAAAAATAGTTAGCAATGCTGAGTTCATTTCACCTGTGAATAATGAGCAATATATTGCATCAATTTAGGCGTATTGTATAAACGCGAAAATATAAATTGTCTTATATCGAAGTATCCCTGTACAGGGAAAACATGAAACTCAATTGACACAAAACTAATAGAAGTGATTCAAAAATATTAAGAAAACCTTCACAAAAGTAAAAAAAAATATACTTAACAAGAAATATACTAAGCAAGAATTGAAAAAAAAACAAATAAAACTGAAATGCAATATATCATTGCAATTAATAGTAAAAATGGAAAAGATTTTTGTTCTATCTTTGGCAAGAGAACTGCAAATAGAATTTATTTGCTGTCAGTTTAAATTTACGCGATACATTGAAATATATTTCTTCACAAGAAGATTCATAAAAATAACGCGAATTTTTCTTTATTTAACACCTTGTATGCATCCCCGTAGATTAGCCTGGCTTATACTTTGTAAAGTTTCGTGAGATAGTCAGTTCGTATCACATGATAAGACTGTAATTATCCATTTTTTAAGGGTTCTACATGCAATTCGCATGTCCAGGGTCTATGTCTACGTCTCACGGTGGTACTTGCGTTTTCATACTCCGATGAGAGTGAGTTCCCCGATCAGCTGCATCGCCATTCCGTCCATCATGCCACTCTCGCGCGAAGCTACATCATCATACAGACTGCACAATCGACCCAAACGGCACTCAATGGGGAGCGCAGCGCTTATAGACTACTGTAGTTGTTGCTCCCCGGCCAGTCGGCACGACTACCGCCCACCCTCTTTCATAGCCGGAGGGAGCCGCGGCGCGCACATGGTGGTGTTAGTGTTGGTGCATTTTATGCTTCTACTTCTACCCTGTCCGCTGCGCTCCGCGGCTGGCCCGTCGTCCGCCCGTCCGGCTCGATTATTCGCGGGAGTTCGGCGATGTTTTTCTCGATTTCTTTTGACCCAACTTTACTTCACTTCGTCGCCGTCGTCGTCGCCTCATTGTATGCACACCAAACGAACGAAACGCAGACGATTTGCCCGTTTTGCACTTGGTGCTTGGTGGAGCTAAAACGTCAGTCTCTCCTCGTCTACTGATTCGCACGGTCGCGCGTCTTTTTTCTGTTGGCGCTGTTTCGCTCGGTAGTGAATCTTTGTGTGCACTTCAAAACGGTGCGTGAAGTAACTTTCGATAGGTTACGATCGTTTCGTTCGTGTTCGAAATGGACTAAATTGATACGTGAGAATAGCGATTACTAAAGTTAATGATGTTTGAACACCGTTCGTCACCTGCCGTCAGTCCAGGGCCATAGTGTGCCGAGCTGGAACTGGATACTTAATAGTGACCGCGAAAAAAAATACAAACGCTTCTGTGGTCAGCGAAAAATCAGTGTCGATATTTTTCCATTCCTGTTCGGCTGCATAACGAATCCCACCCGATCGGATTGTGCGGTGTTTCCCTTGGGTTTCGATTTCGACTCTGATCTAGCCCGAGTGCGAGCGAGCGCCTTCTGGTTTGGTGCTGCTTCTGTGTGTCGTAGTGTTTGTGCTCTCGAATGTTTGTGTCGGTGGTTTGTTATTGTTGCCGTTTTGGGGCCATTCATGAAAAAGTATGCCGAACGAGCTGCCGCCTGCCTGCGGCATCATGAGAGGCTGCATCTGAGCTGAGGCGGTCAGTTCATCGTAGAGACCGCAGTGTTGGTGGAAAACCGTTTGAAAAATAATTCCCCATATGCTGCTGCTGCTGGTAAAACAAAAAAATCGAGGCAAGCAATAATGTTTTCTGGTTTGTTTGTGAAGAATTCATCACAGTAAAAGGTGGAAGTGTGCATCCAACCGAGCAGCCGAATTCGTTTTACAAAAGTGAAAAAGCTCCCCACCGTCTGGGCTATTATGCATCTTAAATCGTATAAATGAAGTGTATTCTATGCTGGCTGCGAAGAAATTAAGTGCGAGTCGTTTCGACACAAAGCGCTGAACAACAGCAGCACAGTGCAGCAGTAGGGAAGAAGATCCCAAAAGCAAAGATAAATGGTGGCGATGAAAAGCCAATGAAACCACGGGCATTACATCAGAAGGCAAGCCAGCTGAGTTGAGTCTAACCGCGAAGTAAAATTAAGAGAAGAGAAAAAAAATCAAATTATAAGAATAAACAGTTCTCGCTTCGGAGGAGGAGGAGGAGGAAACGCACCCGGTTGGTTGTTGCTGCGAGAGTAAGAACGGGAGAAGCAATAAACTAATTCTACAAAACGTAATCAAACAACAGTTATTCGGGCGCGTATGTGCGTAGCGGAAGGAAAACGTCCGGAGCCACCGCCGATCGACGAGTCATCGACGAGGCAAAAGGTAGGATGGAGTGATGAAGATGACAAAGAAAACTACGCTCAAGAATATGTATCGGTCCTGGGTTAGGTACGGTACAGGCAGGCAGTAGTGTTCTATCCAGAAATGCGTTCGTTCTCTCTGATGGGTGATGAAGTTGATTTTATCTCCTCAGCATTGTCTATCAAGTCTACTGCAAGCCTCTACCAATCGGTGATGATCTACTCTACTTCACTTCTACCGTGTAATAAAGTCTTCCTTCAGAATTATTGAGTCGTTCAAACAAGTTTAATGCGGGATAAATGGAGCACGTTATGGGCATTATAATTAACACAAGAATTTTTATTTTGTCGACATTCTCTTTCAGCTTCTCCTTGCATTATTCTCTTCATTAGGTAGGTGTTCCTACTACTGATTTACTCGCTAGTCGAAAGTAATTGTTCTCAATAGTTGTTATGAGGTGTGTTAGTTAAATTAGAACAATTTACAGTATCACATTAAAAGCTGTTAATAGATTCAATCATCATTAATAACCAGTTGACTTGCCCAGCAGTGGCTGACCGCAGCTGGCCAGGTTGAGTACGAAGTGAATTTTTTAAAAGTTTTGGTTGATTCGATTATGTGTTTCGTTTGCTTAATGTAAATTAAATTAAAAAATTTCCCATTCAAATATATTTTTCTTGGATGTATGTTCCTTCTTATTTATGTTTATTTTATTTACTTTTGTCAGAAAAAATCAAAAATTCGTTAGGATAAAATTTAGATTTGGAATATTTTTATTATATGAGTGAGGGAGAGATTTTTAACCCAATAAACCAAATTGGTTTTCAGCCCCAAATAAGAAGTTGGGACTATAACAAAAAATCAACTAAGAAAAAAGCGCAAACGTGAAATGAAAATTGTTCATGTAAAAGCAAGAATGAAAACGACCCACGGTGGCTTCCTCGTGGAACGCAAGACAAAAATGAAAATGGATATGAAAAGTGACAGACATGTTACCGCCCAGTTAGCTTCGGGGTACGATGCTGGCCTAACAAACCAGTCGTCGTATGTTTGAATCTCGGCTGAGAGGTGCTGCTATAGAGTCACCAGGATCGTTGCACTAGCCCCGTAACTGTCCTGTACTCTAATAGCCGGTTGCGAAGTATGTCGATAAAGAAGGGTCAAGTTCTTAACGGGACGTTTATTCCCATGGCTTTGCTTTGCTATGTTACGACCGTTTAGGTAAAATTGGACCCAGACCAGCAAATATTCATTCACGCCAAGTTTATCAAAATCATAATTTGTTTTATTTTTGACATTTTGTAAGAGTTATAAGTGTTGTATCTTGTCCGCGATCGTGTCTAGTGATTGTGATGCTCTTACGTTGGCACGAAAAATTTATTTGTTCAGCTATTTCAACTGGATGATTTATTTCTCGACTCGACATTGACTAGAATGCAGCAATTATTGAGGTATTACTCAATTCTGCATACTGTTTCTCAGACTGAGGCCGTTGCAGGAAACCTTTGTTGGCGAATAACAGTGCGGTTTTCGAGAGGGACACTCCACGACGGACCAAATGTTCACCTGGCAACAGATCCTCGATAAATTCCGGGAATTCAACTTGCAGGCTCATCATTTGTTTACAGACTTCAAGGCGGCGTACGATTCAGTTAAACGAAACGAGCTGTGGCAGATTATGCTTGAACATGGTTTTCCAGCAAAACTGATTAGGCTGATACGTGCTACCCTTGATGGTTCAAAATCAAGCGTCAGGATAGCGGGTGAGACATCGGACTAGTTTGTGACGTTCGATGGTTTGAAGCAAGGTGACGGACTATCGAATTTGCCCTTCGGGTGTTGGAACTGCGGTGGTGATAGATGGAGATACTTTTGAAGTGGTCGACGAATTTGTTTACCTTGGTACGTTAGTGACATGTGACAACGATGAGAGCCGTGAAGTAAAAAGGCGGATAGCGGCTGCCAACAGGGCCTTCTACGGATTACGTAGCCAGCTTCCTTACTCCACAGAAAATAAACAGCTGAGATCCTGTAGCCTACAACTCCGTAGAAAACTAGCGCTCTATAAGACGCTAATTGGCATAGACCCTATTGGCAGCCGCTGTCCGACTTTTTAATTCACGGCTCACATCGCTGTCACTTGTCACTGACGTACCATTATGGATTTGTCGATCACAAAAGTATCTTCATCTCTCGCCACTACAGTTCCAACACTCGAGGGGCCCTCAGACTCTCTACCAAGCCTAATATGCTGTGTTTCGGCAGAGTTTAAGTTCTGGCAACTTCCTTCCTTTGAATAACACCTTCCATTTCAATGTTGAACAGCAAATTTGATTGCCAACGGCCTTGTTTTAAACCATCTAACGTCACAAATGAGTCCGATATCTCACCTGCTATTCTGACGCCTGACTGTAAATTAAAGCGTAGCACGTATCAGCCGGATCAGTTTTGTTGGAAAACCATGTTCAAGCATAATCCGCCACGGCTCATTCCGTTTAACTGAATCCTACACTGCCTTGAACTCTGAACCTTGGTTTATTGAAGATCTATCGCAAGGTGATTATTTGGTCAATTGAGGGGGGCTTAGTCTATGAAACAGAATGCGGGAGAGAATTTTGAATACAGAGCTGAGAAGAGTAATATTCCAAAAACTGCAGCATTTGAGTTGATTGCCTGTTTTGTAGACAGGGCATATCCCAAGTAACAGTTCTACTAGTAACAGTCACTTGGTTTTATTAGGCGGTAACTGCTAGATAGAGACAGTAGGATTGTTGCACTAGCCCCGTAACAGTCCTGTACTCTAATAACCGGCTGTGAAGTCTGTCGATATAGAAAGTATCAAGTCTTAGAAAGGACGTTTAAACCCAAGGCCTTTTTTGGTTTTATTTGAATTTTATAAAGGTTCTATTGCGGTATGAATCATTCCCTCTGGTTTTATCATGGTGCTGCGCAATTCCAAGATGATTCAAGTCAAAAACTACTACTTATAGCTAGCTATAAAACCATAATAAAACGGTTGATAATGCAAATTTATTGTGGTTGTTTAAATTGCCACGATAAAACTGGTTGTTTGCGACACATCTCTTATAAACTTACTATAAATGGAACTTAACAATACAATAAGGCTCACCAATCAAAGTTCATCTTATAACGGCTGCTTGTCAAACCGCAATAAAACTGTTAGTTCTATCTTTTATGGTGCTATTAGCATGGTGTCACCCTGACCAAACAGATTTATTGCTGCTATTATGAAAAATATTATAATTCAACACCGAATCATTTTTATTAAATTATTTTATGCGAAGCGGTATTGCCGTTTTCTAGCTTTTATTTTTGTCATCAAAAAAAATTATCAAAGCAAACTGTGAGTTGCAGAAAGGAAGATATTATTATTCGGTTTTCATGTCTGAATGTAACTAGAACGATTTAGCCACAAAAACTAAGATTGATTAATCAAACACAAAATAAATGTAACATGTTTTCAAAATTTGCAAACATTTGATGACACGTTACTTTTAGCTACTTATTCCAATACGTACGATAAAATTTAATGCGCATATGCTGCACAACAATGGAAACTCTGTGCTCTAAACTAAATGGGGTAAACCCTATTTGATTCTGCGGACATTTCTACATGAAATTATCAGGTTTTTAAGTTTTATTTCTCGAAGTCTAGCTTGGTATAGTCCAATAAGTGTGAAAAAATATCAAAAATAGTGGAAAATGAGCAAAATTAGCCACTTCCTGATGGCAAACAGGAAAGGGGTGAGCACCACGAGATTCTCCGGAAAATTTTACATAAGATCACCATTTTATCAGCCTGCAGGCTGTATCTTAATTGCGTCTGTTTTTTCGCTCGTTTTTGCCCATAGTGCGACGTTTAGGTTAATATTCCAATCGTTGGCGAAGGATAAACGAAAAGCTTTCGCTCCTTTGTTGGGTACTCTTACCACTGCGTCCAGTATTTTGAACTATTGTGGTATGCCCCGTTTTATTATTTTACTATACGCTTCAACCTTACCTATCACTTATTGAGGAAGTGACAGGCTGGTAGCTGGAGCGAAACATGTGCCAATCAGGGATGACTAGGTTTATGACTAGTACCCTGATCGGCGACGCCAACCAGATCTCCCCTTTTTGAGATACTGCACGATTGCAGAGCAAGAGTTCCGAGGTAAAATATCATCTTGTACGAACCCGAGATTCCGAAGATGTTATTTACTCGGACAAAGTACTGTCGCAAGACAGGTAAGCTTGCTGAGATCTCTCGTATTGAGACTCAGCGACTTTTGAGTAACTCTCATCCTCGACGTTTTATATTTTATATAATAAGCATGCTGGGATCTCTCTTATTGAGACTCAGCAACTTTTGAGTAACCCTCATACTCGACG
This sequence comes from Sabethes cyaneus, assembly GCF_943734655.1. Lineage (NCBI taxonomy): Eukaryota > Metazoa > Arthropoda > Insecta > Diptera > Culicidae > Sabethes > Sabethes cyaneus. Next base: position 20,245,588 of record NC_071354.1, on the reverse strand, counting down.
TTATATATTTTTAGATTGTTTGAGCGATTGTACAGCCATCCTACTGGCCATAACTGTTCGACTCTCCTTTTGTTTCAGCTCACAGCATCCAGTACACAGTCAGAGATCAGGCAGAGTGAATCTCGACCCGTAAATAGAAAGTTGTCGATTCACGAGTTGGCGTGTTGAGGATAGACGAGGATCAGGACTGAACCTCTGCTAGCGCATCACTCAAGTCCTGTTTCTCCCCTACTCTCCTCTCCACCTCATTCGTTTCTTTGTTTTTTCGGCAGAGAGAGCATGCACGGTAAGAAATCGTTCACTGCATCAGTGACCGACTTGATGCAGCAAGGGCAAATTACTGTGGAGGGCGCCCTGGTACTCCAAAGGCTCCGTTGCGGCGAGAGAATTTATGGTACCCCCCCCCCCCCACATTCATCCCTCGGCACGGGTCGCGTCACACCTTTAGGGATTAGGAGTTTATCCATTCAAGTTTTTAAATAATAGCCATGGATAACAGCTATTAAAACCATCCTCCTTTAGAGGCTTTGGATCCTCTGCTTTGGTTCTTAGTAGTCTTACCTCCTACAAGAACCGTCTTGCAGGAGAGTTTACACTCAGCCTTCGCATGAGTGCCCCCTTCTCTGTCCGCATATGACCCTAGTTTCCACCGGTTGTCCGATTTCCACTAAGGAACGTATCCCTGATGGTACCACGAGAAGGTAGAGATAGGAGTTGCTGAAGAAGAGGCTGTAGAACTTCGTGATAGTTCTGGAGAGCATTATTCAACCATTTACCATCCAACGAAAAGCTTTCAGTGCAAAGTAGATATCATTGAAGTACAGCAGGAAGACTAACAGTCTAAACTGACTACCTTGTGGGAATCATCAAGCCGATGGTGAAAACCGATTGTCACAATCAATTTACGGCCTGTGAGATAGAACTCATGCGGTTCTAGGGCTAAACGGAGTATGAGTCGTTAAATATCTAATTCGGCGATGTATTTTTCTGTGTAAGTTATGAACCGTAGGCTCCGTTTTGGTACAAAGACGAGGCGTAGCTCATAAGACCGGTAATCCTCTACGGGCACGAAGCGTGGACAATGCTCGACGGGGACTTGAAAGTACTGGCCTCTTTTATGGCGGTGTATGTATGAACGGTGTATGGAGGAGAAGGATGATCCAATTAGAGAAAAGGCCTGTGTAGAAATTCCTAATATAGATTCTATTCTAATATAGATTCTAATATAAAATTCTAATAACCGATATTCGACCATTTTTAACTTTCCGTCAACTTTCCGTTAACTCGCGCCAACTTTTGTAACACGGATACTCGCGCGTTGTATTTTGTACAACACTCTTTATCTCGGAATATCTCGGAATCCTGGCTGTATAGAAAATTACTGTCTTCAGCAAAGTTAATCAGTAGGTTAAGACCTTTCGTTTGGGGAATAAAATTTTATAAGTTTGCCACCAGGCGGTGCCAAAACCCGCTGTAAATTGTACATCTTACAATTGCGGTCATATTCAAGTTGCTGCACTTGGAAAGATCCTTTTATCGTTCCTAAATGATGTAACATTCTATAAATTAAATTTTTTTCTAGCAGTTATCTTGTTTTCTTAGATATTTTTCACTTAAAACATCATCTCATCACATAAAGTATGATAAGATTTCTGCTGTTGGCAGGAAGTAGGGCATCTGTGGTTAGAAAGTAGGGCTGATGTGGTGTTTTGATTTACTTGAGCAGGATGTTTAGAAAGTTTTGTGTACAGTGATGATACATAGTGTGAAAATTGGATACTTCCGTTAATCAGCCTAGCATTTTTGGTCCACTGAAACATTTTCTGAAACAGGATCTTACAAATAAACAGATTCCGTAGATAGAACACATTCAGAAAACTAGCCCATAACGCCGTGAAGTCACGAAATTATGAACTTTTGCACACCTGCGGAATGACCATCAACTGCTGAATAACTTTCCTGTATACAGAAATTACTTTCCCTTATGCAGAAATAAGAGAAAATTCCAGTAGGGACCAAGTGCGGTATCCCATACCCTTCGCATGCCACTTGCATCGTTTCTGCGATTTTGGTTTATGCTCATCTGTTTTGCTAAACAGTTTAAAGCATTAATGTATTGAATAATTATGTCATTTTGTTCATAAAATGTTAATTGAAGAATACATTTTGGTTTGACATCGATCTATTACTTTGAAACAAAATGGCATCCAAAAATCTACAAGTGTTGTACAAAATACAACAGCGCGAGTAACGGAAGGCTAATTTCAAAACTACATTGGAACACAATGTTCGACTTCTACTCGTTAAACCCTTTCATCTTACCCATATTGTAGGAATTTGGCATTATTTTTAGTCATATGCGGTCATTTTCAGAAAACCGGAAGTCGCATCTTTGATTCAGAAATGACGTCAGAACGCGATTTTCCCATACTCAGTCGTCACTCTTTCACCAATACCCATTTCAAAAAGGTTTTGCATCATTTAATGACATTTACAAATCCCATCGACATAGACCACCATGTTGCGGAACGTTTTGGGGATTGTAGATAAAGTAAATATGAAATCATAGTGGTCTATGTATATTGGTGTGAATAAATCACATTATTTGGCAAAACTTGAACTTTTGTTGAATCACTTCATACCCTGCACATTAGAACACTTGGTTTAGAGAAAATAAATGAAAGGATTTATTATTAAGTTTTTTAGGCAATTGGGTCTCCTGTAAAATGTGCTGAATGGTCAATAGACCACTATAATTCGGAACGGCTCATATGGAGACGTACTACTTTGAACTCTGGAGTAATTTCAAGAAACAAACCTAAGGAACATACATGGGTGACGCTTTATCGCCATACCGAAATAAATCATTGAGAAAAATAAAAACTAGAAAAGAAAGAAACAGGTGGAATTGGGAACTAATCTAGTAATGTGAAATGATGAAGTCTGGTTGATAAGCTCGGAAACACCTGGTAATTCGATGTCACGTGCCTCCAGCATGAGTTTATTCTCAGTGCCATCTGCTTCTACCCTCATCCTGAATTTTTGGATTATCAACAGACTTATTTCGTGCTAGGACAGGAGTGGTACTAGCTCGACGAGTGTAATAAAACCTCTAGTACTTAATTTGAAGTTGTACTGTCAGTTAGGTGATGTTTCTGGATGTTAGCTCAGTTTCTGGAAAACTAAGATTTTTTACAAAACATGTCACGTCAAAATAGATTTTTCTGCTAAGGTTTTCGTAAATTTAGGAAATTTGCTTTTCCAATTCAGTTCTTAGGCTGCTTGTAAATTATTTCTGTCCAGCAGTGCAGTTTTCCATATTCAAAAGTTCCAAACGCGAATTGAAAGCGAAAACTTCTACGCATTATAACATGTGATAAAACTGCTAATTGCTGACCTGTTACTAGAACAGCTACACATGCTATTTTATTTTTCACACTTTTCTTTTGCCAAAACTCTCATTTGAATAAGCTTGAATTAATGAGATAAGGCTTTCGATTACTTTCAAGTAACATTCATGTAAAGCAAACAAGTTACCTTACCTACAGGAGTTGTCTCGATTTGCCTGGTAAACTAATTTTTCCGCGCTCGCTGCCAGCGGCATCCGATCAACTACCGCAGCAACAGTAACAGCTCAGTAATAATGGCTCCGGGCCAGGCGTGTTGATCAGGAAACACTCCAACTTTTGCTTTCATGGGCAAAAACCGGTCTTTATCACGAAAGCCAGCCACACTGCTGGCTCGCTGATGCTGCGAGGCAAAACTTAGCCGTGACAACGACCGGCCCGGTACTTGATTAGCATATTTAAGCTGCCTGTTGTCACTGTTGCCGCCATTATCAACATGAACATAAATACTTTGCGTTCGCGCACATACGTACAGACAGACATACCTACTTACATACTACACAGAAGGTTTGCGGCGAAAGTGTAAATAACCTCGCGGGCTTCTAGCAGCGGTTGTACCTAGCTTTTCAGCTTTTGTTAGCCATGCAAATTTGACCTTCTAGAATTAGCAACCGCCAGCCGCCAGCCAGCGCAACGTAGCGGGGGCGGCGAGCGAGTTGTTCTGGCTTGACCGATTTCCTAGAACTTGCAAAGTTGCTTCTTTGGTCAGGTTGCGAAAGTGGTTTCATTACTTCAATCGGTTCTACTGGCCGCAAGTAGCTGGCTTGGCTTGGCTTGCTACTTGCGATTCAGCGTCGGTCGCCACTACGCGCAACAATGGTTCGAAGTCCGTCCGTCGAATGGCAGCAGCGTGAGACTTTGCGCAGAATTCTCGTTGCTCGTTCTGCCTATTAGTAGACTCGATTCTGGCTGTGCACTCTCCTATAGAGGAGCTACAACGAGACTTGTTCGCTGTGTACCATGTGGTTAGGAATATTAATTAGCACCCGTTTTACCGCACTTTACACCTCGACCAAACAGGCAGGCAGGCCAGGGCACTCTCGAATGTGGATTTGGTTGGTAGCATAACTAATAGTCTTTGCTCGGTCGTACATTGTTTGAGCAAGACAGTAATGTATGCAAGCGCTAGCTCGATACAGACGAGTGTATTTTTCCATTCATTTGACCCAAGCGGAGATGGTATGTTGTATTCAAATGTTTCCGCTCAGTGCGCCAGATTCGTACCGTTTTTTTCTCAAACTAAAGGTCGAAATCGAATCGCATCGATCACGTCCGATAAACGACAAGACCTTGAACAAAATCTTCGCAGCCAGCGAACCGAACTCGAGCTGATCAAGAAAGTGCACCGAGTGCATTTGTGCGAGGACAATGCAATCTTGTGATTCAGATCGACGCCGTTAAGAACAAAACAAATTCAAACCCGACCAACTAACCAATCAGGAATCAGCCTACGGAGCGCTGTCTCTCTCCGCCTCTTGTCTGATGAAGATGTTTTATTAATGGGCCAGTTGTGCGAAAGCCCCTTCGGTCTATCATTTTTCATTCATTACGAATGCATCCTCCTTCGGTTGCTGGCTGACTGGTTGGCTGGCTGGCTGACTGGCCAGCCCGTATCTAGACGTATCGGTGCAGGGTTGGTCACTACGAAAGATCTGTCGTTGCTGATATGCACTCTTGACTTGGCGCGATTCGAGCCGGTCGGCCCAGCTAGCCGTCGCCGCAGCGGGAGGGCGTCTTCGGTCAGTCAGGAACTGGCTGCAGCCGCGTCGGAACGGAAAGGTAAATATGCTAATAAGGTTGTCCTTGAACGGGGTATCGGTGCGCGCTGTGCCGTGCTGCTCGGTTTGCCTACCGGATGCCTCCCTCTGTAATGAGAATTTGTTAGCAACCGGCCGGACAAGCAGAGACCCCGCCGCCAGCGATAGTTCTGTCCGAGTTCTAACGCTGACGAGCGTGCAGTGATTGGCACACCAGCTGGAGGCCCTCGGATTCGCAAATTGAGTGCGTGAGTTATTGATAAAAATAAGTGCTTAAGAGGGCAGACATATCCGCTGAATGTAGCTGGCCAACGTGAGTTCGGCCGGTAGATGGTTTGGTGTAGGTGTTTTGATTTGCCTTTGTGAGGCAGGCCATATTTTCTTTCCAAAACCAAGTTGTCAATAAGGAATTGTTTATCCAGCACATATCGATCGATTTACTCGCCATTGACTGAATAAATTTAAACTCTGTTGGGTTTGAATGAATTTCAAAAGATGTAAAAATCATTTTGACGGTACCTAAATCACAAAAACGTGTCACTTGTTTTACTGGAATTCTCGCGCAACTTTTAAAATCGACCGTCAAAAGATAGTCGTCGCTTACTATAATGAAAATAAAAAAATAACTTTTTTGTGTTAGGAAATAAAGACATAGTTTCTTCGGCAAAGTTGTAAATATTGTAAAAACAAGCAACTTTGCTGAAGAAATAAAATTTCTATCTTAATCGAGTGCTGAACTATAGGGCATATTCTTTGAAATTTCTTTAAAAATTAGTTTTACATTCTTAGCTTTTGTTAGTTGCATTTTACAAGAGTACAATGTTGTAGGCAATTATCGAAGAAGACTTTTGCAGACTTTTACTTTCTAAGATATCATAAATTCAAACTTCAAATTTCCGTAGCTTCACGAGCCTATGGGGTAAAACGGGGCAAGTGGATTTATGAAATCAGTGCTTCATCTTAAAGCTTAAGTCGAGTAATATAAATTTGTATGGGTTCCGCTTGTCGCCAAACACCCAAATGAGAGTATGGCAAGCATACGTTTTATGGGTCTCGCGTTCGCTAAACCCTTGGAAATTGGCTTGAAAAATCGGGGGGGGGCAAAAATAAAAATTTGTAGGATATGAGTTAAAATCAATTGTCTGTGGGCTCTACAGCCTAAAAAACTCAAAAAATGAGAGTACGAGTTGGGTTACCGCTTCCAGCACGAAACAGAAATGGAAGTTCAAACAGTGGAATTTCCGAAACTCGGGCAAACAAATTTTCTTTCGTTTTTGTCTATTTGTTCGTAGATTTTTGTATGAAAAATAACACAATTTTTTGCTCGATTAAAAAATTCTCTTTGTTTCTCCCCCCCTTCAGTGGCCCAACACCAAAGGGACAAAAACTTTTTTAAACATTCGTAATGGCCTTAATTATTACTTATACTAATAATTATAAAAAATAGACTGAGACTACAACAGCTAATTATGCTTTGTCCTTTCAATGTTGTATATTTCGCCACAACTCTGGAACACCTAGACCGTTCTCCACCAAACTTTGCATACGTGTCCTTTGGCATAAGCGAATGGTTAAAGGAGCGGCGTCTGTCAAGGGGGGTGTTCAAATATATGTGCTGCTCTTGCATTCAGACTGATAACAGATGTACGAGTGGCTGTAAGACCAGGCAGAATTCTAAAAAAAAGTCCTCCAAGGGGAAGTCAAAATGAGGCAAAAAGATTTTGTTTCTCTCTCCTCTCCTCTCCTCTTCTCCTCTCCTGAAACGGCAAGCATGCGTATTCATACAGAGTCGTATTATAACTGAACACTACAGCTGTAGCACATTTTTCCAACACAGATATCAAATTCGCCTAGGTTTAATCGTCTCGCAGTCAAGAATTTGCGATCTGTTGGGGCAACGAACTTGTGCCATTTTTTCTGGCACACTTCCCTAACACAGACATCAAATTGGACTAGGTTTAATCGCGTTCGTAAGAAATCTGTCGGCACGAGGGAGCTTTGTCACTCTCTCTGGCGTACTTCCCAAGCAAGGACATCAAAATGGTCTAGGTGACCGCGGTGTTAGGAAATCTTGTTGAAATGAGGAAACTTTGTCACTTGTTTTGGCTTACTTCCCAAGCACAGATATCAAATTGGTATAGGTTTAGATCATCGTAAAGAATCTTCCAACCAATCACGAAGCGAAAATTCTGGTAAAACATAGGTTCATTATTTTCAATTTTTCAATAGTTCAATACCAAGAATCCATACTTTTCTTCATTTGGGTCAATTCTTAGAAGATTTTCCAATCGATTGGTGTAAGAATATTGAAAATCGATAGGAAAACCGCAGAGCTATTAGCGCTCAAAACCTTTCATTTTTCGTGACGCTCGCATTTTTCGATTTTTTGGAATGACACCCTATCTCAAAACTTGCCATAAGACGTAGTCCTACGTCAATACAGCGATAGCAACTTGGAAATACGATGAAAACATACTAAAAAAAACATGAGAAAAAGGTGACAAAACATGCAAAAAATGACGAATATGCGACTGAAAGCCGACGGCTGATGGCAACAAATTAACGAAAACAAACAGACGATGAAAAGATGACAAAAACGATGAAAAGACGACAAAATGACGCCGGAAAGATGCCAAAACCGCTTAAACAAGTGTCCAGAAAAGCCGAAAGAATGTGATAAGCAGAGGTCAAAAAAACGACGAGCAGACGATGAAAAGATTGTAAAGAGATATTACAAAAAATCTAGAGCAACATGTGAAAAGGGCCTATGGGCAAATGGGAGATTCTCTTTGCGTCTCCTCTCTTCCGCTTATCACGACGATGAAAATGCACTTGAACGGAATAATTTTGCATGAAACGGTTACTGGCGTTATTAGCTAGCTATTGGCCAAGAAAAATTGCATTAAAATGCATTTATGTCGCCGTGATAAACATAGACACGAAGAGAACCTCTCATTTGCGCATAGGCCCTTTTTACATGTTGTGCGAGATTGGACCTTTTGAACTGTTGCTCGAATAATAAGGTTCTTCTTTATAACCAAGTAGCTCTTGTTCTATCTGCATTAATTAGCTTTTTTACGTGACCATTGAAAACTGTTGCACATTTAAGCTTTTAGAAAACACAACCAAAATGTGGTGAAAAAATAAGATAAAATACCAAGAAAAGACAACGAAGAGATGGTGAAAACACGACATAAAAATGACGCTGAAAAATATAAAAAAATGCGCTGAAAGGTTGACGAAAAATCAATGTAAAGATAGCGAAAATACGAAGGAAATACTCACGGAAAGACAACAAAAATACATACTAATCCTTGAAAAAGCTTTAATACAAATCGAAACGTCGGAAGTAGAAGAAAAACGTTCGTTTTTATCAGCAATTTGACTGCAAAGCCGCCTGCAAAACTCTGCAAAGATACTCACTCGAAAGCTACAATAAGAATCAAAAATACCACGATAGCAACATGGAAATTCGATGAACAGACTCCAAAAAAGTCAAAAAATGCTAAAAAATATGGCGAATATACGACAGAAAGACGACGGCAAATGAAAACAAAGTGCCAAAAAGACAATAAAAAACGTCAATAAAAAACGATAAAAGATGCCAAAAAACGAAGAAAAAACGACAAAATGACGACGAAAACGGTAAAAAAGCACCGAGTGAAGCCAAAAACTGTCAAACACAGAGGTCAAAGTACAACGAACAGATGATAAAAAGATAGTAAAAAGACAATAAAATGGCGACCAAAAATACGACAGAGAGATGACAAAAATACGAATCGACAAATGCAAAGAACAGACTACAAAGAGAGGACAAAAGGCGTCGAAAAAACATTAGTAAACAGTGCACATCAAAATTAAATCCAGCTAAACTAACAAACACCTAATACAGTGGCTTACCGATTTTATCTACCCAACCGAAAATTTTTGGTAGATATATTTGGAAAGTAGACAAATTTGGGGAAAAATAAATTGCTCCAAAATAATTTAAATGAACGAAAAATATTGTTAATGTTGACCATTTTCTTCAATTGTATATCATTTCAGTGTAATTTTACGCTTAGGGCTTATTTTATTCATATCAACCATTAGCCATAATGCATGTCAACTCAGCATATTATGAAAAATGACATATCGAAATTCAAAATTGCTCCGATTTTATTCCAATTTTGTGTATTTATTTCTTTGCAGTAAATTTTAGAACCGTATTTTTATTTGGCACTTAGGGTTCTCTTTTCTGAGTCAGTGTGGTCTCAAAAGTTACAATTTTTTCCACCTTTCTTTCTTTAAAAATTCATAACTTTTGATCTATTGAACCGATTTGAATGATGTTAATACCAAATAGAAAGTATTTTAATGAGCTTTTCAGAAAAATATTGGACCGAAGCCCAGGTTTTTTTATTATCGCAAAAACATTGAAAACATTCACTTTTTGTGTTTACATAGTGTGTAGACCAAAGAAACTCTAAGTTTTTATACAGTGTCGAGAATGCAATGGAGACGCATGGTTTTTGTTTTTACTAGTAATAAAAGGTTTGTTTTTGACAAAGGAATGCGTCTCTAAAATAAAACGCCATGCGAGAACATTACATTTTCGTATCTTTATTTTTTAATAAAAAGACTATCTCAAAAACTAAAAATATCATATCCGTTTTTTTTATATCGTATGTAAACAACTAGCTTGTCAATGAATGTATTATTAAAAAAATAGATAACGTATACTTTATGTTTTAAGTGATTTTAAGGGTTTCCTACAAAAAATATTTTTGCAATCATAAAAAACGTTGAACGTCAGTTTATTGTTTTTTCTTTCTGAAAAGCACATGAAAATACAATTTTTTTGTAATAAAATCATTGAAATCGATTCAATGGTTCAAAAGATGAGAATTTATAAGGATAGAAAGGTGATAACCATAGTTCCTAGCGGAGACGAGGTGTACCCGTTAGCGTTATGGTATAGAAAAATCTCACAAAGGATCATTGTGAAATGTTAAAATTATGCGTTACAAAATAAATGGAAGTTACTTTGCGTATTTGACTTCAGCATTATAATACCCATTCTGTGTATAATTACACACCACAAATGCCATAGAGTAAACTATAAAATAAAAAGAAATATTCTCTATAATGCGTAAATCCATGAAATCTTCCAAATTTTCATGCCGCCCGGTTAAAATAACAATTTAAAAAAAGGTAGATAAAACCGGGTCAAAATGATAGACAAAATCGGGGGTATCTAAAATCGGGTGTAGATTAAACCAGATGTAGATATAATCGAAATACCACTGTAATAACAAACCTTTAAATGAAGCACAAATCTTGGTTAAACTTTTATTAAAACTAAAAGTTGATCAATTTCTGTTTCTTTCTTAAATTTGAAACGAAATTATACCCCGCTTTATTTTATCGCTGATAAAATTACAGATTTTTGTTCAGTAATGTCTGGCAAGGCTGATCGCTATCACTAAGGTAGCATGTCGGAAGAATAATGACAAATTATGTTTGTTTACTTCCTTTTATATTACTTCACGTACTACAACAAGCAATGCACGTTGATATTTCGATGTTTTCCGTTTTTGTTGTAACGTGTTCTTATAATAATTTGATATCTGTGCTTGGGAAGTGCGCCAGAAAAAATGATAAAGTTCTGCCGTCCTAACAAAATTTCTTAGGACGGCTACAAACCTATACCAATTTGATGTCTGTGTTAGGGAAGTGTGCCAAAAAGAGTGATAAGTCTCCTCATCCCAACAAGATTTCTAAGGACCGCGATAAACCTAGACCAATTTGATGTCTTGAAAGTGAGCAAAGCAAAGCCTAGGTGCTACATTCCGTTATCGTTATCGACTTGACCTTCTGTTTTTATACGACAGACTTCGCAGCCAGCTGTTAGAGTGGAGGACAATTGCAGGGCCAGTTGCTACGATCCTATTGACTCGTAGCAGTCTCTCCCAATCGGAATCCTATTGACTCTAACAGCCTCCCAGAGCGGGTCGTCGGGAACATACGACTACTGGCTTATTAGGCCAGCAACATATCTCGAGGCCAACTGGGAGGTTCAAAGTGAACAGTTATAAAAAAGTGATCGACCAACCCTATCTTTCGCCCGATTGTATCCACATACTGCAAGAATTTTATCAAAACTGACGTCTTTTATGGAAGTTCAGAGTGTTCAAAGTTCAAAGTTCAAGTTCAAAGTGAAGAAGAATTAGCGACTGTCTGATCCGAAAATGGGTTCTGGGCGTTTAATTTGTTGTTTTACAATTAGCTGCATGCAATTGTTTACATACGTTCGATTGTATTGCTGTCAAGTGTGAAACATCTGATAAACAGAGTATCGAAAAGAACTATTAATGTGCAGAGGACGTTTGCTAATTGATGATATTTTAACTGACATAATTTTGGCTCATTGCTCGTATGTTAGTTGAAAGCGAATCATATTTGAAATCAACCTATATATCGACTCGTTTCAAAGAAATTGACGAAATTACAATAAAAATGAGACACATGCCTTAGTGTGCCCCACTCTGGGCATTTGACTAATAAATTAGGCCCTAAGCAGTATAGATAAATCAACCCATAAATTCATAATTAGGATATTTTTTCTGTACCATAGCATTTCTATAGGACATATTAAAAATTGTGACATTTATTGCAATGTTGTGTTCACCAAACCGATTCGAGCTCTTCACATTATCATTATTATCAATAATTTAGATATGATTTCCTTTGAAGTGTCCGCCGCCCGGCAGCTGCATAATGTTTGGTATCGAGGATGCAATTATGTAAATCATTTTTCCAGTCACCGTAACACAGAAGAAGCGGCGACATCTACTCTAATCTCACTGTCACGACTCGGTTATAAACACACAACGCGTGGTTGGTTAGCGATAACTCAATCGTTGTTCGAAAAACCCCGAAAATAAAACTATTCTTCTCGAATAAGCCAAATGGCAACGCACAAAAGGTGTTTGAGAATAGCGTTTAAATGACACATCATTTCCCAAAATCACGAAGAGTGAAACGAAAATATACAACCAAACAACAAGTAACAGAAAAAATAAATAAAAAAAAAGACGAATCCGAAATAAACAAGCAAACGGACAAAAAAGCTCACGCGAAACGCGCATTTGAAATCGAATTCCTTCTGCTGGCCTGCTGCGGCTTGCCCCCTGGCTGTCCCATTTGCTTTAACTTTGATGATGCTTTCGATTGTGTGGTTGCGACGCGTTGACCGACCAGCAAGCAGTCGGTCGGTCGCGGACGGACGAACGAAGCTCCGAAATGTTTAAAAGATAAGCTCGTTGAAGACTCCGTTTTTTTTGTTAAACGCGCACGTGCACGGTTCGCGTTTTTATTTTCGTCACTCCGCGTCGGCGACCGCGAGAAATACTGCTACGATTTGGTTGTTATCCTTTTTGGGAAAATGTGTGTTAATTTACTGAATTTCAATTGCTATCGGTTAAAATTTCCTATTCTTATGTTCGATGTTCGATAAGTTGGAAAACTTGTTTCACTTGTCGTCTGTTTCAATCGGAGGATGCTGACCGTCTTCTCGGAGTGTCTCTTTATCCAGTTCGCGCCATTCGAGCCCGCTGCTATCGATGCTGTTTTCGAGGTCAGCAGAGCCAAACTCGCACGGTTTTCGTCTGTCGAACCGTAAAATCCGATACTTTATGACTGGCGGCGGACGACACGGTCTTTGCCTGCCTGCCTGCCTGCCTGCTGGCGGCAGAGGCCAGACTTACGAAAAGCCTAATTTATTATGTTCGATTGATCTTCAACATTACTTGCGGTGCTGTTGCTCGGTCGTGGTGAAGTACAGACAAGCATCGATTAGTGGGTTCTTGTGTGGTAGTTTAGCGCAATTGATGGTTTTTGATACAGTTTATTAGGTTGGCATTTGAAAGCGATGACTGTACGGTGTAGTTTATGAACTCGAACCGTTCCAGACGGAAATCACGCTTATCTCCGACAAACAATTTCCGTCCATCATCGGTTTGCTGGTGCGTTTCTCTATTAGTCGTTTTTTTTATTCGCCGCTTTTCGATTATCGTTTGTTTGCGTTTTCAAAAGGGGTTCTCGTGTCGCTGGTCACGATCGTTGAGAAGTTCTGTCCGTCGTCGTCCTCGTCGTCGTCTGTGGACGGTTCCGACTTAGTCGGCACCGTTCAATCGGCTAGCTAGCGCATATCTTGTCGCGATCTTTAACGCATTTACGTCCGCTTCGGATGGCTGAGGGTGATGATCAAAAGTCGTGAAGAGAACGAACGAAGGGACACAAACGTTCAAGACATTGCTTTGCGGATTTCGATTGGGCACGCCAGATAACGGAGTGATTGATCCAATGTGGCTTTGAAACCTAACTTCTTTGAAACGTGCAAAGTCTTTAGATCATTCAAAGTTGTTTAGTTTTTGGACAGACAAGTGTATTCTAACCTTCAAAAAAATCATCTCGAATCGGAACGCGTTCATTATGATAACTCCTTGACAGCTATAAGCGCGCGATTGAAACGGTGCTTCAGCTGTGTGACGATCACGACCGGCGTGAAACGCAGATTTCAGTAAATGTGGCATTTTAGAAACCTCAGCTTTGTGCCAATCTAACCGCACGGCCGCCGTCGTGAAACCAATTCTTCTCACTCAGCTCGGCTCAATATTTCACCATCGCCATCGCTGCCGCCGGAGGAGAGGTGAACAACCCTCGCATCGGTAACTCTGCCGGCGGTGTGTCCTTCAGCGGAACATTCGTTAAAACATTGCACTTTTCCCCCGCGCCGGGCCGCGCACACGGCTATTTGTGTAAATTCAGTTTCGTTGGTATTGTATTTATGAAGACGGACAGCCGGTGCTCAGCTCAGACTCGGGGGTTAGCTCTACTAAGCCAACAACAAACTCAGCGCTCGATGCTCGCCGTTCGGTGTATATTTTCGTCAGTGTGCATGGCTGCGCTCGGCAAATGCCATAATCGACGATGCAAAAGCTATAACCTACCTCGATAATAAACATACACAAACTCAAACCATCCACTGCACTGCTTTGACTGACACCGTCAGGAGAAACAATCGCGAAATTATTTACCTACCACGTTTCGCGTGTAGGTACAAATGAAAACAACCGAAACCATCCGCGCCGATTGGGGCGAACAATTTTTCCGCGCGCCCGATGCCGCCGACCAATTGAACTCGCTTGCCTGCCTGCTCGCTGGTCGGCCCGCGATGCGATGGTCGGTTGTGGTGTGGCGTGCGTTCCGATTTGGGCCAAGGTCGTGACGTGAGTTTTCGCGCGCGCGTAACACTGAGCTGGGTTGCTGCTTGCTTGCTTGCTTACTGTTACCTGGGCAGGCGTCGTCGTTGTTGGCCACTCGGCCGGCCGTTCGGGTTGCACTTGAAGCTGCTGCACGCTTTTGTTCCACTATTATGTTGAAAACTGCTGCAATCATGGGGGCGTGGGCGGCGTTATTTGCCGGTACACTAACTACGGCCGGCGGCGGACCCGTTTCAAAGCGTAACAGGCGCATCATGGCGATTCAAATTGTTTTACCCTAATGAATGTTATGATTGAAGCAGTAACAATCATATGCGAATACGTAATTCATAAGTAACTTTTGGACAAAACTTTTGGTTCCTATTGTTTCAATATAATATCTCAAACAATAGATTAATAAAGTAAGTTAAGAACAGTATCAGAACAGAAACAATAAAAAAACAAACATTTTTAACCCACACGACACCAAATGTAGTAATATCCCATTTGCCAAAAGAAAGATGATCCAATTGTTTGTTTCCCTGCCTTTTTACTTTTACGATTGGCGGTTGTAATTACAACTCAAAAATAGATCTATAAAAATAACCGATTTATTTGGTGAAATTTTCTGTCTGAATATAAAATGACATTCGTGGATGGTATTAAACAGTTTACGAAGTCGCAATTGTTCGTCCTCTAGAAAGGGATATGAATATTGTGTAAAAGGCCATTAATTAGAAGCTCAATCTATCCACGGTGTTTGATGACTGCCGGATATTTCATTCGTGGTTTATTCGAAACTATACTAAGAAGGATTTTCGGTGTTGGTAGGATTATATCGAGGCCCTGAAATTGCCCTGGCTGGTACACTCTCCCTGGCATAAACTATGATTTCTTGGTACTATAACATGGCAGCCCCATGACGACACTCGGTGGCGTGGCCTCAGTAAGGCAACCTTCCTAAATCTAACACACTACTAACAATCAAGAAAATTCGACTCGGAACATTCGGCATGAACACAGGCGGCGAAATTATAACATGGAATGGATAGTTGGTACCAGAAACTGCACATCGCCATATTTCGTGGCTGGCACAAGGGTGCTGCTCGATCAGTTAGAACCCCGAAAGTTCAGCATCGTGGCACTACAGGAGATCTGTTGCAAGGTCGGGTAGGTGTAAAGAGCAAAGCCCAATTTCACCAGAGCGGTAGAGCGATCAACGAGCTAGAAATGGGCTTCGTAGTGATGGACAAAATGCAGGATCGCGTAATGCATTGGATAGGGATCAACGAGAGGATGTGAATATAAAGCTAGGTTCTACGGAATCGTTGAATTTCTGCAACCAGTCCGGCGTCCCACAGAGAAGCAATTTAGGACCATTACTTTTCATAATTTACTTCAATGACGTTTATGTCGTCGTTCTACCGGGATGCAAACTACTAAATGTGGATGATCTGAAAATTGTCCTTGTTATACAATCGGTCGGGGTCTGCAAACAACAATAAGCGTCAACAAATGTTCAGTGCTTACCTTCACTAGTGGTAAAACTCCAATCATATATGATTATAGGATCGAAGAATTTCTTCCACGTGTCGCTAACGTCAAAGACCTGGGAGTGGAAATGAATTCCAAGCTCATCTTTCAACCACTATTCTAATACACTGAAGTCGCTTTTTACGCGGTTTGTTTTTCACGCGAATTTCGGGATTTACGCGACAATTTTGGAATTTATGCAGTTTTTTACGCGAATTTCAGAATTCACGCGGTTTTTTACGCGATTTTCGAAATTTACGCGGATGTGCTTAATACGTCTATTTTTTCGCGTAGTGCTGAACTCAACAAAGGTTTTTTTACGCGAATTTTGGAATTTACGCGGTTTTTTACGCGAATTTCGGAATTTAAGCGGATTTTTTTTACGCGAATTTCGAAATTTACGCGATTTTTTTACGCAAATTTCGGAATTTACGCGGTTTTTACGCAATTTTCGGAATTTACGCGGATGTGCTTAAAACGTCTATTTTTTACGTAGTGTTGACATCCACAAAGCTTTTTAATCGCGAAATTTTGTTTTTTTACGCGAATTTTGGAATTTGCGCGAATTTCGGAATTTACGCGAATTTCAGAATTTACGCGGTTTTTTTACGCGGGACGTATCCTTCGCGTTAAAAGCGACTTGAGTGTATTATATCCAAAGCAATCCGAAACTTGAGGGAGCGCTTAGCTATAGACTTCCGTGATCCGTACTGTCTACGCGCCCTCTACTTTTACTTAGTACGAATCATTCTGAACACGGCCTCTGTTGTATGGAGCTCATACACTCGTCTCTGGCTTCCAAGAATCGAAGCTGCTCAACGGAGATTTGTTAGGCATGCATTACGATCCTTTCCATGGTCTGTTCCATCGAATCTTCCACCGTATGAAGCAGGTGTAAACTGAAAAGCCGAAAAATTTTTCGTCCAGCATTCCACCGTACTATGTATGGACAGCCTGAATCAGTTCAGGAAATATGTCGAATATTTAAATTAAACCTCGGGAATGATAAAAAGCAATGGAGAGGAAAAAATGAACTTAGAAAAACTATCTAAGCATTACCACGAGGCAAAATTTGGCCAAGTGTGTACAAGCTCGGAATGAGTTGATCACGATCCTGAGGAGGTAAAAGTCCCGAAGGAGGATAGAGTTCGTGCCGTGCTAGGATAACTATTCCGGACTAATGAGACGTGTAAGTTCTATGAGAAGATGAACCAATCTCGTAAAAGGCACCGAAGCCTGATATGTGTAGGGACTGAAGTTTTTGGAGCGTCTTAGTAGAACACGAAACATGGAAATTAAATAAAAAGAAAACTTATCCAATTTAATTCTACTATGTATATTTTATTCTTGACAGATACGTATTTCGCCTACGGCTTGCAGGCTTTTTCAGTGTCTGTTTTCGAACAGAGAACAGTGTCGAGTTCGAAAACAGCCTGCAAGTCGTAGGCAAAATACGTATCTGTCAAAAATAAAATATACATAGTAGAATTAAATTGAATAATGTTTCTTTTTATTTAATGTCCAGGTATGTGTAGGGACCAGGAGGGAAACCTGATCACATATAAGCGCGTGGTGGTCGACAGGTGGAAACAGTTCTTCGATGAGTATCACGATCACCGTCGTGTTTCGAAGGAACAGAAGGAGACGCAACCGAAGTTAACCTAGGAGTGTCTACAAACGATAACAGCGTGATCTCGAAGAGAACCCGTAAGAAATCGGGCAATTGAAGAATAATAGAGTCGCTGGAAAGGACCGACTCCCGGCAGAACTCTACAAAAATCACCAAGCACCGCTAGTAAGGGCACTTAAATGAATAACTTCAAGGATTTGGGAGGAGGATGAACGACCGGAGTGGATGGAAGGTGCGATTTGTCCCATCTACAGAAAGGGTGATTTTGTTAAGTCGTCTATCCCCAATAGCCAGGAAATTCGTAGGGCAGTATCAGGCGAGCTTTACGGGAGCCCGTGCTACAAATTTTTACTCTCCGACAAATCCTCCAGAAGAATCCACCGGGAGTACAATGTGTCCACGCAACATTTTCGTAGATTTCAAGGCAGCTTACGATACAGTCGGACGCGAACAGCTATGCCGGCTAATGCATGAGTACAGTTTTCTGGACAAACTGACGCGGTTGATCAAAGCTAACCTGAAACGAGTGATGTACTACGTGCGCGTTCCGGGGGCACTCTCGAATCCCGTCGAATCGCGCTGAAGGTTGCGGCAAGGGGATGGACTGTACTGTATGTCATTCAACGTCGCTATTGAAGGTGTGATCCGGAGAGCGGGCATCGAAACGAGAGGAACGATCTTCAGCAAGAGTAGCCATCTACTAGCCTTCGGAGACGTCATTACTAGAAACCTTGGGATGGCGGAGGCAATCTACACCAGACTAAAAACGGAGCCTACGAGGATAGGGTTATAAATCAAGGCGTCGAAAACCAAATGGTAGGAAGAGACTCCAGAGAAAACTCAGCCTCCCACGAACAGTGACTAATGACGGCGATGAACTGGAAGTGATTGATGAGTTCGTATATTTGGGATCTCTGGTCACCGCCGACAGTAATACGAGTAAGGAGATCCAACGACGCATTCAAGCTGGAAATCGAGCCTACTTTTTCCCCCGCGTGACGCTTCTTCGATCAAGGAGCATACGCTGCTGCACAAAACTGACGCTGTACAAAACTCTAATCAGACCAGTGGTTCTCTACGGACTTTAGACAGTAATCTTGCTTATGGAAGACCTACGTGCACTAGCCGTATTTGAACGAAAGGTTTTGCGGAACGGAAAGCAAAGAGAGGCGGAGGCGTATGAATCACGAGTTTCAGACATGTCGGACGACTGTGCAATGGAATCCGTTCTCTTCAAGAACGCCACATGCACCAGTAATAGAGGGACTTTACGTGGCTCGACCAGGTTGAAGCCGACTTGCATGTGTCGAGACGCGAAACGAATTGGCGACAAGTAGCCCAGGTTCGAGTTCAGTGGAGAGGAATTTTTAATACGACAAGAGCCACCCCGACTCTCAGCTATGCCAATGAATAAATTTCAGCAGTTTGTTACGTAAGTTTGTATTGTAATAAATGCCCTAAAACATTTATATACATTTATTAAATTAAGTTTAAATATCTCAAATGTCTGTACTCTGTATATCATTTTTATCAGTGTCTTAGACTTTGTAGTTCCACTAAGAGTTAAACCAGTAGGCTACAATTACACATTTTCTAATGGTGGGCGCTGATTTCGTATTTTGATAATTTTTGCATGTCTTAGCACTAGTCAACTTTGAGTAACTGGTTTGAAACTGACATGCGGTTCACGAAGCTTACGCTTACGTAAGGAGTTTGCGGTTAAACTGAAAAAATAAATAACTATTCTAGGTCAACATTTACAACACTGATTCGCATTTGTCAATTTCCACGAAATAGTTCATAGCACCATTCAGTGTGATAGATTGATTTGAAGTATCATTGTGTTTCAATTAACATATGGAGTGCCAGTTAAAATATCAATTAGCTAACGTCCTCTGCAGCATACTATGTAGTTCCGACACGATGTGAAGTAATAGAGGTGTGGAGCAACGTGCCGTTTGTTTGTGTTAGCAGCGCAAATAATGTAGACAGCAGGGATGACGTCAATCTCACACTATACTTCTACGGGCATAAAAAAGCATTGTGCCATACAACAATGACATTAACACAGCTATACTTTTTAGCATATTACGAACACAAACGTGCCGCGTTTGCCGTATCTCGTTATAGTCTATGACGTTTCACGTGTAAACTCTCCGCCTGCAGGACGGTTCTTCGTGACTCCCAAAAACCAAAGCAGAGGGTTCAAATCCCCTAAAGGAGATGGTTGTAATAGCTGTTATCCATGGCTATTATGTAAAAATTTGAATGGATAAACCCCTAATCCAAGGAATTGTGGAGGGGGGTCTCTCGCCGCAACGGAGCCTGTGGAGTACCAGGTCGCCCTCCACAGTAATTTACCCTACCCAACAGAGGAGAGATAACGTTTCACATTCAAGACATCAAATTGGACTAGATTTCATGTTTAAAGATAAAATCGAGAAAAGGAGTGGTTTTACACAAAATTGTTTACTTGCAGAACATCAAATTGAACTAGGTTAACCTATTATGTTCTAGCGTATGGTATATCATACCTTGTCTTCAAACCCTGATTACTGCTGAATTTAATAGTTAGTATTGTTAATATATCACTACAAGTGAGATAAGACATCAATGTGATGTGTGTGTGTGTGTGAAATAATCTGTCAGTTTTTGTCATTTCATCTGTATTTTCAACAGTGTAAAGTTGTGATAAATGGCGGATAAAAAGTTGAAAAAATGGCGAAAAAAACTTTGTCTCCAAAACGCATGAAAACGTCTACATTTTGTGACGAAACATAACCTGAAATGAGAAATGGTATTTGGTCGACTCAACTGCTCGGCTGAACTGCTCTACTCGATTGAATGCAAAGTCCATCACAAAATTCGATAAGTAATCTGTAAACTAGTTTGTAATTTGTTTGCTTGAAACCGGGCGTATGAAATATAAAACCTGCGATATTTTGGCCTTGAAACGATTCTAAATGACGATTTTAAGTTTCCCGACACATTCGAGCCATAATGTAATGGATTACACAGTTTCACTTCATTTGGTCCAAATTTAGGTATACCCGGGTCATAATGGGTTAAATGTTCAAACGATGAAATCGGTTGAAGAAGAGGGGTGGTTTTTGCCGTCTGGTGTACTTCCCAAGCACAGATATCAAATTGATATGGGTTTAAACGTCATAAAGAATCTTCGACATGTTGGAGGAACGGGGAGCTCCCCTTCCTTAAGGATGTGGACAAGACGCTGTGTCATGGAATGGAAGGCCGCTTGTTTTCGGTCACCAACATGATTGGAATCATACATGATGTATCGATCTATGGATGTTAGTTTTCCATAAATTCCAAATTTGGAGGTGTTATTAACAGATCTAAGAAAGGTAATTTTCCATCCACTTCTCTTTCCATTGTTAAATTTTATGGTAGGTGTCGAGAATTTAGTAAGTTGAGCGTTTGCGGTAGGTGCCTTTCTTATACGATCGCAAAAACATCATCAACATACTGTTTCCATACTCTGGGGAAAAGCTTTTCTTTTCCCAATCCAACCTCGAAGTCACTCATAAACGCTCCTGCCAGTAGAGGTGAGAGTTTACTTCCCATACTAAGGCCCGTTTAAAAGGTATAAAGTCCTCTTTCACTGCTCTACGGTTAATTCCGCTGATATCGATGTCATCTGCAAAACCAAGAAGCATTTGAAATTTCGTGATGATAGTGTCGTTCCTTTCAACGTTTGCTCTCCGCATTGCTCCTTCCAAGGCAATGTTGAATAGCAAGTTAGAAAGTGCATCCCCTTGCTTCAGTCCATCCAGCGTAATATAAGCGGCTGGCTGAGGTCTCACCAGCTATTCTGACGCACGATTTTGACCCATCGAGCGTCGGAAAGCCATGTTCTGGCATTATCTGCCACAGCTCATTTCGTTTAACTGAATCGTACGCCACCTTAAAGTACACATAATCGGCCTTTAACTTAACAGACTAAATTCATTCAGAATGTGAAGTTCAAGTGCTTTGTGAAACACGTTTCCTGATTTCGATCCATTTCCTATTTAGAATCCCATCCAATTTTGAATCAATTTCTGCACTGTTCTTGGAAAGTGTTATTTAGCGAATGTTAGCTTGATTCGGAATCGTTTTATTTTGTTGATCTTCACTTTAGAGGCGTATTTGACGAATTAAATTGGGATTATGTTCCGCCTTTTTTCCGAATGCTGTTTGAGAAACTCTTTCTTTTTACAACAAAAAAAATCATGGAAGTGCGAGATATTTCATCGAAATTTACTGTAAAATCTTGGAAAGCCATTGCAAAAGAAATTTATTGAACGATTTATGAAATTTTAATTAAATAAAATCAGTTATTTACCGTACTGTAAGTTATTCCAATTCCGGCTTTTAAAACTGTGCAGTAATAAGTCAATATATTTCAATGCAGTTGACCTCACAATGCAATCAGCAGCATTCCTTTTTTCGAGCATCAAGCGAACAGGAACTACGGTACGACATTCTACGGCTCGAACGTCACAACTTCCGTCATCCTGTGCTCGCGCGTGCAGCCAGTCGTCGGATGTCAGGCATCGAGAAGCAATTTGTCACGCAAGTGGCCGTGTTAATTATGCTGAAAGCATACCCCTCCTGTCACTCAATCCTCCACACGCTCGTCGCCTGCAGCAGCCGCCGTTTTCCATCGTGCTCTACAACCTGTTTTATTTCTGAATATACTTTGACCTGATTTCCGACTAAACTTTTTTCATCCTTTCAGTAAATGCAAGGATGCTAGGCTAGGCTAGGTGATGCCGCTGCGCTGGAGTGAGCGACGGCGGCGCGCGGTAAAAAGCGAAGGTTATTCCACCATGCAACATTGCGTTCTTATTTGCGAAATCCTTGTTCGTTTGGTCATTTTATGGTCGATTAAGTTGCTCGTTAGCATTCTCCGGTCGGACAATACAGATAGCGCGTTTTTCCAGTGAGTGAAATGCGTCGGGAAAAATTTCGCTCGGAAGCTGTTTAAATATGGGTTCTCTGATGCTTTCTCGCTGACGCGGTTCCTTTTTTTCCCTGCATTCCTTCGCTCAAGTTCGAAACAATAATGTAACAGAAGCGAAGCGATGCAAGTCATGCTGCTGCGCCACTGCTGGAAGCATTGGAGTGATCCGCGGATTGTCCTAGTTCTGTTGTTGTTTGTTCTTCTATAATTGCTCGTAATTCGAATTGCTTTTATTTTAATTAGATGGCAATATCACTCGTCGTCGCGAAACTTCCTGCCAATGAACGACAGCAGGAAATTGGTCAGCTCCACCGACCGTCTCTCGCTGTGAAACATAACTTTTGTTCGGAGGAAGAAAATAAAATTATACGTGCTGTTGCTTCTGTACAGTTTTTGTCCAGGGTTGGAAGTGTAAACCCCTTTAAAGGACAACTGGGAAGTGGATTTATCTATTTCCTAGCTGAAGCTGCACATTTTTAAATTTATTTCTGATTGAAGTCGAGAGTATTGCGTTGATTTGTGTATTTTTTAGATTCTTCATTTAATACCATTTATGCGATTTGCGAAAACATTTTCACCAACAATGTCTAAGACCGATCGATTTCGCTCCAACCAGCACCAAGGCTTAAAGGCAGGCGCAATGCCACTCTCCGTCCAGTCGTCATCCGGCGGCCTCTCCTTGCCCGACACCGCAACCACACCACAAAACAGACAAGAGAGGCTAATATTGCGTGCTCACCGACCATTTTCTGCGAACATAATTCACTTTCTCGCCCCAAAGGATGGCTGAGACTCTGTCAAAACCGAGTGCCAGATTCCATCCAAACATGAAAATATCCAAAGGCTCCCGAAAATGCAGCAACAGCCAGAAGAAGACCGTCCCGGATTCGTTTAAGCGTAGAAAAAAGGGAAAGAAAAAAAGCCGGGTCATTCCGTCACATTCGACGAAGACCAGCGAGAGTAAGACGCCAGAGTCCGAAAACCGGTAGTGTAGCGAATTCGTTTTCAAACGCCTCACCACGTCGCTACACCGTCGCATCCCGCTGCGCTGCTGCGGTGCCGTGGTAGAGTGTGGTTATGTTGGGAGCCAAAAAACCGGTTTTCTCGGCTCAGCATGTTCGCGGCCACGTCTGTCTCCCCACTGGGTGTTTCTTGTCTGCCCACAAGAGGGGGACTGCTGCTCCCAAAAGGTGATCCATCCATCACCAATACGGCTGCAGCCGGCGCGGAATCGCTGACAAACTTCGAAATGAAGTTTCTTCGCAAGTCGCGAAGTTTCGTGCGGTCTTCTCACTAATATACAAACGTTCGAACAGCGATAGTAACACTCTGTCCCAGCTCGTACTCTGACTAAACCAATTTGATGAAAAGATTGACGTTAACTCGTAAATTTTCTTCGGCCTTGAAATGTTGTTGATGATGTAGGCATTTTGTAAATCATTAAACATGGTTCTTCGCAAGAGTCTCCCAGCAGCGTGTAACTTTTAACGCGAAATAAATGCGTACGAACGAGTTCGCACAACATTGCCCTGAAGACTGTGAATAGTTTATGTCCAACGAAATAAAGAAGCGAGAATTTATGTCCGTCCCTCTGGCTAGTAACAAAATAATGCTTGAAACTACGCAAATTCATTACTTATAAACATAAACATACTTTAAGCATACCATAGGTTAACCATAGTTAACCTTTCTTGGCTTTACTGTTTAAATGTTTGTCGCAAGAAGTCCGATATTCACGGCAGCAAAAAAAATCAGAGGGGTTGTGTACAAGACACGACCGCATATATAGGTGACGCAGGACTACGTAAGTCTCTTTGTAGTGATAGTAGCATGTATTCATGCTTGTAATCATTCGATTCTTCATGTATACATGCTATATGCAACATATATACATGCTACATGCGTTGTATGTAACATTTATCAAAGTAGTAACATTGCATACGTTCAATTCTCAAAAGGTTGTGCATTTGAAAACAATTTAACAAAATCAAGAACACAAACTATTGCTTTCCTGCTACCTTACTGAAATTAAAGATTGTTTTTATTATCCATGGTTTCCCACGTTGAAGGGATTTTACCAATTCAATCCTATTTTATCAACAGCACATCTTTCCACTACACTTCTAATGAAACGGCAAGCATGCGTATTCATACAGAGCCGTATTATAACCGAACAGTACAGGTGCAGCACATTTTTCCAACACAGATATCAAGTTCGCCGAGGTTTAATCGTCTCGCAGTAAAAAATTTGCGATTTGCTGGGACAACGAACTTGTCATTTTTTCTGGCACACTTCCCTAACACAGACATCAAATTGGACTAGGTTTAATCGCGTTCGTAAGAAATCTGTTGGCACGAGGGGGCTTTGTTACTCTCTCTGGCGTACTTCCCAAGCAAGGACATCAAAATGGTCTAGGTTGAACCGCGGTGTTAAGAAATCTTGTTGAAATGAGGAAACTTTGTCACTTGTTTTGGCTTACTTCCCAAGCACAGATAATAAATTGGTATAGGTTTAGATCATCGTAAAGAATCTTCCAACCAATCACGAAGCGCGAATTCTGGTAAAACATAGGTTCATTATTTTCAATTTTTCAATAGTTCAACATCAAGAATCCATACTTTTCTTCTTTTGGGTCAATTCTTAGAAGATTTTCCGATCGATTGGTGTAAGAATATTGAAAATCGATCGGAAAACCGCTGAGCTATTAGCGCTCAAAACCTTTCATTTTTCGTGACGCTCGCATTTTTCGATTTTTTGGAATGACACCCTATCTCAAAACTTGCCGTAAGACGTAGTCCTACGTCAAAAATCACGATTCAACCTACATCATGCTCACTGCTCAGGAGACAGAGACCTATCGGAGGATTGTTTTTTCGGCTAACCGCCTAGAGGGCAGCGTGTGTCAATCACTTTCTCCGCCATTCTTTGCCGGTAGCGATCGGTAGGCTAGGTGACTGTCGAAAAGTCGGAAATTGATCACGCAGCATGCCCTCCTCCAACACATAATCAGACTTTGCTCCGTATGTACTTTTGTGCTGTGGGCGACGATGACAAACCGGTGACAGACAGCTAGCGCAGCCGTGTGGTTGGTATTTTTGGATCTATTCTCACCACCCCGCGGCGGGCACTTGTTTTGCTGGTTGGTTACGATTGATTGCTGTTAGATTTTCCTGGAGGCGAAAAGTATTTATCGAACAACAGATTGAAACACAGCTTGATTATTCGTTTTGCTTCCATTTGCAGTTGTTTTTTTTCTGTTGCCTTTATTGAAAAAGTTTCGAAAAATAGCGCAAAATATGATTATTCAAGATTCAAATGAAAAGTGGTTCTTTTTATGGTTTAAACAGTAAACTGCAAATTTATTAGATCGTGAATTGTCCTACGTAGCTTTAGTTTTTCAACATTGGAGGGAAAAGTCGATTCTTGTTCACTGTAACCACTGTTTTTGGTCACTTCTTTAGCTATTTAGGCATTGATTCCAAGGGATAAATTGATTGTTTTACGATTTGTCAGAACTTTTATATCATCATGAAATCTATCAGCAATACTTTGGTAATGGGGGTTTCTCTAACTTTGTTTTTATTTCAGCAACAATTAGCAGTCCTTTCCGTACATTTTCAACTCACTGCCAAGTTTCTTTGATTGTATTGCTACGAATTTTATGTTCTGCTGTGTCTTTTTTATCTAGTTTATCTTTGGTAATATCTTATAACTGTTGTGCACTTTTTTTGCAAGTTTCTTTTTCTTCTTTTGGATTTTGTTTTTTTTAATTTTGGTTGTCTATCTTCTTTGTTTATCTCAATGATCGTTTATGTTTTCCTGTCGTTCCCGCCTGTACGGTTCATTCTCTCTCTCTCTCTCTCTCTCTCTCTCTCTCTCTCTCTCTCTCTCTCTCTCTCTCTCTCTCTCTCTCTCTCTCTCTCTCTCTCTCTCTCTCTCTATCTCTCTCTCTCTCTCTCTCTCTCTCTCTCTCTCTATTTTTCATTTCTGTTTTAATCTTTCTTCTCTCCTTACTAATAAAATCTTTTTCATCTTTTTCTTTGCCTTTGTTTATCTATTCGTTTCTTCCAGTACATCTTTCATTCTCATTCATTTTTATTTATAAAAAAAATCCCAAATTCTTAAATTCCAGATAAATGCTTCCCAGAACAGACCAAAACAAAAACTAACCCTAAGATAAGCCTCGAATTGCTGAAAAACGTTTTCAAAACACGCTTTTTAAGCACCAGAAAAAGCCAAAAAATGGTTCCAAATCAAGCTCCGAAAAGTCACCAACAATAGAAAAGGTTCCGAATTAATGCGAGAATAGCACTGATAAACTAGGCTGACCAGATGCCCCGGCAGGATTTGGCAGGACAGTCCCAAATTTCATGGCTTGTCCCGGATGACCAAGTGTCCCAGAGAGTGGACCGCATGAACTAGAAAGTCTGTTACTCAGTAAGAACTTGTCGTACGACGTCGGATAGACGGAAGCAAAAAGTTACCATGTATCGGACGACGTCCGTCCGACAACCGGCAACAGTGTAGCGTGATAATCAGATTGGCTAGGGCTGCATTGAAACGGGATATAAAGCTAAGCAAATGCAACTGCTACAAGGAGCTGTGGCAAGACGCCGACGCCAACCTCCGGGTGACGCGTACCAAATCGTGATGGAGAAAGTAAAAGGTCTTGCGACAGTCACGGAGATATGTCCGGATAAGCTGATGGCTATTAGGGCTCAGGAGTGGAAGCACTCTTCCCAACGCACGCCCCTATAATGTGGCCATCAACAAACTGTACGGATAAAAGAAAGAGCAAGCGTTAACGGTCTGCAAGTCTCCAATGATAAAATAATGTCACTGGCTAAGCAGTTAAAGATCACGAAGGCTCCCGGTCTGAATGAAATGCTCAACGAGACTCTCAAGACAGCAATACGTGGATTCCCGGACATGTTCCGGTTCAGGGCTTTTGCTGTTTCTTTTTTTCTTCAGCCCCTCTGTTCATTCAATTTCATAGCATTTGTTTTCTGTTGGAGCTCGAACGCTATACACAGTATTGCCACACTACGTTCAGTCATACCTCTGATTGTACAGTAGAACGAATGCGTTCTGATCAGTTTTTACATTTTGGTTTCGATCAAGTTTCCTTGAGTTTCCTGGAGCAGCAAACGACTGGAAAACAGTCAATTGACTAGCAGTCACCACACTAACGAAAAGCAACTGCGCTATCGTTTGATTCAATACTACAAATAACAGCCACTACAAGTGGATGAAAGAAGTCGGTAGGACACCCTTCGACACAAACGAACATTTGGCTTGCGTCGGACCGACCCCAGGCGACAAACTTTTACTGTGGGCTGCCTATTTGGAGACAAAAAAAAGAAACGAAAAAATACGTCACGTTATGCTCCCAGTCATTATGCAGTTCATACTCTTCAATATGAACGCAAAACCGGAGGAAGACGACTGTTGGATTCTCTTGAAGCTGCAATCTCACAAGTGACAGATTAACTACAATCAAAAAACAGTCAAATGATCGTTTCGGAAGCGCCAGTTGAATGCAAAAAGCGTACGCATTCACGCAGTCACAGCCAACTTACGATCCCTTTTCAAGCCCTGTTCAGGGCAGTGCTGCAAAAGATGGTAGCTCTACGGACAGA
Organism: Sabethes cyaneus; assembly: GCF_943734655.1. Lineage (NCBI taxonomy): Eukaryota > Metazoa > Arthropoda > Insecta > Diptera > Culicidae > Sabethes > Sabethes cyaneus. Next base: position 20,217,410 of record NC_071354.1, on the reverse strand, counting down.
TGGAAGATTCAGTAACTAGTACTGTTGCCGAAGCCAGATAAGCTTGCTGAGGATCCAGGCGCCTGTCGACCCACCCGGATACTTCCGGGATACTGACTGTGCGGTACGCACTCGAAACTCTCAAGCACATGAGACGATAGGTACTTTCCAGTTTACCTAGGTAGCTATTGGTTCCTGATGCCGATGACCAAACCGGCCCGCCATACCTAAGTATGGACAGGATCTCATTGGCTTATAGCCTTCGCTTGGTGCCATTTACCGCATAGCTATTAGACATCATACGAGACAATGCCAAAATAGCTGTGAAAACCTTCTTGTAGGCATAGTCAACGTGGCTCCCGAACTTGAGCTTGTCGATGACTCCCAGGAGTTTTAACGACCGCGTTGACGAAATAGCGCAATCCTCAAAACTGATCTTTGCTTGCTGCACCGACTTGTGGTTGTTTACCATGCTAACCTTCGTTTTATGATGTGCTAGCTGCAGTTTCCTAGAGCGCATCCAATCTTTACCAATGCTCATAGAGTGGACTGCCGTCAACTCAACCCCCATGATGGATTCACTGTGGACTTCCAAGGTGATGTCGTCCGCAAAGCCGACAATCACAACCCTTCAACACATCGTCATATATGACGTTCCACAACATCGGGCCCAGTATGGAGCCTTGCGGAACCCCTGCGGTGATTGGATCGCACTTCTGACCCTCCTCCATGTTGTAGCATAGTTCACCATTCTGGAAACACAACACTGGCACTTGGACGTTCCGAAGCGAGTTACCCAAGTAGCACACTTTAGGTCCATTTAGTTGAAGCAACCGGATTACGACTGAAATTAGTCATATTTCGGTTACCACAACAACTTTGTAACAACCGTGCTAGCAGGGTGGCTACGGAGTCCCAACTAACGCTATTAAACGCATTTCTCATGTCAAGCGAGACAACTGCGCAATAGCGGGTACCCGTCCTCTTGCGCTGTCTCTTGCTCTCGGCTGTCTTAGTGACAGACAAGATGGCATCCACCGTAGATTTGCCTTTTCGGAAGACGAATTGGTTCCTTGGCTGACCGTTTGTACCCTTCGTGTACTGTACGAGTCTGTTAAGGATAACCCTCTCCAGCACCTTGCCGGCAGTATCGAGCAGACAGATCGGCTTATATGACGACGGGACATCCGGAGTTTTTCCCGGCTTCGGTAATAGAACCAGTTTCTGTCGCTTCCATCTGTCCGGAAAGTGGTCATCTTCCAGGCATCTACTCATTACTGCCCCGAACAATTCGGGAGCCTCTAAAATAGCCGCTTTAATGACCAAATTCGGGATTCCGTCTGGTCCCGGTGCCTTGCTCACCTTTTGGGATTTCCTTCCCGATCTCAAAACCGCCGTCGCCCACGTTACTTTGTATGTTCGGCAGGGGGCCGACCATCTTACGCTATAGTCTGAGATACTGATCGATCGTGCGAAGCTAAATAGTACGTTGTGGCTCATGGCTGAAGGAGTCGCTAGTGTATATAGAACAATATCGTCGGAGGCAGTACGTATTATAGCTGAAATAATCCCGTCGGCATCATGCTTATGGATGATAAGCGCATAGTGCAAACGGAGACATATCAGAGAAATTTCGGAAGCTGGTGAGAAAGGAATTGTCGGCTAAATGGCAGCAAGACTGGGCCAGGGCCGAAAACGGTAAATTGACGTATAGGCTGTCGACCTGGTTCTCTAGTCGAACGTGGATCAGCAGCTGTGGTTAGTCAGAAACTCTACGAAGGTGACCGTGAGGAGATGGAAGTCATGACGGTCGCCATCTCTAAATCGATGCACAGGAGGCAAAATCGACCGAAAACGGAACTTTTTGTTGCCGCTGTTTTTAAAGGGTAAAAAATGGCTTTTATGTAAAAAATCACGAAAAATCGATTGATGATGGCCTCACCGCGCGGAAATGACGGGAAGTAGCCCATTTTGCCCCATTCACCCCTATTTTCCAATAGTTTTGAAAGAATTATATCAAATTCTCTCTAAATCGAGATTCTATGGTAAGAAAAGAAGAAGAATGTTAGGAAAAAGGTATATAAACAATTTTATTTTAATACAACATAATCTATTAGTCTGTTTTGCTCCATTTTACTCAAGGTTTTTGCACTACAGGCAAAATGCCAATTCGATACTTTTACCAGAGATTTTCAAGAAGGCATGCCTGTTGGGGAGGTTGAAAAAGTCAGAAGATCTAACAACGATCAAGCTTTTCACAAAAATGTCGTGTAAGGGAAGGTTTGCCTTGTTTTACCCTAAAACTTGTACTGAAATCTAAAAAAGTATTGATACAAAAACGATCAATTGTAAAAGTGCTCCGATTTCATTCAAATTTGATGAGTTTGCTTCTAGTCGAAAAATTTTGAGCCCATATTTTTCTATCGAACGCTAAGCGTGTAGGGCGCTATATCTCTGCATATTAGCGTTGGTAAGAGGAAATGCTTATCAACTTAGGGACTATATTGACTCGTTTCATTATCCCTGATTTCCCTGATCGCGGATAAGTTCAAGTTGTTACGTGGTTTTTGAGCCGTAAGTCTCGCATGTGCATAGTGTTTTTCGATATAAATTGAATTATGGTTGTATATGAGCACCATTGGCATTATATTAGATTTGTTAAAAAGGTGTTTTTTATATCTTAGTTTTCGTAGTTACTGGCTTTGCAGGAGGGTTTTCGAGTATCCAGGTTAGTCTCATATGACTGATGCTTACATACTTACATTATCCATCTAGCTCCGCCCATCTACTAACAACAATTCCTTTCCCGAAATACTTGTGAAGATGCAGAGGATTCCCTGGTCTTTAGTAGCAACAAGTATTGGACTAACATTCCTTTCCATCCCACCAGGACCCGCATTCGGACGTGGCCGGCGTCGGTATTGATCAGCATGCAGGGACCTGATAATGTTGCACAATGAAAAATAGCCTGCTGTCCCAAGTATGCTTTTTCCAACCATCATTTTGCAATTTTCATCGGTCCTGGTCAATAACGGAGTAGCAGCACACGGGCGGTATCCTATGCTTATGCTTATGCATATTTTTCTATCGAACGCTTAGGGTGCCCTTTTCTGAGTTAGGCTGGTCACAAAAATCATCATGTTTGCCATTCTTCAAAGTTTCAATGTTTTTGCAGTCCGGAATGTTTTGAACTACAGTCGAATATATTTTCTGAAAAGGTAATTTAAATATCTTTTATTTGAAACCAAAATCAATAAAATCGGTTCAATGGTTGCAGAGTTATCAAGTTTTGAATGAAATAAAATCGATTTTTGTGACCACCCTGACTCAGAAAGGGGCACCTTAAGCGTCCAATAAAAAATATGGGTCTTAAATTTTTCAACTAGGAACAAACACTCCAAATTTGCACGAAATCGGAGCACTTTATAAGTTGCTCCATTTCCTATCAATACATTCTCAGATTTCAGTAAAAATTTTAGGGTAAAATAAGGTAATTCATTCCCTTATACGACATTTTAATGAAAAACTTGATTGTCGTTCGATCTTCTGACCTTTTTACACCAGGCATGCCTTCTTGAAAATCTCTGGTAAAAGTATCGAATTGACATTTTACCTGTAGTACAAAAACCTTGAGTAAAATGGGGCAAAACAGACTTCTAGATTATCTTGTATTAAAATAAAATTATTCATATACCTTTTCCCTAACATTCTTCTTCTTTCCTGACCATACAATCTCAAATTAGAGAGAGTTTGTACATGTTTTTTTCAAATTCCGGAGTGATTCGCGATAAGGGCACAACTAACAAAGTGTAAATAATGAGGAATATCACTATGATAATTTGCCAGTACATTTTCAAGTCTTAATTTAAATAAGAGTTACAAAAATCAAGTTTAAAGACATAAATTGGTGTAGAATAAATCAATCTTATAATTTCACAACATTATGCAGTATTGTGCATTCAAGCTCAAAATCTAAGTTTTATAGTTGAACCCCTTGGAATGAGCCTCAAAGCATTTTGACAATGTGATTCGCCCAGCCCTGTTTCGCCTTGTTTTGATTTTTTTATTTGGTTTCGCCTGTTTACAATGCGCCTGTGTTTTAAAAACAACGCAGTTTCGCTCTTTACTATCGCCTGTTTACAAAACGATTTGCAAATAAGCCTGTCACTTCATAACAATGCAAGGGGCTAAACTGCAAATTGTCTTTTGTTTTGATTAAACACTTCTATCGCCCATCACTAAAAACTTGTTTAACATAATTCTAACGATTAAAACCGAAGAAAGGATTCTTGCCAAGGATATTTGCCAGCTGAGCCCCAATCGCGAATCACTCCGGAATTATTAGAAAATAGGGGTTAATGGGGCGAAACAGGCTACTTCCCGTCATTTTCGCGTGTCGATTTCTCGTGATTTTTTACATAAGAAAAGTCACTTTTTACCTCTCAAAAACAGCGGCAACAAAAAGTTCCGTTTTTTCGGTCGATTCTGCCCACTGTGCGATGGGCGCTATGACGGTTGCCATTTGCAGATTGGTGCACCCCCCCCTTTGATACAAAAATCGACACGATGTCGGAAGTTCATTCAACTGTTTATTAGTGCTTCATTATAGTTATCAACCATAAACAGTCTTCAGAAAAAAAAATGTATTTTAACATAGGGTATTTCCAGCACGCTACTAAACTCGGCATACATTACCTTTTTTTGCTGCGCTTTCCCACATAAAAACTTTGCCGCTATATAACAATACTGAAACGAATGTAGCACTCATAAGCTTTAATGTGTTATATATAACTATTTTCAAAAAAATGCAAGTAATTTGCTAAATTTTATTCAATAAACATCAAAACCACTATTTTTCCACTGGCACGTAATCAGGCTGAAAAAAAACAGCAGCAATCGCTTACGCGTACCGCTCTTGATGATGGTTTGGAAAACACACAATTATGATCACTTTTACTTATTCTAGCATCTAAACAGCTGTGAATATGATGTCACAGAACAATTCTACTTCTTTTCATCACGGAAGAACACAAAAATTCCCCTCTGATATGAAAATATAAATCAATTTTCATTCACTAGCAATCTGCAGTATTTTGTTTTTAATTTCAGCATATGGTGCTTTATTTACACTACTGCCAAGATGTGTTGCAGTTGCGCCTGAAACTCTTCTATCGTGTTGACATAGCTAGTATTTAAGTGACAAGCACTTGCTTCTGGTGCTAATGTATATGCACGATTCAATGATACACTAGCGCCAGCAGCAAGCTGTTGTCACTGCAAAACTAGTTATCTGCAGCCAGTATTTAGGCAATACCGACAAGTTATCCATCAGTCTCTCTTTTGATCTGTTTTTAAAAAGCATCTAATCCCTGTGCAGGCTATTTCGGCCGGTCGGATTTAAAAAATCCAGACACCACTACCGAAAATGGGCCCAATTTAGCCGCAGCGACTTCATCATTTCTTGCGACTATAACTCAAATTCAGTAGCGTTTCATTAAGACCAAAATACACGCCGATATTCAGTAAATATTATTCTATCAACTAATATAAAAATCTTGTCTCGAATGAATATAGTTTCAACGTAATTCCTGAATATTGTTTAGGCTACTGCTTAATGGGCTGAAAATACCCTCCCGTACCCTAGTTACTGTATGCTGCAAAGTTGCTTATTTCAGTGTGTTCTACAATATTTGTGAAGATGGTGAATGACCGTCTGGGTTAAAATTACATTTAAAAAAACTTGTGAGAACACATTTTTTCGACGCGTAAAGATAAATAGGAAAAACATTCTTCACGGTATGACATTAATAAACTTATTGTTGTTCTTTAATATAAAATTTTTGAATGTAGAGCGTTCGCTCTAGTCGTGCTTAACTTTTTTTTCTCATTGATGTTCTAGAAAATTGCTTAATTTATTTAGATTCTTATCTTAATTATTTACTTACTGCAGTAAGCGAACAGATATTATCTTACCCAACTATCAGTTTGCCGTTTGTAATTATTCTTCAGACCCACACAAGCACTACAAAAAGAAGTGAAAAAAGTACCTCTCGAGTCACAAATAGTAATACCTGCTGATGTTCATCCATATTTTTCTTCTCATACTAAATTAATAATTGGTAGTAGGTATTAATTTGAAGGTTCCCGTCGTGATGCATCTTACTTGAATAGTAAAAACGAATCAAAGGGTGATTCTACCTTATCTTTCACCAGATTTTGGCAGATATGAAAATATCTACATCATCGTAAATTCTACGCTTCTCTGCCTGTTTCAATGCATTCAAATTACAGTTTTCGAATTATTTATTTTCTTTGCGTGTTCTCTCTCGACAGTAGCGCTTCAGTAGTAGCACTACAGACCTACATTATTGCTGCTTTTTGGCCAATTTCGCCCAGTCCTCATCATCGGTCGGTCAGTTGGTGGTCGGCATTATTATTTGTTCCCTCGTCGTCCACACCGCATTGCTCGGTGCTCGAGTGAAAATTGCAGTTATTCAACTGTAAATAGTAGGGTAAGAACCCCACAATTCGCCCCCACCCCAGAATTCGCCCTCCCATTGGTATTCCCGTGATTAAACTCAATATATCGTTGAAATATAAGTTGTTAGTTTAATTTATATTCAATTTAACTCAGTTTTCAGTTATTTGAATAGAATTCGTTGTGTTGTTTTATGTATTTTAATGATTTATTGTGGTTTGAAAAATAGGTATTGTATTTAAGACGCGATTTTTCCATTTTCAAGAACGAGCACGAAAAATAAAATTGAGGAAAAGTAATGGAAAATCGTATCTCTTTGCACTTTTTTCGCATCAATTTGGTTATATCTGTTTCAAATTTCATAATTGTGCTTTTATTTTAATATTTTATCGCAATTCTGCTGAAAATAGAACATAAATGCACTGGGCGAAAACTGGGTATTGTAAATCATATGAGTTCCAAAATTCGCCCGGGTCGAATCTGTATATACTTAGCCGAACTTACTGCGTGAACCAGTTTTCGCCCTCATCTATCAAATATATGCAAATATGCCACACATAAGCAAAAGCAAGTCACAATCGATTAGTTTGTTCGCTGATTTATGTTTATCAAAATGGTGTGTAAAAGTATCGAATAAATAATATTTTGATGCAGAAAGCACATCATATTCATTTAAATTCGTCTAACAAACGAATTACCTGCTAAACATGGGCTAATGGGGTTTAGCGAAATGTTGAATTAGCAATAATCGGCATCGAAATTGATGATAAGATTAAAACGGCACGAATTAATAAGACGCGCATAATATTCTTAAAAATCACAATTTTTCTTGTCATGAGAATAAATCTGACTATTGAAAAATCACACGAAAAATCCGTCTACTATTTTAAAGCATATAAGCGCAATAAAATTGTTGTCATGAAAAGTATTTAATGTGGAATGCAGACAACAAAGAAATAATCGTGGTGATAAAATAGAATATTTCGATAATATCATGAAAACTCTAATATCTTAGCATTACAAACCCGGTCTAACCAAAAATGCTAGTTAAGAATTCCAAGTTATGTCCAAAAATATCCTAGTTGAGTAGGTAAGATGGGTATGCTTACCAGTTACCAGGAATATTTAATACAGTAAACCGGCATACCCATTTTCAGACAGTAATTTACTAAACAATTTTTTTTCTTCAACTTTTTATTGACTATATAGCAGTTAAGCTTAGTTATTTCTTGGGGAAAGAAGTTAGGTTGTGGATTCGAGTCTCACCTTCGATTAGTCAATATATATAGCCCAATATCAAGATTTTCCAGTTCATCTAATTTTTTATTGTTCACAGTAAACATTTACTCTTTCCCAAAAAAATACTAAACAATGATATAAGTAATCATTAAGGTTATTTAAACTATTAAAATAAACATTGTACCATTCTGTAGGCACTGATATCCCACATATCAATAGTGAAAATGAATTCAGCAAAGGACCAGAAAAAGCACCAACAGGACCATTCATTTTAAATATCTTTGACGAGTGGCAAAAGCCTTATTTTACTGCAATGAAAATAAACATTTAGTAAAAACCCACCTTCTCTGTGTTTTTTAGTTTTACTGAATCAGGTATCAGGAGGTGATGATGATCAGTTTATTTCAATTTAGCTTTACATTTAACGAATTCCTGATACAATTTGATTGCCATATTAAGCACTGGATAGACATAATCTTAAAGTTAAATAATAGTAACAACAATTCTAACAAAATAATTGAGGTTATTTGGGAAATTTGCAACAAATAACAAGTGGGCGAAATCTGGGTCACATGGGGGACGAATTTTGGATCGCTATGGGCGAAATGTGGTACTAGAGGTTCCTGCACAAAATTGGGTTTTTTGCTATCAAATTTCAATTTTCGCGATTCCGAATAGCCAAAATAGATAGAATATTAATATATAGTCCTACTTGTCTGAGTTCAGGGCTGATTTTATAATAATATGGCGATTTATTCATTTTACAGCATAAAAACCTGATAAAAGGGGCGAATTCTGGGGTCGTTACCCTATTACTTCACACTCACTCTAGACTCTAGAGTCTAGAGCCAGGCGTACATTGTAGATTGCGCGTTGTCGGCCAATAAGTTACCTCTTTCTTGTGTCTCTGCGATAGCGCAGCTCTTCTATCATTCCCTATACTTAACGGCAACACTACACACGTTGCGCTCGCGGGTTCCTGCCAACACTCCGGCACGGCACGGAAGATATGTTGAATTTTCCTTCCCATTCTGTTTCTCTATCTATGTTGTATGTACCTACAATTCATTTTCATTAAATGTGAACACTTGAACACCTTACCGTTCGTTCATTGGTTTTCCCTTTTCGCTACCCGGCGTTCGTTTCGATTCGTTTACGATTGTACGTTATAATTTTAACAGTTTCATGTGTAGTTCGGTGCTGTGCGATAATTAAAATCAGCAGCCCACAAAGAGAAAATACGATTGAGTTAACTTTCAGGAATTTCTAGATAGTTATTGTTGCTACAGAGATAACCTGATCCGTAGAAAGTATTCCTTCTGATTACGTATGCTTTCATTCGTCGATTGAAAATTTTTCTTTTAGAATTTTAAACAAATTTTACTTTTACTCTTTGCTTTTCGTTAATTTGCAATCAATCAAATTGATTACACCAGTTTTAAACAAGCTTTTATTTCTTTTTTATTTTCAGATAATTCTTCCAGTGCTGCCAGCGATTGTGCAACAACAAAATAGGGTAATCTATACCTAACAAACCAATCTAGTGATCCAAAGTGAAGTGATGTACTTAGTCGCAGTTTTCCGTCAGTTCTTCAGTGTTGTTAATATTAGTAACCACCAGTGAAGCGATTAATCGATGTTCATTAATACATTATTAATATTCACTGTGAAGTTAAACGTAAGTCTCAACCAACATTCTTTTCGTCGTCATGCATGTCTGTGCTTTTTCTAGTGTTAACAAGTAAAATACATATAATCTTACAAGAAGAAAAAAAATGCTCCAGTGAAGTCATCCGATTTTTGCGAAGAATCTCTCCCTCATACTCGAATAAAAAGCGAATGTTCTGTCGAATCGAAAAAGCCAGCAAAACCCGGCAAGGCAAAAGAAAAGCAAAATATTGAATTAGATAACCCAAAAGTGACCGCGATACAGTATTTTTAAGCGTGTTTACGTTTATCCTGTCCTTCCATGTTGAAATGTGTAACAGTTAAGTTAATCGTAGTTTTCCACAACCGCTTAGTAAGTGCCAGTAGTATAGTGTTTAAATCCGTTATTGGAAATACAAAACAAACGCCGGTCTCGTCATTCGTCCAGGCGACAGTTCCGAAGAAGTGAAAAGCGAAACGGCTAAACGTCTTAATCAGGGGCCAAAACAAACGCCGACGAAAGTGAAGAAAGTGTGTTTACGTACGTACGGACGTACGTACGGCGGGCAGTGCTGAACCCGAAATCTCCGCGGTCTGGTTTTGAGTGTTGTTAGTCTAGTCCAATAGAGGAAAAAAAAGGCAAGCGAAAAAAAGGTGAAAATTTACGACCGTCAGTGATTTTTAAGCGTCAACCTGTGAGCTCTAAGCCCGACTAACTTCGCGCGCTACTTTGCGATCCGATTTCTTTTCGACATTAGACGACGACGACAACGATGAAAACAGTTGGCTCGAATTCAGGACGGGTGCTTTAATTAATGGTTTGCCGGCGGTAAACGGTGTGGTCCGGTAGGCCCCGCAGACAAGTAGCCGTGTAACGTGATAGCCCTCAGTGGACCGTCTAAAAGCTGTTAAATTGCGGTTTGAACTGTACGCGGTGGGTTGCTGCAGCGAAAAACTCAAGGTAGGTGGTACTGACTGCTGCATATTGTGTGACTTTGGTTAATTGCTAGGTCTGTGTTATGAATAGCACGTAAGTTAGATTGCAGATAAAGTCGAGCTAGTTACAGTATTTAAAATAATAAACATTGCAATTGAGGATTGGCACATTATTTGTCGAACATTAATAATGGTTGCATGACACAGCTTTGCAAATGCTTTCACGTTAAAAAGGGGAAAACTATAATTTCATTGCTTCTGTTTGTTGTAACTTGGATTTTAGCAGGTAAGATATTTCGTGTTGCCAAATACGAATAATTTTACCTGTGCCAACATTGAAATGTCATTCCCACTATATTTATTTCCTTCCATTGCATACTTAAATGATTCAAAACCAATATCGACATTTTTACACTATCCAATGCTGCTCGGTCCTGTTTGCTTCGTCCGTATTTCTAAGGTGCAACCGTCAAGGCACGAATATTGATTCACAGTAACCAGTTCGTGCATTCATGTGTCGTATTTTTGCTGGAAAAGTAAGCAAGTTTTACCCAGGCATTGTTTAACCATGTTTTCTGTTTAAAAGTTCTAAAACAGTGATGGCCAAACTGCGGCCCGACTGATTTGAGGGATGGCGGACTTATGAATAATGTTTTTGATGACACAGGGGTCACTCAGTTCAGTCGTAATACCTCGTGCATATTGTAGATCTAATTGCTTTCCAGTTTGAATCTTGTGGTGATTCCTAAAAATCGGCTTCTAGTAGTGGATTTGTCCTAGCACAAACGACGTTTTACTAACGGGACTTCAGTTTTAACAATCGAACTAAGATTCTACTGCTACATGTGATGTTTTCGGCGGTGGATTAGTGACTGTTTCGAGCATCATTTTACTCGTGGAATCTCAAGTCCATCGACCTTGTTGCTGCGCTGCTGCAGAACGGTGTTACATTGGTGTCCGGACGTTGTATAGTTCTTGTTAAACGTTAATTGTGTTTGCCGTACTAGAGGAAGTGCAGGTTGTAGTCGTTATCGGATACTTTCGCTTCAGCTATAGGTCGACCAAACAGCTACATTATCTGATGAAAATCGCCAAATTCCACGCAACAGAAAATTCGCCATGTTCACTACATTTCAATATTTTTTTTACATTGACGTTTTCGTCATTTTTTTTATCTCGCGTAGTTGGCAATGCTTACAGTGTGAAAGGGTGAATATCGATATTCTCAAAACGAATGTTGAGGGAGTATTGTTCATTTAGTTTGAAATGTTTCAAGGAAATTTTTTGAATTAGATTTGTGTTTACTTAAAATAAATGTTCGGAAATAATTTCTGGAGTATTTTAATAAACCGAATCGACGCTAGTGCCAAAAATAAACATGATCAGTATCTCGGAATTTATTCTGGAAGATTGGTAGTCAGGATTTACAGGTTTAGAAAATGTAATGTGGATAACGTACAGGATCATTCTGGCGTGATCATGATTCGAAGATCCACAAGTTCATGTATTTTACGGATTGTAGCACAGATTTTCGGAAGTGATGCCGGATAAGTGCAATTCTAGTTGTTACTTTCGTAGTATTATTCCAAACTAGCTGATTTCCCGATCTTTTTTTTTCCTATGTGGACTCATCACTGCGCCCAGTATATTTGATCTATTGTGATGATATCGCCCAGGTGTTTGCTCCGTTAAAGGGATTTTAAATTATGAATATTTTATAAGATAATTTTTTAATATGTCATATGCTACTGCATTTGTTATTCAATACCTTAATAATACTAAAGTATGTTATTTCAAACACTGAATACAGTCATGTTATTGCTTTGTTATTCAAATAACACAAGTAGTTATTCTTTTGGCCTTAAAGGAACAAAATTTTGGTATTATTTTTTGTTATTTTACCAACTATGTCAGCCCAGACTTGATCAAATTTTGATATGAGTTATTCGATTTCCATAACACATTTTGAAATTAATTTGCTCTTCGCTCCTGCTCGGGCACTTATACAACTGCTGTCGTTCCAAATGCAAGAAAAACGCACCCCTTTACCCATTTGAACCTTCCTTCCCCTTGTAAGGGACCGTCTTCCTTTTTTGTCGACTTGCGCTTGCGCTGATTTTTTATGTCAAAAAACATTTGAAATTCGAAATTTGATGAATAACTGTCCAGACTTTCCGGAGTTATGGCAGAACATAGGGTATTGTCGTTATCGTCGGGCCACTGTTATGGTCGGGCCATCACGATTTTACAGTTTTAGTAACTTATGATATCTATGATACAACTGTTGTAAAACTTCTTACTGCGATAGCTAACTTTTCACAATATTGTGAGTTTCAATCGTGTATTTAAAACACCCGTAAGGGTAAACGGGGTAACAACGCCCGCCGGGGTAAAACCGCCCACCATGGTTTTACAGGGCCTTGCTCAAATTGGTATTAAATGTTGATGACAGTCATATTACTGAATGCGTACGCAATATTTTACAATACCTTTTACAGCAATATCGTATAAACTATCGGAGAAACAAATAAAAACAGATTTTTCGTTATATCCGTTTCGTTTTTTATAACTTTGTTCCCACAGAACTTAGGGTTCATTTTATTCAAAACGTTGAAACTTTTAGTAAATCCAGCCCATATCGCATCTCTGATCCTGTCTTCATCCGACAGTACTTAAATTAGGTAACTGTTCATGCAGTTTTGTTGAAATAAATAGTGAAATGTGTAAATCGGTCATTTGGGGGTAAAACCGCCCACAACGAACGGCGCAAGATCGTCATGCAAAATGCAAGTGCGATAAGGAGATTTTTAAAATAATTGCATAGTTTGGATCAAAGAATCTCAGTTTTACATAAAACAATGTAAATGTGCTTAACTTGTAGCTGGTAGACTGTTTGAAAAAATTTAAATTGCCAATTTTTCCTGCGGGCGCTATGGACATTTTCTTGTTTTCTCGGATACAGCTTTTTTCAATAATTCCTCCCTCTTGGAACAAATATCATGGAATAAACATTTTTTTATGAATATATAGCAAATTTTCTTAGCAATGCAAAAATAATATGTATCTGGTTTATCAATCAGAACAATTTTAAATGTCAAAAAATTACCCACCGGATCAATTGCAGGAACTTTAATACCCATATTATTATATTTTATCTTAGATCCTCTCTAGTCCTTAAAGATTGGCTCCAGGATGCTTAACCTGATCCACCTTGTTGTCTAAGGAAACTACACGGTATCAATTTCAAGACTGTTGGTACCTATATTACTGATATCCTTCTAATACGAGTGGTTGCCGGACACTCTTTCGAAATTGCGGATCTCGGGGATCCATGTATTGTTTGATGGCAAACTGATTCAATGTGTTTAAATTAGATAAATTCACGATTCCAATGCCACCAGTTTCGTTCAAATCGGTTAAATATTGTTAAAGTTATACGCTATGGCGGTTTTACCTCGTTAGTGGGCGTGTTTCACCCCGCATGGAAAAAATACTCTATTTTTTGGACGTGTTTCCAAATCGTAATAAAAAATAGAAAATCATTACAGATATTTATGTTTTTATTTTTTACATGTAGGTAATAGATCAATTGTTCATTTAAAGCAGATAAATTAGAAATTGAGCCACAACTTTGTTTTACACAGGTGGTTTTGCTTAAGTGGGCGGTCTTGCCTCGCTTACCCTTACTGAATTCAGTGACTAAATCTTACAAAAAAAGTTTTCTTCAAGAAATGATTCATGAAATGCAATTATCGAGATAAATTTTGAATATGTGTGAAGTGTGATGTGCTGCACGCGAAGACTATAGGAAAATCTTCTCCAGTAAGGTGTTTGGGAAGGCTAAGGTGAAATACTAGAAAAGCGCTATTTGTAAAGGTCGGGCCACTTGAATAGTCATGGTTGGGCCACCATAATTTTAAGCGCAGAAGCGCAATAATCGCTATAGAATGTCAGTCACATAAAATGTGACGAAATAAAGCAAAATCAATACGATAAAAACCTAGATTTTTGTTGTTTTTTTTTTTTCATTGTAGTTGTACACTTCGGAAAAGGCGATTGTAGCAATATTAAATTTACAAGATCGCCAAAATTTCGCCAAAATGCAATTAAAAATAGGGTATCTGTACCTATATGAGCTGTTGTTCACGGAATTCATTCTTTTCATGTCTCTAAATAGAATTTCAATACGTATGCCTTAGATATTCTGCGGTGGTCCAACCTGTACAACATGGCCCGACTATGACAACATTTTTTGTCTTCACGTAAATGCCTATAACTTTTTTATTTTTCATGCAATCAGTTCAAAACTTTCCGGAAATATACTTTATTCTTAGACCTTTACAATGATGTATTTAGGTTTCCAAAATTCCTTTTGCAACGAAAGTTATGAGCGAATTCCAAAACTTGGCCCAACCGCGACGTCACTCCCCTACATTTATATTCACGTTCTTCGGTCCCCACCTGTCGGCTCCTTCCCAATGAGTTCTGTCATACAGTTAATTGTGCATCGGTTTGCTCTATGAAAATCCCTATAACGGAAACGACACAAACGTTTGCTCCATAGATCCCCCCTCGGTGAAACCCACTCTTTTTTCTCACAGTCATTTGCACAAATGCAGTCGGTCTAAATACAAGAAAAACGCAACCCTCATTACTTATTTGGACCTCTCCTTTTTATTAGGGACCCACCTTTGTCAACCCCGCAGTGCTGATTTCCTTATGTCAAGAAACATGTGTGCTTCTTACTAGGGAGTAAATGTATTTTTGTGAAGAACGAACATTGGAAAAACTGGTTAAAGTGATATGCAAACTGTGAAAAATAATTAACTGTCCAGGTGGGAGTTGAACCCACAATTCTCAATCTCGCGTCGGGTGCGATACCATTACACCACCGGTCAGTTTATCAACCAGGGATAGAGCCTGATATCAGTTTTCTTTTCGCACTTCCAGTTCTTTCGATCTCCACTCACCTGTTACCCAGCGAAGAGTATTGTTTTGAATAAATGAATGAATTGTTACCGCAGCACGGTACGTAGGCATGTAAGCACATGTACTGTGTGCGGATCAGTTAGTCTGATACCGTCTTCGCCAACGGTATCATTACGACGCTCCTGTCACTTGACCAGTATAAGTCAATATCAAACATGTGTGCTAAGTTTGATGAAGAACCGTCCAGGCTTTTCGGAGTTGTGGTCTTCCCCCCTGTTAGCGACAACCCCCGTTTTTTGACAACCCTCCAGTGCTAATTTCTTTACTTTAAGGAACATGTGTGCCAAGTTGGGTGGAGAACGGTTGAGGCGTTTCGAAATTATGGTAACCCCCTGTTGGGGACTCCCTAGTGCTGATTCCCTCATGTCAAGGAACGTGTGAACCAAGTTTGACGAGGAACCGTCCAGGCGTTCCGGAGTTATGGCCTCGGCTCCCCCCACCCGTTTGGTACCCCCTCCTCTACTAATTCCCTTATGTCAAGGAACAAGTGTGCCAAATTTGGTGAAGAACGGTCAAGACGTTTCGAAATTACGGCCTATCCCGCCTGCTTGCGAACCCCCGTCCTTTTTGTCAACCCCCCAGTGTTGATTCCCTTATGTCAAGCAACATGTGTGCCCAGTTGGGTGGAGAACATTCAAAGCGTTCTGGAGTTATGGCGGAAAATACAAACAAACAAACTCTCGTTCATTTTTACATATATAGATTATTATTATTTGGAGAATTTGGATGTTTGCCATCTACTGTAGAGACCACTACTACCACTACTTTACTTTACTTTAGTGGCAACGGTCCGTTACCGATCCTGCGCCGTACGAATTATGGTCCTCTAGTACCATCGGCCCTGGGCCGCCGTTCTCCAATCTCTACTCTCATCGTCTTCGACAGCACCCACCCACCGGGTGCGGGATCTGCCTCGGAGTCTACGACCTCTTCCTGGTTCTCTGCTGAAAATAGTTGTGGCCACTCTTTCGTCGGGCATTTTGGCCACGTGTCCAGCCCACCGCAGCCTGCCACATTGCACTGCCTTCACTATATCAGCATATTTGTATACTTGGTACAGCTCGTGATTCATGCGTCTGCGCCACACTCCATTTTCCATTTTGCCACCAAATATTGATCGCAGAATTTTACGCTCAAAAACTCCAAACACTCGTTGATCAGCTTCCTTTAGTCCATGATTCGTGTCCGTAAAGAGCCACCGGGAGGATAAGTGTTCTGTAGAGCGAGAGTTTTGTGCGAATTTGCAAACTACGGGACTTCAGCTGGCTACGTAAACCGTAGAAAGCCCGATTCGCGGCTGCAACTCGTCATTTCACTTCGCGGCTTACATCGTTGTCACATGTCACTTCAAATCTTTTCCCATCTAACTCCACCTTGGTACCAACACCACTTTTATGTATTGAGCACTTCAACCAATAGTTTTAAATGAGCACTTAAATTAGTAAATTTTTAACGAATATTTATATTTATTGTAAAATTACGTGACGCTTATTCTACCATGCAACACAATGTGACATTATAAGACTTGTCTTAAGTCGCGAATAATAAAGATAAACTAAACTTGGTCTCCCACGTTCCCTACCAGCAACCATGTCCTTCGTTTTGGCGGTGTTGATGCTAAGTTCCAATTTTTCCGTTTCCCTTTTAAAGGGCCTGAAGGCCTCTTCCACTGCTCTACGGTTGATTCCGATGATCGTTGATCGATGGTTGATCGACGTCATCCGCAAAACCAAGAAGCATGTGAGATTTCGTGATGATAGTTCCATTCCTTTCTTCGTTTGCCCATCGTAATGCACCTTCCAAGGCAATGTTGAATAGCAGATTAGAGAGTGCATCCCCTTGCTTCAGTCCATCCAACGTCGCGAAGGCAGCTGAAGTCTCACCCGCTATTCTAACGCATGATTTGGATCCGTCCAGCGTCGCACGAATCAGCGTAACTAGTTTCGTCGGAAAACCATATTCTAGCATTATCTGTCACAGCTCATTTCGTTTGACTGAATCGTACGCCGCTTTAAAGTTCACAAACAGATGGTGTGTCTGCAAGTTGTACTCCCGGAACTTGTCTAGCAACTGACGCAGGGTAAACATCTAATCCATCGTGGAGTGACCCTCACGAAAACCAGCTTGGTACTCGTCGACGAAGGACTCCGCTAACGGTCTCAGTCTGCCAATGATCCGGTGGATTGCTTCGTACAGCTGTTCGTTCCCCGCTTTTAGAAGTTCAGTCGGGATATACCGTCCTTCCCAGCAGCCTTACCGTTTTTCAGCTCACTGATTGCCTTCTTAACCTCCGCACTAAGATCAAGTTTCATGCTGTGCAAATTCGACCGACCGAGTTGCCCTCATTAGACGTGGCACTAAAGTCACTCCTTTAGCGAGAAGAAGGAAGAAGGAAAGTCCCTCCTTTAGCAAGTCCTAAAAAGCATTTAGTAGACGGAAAAACCTAACCGCTTTCGGTTAGCTACATTTTAAATCTAATCTCATGCTAACGCAGCCAATTCTTGAAAGCGTCCTGGAAAATGACGATTGCATAAATCTATCATATTCCCTGTCAACGGCCAGAAAGAATTTCAACGAACAAGTGGAACCGGAAATGATACTGAAATCAAAGTTAGTTCTCATTAAAATCAAGGGGAAAGAAGAAAGCGTGGACCTCCCGTACCAAACGCTTCCTATATTTAATATGTACAGTCTGGAGAAAGGAAAAACATACACCAATAAATAGCATGGGTTTACTATTAAGCTTTTTTCCACACCCTCCCTTTGTGATAAGAATGGTACTGACTCAAGGAGCGTAATGAGGCCTTTTGCACACGGGGAAACTATAACTAGTTTCCGCACTTTCTGGTTCTATAAACGAGTATGTAAACTGAAATTGAAAAGTAGTAAGGACAAAAATGATTGTAAACACTGACACACACAAGAATGGACTTACAGGCATTTCACTTGCTAAATAGCGATACTGCGAAGAACAGCGAAGTGCGGAGTACCGAAAAAATAACTAGATAATGATAAATAAACAATAAATGGCAAACGAAAAGCAGTCTTTCCTCCCCCCAGTTCTTTGCTTAAATAACAGAACAATTGTAAATCTACTCAGCTTTCACTACAAAATAATGTAGAGAAATTAAGAACAAAGTAGAGAATCAATAATCCACTGGTTTCGTTTCGTAAGCTACCCAATGCTCGTTATGCTCAGCACCACCAGCCGAAACAAACACTCTAGCAGAGCTGGGTGCATTCATTAAGATAGTGAAATTTCGATCCCTCCAACCAACCGTTTGGCGCCGCGTACGGTAGATCGTTGCTGCTGCAGGTCTACCAAAGGAGAAACAGATTTCTGCTACGGTACAGAAGACGAAGACGGTCGGTCCGCGTACGCCTGTACGCTTGTGGATGAGTTATTTATAGACAAAAAATAAACATAAATCGGAGCTCATCCAGCGAGTAGAATCACCCAAACGGCTGGGCATACTATGTAGCGCGAATGCGAATGCGGAAGGCAAGGCGGTATTTTGAAAGCTCAATTCGGCGGCTAAGGGAGCCGCCGCCCCAAGATAACATGGCATGGTCAACATATCTTTTTTTTTTGTCCAAAATGAGTAGAATAGCAGAAGTTGAGAAATAGAAATGGAAAAACTAATTTAGATCGATCCGCGTGTGCGAGCAGCGGGGCGAGCCGGTTCGTTTACTGACCCACTAAGCGCTGCCTGTAATGGTTGTGGTGGTGGTGGTGTTGGTGGATCATCGTCATTATAATTATTGTTATTATTGTAATCGTTTTGTCCGTATGAGGAGAAACGTTGTTATGATAGTTTGCCGTTGGTCATTCTTGGCAGCTGATGGGATGTCAGTGGCGCGTAGGAAGCGCTTGTTTTGTTTAATACAAAGTTCATTCTCCATCCTGCTAGTGCGCGATCTGTGCCGAATGAAATTTCATGTGAAAATGACCGACAATGGAGACGCATGGTTAGGTAGGTGGTGGCAGGCAAATAAAATTTGTATCCCTTTTGATGCCAAAAGTAGTTGTTTTTCCCCAAAAGCCCAAACCCTTCTCCCGTCGGGTCCAGCCGCAGTCGACCGTTTTGGACCGGCGACGTCGGCTAGTCTGGATACTTTTTATACAGACACATTTGCTTGCAGGCTCAATTCGGGATCAAAAGCATAACGTACAAACAGCCCAGTGGGAGGAAAATTATGGTGGCACATTGGGTTTCCCGGTGGAAATGGTGGGCATCAAATTGAATTGGTGAATTTTAAAATACCGCCCGAAAGATCCCCAAAAGCAGCTTTTGTGCCTACTCTATGTGTTGCTACGGTTAGCAGCTGTGCTCGGAAAATTTTGTTCTAGTTTTTATGTGTCCTGTTTCATCATATAATGGAACAATGTTTGCACCGGTATATGTTTCGGCTACCCCAACGTGGCCCTTTTCCAACCTCCTAGGATAGGAGGTTTACGTCGCCCTGTACTAACCAGGCAAATCAATAATCGATTGGTCGCCTTTCGAGTCGGGGGTAGCCGAACAGGATAGTGTAATTTACAGTGAAATTATTATAATGAATTTGTTACCGTCGACCTGGTCGACATTCATTTACAACAAAATAGCACCTTCAATATATGTATTACAGAGTGCAACCAACAATGGTCAGCGTGGTTTTTCGACAGGAAATGTATTTCATTTCAATTAGGTTTTATTCGGTTATGCGATGAGAATACCGTGAACGGAACACAGGAAGTGATTAAAATTACAGTTGAGTTGAATAGTTTTAAAGCTTTATTGATATCCTGTGGACGTTTGTTTCAAATGTTGGGAAATTCCAGGCAATAATCGATCGACGCGATACTAAAGTTCTAAACCTACGAAACTTACTTTTTAATCAAGCTCAACCTTGCCTCAAATTTTTAATTTTACTCAACGCCCCTTAAGGCTTTTTCGCGAATCTCAAACGTGTCCTGAGACCAATTTTTGTCGAGAACTCGATTCTAAATTTTTAGTTTCCCTAAAATTTGAAACTAGATCCAAATCTCTTTTTTTTTTTCATATAAACTTTCATGTCTAAAGCAGAATTTTAATTTCCCTAAACTGATGTTTTTTGGCCATATTTGCCAAATATGAACAAGATTTTTTTCTAGTTTAACCCCACCCATTCCAGATCATATTTCAGGTTCGAACAGCCGAAATCCGACCATCCCCCTGTTACCCCTTACTAACAAACTACGATTCCTGCTTTTAGAATCCTGAGGATGCCTAAGCCGAGGATTTCATAGTGAAAGCTATACGCTTCCTATAAAGTTATAGGTATTGCATAGATTTCAATTTTGGATTCCCATACTAGAATCCAGTTTCTATAGGTAAGGCATAATGTACGAATCTTGTGCAGAATCTTACGATTCTACGCGAGGAAGTCCAGTCACTCTGTGCGAATCTTTTTTGTTCGTTCGGCACACTGTAATTCAAGCGCCTGGATCACATTCAATCTTCTGGTTTGTCGCCCAGAATTGATTGCAGGATTCTACGATTCTTGCTATTGCAATATTCACGATCGATAATCTACCAACACTGTTAGCTACTTCGTTTTGGGAGAGTGAGCTCAATTAACGCAAATTCCCTCTTGAGAAATCTAGATCCCTTTGTGGACTGTTGTGAGGCTAACGCCAATGTGTTCAATGCCATCCGTAACGCCCAGGGGAATATAAGATATAGACCTTCCAGTACCATGGTGAATAATAAGTTTTACAGACCTTGCTGTACCGAATGAGTCTGGGTATCTCACCCGGTATTCGGTAGTATGAATGAATCACACGCTGCCTTAAAGTCTATAAAAATAGTTGTTGGATATCAATTTCAGGCGTTCATTTTTTTGCTATAACATCTGCGTGCTGTGATTGATCTAAGACACGAAAATTGTGCAAAGACGAACTACATCTACCACTTGGCAGGAGTGTGCGCCTTTTCAATATACAACTTAATATTATTTATTTAACATACAATAATATTGCATTTGAATACTACAAATGTGAAGCCTCTGGGTACCCGGTCGCCATTAGCCAAATTTGATTATTTGATCATTTGATTGTCGCTATACGCTTCAATAACTTAATCCCAAATAGTAAGCTAGGTTTTATTACATACTTACAACAATTCTTGTAACCAAAAGCGGTCATAATACCTCAACAATAGTGCTGTGAAGGTCAAATTGTTACTATTCCGACTTATCAAAATGCACTCGAGTGTTGATAATTGAAAAACAAAAAAAAATCGTGCAAAGTATCTTTTTGATTTGCATGTGACTAAATGGAATATTCGACTAATTCTTAACAAAGCCGTTACGCTACTAGAGGAAACCAGCACACTTTATTATGTCGGTAAATAAATCTTAGTCGCTTTCGTGCACTTTTTAGGCAACTATTTTTACTTAACTTAATTTAACTTAATTTAAGAATCTGTGGCTTGTATACACATTTTTAAGTTATTCTTCTTCTATCAGTAGAGAACCGGGATGGCTCTTACCGTATCAAGAATTCCTCTTCACTGTATTTGGTCCTGGGCTACTCGTCGCCAGTTCGTTGAGCGTCTCGACACACGCAAGTTGGCTTCAATCTGGTTGGGCCCCTTTATTTCTGGTACAGGTGGGGTTCTGGAAGAGAACGGATTTCACTGCACAGTCGTCCGGCATCCTTGCGACATGGCCCACCAACCGTATTCCCCCAACTTTCGCCAGGTGTACGATGGGAATCTCTCCAAGTAGTGCGTGCAACTAGTGGTTCATACGCCACTCTCCGCTATCTGTTTGTACTACTCCAAAAATAGTCCGTAACACCTTGCGTTCAAATACGGTATGTGCACGTATGTCTTCCGTAAGCAAAGTTATTGTCTCAAATCCGTAGAGGACTACCAGTCTGATTAACGTTTTGTACATCGTCAGCTTTGTGCTGCGGCGTATGCTCCTTGATCGGAGCGACTTGCGGAGAGAAAAGTAGGTTCGACTTCCAGCTTAAATGCGTGGTTGAATCTCCTTACTCGTATTATTGTCGGTGGCGATCAGAGGTTCCAAATATACGAACTCATCAACCACTTCCAATTCACCGCCGTCAATAGTCACAGTCCGTGGGAGATCAACGTTGCTTTCTCTGGAGCCTCTTAGTACCATATATTTAGCCTTCGACGCATTGATTTGTAACCCTATCCTCCTAGCCTCCGTTTTTAGTCTGGCGTAGATTACCTCTGCCGTTTCAAGGTACCAAGTAATGAAGTTGAAGTCGTCTGCAAAGGCTAGAAGTTGGCTACTCTTGCTGATGATTGTTCTTTCGCGCACGTAGCATATCACTATCTCCAGGGTAGCTTTGATCAGCCGCGTAAGTTTGTCCCGAAAACCGTTTGAACCGTTTGGATTTGATGCGTTTCAGAAGTAAAAATTTGATCCACGACCCGCCATAAGTCCTGCCTGATACTACCTGACGAATTTTAGAATTCACACACCGTTATTTACTCAGGATATTCAGGCTTACTGGTAAAGTGCATTCAATCGCAATTATCAACTCACGAAAAATCTTCAAAAAATGGTTGATCAACTTGCAGTCAATTTTGCATTTAATTTTGGGGTTACTTAGGGTAGTCATCTAGAACCGTTAATGTTCGTTCCTTATTTAAATGATTTTTTCTAAAATGTCCTTGGCTTACGGTCTCATAAGCAGATTTTAAACTATTTCACATCATAAAGAACTTTGTAGCCAGAAGGTTACCAAGCCTGTTCTGACAGGCGAGTGTTCGTAGGTTCAAATCATACTGTAATCTGGCCATTCAATATCAAGTAACTTTAGCATGAGTTCATTCTAATGCTAATGGTTCAGAACGCCTTGAACGTTCTCCACAAAACGTCAAGTGGCCGAGAGGGTCTTTCCACGTCAAGTGACCGAGAAAAAGTACAAACTTGTAATCGACCTTCTCGGATTTGAACCAAATTTTGCCAGATTGTTCATTGCAGGGTAGCAAGAAAAAATCCTCAGTTTGGTGCCGATTGGACGTCCCCTCGATTAATGGGAGTACTTCCATTTTTAAAGAAAAGGTATGTTTTTGTCAAATCCTCTTATTTGCTTTTGTTTATATCTCCGGAAATTTTAAGTTTATAAAGGCAATATTATCAGGTTTCCAAAGAAAATTGCTCAAGGAATCTAAAAGAAATATTAGTTTTTAGCGGTAGTGCTGCCAAATATATTTAAATAAGATTTAAAAACTAAAATTGAATTTTTCTTTCAATGAGTACAATTTAATTTTAAAAATTCCAACTTCATCTTATTCCTCAGATTTTTTTACATAAGATTCCCTAAAAACCACCAGGTGTTCTTTTCCGATCCAGAGTCACAGCGATTTGAAGCAAGCAACCTCCGATTTTTCATAAATAATAAAGAGTAAAATTACATTTTTTTGAAGCAGTGAGTCTCTATGCATTGTAAAAACACTGCGCTCCCGGGAAAGCCTGTATACAGTATATAATGAGGTTATTTTAACAGTGTTGCCAAGTTTTTCGTTTTTCTCATTATTATCTACACTATAGTTAAACCACTATTAGTATCATAACAGTAACAAACAAAGGAGGCAAAATCTAGAGTTAAATTACATTAAACAAAGACTCAAGACTTCAAGAAAATGTAATTTTACTATTGATTACACAGGTCTGCATCAAAAAAAACTGCATAGGATTTTTCAACTGATTCTTATAGATTTTTGTCCACTGAATTCAGAAAAAATGATAAAAATTGTCCATCACGTCACGTTTTCATGTAATACTTGTTGAATAATCTTAAAATTTGGTTTTAGACATAAAGCAGCAGAAACATCCCGGATGTAAATTACATTGAAAAATTGATTTTTACGTCAGAATTGTATTTAATAATGTAAACCCTTCTATGGTTTGGAAGAAAACCAAATACGATGGAGAAACTATGGAGAATATTATTTTAAAGCAAATTTGGTGCGCTCAAATACACCCACTTGCGCTCAGTCGACTGCACTGCCTTATAGTAGCAAATTTGATAAAAGTCATGTATGAAACATTTGTAGAACTGAATGCAATCTACAATCTTTCTGAATTGAGTACTCCATTACTTTCGGCCGATCTGCTCCCATACAAATAAAACAAAAATTTCTTCATAACTCGACTATTAATAAAGCAAATGTGCAAATGGAATCAAATTCGGCATATGTGGGTTTCTAGAGACAGGTTTTTTTTCTACGGTGGTTTTAAACCCCTGTCGCCTCTAGAAGGAGGGCCCCCACAGTTGTGCACTATGGTCAAAAGGTTTAGGTGTATACATTATTTTAGCACCAAACTAATGCATTTGGAGTCGTTAAAATTTAAACTTCCGTCCGTTGGTATTCACCAACTAGACAAGAAACGTAACCATACTACCTTCGAAAAGGGCCAACACCGAAGGCCGAAACGTCAGGCAGTATGAAAAAGCCGTTTTCGATATAAAAATTACTGGAAAGCAGAAAATCCAAAATACAATATATGTACCTCAGTCGATCTTAAACTTTACGTTCCCGACATCCAAAATGAAGGTACTTTCAGTTACACTTTTGGCTCTATCTCCACTGATTTTCAATCGTTGTTTATGCAACTAGTCTTGAAAGAACCACATTAACATTAGATTGGCCTTTGAAGAAAAAATATGCTGGTAGATTATGGTTCCATTTTCCCGGAGATATTCCAGATCGCGGTGGGATTTTTGACGTAGGACTACGTCTTTGTTTACTATCTGGGACTGGGTAACACTCTGTGAAAACGAAGTTAAAAGTGTCAATGTTGCAAATTTTCATCACGATGAAGGCTCATCACTTGCTCATCAGCTATTTAAATCTTATCAACTGGCAACTCTACCGTATCCTGATTGCTCGCGATGAATCGCCGACGCAAAAACTGGTGAGCAAAATATGAATTGATTACGCTCGAAAATACTCGCTCGGTATCTCTGTCTCACACTCATCGCTATAATCATCGTCAATCGCTGTCATCCAACCGAGAATGTATTTTGCGATGAAACGTAAACAAACATTTTTTTTGGGAAATACAAAAGAAATATTGCTCGTTCAAATATAAAACGTTATTCGTATCACATATAATAATTATGAACTTGTCAAACGTCAACATATACTTGCAACGCCATACACAACCAGTAACTTCAAGCGGCACACGGACAAACAAAATGGTTTCAAGATTTAGTTTCAATGAAATGCAAACCTGGTGCAATATTATTATTATTAATTGGTGCCTCGAAGGTTCGCAGCTATGAAAAATAATGCATCTTCTTCTTGTGTGACTAACGATAAAGGCTGATAATAAAAATATCGTCGGCCACTGTTCAAAATTTGATCCTGGTGCACTCAACGTGAATGTTGAAAAATTATGAATAGCATGTTAAAATAAATTTATGAGATTAAAAGTCTTCTGGGTGTAGAAGAACGTTGATGTTTTGAAGTGCATTTATGTATTATGTAAAATGTATATTCCAAGTATCTCAGGTGCTAATAGCCGAACTGAAAAACCGACATAAATGTTAGGTACATGTTTTTTTGACGGTATAATTCAATATCCGATTGCGCTTTTGCCTGTTTTCCAAAATTGATAAATCAATGCTACTCATCGGGATGAGTCAAAACGCGAGGTATTCGTTTTTGATTGGCATCACTAGCGATCAAATCATTGCATGAAAAAGAGTGAGTGGTAATTCGCTTTTCTCTCACTCGCATTAAATAATTCTCAGCTAGAAAAGCATTGCCAGAGAATTTGACGTTATGGAATCACCTTTGAGTGTGTTTCTAACCGAATCAGTACTTTTATCGATGAATAGCAACATTGAGTGTAACGTTGGAATGAAAGATTTCAAATGCTAATAACTACTAAACTACTGAACGAAACTGAACAATTTATATGTCGTTGGAAAGATAAAATGGCCAGCAATTTTATGGAGGTGGCGAGAAAGCAATTTTATGGACGGCGTAAGAGGGGGGACTCCTATACAAATGAAGCACAAATTTTCTCAAAACTCGAGAACTTATCAAGCAAATGGAATCAAGTTAGGCATGCAGGGGTTTTAGAAGGTAGGATTTATTTCTATGGTGTACTGAGACCCCTTCCCCTTCTAAGAGGGGGGCTCCATTACAAATGAAATGCAAATTTCTTCATAAATCTACAACTAAGCAAGCAAATGGAACCAAATTTGGCAAGTAGGGGTTTCAGATGGCAAGAAGTTTTTTCTATGGTGAATTGAGACCCCTCCCCTTATTAGGAGGGGGCCTCCCATACAAATTACCTGATAATTCGTGAACTAACCAATCAAAAGGATCCAAATTTAGAATATGTGGCTGTTTTTCAGGCAAGAATTTTTACTATGGTGTACTGAGACCTCTTCCCCTTCCAAGAGGGGGGGCATCCATACAAATGAAATACAAATTTCTTCATAACTCTAGAACTAATCAAGCAAATGAAACCAAATTTGGCATGTGGGGGTTTTAGAGGGTAGGATTTTTTTCTATGGTGTACTGAGACCCCTTCCTCTGCTAAGAGGGGGGGGCTCCCATACAAATGAAATACAATTTTCTCATAACTCGAGAACTAATCAAGCAAATGAAAACAAATTTGGCATGTAAGGGTTTATGGAGGTATGAATTTATTTTATGATGGTGTGAGACTCCTCACTCCTGTGGTAGAAGGATAAGGACTCTCATACAAATAGAACAGAAATTTTTGCGTATGTGCCATATTTTCTGCTATGTAACAAGCAGTAAGCATCCGTTGTCGGCTCTACCGGAACTCAAAAGTAATCATTTGAAATTCTCTTCGAAAATACAGCAAATGGGGTATCAAACGACAGAATTTTTTTCAACACGAGCTCTTTAGTGGACATTTGAATGTATTCTGAACCGATCTAAACATTTTCACATCACAAAATTGTTTGGTTTGAAAAAAAAGAGTTTCAAACGTTTGTTTCTATGGCATTACACGAATTTCCGGACCGGTAACAAATTGGCAGGAATGACAATAGGGAAAAAGGTTGGGGGCGGCTATAGGCAAGGTGGAGGTTCAAAAAAGACTTAGTTTTCCTTTCCAGTGATACTTCATTTGCTATATTTTCGAAGAGAATTCCAAATGACCACTTTTAAGTTCCGGTTGAACCGATGCCGGGTGTTTCGAAGTATGGGGCGTAAGCCAGCGCTCTACAGGATAGTGTAAAAGTCATTATTAGTGACTAAAATGGATAACTTTTGCGCAGTCAATTGTGCAGATTTCTAGTTTTATTTCATCTGCTACTTATGACGTCGAAAAAATCCCACCGCATTCTGGAATATCTCCGGGAGAATGGAACCATAATTTACAAGCATATTTTTTCATTAAAGGCCAATCTAATGTGGTTCTTTAAGACTAGTTGCATAAATATCGATTGAAAATCAGTGGAGATAGAGCCAAAAGTGTAACTGAAAGTACCTTCATTTTTGATGTCGGGGACGTAAAGGTAAACAGTATATAAACTTATTTGCCGCCCGTGAAATGAACTCAAATAGCTTCCAAATATTGTCAAAACATCAGAAGAAACAAATCTTATCCATTCCATACTGTGCGAAACGGAAGAATAGTCTATTTTGCCCAATTCGCCCCCAAATACATAGTAAAACCTAATTAAAGCGTGGAAATTAAATAAAAAGAAAACCAAGAAAACGATCCAAAAACTTTAGTTAGCTAATTAAAGCGATTAAAACTTCTTAATTTTCAAAAATGAAAAAAGTCAATGTGCTTTCCGTTAAGCGCACGTTGTTTTGTTTTGTTGTATTAACGAGACTTTAACGGTTATGGTCATTCGCCTCGGTAAGCGCACGTTTGTTTGCAGCTGTACTGACCGGGACCAAACTGATGTCTGTGCTAGTAAAACATGTCGTTCTCCTAACAATGTATTGAAAATGACAAAAATAAGACATTACATGACATTTTCATGACGTGTGGCGTTGTTCCAACAGCGCACACTAATTTTTTTTGACGTAGAACTACGTCTTACATGTAAATGAAATTGCTTCTCTTCATCATGTGGGAAAGGAGTACCACACCACCGTGATAGAAGATGGAAACAATTGAAAACCTAAAAACCAACATCCGATGCGAAATAACCAGTTTACAAATCTACTAATGATAAAAGGTCATCTAGAATGGGGTAATCAAGCGGTCTCTATCAAACCATGGACATTTGGTTGATGTTTCATACCATTCAAAATTATGATGAATGAAACTATAACTTGCAGTAGAAAATTACATCAGATTGCATCATATCATATAATAATAACATAAAAACTTCAACTGTAATTTTATCATGGAGAATGAAAATCAAGCGGCATTGTGTTCAGACTCTAGGCAAGGTCTCTCATAAGTATAGCCCAAAAAAAAGTCTGATAAATTAACAGAGCTGCGTTTAGTATTTTTATCGCACTCTAAACTCTATGTTTCATTCGCACAGCCGCAGTTTTCGTTCGGTGTAAAACGCACACAGCAGATTCCGTGCCTGGAGGCCGTTTGAGGTGGTAATAATAATTCAGTTTCAATTCTTTCCACTCTGGTGCTGCCGGCTCGGCTACTGGTAGCGGCTTAGCTGGCGGATACCGCCGCCGATGGGGCGCTGAAAGGCGCAGTGGCGTCACCGTCGGCATCGCCGTGGACGTCCTCGCAACTGGTGCATGGTTTTACTAAGTTGAAAACGAAAGCCGAGCCGAGCAGTGTAACTGTTTGTTTTTTTTTTTCACTCTTCATGCGTATTACACTGATTTGTGTTTGAAGCTGTTGGTTCGTCGTTCTGTACAGAATCGCAACCGGCACTAAAACGGAACTGAGGGTTGGTGAATCATTTCCGGAGCGACGCGAGTGCAGGGAATGCGACACACAGTTCAGTACGACTTTCAAGGTCTGGCAAGGCAATGAGTCAGTCCCATCAGACGGTTTTCAAAAAGAGGGTTTGGCTGTGTAATTTCCAACATCAGTTTGCTGATAAAAACTTCTGCAAACGACTTCGACTGCTCGTGCTCGGAACTCAACCCACTTCTGCATATGTTGTGAAATTCGGTTGCAGGGGCTGCTTGCTTTTATTCTAAAATCACTGAACATTGCAGTGTTGCAAATTCAATTTTACTTTTAGCCCGCGGTGTCCAAATCTATTTTTGCACCGTCACCGCCAGGCTATAGATTTAGCTGAACTTCGTCCGCATTCCTCGAAGGTGTTGCCGTACTCAGCCGTGCCTAGTAGTGCTGTTCGAATTCTTAGATTTGATGTCAAAACCAGTTAGAAAAGGTCATGCCGCTTCTAGCGCATGCATGTCAGTGCAAAGTGTGGCCAGATTGTTAGGGTTACCTTTAAATAAATCATCTCAGATCCGTTTGTAAATTTATTACTGAAATCTGAGTTTCAATTAAAAATGGTAATCGAAAAAGCAACGCTCACACGGTTGAGGAAACTCTCAACCGGTGCTTGCTAGTAACACTTCCTAGAATGACACTTGACATTTATCCGTTGATTGCTGCTGCACGGATTACGATCGGTGCAAATGCATGCTGCCAAACAAGAGCAACAAGCAACGAAGTACGAAGCAACCCAGCTTGCAGCTTGCAGCAGTCAGTCGTCAGTCGCTTCTCGGTCTGGGTCTTAATGGGCATCTGCGGGGTATCTGCGATGCTAAATTGATTTATCACGATCATTGTCGATCGAAAGAAGGCAGCGGGATAATAACGCGATCATTTATCGGCGTTTATTGCTGTGTAGCCGCTGTTCCTTCTTCCTTTTAGCGATCCGCGCGGATGATGATGGTGTTGATGGCACAGCACTCGGAAACGACCCGCAACAGGTTTTGGGGCGGCGGATGCCGCTGCTGTTGCTACATATTCGCGTTGCGTTGACTGTGCAAAATACCTTCGGTTTCTAGACCGGAATGCCTCTTCAACGAACGTGTCTCGGTCCTGCAGAAAAGCTATTCCATAAAATAAATATCGTAGTAATCAGCTACAACAATGGCCCTGCCAATGAAATGATCGTGCACCGATTAATAAATTAATGAGACCAATTTATTGCAGTCTGAACGATGTGATCGTTTACGGGGCGACGTGCTCGGGTGGGATATTATTTCAATTTCGCTTCTTGTTGTTGCGCTTTGAACGTAGGGCAGGGGCCACCGACATGGAGAGGAATGGAAAGCTAGCTTAGCACACTCGACGGCTGCTGAGGTTGTTAACAGATTCGAACAAGGTCAGCTAGATGGATCGTCGATTTGTGGTTTGGAAGATTTAAAAAAAAATCGTGCTGCAAATGCCACTTTATAATAAATCGATGAAATGCGATGTTGCGATGCAACTATGTTGCGAAAATATTGACATTTTCATAATGGGCTATGACCACAAATCGAATACTTTCTACGAGGTGTTATTTGTAACAAAGAATCGTATGCGTCTGATAGAAAATTATAAGTGGCTCGAATGTGTCGTCCGCGGTCACAGATGAATCTGGGTACCGCCAGGTAGCAGTTTAGGACCACATTGGGGATAAGCTAAATTGGACCTTGGTTCGATCAGCGAAGCCCTCAACTTGTGTAAAGAAGAACGGTGCAATTACTTCTTAAGTATTGCTTCAATGCCGCGTATGCTCCGCGGTACGATGCTGGTCTAACAAGCTAATAGTCGTATATTCGACTGGGCGATACTTCTATAGAGTTAATCAGATTTTCGCACTAGCTTCGTAACTGTCCTGTACTCTGATAACCGGCTGCGAAGTCTGTCGATAAAGAAGGGTCAAGTTCTTAAGGACGTTTATACCCATGGTTTTGCTTCAATGACCCTTCCTTACCCAATTTTCAGTTCCTCCCCTTCATACCTTGTTCCATTCTGTTTGAGCACTATCAACACGTTTGTTTCATTACTTTCATCTACTGTCCTCTCCGTCGACAGCAAAAAACTACCATTATAAAATAAGATTTCTATGCCTGACCTTATTACAGGTCAGGACAAAAACACGAGGTTGGTCAGATATATTTATTTACCTACTAGCTGACCCGACAAACTTCGTATTGCCACAAATTAACCTGTGTTGTACATAAATCATGAATCTC
The DNA here is from genome assembly GCF_943734655.1 of Sabethes cyaneus. Taxonomy (NCBI): domain Eukaryota; kingdom Metazoa; phylum Arthropoda; class Insecta; order Diptera; family Culicidae; genus Sabethes; species Sabethes cyaneus. Next base: position 20,186,009 of record NC_071354.1, on the reverse strand, counting down.
GGATGATCTTTGTCACAATCTCGAGTTTTGCAAGCCCCCCAGTGGGCGGCGCTTCCGAAGGCGGGTCACCGGCAACACTCGCGACCGTCTCGTCCTGAATGATCTAGTGTTACTATAGATAGTTTTTGTGGTCTTGTATTGACTAATGTTTCATGGAAGAGTCTCGAATTTCTCGAGTTCGATTAGTTTTTGAGTTTCGCAAAAATTTCTGTTTTATTTGTATGAGAGTCCATATCTCCCTACCACAGGGGTGAGAGGTCTCTAACTATCGTAAAATAAAATCAAGACTCCAAAATCTCCCACATGCCAAATTTGGTTCCATTTGATTGATTAGTCCTCGAGATAAGAGGAAATTTGCATTTCATTTGTATGTGAGCCCACCCTCTTAAAGGGGAGATGGGCCATAACTCGCTTTCTAAAGAAGAGAGGGGTCTCAATTCACCATAGAAAAACCTGATTTAATCCACCTATTGGTGAAAGGAACCTTTGTTATACGGTCTTACTTGCTATTTGAGATAGAAATCGACACGTCTTCGGAACATAATTCATCTATTAGTTAACGTTGCATTGTGCGTTGGTTTACATAAAAATTTTGGAAATTGAATAAGCTTACAAAATTTGGACAAAATAGTAGCACTTACAAATTTTGATAGTTCTTTTTCTTATGAAATTGCTGAGTAAGTTGTTACTAATGTGGGTAAGTGCAAGTAAAAGTAAGTTGTAAGAAGAAATATTATTCTTTAACATATACATTGCGTAGTAAAGGTCTAGTTTATAGGTTTTTGAACTATGCATAACTATGCATCAATAAGGTTTTCTTGAAAAAATTTCATCAATTTTTATTAACCTTCGGTTACTCACGCTGTTGTATACTGAATAACATGTGTAGGTTTTTGAATGCCATATTTACCAATCGGAGTTTAACTAACGTATATTCTTCAAAAAAATGTTCAGTTTTGCTCACCGTAGATGCAAAATTTTGTCCAAAATTAGAAGTGATGACCTTTTTGCAAGACGGATAATCGAAAATCTGGCACAGTGCCAAATATCTGGAAGGTTTTAAGCTTTGTCTGTTGGTCTGGCGCGCAATCAAAAATCTGGCAAAATCCAGATTTATCTGGCATACTGGCAACCGTGGGTGTACCGCTATTGGCCCCAAACTGGAATTTTTTCACGTTACTTCATATGGAAAAATGATGTCTGTATGTAGCAAAACTATCAACAAATGTAAAATGTTTAAAATGTATCCGTCAGTTGGTAGTCGAGTAATTCGGGGTTAAAATCAGGGTATTTTTATAATCAAACTTCTACAGTTCCTAAACAAGCAAACATAGAGGTATACTATTTTCAGCAAAGTTGTGTATTTTTACTATTTGTATAACTTTGTAACACATGAAAAAGTCATACAACAATTACAAAAAGAGCTAAAATAGAAAAACTGATTTTACAAATACAGAAACAATAAATAAGATTTCTCTGTCTTCGCTTCTATCTCAGGTTACAGTCTTCAGCAAAATTTCTTGTAATAATAGGCTCTAAAACTTTGCAGAACATATCAATGTGTTATATTGAAACTGAAAAAAAAATTTTTTTCACTTTTAGGGGGATTAATCCAAATTTAAATTTGCTCCAGATGATAGAGCATTCAATTTCAAGAAACTCTTCCAAAGGTTCGATAAACTTAAAAACAAGTTTTCCTAGTCAAAACTCTAGTGCGCACGTTTTCTTTGGTTTTGGGTTATTGTGCGCGCGAGTAACTGTGTTGCAAAAGTTGGCGCGAGCGTTTGAGGATTGATATCTTTTGACCGGTAAAACCAATTCTTCTGAAATTTTGCATATATATTCGTAGTGTCAAAACCTCTCGTTTGATATTAAAATAATTGAAATTAGGTAAATTATCTTGGTTAAAATCATTGTAAATTATTGTTAATTTTGGTGTGGTGTATACGATTGCTCATAACTTTCAAATTAAACGTCCAATCCCAAAACCATTCAATAGTGATCTATCCGGCTATATTACCTGCCAAATAAAACTAATAGCGCATAAATCGGCTTGGCCATCTCTGAGAAACAGGCGATCATTTGAACCTTATCAAAAATGGTTTTTTAAGGCTAACTTTTAAACTGCTTGTCCGTTTTCAATAAAACTTGGTAAAAAGTTTAGTAACAGCAAGAGCTTTCGTTTGGTACTAAGATCGTTAAAATTGGTTGCGTAGTTCAGGAGAAACGCGTGTCACGTAGTTTTCACATTTTTGCTTATAACTTTTAAACGAAACGTCGGACCGCAAAGCAATTCAATAGTGATATACTAGACAATAATACCTTTCAAACAAAAGTAAAAGCGATCAAATCGGTTCAGCCATCTTCGAGAAACAGGCGATAGAAAATGAGCTGCACATACACACATACACACATACACACATACACACATACACACACACACACAGACATTGCTCAGTTCGTCGAGCTCTATCGATTGGTATATGTGATTCGGCCCTACGGGCCTCGGATCAATTTCGTGTTTTTCGACCAATTTCTAAACCTTTGTTATATAGTATAACAAAGGTAAAAAATCTTGCGTCCAAAAGCACTTACGTGTCAAATTTGGTTCCATTTGCTTGATTAGTTCTCGAGTTATGAGGAAATTTGTATTACATTTGTATAGGAGCCCCCCCCCCCCTCTTAAAGTGGGGAAATCCATAGAAAATATTCTTGCCTACAAAAACACCCACATGATAAATTTGGTTCCATTTGCTTGATTAGTTCTAGAGTTATGAGGAAATTTGTATTTCGTTTGTATGAGAGCCCCCCCTCTTAAAAAGGTAAGGGGTCCTAATTCACCATAGAAAATATTTTTACCTCCAGAAACCTCCACTTGCCAAATTTGGTTCTATTTGCTTGATTAGTTCTCGAGTTATGAGGAATTTGAATTTCATTTGTATAGGAGCCCCCCCCCCCTCCTAAAGTGGGTAGGGGTCACAATTCATCATAGAAAAAAATTTTGTCTCCAAAAACACCCACGTGCCAAATTTGGTTCCATTTGTTTGATTAGTTCTTGAGTTATGAGGAAATTTGTATTTCGTTTGTATAGGAGCACCCCCTCTTAAAGTTAGGAGGGGTCCCAATTCACCATACAAAATATTCTTGCCCTCGAAAACTTTCACATGTCAAATTTGGTTTCATTTGCTTGATTAGCTCTCGAGTTATGAGGAAATTTGTATTTCATTTGTATAGGTGCCCCCCCTCCTAAAGTGAGGAGGGGTTCCAGTTTATCATAGGAAAAATTTTTGTCTCCGAAAACACCGACGTGTCAAATTTGATTCCATTTGCTTGATTAGTTCTCGAGTTATGAGGAAATTTGTATTTCGTTTGTATAGGAGCCCCCCCTCTTAAAGTGGGGAGGGGTTCTAATTCACCATAAAAAATATTCATGCCCTAGAAAACTTTCACATGCCAAATTTGGTTCCATTTGCTTGATTAATTCTCGAGTTATGAGGAAATTTGCATTTCATTTGTATAGGAGCCCCCCTTCCTAAAGTGGGGAGGGGTCCCAATTCATCATAGAAAAAAATTTTGTCTCCAAAAACACCCACGTGCCAAATTTTGTTCCATTTGCTTGATTAGTTCTCGAGTTATGAGGAAATTTGTATTTCGTTTGTATAGGAGCCCCCCCTCTTAAAGTGGGGAGGGGTTCTTATTTACCATAGAAAATATTTTTGCCCTCGAAAACTTTCAAATGCCAAATTTTGTTCCATTTGCTTGATTAGTTCTTCAGTTATGAGGAAATTTGTATTTCATGTGTATAGGATCCCCCCCTCCTAAAACGGGGAGGGGTCCCAATTCATCATAGAAAGTTTTTTGTCTCCAAAAACACCCACATGCCAAATTTGGTTCCATTTGCTTAATTACTTCTCGAGTTATGAGGAAAAGTGTGTTTCTTTGGTACAGGAGCCCCCCCTCTTAAAGTGGGGAGGGGTCGTAATTTACTATAGAAAATATCCTTGCCCTCGAAAACCTTCACATGCCAAATTTGGTTCCATTTGCTTGATTACTTCTCGAGTTATGAGGAAATTTGTATGGAAGCCCCCCCTTTTAAAGAGGAGAGGAGTTATAATTCCCCTTATAAAGAGGGGAGGGGTCTCAATTTACCATAGAATAAATTCTTGTCACCGAACTCACCCACATGCCAAATTTTGTTCTATTTGCTTGATTAGTTGTCGAGTTATGCAGAAATTTGTGTTTCATTTGTATGGGAGCCCCCCCTCTTAGTGGGGGGAGGGGTTTCTAACCATCACTAAAACCTTTCCTGGCCCCAAAAACCTCTACATGCGTATTTTCATGCCGATTGGTTCAGTAGTTTTCGATTCTATAAGGAACATACGGACAGACAGACAGACAGAAATCCTTCTTTATAGGTATAGATTTGGATATAAATGGGATCAATATAGGGAATTCAACCAATAATAGTGTTCTCGCCCTATTTTTTCATGAAAGATCAATCTACTTCTAAACAAAAATCGATGGAAATAGAGCTACAAGCATAACTGAAAGTTCCGTATTTCTAATATCGGGAAGGTAAATTTAATGAAGAATTAGCGTTTAGTTCTAATTCCCGTCGTAGTAAGGAAAACCACTTTAATTTTCATCTTTTCTTAAATGGATTCATACGAATAATCCAAAAACAAATTGAAAAATTTGTTGTATGTTTTGTATGTTCTATATTTTTTTGCTCCCTCTATCAGAGTTTTCTTTAGTTCAAACCAAAAACGTGGATATTTGTAATGATTTGTATTGGATAGAACGGGAATAGGCAATTATTTACGACGAAGCAGCATCAGACACTAATGTTACTGCATACGTTCAAAGTTTTATTTAGTTTACTGCTCTCTATGAGAAGAAAAAATTTGAAATTCCAGTTTTTCTCTCTCTTCCAACTGTTCTTTTTGTCTCCTGTTTTCTATCTTGTCTATCTATTCTTTCTCTCTGCTATTCTCTCTCTTGCACCTGTTCTTTCTCTATTCTGCTCTCTCTTTCGCCTGTGCTCTCTCTCTCTTTCACCTATTCTTTCTCTTGCACCTGTTCATTCGCCTAGTATCTTCCCTTCATCCCTTCATCTCTGTCTCGCTCTCTCTCTCTGATGATGAGTACTCATCACCAAATCATTTCGCGTCTCGACACACGCAAGTCGGCTTCAACCTGGTCGAGCCATCTAGCACGTTGGGGGCCTTTATTCCTGGTATCGGTGGGGTTCTTGAAGAGAACGGATTTCACTACACAGTCGTCCGGCATCCGTGCGACGTGGCCGGCCCACCGTAGTATCCCAATTTTCGCCAGGTGGACGATGGGAATCTCTGCAAGTAGTGCCTGTAACTCATGGTTCATACACCTACGCCACTCTCCGCTATCCGTTTGTACTCCGCCAGAAATAGTCCGCAACACCTTTCGTTCAAATACGGCAAGTCCGCGCATGTCTTCCGTAAGCAAGGTTGCAGACTCAAGTCCGTAGAGGACTACCGGTCTGATTAGCGTTTGGTACATCGCCAGCTTTGTGCGGCGGCGTGTGCTCGAAGCATCTTGCGGAGGCGTATGTTCGAAGCATCTTGCGGAGGGAAAAGCAGGCTCGATTTCCAGCTTAAATGCGTCGTTAAATCTCCTTACTCGTATTAGTGTCGGCGTTGTCCAAATATCCAAGCAGCAGCAGGCCAAGGCTTTCTCTGGAGCCTTTTCCTACTATATATTTGGTTTTCGTCGCATTGATTTGTAACCGTATGCTCGTAGCCTCCGTTTTTAGTCTGGCGTGCATTGATTCCGCAGTCTCAAGAATTCTAGTATGATGTCGATGTCGTTTGCAAAGGCTAGGAATTGGCTACTCTTGCTGAAGATCGTAGCTCTAGTTTCGATGCCCGCTCGCCGGATCACACCTTCAATAGCGATATTGCCGCAACCTTCGAAGTGAAGTGTCGTTGCTAGCGGTTCTTGCCCATTTTTGTAGAGCGCTACCGGGAGTCGGTCCTTTCCGGCGGCTCTATTATTCTTCAGCTGACGAATTTCTCGCCGGATCTCTTCGAGATCGGGAGCCGGCACGTCGTTGTCGTTTGTAGGCACTCCGAGGTTAACTTCCGTTGCATCTCCTTCTGCTATATCGCCGTTGAGGTGCTCATCGAAGAACTGCTTCCACCTGTCGACCATCTCGCGCTAGTTTGTAATTCCATCCCTCCCTCGTCCCTACACATGTCAGGTTAGGTGTGTAGACCTTACGAGTTTGGTACACCTTCTCGTAAAACTTGCGCCTAGCATTACCCCGGAATAGTTGTTCCAGCTCCTCAAGATCTCTGTTCTTCTTCTGACGCTTTTGGGAACGTATGCCTTCTGATTTCTTGAAGTTTCTGGGTCCTTTCCTCTTAGGCTAGAAATACTTCTTGGTATTAATATTACGCAGCCATTCCACCAATCCCAGTGGAGCGTCGTTGTTGGCGCGACACGCCCTGGCAGGTGTTGTGGGTTCAAATCCTGTAATAATCTCTGATTACAGCTTGGTTCGACCCATGCACCTTCCAGCATTGGATAAAAGATAGGAGTCACAACGACAACTTGTTAACCATAGCTACCTATTACCCCCCCTCTTCCTTTCCACCCTTCCCCTTCATTCCCGAAAAAATCCTTCTTCATTACTTTTACCTTACCGTCCCTTCATCAATTGTAGAAATCATCGTTTCAAAAAAAAATATTAGATTCAATGCTTAAAGATAAAATCGGTCAAAGAAAAGGGGTGGTTTCACACTTTTGAAAAAAATTATTTACATTCACATCTTTTGTAAACGGAAACCACACTAAACAGATGGTATATTTAGCTGACGTCCCTTCCTGTGAAGCAAGGTAATCACGAAGAAAATGTATGGAAAAAATTGACCTTGAAATTAAAAAAGGTAAAAGGGTAAAAGTGCGATTCAATGATTTACCGGTGCAGATTCCGAGTGAATTGACTACATTGGCATGGATGAGTGACTACTTTGCTTGAATCTAACGTAAACTTCAGTTGCTTACGAGGCATAGTTGCTGAGTTATGTGCAAATGTCATTTTAGGGTGGTTTTGATGTTATTTTTCATTATACGGCAAATAGGATATCTACTTATTGAAAATTTGTGGCAGCGTTTTCCATCACTCACATATCTGTTTTGAAAATACGGTGAAAAGAATTTACAAAATATATTTCGCTTTTCCGTAATTTAATCTAACCCCGTCAAGCGCCTAGCGGGGTACAAGTGCGAATCACGGACGGGGCAAAAGTGCGATTCATGGACGAGGCAAAAATGTATAGCTAATTATATACAGCTTTAGGCACTACAAAACGAAAGATCTGCAGTAAACTGTGTGCTCTACAGCTGTTGGCCGAAGGAATACAATGTTTTTCCGCTCATGAAACAAAAAACAAACGTATGGAAAAGTTTCGATCTAACGGAGGCTGCAATAAAGCAGTGCAAAATAGGAAAGGTGCAAATTGAGAATATTCCTTACCGAAACATAACGCAGATTGAAGATATTATGGTTTTGTTAGCTACTGTTGTGCTAATTTCTTGGATTCGAGCTTCGCACTTTTACCCCGCGGTATTCGCACTTTTGCCCCGATAGTGGGGTGTTTTTCTCTACAGAACCGGGTCATTTGTTAGTTGTTTTAAGGCAAATTTATGAAATATCACATGATGTAGATCTCAAGGTTAGCTCAAAATTAAACTTTTTTTGAAACTTTTAGGCCCCTTGGCGAAGGGGTCCATTATTTCGAAGAATCGAAGGTGTAATTCTTATTTTTTAACCATTTTCAACCAATTAAGCGCAAAAGTTCCAATATTTAAAGACCGCGTGTCAGTAGTGGCCCCGTTTCAGCAAGAATTACTCTAATACGATAAACTTCGAATCTGTTTACGATGGAATGAAATCACGAGACAATTATCAATGCTCAGCGTCATTCTAGTTTCTCGGTACCAATTGAGAAATTGTTTTAACAAAGATAGAGCTATGTTTTAACGCTTAAATAGAGCTCTCACATCATTGAAGAACAGTGAAAATACGAACGGGTCAAGGTTGCTACCTTGAGCAACTCCAGTCTTATGCCCGAAAATATCAAAAAGCGATGTAGCTGAGTATGACTTCAACCAGCGACAAAGGCGTTGAACCAGTCTTGCTCTTACCCACTTTGACCAAGTGGTTTACGCTTGCTTATGTCATAAAGCATGTAGGAAAATGAAAATCACGTGCCATGGACTAAACAATTATGAAATTTGCACTGCAAATGTACAACCAAAATGGTTTTGGCATGATGTACATTAACTGACATTGAATCACACAGGAACCTATAACTTCTTTAACTTAAGTGTGTCCGATGGGAATGACCACTCCGGTATCCCGTCGAAAGCGTAGGTGGTCTGCCTCAAATCAACTAGTAGAAGAAAAAAAATTAATCCGTTCGACACTAGCAAAAAAACCGCACATTGCTCGAAACGAATAAATCGCCATTGAAAAAGGATAGTCAATGTCCAGAACGTGACAAGTTGCTCTAATGCCCCCCGCCTCCCCCTGGAGAGTATTAAAAACGATAGGCTTTATGGCCGTGTGTTGCTTTTTGCGTCAACCCAAACGGCTTAGATTGCTTCTTAGCTACGACGAGAAGAATAGAATAATGAACCGGAATTCGATGGAAACGTAAAACAACACACACGGCGGCATTGACATCAGCAGCACAAGCGAATCAACACAACAACACACGGCAGGACAGATCATCATCGAAAACTAGTGCCGAAACCACGGACCGAAACCACGGTGCGGTGGTGTTTGCACGTAGCCCAGCGGGCCAATGACCCCGCGGTCGTTTAATTAGCGCGCGCGCAAGTTTCCAAATGGAGATGTTAATTGAATAGTGCTCGAACCGCGCGTTTAGCACTAGAAAATAGTTTGCTCAGATGCAGATTAGGTTTTTAGCTCTGTTGGATTGCCAATCCATTCGTCAAAATTTATAGATTTCAAGCAGAATTGATGTATCACGCTTTGAGTTAACTTTGAGTCATCTTTTGTTGAAACACTTTAGAAGCACTTTATGAAACTATAAGCAAAACAAAAGTGCAAAAGTACTCAACGGAAGCTTATCAATTTTTAAACATAATCCTGTGCAGGCAAACTAATACACACTGCACAGCAATACAAGATCTTGGCAGCTTCAATGGGATCGTTTCGCATACCCCGAACCGAAGCATAGACACATAGATGCCACAGGGCTGCTGCTGACTGAACACACTCTGTCTCTGTCTCTGGAGAAGCGAGCAAGTTGATAAGAGCTGACACTTATTGGCCGGTGGTTCATGCACACGAGGATAATAAACTACCCCATAGATAGCACACCGCCGTGCCGGGGGATACGGGCATACGGAGGAATAAGTAAGCTGACCTAATTACGCGGCTTGCTTCTAGTTTATAATTGAAAGCATTTATTTTTAATCAAGCTGTTTACCACACATTGCAGCGGAAGGGCAGCGGTGGCTATGTCATGCGTGGTCATCACATCATCCATCGTTGACCTCCCGGCAGTGTGTGGGTCACTGGCAGTGAGTCTGAGTGGTAGCAAACGGGGACGGAAACGACTAATCGGAATTTTGTGATACAAAATATGTTTGGTTTTATCCAGAGAGAGAGTTGTCCATTCGACGTTCGGCCGACTCAAGCGAAAAATTTTCTTGTGTCGGATACTATATGTAATCCACGACTGTTTCGGACGTAAAAAGTGTAAAAAAACTAATGTTTGTTTATTTTGTTTTTCTTCTATGATTACAGGTAAGACAGGACGACCTCACAACATACTATTGATTGCTAGTTGCCACATACAAACCGCCTACTAATATGGAAAGCATTTAAAAAGGTATTTAAGCAAATTTTCGGATTGCACGCCTGAAACATATCTCTTGCGTAACAAATGGCTCCAGCGAAAATTATTCTTTATCATGCAAATAATGCATACAGGAATAGACAGAGTCGCAAATTGGCAATGTAATTTAATGGATATTGCTTTTATGTGCGACGATTAATTTATCTTCCGGACGTAAATCGTATCCGTATGCAAATAATATTGTCCAGTTACAATTGCCCGTTACAACGGCGAATGCTGCGCAGGCAAACACGCGCCGTTCCGCTATGCAGTTTACAATTCGAATATTTGCGGAAGTTTGGCGCCTATTTAATTGGGGACCATCGGTATTACTTTGAAATCAATTTCATATCATTAATTCTGTTTTCGACGTAGGACTACGTCTTACGGCAAGTTTTGAGATAGGGTGTCATTCCAAAAAATCGAAAAATGCGAGCGTCACGAAAAATGAAAGGTTTTGAACGCTAAAAGCTCAGCGGGTTTCCGATCGATTTTCAATATTCTTACACCAATCGATCGGTAAGTCTTCTAAGAATTGACCCAAATGAAGAAAAGTATGGATCCTTGATGTTGAACTATTGAAAAATTGAAAATAATGAACCTATGTTTTACCAGAATTCTCGCTTCGTGATTGGTTGGAAGATTCTTTGCGATGATCTAAACCTATACCAATTTGATATCTGTGCTTGGGAAGTACGCCAAAACAAGTGACAAAGTTTCCTCATTTCAACAAGATTTCTTAACACCGCGGTTAAACCTAGACCATTTTGATGTCCTTGCTTGGGAAGTACGCCAGAAAGAGTGACAAAGCCCCCTCGTACCAACAGATTTCTTACGAACGCGAATAAACTTAGTCCAATTTGATGTCTGTGTTAGGGAAGTGTGCCAGAAAAAATGACACAGGTTCGTTGTCCCAACAGATCGCAAATTCTTTACTGCGAGACGATTAAACCTCGGCAAATTTGATATCTGTGTTGGAAAAATGTGCTACAGCTGTAGTGTTCGGTTATAATACGACTCTGTATAAATACGCATGCTTGCCGATACCGTTTCATTAGAAGTGTAGTGAAAAGATATGCTGTTGATAAAATAGGATTGAATTGGTAAAATCCCTTCAACGTGGGAAACCTTGGATAATAAAAACAATCTTTAATTTCAGTAAGTTAGCAGGAAAGCAATAGTTTGTGTTCTTGATTTTGTTAAATTGTTTTCAAATGCACAATATTTTGAGAATTGAACGTATGCAATGTTACTACTTTGATAAATGTTACCTACAACGCATGTAGCATGTATATGTGTTGCATATAGCATGTATACATGAAGAATCGAATGATTACAAGCATGAATACATGCTACTATCACTACAAAGAGACTTACGTAGTCCTGCGTCACCTATATATGCGGTCGTGTCTTGTACACAACCCCTCTGATTTTTTAGTTCAATTCAGTTCATTTTTGTTCAATGAAATTTAGGAGTGGAAAAAAAGTCAACTTGAGGTGAGGTCAACCCTCGATTGCGCGTAAAAGTATCACTTGGTAAATCGAAGTCAAATAATTCAAGTACGTTATTAAAGACGCAAGGGGTTCGTTTTGAGCATAACCAAAGCAAAGCCTTGTATATAAAATTCTTTAAGTCTTTACCCTACTTTACAGACAAACTTCAACCGGTGTTTGGAATACAGGACATTTACAGGGCTAGTGCAACGATCCAACGGGCTCTAGCATCACCGCCCGAGATACGGACAGACGATGACTGGCTTGTTAGACCAGCATCGTACCTCGAAACGAACTGGACGGTACTGGCACTGTCCATAATGAATAGGTTTCCCACGAAAATAGCTTGGGAAATATTTAACCTTTTTGTCAGTGTGTCGAATACTAGCACTGGACAACGCACGGTCAGCTTAAAATGGCAAATGGTTGAAGTTTGCCACGATAGAGATCCCAGAGCGAAATAAAGGAACCTAGCCTGTACTGCTTCAATTCGGTTACTCCAAATTTCGGTTTAGAGACTCCAGCCCAAGTAACACACTGCAGGCCTTTTTAGTTGAAGCAACTCGATTACGTCTAAAACTAGTCAGAAATCAGTCATCACAACAACTTTGCAACAACTGTGTTAGTAGGAATACTATGGCCGATGTCTCCAGAATGGAGCAGACAAGTGAGAAATATTTGCAGATCATCCGCGTAGATGAGTTTACAGCCAGGCGGTATAATATAGCACACGTCATTGCAGAACAAAAGGGAACAATAGCAGTCCCATGTTATTCCCCTGTGGAACACCAGACAATGGTAACGAAACTGTCTGACTCAATGTAGCCTATTTTCACTAGGAGTGAGCGGTCAACAAGCTAAGATGAAAGCCACTCAGTAATACAGTGTTCAGGGTAAATAGTAATAACTGTCAGTTAAATAAATGGTGACAAAAAAGACGTTTGCATAAATTTTATTTTGAGTGTATTTCGTGTAAAGTATATCCACATTTGTCTTAGATTAGTCCAATCCAAATCTTTCCCCGTTTGTTTTAATTACCAGTCGCAACCGTTGTTGAAAAGCGTTACAACTGGCACGCATGACTCGCTGAGGCATTTCATCCCGAATCTTGTCCAAACGTTGCTTGAAAGTGTCCACTGTCAATCTTTCGGTGCTCCCTAGTTTGGCTAGCAAGTAACCACACGCATAGAAGTCGGAAGGATTAAAATCAGCCAGGCGAAGAGGCAGGCCACTTTTTCGAAGAAATTAAATCCGGAAAATTGTCCTCGCACCAAACCTTTGTAACTTTCGCCTGGTGAGACGGTGCAGAATTTCGTTGGAAACAGTATGGTACATTCTTGTACTGTTTTCTGCGGATGAGAAGAAAATGGTTCTTCAAACCATTATCGATGTGATATTTAGTGTTGATTTTAACACCAGGAGCCTCCCAGTTGGCTTCGAGGTATGATGCTGGCCTAATAACCAAACTCGTGTTTTAGTCTTTGACCTAGAAATGCGGTCAGGCATTAATATTAATATTTTTTTGAAACGATGGTTCTACAATTGATGGAGGGATGGTAGGGGAAGGTAATGAAAATTATTTGGAAAAGGATGGGAAAGAGTGGAAAGGAAGGGAGGGCAACAGGTAGCTACGCTTAACAAGTTGTCGTTGTGACTCCTACCTTTTGTCCAATGCTGGAAGGTGCATGAGTCGAACCAAGCTATAATCAGAGATTATAACCGGATTTGAACCCACAACACCCGCCAGGGTGTGTGGCTCGCTGGTACCCGTGTACCTTTGAACCATAGAGCACCTTTGTCGCAAAGGCGAGAAGGTGTGGAGGATCCGTGGCGGCAAAGCCCAATTTTTCAAGAGTGGTGGAGCGACCAACGAGCTTTGGATTGGAAAGCGATCAACAAGAGGATGTGCGTCTTGAGGATAAAACGCCGTTTCTTCAACTATACCATCATAAACATGCATTGTCCGAACGAAGGTAGACCCTACAACGAGAAGGAAGCGCAGCTCTATGCGCAGCTGGAAGCAACGTACGACAGCTGCTCACGATGGATCATCAAGATCGTGATCGGGAATATGAACGCCCAGGCCGGCAGGGAAGTAATGTACAGACCGGTGATCGGACCGCATAGCCTACACACCGACACGAACGATAACGGCCAGCGATGCATCAACTTTGCGGCTTTCCGAGGCTTGGTGATCAAAAGCACCTTTTTTCCCCACAAACATTTCCACAAGGCCACCTGGAGATCACCTGACCAACGAACCTCGAACCAAATCGACCATATTCTCATCGAGGGCCGGTTTTTCTCGAACATCACCAACGTACGCTCCCTACGGAGTGCGGATATTGATTCGAACACTACCTAGTAACAGTACAAGTGCGCTCAAAACTATCGACGGTTTATACCTCGCGACAAAGTCGCCCTCCTCGGCTAAACATTCGGCAACTAGACAACCCGCAAACTGCCGAAAACTACGCGCGCGTACTGGATGAAACTCCGCCTTCCTCTGTGGAGCTCTTCGAAGATGCTTCGAACCTCGAAAACGGTTGGAGTAGGATACGCTCGGCCGTCAACGAGGCCGCAACCGCGGTGCTAGGTGTGGAAACCTCGAGTGCACGAAATGATTGGTTTGGCGGGGAATGCCAAGAAGCGATAGAGAGGAAAAAAAGAGCTTGGGAAAACTATCTGAGCATATCCACGAGAGAGAATTTGGCCAAGTATCGACGAGCGAGGAATGAGTTGACCCCGATCCTGAGGAGGAAAATGCGCCAGAAGGAGGACAGAGATTATGAGGAGCTAGAACAACTATTCCGGGCTAATGACACCAGCAAGTTTTACGAGAAGGTGAACCAAACTCGCAAGGCCCACACACCAAAACCTGACATGTGTAGGGACGAGGGAGGGAATCTAATCACAAACGAGCGCGAGGTGGTCGACAGGACAGGATTTCAAGGATTTGGGAAGAAGAGAAACTACCGGAGGAGTCGCTGGAAGGTGTAGTCTGTCCCATCTACAAAAAGGGCGACCGGCTAGACTGCTGTAACTACCGCGGCATTACGTTGGTCAACGCCGCCTACAAGGTCCTCTCTCGGATTTTGTTGCGTCGTCTATCCCTAATAGCAAGAGATTTCGTAGGGCAGTATCAGGCGGGCTTTATGGGGCCCGTGCTACTACGGATCAAATTTTTACTCTCCGACAAATCCTCCAGAAATGTCGAGAGTACAACGTGCCTACGCATCATATTTTCGTGGATTTCAGAGCATAATTCTACCAAACAAGTTTCGGATTCAGTCGTTAGAGTTTTAAAACGGGCCTTTGCTTCCTACAAGTGTTTAACCATCGAAGACACGGGGTACAGCATTGTGCTTGACTCTAGTTTGTCTGTGCAGTACCTTATGGAAAGCGGTGTTGGCTGTTTCAAGAATATTGCTCTTTCCAACTGCATCTCGAGCTCGAGTCACGAAATGTCTTGTTTATAAGTTGCTAGGCCAAACAACCGTCGCCTTAACTTAGTGCACAAGAATGAAACGTAACGCAGCTTAGATTATTAAATTCTTTATTGAAGCCCACCTGACCTGGCTGGTAAAACTGTCTACCTTCCGGTACTACCTTCCCCGCTTTTTTCCAAAGGGTGTGGAGCGGACTACCTAAGCAGGCAGAGTGCTTCAACAGAAAGATCTCTACACCAACGTCTTGGTTTTTGCTTGACCTGTAGAATGAGGTCAAGCATTAAATTAATTTTTATGACGGTAGGTTTTACTACTGACCTATGTTTTCTGTATAGCACTAATTGAGGATTAAATTATTTTCATAATGAGGTAGCTTTATCTGCACCGGAAGTACCATTTTCGGCCGGGTTGGTTTTATTTTAAGCTAGCAGAATATTTTCTTTTTCCTCAAATTTTTCACGGAAAATGGCCATCTAAGTTATCGAAACTATTTTCTGTATAGTACTAATCGAGCATTGAATTATTTTTATAATCAAGTAGCTTTATGTGCACCGGAGGTTCCAATTTTGGACATAAAGCACATAAAGCTAGCTTTATGTTGGTACCAAATGAAAGGTTTTATTACACTTATATCTTATGCAAAGTTTTGTTGGATAGGAACAAGTAGTTCAAAAGTTATTCTTTAAAATGTGTTTTAACTAGGTTTCAATTAATCGAACGTTTCTCAGAGATGGCCAAACCGATTAATGAGCTATTAGTCTCGTTTGAATGGTAACATTACCTCATAGATCACTATTGAATTGTTTTTTGATTGAACGTCTAATATGAAAGTTATAAGCAATCGTGGAAAGACACATTAAAATAATAATAATTATCCTGTACTTGCTAAATACACTGAAACTATGCTTGTCAAGCAAGGAGGGGTGCAGTGGGGAGGCAATAATGAAGAACTGATGGTTCAAATTGCTAAATTGCAAACATGTGTGGTAAACGCAGAAAATAACCACGCTAATAATTTTCGCCGGGGACTCTAAATAGGTGGAAACTCCGCAATACACTCAAGTCGCTTTTTACGCGAAGGATACGTCCCGCGTAAATTCCGAAATTCAAGTAAAAAACCGCGTAAATTCCGAAAATCGCGTAAAAACCGCGTAAATTCCGAAATTTGCGTAAAAAACCTGATTTAATCCACCTAGTGGTGAAAGGAACCTTTGTTATGCGGTCTTACTTGCTATTTGAGATAGAAATCGACACGTCTTCGGAAAATAATTCATCTATTGGTTAAGATTGCGTGGTGCGTTTGTTTACATAAAAGTTTTGGAAACTGAATAAGTTTGCAAACTTTGAACGAAATAGAAGTACCGTAAAACGGGGTAACATTGGTCAGTTCAGGAAAGTTGGAAGTAGTGGTTTATTTCACTTATTTATGCGAATGGTCCATTTGATCAATATTACCCCGGTGATCAATGTTAGCCCGTTTTACAGCACTGATAAATTTTGATAGTTCCTTTTCTTATGAAATTGCTGAGTAAGTTGTTACTAATGTGCGTAAGTGCAAGTAAAAGTAAGTTGTAAGAAGAAATATTATTCTTTAACATATACATTGCGTAGTAAAGGTCTAGTTTATGGGTTTTTGAACTATGCATAATTTCCTGTCATGCCATTCTATCTGATTCTCATCAATAAAGTTTTCTTGAATAAATTTCATCAATTTTTATTAACCTTCGGTTACTGATGCTGTTGTATTTTGTATAACATGTGCAGGTTTCAAGCCATATTGTTATCAAGTTACAAATCGTTGTTTAACTAACTTATATTCTTCAATAAACTTGTTATGAGCGAAATGTCAGAATTATTCAATGCATTAATACTTTAAATTGTTAGGAAAACAGATCAGCATAAACCGACATCACAGAAAAGAAGCAAGCAGCATGTGAGGTGTACCGCAATTGGCTTCAACTGGAATTTTCTCTCGTTTCTTCATATGGAAAAATGGTGTCTGTATGCAGCAAAACTATCAGCAAATGTAAAATGTTTAAATTGTATCCATCTGTTGGTAGTCGAGTAATTCGGGGTCAAAAGCAGGGTATATTTTATAATCAAAGTTCTACAGTTCCTAAACAAGCAAACATAGAGGTATACTATATTCAGCAAAGTTGTGTATTTTTACTGATTGTACAACTTTGTAATAAACGAAAAAGTCATACAACAATTACAAAAAGAGCTAAAATAGACAAACTGATTTCACAAATGCATCTATACCTATAAAGAAGGATTTCTGTCTGTCTGTCCTGTGTTCCTTATAGAATCAAAAACTACTGAACCAATCGGCGTGAAAATTTGCATGTAGAGGTTTTTGGGGCCAGGAAAGGTTTTAGTGATGGTTAGAGACCCCTCCCCCCACTAAGAGGGGGGCTCCCATACAAATGAAACACAAATTTCTGCATAACTCGAGAACTAATCAAGCAAATAGAACCAAATTTGGCATGTGGGTGTTTTCGGTGACAAGAATTTATTCTAGGGTAATTTGAGACCCCTCCCCTCTTTATAAGGGGAATTATAACTCCTCTCCCCTTTAAGAGCGGGGGTTTCCATACAAATTTCCTCATAACTGGAGAACTAATCAAGCAAATGGAACCAAATTTGGCATGTGAAAGTTTTCGAGGGCAAGAAAATTTTCTATGTTGAATTAGGACCCCTCCTCACTTTAAGAGGAGGGGCTCCTGTACAAATGAAATACCAATTTCCTCATAACTCGAGAACTAATCAAGCAAATGGAACCAAATTTGGCATGTGTGTGTTTTTGAAGACAAAATTTTTTTCTATGATGAATTGGGACCCCTCCCCACTTTAAGAGGGGGGGGGGGGCTCCTATACAAACGAAATACAAATTTCCTTATAACTCGAGAGCTAATCCAGCAAATGGAACCAAATTTGGCATGTAGGTGTTTTTGGAGGCAAGAATGTTTTCTATGATGAATAAGAACCTCTCCCCACTTTAGGAGGGGGGGCTCCTATACAAATGAAATACAAATTTCCTCATAACTCGAGAACTAATCAAGCAAATAGAAGCAAATTTGGCATGTGGGTGTTTTCGGTGACAAGAATTTATTCTATGGTAAATTGAGACCCCTCCCTCTTTATAAGGGGAATTGTAACTCCTCTCCCCTTTAAGAGGGGGGGCTTCCATACAAATTTCCTCATAACTCGAGAACTAATCAAGCAAATGGAACCAAATTTGGCATGTGAAGGTTTTCGAGGGCAGGAAAATTTTCTACGGTGAATTAGGACCCCTCCCCACTCTAAGAGGGGGGGCTCCTTCCAAGCAAGTTTTTGGAGGCAACCATTTTTCCCATGATGAATTAGGACTTCTTACCTTTTTAGGAGGGGGGGGGGGCTCCCATTCAAACGAAATACAAATTTGCTCATAACTTTAGAACTAATCAAGCAAATGGAACCAAATTTGGCATGTGAGAGTTTTAGATGGCAGAATTTTTTTTCTGTGGTGTATTACGACCCCTTTCCCTTTTAAGAGGGTGGGCTCCCATACAAATGAAATACAAATTTCCTTATAATTTGAGTACTAATCAAGCAAATGGAACCAAATTTAGCATGTAGGAGATTTTTGAGTCTTGAATTTATTTTATGATAGTTAGAGACCTCTCACCCCTGTGGTAGGGGGATATGGACTCTCATACAAATAAAACAGAAATTTTTGCGAAACTCAAAAACTAATCCAACTCGAGAAATTCGAGACTCTTCCATAAAACATTAATCAATAACAAGACCACAAAAACTATCTATAGTAACACTAGATCATTCAGGACGAGCCGGTCGCGAGTGTTGCCGGAGACCCGCCGTCGGAAGCGCCGCCCACTGGGGGGCTTGCAAAACTCGAGAAGTGACAAAGATCATCCGAGATTCATGATTTATGTACAACACAGGTTAATTTGTGGCAATACGAAGTTTGTCGGGTCAGCTAGTATACAATAAATAAGATTTCTCTATCTTCGCTGAAGAGATAGAAGGTTACTGTCTTCAGCAAAATTCCTTGTAATAATATGCTCTAAAACTTTGCAGAACACATCAATTTGTTATATTGAAACTGAAGAAAAACAATTTTTTTATTTCACTTTTAGGGCGATTAATCAAAATTTAAATTCTATCAGACGGTAGAGCATTCAATTTCAAGAAACTCTCCCAAAGGTTTGATAAACTTTAAACCAAGTTTTCCTAGTCAAAACTCTAGTACGCACGTTCTCTTTGGTTTGGGCTATTGTGCGCGCGAGTAACCGTGTTACAAAAGTTGGCGCGAGTGTTCGAGGGTTAATATCTTTTGACCGATAAAACCATAGACTAATCTCAAGTTTTTAGTCTTGACCTTGAAATGCGGTCATACATATATATATTAATATTTTTTGAAACGATGGTTCTACAATTGATGAAGGGACGGTAGGGAAAGAAATGAAAATTTTTGGTGAAGGTGGGGAAGAGCGGAAAGGAAGGGGGGGGGTATTGGTAGCTATGCTTGACAAGTAGTCATTTTGACTCCTACCTTTTGTCCAATACTGGAAGGTGCATGAGTCGAACCAAGCTGTAATCTGCGATTACAACCGGATTCGAACCCACAACACCCGCCAGGGCATGTGATTCGCTGGTACTTGTACCTTCCAGCGGCCTTGTACCTTCCAGGGTCCAGCGCCTCTATGGTTCAAAGGAAAAAATACGTCACCGTATGCTTCCAGTCAGTTTGCAGTTTATATTCTCAAAGCGCAAAGCAAAACGGGAGATCGACTGTTTGCTTTTGCTGAGATGCCGCATGAATTGTCAGACGGCAGCAGCGCAAGCGGCGGATTGACTGGATTCAAAAAACAGTCAAATGATCGTCCAAAAAGCGGAGTTTGAATGCGGAATCCCTTGTCAAGCCCTGGTTCTAGCATCCTCGTCAACAGCGCTCATCCAACGGGTACGGGGTCTGCCTCGAAGTCGTCGGCCTCTGTCGGGTTCTCTGCTAAATATGGTTTTCGCTGGTCTCTCGTCCGGTATCCTTGCTACATGGCCAGCCCATTGTAGCCTGCCGTATTTTAGTCACTTCACAATATCCGCATCTTTGTACACTTGGTATATTTCATGATTCATGCGCCTGCGCCACACTCCTTCGTCTAATATGCCGCCAAGAATTGATCGCAGGATCTTACACTCGAAAACGTCAAGAGCTCGTCGGTCGCTCTCTTTCAACTTCCACGCTTCGTGGCCGTAGAGTACCACCGGGACAATTAGCGTCTTGTAGAGCGCGAGTTTTGTACGGAGTTGTAGGCTACGGGACCTCAGCTGGCTACGTAATCCGTAGAAGGCCCTGTTGGCAGCCGCTATCCGCCTTTTTACTTCACGGTTCACATCGTTGTCACATGTCACTAACGTACCAAGGTAAACAAATTCGTCGACCACTTCAAAAGTATCTCCATCTTCCAACAATCGAAGGGCTTCCAGCCACCATATACTTTGTTTTCACAGACAAACAGACATAACTCTTGGAAGAAAAATCAACAGAAATTATCGTACCTCACTTTTAGCCTGAACACTAGCACCATCTATGATCGACATTCCCAAATATCAAATAGCAACAGGAGTATCCCTCGAAGTAGCAAATATTTTTTATGGGGAATTCTTTCGTCAAAAAGCGCCACTTTGACCAAAACGGAGACATTCCCAACTAAACCCAAATTTGAAATGACAGTTTAATCGGTATGAAGAATGGAAAACGAGTGTTATATCTGTTTGTCTGTTGTTTTGGTAGAATTTATGATAAGCCCTATCGTCGCAGCTTCCTCCTTAAGATGCGTGTACGCTTCTTCCACAGCTCTACGGCTAACACCGATGATATCGATGTCGTCCGCGAACCCTAAGAGCATATGAGATTTCGTGATGATGGTACCGCTTCTCTGCACGCCGGCCCTTCGAATAGCACCTTCCAATGCAATGTTGAACAGCAAGTTCGAACGTCATCTAACGTCACAAACGAGTCCGATGTCTCGCCCGCTATCCTGACGCTTGATTTTGAACCATCAAGCACGTATCAGCCTAATCAGTTTTGTTGGAAAACCATGTTCAAGCGTAATCTGCCATAGCTCGTTTCATTTAACTGAATCGTACGCCGCCTTGAAGTCGATAAACAAATGATGAGTCTGCCAGTTGAATTCTCGGAATTTATCGAGGATCTGTCGCAAGGTGAACATTTGATCCGTCGTGGAGCGTCCCTCTCGAAAACCGCACTGGCATTCGCCAACAAAGGTTTCCTGTAACGGCCTTAGTCTGAGAAACAGGATGCGGGAGAGAATTTTGTATGCAGAATCAAAGAGAGTAATACCACGATAATTGATGCATTCGAGTCGATGGCCCTTTTTGTAAATTGGGCATATGAGACCTTCCAACCAGTCCGTAGGTAATTCCTCCTCAGTCAATACCTTTAGTATAACCTGATGGATTGCACAATACAGCCGTTCGCTCCCGACTTTCAAAAGTTCGGCGGGGATGTCGTCCTTTCCAGCTGCTTTGCCGCTTTTCAGCTCACTCGCTGCTTTCCTAACCTCGTCGTGGATGTGTCTCCACTGCACTATGGTCCAGAAAGCGATTTTAGACGGACAAAAATGATTGCGCCTTAACGGGATATTCTAGCTCAATGAAGTCTTCGGCAACTTTTTGAATGAAAACATGACGCATCTTTTGAAAGGGTCGTCCAATGTTCAGATGATACCGTAACAACAATTCAAGTAATAATTTTTTAAATAAGTTTGTTTTCCATTTTTTAGTTTCAAAAAATTAAAGGTAGATTAATTTCACGTAACTTTTCTAAACATTCCAAATTTCTAACTCTTACGTATTGTCAGCAGTAGACCTTTGTTTATGGACGACCCGTAAAATCATATTTCCTGTTATAACTCATTTATCTCAACAGATAGCTCAATATGATGTTGTACAAAAATGTGTATACGTAAGAGAAGAATATTTTTGCAGAAGACTATTTTGCTTTATCTTTATGAGTTAATAAGTTATAGCCGAATTCAGGTTAAAAACAGACCAATTTTACTAAAGCATAACTCAAAAAGCGGCAAACGGATCTTGATGAAACTTTGGCGATTTAATATACACATATGCATAAAGTTTTTAGCAAAAATGGTGAAGATGTTATTTTTTTAAAAAAAGATAAAATTCTTTGAACTTTATGATTTACTGTAGCTAAAGTTCTCGTTTTATCCATCCCTAACTGCCCAGGCACAGTTTCTTGCTCAGTTTCAAAGCGTTAAAACACAATTTTATGTAACTATTTTTTTAGAAAATGTCTTCAAAACATAATAGCTTATTGCTTTACTATTTATTTTTTATCGAGACAAATACAAACGCTTATCTTACGACAATCGCGGTCTTTTCAATCTGTTAGTGAAAAACATTCATGAAGTTTATTTGATACGTTTAGTATCAATGCCTACATTGAGAGAAAAACTATGATATATACGCTGATGAATTACATAATTAAGAAATCTAAATACTATTTGCACTGTCGGAGGCAAAGGATACCAGCCATAGAGCTATACATATAGATTGTTCTGTATATTTCCGAAACTGTACATATTTAACCTTCTAAAGAGGCAACGATAGATAATGACTATTTTTCAAGAAAGTACACTCAAAAGAAAGTCAAGATTTGATATTCATGCAAAAGTAATAATCTGGACTAGCAACAGTTAAAGCATATTATAAAATCTTTATTTTGGGTTTCATATCCAATCCTTGTTTTTTCCAAATATTACAGAACTCAGTGCGTAGTTCATCACTAAATAGTTTTGAGGTCGAACATTTTGTTCTAGATGTCCTATGCTTTCAAAAGTAAAAATTGACAAAATTCGTGCAATTATTTTCGTCACAATTTTCCTGAATTTTTGATTTTAAAACATAAGAACTCTTAAACGCATAGTCAGAATATTGTAATGCTGATGCCAAAATGTCATTCTATTCTCAGCACAGATATTATGTTATCCAATTAGAATAAATTTCATACATGGCTCTGAGACTCTCAAAGCAAAAACTATCTACAGAAGTCTACCCGTTGAAGGGTTGGTTATATGTTTGCTAATAATTATTAGCATCACGTGCATTCGCTCAAATAAATCAACGTGGTGTCTAGTAATATTTGATAAATGTTGAAATTGACTGAAGTTTTTTGAGCGTTTCAGTGGAATACGAAGATTGAAAATAAAGAAAAAAAAATCCCGATTTATTTCCATTGTTAATTTTAGTTTTAAATGGATTTAAAAATCATAATAGAATTCTTCTTGAATTTCAATGTTAAATATAACAATTAGTGGAATTTCCTTCGTAAGTAGTTCGATTACGCGCAAATCATAAGTTTTCCGCAGCCCTGCTTCATCTTCGTCGTTTTTCACATCGCAGTTATTTTTAGTCTATAAAATATTTCAAACACATCTTCATATTGCGAATATACGCGTATAACAGTAAAAGTCCGTGTTAGTATCTAAAGGGATCGTAAAAATCGACAATTTTAGCTATAGTAAATCATAAAATTCAAAGAATTTTATCTTTTTTTAAAAAAATAACACCTTCGCCGTTTTTTGCTAAAAACTTTATGCATATGTGTATATTAAATCGCCAAAGTTTCATCAAGATCCGTTTGCCGCTTTTTGAGTTATGCTTTAGTAAAATTGGTCTGTTTTTAACCTGAATTCGGCTATAACTTATTAACTCATAAAGATAAAGCAAAATAGTCTTCTGCAAAAATATTTTTCTCTTACGTATACACATTTTTGTAGAACATCATATTGAGCTATCTGTTGAGATAAATGAGTTATAACAGGAAATATGATTTCACGGGTCGTCCATAAACAAAGGTCCACTGCTGACAATACGTAAGAGTTAGAAATTTGGAATGTTTAGAAAAGTTACGTGAAATTAATCTATCTTTAATGTTTTGAAACTAAAAAATGGAAAACAAACTTATTTAAAAAATTATTACCGTCGATTCGGGCGAAATTGATCAGTCGGGTGAAATTGATCACCTTGGACCAACGAGTAAAAAACTCTTTATTCTACGTTTATACTGATTCATAAAGCTGAATATGCACCCATCCATATAAAGATTGAGTTACAGGTCAAAGTCGCTTGGCTTTCAGCAAGATTGATCTTGTAAATGGCTTGATTTTTTAAAATTTACTATTTTGATCGAATCGCAATTTTCAACATGCCCGATAAAACTCCTTGCTGTTAACACAAATTTCGTTACAGAAGGAAACTTTAATAGAACTAATTCGATTATCTAATTATCTGGCTGTGCTTTGATAATTTCCATGAATAAAATAATGCGACAGAAATTGTTTAATTTGACCTTTTACGAAATAAAACGATTGATAACATCATGAACTGAGGCAACATAGATTTCTAGATCGCTATGGGTGCGAAATGGAGCTGCCACCTGCGAAAGTTTATTCTTTCTGTGAAGCAGAATGGAGATTTATAAAAGGGTGAAAAAGACAGACAATACTTCGCACAAATTTTACAAACGCTTCATATGGCAGTTGCATGAGAGTGCAAGAGATCGATTTGTGCTTACATAGCGAAATGCAACTACACATTCAAAGAGACAGTCAAGCTCCCGTATATGAGGAGAATTAAATTATTTGTTTCACTAGATTGGTGAAGATTGTATCCGAAAATCGTACATTTACACATATATACAGCAATGTTTAAACAAAAACAAACGATTACGATGCTAAAATTGGCTTGATATCTTTTCTATCGTTTTTAGTTATTTAGCAGATGCATCGACCATGCTATTGTAGAGCTGACTGTTTGATTTCTGTGCTAGTTGCTTTACGCGACATTGTTGCCTACATGCAGGCAATATCTCGATTACGCCAGATTTTATACTGCACGTTATCTTATTGCTGTCAGAGCGTATGGTTTAATAGCAATATCGTCTTGATTTCTACGTGATCAATTTCACCCGTTATTTGTAAATTTTCAATTTCACGATTACATTAAGTTTTATCTAAAATAAAACTATTTATATAAGATATAGATGACACTGTCGTGTAGCCAGCACTACAGTACTTATTTTAAAATTGAATCATCTTCCTTAATATGTTTCTATTCAAAGATATTTAAAAAATACTCGAAAAAGTGATCAATTTCACCCGAATTCACGGTACTTGAATTGTTGTTACGGTATCATCTGAACATTGGACGACCCTTTCAAAAGATGCATCATGTTTTTATTCAAAAAGTTGCCGAAGACTTCGTTGAGCTAGAATATCCCGTTAAGGCGCAATCATTTTTGTCCGTCTAAAATCGCTTTCTGGACCATAGTGCACTGTTCGTTCAGGTTCTCTCCGAGATGTTCACCGATCCGCTCATCAGTCTTCCGAGAGTACTCTGCAGCAACTCCCTCCGCTGATAACCGTCGAATGTTCAGTCGTATCTTCCTCGTTGGTTTCGATTTGGATACGTTGGACAACCGGGCGCGGATCTTGCTTACTACGAGATAGTGGTCCGAGTTGACGTTTGGTCCCCGGAAGGATCGCACTTCTGCGACATCAGAAAAGTGCCGGTCATCAACCAGAACGTGGACGATCTGAGACCAGGCCTCACCATTAGGGTGTTTCCAGGTGTGCTTCCGAATGTTCCATCGTGCAAAATGGGTACTACAAATAACCATTGCATAGTTGCATAGCTTAGTACAAATATTTCAGGGGATGATAGAGGACCACTTTTGACGAATAAAATCCTTCTACGCATATGGTAAAATCTCAATCATTACAGGATTATTAAACACTTTTAATTTTCAGTTCTGTTTGACTCAAATCAGCTCTAGTACAAAAACTGTTCTAGCTAACTCAATTCTGTTGCTTTCATCCGAAAGCTGAAAATTTTTTGCATTAAAATTGCTCTTAAACCTTCTACTGCATGAAATTTAGTAAATTTTTAGAAGCAGAAAACTTTGAAATAAGTGTTTCTCAAGGCGTTTTTATCTCATGTCTACTAAAAAGGTGTGATAAGACTGATTGCTATTGTCTACCAATTCGAAGCTCTGGTACCGTTCTATAATTCGTTTTTTGACGTGAAACGCCCAATTCTTTTAGTTTCGTTGCAATATCATTTTAAGGGGGGATCCTACTCTGGAAGGCCGAAAAATAATAGATTTTCGTAATTTTTTTTCAGATGCTACAATTATAGTTAAGTGTTGGGGTATTTTGGTTATTGGTTAAGGTATATTTGAAGATATATTTTGTATTTTTTGGATACCAGAATAGTGATTATTTTTCTGGTGGTAAGTGAGCGCTTGAATGCCCTCTAGAAAATAGTTCCTTGCTGGCGGTACGTGCCAGGAATCAACGGAGTATCGTAGAACGGATTTTAAGGATGATTTTGAAGCTTTAGGTCAATACCTAAATTGTTACGTAGCGTTTTTTGAAAATTCGAAAAATTACTAAAATGGCGGCAATTTTTCCAAAAGGAGTTTTTTCATCAGAAATCGCCAATTAAATGCTTATAAAAAATTGAAAAATTGAGATATCAAAAAAATTTTTTTGGAAGAAATAGACGTAATTTGCAAGCTTTTAAAAGTTATCCTGAGAGGAGCAACTTTCATGGACGGACTTCGTAGAACAACGACTTTCGTAATTTTTTTCCAACTTGGCATTTTTCAAGTAATATATGAATTTGTAATACAAATAACAATTCTTTATGTCATTTACAATCAAATTGGTCATAATAATTTTTTTTCTAAATGCAGCCGTTTTTAAGATATTCAGAGGAAAAGTTGGATTTATTTTAATTTTTTATGTTAAACACGTCTTTTTCATATGTTACTTCAGTTGCTCCACTGTTTCTATAAAATTTCTAATAATTTCTAATAACTACATTTCATTTAGATTTTCGAAGAAAATGCTCAATTTTTTGTGCGCTTTCTCTTGTTCCAAAGATATCACTGTAATCTCTTAATCTATTTTGGTAAAACTCTACCGATATAAACAACATGCTTTAAACTATTTTTAGTCAAAATTTCGGTTATGTTCAGTCTCGCGGCAAAAAGTTACTAACTAATCAGTGTGTCCAGGTTTTTCGAATACAGTTTTCAAAGTACCCACAACTCAAAAACGAATTAGTAAAGTGTTTTCGGATAAGTTGTAGGAAATTAAATGTAGTTATTAGAAATCTATACCTATAAAGAAGGATTTCTGTCTGTCTGTCCTGTGTTCCTTATAGAATCAAAAACTACTGAACCAATCGGCGTGAAAATTTGCATGTAGAGGTTTTTGGGGCCAGGAAAGGTTTTAGTGATGGTTAGAGACCCCTCCCCCCACTAAGAGGGGGGGCTCCCATACAAATGAAACACAAATTTCTGCATAACTCGAGAACTAATCAAGCAAATAGAACCAAATTTGGCACGTGGGTGTTTTCGGTGACAAGAATTTATTCTAGGGTAATTTGAGACCCCTCCCCTCTTTATAAGGGGAATTATAACTCCTCTCCCCTTTAAGAGGGGGGGTTTCCATACAAATTTCCTCATAACTGGAGAACTAATCAAGCAAATGGAACCAAATTTGGCATGTGAAAGTTTTCGAGGGCAAGAAAATTTTCTATGTTGAATTAGGACCCCTCCTCACTTTAAGAGGGGGGGCTCCTGTACAAATGAAATACCAATTTCCTCATAACTCGAGAACTAATCAAGCAAATGGAACCAAATTTGGCATGTGTGTGTTTTTGAAGACAAAATTTTTTTCTATGATGAATTGGGACCCCTCCCCACTTTAAGAGGGGGGGGGGGGCTCCTATACAAACGAAATACAAATTTCCTTATAACTCGAGAGCTAATCCAGCAAATGGAACCAAATTTGGCATGTAGGTGTTTTTGGAGGCAAGAATGTTTTGTATGATGAATAAGAACCTCTCCCCACTTTAGGAGGGGGGGCTCCTATACAAATGAAATACAAATTTCCTCATAACTCGAGAACTAATCAAGCAAATAGAACCAAATTTGGCATGTGGGTGTTTTCGGTGACAAGAATTTATTCTATGGTAAATTGAGACCCCTCCCTCTTTATAAGGGGAATTGTAACTCCTCTCCCCTTTAAGAGGGGGGGCTTCCATACAAATTTCCTCATAACTCGAGAACTAATCAAGCAAATGGAACCAACTTTGGCATGTGAAGGTTTTCGAGGGCAAGAAAATTTTCTACGGTGAATTAGGACCCCTCCCCACTTTAAGAGGGGGGGCTCCTGTACAAATGAAATACAAATTTCCTCCTAACTCGAGAACTAATCAAGCAAATAGAACAACATTTGGCATGTGGGTGTTTTTTTTGGTGACAAGAATTTATTCTATGGTGAATTGAGACCCCTCCCCTCTTTATAAGAGGAATTATAACTCCTCTCCCCTTTAAGAGGGGGGACTTCCATACAAATTTCCTCATAACTCGAGAACTAATCAAGCAAATGCAACCAAATTTGGCATGTGAAGGTTTTCGAGAGCAAGAAAATTTTCTATGGTGAATTAGGACCCCTCCCCACTTTAAGAGGAGGGGCTCCTGTACAAATGAAATACAAATTTCCTCATAACTCGAGAGCTAATCAAGCGAATTGAACCAAATTTGGCATGTGTGTGTTTTTGGAGACAATTTTTTTTTTCAATGATGAATTGGGACCCCTCCCCACTTTAGGAGGGGGGGTCCTATACAAACGAAATACAAATTTCCTCATAACTCGAGAACTAATCCAGCAAATGGAACCAAATTTGGCGTGTAGGTGTTTTTGGAGGCAAGAATTTTTTCTGTGATGAATTAGGACCTCTTCCCACATTAGGAGGGGGGGCTCCAATACAAATGAAATACAAATTTCCCCATAACTCGAGAACTAATCAAGCAAATAGAACCAAATTCGGCATGTGGAGGTTTTTGGAGGCAAAAATATTTTCTACGGTGAATTAGGATCCTTCCACACTTCAAGAGGGGGGGCTTCTACACAAATGAAATACAAATTTCCTCATAATTCGAGAAATAATCAAGCGAATGGAACCATATTTGGCATGTGGGTGTTTTTGGAGGCAACCATTTTTCCCATGATGAATTAGGACTTCTTACCTTTTTAGGAGGGGGGGGGCTCCCATTCAAACGAAATACAAATTTGCTCATAACTTTAGAACTAATCAAGCAAATGGAACAAAATTTGGCATGTGAGAGTTTTAGATGGCAGAATTTTTTTTCTGTGGTGTATTACGACCCCTTTCCCTTTTAAGAGGGTGGGCTCCCATACAAATGAAATACAAATTTCCTTATAATTTGAGTACTAATCAAGCAAATGGAACCAAATTTAGCATGTAGAAGATTTTTGAGTCTTGAATTTATTTTATGATAGTTAGAGACCTCTCACCCCTGTGGTAGGGGGATATGGACTCTCATACAAATAAAATAGAAATTTTTGCGAAACTCAAA
Organism: Sabethes cyaneus; assembly: GCF_943734655.1. NCBI lineage: Eukaryota > Metazoa > Arthropoda > Insecta > Diptera > Culicidae > Sabethes > Sabethes cyaneus. The sequence goes on along the minus strand of NC_071354.1, from coordinate 20,156,655 downwards.
AACTAATCCAACTCGAGAAATTCGAGACTCTTCCATAAAACATTAATCAATAACAAGACCACAAAAACTATCTATAGTAACACTAGATCATTCAGGACGAGCCGGTCGCGAGTGTTGCCGGTGACCCGCCGTTGGAAGCGCCGCCCACTGGGGGGCTTGCAAAACTCGAGAAGTGACAAAGATCATCCGAGATTCATGATTTATGTACAACACAGGTTAATTTGTGGCAATACGAAGTTTGTCGGGACAGCTAGTTTTATATAAACAGTGGAGCAACTGGAGTAACATATGAAAAAGATGTGTTTAACATAAAAAACTAAAATAAATCCAACTTATTCTCTGAATATCACGAAAACGGCTGCATCTAGAAAAATAATTATTATGACCAATTTTGTTGTAAATGACATCAAGAATTGTTATTTCTATTACAAATTCATGTATTACTTGAAAAATCCCAAGCTGGAAAAAAATCATGAAAGTCGTTGTTCTACGAAGTCCGTCCATGAATGTTGCTCCATTTCGGGATAACTTTTAAAAGCTTGCAAATTACTTTTATTTCTTCCAAAAAAAAATTAAAAAAATTCAAAAAAGGTATATTTTTGATATCTTGATTTTCAGTCTTATTTTCAAATTTTAAAAAAATCGGTAAAATATTTTTTTCATGTTCAGAAATCAATTTTCTACAACTTTTGCTTAGACAAAATTTTTGTAAAATGGATAGTTTTCGAAATACAATCTTTCAAACACAATACACATGAAAATAAATACGCCCTTTTTTAAAGATTAGTCTTGAATCAAAATGGCGCCAAAACCTGCGGAATGTGCATATTTCCTCCTATCAAACACGTTTGTAAGATTTCGCCTAAATCAGAAAGGTTCAAATTTTGTCATTTACCTATTTCACGTGGAACTGCTCTATGGAGTTTTGGTGAAATGAATATTTTGTACATTTCAGTTTAATAAGAAAAAAAGTCTCGTTCTCATTTGCATATTTACAGTTTATTTACGTTTTATCCACAGTAATGTTAATTTACATAATTTTCATTAATGATTATGATTGGAATCAATACCTAAAATATAAAAATCGGTTATTCATGACATTGAATAAACGATCTGGTATGGACAACGAAGGAAAATGAGTTAGTTTTAATTGGCGTAGACTTATCTGCTTGAGTCGGGGGCAGTTCTGTCCAAAATAATCCAACAACGGTCCGATGAAAACTGTTGCATTATTGAAGACAAATGATGCCCACTCTAGCTTTTTTATCCAGGAATGTCTGCGCATATGCTCAGGAACGCGAGAACCAGCCGGCCACCTTTTGTCAAGTTCAAACTTTAACGCTGTAATTTGATTTGGCTCGGCGATGGTGATCATCGACAGAGCGAGGTTGGTTATTCTTAACGTTTTCAACTGGGGAGCGTTCAGTTCCAGATGGAAGCCATATAATGGATGCGTTAAAACTACGAACACGTGGCAGGTTATATGTAAATCCAGGCGCTTCAATTTCGGCAGATAGAGCACACCTCGACCCCTCGGTAAGTAAGCGCTATAACAACCCTTTTTTTTTAGGATGTGAACGTCATCTATCTGTAGGTCTTCGAGCTCTGGAAAGTTTAGAACTGACTCTAGATGAGCGCTAAGCGCATATCTTATCAGATGTAACTTTGATAGCTTCCGACAGTAGTGTTGCGCTGAAAGAAGTGCTTGATCATGACCGTACCGCATCGTCAGGGCGGTCAGGTTCCCGAAAGCTTTGAATGTTTCCGGCCAGCAGAGACGCTCAATTTCGATGTAGCTTATGTCGATGTCTAAATTTTGAAGGTTCGGTAAGTAGGTTCCCAGCCAGAAATTGTAATGGCGGAATTGGTCCACCTTTGCCGACTGAAAATGGTATCGACTATCTAGCTGTTTGATTCTAAATCGTAAGCTTAAAGTGTCCATAATGCGAGTGTTTCCTGTTAAATGTATGCATTGATAAGTCCGTTTGCTGTTCCTTGCTGTTCTTGTGTCCATCAGGTCCTGATTGCGATTTTCGTCGGTACGATTCACTCTCACGGCTAATTGCGATCCAACAATTCGCGACTGGTACTCTACGGCTGATTCCCAATTTTTGCACACCACTGAAGCATTTAGCCGATCCGGAACGCTCAGGTATTGAAAGATACTGTCGTAGATGTGCAACGGTAGGTTGCCGAACTGCTCGATCCTATATGACTGCATGTTGAAGCGATTTCGGTGATCAATCTATAGATAGACTATGTAGATCAAATAACACTACTGAAATGATTCTGATGAGTGATGGCTATGCTTAACATGTTAATTGCTTTACCTGTAAATTGACCAGTAGATAGGTAGTAGGTATGGATGAAAAAGAAACGCTCACCAAGAAAAATCAATCTAAATCCGAAAAGATAACGTACGACGTACGACAAGCAGGTCAGAAAAACATAGGTACGCATTTATTGGTACCTAGATGTCATTTCAGTTGAAGTTGGTAGCTAATGATTACTTTTGATTACTGTATAACATGAAAACTATGAAATTTACACGAAATTAATCTCTTTCCCAAGTAAAAATGGCTGGTTTATTTCACTCTCGTAACGATTGTAATGATAAAAAATTAGGAATTAGTGTCATTATAAGAGTGCTATAAAACGCAAATTGTTACTTGGATTTTTACGCTATAGCAAGGGTTTCTAAACTGGTAAAAACCCGATTCAATCCTCCTGATGATGAGTTAGCTTTCTTGTGACGAAAACAGATCGATTTTATCCCAGTGGGTTCCAGAGTTATTGATCAATACATCTATGTAGTCCTGGAAAAGTAGGGCAAAATCTCCTTCATTTCATCAAACTGCTAGGAATAAAGACGTGCCGTAAACAAGGACCACACCGTTGGAATCTCCATAAAAATACCTTTCTTTTGATAGTAAAATATTGAATGTAGCCCAGCGGCATTTGATGATATTGCGACATTTGCCCCTATTTAGACTACTCCGATTTACACGATTATCACAGTCGAATCTCGCACACGATTTCGCACAAGGAAAATGAAGTAAATGAAAATATTTTACCGATTTTTTTAAAATTTGAAAATAAGACTGAAAATCAAGATATCAAAAATATACCTTTTTTGAATTTTTTTAATTTTTTTTGGAAGAAATAAAAGTAATTTGCAAGCTTTTAAAAGTTATCCCGAAATGGAGCAACATTCATGGACGGACTTCGTAGAACAACGACTTTCATGATTTTTTTCCAGCTTGGGATTTTTCAAGTAATACATGAATTTGTAATAGAAATAACAATTCTTTATGTCATTTACAACAAAATTGGTCATAATAATTATTTTTCTAGATGCAGCCGTTTTCGTGATATTCTGAGAATAAGTTGGATTTATTTTAGTTTTTTATGTTAAACACATCTTTTTCATGTTACTCCAGTTGCTCCACTGTTTATATAAAACTAGCTGACCCGACAAACTTCGTATTGCCACAAATTAACCTGTGTTGTACATAAATCATGAATCTCGGATGATCTTTGTCACTTCTCGAGTTTTGCAAGCCCCCCAGTGGGCGGCGCTTCCGACGGCGGGTCACCGGCAACACTCGCGACCGGCTCGTCCTGAATGATCTAGTGTTACTATAGATAGTTTTTGTGGTCTTGTTATTGATTAATGTTTTATGGAAGAGTCTCGAATTTCTCGAGTTGGATTAGTTTTTGAGTTTCGCAAAAATTTCTATTTTATTTGTATGAGAGTCCATATCCCCCTACCACAGGGGTGAGAGGTCTCTAACTATCATAAAATAAATTCAAGACTCAAAAATCTCCTACATGCTAAATTTGGTTCCATTTGCTTGATTAGTACTCAAATTATAAGGAAATTTGTATTTCATTTGTATGGGAGCCCACCCTCTTAAAAGGGAAAGGGGTCGTAATACACCACAGAAAAAAAATTCTGCCATCTAAAACTCTCACATGCCAAATTTGGTTCCATTTGCTTGATTAGTTCTAAAGTTATGAGCAAATTTGTATTTCGTTTGAATGGGAGCCCCCCCCCCCTCCTAAAAAGGTAAGAAGTCCTAATTCATCATGGGAAAAATGGTTGCCTCCAAAAACACCCACATGCCAAATATGGTTCCATTCGCTTGATTAGTTCTCGAATTATGAGGAAATTTGTATTTCATTTGTGTAGAAGCCCCCCCTCTTGAAGTGTGGAAGGATCCTAATTCACCGTAGAAAATATTTTTGCGTCCAAAAACCTCCACATGCCGAATTTGGTTCTATTTGCTTGATTAGTTCTCGAGTTATGGGGAAATTTGTATTTCATTTGTATTGGAGCCCCCCTCCTAATGTGGGAAGAGGTCCTAATTCATCACAGAAAAAATTCTTGCCTCCAAAAACACCTACACACCAAATTTGGTTCCATTTGCTGGATTAGTTCTCGAGTTATGAGGAAATTTGTATTTCGTTTGTATAGGACCCCCCCTCCTAAAGTGGGGAGGGGTCCCAATTCATCATTGAAAAAAAAATTGTCTCCAAAAACACACACATGCCAAATTTGGTTCAATTCGCTTGATTAGTTCTCGAGTTATGAGGAAATTTGTATTTCATTTGTACAGGAGCCCATCCTCTTAAAGTGGGGAGGGGTCCTAATTCACCATAGAAAATTTTCTTGCTCTCGGAAACCTTCACATGCCAAATTTGGTTGCATTTGCTTGATTAGTTCTCGAGTTATGAGGAAATTTGTATGGAAGCCCCCCCTCTTAAAGGGGAGAGGAGTTACAATTCCCCTTATAAAGAGGGAGGGGTCTCAATTTACCATAGAATAAATTCTTGTCACCGAAAACACCCACATGCCAAATTTGGTTCTATTTGCTGGATTAGCTCTCGAGTTATAAGGAAATTTGTATTTCATCTGTATAGGAGCCCCCCTCCTAAAGTGGGGAGAGGTTCTTATTCATCATAGAAAAAATTCTTGCCTCCAAAAACACCTACATGCCAAATTTGGTTCCATTTGCTGGATTAGCTCTCGAGTTATAAGGAAATTTGTATTTCGTTTGTATAGGAGCCCCCCCCCCCCCCACTTAAAGTGGGGAGGGGTCCCAATTCATCATAGAAAAAAATTTTGTTTCCAAAAACACACGCATGCCAAATTTGGTTCCATTTGCTTGATTAGTTCTCGTGTTATGAGGAAATTGGTATTTCATTTGTACAGGAGCCCCCCCTCTTAAAGTGAGGAGGGGTCCTAATTCAACATAGAAAATTTTCTTGCCATCGAAAACTTTCACATGCCAAATTTGGTTCCATTTGCTTGATTAGTTCTCCAGTTATGAGGAAATTTGTATTTCATTTGTATGGGAGCCCCCCCTCTTAGTGGGGGGAGGGGTCTCTAACCATCACTAAAACCTTTCCTGGCCCCAAAAACCTCTACATGCAAATTTTCACGCCGATTGGTTCAGTAGTTTTTGATTCTATAAGGAACACAGAACACAGGACAGACAGAAATCCTTCTTTATAGGTATAGATTTCTAATAACTACATTTAATTTCCTACAACTTATCCGAAAACACTTTACTAATTCGTTTTTGAGTTGTGGGTATTTTGAAAACTGTATTCGAAAAAACTGGACACACTGATTAGTTAGTAACTTTTTGCCGCGAGACTGAACATAACCGAAATTTTGACTAAAAATAGTTTAAAGCATGTTGTTTATATCGGTTGAGTTTTACCAAAATAGATTAAGAGATTACAGTGATATCTTTGGAACAAGAGAAAGCGCACAAAAAATTGAGCATTTTCTTCGAAAATCTAAATGAAATGTAGTTATTAGAAATTATTAGAAATTTTATAGAAACAGTGGAGCAACTGAAGTAACATATGAAAAAGACGTGTTTAACATAAAAAATTAAAATAAATCCAACTTTTCCTCTGAATATCTTAAAAACGGCTGCATTTAGAAAAAAAATTATTATGACCAATTTGATTGTAAATGACATAAAGAATTGTTATTTGTATTACAAATTCATATATTACTTGAAAAATGCCAAGTTGGAAAAAAATTACGAAAGTCGTTGTTCTACGAAGTCCGTCCATGAAAGTTGCTCCTCTCAGGATAACTTTTAAAAGCTTGCAAATTACGTCTATTTCTTCCAAAAAAATTTTTTTGATATCTCAATTTTTCAATTTTTTATAAGCATTTAATTGGCGATTTCTGATGAGAAAACTCCTTTTGGAAAAATTGCCGCCATTTTAGTAATTTTTCGAATTTTCAAAAAACGCTACGTAACAATTTAGGTATTGACCTAAAGCTTCAAAATCATCCTTAAAATCCGTTCTACGATACTCCGTTGATTCCTGGCACGTACCGCCAGCAAGGAACTATTTTCTAGAGGGCATTCAAGCGCTCACTTACCACCAGAAAAATAATCACTATTCTGGTATCCAAAAAATACAAAATATATCTTCAAATATACCTTAACCAATAACCAAAATACCCCAACACTTAACTATAATTGTAGCATCTGAAAAAAAATTACGAAAATCTATTATTTTTCGGCCTTCCAGAGTAGGATCCCCCCTTAAAATGATATTGCAACGAAACTAAAAGAATTGGGCGTTTCACGTCAAAAAACGAATTATAGAACGGTACCAGAGCTTCGAATTGGTAGACAATAGCAATCAGTCTTATCACACCTTTTTAGTAGACATGAGATAAAAACGCCTTGAGAAACACTTATTTCAAAGTTTTCTGCTTTTAAAAATTTACTAAATTTCATGCAGTAGAAGGTTTAAGAGCAATTTTAATGCAAAAAATTTTCAGCTTTCGGATGAAAGCAACAGAATTGAGTTAGCTAGAACAGTTTTTGTACTAGAGCTGATTTGAGTCAAACAGAACTGAAAATTAAAAGTGTTTAATAATCATGTAATGATTGGGATTTCACCATATGCGTAGAAGGATTTTATTCGTCAAAAGTGGTCCTCTATCATCCCCTGAAATATTTGCACTAAGCTATGCAACTATGCAATGGTTATTTGTAGTACCCATTTTGCACGATGGAACATTCGGAAGCACACCTGGAAACACCCTAATGGTGAGGCCTGGTCTCAGATCGTCCACGTTCTGGTTGATGACCGGCACTTTTCTGATGTCGCAGAAGTGCGATCCTTCCGGGGACCAAACGTCAACTCGGACCACTATCTCGTAGTAAGCAAGATCCGCGCCCGGTTGTCCAACGTATCCAAATCGAAACCAACGAGGAAGATACGACTGAACATTCGGCGGTTATCAGCGGAGGGAGTTGCTGCAGAGTACTCTCGGAAGACTGATGAGCGGATCGGTGAACATCTCGGAGAGAACCTGAACGAACAGTGGAGACACATCCACGACGAGGTTAGGAAAGTAGCGAGTGAGCTGAAAAGCGGCAAAGCAGCTGGAAAGGACGGCATCCCCGCCGAACTTTTGAAAGTCGGGAGCGAACGGCTGTATTGTGCAATCCATCAGGTTATACTAAAGGTATTGACTGAGGAGGAATTACCTACGGACTGGTTGGAAGGTCTCATATGCCCAATTTACAAAAAGGGCCATCGACTCGAATGCATCAATTATCGTGGTATTACTCTCTTTGATTCTGCATACAAAATTCTCTCCCGCATCCTGTTTCTCAGACTAAGGCCGTTACAGGAAACCTTTGTTGGCGAATGCCAGTGCGGTTTTCGAGAGGGACGCTCCACGACGGATCAAATGTTCACCTTGCGACAGATCCTCGATAAATTCCGAGAATTCAACTGGCAGACTCATCATTTGTTTATCGACTTCAAGGCGGCGTACGATTCAGTTAAGCGAAACGAGCTATGGCAGATTACGCTTGAACATGGTTTTCCAACAAAACTGATTAGGCTGATACGTGCTTGATGGTTCAAAATCAAGCGTCAGGATAGCGGGTGAGACATCGGACTCGTTTGTGACGTTAGATGACGTTCGAACTTGCTGTTCAACATTGCATTGGAAGGTGCTATTCGAAGGGCCGGCGTGCAGAGAAGCGGTACCATCATCACGAAATCTCATATGCTCTTAGGGTTCGCGGACGACATCGATATCATCGGTGTTAGCCGTAGAGCTGTGGAAGAAGCGTACACGCATCTTAAGGAGGAAGCTGCGACGATAGGGCTTATCATAAATTCTACCAAAACAACAGACAAACAGATATAACACTCGTTTTCCATTCTTCATACCGATTAAACTGTCATTTCAAATTTGGGTTTAGTTGGGAATGTCTCCGTTTTGGTCAAAGTGGCGCTTTTTGACGAAAGAACTCCCCATAAAAAATATTTGCCACCTCGAGGGATACTCCTGTTGCTATTTGATATTTGGGAATGTCGATCATAGATGGTGCTAGTGTTCAGGCTAAAAGTGAGGTACGATAATTTCTGTTGATTTTTCTTCCAAGAGTTATGTCTGTTTGTCTGTGAAAACAAAGTATATGGTGGCTGGAAGCCCTTCGATTGTTGGAAGATGGAGATACTTTTGAAGTGGTCGACGAATTTGTTTACCTTGGTACGTTAGTGACATGTGACAACGATGTGAACCGTGAAGTAAAAAGGCGGATAGCGGCTGCCAACAGGGCCTTCTACGGATTACGTAGCCAGCTGAGGTCCCGTAGCCTACAACTCCGTACAAAACTCGCGCTCTACAAGACGCTAATTGTCCCGGTGGTACTCTACGGCCACGAAGCGTGGAAGTTGAAAGAGAGCGACCGACGAGCTCTTGACGTTTTCGAGCGTAAGATCCTGCGATCAATTCTTGGCGGCATATTAGACGAAGGAGTGTGGCGCAGGCGCATGAATCATGAAATATACCAAGTGTACAAAGATGCGGATATTGTGAAGTGACTAAAATACGGCAGGCTACAATGGGCTGGCCATGTAGCAAGGATACCGGACGAGAGACCAGCGAAAACCATATTTAGCAGAGAACCCGACAGAGGCCGACGACTTCGAGGCAGACCCCGTACCCGTTGGATGAGCGCTGTTGACGAGGATGCTAGAACCAGGGCTTGACAAGGGATCGCAAGTTGAATGTGACTGCCGTGAATGCGAACTTTCCGCATTCAAACTCCGCTTTTTGGACGATCATTTGACTGTTTTTTGAATCCAGTCAATCCGCCGCTTGCGATGCTGCCGTCTGACAATTCATGCGGCATCTCAGCAAAAGCAAACAGTCGATCTCCCGTTTTGCTTTGCGCTTTGAGAATATAAACTGCAAACTGACTGGAAGCATACGGTGACGTATTTTTTCGTTTCTCTTTTTGTCTCCAAATCGGCTGCTCGCAGTAATAGTTTGTCACCCGGTCGTCGGTCCGACGCAAGCAAAATATTCGTTTGTATTGGACGGAGTCCGACCGACTTCTTCCATGCACATGTAGTGGTTGTTTTTTTGTAGTATTGAATCATACGATTGTGCGGTTGCTTTTCATTAGCGTGGTGATTGGCAGTCATTTGACTGTTTTGCAGTCATTCGCTGCTCCAAACGGTAAAGGCAACTTGATCAAAACGAAAATGTCAAAAAGCCCTGAAGCCCTGGCTAGAACAGCGGGTGTTAGGGGTGACTGGAGAGTGGCAGCCCAAGACCGAATAATGTGGAGACGGCTCCGGAATTCGGCCTGGATTCGATAAGCGGATTGTCGCCGAAAAAGTAAAGTAAGTAAGTATGGTGACGTGCCCTAGTCTGGGAATCCCAGTGTTCATAGTCCATGGACTTTCTGTATAATTTATAAACTTACGATTGACTGAAAAACCAGAATTTTGAACGAATTAGCTATGTTTGCAGTAATACATTAGAGTGGTTGAAAACTTGAAAACTATCAATGCAAAATATTGAGCGTAAATGGTGGGTGCACATTTTACGAACATATTTTACGCTCAGGACATCAAATTCGTTTAGGTGGAGGTGAGGGATATAATTTGTGACTTGTTGGGACAGGGGGTGCTTGTCGCTGTTATCAGAAATGTAAACGAATGAAATCGTAGGTGTCTGTCGACTAAGTTCCAGACTTGGGAAGCCAAAGTATGCTTACACGTGATTGGTTGATTCATCAATCATGATAATGTTCGATGTTTATGCATTCATCAACAGTTTTTTTTTTAAATAAATTCTTTATTGCTATACTATTCAATTCAAAGAAAGATTTTTGACCGGCTAATAGAAATATCTTTCGAATTGGTTGATAAGTGACCAAGTTATTAGCGCTTCAAACCTGACCACATTTAACGACGATCGCTCTTAGATTTTTTTTTGATAGGGGGTCATTCCTACCTTCCAGTAAGACATACTCCTACATAGAGAAAATCATAACTCCTCTCGAATGCGTTGTCACCAATTTATACTGGGTACGTTCCGACGGGGGTTGTGTAACCTTTTCATGTGCGAATGACCGAACACATCGTCGTCGGGCGGACAGACGGACGGAAGCCCAAATCGACCGCACCACACAAAGTCCGCCGCAAGTGTTCTTATTAAAAATTTACCATGCTTTCGCGTGCGGTAGGTTCGGGTTCCGTCAACTCATGCATGGAAGTGTGTCTCTTCGTTGTGAGTGTGTGTGTACGTAAGCCGCATTGATGCGTCGCTACCGCTTTGCGTCGCTCTGCCTGCCAGTTCAGTGGCTCGAGATGCTGGGAGGAGTCATTTGCTTGGCCTGCCTGCCCGCCTTCTGGTGGTGTTCGTTAAACGACTGCACTAGGCCTTTGGTCTAAATTTATCGCGAGGCGTACATAATACATACAGTTGTCTTCATAGGCAACGCACATGTCACTTTACTTTCGACGGATGACGCAGCCGGATTCGCCACGAGTTTCGCCTTCCGCCATGCTTCCATAAAAGCAAAACCGTGCACCGGCCGGCTGGCCGGCAGGCAGCCAGCCATTCAGTCAGTGCAGTACAAGGCCACCAAACCTTTCAGAACGTTGGCATTTCAGAAAGGAGTGTGCCACCCGCAGTCCCCAAACTCCGGTTCTATGTATGCTGGGGCTGGCATAATCATGCAGCGGCACTGCAGGGCACTGCTTTATACGCCGAATATAGGCCGCTAAGTATCGTGTTACTCGGTGAACGTGCCGTTGTCCCTTGAGACGCTTTTGAAATGCCACATGTGGCACGGATGAGCGAATCAACACGCCACCGCGGATGAACGCTCGCGAAACAATTGCTTGGTTGGCCGTCGTCGTCGTCGTTTTACTGCTTCTTGCCTTCTTCGGCGGATGCAATGCAAGTATAGCGCAGATGCATTTTACGACCACAGCTGCGAACGCAAATGTTTCTAGAATGTAACCGGAACCTGGTAATCAATACTGGCGCGTAGGCGGATCAATTCCAAGTGTAGAATCATTTGTCAATCAGATGTTGAACATCAGTTACCACCTTAACGCAGTTTACAGCAAAATTTGACTGTTACTGTTAATTATTTAATTTGGTAACCAAAACAAGTAACGAAAATTCTGAATGCATAATCATTCAGGCTCACGCCAAGCATGGTTTATGACCAAACATGGCCTTGCTTGAGGCAGTCCCTCAAATTTACGTCCGACGAACCTGCATGCAATCGGTGCACAGCAGATTTTTTTCCAGAATTAGCTCAAAGAATACAACCCACAATGTAAAAGTTAATTAACTGAACTGTGCCCGTTCGCACAGTCATTCTATTTAATAAATTCATAATTAGCTCGGTTGAAAAAGATGGCATAAAATTTGATTGAAGAGTCTCTAAAGTAGTTATGTTGTCGATTTGTGTCGGAGTTATAATTTCGAACGGAACGAGAACGACATTAGGAACTAGTTTTCCGATTTGTTTACTTCCCATCATCAGTCGCACCACTCACTGTTTGCCATTAAGTTCATTGCTCTAGTAAACAGTACCTACGTACGTACATACGTACGTAATGAATCGAGATGAGTCGGTTTGGTTCTACTGGCACCGCGAACCTCTATACCTATACTGTACTGATATGTGTGTGCGATTACTTCTTCAGATGTTTGCTTTCCGCCGTTGTCTGTGCAATCGCTCCGGTTCTATTGACGAAGTAAGTAGAATTATCAACAAAGTGCTCGAATCATCCACAACAGAGTGGTGAAGAAGTTGCTGCAGTTTCCTTTGGTCGTTAACATTGCAGTAATAAAGTTTCATTCAATGTTATATATTTAAGGAATTAATTCATTATGTTTATATTAGTTCTTTTATGCATCCCCAATTACGCTTCTAATTTAGAAACTGGGTCATAGTTATGAAGTTAACATGAAGACTGAAAATGATTGAGAGACCTAGATGAAACGGATACAAACAAATTATTTTATTCAATCTACCACAACGTGTCATTAAATTATACTGAACGATCATTTTAGTAATATGACAAACCGTTTTAAATTAACTGTTTGCAATATTTTGCAAACATGCGAACATAGTGTATAAACTGCAGATGTTCTCGTTTGAAAAGTTACAAAATAGTTCATTTGAGTTGTTCGGAAAAATAAACTTACTACATGGAAATATCAAAGTGATGGATCATGATCATGACGAAAAAACTTTTCCGAAAACTGTACAAAAGCCAGCTATTTCTAGTGTTACAATAAATATTATAATCAAGATTTTGGATTTCCGATGGGGCGCCTTCAGCAATATGAAGTGCCAAAATCATAAGCGTTCCTTGAGCAAATAACATGTCGCGCCCCACCCAACTATAATTTCACCCAAATATAATACTACTAATGTCATGTATTTTTGACGTAGGACTACGTCTTACGGCAAGTTTTGAGATAGGGTGTCATTCCAAAAAATCGAAAAATGCGAGCGTCACGAAAAATGATAGGTTTTGAGCGCTAATAGCTCAGCGGTTTTCCGATCCGATTTTCAATATTCTTACACCAATCGATCGGAAAATCTTCTAAGAATTAACCCAAATGAAGAAAAGTATGGATTCTTGATGTTGAGCTATTGAAAAATTGAAAATAATGAACCTATGTTTTACCAGAATTCTCGCTTCGTGATTGGTTGTTGGAAATGACGTCATCAAAGTAGAAACGCGTTTTCACGCTTCGACTTATAATTCAGTCAATTTTCAATAGATTTCCAAGAGCCCGGGGGGCTCTGTAATCGCAAGGACAAGTGAATGGTCATGGGTTCGAATCTTAGTAGAATCAGGCCATTCGATGGCAAAGTGACTTTAGCATGGGTTTATTCCCAGGCCCCTCACCACCCTTCCTTCGTGCTGAATTCTATGTTATCCCGATTTGGCCTATTGAAAGTGCAAAAATGAGACCCTTATAGTTCAATGCACTGGTTTGCTGTTCCAGGGATGGCTATAATTGGGGACAGCACTGTCATGTGGAACGAGGTGGGTAAAGTAGAGAAAAAGCATTGAGGGAAGGGTACTCAAATTACACACACGCACGCATAAGATTCAATAAGCATATCGCTCACTCAATAGCGACTATAGCCAAAATAAATGCAGTGCGGGTTATACAGCAAACACCCGGGCGATATCACAATAGATCAAACCATACTGGTCGCAGTGATGAGTCCACACAGGAAAAAAAAGATATTTACACCAATTGATCGGAAAATCGATTGAAAATATTAAAAATACAGAAAACTTTTGATTTTCAATGCGCGTTAGAAAAATTGAATAATTTTCATATTTTTGCCTTCCCTCGTCACTGCTTCCCTAGCACGGATGACAGAAATATATACAATATAAGCTATGGGTTAAGCTTCCTTATGATTGTATTTAATTTACGCCCTATAGAATCCGATCGAAAATTATTGAGCTTCAGCTGTTGCTGCTTCCCACGGATAAGGCAACGAAGACATGCAAATTCACCAAGCGAGGTGTTGGAGCTGGAGCACTCATTTCGCTGCCGTGAAAAAATAGAATGGCTGCTGAAGTTCTGGAATTGGCAGGAAATATGCTGCTCGCGACAACGAAACGATCAGAATTATCGTCACTTGCAGCTGGCCATCCGCAACAACGAAGAGTTGAACAAATTGCTGTCCGGTGTCACCACTGCTCAGAGAAGTGTCTTTCCGAACATCCAAACTGTTTTGTTGCTACCCAAGAAGACGGAAAAGAAGGATTAAATTTCCAACATATCACGTCGAAACCCCGTTCTTTTATGAACGAAACATATATTCATGAAGATTTAAGGAATTTTCACTCACTGATTTTAATTCTATTTAATTTGGATTGATCTTATTGTTAGCTTCTTATCAAATAAAATTTTAACCGATCACCTCTCGCGCTTTTGTTCGCTTGTTGCTGGTGGTTAAGTTGGTCGTCTCGGAAGGTACCAAAGCAGCCAATAAATATTCCAGCTCCAATGTATTCGGTCAAGCGTCAAAATGCGTAAAACCATGGGTTTAATAAAATGAAATAGTTTTAGTAACATCTTTTGCATCTTCATATGAGAATTTGTTCGTTCTTCAAAGAACGGTTTTCGGTAATTGATGAAACCTAGAAAACCTGGAACTTTTCACTCCTGGGCTTTTCACTCGGTTTTCTTTAGCAACACAAATTTATCCTTCACCAATGCTACAGTAATAATACCTAGCGTAAATTTTCTATAGCAGCAAAAGGCGAACGGCTCACTGGTAACTTTGCTCTTTTGTTCAGACTGAAATTGAAATGCTCTATTTTATTTAACGCAGATGATAGAATGAAGGACCATGAAAAATAGGTGTGGCCGATTCTTGTCGCTTGCTCTGGTACATAACACGTGATAAGCCGGCGAACAGCATTATTCAAACGCTAGCTGAGCTACTGCCAACATCGTTTACCAGGGCAAACGAAAGTCACGCTCGACTCGTGCACGTTTGCAATTCCCGGTCGGTCGTGCTCGTCGGCTGCTGAGCGTGTGTTGGAGCTGGAGCACTCATTTCGTTGCCGTGATGGAATATCTGGCTGCTGAAGTTCTGGAATTGGCAGGAAATATGCTGCTCGCGACAACAAAACAACTAGAAGCATCCCACGTCACTTGCAGCTGGCCACTTGGAGTGGTATTTCATCGTGATTCAGGACCATACACGAACGGCTTCGTTGATCGCATAGCTGCTGAGGCTTTCCGGCTGGTCCGTTGCAACAAGCCGTGCCTGGTTAACGGTTATCGGTACTCCAATTTACCGAACAGAGAATTACGTTAAGTGCGTTAGTGCAAGTTTATTGCAAGCTGGAGTTATGATAATCAAACAATCGGTCCTTTCAAGGGCCACACAACGATTGAAGAGTTTATTATATTGGCTTGCCCAGTTGATACCATAATAACACAGGCAACGAGGGAAAAGTTGAACTTTTTCCCGTTGCGGACGACCAACAAATGGCGGGAATAAGTTTACTGGTCACGGGCGACATTTTTTGTCACTTCCAAAACGTCTGCAATTTGTAAATGCTTTATTATCAGTGTTCGTCTTTAGTAAACTGCAGAAAAGTTTTGCGCAGATTTGTCAGTTGTCTACCGATTACCAAAGGAAAAGCACTATTCGACGTAGAAACAGATAAAAATTTATTTACTGTTCGGTTTAGTGTGACTTTAGTTTCGTTTTAAAATAGATAAAAATAGATTCAATCAATTCATGGATATAACTCCAAAATCGGTTGAGGATTGAATGTATACAATGTTACTACTTTGATAAACGTAACGTATATAGGTTGTATACATGAAGAATCGTATTATTACATACATGGATACATCTTACTATCGCTACAAAGAGACTTACGTGGTCCTACGTCACCTATGCGGTCGTGTCTTGTGCACAACCACTCTGATTTTTTATTTTGACTTACGACTAGCGATGTTTTAGAAAATTGGTCAATTTACGTAAAAATTTTGAATCGCCTGTAATGCATCAGTCGTCTATTCCCAATAGCAATAAGAGAATTCGTAGGGCAGTATCCGGCAGGTTTTATGAGACACCGTGCTACCACGGATAATATTTTCACACTCCGACAAATCCTCCAGAAATATTGGAAGTACAACGTGCCCACGCGTCATATTTTCGTAGATTTTAGGGCAGCATACGATACAGTCGTGCGCGAACAGCTATGGCCGGTAATGCACGAGTACGGTTTTCCGGGCGAACTAACACGGATGATCAAAGCTACTCTGGGCTGGTAAACGGCTGGGTAATGCGTACCATCGGTGCCACGTGCACTGGGCATAAAATAGACCCCACAGTGGTCCACAGCCTCTTACCTAGCAACTCCTACCCCTACCTCCTCGTGCTACCAACCGGGATACGAGCAACCTCGGTGGAGACCGGGTAACCAACCCCGGTGGAAACCAAGGTCGTATGCTGACAGGGGAGGAGGGCTCCTTCGAGCTGCGTTGGCCCTTCCGGCGATACTGTGGGGTTGATTGCGGGCTTTGCAAGCCTGACCCACTAAAAAAATCAAAGCAATGGACTCCGAAAGTAATAATAATAACTCTAATCAGAAGAATCGGCAAAGACCCAGGCGACGAAAACGGACTAACGATTGGAAATTAGGAACATGGAACTGTCGGTCTCTAAATTTCCTCGGAAGTACCCACGTGCTTTCTAAAGAAGTGAAGAGCCGCAAGTTCGACATCGTAGCGCTGCAGGAGGTATGCTGGAAAGGAACGATGGTACGTACGTATAGAGATGGTCATACCATCTACTAGAGCTGCGGCAATACACACGAGCTGGGCACAGCTTTTATAGTGGGCGAGATGCAGAAGCGGGTGATCGGTCGGTGGCCGATCAACCCCCGAATGTGCAGATTAAGAATCAAGGGCCGATTCTTCAATACAAGCATAATTAACGTGCACAGCCCTCACCTCGGAAGTACCGATGTTGACAAAGATGAATTTTATGCGCAGTTGGAGCGTGAATACGACTGCCCAAGACATGATGTCAAAATTATCATCGGGAACTGTAATGCTCAGGTTGGTCAGGAGGAGAAATTCAAACCGGTGATTGGACGGTTCAGCGCTCACCCGCAAACGAACGAAAACGGCCTAAGGCTTGTCGACTTCGCCGTCTCCAAGAACATGGTCATACGTAGTACCTTCTTCCAGCATAACCTCTACCTTCGGTACACCTGGAGATCATCTAACCAGACGGAATCACAAATCAATCACGTTCTGATATATGGTCGACACTTTTCAGACATTTGGTCGTATGAATAAAAGAGATAGAGCAAACTCTCCCATAAGATTTATACGGGAAAAGCAAAGCAAACTGTTTTAATCGATGTCAGAACCTATCCAGACACTAACATTGATTCGGGTCACTACCTAGTGATGGTCAGGATACGTTAAAAACTATCCACGGTGTTCAAAATACCGTTATTAAAAAATAAAATAGGCCATTTAAACGGAAAATGCCAGTTGGTTTGTATTGCCATCCTACACCTCTGAGCCAATTTAAACAAAAATCGATCAACGAATTTTTGAGTTACGCCCTTTTGAAGTTTTAAAGGGCAGATTACTCATATAAAGTAAACAAAAATCTTTAATTACACTTCCAAAATAAACGTAAATCACAGCTGCTATTGATTTTTTATACAACACGTGTCCATTGCCGACCATTTTAGGAGTTTTACGCGGTACTGAGGCTAACCGGAAATGTACCGGATTAAGCGGAAAATAGTCAGTATCGAGCATGAACAAATATTTGTAAGGCGACACCTCAAATTAAGCCAGAATTTAAAAACTAGACCACTGACAGTCAAATCAACTAACTAGCGCCACGTTGGTTATATATGGACAAGTTCCGGGAATTTGCGGGAACACCCAGACCAGTGGCCAATTTTATCCATAAACAAAAACTTATCGTGCGGCACCTTAAATCACACTAGAATTCAATAACTAGATCTAGAACTAGAATAACGATTTGTTCACGGACGATATTGGCCACTCTTCTGGGCATTCCCGGAAGTCCCCGGAACTTGTCTAGATATAACCAACGTAGTGCTAGGTAGTCGATCCGACTGTCAGTGATCTAGTTTTTAAATTCTAGCGTAATTTGAGGTGTTGCATGATAAGTATTTGTTCATGTTCAATACTGGCTATTTTGTTCAGCGATAACTTAATCCGGAACATTTCCGATTAGTCCCAATACAGCGTAAGACTCCTAAAATGGTCGCAATGGGCATATGCTGCACAAAAAAATCAATACCGGCTGTGATTTACGTTTATTTTGGAAGTGTCATTGAAGATTTTTACTTAATTTATATGAGCAATCTGCCCTTTAAAATTTCAAAAGGGCGTAACTCAAAAATTCGTCGATCGATTTTTTTAAAAATTGGCTCAGATGTGTAGGATGGCAATGCAAACCAACTGGCATTTTCCATTTAAATGGCCTATTTTATTTTTAATAACGGTATTTTGAACACCGTGGGAGAACGTCTTGAGCCGTATGGTACCGAATTGACGTAACATAGAAGGTTTGACGAGGAGTGTCAGCAGATATTGGATGAGAAGAACGCAGCGCGGATACAAATGCTGCGTAGGGTCTCCCGTCAGAATGTGGAGCGATACAAACAGAAGCGAAGACAGCAAACCCGAATCTTCCAGGAGAAGAAGCGCCACCAGGAGGAGAAGGTTTGACGACACACGGAAGTTCTATCAGAGACTCAACGAATCTCGCAAAGGCTTTGTGCCGCGGGCCGAAATGTGCAGAGATAAAGTTGGAGGTATCTTGACTGACGACCGTGCGGTGATCGAAAGGTGGAAGCAGCACTACGGTGAACAGCAAGCAACGAAGATGTGCCAACCCCATCGATAAGGGAAGTTAAAGGAGCCATCCAGCGGCAGAATAACAACAAAGCAGCGGGAATGGATGGCTTTGGAGCGGAACTTATTGAAATTGACCCGGGCATGTTGGCTGTCTGCCTGCATTGACTGATTGTCAAGATTTTGGATACGGAACGACTACCGGAGGAGTGGAAAGACGGGGTTATTTGCCCTATCTACAAGAAAGGCGATAAGCTGGATTATGAGAACTACCGAGCGATCACTATCCTGAATGCTGCCTACAAAGTTCTATCCCAAGTCAACTTCCATCGACTATCGCCAATAGGTCATAGATTTGTGTAAAGTTATCAGGCCGGCTTCATGAAGGGGGGGTCCACAACGGACCAAATCCTTCAGAAGTGCCGCGAATTCCGAGTCCCCAAGCAGCACCTGTTCATCGATTTTAAGGCCGCATATGATAGTGTAAACCGACAAGAGCTATGGAAAATTTTGGACGAAAACGGCTTTCCGAGTAAGCTTACTAGACTTATCATGGCTACGATGGATGGGATCCAGTGCTGTGTCTGAGAATCTCGGGTGGATTGTCGGACACATTCGAATCTCACAGGGAACTTCGGCAAGAAGATGGTCTTTCTTGCCTGCTATTCAAGATTGCGCTTGAAGGTGTTATAAGACGAGCGGCGATCGAAATGCGGGGCACAATTTTCATAGACTAATCTCAAGATTTTAGTCTTGACCTTGGAATGAGGTCATACATATATTAATATTTTTTTGAAACGATGGTTCTACAATTGATGAAGGGACGGTAGGGGAAAGAAATGAAAATTTTTGGTGAAGGAGGGGAAGAGCGGAAAGGAAGGGGGGGGGGGTATTGGTAGCTATGCTTGACAAGTAGTCATTTTGACTCCTACCTTTTGTCCAATGCTGGAAGACTCATGCACCTTCCAGCATTGGACAAAAGGTAGGAGTCAAAATGACTACTTGTCAAGCATAGCTACCAATACCCCCCCCCCCTTCCTTTCCGCTCTTCCCCTCCTTCACCAAAAATTTTCATTTCTTTCCCCTACCGTCCCTTCATCAATTGTAGAACCATCGTTTCAAAAAAATACACAATTTTCAATCAATCCAGTCAATGTATCTGCTTTGTCGACCGGCATCCTTTCGACGTGTTCGGCCCACCGTAGCCTGCTAACGTTCGCTAGATGTACGATATGAGTCTCCCCAAGCAGTACCAGTAGCTCGTGATACATACGCTTACGCCACTTTCCGCTTTCAGTTTGTACTCCGCCAAATATCGTCCGCAGCACTTTCCGCTTGAACACGACAAGGACGCGTATGTCCACTGTGAGCAGCGTCACGGCTTCAAGTCCATAAAAAACTACTGGTCTAATGAGGGTTTTGTACATTGTTAGCTTCGTGCGGCGGCGTATGCTTCTTGATAGTAGCGTTTTACGAAGGGCAAAGTAGTCCCGATTTCCCGCTTGGAAGCGCCGCTGGATCTCCTTACTAGTGTTTTTGTCCGCGGTCACCAGAGATCCCAAATACACGAACTCCTCTAGCACTTCTAGTTCGTCGCCGTCAACGGTTACCGTCCGTGGGAGACGTGCGTTTGTTTCCTATTCCTTTCATGTATTTGGTCTTCGATGCATTTCTTTTTGGCCCAATTCTCCTAGACTCCGCTTTCAGTCTGGCGTAGATTGCCTCCACCGTCGCAAAGTTTCTTGGCTATGATATCAAAGTCATCTGCAAAGCCTAGAAGTTGGCTACCCTTAGTGAAAATCGGATAAACCGTCACCTTGTCTCAACCCCGCCGCGTCTCGAAGGGACTCGAGAGTGTCCCAGAGATACGTACGAAACACTCGATCCAGTATAGCTCTGATCAGTCGCATCAGTTTGTTCGGAAAACCGTGTTCGTGCATTATCTGCCATAGCTTGTCTCAATCGACTGTATCGAATGCTGCTTTGAAATCAATAAAGATGCGATGCGTGGGCACGTTGTACTCCCGACATTTCTGCAAGATCTGCCGGATAGTAAAAATTTGGTCCATAGTTGCGCGAGCCCCCATGAAACCCGCCTGATAATTCCCTACGAAACCTTGTGCTATCGGTGACAGTCGGCGTAACAGGATCTGGGAGAGTATCTTGTAGGCGGCGTTTACCAGCGTAATACCGCGATAGTTGCAGCAGTCTAGCCGATCACGCTTTTTCTAGATGGGACAAACCACTCCTTCCATTCATTCCTCCGGTAGCTTTTCCTCCTCCCAAATCCTCGAAATAACCCAGTGTAGAACCTTTGCTAGCGTTTCTCTGCCATGTTTATAAAGTTCTGCCGGTAGGCGGTCCTTCCCAGCGGCTTTTTGGTCTTCAGCAATCCGATTTCTCGTTAGACTTCTTGGAGATCAGGTGCTAGGACATTACTATCTTCCATGGGCGCTCTTGGTTAATTTCCGTTCCGCCACCTCCTTACTGTTTTTTACTGGTGAGAAAATAACAAATTTAGTAGTTTTAATTTCCTGCTTTAAGCGCTTAGAATGCTTGTGGAAGTTTATGGCGACAATAATTCTACTGATAAATCTTGTAGGAAATAGTTTCAATGGAATTTCAAGGATGATGATTTCGGTGCTAAAGATAAGCTCTGCTTTGGACAGTCCAGAACATTCAAATTTTTGGCATCATTTGACGAAGATTCGAGTTAAACGCAAGAGGAGCTTGCTGAATCATCTGAAGTTGCATATATAGCAGTTTCTGTGCGATTGACATTCATTTAAAAAAAAGATAAGTGTTTGACCCTAGAAAAACGGAACTTATGAATTTGTACCACCAAGCTATAAGCAGACCAAATGAATACTGATGAAAAGCCCGTTGTCATCTTTTCTATGCGGGCATTAGAAGTCTTCAAATATTAAAACTTTTGTACTTGATTCGTTGAAAATGGTTAAAAATGAGAACAACTTGTTCAACACCTCAAAAGTGTTCTTGTTCGCCAAGGGATCGAACAATTCTCAAAAAAAATGATTTTTTAGCAAACCTTATCAACTTTATCATGTAATTATTTCCTGAATTCGCCATGAAACTGACATGGTTAGGTAAAAAGGAAGGATGGGGCATTCAAAAAGGTTGAAACCTTTTTGGGGCTGTCTTTGATTTAGCCGCCATATTGGATTTTATCAGAAAAATTGTCTCGCCATAAGCGCACCATTTCGCATTTTTTTCCATAGCTATGGAAATTTTGTTTTTTATTGTACTAAAATTTACTAGAATTGAGATCGAGCCGTTACATCAGGTGCGAAATTATTCAAAAGGAACAACTAATAATCGGACGGCAGGTGATGTACGCCTTCCCATTCAAATAATTCCAAGCAGGCTTTAGCGGGTTATCACAATAGATCAAACAAATGGTCGTAGTGATAAAACAAAAATATCCAACATGAAAAAAGGGGCCACGTGACATCGAGTGTTGTCATGTTGAAGAATTACTTTTTCACGCCTTTGCTCATATTATGGCCAATTTTCGTTAGGTGTTTTGCTAAACGAATCCGGACTGTAATTGGCTTCCATTATAGCTTGGTTTGATCGGCGGATCGGACAGCTCCGGTAAAGAGGAACGGTACACATACTTTAATAAGCGTTGCTTCAATGACCATTCCTTACCTATTTTTCCGCTCTTTTCCCTTTACTACTTTTATAAAACATTAGTCAAATGCCTGACCTCATTAAATTATGTTTATTTCTTGAGCACTGTTCACTTAAGAGTTATTCCAAATTAAATGTGAGATTTAATCGGAAAAATAGATTTATCTAGAAATTTTGTAAATTTATGCGATAAATATGGAAGAATGTTTTTTGATAATTCAATTAGGAATAGTAGTTTGTGGTATTTCCACAAAGTAAAAGCTTTAACCATTCAATTTCACTCGGTATAGATCCATGTAACACCACGGATCGGATCGAATCATTGCCAGATTTACAGAAGTGCAATTCTCAGACAGACTTTTCGGTGTAAAGCTTCAATAGCTGTAGCTGACTGTAAAGCAATTTTCAGAGAAAGTATAAAATTCCTGTTTCTAATTTCCCGTAAATGACAATGAGCATTAAAACACAAAGATTCAAATAATTGCAACTTCCCGACAGGGCGGCAACCTTCCCCACTGGATAGCGTCTGGCAAGCGCAGCTAGCCCTTTTCGTTTCATATTACGATTAAACGATATTCCGGTGCGTTGCTCCGCTCACTGTCCCGTAAAAATCATAATTAATGGACGAACATGGCAGGGTAGCATAATATCCTGTACGGTACCGCAAATAAAGTGGAGCCTGGTTGTCATGGCAGAAACGATGCCAAAATGTTTCCCTCACACCGGGAATCTAACCGATACGGAGTAAATTTACGGTATCGCTACAAAGTTACTCTTACCCCGCCGCACCGTACACAATGGACGAAAGGAAAACAAACGCATCGCAACATAATTTTCCAGCAGACCATAACTGCCCAGCTTCATTCTGCTAACTATTTGTGTGAGAGTGTTTTTTATTTGTTTTGGTCAAAGTCATCTCTCGAGGAGCAGCTTGGCAGTCCCGAGACCCGGCTCGGCCCGGCCCGACCCAGCAAAGGCTAGAGCGAAAAGGTGTGAATGTGTTGTCTGTTTCCAGCCAGCGAGAATGCCTCCCGACCGGGCTGACTGAGTGAGAACGAAAAGGCTCTCAAAAAATGTGTGCCGATCGATACTGGTAGACGGATGGGGGGGTTCTCCATCCTCTGCTCTGCCTGTCACCCCCGTATCCGCTCTATCCTTTTCCCTACTGCGTGCACCACAGGCATTATCATTTCAACGTTCCTCGTTGCAATATTCGCGCCTTGTGAAAAGTCGGCCTTGCCGTGCCACACAGCACTGCGGGCTCGCGTGGAAAATATGACGGCAGCATTCTGGCCAACTTTGTTCAACTTTTTACCAGTCGTTTACCTACCGTGCAGCGACGCAAGGCCTACGGGTTGAACAGACCGGGATGGGATGAGTCTAGCAATGCGCCAGACGGATTCCTCCCGCAGTGATTCGCATCCCTGCCGTGTAGGATTCGCGTTGTATTTTATTTCCGCAGCGGCGAAAGGCGGCGGTACGGAAAAGTCTGTTTTGGCAAGGCTTTTTGGGTTCTGTGTGTGTGTTTGTGTCTGTGCGTTGCCGCTCCTGTCGGTCTCTTTTTCTCTGCATTATTGGGGCATTTGGACTTTTGGCAATGGCAAGAGTGTGCGTATTTCTACAGTGATTAGGAAGGCTCGCTGGGAAGACCAGTGCGGTGCGTGGTGGTGGCCGGCGTCAACAACGCGGTCCAAAATGGAGCACAGACTGGTGTTATGGGCCCTTCGGGCGTAAATGAGTCTCACGTGGGTTGAATGGAACCGTTATCTGGAACTAAGTTTTCAGCATGGGTTTGTTTTGGAGTTTAGAAGTTGGAATTTGTATGAAGATAATGTCAATCCCGATTAGGCTACGTTCAACAGTTGGCGCTGTGTTGAACGAAATATTTGTTTTAAAAGCAGATGAGACTACTTGGAAAGTACTTAAAGACATATAACTAAAACTATAGATGGTATGTCGTTAATTTATCCGGGCTCAAATATGCTATTGTGTCTAACGCGACGTTGAGAACAGATGTTTCGTTGAAGACATAGACAGAAAAACATGAAGGAGTGACAAAAAAAGTTCAATTATGTACACAGTAAATGATTGTCAATGCAAAAGCAGCGAAGCTGGCGCTGAATGTCATTGCAAGGTTACTTTCATCCAGTGGTGCAGCATTGCCATTCGCACTGCATTTATTTGCATACATATCGCCGCGCGGGAACGGTGTCAAAAAGTCAAACAGTCGCGATGTGCAACGAACCGGTCGAACAGTGTTGTGGTTTAGTCGGTAACACATTTTAACTGCACTTGAGAGGGCAGATGGAAAGCGTCACTATCGCTGTATGAGTCATTATATCTGCTGATTTTTCTGTTGCATTTAGAAACGTTTATCAGCTAATTCCCGGTCCTACTAGTTGCACCCTTTATCGACTGTTGTAGATATTGCTTTTCATTCCATAGAAAATACTTTGCCGAATTAGGGCGAACCAACCAACGGTTGAAAGCCCCATCAAATCTTCTATCTATACCTATAAAGAAGGATTTCTGTCTGTCTGTCTGTCTGTCTGTCTGTCTGTCTGTCTGTCTGTCTGTCTGTCTGTCTGTCTGTCTGTCTGTCTGTCTGTCTGTCTGTCTGTCTGTCTGTCTGTCTGTCTGTCTGTCTGTCTGTCTGTCTGTCTGTCTGTCTGTCTGTCTGTCTGTCTGTCTGTCTGTCTGTCTGTCTGTCTGTCTGTCTGTCTGTCTGTCTGTCTGTCTGTCTGTCTGTCTGTCTGTCTGTCTGTCTGTCTGTCTGTCTGTCTGTCTGTCTGTCTGTCTGTCTGTCTGTCTGTCTGTCTGTCTGTCTGTCTGTCTGTCTGTCTGTCTGTCTGTCTGTCTGTCTGTCTGTCTGTCTGTCTGTCTGTCTGTCTGTCTGTCTGTCTGTCTGTCTGTCTGTCTGTCTGTCTGTCTGTCTGTCTGTCTGTCTGTCTGTCTGTCTGTCTGTCTGTCTGTCTGTCTGTCTGTCTGTCTGTCTGTCTGTCTGTCTGTCTGTCTGTCTGTCTGTCTGTCTGTCTGTCTGTCTGTCTGTCTGTCTGTCTGTCTGTCTGTCTGTCTGTCTGTCTGTCTGTCTGTCTGTCTGTCTGTCTGTCTGTCTGTCTGTCTGTCTGTCTGTCTGTCTGTCTGTCTGTCTGTCTGTCTGTCTGTCTGTCTGTCTGTCTGTCTGTCTGTCTGTCTGTCTGTCTGTCTGTCTGTCTGTCTGTCTGTCTGTCTGTCTGTCTGTCTGTCTGTCTGTCTGTCTGTCTGTCTGTCTGTCTGTCTGTCTGTCTGTCTGTCTGTCTGTCTGTCTGTCTGTCTGTCTGTCTGTCTGTCTGTCTGTCTGTCTGTCTGTCTGTCTGTCTGTCTGTCTGTCTGTCTGTCTGTCTGTCTGTCTGTCTGTCTGTCTGTCTGTCTGTCTGTCTGTCTGTCTGTCTGTCTGTCTGTCTGTCTGTCTGTCTGTCTGTCTGTCTGTCTGTCTGTCTGTCTGTCTGTCTGTCTGTCTGTCTGTCTGTCTGTCTGTCTGTCTGTCTGTCTGTCTGTCTGTCTGTCTGTCTGTCTGTCTGTCTGTCTGTCTGTCTGTCCTGTGTTCCTTATAGAATCAAAAACTACTGAACCAATCGGCGTGAAAATTTGCATGTAGAGGTTTTTGGGGCCAGGAAAAGTTTTAGTGATGGTTAGAGACCCCTCCCCCCACTAAGAGGGGGGGCTCCCATACAAATGAAACACAAATTTCTGCATAACTCGAGAACTAATCAAGCAAATAGAACCAAATTTGGCATGTGGGTGTTTTCGGTGACAAGAATTTATTCTAGGGTAATTTGAGACCCCTCCCCTCTTTATAAGGAGAATTATAACTCCTCTCCCCTTTAAGAGGGGGGTTTTCCATACAAATTTCCTCATAACTCGAGAACTAATCAAGCAAATGGAACCCAATTTGGCATGTGTGTGTTTTTGGAGACAAAATTTTTTTCTATGATGAATTGGGACCCCTCCCCACTTTAAGTGGGGGGGGGGGGCTCCTATACAAACGAAATACAAATTTCCTTATAACTCGAGAGCTAATCCAGCAACTGGAACCAAATTTGGCATGTAGGTGTTTTTGGAGGCAAGAATTTTTTCTATGATGAATAAGAACCTCTCCCCACTTTAGGAGGGGGGGCTCCTATACAAATGAAATACAAATTTCCTCATAACTCGAGAACTAATCAAGCAAATGGAACCAAATTTGGCATGTGAAGGTTTTCGAGGGCAGGAAAATTTTCTAGGGTGAATTAGAACCCCTCCCCACTCTAAGAGGGGGGGCTCCTGTACAAATGAAATACAAATTTCCTCCTAACTCGAGAACTAATCAAGCAAATAGAACAACATTTGGCATGTGGGTGTTTTTTTGGTGACAAGAATTTATTCTATGGTGAATTGAGACCCCTCCCCTCTTTATAAGAGGAATTATAACTCCTCTCCCCTTTAAGAGGGGGGGCTTCCATACAAATTTCCTCATAACTCGAGAACTAATCAAGCAAATGCAACCAAATTTGGCATGTGAAGGTTTTCGAGAGCAAGAAAATTTTCTATGGTGAATTAGGACCCCTCCCCACTTTAAGAGGAGGGGCTCCTGTACAAATGAAATACAAATTTCCTCATAACTCGAGAACTAATCAAGCGAATTGAACCAGATTTGGCATATGTGTGTTTTTGGAGACAATTTTTTTTTCAATGATGAATTGGGACCCCTCCCCACTTTAGGAGGGGGGGTCCTATACAAACGAACTACAAATTTCCTCATAACTCGAGAACTAATCCAGCAAATGGAACCAAATTTGGCGTGTAGGTGTTTTTGGAGGCAAGATTTTTTTCTGTGATGAATTAGGACCTCTTCCCACATTAGGAGGGGGGGCTCCAATACAAATGAAATACAAATTTCCCCATAACTCGAGAACTAATCAAGCAAATAGAACCAAATTCGGCATGTGGAGGTTTTTGGAGGCAAAAATATTTTCTACGGTGAATTAGGATCCTTCCACACTTCAAGAGGGGGGCTTCTACACAAATGAAATACAAATTTCCTCATAATTCGAGAACTAATCAAGCAAATGGAACCATATTTGGCATGTGGGTGTTTTTGGAGGCAACCATTTTTCCCACTATGAATTAGGACTTCTTACCTTTTTAGGAGGGGCGGGGGCTCCCATTCAAGCGAAATACAAATGTGCTCATAACTTTAGAACTAATCAAGCGAATGGAACCAAATTTGGCATGTGAGAGTTTTAGATGGCAGAATTTTTTTTTCTGTGGTGTATTACGACCCCTTTCCCTTTTAAGAGGGTGGGCTCCCATACAAATGAAATACAAATTTCCTTATAATTTGAGTACTAATCAAGCAAATGGAACCAAATTTAGCATATAGGAGATTTTGGACTCTCATACAAATAAAACAGAAATTTTTGCGAAACTCAAAAACTAATCCAACTCGAGAAATTCGAGACTCTTCCATAAAACATTAATCAATAACAAGACCACAAAAACTATCTATAGTAACACTAGATCATTCAGGACGAGCCGGTCGCGAGTGTTGCCGGTGACCCGCCGTCGGAAGCGCCGCCCACTGGGGGGCTTGCAAAACTCGAGATAGTGACAAAGATCATCGGAGATTCATGATTTATGTACAACACAGGTTAATTTGTGGCAATACGAAGTTTGTCGGGTCAGCTAGTAGTAAATAAATAAATAAAATACTTTGCCGAAAACCGCATTCGCAAAGTTGACATGACGGCCGAATAACGCTGCTATTCGGACATCAACCGGAAGCTTCGCCAAACAGCCGATTACGGATCGTTTTCAAATGTACACTTATTTTGAACAATGGACAATGTATCTTTAATTTCGATAAATCAGATCTTCTTCATGTATTTTTGTCTTTTTTTGACAGCTTGAGAAAAAAAAATCCAAAAGTTTAGTTGTCACCCGTTAGTTTAGCTTAAGACATTCGACGCAATAATTGTAGCGTTTAGCGTAGTACTTTTTCAGTATGGAATACAGGAAAACACCTAAATTATAATGCACTCAAGTCGCTTTTTACGCGAAGGATACGTCCCGCGTAAATCAAAACCGCGTAAAAAAGCCGCGTAAATTCCAAAAATCGCGTAAATTCCGAAACTCGCGTAAAAAACCGCCAAAATTCCGAAAATCGCGTAGAAAAACCGCGTAAATTCCGAAATTCGCGTAAAAAACCGCGTAAATTCCGAAATTCGCGTAAAAAAACCGCGTAAATTCCGCGTGAAAAAAAAACCAAAATTTCGCGTAAAACTGTGGATTTCAACACTACGCGAAAAAATAGACGTTTTGAGCACATCCGCGTAAATTCCGAAAATCGCGTAAAAAAAACCGCGTAAATTCCGAAATTCGCGTAAAAAAATACGTAAATTCCGAAAATCACGTAAAAAAACTG
The DNA here is from genome assembly GCF_943734655.1 of Sabethes cyaneus. Taxonomy (NCBI): domain Eukaryota; kingdom Metazoa; phylum Arthropoda; class Insecta; order Diptera; family Culicidae; genus Sabethes; species Sabethes cyaneus. The sequence continues at coordinate 20,127,823 of NC_071354.1, read as the reverse complement.
CGTAAATTCTGAAAATCGCGTACAAAAAACCGCGAAATTCGGAAAATTGCGTAAAAAACCGCGTAAATTCCGAAATTCGCGTAAAAAAACCGCGTAAATTCCGAAATTAGCGTAAAGAAAACCGCGTTGATTGCGAAATTCGCGTGAAAAAACCGCGTACAAAGCGACTTCAATGTAGATCAAAATACTGATCGCAGTGATAAAGGGCAGGGTTGCCACATGCACAGATTATTCTGTACTTAACAGATATTTAAAAGAAATCGCCTGTACAGAATCTGTATGCATAGAATACAGATTTTCGCCAAATTTCACAGATTAAACAGATTTTTGATTACAGATTAAACAGATGTACATGAGAGTGAAAGAGACGAAAATAGTCAGCAAAATGACGCTCTATCTCTTTCACTCTCATTGTTTTGCATCGGACAGATTTTTGCACAGATATTTTTCCTCGCCGTACAGATTGTCAGATTTTACCAACAAAAAACACAGAATTATATATGGCATCCCTGATAAAGGGTGTCCCACATCAAATTGCATCACGGGAAAAAACGCTATAGGAAATTACCTAATTGTGACCGATGACATATTTATTTCATTCAACTTCAATACCATAATGCCGCACCTTATGCATTACTCGACCACTCAAAATGTTTTGTGCAGTTTCTTCTGTATGAAAACCTACTTTTGCTTCATGTCTTCCTCAGATTTGACCTCCTTAGGATGTATTTTTCATTGGGCCTTAGTTCCGGTGCTTTGGGGGGTCGTGTTCTTGGGTACGTTGGCTTTGTACCACTCCAGGACATCCTTTGAACAGTAGCACGAAGCTAGCAGAAGATCGTAGGACCCTCGTGTTGCTCCAACAGAAGAAGCAGACGCTTCTGTAGACACTCCTTTTGAAGTGCCTCTGCCCGTTTACAGTCCGGGTAGTCACGAACGGCGCCCTCTGTTTACCACATGGGCAGATCGCCAGCCAAATCATGTATTTCTTAGCAAACTTTGGGAACGTTTCTGGATCCTTACTTCCTCCGGAACATCAAACTTGTGCTGGGTGGTAAAGTACAGTAGTCCCGGAAGCTGCCGGAAGCCCGCCTTGACGTTAGTCTCATCAGTCATGATGGGATAGTTAAGAATTTTCCAGGTGCTTGCGCAAAATAAATTCGCGGCGTTGCTTTTTGGGTGACGCCATTTTTCCAATTTTCGAAAAACTGACCGCGATAAAAATACAGTGTAAACAGTACACTCTAAACTACTTCTGCCCAAATTTTCAAGAGAACATACCCAATGGGTAATTTTCTACAGCGTTTCTTCCGTGATGCAATTTGATGTGGGACACCCTTTAGTGTCCGCACAGAAGCATCATAGACAAAGATGACCAATTTATAAAAAAAATAGTTCAATATGATTTGTTTATTTCGTGAAGCGACGTTGAAATTGGTCATGAACATAAAGTCATTAAATTTTATAATATCTATGGTTCCCCCGGGAAGCGATTTGAGCCCGTTTGTTTTTCTTTGCTAACATAAATACATTATTTTATATCTTTCGCTAAACCGCCTAGTTTTATGGTGATGACTAGGAACTAAATTTGTTTCGACCTCATGGAGCCACGTTAAGCACGCTAAGCACCTCTGTTTCTGGTGCCGATGGGACTATTGAAGAGAACCATTTTCCTCTCACTGTCATCCGGCATTCTTACGACGTGTCCGGCCTACCGTAGACTTATGCCAAATGTATAATGGGTATCTCTTCAAGTAGTACCTATAGCCTGTCGCCACTCTCCGCTTTCAGTTTGTACTCTCTCAAATACCATCCGCAGCACATTTCGCTCGAACACGGCAAGTGTGCGTATGTTCTCCATGAACAGCGTCACAGCTTCAAGTCCATAAAGAACTACCGGTCTGGATCAACTTACTAGTGTTGTTTTCCGCGGTCACCAGCGATCCAAAATACACAAACTCATCTACCACTTCTAGTTTATCGTCCTTCGAGTCTCTTCCTTTCACGTATTTGGTCTTCGACGCATTAATTTTTAGCCCAATCCTCCTAAACTCCGCTTTCAGTCTGGCGCAGATTGCCTCCGCTATCGTAAAGTTCCTAACTGCCCAATTTGCACATTTTTGTCATTTCTGGTTGCTGAAACCCATTTGTGACTGAAATTAGTCATTAATCGGTTACAACAACTAGTTTATAACAACTGTGCTAGTAGGGTGTGATATCAAAGTCTCCTGCGAAGCCTAGAAGTTGGCTGTCTTTGGTGATAATCGTGCCTCTCATCTAGATATCTGTTCGTCGTATAACCCCCTCAAGGACGATATTGGACCTCGCAGTCGCTGGTCTCGCAGAATTGAAATGGTGCAGAAGAAATTCATCCGTTATGCTCTTCGACATCTCCCATGGCGTGATCCGCTCAATTTGCCATCGTACGAGAACCGCTGCCGACTTCTCGGTTTACAGCCGCTGGACCTTAGACGACGAATCGCACAAGCCGTGTTTGCAGCTAAACTTTTAACGAATCACATCGACTGCCCGGCGTTGTTAGAACAGCTGAACATATACGCTCCGGAATGACCGCTACGTCAACGAAACTTTTTGTACCTGGAGCCGCGAAATTAGTTATTTGGAGATCATGAACCTATACGTATAATATGTAATCGTTTTCATGAAGTTTTTGAAATGTTTGACTTTAATGTGCCAATTAATGTTTTTCGTGATCGTTTACTGAATGTTCTGTTTAGATATTAGTTAGGGATTATTCATTAAGACGCAACTGTCAGATGACTTTTGTAAAATAAACATAAACATAAACATAAACATATTGAATATGCATGGATAAACCGTTACCTTGGCTCACCGCGTTTTAAAGGGACTCGCGACTGATTCCGAAATGCGCACGTAACACTCGATCCGATACAACTCTGTTCAGTCACATCAGTTTGTCCAGAAACTCGTATTCCTGTATTATCTGCCTCGATCGATGGTCTCGATCGACCGAAGGTCTCGATCGACCGAATCGTATCCGTATGCTGCTTTGAAATCAATAAAGATATGAGATGTGGGCACTTTGTACTTCCGACATTTCTGCGAGATTTATCGGATGATAAAATTTTGATTCAACCCCAATGAAACCCGTCTGATAATTCTCTATGAAACATGGTGCTATCGGTGACACCTGGTGTAACAGAATCCTAGGCGAGATGCCGACCAACGTTATGCTGCGTCAGTTGCAGCAGTCGAGCCGATCAACCCTTTTTGTAGATGGGGCAAACCACTCCTTCCATCCATTCCTCCAGTAGCTTCTCGTCCTCTTAAATCTTGGAAATAACCCATTGTAGAGCCGTTGTCAGCGTTTCTCGGTTATGCTTATGAAGTTCTGCTGGCAGGCGGTCTTTACCAGCAGCTTTATTAGCCTTCAACAACTTAATTCGTTCTGAAAAGAGTGATTTTTTGGTAATTGAAAATACACTGTTACCAATTTGCGGTTTCTTCCCGGTTTTCTTTGGCAGCAAAAAGGCCGCAATGTCCGGCAATATATCATCTTCGACAATGTCCCATGACATGACCCCATTTTTTGTGTGTGTGGATATTATCACTACGACCAGCATTTTGATCTATTGTGATCTTATCCAGGTGTTGTTCCGCACTTCGTTACCATTCTTTCTTGCTACCAGCCTTGCGACGTGTTACTGGTACACAAGCACCGAAAAGAAATGCAAGAACAACGAAAACATCTCTTGGTCTACGTGTCATACACTCTTCGGTATCGGGGAGAAAATGTTACCAGTCATGGAGACACTTTTTTTGAATTCTCTTTTGCTGTCGGGCACGTAAACCAAACATACAGCTTTCCCCCAAGCAACACGGTTTTTAATAAGAAGGTCCCCAATACACCTTATTCTCTATCACTTCTCCATACTATTCCAACTACAACTGTAAGCAAAAAGCGGCAAATGCATGTCATTTCTACACGACATTATGTGTGAACGGTCAGCTGACGTACGAAAATGTTTGCTTATTATCATGTACGTATTCGGGCTAGTCTCGCCACGTACAAGAGATAGGCACTGTCGATATAGAAACAGTACAGGGCGATGGGTATTGGTTAGAGTCTGACATGGCATTGCATGCTGGTAAACAGGCTTGTCCTGCATTCAGTGAACTTATTTTGCTTTTTTAACTGTAATACCTCAGCCAAGCAAAATTCCAAAATATTATATATGCAACGATTCAGAGAAAACCGACTAGAAACACCCAATTGTCTCATTTGTAATGAAGAAGAGACAATCATCCACAAGTACTCCATATGTCGAACCGTTGAACCTATGTGGAGATGGATAGCTCATCGCATTGAAACAGTGGGCCTGCGGAGGAACCAGATCTTCAAAACAATGCAATTTCCGGAACTACGTGCAAACCATTGAAAGAATGCTTAAAATATTTATAAGATATATAATATAAAATCTTAATGTAAATAACTTAGATTTCTATATGACTATGTATAACAACTTTTAATAAAAGCAAGATAAGGCGATAAAAAAAAACACACTGGCTGGTGCACCAAGGTTCGATCTCAGTGTAAACTGAGAGTGCGCCGTTAATACTAAAGATAGAGCAATACTTAGTTCAGCAATCTTATGGATAACAATTTACTCTATAAATGTACCATATACAATATTTTCGAATTTTGCTTGGCTGAGGTGTTACAGTTTAAAAAGCAAAATAAGTTTACTGAGTGCAGGACAAGCCTGCTGGTAAATGTAAAGAAAAAATGTAACCGTTTCGGTCCCTGTCAGAAGTTTTTTCAATTGTTTGTCGTTACGGATAGCCAGCTGCAAATGACATAGGATGATTCTAGTCTTCTTGTCACAAGCTGCATATACCGCTAGTTCTAAATGCTTATCATAAATGTTTATCATTAGCGTAATTTTCCTACCGAAAACTGGAAAACAGCACCGTCTTGTAATGTAGTTTGTAGTAATGAACCATCCGAGACGACGTGCTTCCTTCTTCTTCTTCTTCTTCTTTCTCATTTGGTTACTTTGCGCTTGTTTTTGGTGCTATTCCGATGGTTTGCGTTGACTTACTTCGCAGCAACAGCAATTGATAACTCTGCGAAGAGGCAGCCCTCTAACAACAATTCAGATACAATTTTAGTCCGTCCCATTTTACAAATTTTGCCATTTTGTTTGTTACGTTGCCGAAGCTTTTTATTGATTGTTGCTCTGATATAAAACGGCCTACACGGTGTTCAAAATACCGTTATTAAAAAATAAATAAGGCAATTTGAACGGCAAATGCCAGTTGGTTTGTATTGCTATCCTACATCTCTGAGCCAATTTAAAAAAAAATCGTTCGACAAATGTTTGAGTTACGCTCTTTTGAAATTGTGCTCAACCTGACCCCAGATAGCAGATTCGGCTTCCATTGATCTAGTTATTGAATTCTAGTGTGATTTAAGGTGTTGCACGATAAGTTTTTGTTCATGGACGAAGCTGGCCACTTGCCTGGGTGTTCCCGGAAGTACCCGGAACTTGTCCAGATATAACCAACGTAGTACAAGGTAGTTGTTCTAAGTTCGATTGATCTAGTTTTTAAAGTCTGGCGTAATTTGAGGTGTTACATAATAAGTTTTTGTTCATGTTCGATACTGACCATTTCCCACAGCAATAACTTAATCCAGAACATTTCCGGTTATCATTTTTATCAGTTTCTTCTAATCTTCTAATGATTGGCGATGATTTCACATTTTGACAATTTTCACATGACTTGTAGCACTAATCAACTCTAAGTAACTGGCTTGAAACTGGAATGCAATTGACGGAGTTAGCTTACTTAATGAATTTGCTTACAGCTACGGTTATACCGAAACAATAAATAATTATTCTGGATTATCATTCGTATTCGGCAATTTTCACGAAATTGTTGATAGCACCATTCATTGTGATGGAATTAATTTGAAGCATAATTGTCTTACAACTAACATGTGGACAACCAGTTAAAATATCAATTAGCTAACATCCTCTGCATCTTACTAGTTCCTTTCGACACCCTACTTTACAGCTATTTGCATACTTGACAGAAATACAATTGAAACCATGTAACGAATTGCAAACAACTAGGGGAAAGAACTAGTTTTAAGCAGTCTAAGCGGGTCACTGATTGTTTTACCTTATTACAAGCGATGGGTTGACTAAGTGGGGGATATCAGCATACCAATCTTCTTGCTATCTCTAGTTCTTCAAGCTGTTACCATTGGAAGACACTATTGTTGAGCTAAACTTTTGATTTTTCGCTTTAAAAGTTGGAGCGGCGGAACTAATTTTGAACAGACCGAACCCATTTTCACCCGCAAGGTGCTTTTTTAAGCAATCCTGAAATCTGAATTTTTTTACGTCCCCTTAAAAAATCCCTCGAACTTTTCCCCCTATTCAGTAAGTTCGCGTTCCTATCCGCGACCTACTAATCGGCATCTGATGCGTAATCGGCATAGCGTATCGGCATAGATGCGTAAAATGCCATCTGTCTAAATTGTCTATCGGGGCATACACTCACCGCACCGTTCGGCAAACGGTATTCGTCGTCTCTTTTATTCTCTGGTGTTCTTATGGGAAACTGCGAGTTTGACGTCTCACTCGCTGTTCATAAGGATGGTGGGAGAACAAAAGAGGTAAACATATAGCAGTACAAACGATCCGACTCAGAACAGTGTTGTCAAAGCAAATAATATTGAAACACATCGTTGCTTTATTAAGTCACTGAGAAAATCTTCGAAAATTATTGAAAAATCTGTCTTTTGTGTTGTTTTTAATAAAGAAAAATTAATTTTGAACATACATTTCTCTTGAAAGTATTGAACCACGTTTTCACCATAGGAGGTTTCTGTTAATTTCAAACTTAAAATTCCTATTTCCAGAACCGAAACAGTGTCTTGGCAACACGATCGTTCATCAGTTGTGCTGCAGCTGCTGCTACTGGTGAACAGGTTCCGTCAATTCAGAATTTGTTTTCAGTTTTGTTAGAAAATAATAAAACTTTCGGCTAGTGACTAAGCCTAAGATAATAGAAAATCAGAGGGGTTATGTACAAGACTTACTTACTTACTTAATTGGCCTAACGTCTTATGGCAAGGCCTGCGCAGTATAATTTCTCCATCTGTTTCGGTCCATGGCAACTGATCTCCAGTTCCGCGGGCACCCAGTGCTCGCCAGATCTCGCTCCACCTGGTCTTGCCACCTCGCTCGCTGTGCCCCTCTTCGTCTTGTTCCTACCGGATTTGATGCGAAAACCATTTTTGCAGGGTAGTTGTCCGGCATTCTAGCAACATGTCCTGCCCATCGTATCCGTCCAGCTTTAACCACTTTCTGAATACTTGGTTCGCCGTAGAGACGCGCGAGCTCGTGGTTCATTCTTCGCCTCCATACACCGTTCTCTTGCACTCCGCCAAAGATGGTTCTTAGCACCCGCCGTTCGAAAACTCCGAGTGCTCGTAGGTCCTCTTCTAGCAATGTCCACGTTTCGTGCCCGTAGAGGACAACCGGTCTAAATAGCGTTTTGTACAGTGTGCACTTTGTACGGGGGCTCAAATTGTTCGACCGCAAGTGTTTGTGGAGTCCGTAGTAGGCCCGACTTCCGCTGATAATACGTCTTTTAATCTCACGGCTGGTATTATTGTCCTCTGTTGCCAGCGAGCCAAGGTATACGAACTCGTCGACTACCTCGAACTCATTCCCGTCGATTACCACGGTGCTGCCCAAGCGAGCCCTGTCGCGCTCGGTCCCGCCCGCCAGCCGCCCGTAAAGTAGATAAATTGACTGGATTTATTGAAAATCGTGCCCCGCATTTCGATCGCCGCTCGCCTTATAACGTAAGGGCCGGCATAGTGTCGTCGTCCTGAAAGTAAATAGTAGTTAGATTAAAACTTCTCGCTCGGTGGTAATCTGCAATTGATGCAGGAAGCGGCACAATATGTGTCGATAACCCAACCAAAAACGCGTCGCTATCCTTGAGAAGTGGATTTTGCGGTCTCCTTTTGTCCAGCGCCTCTATGGTTCAAAGGTACAAGTACCAGCGAACCACATACCCTGGAGGGTGTTGTGGGTTCGAATCCGGTTGTAATCTCAGATTACAGCTTGATTCGACTCATGCACCTTCCAGCATTGGACAAAAGGTAGGAGTCAAAATGACTACTTGTCAAGCATAGCTACCAATACCCCCCCCCCCCTTTCCTTTCCGCTCTTCCCCCTCCTCCTTCACCAAAAAATTTTCCATTTCTTTCCCCTACCGTCCCTTCATTAATTGTAGAACCATCGTTTCAAAAAACAAATATATATGTATGACCTCATTCCAAGGTCAAGACTAAAAACTTGAGATTAGTCTAGATTTAATGTTTAAAGATAAAATCGGTTGAAGAGAATAGGTGGTTTTACACTTTAACAAAATTGTTTACTTTCAGGACATCAAATTGGACTAGGTTAAATGTTCAAAGGAAAAAGTTGGCTGAAGAAAAGGGATGGTTTTGCACTTTGGTGTACTTCTCAAACCTGTTGGGTCGGGGGGAGATGTTTGTTACTTTTATTTGTAAAAGGAAACCACATTGAACAGATGGTGTGTGTTTAACTGTCGTCCCTATCTGTGAAGTAAGGTAATCACGAAGAAACTATATGGGAAAATTTGACCTTGAAACCTTTCGCTAATTTTCACTATTTAGTGATTTAAAATATAAATCGTAGTAAAAACCACATAATTGCTACATCTATTATGAATTGATTAGTAACCATCAAAGTCCATTCATAAATTGGCAGAGCTATTAGCAGCTGCAATGGAGACGCATGATGTTTTATTTCTACCAAGTACCAATAAGAAAAACAGAAGCAGCCGTTTCCTTCCCAGCAATGTACAGTTTGAGTAGCACATGTATTTGCATAACAAACCTAAAAAGGCTTTAAATTGACTAGTCCTGCAGTTTTCTCCCAATCTAAACACAATACTTTCTATATACTTTATCTGCATTGACGCGGAATGATGCTATCTGGTTCAGCCAGACACATAGGACTGCCTGGCTGTTTCAAATTTGCTCCGTCAGCCCCCGTAAGCTCGGGCAAGATGTTTTCCTTTTTCCTTTCGCGGTAACACGAAAAGTCGTTAAGTACTCACGCAAGTTCTTTGTTATTTTTGCTGTTTTCAAAAGCGCGGTAATCGAACAAAGGGAGCTCGCTCGTCGACGTCGTCGGCAGTCACTTTCGGTGAAGGTGCACCCCGCAAGATTTCACCAGCAAGTCAGAATCCAACCAGCCAGCTGCTGTTGTCTCGCTCGACAAAGGAAACAGTCAAAGGCTTAATTCTTTGAGTTTTCTCACGGCACACGGCAGATGTTGTTTGCGCGCGCGGGTGGGCGAAAGGTATTTTGGTTTCCATTCTTCGAACCAATCCAAACCAGGTCTGGTAACCTTGAGCATAGAGCATGCTTTTTTCCTACACGTGTGACATAGAAAGCTCACCATAACTTATCCGACTGTGGCTTTTTCCGCTTTATAAATTGTTAGTATTTGGTATGAGCTACAAACATTAGTGAAGCCAAGCTTTAGCGAGTAGGGCAGTGACTAGTAATAAAAGTTTATCACACTCCACGTGTAGTGGACATCGTGGCTATTTGATGAAAAACAAACAACAATTTTTAACCTTCGGGTTGAAAGGCGATTTCAGTAGTAGAATCACATTTCTTACTTACTCAGTAAGTAATCAAATTGAAAGTGAAAAGTTTCTCAAGAACACAGCCTGAATGTAATCTGCCAGAACAAACCTGTCTGTCGCTCAGTGCGTGCCGTGCCTGCTAGCCAATCTTACCTCACTAGATGGCAGGAGCGAAGCTCCATCTAATTTAATATTCTCACCTGTATGCTCACCAAACTCCTACTAGAAGAAAAGACTAACACACCATCTAATCGTCGTTACATCTAGACAGATTGGGTGGCGGCCTCCTTCAAAAAAACGTTTGAACCCCTGCCCGAACGAACCGGTAGCCCCGGTGCCAAAATGAATATTCCAAAAGTGTCACCGGCGATGGAGAAATCAGGTTACGTACCTACGTTTCAGGCGTTAGACGTCGAAGCCCCTGCTCGTCGAGGCTGTTCGACGAAGGTGGGGGTTTTGTATACGCAATTTTGGGTGGCAGGGTGTTGCCCAAAAAAGGTGGATGAACTTCGAGCCAAATATTGATTTTGGCAAATGGTGTAGCAAGGGAAGGATCAAGCGAGAGTGGCGGCTCACCGCGTCTTGATCGTATTTCTGACGCGAAACTGTTGTTTCCAGTCGGTGAGAAATCGGCTAGGAATGGAAGGTGGGGATTGAGTGGCGAAAACAGTCTAGGATGGTGGTAGGCACTGTATAATGACGGCATCGTCGTCTGCGTTTTGGGTGAATGTAAACGAATCTGCCGGCGGACTATGTTGAATTAGGGCGTGATTAATTATAAATTTGACACTACGTCAGCAAAGCTCGATAGTCTGTGGTGATGGGGTTTCGGTTGTCGGTTGTGTGTTTTTGCCATTCTTGGGAACATTCACTGGAACGAGCCTTACCATATTATATTGGACCCAACAAAAATGTAAAACAAATATTGCAGAGGCCGAACGCCTTGTACATTGAGCTGTACGTAATTAACCAAGCGCCCTCATGGATGGATTTTGCATTCACCAGATATTTCTATTCGAAGTACCGGCAATCTGTAAAAGAAGGTCACTATTATAGATTGCAAATAACAAGAAGTATGTTGATGGCCGCGGTCAAATCACTGTTGTTTTATGCTTTATGTTAGGTATGATATGTTGACCCTTTCATCAGTTCAAGACCTTATGTCTGTGTTTGTTTCGTTAGGTTCATGTCATGAAAAAAGTTCAAATAAGAAAAATAAAAGTAAATATACACAGATCAGGTGCTGGATAGTTAAAAATTTGACATTGACACAAAATAAGCAACTGACAAAAAAGGGCATTAGGTCGTAAAACTAAAACGAGAACATAAATGTAAAGAAATATGAACTGGATCTAAACAAACAGGAAAATAAGAGAAATAGATTCACTGAACCGTGCAAACAAGTCTAAAGGAATGTGTTCTAGATACGATCACATGGCTGACATACACGGGTGTAGCTAGAAATGTTCCTTGGGGGGGTTGGGGGCTTCACAAATCTGACATAGCCTAACCGTAAAGAGTTTATTCAGCAGGAAATGGGAAATTACTTTCGGTTAAAAACTATTTTGGTTGAAATTGAGTGTTCTTCATCAGATAAAAAAAACAAATTGAAATAATAGAGTTAAAATTTTGGCCTCCCAGCCGGCATTGAGGTACGTTGTATGTTGGAATCTCGGCTGGGAGAGGCCTGTTAATGTCCATAAAACTGAGTCTCTTCGAGACGCGGCGAGAGTGCTGCAGAACAACTTATCCTGTATGATTCTCAACATCGCTTTTAAGGTGATCCGACGATCAGATATCGAAACGAGAGGTTTGATTCTCAATAAAGGTAGCAAACTTCATGGCTAAGCAGGTGACTTGGAGCCAGAAACTTTGTCACGACGAAGCCTATCTGTGCTAGACTGAAAGCCTGGAAGGATTGGGCTTAAAATCAACGCGTCGAAGACCAAATACATGAATGATAGAGGTTTAAATGGTCGCTGTTATGTCAGACCGAGCCAAGTGACAAAATTCTTATTTCGAGAAAAACGTGTTCGAAGTTTGCTGCTCTGTATGGTTTATAGCTATCAGAATCAATTGTTCGAAATCATCTCACAACTCTGGCTGTTTGCAACATTTATGAAGCCTGATTAGAGTAAAATGTAGCTTAGAAAATTCTTGGTCATTTGCTGTCATTAACTCATTGTTTTAAACTTTGCGACTTGGTCCGGTCTGATTTAACACTGACCAAATGAGACGAACGTGCCTTTTTTACGGACGGTAAATCGTTGACGGCGACGAACCAGAAGTGGTAGATGAGCTCGCGCACGTGGGATTGCTGGTAGCCGCGGACAACAACACAAATAAGAAGATCGACCGGCGTATTCAAGCAGGACAACGGGCCTATTTTGGCCTTCGCCAACCACTGCTGATATGAGGCATAAGCCACCTTACAAACCTGACAATGTACAAACCCCCTATTAGACCATGCTCAGATAGACCGATAGACCATGCTCAGGAAGGACTTACGCGCCTTTGCGGACGACATTTGACAGAGTACAATCTGAAAGCAAAGAGTAGCGGAGCTGCATGAATCAAGGGCAACAGACACGTGAAAGCACAAAAAAACCAAACAGATCATAAGTGTTCGTGTTCTCTATATGCTAATAACGTCATTGGCATTGTACCATATTTTTAGTAAGCTAGCTATATTGTGTTGACAAAAACGAATACTTTCGACTGGGTATGCCGACATCGAAGTCGATCATCAACAAGTAATAGCTTTTATTCACAAAATATACTTTGGAAAAGATACAAGAAAGAATAATGAACCCAAATTATACTTCTGTGCAGCATTTCTATTGTTTTATGACTGCACCCGATTCCATTCCAAAATTAGTTGGCCAAATCAGTCGAAATCATCAACAACTAATAGTTTTTATTTACAAAATAAACTTCGGAAAAGAAAAAATAATGGTCCTAAATTACTTCTCTGCAGCATTGCTATTGTTTTATGCCTACACCCGAAATTGATTTCATTCCAAAATTAGTTGGCCAAACCAGTCGAAAGTGGCATTAAGATACATGGAGCAGTTCCACGCCAAATCGTCCAAAAAAGCTGAAATCTGAAATGAACCTCTTTGATTTGGATGAAACTTTACAAACGTGTTTAATAGGAGGAAATATTCACCTTCCACAGGTTTTGGCGCCATTTTAATTCAAGACTCATTTTTGGAAAGGGCGTATTTATTTTCATGTGTATTATGTTTGAAGGATTGTGTCTCGAAAACCATCGATTTTACAAAAATTATGTCTCAACAAAAGTTGTAGAAAATTGATTTCTGAACATAAAAACAATATGCACTAAAAAAACATTACCAGTTTTTTAAAAATTTTGTTGGCACCAATGCCAACATGTGAAGGCGGATGGGTGAGCGGTGCCTTCTTACCGCCGTTGGAACAAAAGTCACGGTAACAACAGCTGGATGGATTTGTGCCACACCACGGCGAAGGGTAGGGTCCAGAGGCGACGCCGGAGAGGGTGGAAGGGTCACACAAAACACTGAATCCTAGCTGGAATGGTTTACCGACTAGAGACGACGCCAAACTGGAATTCTTTTGGATGTCGGGAAAAGATCACTTTACTTAACACTACTTTATTTAACTATACTTTTGCACAATGTGGCACTTTCACTTAGTTCTAATCACTTGTTCTTACTATCACGGTGGTTAAATCGATGTTCTCTCTAAGACAGTTGAAATACTTCTCTTTTTGCATTCTGTTAAACGCTCGTATTTATACTACACGGCGCGACATTCTGGTCATCTCGGGCAACTTCGGGAAGGTTCGACGAAATACATTGCTGGCATAGGAAAGAAGTGCCTAGAATGTTCGATGTACATTGCTAGCAGATGCAGGCAGCTTGGAAATGCTTCTCGAATCTTCGAAGGCACGTGTTTCATTCGATTGGCGGATTTTAGCGTAATTTCGCTGTTGCGAACAAATTTGAAAATAAAACTTAAAGTCATGATATCAAAAATATAGTGTAACTAGCTGAGTGCCCGATCTTACTCGGGGAGCCTTTGTCTCACAGCCACTTGTACATCGGTTATTGTAACCGAAATGCTTATAATGCAAAAATACAACGCTTGGTTGTCTTTCGGACGTTCCTCTCCATTTGTCAGCTCCCCCTCTTTTGTCTACCCAGCCACCTGCTCTCCAGTTTTCTTTACGGGAATCCCTATAAAACCCTATAAAGAAAGAAAAACAATGCCATTTTTCCTATTTGCACCTGTCGCTTACAATGGCAACCTCACCCATAGGAAACAAATAGTTTTGTTATTGTACTTTTCTAAACACAGCTTTTTATTTATTTATTAGTTTAGTATTACATGCTATCCCAATTTTTAGTGTCACCATCAGGTGCAAGTATGCTCAAATTATTGGGTGAGCCCACTCTGCACCATGCCACATAAAGTTTACCAAGGGAAAACAATGGTGTTCTCAGATGAACTTCACGCTGTTTGAATGATTGCCCCTGGGACTCAAACAGAGTCGGCCAACAACAATTAGCACTAATGATCGAACACTTTTTATACAGGTCACTTTGATTCGGTGCATAATTACACTTGACAAATCTACAGCTACTGGCATTATAGTTTAGTGTTTCGTATTTTGATTTTTTCTGTTGTACGCACAAATTGTTACAGTCATGTGGGCGTTACTCCCCCCTTCTCGCCAGCAACCTCCGGTCATCAGCTCCTCCTTTTGTCCTGTCCTTATGGGAGAACCGTCTAAACATTTCGGTCCCCCTGTTGTCAACCCCTTCAGTGCTGATTCTCTTATGTCAAGGAACATGTGTACCAAGTTTGGTGGAGATCGGTCAAGGCGTTCTGGAGTTATGGTGGAACATACAAACAAACAAACAAACAAACATACAAACGTACAAACATACTCACGCTCACTTTTATATATATAGATAGTTAGTTTCTATCAATGCTACGAAACCCGTAGAACATGTGTATTTACATCTAATATTTTGCGAAAGCTTAATTTGTAAATTTGTAACTTTCTTATTAATTGTAACAAGAAAATCTTTTGGTGAAGGTGAAACTGGGACACACGTAAGAAAACTTATTATTACACTTAAAAATCACGTTGATTTACAGGAAAAATTGTAACATTCGATGGATAAATAAATTCTATAGCCGACATTGCTGTAATATTACATTTAACAGAATAAACGACCGAGTAAAAATACAAAAACGACGAAGTGTGCAATAATTGCGTGGTGTGCACAATAATTAACAAATTACCCTACTATTCATATAAGTATAATTTTTATGTGTATTTCTGGGTGAGTTGTGTTTATATGTGGCACATGACAATCATATGGAATTTCATTTGGAAATTTGCCTCTAGTTATGTGCAGAATATTTTGAGTGTATGTTGAGACTAATTTTACCATTTGTTTTTTTTTCCTTTTCAGGTATGCTGTAGATCAGATTCTTTCAAATGGAATAGACAATGTTAACGGTAAATATTCAAAGTACTGTACTGTACTGTCGATAATAAAACCTCATAACAATTCGGACATTGTGTTACATTGGGAGTGACCTTTTTGAACATCTCTGCGAAAGTGCGGTTGGGGTGATGAAGACCGCTTAATTCGTAAAGCTGATCAAGAGCTAATGCGGAATCTCTCCAAACTAGAGCCACGTTTCAGTACCTACCTCTTCCCGTAGGGGTAGGGGGGCCGTATCCACAAACACTTTGCTTCCAAATGTTTGCTTGCCGTAAGGACGAAAAAAGCAATCGGTTACTAAGCATTTGTTCTATCCACTTTATGATTATTGAAGGCACATTATGATAACGAGCAGCCCCCAAAATGGAAGCGAAAGATACGTTATCAAACGCGCCTTCAATATCCAAAAAAGTTCCTAAGCAAGATTCCTTTTGTGAAAAAGCAACCTCAATTTTATCCACCACATCATGTATTAAGTGGTTGTAGATTTGCCACTTTGATAAGCATGTTGTGCTGAATGAAGAGGAACTTCTACTAAGCTTGTTTCGCGGATGTAGTGGTCAACAATCCGCTCAAGTGATTTAAGCAAGAAAGACGTTAGACTGATTTGTCTAAAACTTTTTGCTTGCTCGTATGTCGCGCGTCCACCTTTAGGAATAAACCTAATTAGGAATAAACCTAATGGTTATTTCACGCCTTTGATTTGGGATGTACCCAAAAGCAATACTACACACAAACATCCTTCTCAGAATGTGTTTGAAGTACTTGAATCCTTTCTGCAGTAGAATAGGGTATATTCCATCTGTTCCAGGAGATTTGTATGGAGAGAAGCTGTTCACGGCCCACTCAATCGCTTCAGTTGTAACAAGTCTCCGAGCAAAAGCCCATGAGTCTAAGCCACCTAAAACGATTTCTGGATCGTTTCGAACTTCGCCTTCCACACAGCCCGGAATCTATACCTATAAAGAAGGATTTCTGTCTGTCTGTCTGTCTGTCTGTCTGTCCTGTGTTCCTTATAGAATCAAAAACTACTGAACCAATCGGCGTGAAAATTTGCATGTACAGGTTTTTGAGGCCAGGAAAGGTTTTAGTGATGGTTAGAGACCCCTCCCCCCACTAAGAGGGGGGGCTCCCATACAAATGAAACACAAATTTCTGCATAACTCGAGAACTAATCAAGCAAATAGATCCAAATTTGGCATGTGGGTGTTTTCGGTGACAAGAATTTATTCTAGGGTAATTTGAGACCCCTCCCCTCTTTATAAGGGGAATTATAACTCCTCTCCCCTTTAAGAGGGGGGGTTTCCATACAAATTTCCTCATAACTCGAGAACTAATCAAGCAAATGGAACCAAATTTGGCATGTGTGTGTTTTTGGAGACAAATTTTTTTTCTTTGATGAATTGGGACCCCTCCCCACTTTAAGTGGGGGGGGGGGGCTCCTATACAAACGAAATACAAATTTCCTTATAACTCGAGAGCTAATCCAGCAAATGGAACCAAATTTGGCATGTAGGTGTTTTTGGAGGCAAGAATTTTTTCTATGATGAATAAGAACCTCTCCCCACTTTAGGAGGGGGGGCTCCTATACAAATGAAATACAAATTTCCTCATAACTCGAGAACTAATCAAGCAAATAGAACCAAATTTGGCATGTGGGTGTTTTCGGTGACAAGAATTTATTCTATGGTAAATTGAGACCCCTCCCTCTTTATAAGGGGAATTGTAACTCCTCTCCCCTTTAAGAGGGGGGCTTCCATACAAATTTCCTCATAACTCGAGAACTAATCAAGCAAATGCAACCAAATTTGGCATGTGAAGGTTTCCGAGAGCAAGAAAATTTTCTATGGTGAATTAGGACCCCTCCCCACTTTAAGAGGAGGGGCTCCTGTACAAATGAAATACAAATTTCCTCATAACTCGAGAACTAATCAAGCGAATTGAACCAAATTTGGCATATGTGTGTTTTTGGAGACAATTTTTTTTTCAATGATGAATTGGGACCCCTCCCCACTTTAGGAGGAGGGGTCCTATACAAACGAAATACAAATTTCCTCATAACTCGAGAACTAATCCAGCAAATGGAACCAAATTTGGCGTGTAGGTGTTTTTGGAGGCAAGAATTTTTTCTGTGATGAATTAGGACCTCTTCCCACATTAGGTGGGGGGCTCCAATACAAATGAAATACAAATTTCCCCATAACTCGAGAACTAATCAAGCAAATAGAACCAAATTCGGCATGTGGAGGTTTTTGGAGGCAAAAATATTTTCTACGGTGAATTAGGATCCTTCCACACTTCAAGAGGGGGGGGCTTCTACACAAATGAAATACAAATTTCCTCATAATTCGAGAACTAATCAAGCAAATGGAACCATATTTGGCATGTGGGTGTTTTTGGAGGCAACCATTTTTCCCATTATGAATTAGGACTTCTTACCGTTTTAGGAGGGGGGGGGCTCCCATGCAAACGAAGTACAAATTTGCTCATAACTTTAGAACTAATCAAGCAAATGGAACCAAATTTGGCATGTGAGAGTTTTAGATGGCAGAATTTTTTTTCTGTGGTGTATTACGACCCCTTTTCCTTTTAAGAGGGTGGGCTCCCATACAAATGAAATACAAATTTCCTTATAATTTGAGTACTAATCAAGCAAATGGAACCAAATTTAGCATGTAGGAGATTTTTGAGTCTTGAATTTATTTTATGATAGTTAGAGACCTCTCACCCCTGTGGTAGGGGGATATGGACTCTCATACAAATAAAACAGAAATTTTTGCGAAACTCAAAAACTAATCCAACTCGAGAAATTCGAGACTCTTCCATAAAACATTAATCCATAACAAGTCCACAAAAACTATCTATAGTAACACTAGATCATTCAGGACGAGCCGGTCGCGAGTGTTGCCGGTGACCCGCCGTCGGAAGCGCCGCCCACTGGGGGGCTTGCAAAACTCGAGATAGTGACAAAGATCATCCGAGATTCATGATTTATGTACAACACAGGTTAATTTGTGGCAATACGAAGTTTGTCGGGTCAGCTAGTGTGACTATAAAAGAGACATTCCAGGATTTCATTGTCATTCGAATAGTATTCGCCGTACGAACTTCGAATGTTATTAACCTGGTAGTCTTTTTGACAGCATTTTATTAAGTCGACTTGCCTCACCGAAACTGGAAACGTTGCTGCGGAACCTGTGCCAGCTCGTGCGTGCTGAAGATCGTAGAGCCTTTGCATAGGCTCTCCGGGCCTGCTTGAAAGGCTCCACGCCATCCCTACGATGTCTATTCCAGGCTCTCCTACATCGTTTCTTTAGTTCCACGAGAGGCTACTTCAAAAGCTTCCGCAATAAAAGATATTGTGACATCTACAGCCACATCCAAGTCGATCGATGACTCAATCGTCGGTTCGAATCCTTGAAATTTCGTCGCCAGTTCCTCCTCAAAGAGTTCCCAGTCGTAAAATCTCGGATTGCGAAATGTTGCAGCGTTCAAGGAGACACCCAAATGATCAAAATATATAAAGCAATGATCAGATATTGGTGTCTCATTTGAAACATACCATTGTGCCAAGTCATGACTGATCCTGGTAGAGCAGAGTGTTATATCTAACACTTCCTCTCTACCAGCTCGTATGAAAGTTGGACAATTGCCAATGTTGAGTATTCCAAGGTTGGTACTACTCAAATATTCCATCAAATTAGAACCTCTCAGATTGATATCCGAGCTGCCCCAAATGATGTGATGGGCATTGGCATCACTGCCTACAATGAGAGGAAGCCCATTAGATTGACAGTATCTCACCACATTTCTGAAATCGTCGCTGGGAGACGGTTCATCGTGTGGTAAGTATGCAGAACAGTAGACATAGCGCCTATGGACATCATCCACGACGAGTTCTACTGTGACTGCACAAATATCTCAACAATATGCATGTCCTGGGCATCAAACGAGGATTTGTCATACCAGTTTTGCTGAAAACAGCAAAGTTCTGGTTTCCAATATCTGTCGAATGAAAGTACCCCTTGCGAAAATATGGCTCCTGAACCAATGCGATGGTGACAGAGCCATTAAAAAGTTTTTCGCATAAATACAAATTTGTTGCCCGTTTGTGTTGAAGATTTATTTGTGCGACTCTAGCTATTTGACTAGCGGAGTATATGCACAAACAATCTCCAACACAGATCAGACAGCAAATTGTAAGCGAAGCCAATTAAGTTGGCCAGAACGCACTTGGCGTAAAACACATAAGGGAAATTGGGCAGGACTACTATGCTGTTCCCACGAAACGCAAGGGACAACAAAGATCGACCGTACCAGAGCCCCGCATGGCACAGTAGGGGCAAGATGCCCAAAGCACTCCGTTCGCGACTGGCATGTTTTAACCCCTCCAGCCATTCAGTCATCGGCACAGAGTTAGACCTTGACTTAGGGGCTCCTGATTTGCCGATACTCACGGCAGGATCAGGTCCCGTGGCTCAATTTTTGCCCAAACGTACAATTCGGCACCAACCGCCAAAGGGCATAACTGCAGGTTGTGTAAAACAGACCGATTGAGAGTCTCTCTCTCTCTCTCTGTGCTAAGCCAGCTGAGAAAATAACTCTGCCCACACCCCGCACCCACGCCCTCCGAAAAACCGGCGCCGAACTGCATGATTAGATAGCCGGAAACCACACGGCGAGTGTTCCACCTTCTCTGTCTGCGTACGACAACCAAGGTTGCGTACCACCAAGTGCGCAACTTTGGCTGCCGTACCCCAGCCGGCACCTCGTGGAGGTAGAGATAGGAGCTAGAAAACAGAGGTGATATATTTGCACATGTTCACTCATTTGCCAGCCAATTTATATTCCGCCAAAAACAATTCGCAACACCTTTCGTTCAAGTACGGCACGTATGTCTTCCGTAAGCAAAGTTCCTTTCTCTGGAGCCTCTTCCTATTTGGTTTGCGACGCAATGATTTGTAACCCAATCCTACTAGCCTCCATTTCTAGTCTATCGTAGAGTGCCTCCGCCATCCCAAAGTTTTTAGTAGTGATGTCGAGGTCGTCTGTGAAGGCTGCTAGGAGATGGTTACTCTTGCTGAAGATCGTTCCTCTCGTTACGATGCCCGCTCGCCGGATCACACCTTCAATAGCGATATTGAATAACATACATGACAGGCCGTCCCCTTGCCGCAGCCCTTTGCGCAATTCG
Source organism: Sabethes cyaneus (assembly GCF_943734655.1). Classification (NCBI taxonomy): domain Eukaryota; kingdom Metazoa; phylum Arthropoda; class Insecta; order Diptera; family Culicidae; genus Sabethes; species Sabethes cyaneus. Next base: position 20,107,435 of record NC_071354.1, on the reverse strand, counting down.
AAAGGACTCGAGAGTATCCCCGAAACACGCACGTAGCACATCACTCGCTCTAGAGTAGCTTTGATCAGCCGCGTCAGTTTGTCCGGAAAACCGTACTATCTGCTATAGCTGTTCGCGGTCAACTGTATCGTATGTTGCCCTGAAGTCCACGAAAATATGATGCGTGGGCACGTTGTACTCAAGACACTGCTGGAGGAATTGTTGGAGAGTAAAAATTAGAGTAATAATTAGGCCCCCATTACACTCGCCTGATACTGCCCTAAGAATTCTCTTGCTATTGGTGATACACAACAAGAGTAACAAAACCTGGGAGAGCACCTTGTAGGCGACGTTGACCAGCGTACAATCGCTCTTTTTGTAGATAAGACAGACCACACCTTCCACCCACTTCTTCGGTAGTTTCTCCTCCTCCCAAATTCTTGAAATTATCCAGTGAACTGCCGTTGCAAGCGGTTTTTGACCATTTTTGTAGAGTCTATTATTCCGAGTTCCATTGTCAACCGGTACCGGTTGTCTTTGGAATCCTTTAGTAAGCCAATCGCTACATCCAGAATGTCCTTAACGGTCAGGCTGGGATCGCTGATTACACCGTCAATCGTACTATGATAAGTGACGAGCAGGAATCTAAACGTTTTATTTCCATGTGAAAAGTTTCCAAGCAGCGATTTCGTTTGCTTCTTTGAAGTACGGCACAGCTATGCTTCGTCAGTTCCCGAGATATTTGGGTCGGACAAACACAAATCATAGTTCAGTCTCGGTAGTTTTCCACGCTGCAATTTTTTACCGGTAAATTAAGTGATTTTTTACATTGGGTAAAAAACTACCTACTTTTTCAGTACACAAGGTGAAACAGTTAAGCCCAGCAGCTAACGAATATTTTAATTTTCCGATGGCAGTTTCGATAGCCCCAACAGTTACAGGAAAAACGACAAGAATTTACATTTCTTGCTTTGTTGTTTATTGATAAGTTCGCTTTAGGTTCCACTTTAATATAAAAAAAAGTTCGCTTATAATCGATGAAACAGGGATGTATCATACCGTAACTCCTATTATATTTGAATTTTTATAATTTTATTTAAAACAAGCACAGCAACAGCTAGCCTGTAGATTTGCTGCATGGTCTCATGATTTGACTCTAAAAGAAAACTCGACCTGTTTTATGATTTCTTTCCGTATCTCACATGGAAAAGGTTCTAAAAATATGTTCAAAACGTTATTTTATTGTTTTTCTTGCACAAAACGAACAAAACACAAAATGCTGTTTTCTTCTTACCTTAGGATTGGAAGTCTTAAAATCTCTTTAATGATTTCCTTTTTTCGCTATTTGTTTGTTACATAACTGGTTTTCTCATCTTCTTTAGTCGTTTCAATAATCTGCCATAGATTGCTTATAAGTTTTGTTTGTTTGTTTGTTCTGTTCTGGAAGTCCTACTTTTCCGCATTAACAATTATCGATAAAAAAATAAGTTACTGTATGAAGCTACAGTGGGGTTTATTCCACAAAAAACAACAAAACAAACAAAATGAGAGAATAGCCTGCCTATCGTCTATTATTCTTACAGTATATTTGCATGGTGATGAATGTGTGGATGAAAACGTGCGGAAAAATAACTGCATTGAGTACGACTCTGTTTGTTACATACACCACACCTTAGAATAACATCGCTCCCATGCCACCCATCTCGCTTTGCTCCTTGACGAAAATTTCAAAGTACTGATAGATAATCGTTACGGCCAGCAGAATACCGGTTCCGGATCCGATAGCTCCCATAAAATCTGCGATAACCGAAAGTGCTCCGATACACAGCCCTCCGAAGGCAGCCGCCGTTGGGATGTACCGATTCAGCTCGTGGATCATCGAGTTCTCCCGATGGCCACGCATAATCATCTGCTGTTCCTTGAGCTGCTTTGCAACGTCCTTGGCCGAACTGCCCGACACGTCGATCCAGGTCTTCGAGAAAAAGGCACAACTGCCCAGCATGAATACGATGTATAGCAGTGCGTGGATCGGGTCCTGAGCTATGTGTGAAAGGTTCTCCGGTGGCGAAAGGTAGTAGCATAAACCCCCGATCGGGTATGCACGAGCGGGACCTCCCCCAGTCACGTCAGCCCAAGTGCCGAGTAGGTTGACCAGGAAGTTGCCGTGGAATTTTACCGCCAACATCTGGAAAGATTAGGGAGAGGTTATTACGATTGCTTTTTTAGGGAATTGCTCAATAATGGATAGAGATAAGCGCTTATGTCTTATCATAATCGTGCTGAAACATGTAATAATCGTCGCCTTACCTGTGAAATGACGTAAAGATTGGAAACCAGCGCAGATTGCAGGATGATCGGGATGTTGCTCGTGTAGAACAGCTTAATCGGATAGCTGCTGTATTGACCGCGATAGCGGGCCGATTTGATCGGAAGATCCACTCGGAAGCCTTGGAAGTATATGACCACCGCAAAGACCAGCACCGTTGCCAAAAGATTCATCAAATTGGGCAGATTCTGGCGATAGAAAGCCTCCCGAAGTCCTCGAACCTTATCCTGACGGGTAGCCAATAGATGGAATAGAGCAATTACGGCTCCCTCGAACTCAGTTCCTCGTCCAGTGTTGACAGTAGCCGGCGAGAAAGCCTTCCATACGATTGTTTCACAGATGTTGGTAGCAATGAACAGTGAAATACCAGATCCCAAACCGTAACCTTTCTGTAGAAGTTCATCCAGCAGCAGGACAATCAACCCAGCAACGAACAGTTGAATAATGATAAGCAGACAAACACCAGCTCCAATTTCGGCAGGATCACCGTACATTCCAGTCATGACGTACACGATCGCTTGACCAACAGTAATAACCATTCCAAAAAGCTTCTGCGCTCCGTTGAACAGTGCTCGGTCCTTCGGACTGTCACCGACTTCAATAATCTTGGCTCCGGCCAATAACTGCATAATCAAACCAGACGTTACGATCGGTGAAATACCCAACTCCATCAGTGTTCCTCGGTTGGAGGCCAAAATAACTCGAATCCAGTAGAAAGGATCCGCCGAATCCGAACTCATTATACCGAACAGCGGGATTTGACAGCATACCAAGAAAATAAAGAGCGTGATTGCCGTCCAGAGTACTTTTTCTCGGAACTGAATCTTTCGTTCCGGTTTCGCAATTTCCGGCAGGATACTGCAAAACGGTTTGATGATTTCGAGGAATTTAACTGAAAACGTTGAACATTCGTTTAAAATCAATCTTCATTTAGGCGAGAAAAAAAAGGTTTACTTACTTCCCATCTTGAACTAGTTCTTCTTTTTCTTACTGCTAAAAGGGAAAGCTAAAAAACGGGAATTTTCCACCCGAAAATTAGCGAATTTCACTCGTTTTTTTCGCACAAAAATTACAACACGACTTTTGATTCACTTTCTACTACTGTTTTCGATCGATTCTGGAACTTAAATCCCGAAATTCAGATACAGGCAGCAGCCCGACAGCCGCCTTCCTTCCGTGGTTGGTAAGCACTTTTTTCGAAATGAACGAGTCAGTCAGGGAGCGTGCAAAAGCAAAGACGATGAAAGTTGTCCGTTCCCGTCTGCGTCTCGCCTACACGTAAACAGCCAGACGGTGATGTGTTGGAGCTTGCAAACTGTTCGAAACTGACAGGCGGCGCTCTGCTGTCACTGTCAGAAGCGAAAGCTTTGCGAAACTGAGTTTCGTAACGCTCAGTAGGTGTCGTTTGCGAAGCGGTGCTGGTAGGACACTTTTGGGCGTTACATGCGTTTCATCGATTGGGCAAAATGATATTTGAAATGACCGTTGAGTAGCATATAGGTATGGCCACTTTAACATTCATTTTATTTGATTATCATACCAGAATATGCTAACAAAGTTATTTAATTCAATTGATTTGTCTGTTTTCCCTGTTTGTGATTTCTACGGTGCAAACAAAAATATTCCATCTACTGCTGAAGATTATTGAAAAACGTTAGTGGTAAGTAAAGAAGCTTGAAGTTAGGAATTTTTCATAAAAAAATTCCATGGCTTTCTGGAATAATCGTTCTATTATAAAAACTGGCTTCCAAAATTTTGAACCCCATTTTTGATCAGATTTTTGACCAGATTTTGGACTCAGATTCAAGACCTGGTTGGGACCACATTTTTATCAGACTGGTACCAGGCTTTGGATTATTTTGGGTCACTTTTCTAGTCATCACTATTAGTTTAGATCAGTTTCTAGACCTGGAATTGGACCAGATCTTGGAGCTGCATCAGATTCTAGACCAGATTTTGGACCACATTTGTATTACATTTGGACTAGATGTTGAATAATATTTACACCAGATTGTGGTCTTTGTCCGATTCTGGATCACATTTTTTTTATCAGAGTTTGAATCAAATCTGGGTCCAGATTCTGAAACTGGACCAGAATATAAACCAGATTTTGGGCCACATTTTTAATCAGACTAAGCGCCAATCAGCTTTTGAACTAGATTCTGGACCTGAACTAGATGTTGTATCTCCATTAGATTGTGGACAAGATTCTTGACTTCTTTTTTATCAAATAATATTTTGGACCACATTTTTGAGCAGATTTTAGATCAGATGTGGGACCAGATTTTGAATTACATTCTGGACCAAGTTCAGGTTCTGGACCACAGTTTTAGCAAACAGATGCTCAAACAGTTTAGCAGTTTAGATTCTCAAACTGGACCAGATTGTATAATGGATTTTGGAACTGGAGCACATTTTGGATCAAATTTTTAATGATTTAAATCAGTAACCAGATTTTGGATCAGATTTTAAAACAGAATTTCGAGCTGAGTGGACCATATTTTGAACCTGGAATACACTGCCGTGAATCACATGACAGTCCCATTTAAATAGAAAACTCCATAGAAAATGGGTCTGATATACGATTCACGGCAGTACATCAGGGACCGCAATTTTTATCAAACTGTGGACTGTGGACCATGTTTTAGGTCATATTTTTTAATAGATTTTGGACTCAAATTCTAGACCTGCGGTGACATTGCGCATCTCGTTTCGAGTGATTTTCGTTTGAGACGCCCATTTGTTTAACATGGTCGAAACGAACCAAAATCACTCGAAACGAGATGCGCAATGTCACCCCTGGTTCCAGAGCCGTAGAGTGATATTCTGGTAATCTTGACGAAGATCCGAAAATATATTTATCTGTTCATACTAACAGACATATTGTTGTCCTTAGTCTAACTAGTACGAAAAATGTTTAAAAAGCTTCCCGCGAATAGTACTACGAGTGAGGTGAAAATCGAATCACTTGGCTATAGCTCGATGATGGCGCCGTCTGCTGCATAATCTGTCCTTCAAAACGGCACTTGGAGAAACAATCTACAACGAAGAGATAGCGGTTGGGCTCGTAGACTAATATGGTTATGAAGCCAGACGGAGAATCGGCCCTCACCATCAGGATATCAGCTACAAGGATTGCTTGGTACAGATTTCTCCTGGTTGCTAGGGTATCCAGTCCGATTAGCATCAGGCGTGTTTCTTAGTATCTTGGTAGTTGGAGCGGGTTGCTCCATATGGCAGGCGACGGAGGGCGAATCGTGCAACGCCGCTTCCGAAATTTTTGTAATTCATAACATCTAAGTACCCATCACATAACTTATACCGTTTTTGTTTTTGACGTAGGACTACGTCTTACGGCAAGTTTTGAGATAGGGTGTCATTCCAAAAAATCGAAAAATGCGAGCGTCACGAAAAATGAAAGGTTTTGAGCGCTAATAGCTCAGCGGTTTTCCGATCGATTTTCAATATTCTTACACCAATCGATCGGAAAATCTTCTAAGAATTTAGCCAAATGAAGAAAAGTATGGATTCTTGATGTTGAACTATTGAAAAATTGAAAATAATGAGCCTATGTTTTACCAGAATTCTCGCTTCGCGATTGGTTGGAAGATTCTTTACGATGATCTAAACCTATACCAATTTGATATCTGTGCTTGGGAAGTAAGCCAAAACAAGTGACCAAGTTTCCTCATTTCAACAAGATTTCTTAACACCGCGGTTCAACCTAGACCATTTTGATGTCCTTGCTTGGGAAGTACGCCAGAGAGAGTGACAAGGCCCCCTCGAACCAACAGATTTCTTACGAACGCGATTAAACCTAGTCCAATTTGATGTCTGTGTTAGGAAAGTGTGCCAGAAAAAATGACAAGTTCATTGTCCCAACAGATCGCAAATTCTTTACTGCGAGACGATTAAACCTCGGCGAATTTGATATCTGTGTTGGAAAAATGTGCTACAGCTGTAGCTTTCGGTTATAATACGACTCTGTATGAAGGTGAAATTAGTCATCATCGATTCTGCCAATTTCAAAAGCAGTTTTTTCGTTTGAAACAAAAATTCGGTTTATGAAAATATATTCGCTGTGTTCAGATTGGCAAGAAGAATGCAGTATATACATTTTTATAAACACAATCCCGCTTTTGAGCCGAAAAGGCTTCCGAAATTGGGCTTTCCGACGAAAAGTCAATGACTGCTAGTTTCCCGTGAATACGCATGCTTACCGTTTCATTAGAAGCGTATTAAAAAGATGTGCTGTTGATAAAATAGGATTGAATTGGTAAAATCCCTTCAACGTGGAGAACCATAGGTAATAAAAACAATCTTTAATTTCAGTAAGGTAGCAGGAAAGCAATAGTTTGTGTTCTTGATTTTGTTAAATTGTTTTCAAATGCACAATCTTCTGAGAATTGAACGTATGCAATGTTACTACTTTGATCAATGTTACACACAACGCATGTAGCATGTATATATGTTGCATATAGCATGTATACATGAAGAATCGAATGATTACAAGCATGAATACATGCTACTATCACTACAAAGAGACTTACGTAGTCCTGCGTCAGCTATATATGCGGTCGTGTCTTGTACACAACCTCTCTGATTTTTTTAACCTGGGTTAGTTCCAACTTGACTACTTAATAAACAAACATTTTCGGGAGAATATACAAATATTTTCGGGTTGTCCGTGTATTGCTTACAGCGGGGTTGAAACTGTGAAAAAACCCAGAGCGAGCCCGACGTCTAAAAAGTTCAACCCAGAGCGAAGCTAAGTTCAACCTGAGTGAAAAAACCACGGGGTAAATCACTTCCTGCATAAATATTCAATGTGATAATTATATTTACTATTTTAGATGTGTCCACCTTATCATAACAACTCTTGTCACATACTGATGGGACTTGACAGCTCAAGATCGTATTGAAAAAGGTGGAAACTTCCGTAAAATATTCATCAATACCGGTAAATATATTTAGCATCCGGGTAAAAGTATGTATATATGCATAAATATATTTAATATATTTAATAGATTTGAAGTGATTCGCCCCGTGGAAAAACGTTTTGACAGCCATTCGATTGGAACAAGGGCGAACCTAGGTTGGATCTGAGCAAAACCAAAAACGCTATTATTTTATACTGATGGCTCAAAGGACGGCTGTGAAACAGGAGCCGGAATCGTATCTGAAACAGAAGCATGTAGCGTCTTCTCGGCTGAAGCTTTTGCTCTATGAAAATCCACTGAAGAAGTAAAAGAAGATAGTCCAACTTTGGTGCTCACCTATTCTACCTGTATTGATATTCATGGAGGTCGCTCCAAACATCCGTGGATCCAAAAAGTGGAAAACGCTTCCGTAGTGCGCAATATTACTTACTGCTGGATTCCAGGTTACTCGCCAACTTGCGACGAAAAAAAGTGCCGATAACTATTCCGATCTCAGCTCAAGACACTACGAGATTCATAACGGGTAAAATTCGGAATGCTCAAGAAGAAATATACAATATGGAGAAAAAACCGTGCTTAATGTTTTGAAAGACACAAAACTTTACTACCAAATGTAATCTAATTCTTCTAGTTTTAAGTTAGACACCAATGCCACAACAGTGGTAAAGTGTCTTAAATAAAATATAAATAAAAAAAATGAAGATCAATGCCGCTTACATAATGGGGATTCAAGACTGCCGAGCAATCCTCCGGCGCCGGACGGACAAGCGTTCAGTAAAAACTCTTCAAATCAGTGAAGCTTTTCGCGGTTCTTACAATCCGGCCAAGACTGCGGGATGCTTTAGCAACGATGTAGTTTATGTGCTGCTTGTAGCACAGCTGAGAGTCAAGGAGGATTCCCACGTCCTTTATGCAGAACTCTCTTTTGATCAGTTTACGCTGAGATGATAGCCGAAAAGCATTGGTCATTTTTTTTCTTGGTGAATTGACAATACCTGCTAATGTTGAGCACCATTCTATTTTTCTATCTTCGAAGTTTTCCAGTTGTTGCAGAAACGTCGCGTCTTTTTCTTTTTTGACTTCGAGATAGATTTCAAGTTCATCAGCAAAGGAAGGTCTGGGTCCACGTAGCGGAAAATTTTCATAGTTGACATATAATACGAAGATGAGTGGGTCTAGATGGCTGCCTTGTGGAATACCCCAGATAACACAAGATCGTAATAGAAAGTTCACATTAAATCGTTTTCATGTCAATTTTACATTGGAATTGTATAATGATTAGATTATGTCAAAACAAACATTGCTTTGCAGTCGTACGTGTCCTCATATACAACTTATGACTGTTAATTGTAAAGCAGTATAGATAATTGCAATATTTAGTTATATCTTAATTACATGTTCAGGCGTATTAAGTTGCGTGTAATAAAAACCGCTGTATAAAATGCAAGATAGAATTACAAATAATCGTCGAACAATTGTGTCGAAGGCCACTTGTAAATAGGTATATATCACATCCACTTGTGCCTTACGTCCCATTTCGGCAATACAATTAAAAGTGAAGTCTAGAAGATTTGTAGTCACGGAGCGGCCAGCCAAGAAAACGTTTTTGGTCCGAAGAATTTTAGTATCTGATACGTTGAACTAAAGCGGCATTCAAAATTATTTCGAACAATTTGGAGGCAGCAGGCAAATTCGTAATACCACGGTAGTTTCTGGCGATCCCCACTCTTGAAGACCGGAAACGGAAACACAAAAGAGTGCTTCCAAATCTCAGAAAAACTCCCTTGTGCAAAAGATTTGTCGAAAATACAACAAACGGTTTAGCCAAGGTTTCGTCGCAACGGCAGTCGGCAGCTGCTCTTTTCGATGTCTTCAAGTATCGCAAATCTGCAGTCTGCCAAAGTACATGTTTGACAGATGCAGTTGTGCGTGTCGTACAAGCCAATCAATAGCATAATTAGGGATATTCGAGAAAGTCAGAACAGCAACATTGATAGTGTTATTATCTAGAATTTCGTCCCAGTTGATATCTAGTAATATATCTAGATTACCAGAGAAGTCAGTTCGTCTATTGAGCTTGCTGACGTTTATCGTACGCACACATCGATGCGCGTTTTGTTGTTGCTGTTGTTAGATTTTACATTGATTTTACACGTTTGTTTTTGTTTTCCCACAGTTATGCTCCGGTAAAAACATCCGTTTGAGTGAAAAACGATACGTTTTTGTAGCCTTTTTCAATGGGCTTAGCAAGCTCTATAGTCGTAGCTAACGGCATCCCCTGTGCTACAGAAATTTTCCGAAATATCTACTACAAGCGAACCAGGCGAACCAGGATGATGATAAATTTGATCAAGTTATTCGGTTTACAGTGGCAGCTCTTGTCTGGTTCGGGCTCAAAATGCCCTTAAAGTGTACAAACTCAGATTTTGAGTAGTTTTTCAACCAAAAAATTGGTAATAAGAACTTGAAAGTGCGTTATTTGTCACAGAGAATTAATCAATTATCGGTAGCAAGTAGCCAAAATTGGTTGAATTTTTACCCAAAATTTGAGCTTGTACATTGTAAGGGCATTTTGAGTTGTTTCAACCTAGCTTTAGCTAAATCCGACCTATCAACGGGTACAATCATTTAAGAGTGTAGGTGCTACATTTCGTTATCGAAACTTGACCTTCTGTTGTTATACGACAGACTTCGCAGCCAGGTGTTTAGAGTACAGGACAATTGCAAGGCCAGTTGCTACGATCCAATTCACTCTAACAGCCTCTCCCAGCCGGGATTCGCACATACGACGATTAGGCCAGTATCATATCTCAAGGCCAACTGGTAGACCTTCGTGCTGACAATTCGGTGCACAAAAACAATCCCAATCGGTTCCTCTCTCTCAGGTTCTAATCAAGTTTCAGTTAAATTCGATCTTTTCACTGGTAAACATATTTAAGAGTGTAGTATAACAGTTCTTAATTATGGAGTTAGTGATGTCAGAATGGTTCAATTATTCGGTGAGCGTTGTGTGCACTACTCGATCAAATCAATAACTGCTCGGGCTGGCTGTATTCTACTAAAATTTAAAAATGATTCGAATATTTCTTTTGTTATTCGATTAGTTTAATCAATCGAACGATTAACGGACATCCCAATATGAAGTCAATCAACTATTCGAGAAAATAAACAATTCAAAGGCCTTGCTAAGGTTGTCACTTGGCTAATGTTTTTGAATTTATTTAGAAACAATGAAACATAATTACACTTTTCTGGGAATTCTGGATTTAGGTTTCAAATAGTCACAATAGAATCGCCACTTCGCTACTTTGAGCACTGATTACAGCATTTCTAAGAGTCAAGCACTTAATTTTCACATACCATATTGTACTAGACATGTGAGCGTTTGCGCCATTTGACGTCATGGTCGCAAGCATGTAACAGTAATAATTTGGGACACGTGCAATATATCGTCCTGTTTAAGAATGCACCTTAGTGATTACAATGCGTTCCGGCTGATTAAAATTAGTTCCAGCGCTTTAATTTTCAATAGTAGTCACTCCCAATGGTAACAACTTGAAGAACTAAAGCTAACAAGAAGATTGATATGCTGATATCCCCCACTTAGTCAACCAATCGCTTAGAATAAAGTAAAACAATCAGTACCCCGCTTAGACTGCCTAAAATAGCTTCACTGCTTCCCTACGCTAATATTTTCCTGAATTCTGCAGATAAAAATCTATAGAAATTAATAAAAAATCCCACTCAGTTTTCTGTTGCAGTTCTGTGATAATCGATAAACAGGGAACTTCTATACAAAACTCTTCTAGTAGCATAATCCTATTCTATTCAGAGTGGTTAACCACTCGAATCGATTTCAAATTTGTTTCACACCGATAACGTTTGGCAGAGAAAAACATCATCGTCACAGCAAAAAACCGCACGTCGTACCGCGCGCCACCGTCCCTACATCAGTGTTCTACCGGCTGCTCCTCTCCCGCTGCTTGTTTCAACAAACTCTCCGACAAAACCCTGACCTATGACCCCGAATTTTGGAGTGTGACTTTTCTGCGCATCATTACTGGTCCCGTTCCGATAGTGCGCTCGCTCGCATGTCCCTTTCGATTACTGACCCTGCATCTTTCAACCTACCCGCACTCCACTCCTCTCCGGTCCAGCAAGCTAACCAAAGGTCCTCTTTCTTCGTACGTTCTCCGGCCCGAATGTCCTAAGAAAATGTCCTTGCAACCTACTAAACGTACCACCTCTTCCCACTAAAACACGCACACATCATTTCCCTGCACCCTTACCCTTACCCTGATCGCTTCACTGTTGTTAACGACAACCGAAATAGTGCGGGTTGCCTAGCTAGCAGGGGCAACAAACAACTGTCATTGCATTGGCTCTTCACTCCAACCATCCTCCACCTACCAGAGCAAAGGTTCTCTGAATGACATGAGCAGAAACAGAGCGAGCATTCGGCAGAGTTCACTAACACCAGAACCATACATATTTAGTAGATAGGTACCGCTCTGGTCCGACAAAGTCGTTGTACGCGATTCTCCTTGAGCTTGATCTTTACACTTCTCTTCTGTTACAATTGTGTGTGTGTGTTTGTTCAACGGCAAATTAAGGGGAGGTGGTTTCACTATTGAAACCCATACAGCCACACACCCACATTGCTGTTCGTGTGCGCGCGTCTATGTGCGCCCGTATACAAGCATGGTCCTATATGCATGGCGTGCGGTATACCTTTCAGGCGTACACATTATCGAGCAGAGCAGCGTGCTTCAAGCGTTGGTATGTATCATCTTCGGTGGCGCCAGGCAGACACGAGACAACAGCAGCCAGCCAGCCAGCAGGATGCAGTCGCTATTGTTGAGGGTGAGAAAAATGGTATTTTAATTTTATTCGCTGGCCGCGGGCCGTCTGACTAGTGGTTCGGTTAGAGATAGAGAGAGGACGGATCAAACGTTCACTTTTGCTTCTAGCCTTGGCTTGACATACTGCTGATGCACAGTTGTTGTTGTTGTTGTTGTTGTTGACGTTGGTTGGTATGTATGTACGTATGTACTTCTAAGCATTGTTTTAGAATCTATAACAAACAAGATTTGCGAATAAAGGATGTGCGCAACCCGCGTGAAGCAAGCTTCTCGCAAACTGAAGTTTGCGTGGAAACTTTGTCACTGATATAATAATGGCTCCCGGGAAAAGTTTCCGGCTATGATGGTTTCCCTGCATGATGAAGGTGGTAATTCCCGGGGCGCGACGGAAGTGGACACTTGCAGGCGTGATCTGACAAAAGATCAGGAAAACAAAAGTGCTCTCTGCAGTGCACTGCAGACGTTCGTTGATTAGAGGAATGGCAAAGGATTAATGTTGTTGGAGCGCTTTCTAAGACAATAGGATAAAGGTGATTACTAATTTTGACTGTAGGTAAAATAATTGTAACCATTTTATATTAATACTCAAAACCAAAAACAAACTGACATGCAACAACTTTTTCCCAACAAAATTGATCTGTTTATGGTGGACGGTAGCTGCATAGAATCTGTAATAGACTAGCGATACCAGTATTTTTGGAACGGAGATAAGTTGTAGAAGTTAGCAAACGCTGTTCGATGCATGTTAAAATTGCAGGCACTCAATTCTGTTGAATGGAAAACAAATCTCGAAACGTGAGTGAGTTTAACCAACCTTACTTGATTACTTGTAAAAGTTACAAATTTAAGTCTGACGCCATTTAGAAACCCAAGATGGCGAAAAGATGTCGAACGGAATGGATAAAAATTCTAACAATATTAGTAATTTTGGAATGGAGATCGTTTGTAGATTCAGAAAATCGACTCCATTGTAAGTCAGACAGTAGTCTAGTAGACTATCTACCAGAGTACAGGATTTACGAAATTTCCGAGAATTTCAATATTTTTCTCTGTTCTGAATTTTTATAAATAATATTTTTCTAGTTTGAAATCTAAAACGAATACATAAACATTATGTCTCTGTTTTGTTAATTAGTCCATAATGTTCAATAATTCTAAGCCTGAAAACACAAAATGATTCGTCCATCACGCTTATTCCTTCCTTGCGTCATGAGCCGTAGCTGAATTGTTGAAAGCAATACGGTTCATTACCAGTTGAAAGCAATACGGTTCATTATTAATGTTCGTCTTTTGTACACCATGGAAAGCAAAAACAGACTTTCTCCCAATTACATTGGCTCTATCAAGTGTTTCTCTCCACTGTACGTGGTCCTGTGCTACTCATCACCAATTCGTTGTTCGTCTCGCCATATGCAAGTCGGCTTCAACCTGGTTGAATCATCTAGTATTTTGGCACCTCTATTCCGCGTGTCGGTAGAGTTCTTGATGGCCTTTCGAAGCAAACCTACAGTCTGAAGTCCATAGAGGACCTCCTGTTGGTTACGTTTCAAACTTGTCCTGTCACGGTCGCCATGTGATGGTAATATGACGAACGTTATTCACTTGTCCTGTCACGGTCGCCATGTAATGGTAATATGACGTTGATATGAACGTTGCTCACTTATAAATGTTTGTTGCCGTGTACTGCTAAAAAAAGTCGATTACACCACGATCACGCCGAGGACCCGGGTTCAAATCCCAACCCCGCAGAAGTCATGAATGACCCAAGCTGGTTGAAGTGACTATAATAATCAAACAAAAAAAACACGATCAGACGAGCGTGCGAACGAATATACACTCAAGTCTTTTTTTACACGGTTTGTTTTTTTCGATTACTCGAAAACGGTGCAGCTAAGGAACTATTTACAATCTACGTGAGGAATGTCGAGCTACTCCCAAATCTATTGAGAAATAAATGAATGGTCTCTAAGTTACCCCGTTCTTAATACTCAAAAAACTAAACCGTGTAAAAAAAGTACTTGAGTGTAACTTGGATGTCATCGTATTTGATCGTTTTTAAGGAAAAACTGATTGATGTTGCTCGAGCAGTCGATAGCCTTCTAAAGAAATCCAGTTTGGTCGGGCCCGAACCAATGACCAAAAGACTACCGTTTATTATTCTAACCCGGGTATTTCCGTTTCTTAAAACTTTATTTTATATTTTGCATGACAGTTAATGAAGCGACTGGAAATCAATTATACCACGATCACAATTAAATGTGCTGATGTATTATTTTTGCATCATCGGCAATATCGGGTTTTTGGCCTTTGAAATAGTGGCCTGACGCTTGAGTTCGTAATATGATGCTTTTATTTATACATCAATCTCAGTGCACCCAGACAGTAAAAGAATATGCAAAATTGACAGGGTACGCATATGTGACGCCTCTTCCCGTTTAAATGAATATATCAAATTTATAACAGGATGTGTTCTAAATAACAAGTATTTTAAAACAAAATCTCCTTTGTGTTTTGTTATAAACTTGGTCTAGTTAGTAGTTAAAATAACAAAAATTGTGAAAAATTTTGCTCTAGGCAAATCACAAATATATCCAATTATGATATAATTTGATCTAGTTTATATCAAGATAAGTTACAAAAATCAGCTATCCCGCTGTATATCCCAATTGTAACAAAGCGTGTTATAAGTAACAGAACGAGATAGAATCTTGGTAGAACATTTTGTGTGACGCAAGTTTTTCTATCACATTTATAACAAAGTTTAATAGAAATATGGAATGGAATGTGACTTAAGTAAGTGAGTCACTAAATTAGTGCACGCTGCAGTGGACGGTTTACGAATGTCATTTCGGAAGCAATCGTTTCAATTGTCCCTGAAAAGAAACATTTATAATGATACCCTGATACAGCATTTGGGAGTAAGAAAAGAGGTTCAAATTCGTGCAGCATCCGCAAACTGTTTATTTCCATCCTTTATTGGTAGTATACGATTATTACTTACTTACTGACTTACTTTGTCGGCAACAATCCAATTATCGATTCTTGTCGAATTTAGAATCCGTCTCGAAATTTTTCGGTCTTGAACTGCCATTTTCCAATTACCCCTAGCATCAGCTGTTTGAGCGTCCTTGTCAATAGCGCACATCCAACGGGTTCCAACAATCCAACCATGTTCAAGCCTAATCCACTAAAGCTCACTTCGTTCAATTGAATCGTACACCGCCTTAAAGTCTATAAACAGATGGTAAGTCAGCAAGTTGAATTCCTGAAATTTGCCGAGGATCTGTCTCAAGGCGAACAGTTGTTCCGCCGTGGAGCGTCTCTTTCGAAAACCGCACTGATATTCGCCAACAAAGGTGTCCTGCAACGGCCTTAGTCTATGAAACAGGATGCTGGAGAAAAGTTTGTATGGAGAATTGAGGAGAGTAATGTCCCGGTTATTGCTACATTCGAGTCGATGGCCCTTTTTCTAGTTATGCCATATGAGACCTTGCAACCTGTTTGTAATTATTTCCCACCTCAGTCCATATCTTTAGTATAACGTGATGGATTGCCACAATACTGTTCGCTTCCGACTTTCAAATGTGCGGCGAGGATGCGTCCTTTCCAGCTACTTTGTCGTTTTATAGCTCTATCGCTGCTTTTTAACCTCGTCGGTGAATAAGCTGTCTACCACTGACTGACTGACTGACTGACTGACTGACTGACTGACTGACTGACTGACTGACTGACTGACTGACTGACTGACTGACTGACTGACTGACTGACTGACTGACTGACTGACTGACTGACTGACTGACTGACTGACTGACTGACTGACTGACTGACTGACTGACTGACTGACTGACTGACTGACTGACTGACTGACTGACTGACTGACTGACTGACTGACTGACTGACTGACTGACTGACTGACTGACTGACTGACTGACTGACTGACTGACTGACTGACTGACTGACTGACTGACTGACTGACTGACTGACTGACTGACTGACTGACTGACTGACTGACTGACTGACTGACTGACTGACTGACTGACTGACTGACTGACTGACTGACTGACTGACTGACTGACTGACTGACTGACTGACTGACTGACTGACTGACTGACTGACTGACTGACTGACTGACTGACTGACTGACTGACTGACTGACTGACTGACTGACTGACTGACTGACTGACTGACTGACTGACTGACTGACTGACTGACTGACTGACTGACTGACTGACTGACTGACTGACTGACTGACTGACTGACTGACTGACTGACTGACTGACTGACTGACTGACTGACTGACTGACTGACTGACTGACTGACTGACTGACTGACTGACTGACTGACTGACTGACTGACTGACTGACTGACTGACTGACTGACTGACTGACTGACTGACTGACTGACTGACTGACTGACTGACTGACTGACTGACTGACTGACTGACTGACTGACTGACTGACTGACTGACTGACTGACTGACTGACTGACTGACTGACTGACTGACTGACTGACTGACTGACTGACTGACTGACTGACTGACTGACTGACTGACTGACTGACTGACTGACTGACTGACTGACTGACTGACTGACTGACTGACTGACTGACTGACTGACTGACTGACTGACTGACTGACTGACTGACTGACTGACTGACTGACTGACTGACTGACTGACTGACTGACTGACTGACTGACTGACTGACTGACTGACTGACTGACTGACTGACTGACTGACTGACTGACTGACTGACTGACTGACTGACTGACTGACTGACTGACTGACTGACTGACTGACTGACTGACTGACTGACTGACTGACTGACTGACTGACTGACTGACTGACTGACTGACTGACTGACTGACTGACTGACTGACTGACTGACTGACTGACTGACTGACTGACTGACTGACTGACTGACTGACTGACTGACTGACTGACTGACTGACTGACTGACTGACTGACTGACTGACTGACTGACTGACTGACTGACTGACTGACTGACTGACTGACTGACTGACTGACTGACTGACTGACTGACTGACTGACTGACTGACTGACTGACTGACTGACTGACTGACTGACTGACTGACTGACTGACTGACTGACTGACTGACTGACTGACTGACTGACTGACTGACTGACTGACTGACTGACTGACTGACTGACTGACTGACTGACTGACTGACTGACTGACTGACTGACTGACTGACTGACTGACTGACTGACTGACTGACTGACTGACTGACTGACTGACTGACTGACTGACTGACTGACTGACTGACTGACTGACTGACTGACTGTCAATGACTGACTGACTGACTGACTGACTGTCAATGACTGACTGACTGACTGTCAATGACTGACTGACTGACTGTCAATGACTGACTGACTGACTGTCAATGACTGACTGACTGACTGTCAATGACTGACTGACTGACTGTCAATGACTGACTGACTGACTGTCAATGACTGACTGACTGACTGTCAATGACTGACTGACTGATTGTCAATGACTGACTGACTGTCAATGACTGACTGACTGACTGTCAATGACTGACTGACTGACTGTCAATGACTGACTGACTGACTGTCAATGACTGACTGACTGACTGTCAATGACTGACTGACTGACTGACTGTCAATGACTGACTGACTGACTGTCAATGACTAACTGACTGACTGTCAATGACTGACTGACTGACTGTCAATGACTGACTGACTGACTGTCAATGACTGACTGACTGACTGTCAATGACTGACTGACTGACTGTCAATGACTGACTGACTGACTGTCAATGACTGACTGTCAATGACTGACTGTCAATGACTGACTGTCAATCACTGACTGTCAATCACTGACTGTCAATGACTGACTGTCAATGACTGACTGACAATGACTGACTGTCAATGACTGACTGACAATCTACTGAGGGTGATTGTAGATGCACAGATGCGGACGAACATGCGCTCTTTGTAGGGTAAATTAGTTTATCTGAATCTGGATCTTTGAAATCATTTTCTCTACGATTTCACAATTTCCCAGGTACAGACGATACAATTGTGTACGGTTTGACTACTTCATTATTGCCCTCGATCAAACTGAACCTCGATATGGTGTAGGGCTTCTGAATGTGGGTATATATTAGAATCCTTCCGTGAATTCGAGTGGGACTCGGGATAAAAATTACTAAATATGATTGTTGTGTTGTTCAGAAAATGCCTTCATGCTGAATAGGAATAAGGCCAGCATGGGGATCTCTGATAAATAATAGCTTTAAATTAATTCAACTCTTGGATATTCTAAATTCTCTTAAAAATCTCCTAAAAATCCTTTATATATAGAGAAGGCGACTAGGAATTTAATGCTGCTAAGGGATAATGAGCAAAGTCACCAGATCCGGTTGGATATCGAAGAAAAATCTACTGGAGTTTTTGGAGCGTCTTAGTAGAAAACGAAACCTGGAAATAAAACAAAAAGAAAATTTATCCAATTTAATTCTACTATGTACATAGTAGATACATAGGGTAGACGCACCAGTAGTGGTGGAAACTCGAATTATTCCATTATTTTTGCAGATTTTGGTACAAGTTTGATAAGTATCGAGCTACAGTATTATTACAGTAACAGTATTATATGATAAGTATAATCGCAGGTTACTGAGTCTGCTTTGACAAGCGAGTGGTCGTGAGTTCGAATCTTAATCTTAGTAGAATCAAGCCAACCGATGTCAAGTAACTTTAGCATGGGTTTATTCTCAGGCCCCTCATTTACCCTTCCTTCATGCTGTATTCTATATTTACCCACTGAAACCTCTTGACAGTGCAAAAGTCCCTCCTCTAGTTAAGTGTACTGGTCAGAGGTACGAATGAGTCCTCGCCAGGGACGGCTATAATATGGGATAGTGCTGGCACCGAGGAATAAGTGGGTAAAGTAGATCAATCATTGAAGGAAGGGTAAACCCCAATACACACAAGCACGCATAAAATTTTGCAGGCATATCACTCACTCAATTGCGATTATAGCAAAAAGAAATGCAGTGCAGGTCATACAGCAAACACCCGGGTGATATCACAATAGATCAACTATACTGGTCGCAGTGATGAGTCCACACATGAAAAACTATAAGGTATACAGGCCTAAGGGTTGTACGAAAGGGAGACGTAGGACTATGTCAGATCATTAGATCAAAGACTAATGTAATGATCAAAGATCAAAGACTAATTTCTGGCATAAGTACGTTTATAAGAATCTGTGAGTCCCATTGTTTAAGTGAATGTTTAAAAGAGATTCAATTCTTCATTAAAAGCAATGGTTTCAAACCATTTTAAAATAAAATCATGCCTCCAAAAACCCCCACCTCAATTTAGTTCCATTTGCTTGTTTTTTGTTTCATTTTTTTATAGGAGCCACCCCCCCCCCCCCATTCCCTTTAAAAGGGGAAGAGATCTCAGTATACCATATAAAAAAATCCTGCCTTCTAAAACCCTCTCATGCCAATTTTGGTTCCATTTGCTTGATGATTGAATGAAAATTGCTCTCTTACTTCTTACCCCCTCCATAAAATTACTGGTCATTTTAACTATCCAACGACACATAAATTGTTCAGTTTCGTTCAGTAGTTCAGTAGTTATTACCATTTGAAATCTTTCATTCAAACGTTACGCTTCTATTTTTGTTTTCACAAAGTGCTACCCAGTCCCAGTATAGTAAACAAAGACGTAGTCCTACGTCAAAAAAAAATCAGAGGAAGGGTGAAAGCAGGTAAAATGAAGCACTGAAGAAAGGTAGGAGCAAAATATTAAAAACATCGTTGACATGATTGGTCATTTGCCCGTATTACGCAATTAGTTGCAAACATGTAACTATGCAGGCTGCGGAAACAGTGGGGTGGTTGGTAGCAGCCCGTTTTTTCTTTGGGTTTGGTGACGGATTCCCGTTTGGAACACTACGTACTGACTATTTGGTCTCGAGAGCTGGGAAGTGGGTGCGACTCTATGGTTTAAAGGTTTTGTCGACTACCGCGAACGCCCACGTCGTGTTGCGTGCTATTTACTTTGTAGACCTATCTTGGGACAGCGCATAAGTGTCAGTGCGATGCAAGAAGAAATTTGTTCCACGAGTCGAGCCCTAACAAATTGACTGCTGGCCCGAGATATGTCTTCCTGTTGGTTCATTTGTGGTTGTTTGTGTTAGACATTTTTAGGCGGGGATGACGAGATCTCCACTTCCTCACTACAATGCATTTTACAACTCGATACAAAATATCCAGGGCAAAGTACATTTACAAACTGAATCTATCTATCATTTTTCCACTCATTATTAACATCATCATCATCATCATATTTAGAATATGACAATCCGGCCTTTGGGAGAGAGAGATCTCAAAGTCAGGTCTTGGAGCCCGCACAGGGTCGGAACGCCTCCGCCTGCGGGCATGGGCGTGTCGGCTATGCTTGGGGCTCACCTGTGTTTTTGTGGCGACATTACCTGTTTCGTCAGGTAGAACTGGTGTTTGATACCTGATACGCTGATGATGAGTTTTGTACGCTTTTAGGTGACCAGCTGAATAAGCCGAAAAAAGCTAAAGGTTTGACTGCCTTATTATTGCCACTAATATTGTTTTTCATGATACGAATTCCAGAGAGCTTTTTTGGTAGAGATCATTTGCGATATGGAGTTTAATTTAGTAGCAACAGTACCAGGGGTACAAATATGAAACCGGATTTTAAAAAACACACTCGTATTGCATTCAAATGAAGAATTCTACTTTATTCAAACTTTCATCGATTGATAGCTATAAATTTTTCCCATCTCCAGCAATTTGTAGATGTCCAAAAAAATTGTTCCTTTTTATCAAAAACTATTAATCAAGCCAGGAAGAAGCTAACAGCTACTCACTAGTAAGCCGCATAAGAAATAACTTCCCAATAAAATGCCAGTAATCTTTTTCGTGGCCGTTTTTGCAGCGTCTGATGGGCCATTGTCATTGTTGCATGCATCATTTTGTGTTGCCTTTTCTGGTATTCTGGTCGTTTTTCACCCATAGCTCGATTCAAATTGATCATTTGTTGTCGGCAGCGTATTCAGTCTTAACGGTTACGCTAGGTTTGAGTAGCTCATAGTAGATCAAATCCTTCGGATCTCACCAAACACAAAGCATTGTCGTTTGTCCAAAGTGACTGGATCGTGCAACCGATGTAGATGGTTTCCTGGGGATTTCAAGATCTTTAATGCTTAGGATTCTCGAAACAAATGCACTTTTCAACGCCGGTCATAGTTCGATGAAGAAATGACTACTTCTGATAGCTTGAAAGAGCCATATTTCACTGGTGATTTTTCGATTTACTTACCGCACTCGCTCGTGGGTTGTCGGCAGGCGGTACTGTGAGTCGTTAGCGGGCTGTACAGAAAGATGCTACGAGGCTGTGCATTCGCGAGTGTGTAGGTAGCAGAATGTGTGCACGCAGCACCAGCTATGTTTCTCACCCTCACTTCCGTAAGAGTAGACATCATTTGGTTCTCGCTCGATTTGCAACATTGGCAGTTCGCTGTCGTTTCCACTTTTCCATACGTTTTCCCTGGTCTGAGTCTGTCACGTTGAAGCCACCATTTAAAAAAAAATTAAACCACTCAAAGTACTGCGATTTCCCTAGAGTATGATGTAAGCTTTGACAGACATTCAATGTGAGATTTCGCAGTAACTTTTCTCAAATGATAGCAGAAAATTATTACTGGTAGCAAATCGTACTTTCCAAGCACAAAAGTTGACATGTTCAAAGCTCTTCGAATTCGATCCTATGTTCCTATGTTAAATTTTACTTTTATTGATTGAATTTTCATAAAAAAGTGTATATTAGCTGATTCTGACCATCTTTACGATGTTGCTCTTTACAAGGTTAAACAACTTTGCACTAAATTACGACCAGACAAGTAATTTGTGAGTTGTTTTATTTTACGTCCGCTGTTCTAACAACGCCTTTATTTAAAACCAAAACCGAAAAAAATCCTCTGAGAAAGGAAAATGCAATTTTTCAATTGCAGCTACTAGAGAACACGCATTGACGGAACGTTGATTTCGCTAGTAGGGATTATTGCTAAGCTTGTTTCGTTTCGAGTAGAACTCGTTTTTTTTTCTTGTTGCTTAGAAATATACTCCAATTCCTGCGGGGCACTTTAAGCACTCTTCCAAAAGAAAACTCCCAACTGCATTGCCACCGCCGCCGCCAGCGGGAAAAAGCTTTCATTCGTTTCAAACTGTTCAAAAAATAAACGGGCAAACACACGCGCCGTAGGAGTGTGGGAAAATCGAAAACGAGAGACACATAGCACATAACCTTCCTGCTGCTGTTGCTCGCTGCTCTCGGAAGGAAGAACCCCTCCGAGTACATGGTGGAAGGTTCTGGTGGATATTTTCCGTTTGCGCTATGCACGGAGTGCTTTCTATTATTATATTCTTTTTTTCGTTTCACTCCACATTCTGTTGTATTTTCGAAACCAGCCCTTCGTCCCCCAACCACCAACCGGCAATATCATCTCTAACGAGGCGGTGGAGGATGTGGTGGCAGGGATAGCGAACAAGGTATGCCTGACTGCCACGAAGCATCCAGTTGGGGTAGGTTTTTCCCAACCCGGCGGTCCTTCGTTATTTCGTGCTCCACCGCAGCACGGTTGAAGGACGCGCGCCGTGCGCTGTCGTAGCTCAAGCGAGAAAAGTTTTACCATCCGCGGCGGTAGGACGGCGGCAGGAGCTGTGAGCTAGAAAGGAGTGCGGTGGAAATGGTTGCTTATATGTTCAAAGTACTGCATTGACCTAGATTCCTATGTGCACATAGATGAAGAGACTTCACTCGAACGGCAACGACGACGACGACGACGACGACGCTACACCGCCAACCGAACGACCCCGACCAACCGACGGGATGACGCAAAAGGACGGACCGGGACTACCACAATGATAAAAGGATGATACCTTCCATACCTTCTTTTTTTGTTCTTTTCAATCTCGCTCTCTGTGCGATAACAGTGGCTGTTTTCCTTGCAAATAAATATTTTATGTGCTATTAAGGTTTTGCTATTCAGGAGTGGATTGGAATAGAGACTTCTTTTGTGTGTGCGTTTTTTCTCTCCATCTCTTTCTCCCGCACGGTTTCTGGATGGAATGGAACTTGTAGGACGAGTTGCGATAAGTTTTATTTTTATATTTTCCAATTTGGTCAGATTTATGACAGAATGACTGTAAAAATAAACGTTTTATGTCGTACATTTTTATTGTCGCTTTATTAATAAGAAATTTTTTCTAAATCGCACTTTTTTTGTGGTCACAATTTAATAGATCATCGTTGTAATCAATAAACTAGCAACATCTAAATAAATTATTGAATAAATCCACGTTCTACTAACGCAGATACATTGTTAGCCGCATACAATCGACGCTTCGGTTGTATCCAAATATATTTTTAATCACTTACCAGCAATGAGCATTCATTTCTCCCGCATGAAAGCAACAATGCAACGGCTGAAGTAAATATGCAATCCCGGTTTGCGTCCACATGCAAGTGCACATGCATTGCATCATCGCTGTCCCATGCCTTGCCATCTGCCGCGCGCGCGGCGATCCTCGTCTGAGCTGAGCGGCACATTGCCTCGATTCATGCCGGTAGCTACGTACGGCCTATGTACTTTCGACTAATGGCCTCCTCTGGCGGTAAATTGCCGCCATAGCGCGCTATCCGGCAATCGATTGGTCCGTCGGCTCGACGAGTAGGGCGAGACTCACTCGACTAGGCTAGGCAGGCGACTGTTGTCACATGCACTTGCACTTGATTCTCGTAATCCAATATATACCGTACCAACTAATATGCCATGTAAACTCCCGATGCAGCATGTTTCGCTCGAACTAATGTAATTATTTGTTTTATTTATCGCCTCCCGTTTCAGATAATGGCCGTCGATGCCGAGACAATTAGAGATTCCAGCAGGTATTGCTGAGACTTTGGCAATTGTGAAAAACAGCGCATAACCAGCAAAGGCTTCGCCATGATCCTTCGATTCAAAGACCACAGCAAGTTCAAGAAGAAGAGACTGGCCATCAATAGAAGCCGCACCAGCAAATGAATCTCCCAACGTAGAAATTCTTTCCAATTTTTTTTATGTGCCTTCCTCATTTTCGGTTCCGATCCCAGACAAATATTCAACGCAACCAATCTATAAAAACACTCCAGCCCATCAGGTCATGTACCGTGTAAACATTGTAAGCACAAATCCGACCGGAAACGTACAGCAGCAGGCGCAGCAGCAGCAGCAGCAGCAACAACAACAGCAGCAGCAGCAATCGACGAGTAGCCAGCAACCGCCCCAGTTGGCGCTGGTTCAGCAGCAGTCTACGGGCGGAATTCAGACAATCACTGCCACCACAACGACCATCATCGGTTTGACGGCGCTGAATGCCCTCAATGCCAGCACGATCACCGGTCTGGCGGCGGCAGCAGCAGCAGCAGGAGCAGGCAGCAGTTCGACCGGGGCGATCGTCGCCACCACTGGCGGGGCCAGTAGTAACCCGGTGGCGAACACGGGCGGCCTAACTGCCACCAAGCATATCCTGAAGGCGGCCTCCAACAATAACAACATCAGCATCGTCAAGATCGGCGATGAAATTATGCTGAAGGCCGTCAAAGTGGAACCTTTGCCGGCTGACTCCGGAGGAGGAGGAGGAGGCGGCGGAGTACCAACCGCCACCACCTCCGGTGGAGTGACCGTAACTGCCATACCCGCCTCGACTGCTGCAACCACATCCACCGTTCCCACCAACGGTCAAGTGATCTACGGTGGAAAACGGCGTTTGGAAAGGTGAGTCAAACCAAGCCATCCAATTTGTTTAATTCGTAGCATTACCACCTTATCTGATATATTTCCACCGTTTCGTTTTCATTTTAATTGGTTTGCTCCACCGATACCGAAACCAACAACCGTATAGTCAGTCAACACAGTCCCCATTCGCGGCGGCTGACAGACCAACCGACGACCATCGCTCTGTTTGTAACCCATCTCACCGATAATACGCTTACGAAAGGTCATGGTCCGGCTTATGTTTTATTACATTTTGCACTTCGCTCACCCTTTCATATCGCGCGTTCGTCGTCGTCCTGTTCAATACCAGTTGACTTTTTTCTGCCAACCCTCCTCTGCTGCCTGCTCCACGGTTGCTGGTTTTTGCGGTAAAAAAACGCACCGGGTGTTGCGTGTGCGCACTTTCAATATTTTTGATGCAAAAAATAACCACCAGCCGGGACAGACCGGTGGGTGAGATGCGTCTGTTGCGAATGGGAGAGAATTTTGAATTGGCAAATCGGTGTTTTTGACAAATTCTGTCACCCAACAACCCACACCAACGCGCGCGCCGCGCTATTCGGTGATGCTGGAAACCCCCCGGCTTTGCTCCCTGCTACAGCTGTCTGACAGAGTTGTCACAGCACAGCGCGCTTTGCATAAGCAGAATACTTACTTGTTTTTATGGAAGTCGCACGTCGGTGATAATTTGCCGAAAATAACACAATGTTAGGAATGTACTAATCCCTGCCTTTCAGGGATTTTCGTATTTCCAAACATTAATCTTTAGATATATGATTTGAGATTTTGGTTATGAGCTTTCTTTTCCTACATTAGTTGATTGTAATATACATAAATTTATCTTAGATAAATTCTTTCCAGTAACCAATGTGAGTAGTAATTACTGTCAGTAAAGTAAATGATCACAAAAATAAGACCCTTGCATAAATTTTAATTTTGAGTGTATTTCATCTAAAGTATAATATTCATAATATTTTTATTAAATTAGTCCAATTCAAATCTCTTTCTTCGTTTGCTTTAATTACCAGTCAGTCGCAATCGTTGTTGAAAAGCGTTACAGCTGGCACGATTGACACAATTCATCCTAAATCTTTTCCAAACGTTGCTTGCAAGTATCCACAGCCAATCTTCTGGTGCTCCCTAGTTTGCCCGGCATGTAACCCGATGCATAGAAGTCGAGAGGATTAAATCAGGCGAATAGGAAACCCACTGTTTCGTAGAAATAAAACCCGGAAAATTGTAAACACCAACCCTGTATAGTTTTCACCTGGTGAGACGGCGCAGATTCTTGTTGGAAGCAGTATGGTGCATTTTTGTTGTGTTTTTTGACAATGAAAACTACCGTGACCGCTCCTAATTCTGCGCATTTTCGTATATATAAGTATTTTTTAACATTGTGCATAACTACGATCATTGCGTTGTTATTTTATGAATGTCTGTTGAATATTACGCCATTATTCACAAACGGGTCATAATATTTGAGAGCGAAATAATTTAACGTGAAACTGAAAGTATTTTATATGGCAGAAAACATTGTCGTTAGTACCAACCCTAAGATTGTCCTTCTAGAACATTAACAAATTTATGAAATTCTTTGCAATGATCAAATTACCCAGTATAATTAGTTTTAGCCCTGTTTTAGACAAAAAGAGTGATTGCATGCATTGCTGTCCTTAGAAAAACGCGATGCAATAATGCGCAGATTTAGGCACAGATTTTTTATTCATGTTCCAAATTCTGCGCAGTAATGTATCCTACGAAGAAATCGCGAAAGAATACGCAACCTCACCCAAATGGCTGAGGTATAGATGCTTGAAAATTCAAGTAGAATCTTTAACTTGCATTGATTGGAATCCTGTGCTGTGTCTCGGGGTCCGAACTTACGAGCGTCAATTCATGAAACCATGTCCGCTATTTTTTTTAATGTTACCTCATGGGGCTGTCAGAGTGGGGAAGTGGGGAAAACACAATTTTTAGTATTAGTCTAAAGCGTAATGTTCAATATGCAGAAAACCCGAATCAATTCGCCCTTCACGTTATCGAGAATAAAATATTTAAAACGAGGCAATCAAAATGGTAACAATATTCCTTTGCCACCCGGACAGCACAAGAAGGCCGGATCATGGATTTAATTATGGTTGTGGCTAATGCCGGATTTTTTGGTGTGCTTTCAGTGTATAAAGACATAAACAGCATGGTAGGTGGTATTTATTTTCACTTTATGGGTGCGCAGAATTAGGAGCAAACATGCACAGAATTAGGAACATGGGCAAGAAAGTGCGCAGAATTAGGCACCGTGGATAAGTTTACAAAACGAAAAATATACTCAATTGTTGGTCGACTTATAATTCCCATAATTTTTACCAGATATTATAGACCGTACACATTGCTGCTATCCACGTTGTTCATTTAAATCTAGATTACTTAGAATAGCAGAAGAATCATAAAAATGTCTTAACTGCGCAGAATATGGTACGTTCACGGTAAGTGGTTCTCCAAAACATTATCGATATTATATTTAGTATTAACTTTAACACCATATTCAATGAATAGCAATGGAACCTTCAATTTTTTGAAGAAACATCCACATACCATTACCCTTGTAACATTTAGAAGCTTTTAACAGCCTGAGGCATTCCAGAATTGTTGATTATCTGGACACAAAAAAAACGGATCTATTTCGTAACTATGTTATTAAAATGAGTTATTCTCGCTGAAACGGGGCCACTACTGACACGAGGTCTTAAAATATAGATACTTTTGCGATCTATATCATGTGATATTTCTTAAATTTGCCATGAAACAACTAACAAATGGCCCGGTTCTGTAAAGAAAAAGAACAGGGCTTTCAAATGGAATAAAAATTTTTTTGGCGGCCTACTTGGATTTGGTCTCCATATTGGAATTGATAAAAAAATGACCGTTTTCACCATGAGCCCCCTAAGATGGCCGCCAATTTTTTTCACTTCGTTTATAAGCCCTATCTATACCTATAAAGAAGGATTTCTGTCTGTCTGTCTGTCTGTCCGTATGTTCCTTAATCGAAAACTACTGAACCAATCGGCATGAAAATATGCATGTAGAGGTTTTTTGGGGCCAGGTTTTAGTGATGGTTAGAAACCCCTCCCCCCACTTTAGGAGGGGGGGGCTCCTATACAAATGAAATTCAAATTTCCTCATAACTCGAGAACTAATCAAGCAAATAGAACCAAATTTGGCATGTGGAGGTTTCTGGAGGCAAAAATATTTTCTATGGTGAATTAGGACCCCTCCCAACTTTAAGAGGGGGTGCTTCTACACAAATGAAATACAAATTTCCTCATAATTCGAGAACTAATCAAGCAAATGGAACCGTATTTGGCATGTGGGTGTTTTTGGAGGCAACCATTTTTTCATGATGAATTAGGACCCCTTACCTTTATAAGAGGGGGAGCTCTCATACAAACGAAATACAAATTTCCTCATAACTCTAGAACTAATCAAGCAAATGGAACCAAATTTATCATGTGGGTATTTTTGTAGGCAAGAATATTTTCTATGGTATATTTTCTATGGATTTCCCCACTTTAAGAGGGGGGTGGCTCCTTTACAAATGAAAAACAAATTTCTTCATAACTGGAAAACTAATCAAGCAAATGGAACCAAATTTGACATGTAAGTGATTTTGGACGCAAGATTTTTTTCTATGGTGAATTGAGACCCCTCTCTTCGTTAGAAAGCGAATTATGGCCCATCTCCCCTTTAAGAGGGTGGGCTTCCATACAAATGAAATGCAAATTTCCTCTTATCTCGAGAACTAATCAATCAAATGGAACCAAATTTGGCATGTGGGAGTTTTAGATGGCAGAAATTTTTTCTATGGTGAATTACGACCCCTTCCCCTTTTAAGAGGGGAGCTCCCATACAAATGAAATTCAAATTTCCTTATAACTTGAGAACTAATCAAGCAAATGGAACCAAATTTGGCATGTGGAAGATTTTGGAGTCTTGAATTTATTTTACGATAGTTAGAGACCTCTCACCCCTGTGGTAGGGGTATATGGACTCTCATACAAATAAAACAGAAATTTTTGCGAAACTCAAAAACTAATCGAACTCGAGAAATTCGAGACTTTTCCATAAAACATTAGTCAATACAAGACCACAAAAACTATCTATAGTAACACTAGATCATTCAGGATGAGACGGTCGCGAGTGTTGCCGGTGACCCGCCGTCGAAAGCGCCGCCCACTGGGGGGCTTGCAAAACTCGAGATTGTGACAAAGATCATCCGAGATTCATGATTTATGTACAACACAGGTTAATTTGTGGCAATACGAAGTTTGTCGGGTCAGCTAGTAAAGATATATTAGCAAGTATTAGTAACTGTGAAGTGACGTATTTAATATACTTTTAAAATGATAATGGTAATTAAAATAAGTTTTGCAAGTAACATATTTTGTTATAAAAGTAATTTTCAAGTAACATATTTTGTTATTAAAGCGAAATGTGTCATTCTTAGTGGTTGAATCTATATAGCTCATTCATAACTCAATGTGCTACTTGTATCTGAATCTGTTACAAACTTGAATTTGCTTCCTAATTAGTTTATTTTCGATTTGTAATATAATATGTTAAAAACATCAAAATGTGTTCTAAAACAGATATAATCTTGTTATGGCCTCCTGATCGGGTCGCTGCAATTTGCTGCTGCCTTCTATTGATTTGGTGATAATAAAGATCGTAAGTGTGCTGTCATGACTGGGAAGCAAACTTCACTAAAGACGACTGAGAACAGCACGTGTCCCAAGTTGCTACCCTGAAGTATCCCAGAATTGTTAGTACAGATTACAGAGCGAAGAGGATTCGTTGAAGTTTGTAATGATCTTTAAAAAAAACATATTGAACAAACGAAATGTATGATTCGACAGTAGCAAGAAGTACATCTGAAATTTACAAAACTTTATATCCAGCATTCAACGAGATTCTGGTTCTAGTCCAATTCCATCCGCAGTACCAGTCCCATCCCCAACCTCTGTCCCAGCTGCACAGAGTGCGTGACGAATTTTTTCAATAAATTTCAAATAGCAATTTCTCATGCTTGCGAAACAAAATATTTAGATATATCTGGCAGCATTGAATAGCTTATACTATTGGGAGTCAGATATAAACAAACAGTGTTGAGTAAACTGAAAGATGTGGAAACAAGCAAATAATCGGTCAGCCGTCGTCGTTTTATTGCACGCCGGAGCAAGCGTAAAGCAGATAGTTCGGTCGGTAAAGGTATCGGAAAGAACAGTATACTCACCCCTATTCTGTATTTCGAACGAACCTTTATTTCGTTCGACTTGTTTCGAACGACATGTTTTGCCCATTTGATTTTGCTGGCGGAAATTTAGATAAAAAAAAATCGGTCGAATGCATACAAGGGCCGTTCCATTACTGCTGAACGGAACAGTTTCAAAAAAGTGGAAAGAATGATGAAAAAGAATACAGCTAGGTCAATGGGGACCATGGCTTGGGAAATCGGGTGTTCGGGCTTCTCAATTCTGCGAGTAATGGTCAAAAACCTTTGTTACAAGTCGTAAGCGCTACGCAGAGGTCAATTTATGAATGCTACGACCAAATCGCGGCGTTTGGAGAAAACTAAAAAACTTCTGAGTCGTTTGCAGCATCCCCATCATAATGATTCTGTCATCTTTTTCTCTAATAAAAAAAAAACTTTAATCAGAATCAAAAGTTGAATCGAAAGAATGACAGGTGGCTTGCACCAGATCGTCATGTCAACAAAGTTTCCGACCCATGTGATGGTTCTAGGCGTAGTCTCCAGCGAGGGGGATATGATTTCTCCGTATTTCTTTGAACAAGGACTAAAGGTCAGCCGATCAGGACAGCCGATGTCTACCTGAAGGTTCTGAAGGATGTTATTGTCCCGTGGATGAAGGAGGTTGCTGCTGGCCGTCATTTCATCTTTCAACAAGATGGAGCACTTGCTCATAATGCCAACAAAACACAAAACTGGCTTGTCAAAAATGTTCCGGAGTTTTCGGAGAAGGAAAATTGGCCCTCTAGCAGTCCCGATATCAATCCTTTGGATTATTTTGTGTGGGGCGTTGTCGAGCGAGATATCAATAGGACGCCTCACACCACGCTTAGGTCGCTCAAAGCTAAGATCATCGAGGTGATGACGTCTGTGGATCAAAACATGGTAAAACGTGCATGTGGCAGTTTCCGGAAGCGTCTATCAACAGTCATTGAAAAGGAAGGCGATTTTTTTGAATGAAATAATTTACAATTCCTATATGTTACGAAAGAAAATAAACCACAAAACATTCCTCGCTTATATGACCAACTGGTGTTAATTTTCTAAAGCATGTCATTTACTGCAAAAATTCGTCACGCACCTGTAGGATAAATCGTAGTCACAGCTCGGTTCGAGTAACGTTCCTTGGCCCAGTGCTAGTTTCAGCCCCAGTCCTTATCCCGCCAGCCAATTGCTGTCCCTTCTCATATTCTAGTCCCTGTCCCAGGTTCAGCCCTAGTTTAAATCTTAAACCCAGTCCAGTGATTGATTTTTGATTCAATATTAAGCAATATAGGTTGGAGGATTGGCTCTTCAGTCTTTAAATGCAGTGGGAAAATTTGTTTTACTTTACGCCAACGTTCCGATCTTTGGTTTAGATCTTCTTCAGGGCTTCTAGAATGTGTCTTTTATTAGCTAATCGTGACCTATCTTGTAATTTATGTGTGACTTACAAAGTTTAAACCGTCTTTGTCTAGTAACTTTTAGCCTATAGTGTTGACAGTCCGGGGTCAGGACTACAATCCTATTGACTCTAACAGCCTGTCCCAGCCGAGATTCGAACATACGACGACTGGCTTGTTAGACCAGCGTATTACCTCGAGGCCAACTGGGAGGTCTCATACACAGCCCTTGTACTAATCGCAATCCCTGCCATAGTCCCATAGTCCCAATCCCAGTTCCAGTCCCAGTCTCAATCCCAATCATATCCGTTATGGTTCCAATCCCAGTTACTACGAGTAACTTAGTTACTGCCAATCCCAATTTTAGTCCCAGTTGTACTCTCAAACCCAGTTGCAGTTCCAGTTACAACCTCAGCGCTAATCTAGATGTCTAGCCCAAGTAACAATGGTAGTTTTTTTGCAGTCTTATGGTAGTTTTAATGATCAATTTTGGTCATAATAACCATCATTAGAGTGAAAGCCAAACTGTTGCTTGGGAGTCACAACTCCCGAGTCAATCCCAATTCTATTTCTAATCCCAGTATTGTCTTTAGCTTAAACATTGGTCCCAACCCAGTGCCATCCACAATCCCAGTCCCAATCCCACTCCAAGCATTAGTTCTAACCATAGTCTAAATCTTATCCTCAGTACTAACCCATCCACAGACCCAGTCCAAGTGATAATCCCTGTCCCATTCCAGTCCCACCACCGGTCTCCTCCCTGGTTCAGTCCCAGTACTAGCCTAATTTTTAGTGTCAGTCCCAGTCCCAGAGCCAGCTGAATCCTAGCATCAGTTCCACTTCCTGTTCCTGCCGCTATATTTTTTCCGGCCCAGATTCATCTCAATTTATAATTTGAAGCAAACTTTTGCTTAATGTGAATCAACTTACCGAACTTTTTGAGTTATTGATAGTGTTAAACTTTTTGCATTTTCAACTATGAATAATATTTTGGCATTTGCTTGTCAGTTATCCCAAAGGTGTCCAATTTCACCATCAAAATTTTGCTCGTGCATCGCTAAAATCTGAACTACTAGTCAAACCCCCATTTTCGCCAATTGACGAGAACGAGATGAACGAGAAATTAACCTTTCCTGACCAATGTTATTGTTCCGTGCTGTTTTGACCGGATTTGGTATTCTACTATTACGGAACAAAGGCTGTGCGGTGGTATGCAGTCAACACTTGCAGGTGCCCAAAGACAAGAACCCTCCCAACACGCCAGCGCTCTGGCCAATCGAGAAATACTGGGCCATCATCAAATTGAACTTGAAGCAGATGAAGAAAACTGTTGGAAGCGAGAGGCAGTTTAGCGTAAACTCACTGAAATATTTCCAGAAAAAACTTCTCGACTTTAATATCATTCTCTGAGAGTTTCGATATTCAACTTCAAGAAAAAGACTTGCCCTGCCAAATATTAATAGTTACAATTGAATCCAGTCGATAAAAAACACAATTCAACTGGTACGACAGAAAAAATTTATCAATACGGGACACTTTCCGGGGCACTTGGACAAGTTATGCAAATCCGCTTATACCTGATTTATTGCTTTTTTTCTCGAAAAAAATGATGATTATTTTTGACTAAATTTATGTACTACCTATTTTGACGATATACTAAACTTTTAGTTTTTCAAACCCTATATAGTTTCGTATGATGTTAAGTCATTGTTCCTTAATTTTGCGGCCTACCATAGCAATAGCATGCGGTGTAAAGTTTGTGGTTATACGAGACTAACTGATTTACTTGAGTAAAAAGTATTTTTCATTTCGGGAGATAACTTCTGGAAACAAACCAAAGGAGCACCAATGGGAAACCCTCTTCTGTCTTTTAATATGAGTATTTCGAAACACACAAATAATGTCAGTTCAAAAATGATACCTACTATTTATTTATTTATAGACCTTTTTACTCTTGGTCATTTGGGACAGATTCCCGTTCTTAGATTTGATGCTGGCAAATTTCAATTCTAGTTGAACTTCAATTTGGTACTTGGAAATGGAAGTATGGGTTGTATAATATTCTACAGCGTTGCGTTGGCTATAAATTCATTAAATCAATGACAGTATTGATGCCCCTGGTTTGACGTTGGAACCAATTATCTCCGTGTGTTAATTCAAAATTAATGGATTTCGCTGGAAAATTTTCTCGTGTCTCAGCAAGAAGGATCCATTAAATAAAGATCTAATCAAAACATATTTGCTATTTCCCTTATAACAAACTACACAAATCCCTTCTCGGTTCGAAATCCTCGCATCGCCAGAAATCGATCGATGTTCACCACACCAAATTCACCCGGTCGGTTATACATGTTTTCATGCTCCTGCTTTCGATCTCACTCCTTATGCTCGTTCACCTCATGCGTGCCACAGCACAGCTTCCAGCCAGACAGAATTCAAACAAAACTCCCAAAAACTGTAAAATGTGTCGACGACGACGACGGCGGCGGCGGCGGTTTGCTATAGAAACTCCCACCCCACGCAGCTCTGCCATCCACCCATCCATCCATCCATCCATCCCGATTCAATGAGCCAAGATGAAAGCTGCTGTCTGTTCATGTTGTTCCCATCCCTCATCAACAGCAGCAGCAGCAGCAATCGTACCGGCGGCGGCCACAAACAGAAGACGGTGTGGAATGAAAATGCTCCACAGACCCCATTCGTCTGCTGCCAGCCAGCCCGTCTACCTGCCTGCACAACAGCGCAGCAGCAGCGGCGGGGGTCGTATTTCCCTCGTGACCAACTAGTCTTCATTTTCGAACTTTCTCGTCGACGTCGACGTCGTTGTCTTTGTGGTGCGCTTCTCATTCTGCCTCAATGTGCCGTCGTTCGTTCGTTCGTTCATTCGTTCGAAGGCACCGAATGTACGTGTGGGTGTTATAGACCTAGGGCATGGTTTGTTTGAGGATTCTGATTCCGTGCGAGATACGAAGCGTGAGAAGGATATGAAGCGAGCGGCGGGGGAAGTACCTGCAGACGAAATTTCAACTCTGTGAGGGTTGCGCTTGCCAGACAAAAGTTGCTAAATTTTGCATGCTATCAGGTGAAATGACGGGGAGTGAGGGAGAGTTTGTGCTAAATAAAGTTTGCGTTAGATGGAATATAATGTACTAATGATGGGTTGAAATGACGTCGTGACGCTCTTTGTAGTTCTAGTTTCGGTTAATTATTACGTCGGGCTTGAAGCTCGTGTTCGACAGGTTGACAGCTCTAATTTATAATACAATTAGTAATCCAACCACACAGCACATAGTATTAAAACGTATAAATGATATCCAATGAGATCATCTTCGACTTAAAACTGCCAGCACGTCGTACTTCCTCAAATCCCACAAAACGAGTCGAATAAATGTCAGTCAATTATTTTTCATAAGCAGCAGAGAGTCGCAAAAATAAATAAAATTAATGCCCTGTGTTATTTGTCATTTTCTTTCCTCCATGTGCCGTCGACGACGACGACGACGACGATACGCGTGCCGCAGCAGCAATGCCGAGGAATGGATATCGTCCCCTAGTCCGGGCAGTGTGCCAGGCTCCGCACCGCCCTTGAGCCCTTCGCCCGGCTCACAGAGCCACACCTACACGACCACCATGTCCAACGGGTACTCGTCGCCGATGTCCACCGGAAGCTACGACCCGTACAGTCCGAATGGGAAAATGGGTAAGTACTAGACAGAATTTTGTTTCTAATCTCCTTATAGGGTGGTCTAAGCAGGAAACACCCCTCTAGCGGCCAGTAGTACAAACTATTCACGTTTTGACGTAAAGATGGCGACACACATTGTGATCTTTCTTCGCCATTACCGACCACCAATACATTGATTGGTGATCTTCGGGGTAGTAAGTCATAAAGAGTGCCCCACTAACACTGTTTTACCCGCGATCTTCACGATCGGCTGCCCTCTCACCACAACTTCTTCTCCTCCGCGGACGGATAGATACGTACGATGGGCGAAAGGAAATTTATCCATTTACTTACTTAGGTATTTTGCTACCACGTCGTAATAGTGATTCACTTTCATGATTGGTTTCGTTTTGTTCGTCTGACTTGGAAACTATTAAGCGCGCAGATGTATGTATTCGTTCTCTTCGTTCAGTCCCAGTCTGAACATGAAATGTCAATTAAACGATCGTACGCTCAGCTCAGGCTCACGTTCACTGACTATTATACTTCTGCCTTGCTCGCAGCCTGGCATTGCTGCATGCATTCGATCCAGTTGTTGGGCGGCGAACCCACTGACTTTCAAGATCAATGTTGGCACCCAGGCAGGCAGGCAGGCAGGCAGCCAAGCTAGCAAACCCGAAGAAGTCGGTGGGTTGTTGGTTGATCTGATCGTTCGCTCGCTTGCTCGCTCGCTGGTTGGTTGGATCGCGGTGGATTGAAGCTTTCTGCGTTTCTGTTTGTTGTCATGTTTTGAATGACCTTTCGTTCGACATGTTGGTCTTGCCGCTGCTGCCTGGCTGGGTGGGTAATACGTTTATTGATTGTTGATAAAATCCGATGAGGGTCACCTTGGCTGTTGGAAAGTGGTATTGTTGATTTTCAGAAAACAATAAAAACTAATAAGACGACATACAGGCGAATGACTATTCAAATTTGATTATACATCTTTTCATGATTTAATTGTTCAGTTGATTTGATGACATTGACTTGTAAAACTGAAAAAGTTTTCACGTAGGACTTCGTCTTTGTTTACTAACAGGGTAGCACTTTGTAAAAATGCAAACAGAACAGTAATGAACTCAAAAGGAAGGCAAAAAATGTCCAGCAATTTTGTTGCTTGATGATTGTAACCATTATACAATTGTTAAGCAGTCAAAACTGATTGAAAAGTTAAATTTTTCAATTTTCAGTTTTCAACCAATCACTTGCAAGCGCAAATTTGCTTCCCTTTCTCCAGACGACAAAATTATACACCTGCGGTTTTGTTGGCTTCGGTTTCAGTAAAAAGAAACCAAGCTATTATTCTAGAGAATCTAGACGAAGTTGATGTCCTGAAAGTAAATCATATCGAAGAATTGCACAACCACCCCTTCCCTTCAACCAGTTTTCTCGATCAGTCACTAAAATCTAATTAAAATTGATGTCTCGTACGAATACGCATGTAACAGAAAATTATATTATCTTATATTTTAATGAAGTTATTCTTGAAAAGAATAACCATATTTTACAACTAGCGATGCCTTTGTTCCAAAATTTGTTGTATACATTTATTCTGGTTCATCGTACCAGTTAGATGCTAGTAATTCTTTACCTATTTTCATTCATATCGCTCTGATAGTCAATTGATACTGAATTAAGAACGACCAAAATATGATTTATAGAAAGGTGGTTTAACTCACAACGCAAATTGAAAATGATGCTCAAGTTTAAATTTCAATTTTGGTGTTTGGAATGCCAATTATAAATAATGTAAGGTTTTAACTGTATACGTTGGAGTTGTATCTTTTATTTCTAGAAAGGTTGAATTAGAGAAAATGAGGTTGAAGCGAATTACGAGCCTCGTTTCCACTTACCTCGTATTCCCACTTGTCCCGGGGTGCTTTTACATTGAAAATTAAATTAAAGCGAATCCGAAAACAATGTTGCAAAGCGAACGAGAAGCAAACGATGCCTTCTCTCACGCGAGCGAGTATGAGAAACATAGCACCCAACGCTTATGCCATTGACACACGCGTACGACAAAAAGCCTCCGTTACTGTGTGAGCTTCGTAGCGCATAACCTGCTTTCTGCATAACCCGCTCACAAGGCAAACAACTCGTGAGCAACCAGCTGCCCGCAAGGGCTAGCGGCACACTGAAATGCAAATTTTACGTTACTTTTTCTGCTTTATCTTACGCCCTCGATTTTACTCGCCGTTGGGAGGGCGAGCCCTCACGAGTGATCGGTATCAGCTGCTCGGGTTGCAATGCCGAGAGAGTGCGACAACCGTAACTGTAAGCTAAATACACACTCGCAAAGTTTCGTCGCAATGCATGAATAAATAAGAGCGAGACTCCACCTTAAGCCGGCGTGTGCATTAGAACGAGTACGCGTGTGCGAGTAAATATAAGACACTCCTTCCAGCAGTGTAGACCTCCGGTTTCTAGATACATAACTTCGCCATGAAAACTTATCTTGCGTGATGATTTGTGTGCTAGAAGAACGCGTCAAAATCCTCTCCGACCTTATATGACTTGGGCTGGTTACCACATCCCTCATCCAGTCTTCGATTCATTCGATACCCTGATGGTCCCTCTCATTTAGTTTATGGCAATGTAATAAAATGTGTGTTATATGAATATACAATACTAGCTGTAACCCGCGTGCGTCGCCTCGCGTCTAATTGAGAGCAAATCGGAGGTGCGCTATGTAACGCTAACGCTATGTAACTCAATGAGGTGCAACAACGATACTTTTGCTCGTCTTGTATGCAATCTGGTACGATTGGTTTAAGTCTTTGCTTAATGTGGGCGATTGCTACCACGCAAATATATTGCGCCCCTTGTTTTGGCTACAGACAAGGCTCTTATATATATAGAAGATAGATAGAAGATAGATATGAAGATATATGGGAAAATAGAACAATCTCACCAGCAGTCCTTCGAATGGAATAGAGTTGCATCATTTGAGTTTCCATTAGAGCTTCCATTATTAATTTAATTTTTCTTCTGGTATCCATGAGCATTATTTAAATTTTTTTCGGCTAGAGTTTTCACTGTAGTTGGAGGTGCTCCATGAGCTAAAATGAAACAAATAATTAAAATAACTTATTTCAATGGGTGCCAACTACAATTTTACAACAAACTACAACAAACGAGCTCAGAGAGAAATGAGAGTATGTCTCCTCTTTTTGTTAATATTTTTTGTTTTGTTTACGCTTGCCCAGTTTTGCTAAAAATGACGTCGAAACAAGAAGCATTTCGGGAGCGCATTGTATACTTCTACGAACTGCAACAGAAATCTCGGCAAAAAGTATACGGTACAACATTTAAAAAGCAAATATGTTGCAGCTTCGACTGTTTACTATATCCTAAGCCCGACAACTATTCGCAAACAAGGTAGTGGAAGAAACTTATGGACGCAGAAGGACATCGTTCTCTTTCTCGTTTCTTCAACAACAAGCCCTCTGGTTTGGCAATCAATTAAGATGCACCAGACAAATGTTTGAAGATAATTTTGATCCCGTTTCTACAAAAACATCATGCAGATGGGCAATACGTGTTTACGCCGCAAAACACAATCGTTCCCAAATACCCATTCGATCCCATTTTATCCAAAAACCACGACCCGAAAAATTTGCCTCAGTACACTCAAAAAAATCGACACGTCGCATCCACGTGAAAAATCATGTAAACTTCTGTACAGCAACTTACGTGAACTTCATGTACTAGTCAATGAGAAAGTTGATAAAATTTACCAGCATCGCACGTAAACTGGTTAGTATGAGTGCGAGTTACCAATAATTCACGTGAAAATTACATGAAAAGTGTGATGGATGAGAATTACGTATGTTTTCACGTAAACTTGACGTGCTGATTTTTATGAGTGTACGCCCAATCGAAGATTTCTTCGGGATTTTAAGTTGATTAGTAGAATCAAGAGATGCATTCGCAAAGTTGACATGACGGCCGAACAACGCTCCTGTTTCGACGTCAAACGAAAGCTTCGCCGAACAGCCGATTACGGATCTTTAATTTCGATAAATCAGATCTTCATCATGTATGTTTGTCTTTTTTGACAGTTTGAGAAAAAAATTGCCACCCGTTAAGCTTACCTATACCTACTAACAAGCTCGTGTGGCTCCGCCGTCACCCAAACCCGCAGTTATGAGATCAGACAACCGAGAACAACCCAGTATCGCACCTCCTAGTTTGGCTACTCAATAGGGCATTACCGGGTAAGGCCACGTGGAGCCGATAGGTAGGGGCCTGGGATGGCTAGAGCTATGTTGGACGCTTCCTCATTTGCCTTCCCCATTTCATACCCCAGTCGAAACAAGAGATGATGAACCAAAAAAAAGACACAAAAAGCACTATAAAAGCATTGAACTTGAATTGGAAATCGGACCTAAAATTGAAACTGAAATTGGAACTAAATCTAACGTTCTATTGGACTTGGATTTGATGGGCCGGTGATAATAGGACAAGAATAGGACCGGTGAGCAAAGTGAGGTGTTCCGCCATAACTCTGAAACACCTGGTCGGTTCTTCATAAAACTTTACACATGTCTTCTTTGCCATACGGGAATCAGCATAGAAGGATTGACAAAAGAAGGAGCGGTACCTAACAAGATGGGGTAGGCTTAAATAAGTAAAAGGGGCAGTGTTTCTATTGCAGCTTAATCGATTGCAGTTGTACAAGCGGCTGGTAGACAAGAGGGTCGGGGCCCCCATCCTTGGGTCACTACTAAGCAGAAGGTGAAAATAAGAAAAATGTAACAAAAGTGTTGATACCCGACTAGCACGGTTGTTACAAATCAGTTGTAGCAACGGATATATTACTAATTCTAGTCATAAAATAGGTTGTTGCAACATAAAGGGCGAAAACTGTGCTGCTTGGGTAGTATGTTCATGACGAGACAAGATATGAAAGGCTAAGAGCTGAAAATTAGGTAAGAAAGGGAAACGAGGGGAAATAGAAGCAACGCTTATTAAGTTTGTACACAGCTTTGAAGCTTTAGATTGGACTTAAAATTGCACTGGAGACTGGAGCTACTTTTATACAATCAATTTACTTATTGCAAAAATTGTAGAAGCTTCAGTGGCAGATGCAGAGCAATTTGATAGAAGTTTTAGAGTAACTTGAGAGTTTTTTGAGCGGATACAAAGCAGCTTTAAGTGTTTCGTGCAGCAGATTCAAAGTAAAACTCTGAGTGATTTCAACAGCTTCAGAGTAATTGCAGTACAATTTCTGCCCAACTGCAGAGTAGCTTCAATGGAACTGCTGAACAGTAATCTGTCTCAAAACAGCTTCTGAGCAATCAGAACAGTTCGAGAATAGTTTGTGAGAAGTTATTGAACAATTCTAAAGCAGTTTCATGGTAGTTTTGTAAAAGTTTCAGTGCAAGTTGAGCAATTTCAAAGCAGTTTCTAAACAGTTTCAGAGAAATTTCAGAACGGTTTCAGAGTACGAACAGTTTTCAAGCGGTTTTGCAATCTTAAGCTATTTCAGAGCAGAAATTTGAGAGCAGTTACATAGCAAATTATTATGCAGTTTTAAACTAGCTTCTGAGAAATTTTACAGCATTTTTAGAGTAGTTGCCTTGCAAGTTAGCAACAGTTTTGGAGTAGCTTCTGAGAAGTTTAGAAGCGAATTCAAAGCAGCTTTAAGCAAGTTTCAGAACAGTTTCTGAGCACTTTCAAGCTGTAGATTCAGAGTAGTTTAAGCGATTTCCAAACAGTTTCAGAATAATTCCAGAGTTATTTCAGCACAGTTTCTGGACAGTATCAGAATAACTTCTAGGAAACTTCAGAACTGTTACCAGTTTTAAAGCGTTATTCAAATTTAAAGCAGTTTCTGAGACGTTTTAGAGTAGTTTTAGGTTAGTTTTGAAGTAGTAGTAGTAGTAGTTCCAGAATAGCGTCGTAGAGGTTTCAGAGCAGTTTCAAGACAGTTTTTAAGTAGTTTCAAACAAGCTGCTGAATTGAATATTTTCAAAGCAGTTTCTAATTCTAAGAGCAATTTCAGAAGAACTTCTGACCAGTTTTGAGCATCCGACCGATTTCAGTGCTGTTTCAAACTAGTTCCAAAGTAATTTCTGAAACTCAGTAGCTTTGAATGAATTTTAGAACAGTAATCAGTTTCATATCTATAGCTTCTGAGAACTTTTAGAGCAGTTTCAAATCAGTTCTTGAGTATTTTCGGACAAGTTTCAGACCAATTTTAATGCAGTTTCAGGGTAATTTCAGAGCAGTTTTTCTTGTTTTCAATTTCAAAAGAAGTTTTGAGCAGTTTTATGTTGCCGGCTTTGATTAGTGTCAGAGCGATGTCCTAGTTTAAGTTTCTACGAACGCAGTTTTAAAGTAGCTTCAAAGGAATTTTAGAACAGTAATCAGTTTCAGAGTAGCTTCTGAGCAATCAAAGCAGTTTCTGATAGGTTCTAAAGCAATTTTAGAGTAGTTCGCAGTCTCGCAGAAGTTTCAGAGCAGTTTCGAAGAAGTTTCTGAGTAGTTTCAGACAAGTTTCAGACCAAATTCATAGTACAGTTACTGCGTGATTCCATTGCAGTTTTCGGGCAATTTTAGAACAGTTTCTAAGCAGTATTCATCCGTTTCAATTTCAGAGCCATATCAGTAGAGCTTCAAAGTCATTTAGAGCAGATTTTGATTAGTTTTAGAACTATTAGAACTATTTCAGGCCAGTTTGTAAGAAGTTTCAGAGCAATTTTATAGCAGCTTCAAAACATTTTTATAGCAGCTTCAGAACCATTTTTGAACAGTTTCAGAGCAGTTCCATAGCAGTTTTGCATCCTTTTTGCAGAACAGTTTCAAAAGAGTTTCTGAGCAATTTTGAGGCCCCGATATGTAGTAGTGTTCAAGCGATTTCTGAACTGTTCCCGAACATCTCCAGAGGAATTTAAGAACAGTAATAAGTTTCAAAGTAGCTTCTGAATAATCAAAACAAATTAGTAGTTTTAAACTAGTTCCGATGTAGCTTCGCAGAAGTTTCAGAACAGTTTCAAAGCAGTTTCTGAGTAGTTCCAGACAAGTTTTAGACCATATTCGAAGCAGTTTTAGAGCAATTTTGGAACGGTTTCAGAACAGTTTCTAAGCAGTTTTTGTCCGTTTCAATTTTAGAACCATTTCAGAAGAATTTCAGAACTGTGTCTTGGCGAGTTCAGAGCAGTTTCCGAGCATTTTCGGAAGAGCCCTGATTCAGAGTAAATAACCTTTCTAAGCAGTTTTACATCTGTTTCAGACTAATTTTACAGCGGTTCCAGAGCACTTCCAGAGCGGATTCCGTGCATATTAAAAGTAGTCGACAGTTTCAGAGTAGCTCCAAAGAGGTTTTAGAGCAATTTTAGAGCAGGTTCGGTAAATTTCAGAGCAATTTTCAAAAAATTTCAATGTAGTTGCAAAGCAATTTAATGGTAGTTTTTAAGTAGCTTCTAAAAAGTTTCACAGCCGTTTCAGAATAGAACGGTTCTTGGTCAGTTTCAAACTAATTTTAGACCAACCCTAAGCAGTCAAAGCAATTT
Source organism: Sabethes cyaneus (assembly GCF_943734655.1). Taxonomy (NCBI): domain Eukaryota; kingdom Metazoa; phylum Arthropoda; class Insecta; order Diptera; family Culicidae; genus Sabethes; species Sabethes cyaneus. The sequence goes on along the minus strand of NC_071354.1, from coordinate 20,064,575 downwards.
CTGAGAAATTTCAGAGTAGCTTTAAAAAGTTTCTAAACATTTTCTAAGCATTTTTCGAAGTCTTAAAACAGTTGCCGAGTACCCTCGAAGCAGAGTCTGAGTAATTTCAAAACAGTTTATGAGCAGTTTTAGTGTAGTTTCAAAACAGTTCCAAGGTAGCTTCATAAAAGTTTCTGAGAAGTTTCAATGCAGTTTTAGACAAGTTTCAGAACAAATTCAGAGCAGTTTCTAAGTTGTCTTGGATAGGTTTCAGAACGTTATCAGAGTAATTTTGAAAGCAGCTTCAGAGCAATGTCAAAACGGCTTATTAGTAGATTCAGAATAACTTCTACACGGTTTCGGACCAGTTTCGAGCAATTTGTGAGTAGTTTCAAAGCAGCTTTTAAGACGTTTCAGAGCAGTTTCAAGTTAGCTTAAAAGCCATTTCAGACTAGTTTCTGAACAGTTTCAAAACAGTTCGAATCAGAGCGTGCAGAAAGCTGTTAGAAACTTATTAAAATTCTTTCTCCGCTTTTAGATCTTCAGCTCACTCCAATCACTTTCCATAAGACATAATCCCATGTCAAAAGATTGTTGTTCACGCTTCATGAAATCATGTTACAAATTAAGATCATGTGATTGATTAGATTAGATTATCCTGGTCAGTGTATCCTAGTTTTTCGACTTTCGACATATTATTTGTTTGCCTAGAATATTATATTGTTTGTTGTAAAGCATTTGTTTGGAATTGAAAGTGGCGAACCAACAGTGCGAAACGATATTTTCAATCAGGATTTGAAATTTACAACTGAATCGAGGAATATCATTCCGGAATCAATTCGCGAGGAACGCCTTACCAGCGAAACAACTCTATCTAGGTGCATATTTATCGTTGCAGCCAGCTGCAAACAGTACTCATTTGCAAACCATCAACAATATAATTGCATCATCTGCCATTTACCGGATTGATTTCTCCTTTTATAGCTACCAAGTCCTGCTGCGCTCCTTTACAGACGGACTGTGCAGATCCTACGTCTTTTAAAGTTCACTATCGCATTCGCGGCACCAATCAGTGCAGTCAGTCAGTCAGTGGGAAGCACAAAAAGGCGCAGCCGGGAAGCATTAGCTAGAGAGAGCTTAGCTGCTGCTAGCTGCCCATCCTACTGACTGCCCAATCACCAGCAACCCGTTAATGTCGGTAACCATGGCAAAGTCACGACTCCTCATAAAGCCAGCACTCTAGAGAGCCCTATAATCGGACTTACTACTCCTACGAGGGCCCGGTACTTTTGTTGTCTCGTTAATATTGCTGCCAATTGGCAACAGTTGGTTGGACTTCATCGGCACGGTACGGGGTGGCGGTCGGTAGATTGATTGTAACCTTGAACTTTTCGCCGACCGGGGTTCGTTCGGCTTCCGATTGTGAAAGGTATGAGGCAAATGTAAGGTTTTTGTTTTTTTTTTCTCGCTCTGCATTTCCTACGCCACGGCTGATTAACTTCGTCTGACCCCGAATCGGGTTGGGCTTCCAGTCCATTGGAAACAGAAGAAAAAAACACGACGCAGTTCTAGGTTTGCAAACCGATCGAAATCATCGTCAGTATCGCAAAACAACCAGCTCGGACGGATCGGGAATGGGCGCAGAGCCGTACCGTAATGCTAAATGTAGACCAATGAACCGCCCAATCGTGAAATTGCCACCGTTCGGTTTGACAGGCGATCCCCAATAAGGTACCATTACCTAAGTCAACCGGGTGGTAGGACTGTGATTTTTATCAGTTTTTTGTTCTGCTTTTAGTGTTCTGTCTAAACCAATTTACCGAAAGTCAAAATCACATTTCAGCAAAAATACGTTGGATTTTTCATGTCCCGTGTAAAAGTTAAACCGTAAAACTCGATTTACCGCGAGGGTATTTTCCACCGCCCGGGAGGAAGGGGGTATTGCATTTCACGGAAGTATATTTAACAAGCAACCGAATTGTAAAATACTACACGTCGTTAGACCGCACCGCTCGCTGCTGGCTGAAAAGCTTTCCTAGGGTTTCGTTATTAGTGTTTTCCTGCGGTCTTCGGTTGGTTCGTCCGGGAAACGGGAAAGCGTGCGTGCGTGTGCATGTGATGCAACACGGTTTTCTCTATAATTGGGTTAACGAGCCCAGCAACCCCCCATGCCCAGACATGTATGGTGTCTATAGAACTGTACTACGACGGTAAAAGCATAAAGGGATTGCGGTGACAGTGAAGTTTTTTACGCTTACCGTAGGTCATGGCACCTGTCGGATGGTGAAGCACGCTGAAGCTTCCGTAGTGGGAAACCTGAAACCGGTGCGCAGTTCTACTACACATACCTATGATAGCTATACGTCGAACGTTTTTTTTTCTATTCTATCCATTCACAAGTGGAATTACTTGTGTTACATTTGTTTTGCATTTGCCTAACAAAATGAGTTCTCCCTTCCTCTGAAATATGGGTTCTATTTGGGGGTGGCAGTCAAATTGACAGTACTTTTCTTGTTGGTCAAACATTGAAAGGATAAAAGGAAAAATTCTACGCATTTTTCGTTATATATAGGTACTAGCTGACCCGACAAACTTCGTATTGCCACAAATTAACCTGTGTTGTACATAAATCATGAATCTCGGATGATCTTTGTCACAAACTCGAGTTTTGCAAGTTTCTGAGGAGTTCAACCTTAGATGATTCATTTTGGCAGTTACGTAACTATAAAAGCATCCCAGGTAACCAATAAGCATCACCAATGCTATTCAAATGTAGGCCAATAAGCATTTAAGTCGCCTTAAATGCTACTTAAATGCTATTTTGGCAAAATATACAGCTACTTTACTGATAACCTTTTTATAGTGCTAACAATGCTAATTTACAGCTAATTACCGACACGAAGAATTTGAATACAATTTTAGATGCCAATTTACAACACCTTTGCAGTCAAAAAGCTAATATACAACAACGTGCATTATAAAATGCCAGATACGCTGATTTGCTGCTTATGTTAATGCTTATTAGTTACCAGGAATGGGTATTTTAATATACAAATTTGCAATTTTTGCTCACAGTAAAATAGAAAACAACTCCCCTGTTCCCTCATTGCATAGCCAGAAAGCGGATAGTAATATTCGCCATGATTGTACAACATTTCGCCGAATATCACTTTGCGAAAAACCTTAAGCGGAATGTACCATTTCACGGAAAACTTTTTTGTGGAAAGTACCATTTCGCGATCCTCTCCTTACTCGCTGTCGCTCGTTCCAGGAAACCCAGGTAGACCTAGGAAAACAAATAAACCTAGACAGTAGTGATTTCTGCGGGGAGTTGCATCCCCCCAATGGGCGGCGCTTTCAACGGCGGGTCACCGGTAACACTCGCGGCCGTCTCGTCCTGAATGATCTAGTGTTACTATAGATAGCTTTTGGGGTCTTGTTATTGACTAATGTTTTATGGAAGAGTCTCGAATTTCTCGAGTTCGATTAGTTTTTGAGTTTCGCAAAAAATTCTGTTTTATTTGTATAAGAGTCCATATCCGCCTACCACAGGGGTGAACGGTCTCTATCATAAAATAAATTCAAGACTCCAAAATCTCCATGCCAAATCGGCTCCATTTGCTTGATTAGTTCTCGAATTATGAAGAAATTTGTATTTCATTTGTGTAGAAGCCCCCCCTCTTAAAAGGGAGATGGGTCATAATTCGCTTTCTAAAGAGGAGAGGGGTCTCAATTCACCATAGAAAAAAATTTGCCTCCAAAACCACTTACATGTCAAATTTTGTTCCATTTACTTGATCTTCATTTGTATAGGACCCTTTGTATATATACCCCTCCTAAAGTGGGGAGGGGTTCCAATTCATCATGGAAAATATTTTTGTCTCCGAAAACACCCACATGCCAAATTTGGTTCCATTTGCTTGATTAGTTCTTGAGTTATTAGGAAATTTGTATTTCATTGATACAGGAGCCCCCCCCTCCTAAAGTGGGGAGGGGTCCCAATTCATCATAGAAAAAATGTTTGTCTCCAAAAACACCCACATGCCAAATTTGGTTCCATTTGCTTGATTAGTTCTCGAGTTATAAGGAAATTTGTATTTCGTTTGTAAAGGAGCCCCCCTCTTAAAGTGGGGAGGGGTCCTAATTCGCCATAGAAAATATTCTTGCCCTCGAAAACTTTCACATGCCAAATTTTGTTCCATTTGCTTGATTAGTTCTCGAGTTATGAGGAAATTTGTATTTCATTTGTAAAGGAGCCCCCCTCCTGATATGGGGAGGGGTCCCAATTCATCATGGAAAAAAATTTTGTCTCCAAAAACACCCACATGCCAAATTTGGTTCTATTTGCTTGATTAGTTCTCGAGTTATGAGGAAATTTGTAGTTCGTTTATATAGGAGCCCCCCTCTCAAAGTGGGGAGGAGTCCTAATTCGCCATAGAAAATATTCTTGCCCTCGAAAACTTTCACATGCCAAATTTTGTTCCATTTGCTTGATTAGTTCCCGAGTTATGAGGAAATTTGTATTTCATTTGTATAGGATCCCCCCTTCCTAAAGTAGGGAGGGGTCCCAATTCATCATAGAAAAAAATTTTGCCTCCAAAAACACCCACATGCCAAATTTGGTTCCATTTGCTTGATTAGTTCTCGGGTTATGAGAAAATTTGTATTTCGTTTGGATAGGAGCCCCCCCTCTTAAAGTGGGGAGGGGTCCTAATTCGCCATAGAAAATATTCTTGCTCTCGAAAACTTTCACATGCCAAATTTTGTTCTATTTGCTGGATTAGTTCTCGAGTTATGAGGAAATTTGTATTTCATTTGTATAGAAGCCCCCCCCCCTCCTAAAGTGGGGAGGGGTCCCTATTCATCATAGAAAAAATTTTTGCCTCCAAAAACACCCACATGCCAAATTTTGTTCTATTAGCTTGATTAATTCTCGAGTTGTGCAGAAATTTGTGTTTCATTTGTATGGGAGCCCCCCTCTTAGTGGGAGGAGGGGTCTCTAACCATCATAAGAACCTTCCCTGGCCCCAAAAACCCCTATATGCAAATTTTCACGCCGATCGGTTCAGTAGTTTTCGATTCTATAAGGAACATACGGACAGACAGACAGACAGAAACCCTTTTTTATAAGTATAGATATGTATTTTTTAACATTGTGCATAACTATGATCATTGTGTTATTTTTTTATAAATGTCTGTAGATTACGCCATTATTCACAAAAGAGCGATAATATTTGACAACGAAATAATATAAAGTAGTTCACTTATATGTACTTATATGTACTTATATAGCACCTTTATATGTCAGAAAATATCGTCGTTAGCAGTAACGCTAAAATTGTTCTTCGAGAAAATTTACAACTTTATGATCGAAATTCACTGCAGTGATCAAATTACCCAGCATAATTAGAAAAGATAATTAGTTTTAGTCATGTTTCAGACAAAAAGAGTGATTGCATGCAGTGCTTTCGTTAGAAAAATGCGATGCAGCAATGTACCCTCGGAAGAAAACGCGAAAGAATTCGCAACCTGACCCAAATGGCTGAGGCATAGAGACATGAGAATGCAAGTATAACTTTTAACTTGTATTGATTGGAATTCTGTGGAGCATCTTGGGGTCCAAACCTACGAATGCCAATTCATGGAATCATATCTTGTTTATGTTTTTGAATGACCAACTTCATGAAGCTGTGGAGTGGAAGAGTGGGGAAAAAGCAAAGCCTTGGGCTTAAATGTTTTTGTAAGACTTGATTCTTCTTTATCGACAGACTTCACAGCCGGCTGTTAGAGTACAGGACAGCTACGGAGTTACGGGGCTAGTGCAACAATCCTACTAACTCTATCTAGCAGCACCGTCTAGCCGAGATTCGAACATACGACGACTGGCTTGTTAGACCAGTATCGTACCACGAAGCTAACTGGGCGGGTGGAAGAGTGGGGAAGTGGATTCTATATGAAAACATAATTTTTAATATTAGTCTAAAGTGTGATTTCCAGTATGCAGAAAACCAACGTTATCGCTACTGAGACGCTATGAGCTATCCTGAAACTGCGCTAAGAATTTGGTCTGAAACTTGTCTGGATATACTCAGAAACTGCTTTGAAAATGTTCTGAAACCTATGCGAAGCTACATCGGAACTGGTTTAAAACTGGTCTAAAACTACTAACTTGTTCTAATTGCTCAGAAGCTACTCTGAAACTTATTACTGTTCATAAATTCCTCTGAACCTATTGGAGAACTGTTCGGAAATCGCTTGGACACAACTCTAAATTGGCAGCTCAAAACTGTTCAGAAAGTCTTTCGAAATTGCTTTGCAAAAAGGATGTAAAACTGCTATGAAACTGTTCAAAAATGGCTCTGAAGCTGCTATATATTTGCTCTGAAACTTTTCTGAAACTATTCAAAATCTTTGAAATCTTTGGCTTTGAAACTATACCCTGGAACCCCTACTCTGGAACTGTTCTGAAATCGCTCGGAGACTACTCTGAATCCGATGCTCGAATTACTTAGATACTACATGCAACGTTCATTCAGCACCATCACAGAAAAATAAATTATAATTTTTCTTAGGTTGGCTTAAAGTTGGGCTATTTTTAGACACAAATTGTGCCTCTTCCTCCACCTACTGTAGAAACCACCGACCGAGAAGTTTTAATCTAACTTGTTTTTACTTTCAGGACGACGACACTATGCAAACCCTTACGACTTGCAAGGTACTGCGTGTGACGTTGTTCGTCCGTAAGCGTGTTAGTCCGCGTTCCTCAGCGCGGGTCTTCGGAGAAAGGTTCCGTTCCTATGGAATTGACCAAATTCGTGATTTTAGTCATGACCTTGAAATGCGGTCAGGCATACATGTATATATATTTTTTTTGAAACGATGATTCTACAATTGATAAAGGGACGGTAAGGGATAGGAGTCACAACGACAACTTGTTACGCGTACCTATTACCCTCCCCCCTTCCTTTCCACTCTTTCCTCTCCATTCCCAAAAAATCCTTCTTCATTACTTTCCCTTACCGTCCCTTTATCAATTGTAGAATCATCGTTTCAAAAAAAAAAACAAATTATGCCTGACCGCATTTCAACGTCATGACTAAAATCACGAGTTTGGTCAACGATAGTTTATACAATCGACGGATGGAACGGTAGAAGAAAGCAATGAATGTTGATAGTGTCCAAACAGAATAGGACAATGTGTGAAGGGAAAACAGCGAAAAATAAGATAAAGGAAGGTCATTGAAGTAAGGCTTAAGCAGTTGTCTCACCGTTCCAGCTGTGGAATGCTGTAACTTATCGTTCATTTCACCGAAAATTTCTTCTGTTAACTCAGTTCAAATTTGTTCTAGCCGGTAGCTTAGAGCTAAATTTGTAATAATTTCAGTAAACATGATTTGCATTATCACCTACTCAACTATGTCGAATGCAAATTACTTGATTTCAAATTATCGCATTCAAATAAAATAGCTTCAATTCCCACACGGACTGTAACGTGGCTGAGTTATCGTTATCGTCGCAATCGTCAGGGGAAATTACAATTTTTTTTATTATAATTTCACCACACCATCAGATACCGGCCGGGCCGGGCCAACCCATCAACTGAAATCATTTAATTGTGCTTTGTTCTTTGCTGCAACAGCCCTTTCCGTGTCAACTGCAACCTGCACCAGAGCGCGTGAGTGTACACAGTTCCAGACAGCGCGCTTCAGAACTAACTACACAACTGAATCAACAATTGCGTTAGTTCCAATTGGAGTTCATTACCTCGGCAAGCTCAAACAAACTGCATTATATCACGGGCAATAAATTCAACTTTCCCCCCGGTGAGGCCCGGGCCTCACCCGGATCCTGCCTGCCCTGCCGATGTGAAAGAAAAAAAAATTGAATGTGGTACAGTAATATTTACCCACAGACACAATCTACTACCTCGGGCATTTCCCATCCCGCCCCGCCGTTCGGTTTGATCCTCTCGGGCCTTGGAGAGTCCATTGCATGTTCCTGCGGAATAACCTTCAAAGGTTACTCACCTTCACCTTGGCAAAAATGTTCTCGCACTCACTCCGTTCGACACTTGGCTCTCAACCCAGCCAGCATTCGAATTCGCTTCGGCTGGCCGGATTTAACCTTTTTCCCTTTTATTTTCCCCCGCCAATCTCCCGTCATGCCCACCCATCCCATTCCGCCTTATCACTGATGGCCTCACTGCTGCAACGCATCAGCATTGCCTGCCAGAACTAAATAACCCATGGAACACAGAACCGACATTCGGCTCGGACCCACGCCCTTGGATGACACTGACCTGCGCCAACCGAGAGCAAATTGTGCTGCGCAACGACCGAGACGCGGTGTCCTCTCGTGCTTCCACGCCACCGTCATCGATGCGGCGTCGTCGCCGCCTTGCACCAGCACACCAGAGCAGACAACAAACCCCGAACCGGAGAAAAACGTAAGGGGGGAAGAGGGTACCAAATGCAAAAACTGTTTGTTATGTACAGCTGGCGAGTAGGTACCTACCACCTTTTTTCCGAAATAATAAAAATAATAACAACCAACATAAAAAAGTACGATCACACCGTTGTTGTTGCTGCTGCTGCTGCGTTGCCATCCTCCTGCCGATGTGGCAGTGGTAGCAGCAGCGGCGACGCACGGCGTCATCGTTGTCGTCACCCCGCCATCCGCGGTTGCCAATAATCGAGCGGCGGCGCGGCGGTGTTCGGTGTTTCCACTCAGATGCCTTTGTCTTCCCGAATGGATTCCTCCATCTCGTGCAAATAATGTTGCTCGATGTTTACACGGTATTGAAAAAAAAACAGCTTTTTCAATCGATAAAATTTGAGGCAGAGAAAGTTTTTTAGAATAATTTAGTAATAGTTTCAATGGTGGCTGCCCCATTTATGCTATGTGTAGACTAAGTCTTGTCTTGGTGTAACTTAGCTGAATGAAGGGATGGTATATAAACTTATGAATCAATAACAATTGAAAGTCTGACTAAAAGTAAATCTGGACGTCCCTCGTGCGTCACCGGCACGCCTCTTGTGGTAGGCACTGGAATCATTTGACATAACTTTGTTTACATGTTAATGAAGAGCAACTGGTGCAAGTTTCGCAAAAATATTCCACCACGTTGCGTAGCAGTACAGAATAGAACTCAAAAGACGTAAAAAAAATCTCGCACAAACATCTGAAAAATCCAGATATCTGGATCAAAGTTGGCTGAAGTGCTAAAAATGCCAAACTCAACTGTGTGTAATGTTCTGAAGGGATATAGGGAAAAACTAGGTGTGGAAAAACGGCAAAGAACTTTCAAGAAAAACGAAACTAAGAACCGAGAGTTGAGGAGGAAGATAATGAAGTGCGTCAAGTCCAACCCTGGCGTCACCATCCGAGCTATGGCGAGAAGGTACGATACCAACTATCAAACCACGTGGAATATCTTCGCTCGAGAAGCCTATGAAGCTGAATTTGGTAGCCAAGAAGCGTGCTAGGTGTTTTGTACGAGCAAGATTTGATGAAATTCAGCGAATGTATTTTGATGGACGAAGAAACCTACGTGAAAATGGATTCCAAGCAAGTTTCCGGTCAAAATTTTCACATCGAAACTGGGCGTGGCGATATGCCAGGCAAACATAAGTTCGTGTTTGCTGATAAATTCGCAAAGAAGACCATGATCTGGCAACGAATATGTAGCTGTGGACTGACGACTGAGCCTTTCATCTTTTCCTGACCACTGACATCAAGTTTATGTACGGAAAAATGCTTGAATTCGTAATTATAAAGTTACCTGGCCAGATTTAGCTAGCTGTCATCACTGGCATACTCAAACTGGTGCCACGTTCCCCCCAAGTAACAATTTAAGTTTTATTGCACTCCTATGATGGTTTCGTGACCTGTTTTAGCCATAAAAATCATCATAAGAATGCAATAAAACCATCATTGATTGTTTCCTGGGTCATTTAATGCAAAACAAGTCTAACTTTAGGTCTGGGGTGACATTGCGCATCTCGTTTCGAGTGATTTTCGTTCGAGACGCCCATTTGTTTAACGTGGTCGAAACGAACCAAAATCACTCAAAACGAGATGCGCAATGTCACCCCTGGTTTCAAGTGCAATTTAAAACCAATTAAATTCCATTTTTAAGTCCAACTTTATGTTAAGTGATAGTGGAAAACTCCAAAGAAACATCGGAAAATTATGTTTTGTCACATGGGCATTTTTTTAAAAAAATTTGTTTTCATATTTTTTTTTTTTGAAACGATGGTTCTATTTTTTCATGTTTGAATTTTTTTATGAAAAAATTTTTATGACCACATTTTTTGTGGTTCCTGCGCTAGCATAGTTTGCACCACTTTTTGTTGTTTTGGAGCTATGTTTGAAAAATTCGGCTTTTCTAAATATTAACCTATTTTGCAAACAAATATCTCAAGAATCAAACAACGCAAGTCTTTTATAACAATGTCAGTATTTTTTTGCATATTCATAGATGGATTATTGATAGATCTAGAAGCAATCCGTCTCTTGCTACTCGTCAGCAAACGAAGTAAGAAATGAACAATGAGACAGAAGGAGCAAAAACGGAAAAGAGCACGACGGAAAAACTGAATAAACCGAATAAAACGAGAAAAACGCGAAAGAGAGAATCAGAAAAAAGAGGTAAAAAAATAGGAAAGAAAAGAAAGAACAAACGGAACAGAATGGGAGGAAAAAAAATATTGTAGAAGAAAACGGAAGAGAAAACGAGGCCAAAAACAAAAATACTGAACAGAATAAGATGAAGAACGGAAGAGAAATGAAGAAAACAGAGAGAAAAAAGGAAAACCATAAAGCAAACGAAGAAAATAAGGATAAACCGAACAGAAAAGGAGCAAAACGGGATAAAGCGATAGAAAAGGAAGAAAAGAAAAGGAAAAGTACGTGAACAGAAAAACAGAAAAACGGAACAGAAAACGAAAAATTTAAAGAAAGAAAAATGATAACGGTAGGTAGGCTTGGCATACACTTTTCGCTTTGATTTTGCTCTTTTGATTACTGCTCCTCAGCCCAGCAGAATTTGAAAAAGTGGTGTATGGAGCATTTGTAGAGCTAGTAATTATCTATAATATTGCTGAAGAAAGTGAAGTTTTATCTTTAGTATTTACGGCGCTGTAGGGCAGCAATGCCGTTGGTAGCAAAAAGAGCGCTCTTTTTGCTACCAAGAGGGTAGCAGCCTTATAGCGCCATAAATACAAAATGCGCAGTAATGCTTACTTCAGCAATATTGTAGATAATAACAAATTCTACAAACGCCCCATACATCACTTTTTCAAATTTTTCTTGGCTGAGATGCAGTAATCAAAAGAGCAAAATCGAAGCGAAAAATGTATGCCAAGCCTGACGGTAGGCATACGAGATAAATTGAAAAATAAAAACAGAAAAGCAAGGAAAGTCAGACACAATAAAAGGAATAGCGTAACAGACAAAAACGAAAATCGAGATAGAAAAGAAGTTAAAAAAAGTGAAGGTTGAAAAACGAAACAAATTGAAACGGGATATAAAATGACAAAAACGAGACAGAAAAAGATGACACGCCTGAAAACGAAGAAAAACGATAGGAAAACGGCGAACAACGAGACAAGAACAGAAGAAAAAGAAACAGAGAAAGAGGTAAAAGAGGACAGGAAAAGGGAAAAACTGGAGAAAAAGTGGAAAATGAGACAAGAAAGAGAATACAGCACAGAAAACAAGAGAAACTAAAAAAGAAAAGAAGAGAGAAAGAAGGATATCAAAGAAAACTAAACAAAACAGAACAGAAAAACAGAATAAACATAACAGAAAAGACGAGAAAACGGGATTTAAAAAATAACGTAACAGACGAAGATGAAAATGAGAAGGAAAGGAAATAACAAGATAAAAAGGGAAAAATAAAAGAGAAAACATGAAAAATGGGAATGAAAATTGAAAAAACAAATAATGAAAAATATGATGAAAAATAAGACTTAAAATAAAAAAAAAATGGGAAAGTAGACGTAGAAAACTGAAAAAATGGAACAGGATACATTAGGCAGGAAAAAAAGAAAACAAGAGCAACAGAACAGGTAGACAGAAGAAAAGAGACAGATAAAGAAGTAACAGCTGTCAGAAAAAGAGACAAGAAACGGAATGCAGAACAGAAAACAAGAGAACCTAAAAAGAAGAGAGAGAAATAAAAAGTACGAAGGTCTGTGCCTGCCACGTCGCTCACTTTTTTATAGCTGTTCACTTTCAGGACATCAAATTGGACTAGGTTTATCGCGATCGCGAAGAAATCTTCCTGAGATGAGGAGGCTTATCACTTTTTATGTCACACTTCCCTAACACAGACATCAAATTGGTCTAGGTTTATAGCGGCCCCAAGAAATTTTGTTAGAACGTTATCACTCTTTCTGGCGTACTTCCCAAGCACAGGTATCAAATTAGTATAAGTCAAAACATCGTGATCGTAATGAATCTTTGACCTGTTGGGACGAAGGGGTTTTGTCACTTTATTATAAAAATAAATGAAAAATGTACCGAGAACCATTAAATGCAAGTGTACAAACTAGAAAGAGTGTAAATTTAAATACGGTAGTATACAACCACACTGCTATGTGGTATGGAAACATCATTATCGCTCCGGCAAATCAGCACTACTTTTTACGGCCAGTCATAGAGCGTGGATTTGTAGTTAGACAATACCTAACATTTATCAATTATTCAAAAATTTGTTAGAGAAACATGTAATCTACTGTATTGTAATGGATTCTTAGAAAAATTTCCAATCGATTGATACCAATCGCCTCTATTCTACATACCGATCGGAACCGGATCCGATCAGAAATTGCGCTTCGATCGGAATTCAACGTATGCTATAACACACGTTGATCGGGACGTGAATCTATTGAGGGAAAATCTATTGAGGGTTGACTGAGTTATAAGCGTGCAAACCATAACCACTTTTCGTTACATGTTCTTTTTCAAAGACGTAGTCCTACGTCAAAAGAAACACACAGAAAAAAACATATTAAATAAAAGGGTAAAGCAGAAGACGAAAAACGGGAAAAAATGAAAACCGAAGATGTGAGTAAAAAAACGGTGTCAAAAACAGAATAAACGTGACAGCGAAGACGGAAAAACGGGGTATCAGAAAAAGGAAACAAAGATGAAAATGAGAAGGAAACGAGATAGAGTTAGAAAAAAATGAAAACTGAAAGTGAAATTAAACCGGAAAAAATAGACGAGAAGAAAGAGAAAGTGAAAACGAAAAAAATAAAAAACGAATGCAAAATATGAGGAAACACAGAACTGAAGATAAAAAAATGGGTCAGGATACGTACATTTTCACGTGCATTCCGCATTACCAGCACACTCAACCAAAAAATTATGTGAATAGAACTTTATTCAACTTTTGTACAGCAAACCTGCAAGGACTGGACTCACAAGATTTGTACCGGAGTTTTAAATTGTTCTAGGATGTTTTTCTTCTAACTTCTAGCTGTCCGAGCATAGAGGACAGCTTTCGAATTGAGATAATTTGTATCTAAAATACTGTCTACTTTCAAAATTAACGTTGCAGCGTAAATCTGGTTACCTTGTATTTTTTCGCTTATAATATTGTTTATTAAAGTGAAAAGTGAGTGGCGGAGGAGGCACGACGCATCGAAGACAGCATAACAACTGGTTTGATGCCGAATGCCACGGAGTGATAAGTGAGAGGAACCAGACCAGGAGTTGCGTACTAACGGCTGGTAAATGCCTGCGAAAAGAGAAGTATAGGGAGGCTAGATCTGGTGAAAAAATAACTCACGGTCTAGACGAGCGGGAGTACGAAGCGCCCGTGATAAGAATTGTGAGTGATGATCAAGCCACCAACACAGGAGGAGTTTAAGTGAGCTGAAAAACGGTAAGGCTGTTGGGCAGGACAGTATCCCGACGGAACTTCTTAAAGAAAGGAGCGAGCGGCTGAATGAAGCAACTCGCCGGATCATTTTCAGGATCTGGGAGGAAGAACAAATGCCTGAGGAGTGGGTGGATGGCCTAATTTGCACTATTCTTAAAAACGGACACCGACTCGAGCGTAAAAATTATCTAGAAACAACATTCCTGAATTCTACTTATAAGCTGCTCTCCCTGTAACGGTAGCGCAATCTTCCATTGGCGAGCACCAAGCAGTCGCTTCCCGAGGGATCAGTTGTTCACCCTGTGTCAGTTACTAGGCAAGTTCCGGGAATACAACTTGCAGACTCTTCAACTGTTTGTGAACTTTGAGGCGGCGTACGATTCAGTCAAACGAAATGAGCTCTGGTAGAGAATACTAGAACATGGGTCTCTGACGAAGTTAGAGTTCGTGCGACGCTAAATGGATCAAAATCATGTGTCAGAATAGCAAGTGTGACCTCGGCCGCTTTTGTGACGTGGAATGGAATCTCTAGTCTACTATACAATATAACCTCGGAAGATACAATACGAAAACCAAATGTGGAAACGAACGGGAGAGTGGAAGAGGTCTTTGGGTCTTTTCAATTGCAATCAGCGAGATTTGTTTTATTCATCAACATTGCCAAAACGAGCTACATCAGTGCTGGCAGGGAACGTGAGAGTTCAATTGGTGTTGGTGCCGAGCTGGATGGGAAACGATATAAAGTATTGGAGGAATTCATAGTAAGCCACGAACTAAAACGACGAATTGTAGGCGCGAATCGGGTTTTCTACAGATTACGTAGCCAGCGGAAGTTCTTTTGATTGCAAATTTGCACAAATCTGGCACACTGCAGAACACCAATGCTTCCGTTAGACTTTTACGGATATAGATTATGGACACTGCGGGATGCTGATCGACGAAAATACCAATATGATGAAGGTAGTACAATGTGGCAGGATGCGGTGGGCTGGGCACGTGGCCAGAATCCCCTGCGAAAGAGGAAATGAAATTATTTTTAGCAAAAAAGTATGAAGGGGCTCACGTAGGATTACGAATGCATCTGTATATCTGAATATCAGTTATATTCGTTTCTTAGAGTTTATAGTTCCACTAAGAGTTTCATCAGGCCACAGTCACACTTCTTCTGGTGAGTGGCGACCATGTTGAAAATTTTTGTGTGACTTGACATCGCGGTCCTCATAAATCTTGCTGGGATGAGGAGACTACAAAAATCTTTTTTCATGCCAACGTAAGAGCCACACCCCAACGTAAAGACATCACTCCGTTGATGGAAAGCATATTTCCTGAAACCGGTCTGTTTAAAAGGTAAACTATGAGTAATTTTCACTGAAACGAGGCCACTATTGGCACGAGGTCTTCAAATATTGGAACTTTTGCGCTTAATTGGTTGAAAATGCTTAAAAAATAAGAATTACACTTTTGATACCTCGAAATAGTCGACCCCTCGTTCGCCAAGGGGCCTAACAGGTTCAAAAAAGTTGAATTTTGAGCAAGCCTTGAGATTTATGCCATGTGATATTTCATAAATTTGCCTTGAAACAACTGACAGATAGCCCGGTTCTGTAAAGAAGAAGAACAGGGCTTTCAAATGGAGAAAAATTTTTTTTGGCGGCCATCTTCGATCGCCGCTTTCACCATGAGCTCCCCAACCGATTTTCATTTTAAGACCACCATTGGAAAGATGAGAAAAAAAATGCTACAAGAAACATTCAAAAAATTAGGTGTGCAATGTCATAAACTGAATAAAACAACCAGTTGTTTGTAACAAGGTTCACAATTTTCATATAATTATTGTGGTATTTCCAAAATTTGTTATTTGCTACGAGGGGTCGACTACTTCGAGGTATCAAAAGTGAAATTCTTATTTTTTAACCATTTTCAACCAATAAGCGCAAAAGCTCCAATATTTGAAGGCCTCGTGTCAGTAGTGGCCCCGTTTCAGCGAGAATTACTCCTATCCGTTTTGTAAGAACAATTAGTGTTGTGTCCCGTTCACTAAATATTGGGATGAGGAGACTTATCACTTTTTCTGGCGCACTTCTCTAACACAGATATCAAATTAGTATAAGTCTGGACGTTAGGACGACAGGACTTTATCACCTTTTCCGGTGTACTTCCCAAACACAGATATCAAATTAGTATTAGTCTGAACGTCGTCATGAACCTTCGACCTGTTGGGACGAGGGGACTTTGCCACTTTTGTTTATTAAAATAAAGGAAAAATGTAACGAGAACCATTAAATGCAAGTGTAAATGCTGGAATGAGTGTAAATTTGAGTATAGTTGTATACTACCGTACGGCTTGTGGTATCGCTACGGCAAATCAGCATTCTTTATTCCGACCAATCACAGAGCGTGCATTTTTAGTTCAACAATACCTAACATTTTTCAAAGTTTGTTAGAGAAACATGTAATCGAATGTATCTTATAAAATTCCAATCGATTGATGGCAATATCTCTAGAATCTATTGAGAGATGACTGAGTTATGAGCGTGCAAACTATAACCACTTTTCGTTACATGTTACCTTTTAGTTTTTCTAAAGTGCACCCCAATATAGAAATCAAAGACGTAGTCCTACGTCAAAATGGTCGTAGGCTTCGGGGTAGACCCCGCTTCCGATGGATGTGAGCTGTCGAGAACGATGCACGTTCGGTTGGCGTTAGAAGGAATTGGCGAACGGCAGCCTGGGAAGTACAGCACTGGAGGACCTTAATTGCTTCGGGCAGGTCGTCCGATAACGAGTAACGACCCGTTGCCAGTAAAATAATCTAACGAATACTGTTGTATTTATTGATTTTGTGAATAAAACCGGAGTCAACTATTCGAACTAGACGTACTAATTGATCTGGAGTACAGGAGAATTGCGCTCTAAAGCTGCAAAAATGATCCCCTGCATTCGGAATTGTGCTGCATTGAAGAAACATTTAGAAGCTGCAAATTTTGTTACATTTTACATGACAAATTAAGGTATTCCACGACCTTCCCGTAATTCGGTTCAAAATTTACTTGTTAATTCACTGTCACCAAATATGTTATCCTTTTCGAACCATTGGTGCGTCATTTATTTTATATTTTTTCTTCCGGCTGGCTACAGTGTAGTCGAAATTTACATAATCGAGCAGTTTTTTCGCTGTTATCTGCTTTTAAATGTTTTATTCACCTTCTACGAAAGTATTCCGGTGAGTCAGCAGCGTAGTAAAATAAAAGCGGAATTTTTCACGGTTAAAATTTGCACAACATAAAATTACAGTAAAAGTCATTAATCTAAACGGACTTTCTCAAAATAATAAAACTCTCGTTGGGTATTGACTGCTGTTAACCTGCTTGAATAGTCCACCATTAGGAGCAATTGAAAGTCATTAGGCTGCAAAAACTAGTACTTCAAAGGAATAAAATCCATTCATTAGTGCTTTTTATTGCACCATAAAAGATGTGTGCGGGAATTTACGGTACCATACATTGATTATAATAATTGCAAATACATAATGAACTGCTTCTCTATAGTGTTTTCCCTTTCTAATTGAAATGGAATGTTCTTCGTGAAAACAACTATCCCGAAATAACATTTTAACACTCGTAAAAACCTTGAATTGGTATCCTATTTGTCCGAACAAAACCTCCCCGTCGAAATTAGAAATCGAAATTACTCTATTAGACTGTTTTATAGCGAAAGTTTTGAGCTTTATTAGTGGCATAAGGGGCCCAATCTAGTTTTATTGGAATGGTAATGGCAAAATCGCACCTGATTGGTCTCAGAGCAACTAATAGATTGATAGAATTCGTTTTAGATTGTCTCATTACTGCATTTAGAATGAGGAAATAGATTAGCATTAGGATCAAATATTACGACTACAATAAAGTACTTCGAAAGTATATTCTTTTTTTTCGAGAGTAAATATTCATTAATCGAACAATCTGTCAATTTCGCGTTCGATGCACTGTCGAACGTCGAAGCCACTGCAACTTCGTAGTCGTCGTCGCCGCATGTTCAATTGCATGTGCAGTCGCGAGCGTCACGTTTCGAAGCTTGCAATAATTATAACAATCGGCTTTGTACCGGGTTGCTGCCTGGTCGGCATCTTTCATTGATCGGTCGCCGCCATTTAGCGGTAGGGTGGCCGAACAAGGTGTGAAACGATGTAAACACAGTATCAACACAGAATCAACAGTTGATACAAAGGATTGAGCACGCATCTCCGTTGTTCGTTCGCCCAGTCAGTGGGGTTGAGTTCACAACCGGATGGCCCTGAACCCGGGTCTTTTGGCCTTTGTCCGTTGGCCGACCGGCCCAACCCAGCGTGCACTTGTTATATAGAGCTCTGCTTCGAAATCCCGGTGCGTCATTATGCAACGAACGACCCTGGATGCACTGTAAGTCACTGTGCTTGCACTTTCCATGCAAGATAAGACTTTCCCAATCAACGGATGAAAGCCACTGACGAATAGAATGGCATCGATAAGAGGAAGATAGCTTGATTAATCGTGCGAAGCTAGTAGATTCAAGTGCTTTCTTGTTGATAGTTTAAAGTAAACTTTACTCAAGCAGCAAATGAACAACAGCGATATATCGTGCGGGAGATAATAGTAATTATAAAAATCACAGCGTGATACTTACACCCCACACTCACCAAACGTACGATTACTTCTCGATTCCGCAGTAAAAAAAAAACCTGTTTCCATGCCAGCACTTGCAGGCTGCAAAAAGATCCAACCTCCCACAATCCCACCCCCACCGCGCGCCGGTTTCCTAGTGAAACTAAAAAAAAAATCACAAACATACATTCTCCTTTCCTTTTTTGATATTCGCCTCCCACAACCGCCGGGGCCCCACCCTGCCCCGATCGTGATCACAACCGACCACCCGTCGGTTTGAAAATGTGTGTTGATTATAGATTAGCAATAGAAAATGTAGTTTTCTAGGTGAAGTGCTTTCCGGTGCTCCCCTTTCAGCGGAAAATTCACGCCTCGGCGCAAAAGTTCGCTTTCGATGCAGTTTCACAGTGCAATTTGAAGTGTGTCTGTGTGTGTGTGTGTAAGTGTGTGCGTCGAATCATCTTAAGAATCAACTACCGTAAGGCCGCGAGCACAGCATCTTCCGTTACGTCTTAGATTAGAGAGACGTTGGAAAGTGATACGGATAAGTGCTATTTAAGATGAGAATGAATGGGGAGAGTGCACAACATCTTTCCTATCGGTTATGATCGCACGAGATTCAATGGCTTCTCGCGGTGCACCCATCAGCTGCCGCCGCCGGCAGAGGCGTGTGGGGTGGGCGAACCGGACAGCATATGTGCAAAGTTATGCTGGCGCTATTTTTTCTTTTAATTGGAGTAGAAAATTCGCTCACGACGATAGTAATTTTTGAGTTAGAAAACTCACCTACCAGGTAACAGCTCAACGGTGGTCGGAAGCTGGAAAGGCGAAAGGGGGAAAGTATCTCGTTCGTATCGTGTAATTGTGTACATAAATAGTAAAAGCGAGATTTTCCGACTTAGTGCAGTCGGTGTGCAGCCAACAGCTCGGTCGATTAGGTGCATTTCACTTTGGCTGGCGCGCTCTGTGGCTGTATGAGTAAATTTGCAGCAGCAAAAAAAGTGTTATGGATTGTGCAGTTTTCTCTTTTTCTTAGGTGATATGCTTGATTGTTACCGTTTTGGTGCGAATCGGAGCAATCAATCGCCGGTTGGTTTGTTGTCGAGACGCTTCGTGAAGTATTTTGCGATGATACTCAAGATCGAAATCAAAATTAGAGATCAAATTGAAAAGAAAGAGTTTATTACGCCAATATGCCAGCCTACCTACCCTAATGGGTTGTTAAATCTTGTCAATTACATCTCGAAACGCAATGTAATTACAGTAGTAATTAGGCTTAATCACCTTTTAGGCTCACACTTCTTTTATATTTAAGCATGTCAAAAGGATATTGCAAAAGAACGAAGTGCGGAGTACAGAAAGACACCTTCACGATCATTTGGATTCTCACGTTCTCTGCCAGCACTTCACTTTGACAGTGTTAATAGTGAATCTCAATCTCTATTGTAATGTAAAAGGCCTATAGGCCTCTGCTCTGCGATTGATTGCAATAATGTTACCGTCATCCGCAAAATCAAGCATGTCTCGTGTCGATAGTCCATTTCTTTCTACGTTTGCTCGTCTAATTGAAACTTTTAAGGCAATGTTAAATAGCGGATTAGAGAGTGCATTCCCTTGCTCTAGTCCATCCAACGTCATGAAAGTGGCTGAGGTCTCACTCGATATTTTGACGCGTGACTCATCCAGCGTCGCACGAATCATCAGCCTAACTAGTTTCGTCGAAAAACCACACTCAACAGCTAATTTTGTTTGACTGAATCGTACACCGCCTTGAAACCAACAAATCATGACATGAGTCGGCAAGTTATGCTTCGTCATCGTGGAGCGTAGAGTTATTATCTGAATGCTGTTATTTTCTTTTTTATTGGAACTTCAAATTCATATTACGGTTACGGAAATATGGTGCATTGGATAAAATTACCTGATCTTTTTCTATAACATCACCTTCTTATGAGAGTACACAATTAGGAGTAGGCTGCCTTTGGCGAAAATCGTGCCTCTCGTTTCGATGCCCGCTCTTCGGATCACCCCCTTAAGAGTGATGTTGAACAGCATTCAGGATAAGCCGTCTCCTTGTCTTAACCCTCGCCGCGTCTCGAGGGAACTCGAAAGTGTCCCACAGATACGCACGAAACACATCACTCGTTCCAATGTAGCTCTGATCAGTCGTGTCAGTTTGTCCAGAAAACCATGTTCATACATTATCTGCCATAGCTGATGTTGATCGACTATATCGTATGTTGCTTTGAAGTCAAAAAAGATGTGATGCAAGGGCACGTTGTACTCCCGGCGTTTCTGCAAAATCTGTCGGAAGGTAAAAATTTGGTCTATAGTTACGCGTGCCCTCATGAAGCTTGCCTGATTACTCTCTACGAAACCTGGTGAGTATCTGTGACAACCGACGTAACAGGATCTAGGAGAGTACATTGTAGGTGGCGTTTCCGAGTGTTATGTCGCGATAATTGTAGCAGCCGAGCCGATAAAAGCCAAAGCCTGGGTGCTAATTCCGCTATCGAAATTTAACCTTCTGTTTCTATACGACAGACTTCGCAACCAGCTGTTAGAATACAGGACAGTGCGTGGTCAGTGCTACGATTCTATTGATTCTAACAGCCTCTCCCAGCCGAGATTCGAACATACGACGACTGGCTTATTAGACCAGCGTCTTACCTGGAGGCCAACTGTGGGGCAGCCGAGCCGATGCTTTTCAGAAATGTGATAAACCACTCCTTCTATCCATTCGTCCGGTAGCTTCTCTTCCTCCGAAATCTTACCAATAACCTAGCATAGAGTCGTTGCCAGTGTTTCTCAGTCATATGTTTATAAAGCTCTGCCGGTACTTACCGACGTCCTTTGTTGGTGTTTAGCAACCTGATTTCTCGTTTGCCTTCCTGGAGATCCGATGCTGAGACATTACCCAAGTAGCACAATTCTAGCACTTTTAGTTGCATAGACTTATTTATAACCAGAAACAGTCATATTTCGGTTACGACAACTACTTTGTAACATCTATGTTAGTAGGGTTACTATATTCCATAGGCACTCCTAGGTTTACTTCCGTTCTGCCTCCTTCAGCAACTTTACCAGTGCCTGTTTTCATCGAAGAACTGCTTCCGCCTGTTGACCACCTAGTGCTTGTTTGTGATCACATTCCTTTCCTCGGTCCTTACATGGCAGGTTTCGAAGTTTGGTTCACCTTCTCGAAACAACACTTGTGCGTGTTGTTCTAATTCTCCACGATCTCAGTTCTCCTTTCGGCGCTTTTTACTCCTCAGAATCGTGGTTAATTGGTTCCTTGTTCGTTGGTATTTGGTCAAGTTCTCGCTAGTAACAACGCTCAGGTAATTTTTCCAAGCCGTTTTTCCTCTTCACCACTTGTTGGCATTTCGCATCAAACCAATCATTTCGTATACTTCGGGGCTCTTCACCGTGATTTCCCGAGTTGAGCATTTCCCCAGTTGTCTTCGAGGGTTGTTCACCTAGTCCCGGTAGCGGTCTCTCCGATGGCCGAGCGTATTCTCCCCTAACCGTCTTCAAGGTTTGAAGTATCTAACCTCTCAGTCGTTCCCAGCAGATTACGGGTTATCTAGCTGCCTTATGTTCAGCCGACAAGGACGGTTGATAGTTTTGAGCGCACATATACTGCTGCTAGATGGTAGTCGTAGTCAATATTCGCACTCCGTAGAGAACAATGCTCGTGGTACTAGATCTATAAGAACGTGGTCAATCTAGCTCATTATACGTTGGTGAGGTTATCTCCAGGTGGCTTTGTGGATATTTTTGCGTGAGAAAAAGGTGCTTCGAAGCACTAGAGCTCGAAAAACTACGTAGCTTCCCAGCTTGCACCAACTCGTATATCAATGTACGGAAATTATCGTAAATATCTTCTAACAAACTCGAAATCGTAACTAAAGCTGTGGGATAAAGTGGGAACAAGTTGATTTTCTATCATATATAATGATAACTACGATTTTCTGCACAAAATCGTATAGTAGTACGGAGCGACTCGAGCTTAATCGGATATTATCGTATATTAATACTTATATAGTCGTAACACTCAAAATTTTTCGTAATCACGTATATCGCCTCGAAAATAGTACGGATATGCCAATTTTGCGCATCAAATACGATTTATTAGCATGTATATCTGAACGTAATGGTGATTTTTATCTTTTTTATACATATGAAAATGCTAGCTGGGTTATACATCGTTGGCCGTTGTCCTTCGTGTCGGTACGCAGGCTATGAGTTCCTACCACCGATCTATACATTTCTTCCCTACTGACCTGGGGTGACATTGCGATTCTCGTTTCGAGTGATTTTGGTTCGTTTCGCCCATTCGTTTAACGTGATCGAAACGAACCAAAATCACTCGATTCTTATCTTATTTCTTATATTTTATGTAGAATTTCGTCTACTTTCCAAAAATTATATCCGCATTTTGCGCAGATTTGCGCAAAGACTAAAAATATTGAATTTTATATAACCATGTGTTTTTAGGCAATTCCGCTCTGTAATTACTTCAAGCAATACTATTATAGATATTTTTAAAATATATCTTTGAGCATTTAGCAGCTAAGGGTTAGTACCAGGTCAGCAGAGCAGAAGTGACACTTTAATATTCAAATTTTAGTGAATAAACACGGTTATTGGCTGGAGAAAGTGCTATTTTTGAGATTCAAAATTTATTTTTAAATATGGTTCAATGTTATGGATTGCTGAGTGTTACAAGGTCATTACTATTTTTCCTAATTATCCCAATGCAAAAAAACACAAAATAAAAATAATAGTTCAAGTAGTTATAAAACTTTTCTTAGAAAATTATTTTAGAGACACCCTAATTAATATTTTTTTAAATATTTGAAAACTTTAAGTTTTAGTAGTTAATTTGGTTCACAGTTATATACAAAATACGTAAATTCCATGCTACTTTACCTTTAGTTTTGTCTCAGTTTTGTTCTGACGGGTGCCACTGTGCGACAGAAAGGAATAGGAGAACAGTAGGAGAAAGTGATGAGATTTTAGAATGAAGGAGAAAGACCAGAAAGGTGAGAGGGAGGGGGGAGTTATTAGAAGCTACGCTTAACAAGCAATCTGTGACTTTTACCTTTTGTTACAGCAAAATCTCATTACTTTCTTTTACCGTTCCTTCGTCAATTGTAAAAGAATTGGGGCAAACCAACCAACGGTTGAAAGCCCCTTCAAATCTATACCTATAAAGAAGGATTTCTGTCTGTCTGTCTGTCTGTATGTTCCTTATAGAATCGAAAACTACTGAACCAATCGGCATGAAAGTATGCATGTAGAGGTTTTTTGGGGCCAGGAAAGGTTTTAGTGATGGTTAGAAACCCCTCCCCCCACTAAGAGGGGGGGCTCCCATACAAATGAAACACAAATTTCTGCATAACTCGACAACTAATCAAGCAAATAGAACAAAATTTTGCATGTGGGTGTTTTCGGTGACAAGAATTTATTCTATGGTAAATTGAGACCCCTCCCCTCTTTATAAGGGGAATTATAATTGCTCTCCTCTTTAAAAGGGGGGCTTCCATACAAATTTCCTCATAACTCGAGAACTAATCAAGCAAATGGAACCAAATTTGGCATGTGAAGATTTTCGAGGGCAAGAATATTTTTTATAGTAAATTAGGACCCCTCCCCACTTTAAGAGGGGGGGGCTCCTGTACCAAAGAAACACAATTTTCCTCATAACTCGAGAAGTAATTAAGCAAATGGAACCAAATTTGGCATGTGAATGTTTTTGGAGACAAAAATATTTTCTATGATGAATTGGGACCCCTCCCCGTTTTAGGAGAGGGGGATCCTATACACATGAAATACAAATTTCCTCATAACTGAAGAACTAATCAAGCAAATGGAACAAAATTTGGCATGTGAAAGTTTTCGAGGGCATGAATATTTTCTATGGTGAATTAGAACCCCTATCCACTTTAAGAGGGGGGGCTCCTATACAAACGAAATACAAATTTCCTCATAACTCGAGAACTAATCAAGCAAATGGAACCAAATTTCACACGTGGGTGTTTTTGAAGACATTTTTTTCTATGATGAACTGGGACCCCTCCTCACTTTAGGAGGGGGGGCTCCTATACAAAAGATATACAAATTTCCTTATAACTCGAGAGCTAATCAAGCAATTGAAACCAAATTTGGCATGTGAAAGTTTTCGAGGGCAAGAATATTTTCTATGGTGAATTAGGACCTCTCTCTACTTTAAGAGGGGGGGCTCCTATAAAAACGAAATACAAATTTCCTCATAACTCGAGAACTAATCAAGCAAATGGAACCAAATTTGGTACGTGGGTGTTTTTGGAGACAAAATTTTTTTCTATGATGAATTGGGACCCCTACCTACTTTAGGAGGGGGGGCTCCTATACAAATGAAATTCAAATTTCCTAGTAACTCGAAAACTAATCAAGCAAATAGAACCAAATTTGGCATGTGGAGGTTTCTGGAGGCAAAAATATTTTCTATGGTGAATTAGGACCCCTCCCAACTTTAAGAGGGGGTGCTTCTACACAAATGAAATACAAATTTCCTCATAATTCGAGAACTAATCAAGCAAATGGAACCATATTTGGCATGTGGGTGTTTTTGGAGGCAACCATTTTTTCTATGATGAATTAGAACCCCTTACCTTTTTAAGAGGGGGAGCTCTCATACAAACGAAATACAAATTTCCTTATAACTCTAGAACTAATCAAGCAAATGGAACCAAATTTATCATGTGGGTGTTTTTGTAGGCAAGAATATTTTCTATGGTATATTTTCTATGGATTTTCCCACTTTAAGAGGGGAGGGGGCTCCTATACAAATGAAAAACAAGCTTCCTCATAACTCGAGAGCTAATCAAGCAAATGGAACCAAATTTGACATGTAAGTGGTTTTGGACGCAAGATTTTTTTCTATGGTGAATTGAGACCCCTCTCTTCTTTAGAAAGCGAGTTATGGCCCATCTCCCCTTTAAGAGGGTGGGCTTCCATACAAATGAAATGCAAATTTCCTCTTATCTCGAGAACTAGTCAATCAAATGGAACCAAATTTGGCATGTGAGAGTTTTAGATGGCAGAAATTTTTTCTATGGTGAATTACGACCCCTTCGCCTTTTAAGAGGGGAGCTCCCATACAAATGAAATTCAAATTTCCTTATAACTTGAGAACTAATCAAGCAAATGGAACCAAATTTGGCATGTGGGAGATTTTGGAGTCTTGAATTTATTTTACGATAGTTAGAGACCTCTCACCCCTGTGGTAGGGGGATATGGACTCTCATACAAATAAAACAGAAATTTTTGCGAAACTCAAAAACTAATCGAACTCGAGAAATTCGAGACTCTTCCATGAAACATTAGTCAATACAAGACCACAAAAACTATCTATAGTAACACTAGATCATTCAGGACGAGACGGTCGCGAGTGTTGCCGGTGACCCGCCGTCGGAAGCGCCGCCCACTGGGGGGCTTGCAAAACTCGAGATTGTGACAAAGATCATCCGAGATTGATGATTTATGTACAACACAGGTTAATTTGTGGCAATACGAAGTTTGTCGGGTCAGCTAGTAGTAAATAAATAAATAAATTGTAAAAGAACTACCGTTTCAAAAAATATTAACTAGTTATATGCCTGACCTCATTTCAAGGTTGGTCTATGTCGTCTTAGGTTTAGTGCCGAATCAACATATTTCTTAATTCAGACGCTGTTGTAAGCCGCTCCTAGCCTGGAGTACAACCGCGCTATTGGTAGAGGAATCATTAAACCATCAACAGCCGCCCCTGATATGGGAACAGCTCGCTCTCAAGGCTGACAAGACTATTCCTTGTTGCCAAACTCAGCGTTCGCACGAGTGCTTCCTTCCCAGTAGGTGACCTTAGTTTCCACCAGGGTTGGTTGTCCGATCTCTGCTATGGTTGCTCGTATTATGGCTGATATCACCAGGAGGTAGAGATATGAGTTATTGAATAAGGGATTAAGGACCACTTTGTGGTCTATTTTATACCGGCAAGTACGCAAGACACCGATGTTAGGAATTATCCCACCATCGTTCACCAACCAGGTGTAACTCGTTTTAATTTGCATTTACGAGACTTAGGTTTACTAACCACACCTTCGAAATCTTACAATTTTAACGACAGTTGATTTATGATAGTAACATGAAAAAGATCAAAAACTCATTTCTTTCGGCGTGTAGTCGTACAATTGACTTGGTTAGTAGTACTGAATGAATATATCTACAAGTGAAAAATAATTTGTCGGCTCTATGCTTTATAGCCTTTGTAGACTACCGCGAACGCTTACAGCACAGTACAGTTACTTTATTTCGTAGACTTATTTTGAGACAGTACAAACATTCCAGAGTCTGATTGAACAACATAGACACCGTCCGTCTAGCCATTTGCCATTTAAGTAAACTGTCCAAGACAAATCACTTTTCCCTATCTAATGGATCTATCATTTACTATTTTGTCTCATCATCATCATTACTATGATTATCATGGCGTGCAAATGGTTTGCATGGAGTCTGCCATTCTGCGTCCCTACCTCCTAACTATTAGCTTTGGACAGACTTCTGTCCTTACTGTCCTAGCTCTTCAAACTGAAACTAAAAGAGAAAACTTCAACAAAAATAGAATTTTCTACTGCAATGTTTACAGGCCAGTGTAAAATCATAGTAAAACTAAACGAAATAATTTCCTGCAAGAAAAACGTAGGTGCGCGTTTTCCATTCAACCCTCGTGTCGGTAGTTTTACCGTGGTTTTTCTTTCTGTGCAGAAGCATTTCATAGACAAAAATTTTATCTACAAGCCTACGCCGCATCCTGTCAGTTTGAACGTATTTTCTTGATTAGCGAGGGTTCAAACTTCTATCAGAATACATGCTTCTTACCCGAGAAATACACATTTTGTGTTTTAGTTGCCTGGATTATTCTCTTGTTTGGTTGAAATTTGTATTTCATTTGCATGGAACCCCCACCCGCTTCGGAGGGAGGAGAGGTTTCGAACTACCATAGAAACATTTCTTGCCTTCATAAACCTCACATTCCAAATTTAGTTCCTTTTGCTCGACTAGTTCTCGAGTTATGCAGAAATTTATATTTCATTTGTATGGGAGCCCCCCTTCCAGATGGGTGAGCGGTCTCGAACCGTTATAAGAACCATCCCGACCCCAAAAACACTTGCATGTAAATTTTCACGCCGATTGGTTCAGTATTTTCCGAGTCTATAAGGGTCATACAGACAGAATTCATATTTATAGTTATACATTTCTGGAAGAAAGGTTCACTGCGCCTGGAAAACTTTTGACATTGGGCTACGTCTCGAAGGTAGCTGGAACAGGGGGTCCAAAAAATCAAAAAATGCGCGCGTCAAGAAGAAACGAAAGATTTTAAACGCTAATAACTCTGCCAATTATGAATGGATTTTCATGGTTTGAATACCAGTCGATTGATAATAGATGTAGCAATTAGGTGATTTTTATTACAATTTTCATTTTCAATCACTAGACAGTAAAAATTAACGAAGTTTTGAAGGCGAATATCCGAACTCTGGCAAATTACTATTGTAAGCGTTTATTCGTGCGCTTCTGGAAGGCTAAAAATCTTTTTTACAATGATGACATTCATTGTATATTCTTCTATTCTATGCTATGCTTACTAGGTCTCCTACAGTTTCAAGGTCAAATTTCCCCATATATATCCTTCGTGATTACCTTGCTTCACAGGCAAGGACGACAAACTCACCAGCTGCTGTTTAGTGTGATTTCTTTTTATATAAAGTCGAAGATTCTTTGCTTTAGTTTTTTGCAATAACATACTTGATTAGAATACCAGATAGAAATGTTTTTAAAACTTTTTAAATAATAACCGCAAAAAAAAACAATTGAAAACTAGTTTAAACTCCAAAACAGGAAGTAAACGTTCAAGGCAGTTTTCTATACTACTGGCCACCAAATTCGACAAATATTTTTCACGATGTCATTGTCGCGGTACGGCAATCATGGTATCCGCAAAGTTGCACAACACTGTTAATCACCCGTTCCTCGCACAGTTTACACAACCGCTCGGCTTCAAACTGGAAATTCACCCAAATCCATCAATTATTATTTCCCATTAGCACGTAAGCACCGCCGATCGTCACACGGATTGTCCGGGACCTACCCCAAATTTCGCATGTCAACAACCGCAAAGCGGCCTTCAGCTGGATGCTCATTCCGGTTGGAGTATTTACGACGACGGACGGCGTCGTGTGTGAGTGCGTTCATCTTTTATTACTTACGCCCGGGACTGGCCTGGTTGGCTGGCTGGCCGGCCGGCCGGTGGCGGCCCTCCACCCTCGTCAGCAGCCGATTCTACGTGCACTTTGCCGGGCTGCTGCATCGTTATTATTGTTATTATATTTGCATTACCACTCTCGTCGTCGTCGTGCGTCAATTTTTTTTTGTGCATACTGAATGCAACACCCTCAATGAGTAGGTTTTTTTCTGCTTCTCTTCCTCGCATCACACCAGGATCTCCCAATTGTGGCTTTATGGCCTTCATTAAATGTTACTGTAACTGTTTTTCTGCTAAAAAGTGTCAACAGCTCGTAATGAGCGGCAGCGAAATGAAGTTGCATAATTGCACGAGTGCAGTGTGCAGGAGTGTGTAGTTATAATCATTTGCGGTTTGCCTGGTGTTCTCTCGTTCTTGTAAAACTTGACAAGTTTTGCCATATGTATTTCCGTTTTGTCAATTGATAGTTGACAATCGTAGGCGCATTCATTAGTCGCGGAAGCACGAGACATTCAACTTGAGCTGCAATGCAATTTGCTCGTGCCATTCATCATTAGCAAAAGCGTTTTGCCAATGACATAACTCCATTGAAACGAATGACTAGCCGATTCGATGCACGTGAATCTTGATATTTGTGAAGCGATTCGACATTCATGTATGCAAAAAAAAGTCTAAAACCTTAACCATGTTTGTTGTAGCAGCTTGTGTACTACATTCGAAATCGATTTGCCGCAGCTCCAAGATTTTAACCACATAGACGTGTCCGTTTTCTCTTTTCAACCTGTTGCCGAAATCCGGTGCCGCGCTGAATAAAAAAAATAACACGCGAAAAGGCTTCAATTACACGCTGGAAGTAATCGAGCCTGTCTTTCGATGCCCGTGTGTGTGTTTGTTGAACAATTGCCAAAATCAAGGCTAGCAATTAAACCGTGCCCCACTCCGCCAGTGCTGCCGGTACTGCTGGTTGATGAGTGCGCCTCGAACCGGCCATTGTTGGCCGGAAAGAGAGGCGTTTTGGAGTACCTACCGTGGACCTATAAATAAACCATGAAAAAACAGATGGAGAACAAACGAGGAGGCACAGCTCTTGGGTAGCCTAGAGAACCAAAAAGGCGCACGCGGGTCCCCTCCGCCGATGGCCGAAAGATAAAACAGCGTGAAGTTG
Organism: Sabethes cyaneus; assembly: GCF_943734655.1. Taxonomy (NCBI): domain Eukaryota; kingdom Metazoa; phylum Arthropoda; class Insecta; order Diptera; family Culicidae; genus Sabethes; species Sabethes cyaneus. Next base: position 20,034,612 of record NC_071354.1, on the reverse strand, counting down.
AAGGAGTTGTTGATTTTTGCGTTTGTTTTTTTGGTATCTAATGTACTGTACCACCATATGATGATGAGGAACATTGAAGCATGTATCGGTGCGGCTTCCAAGGGCTTCGGTTTGCTGTTCGCAAATTTGCTGCCACCTGGTGCGTAGAGCATTGCTGACATTGATCGTTAAGCAGTGAGACCAGTTTTATTGTGCTTAGAAATATCTTTAACAAGCACTATAGAGTTAAAAGATATGTGAATTCCAATAATTCTGTGCGCATAACTGTTGAACTGTTGGGTCTCAATGTTCTGATGTTCAACATAATGCTTGCTTGAAACATAATACTGAATCGGAATATTCTTGTCATTTATAATCTACCATTCAATTGGTACGTCTCATGTCACCAACAAAAAGCCTCCGAAGCTATCTCGTTGATAAAGAATGCCAATCAGTCCAATCTGTGGTACATAAAAATTGACACTGAAAGCCCCATAAATGAGGACGGGTAATAATAATAGTAAAAAATAGTCGTGTTGTTAATGGTGCTTGGAGCTTCGCTTTTGGCCGTTAAACCTGTACTTTTGTTGTTAATCTTTAAAGCGTTTTTTTCGCTTACCTTGGTAGAATAACATCGCTCTTGAGTTTGTCGATGATTAAATTTTTTTCTGTCGGATTTAACTATCTATGCTGTTTTATTTCGAAGAAAAACTACCGAGTGGTATAAAACTATTGTTTCTTGTTGTAGAACTGAAAAAACAGTAACTTGGTTTGTCTCCTTACCATTAATATGTTGAACTTATTTGAGAATCAATGTCCAATAATAAGGCGCCTCAAGTGACATACTGCAGTACACAATATTAGAATGTTTATAAAAGAAAAAGGCATTTTTTTTTGTTTCTTACTTTTTGTCTGGCTTTTCAGTCTACTACAAAATCTTAGTTCTTTCCGACGTTTCAACTTTATATCTAAGTCTTTTTCAAGGATTGAATATTGTTTGTTCTTCGACGTTCAATCCTTGAAAAAGACTTAAATACACAATCGAAACGTCAGAAAGAATTGAAAAACTGGTTTTATTCCCACAGCAGACTGAAAAGCCAGACAAAAGTAAAAAAAATAAAAAATAAAAACCCATCAATCAATAGAATATATTTTATACATAACTAGCTGAATGCTCGCTCTCACACAAGGGGCCTCTTTGTCACTCATTTCACATTTATACATCTGTTTTTGTTACGAAAACTCTCATAATGCAAAAAGCAAAACCCTTTTTTTTATTTCCTCTCATGTTGTCCCCCATCCACTTGTATATCTGTCTTCTTCTCGGTAATCCTTATAAATCGACACAAAACCTTTTTTACGCTTTTGAACCTCCCCCTTTTTAACGGCCACCCTATTCCCCATTTCAAAAATAAAACAACTTGTATAACTGCTATCGTTCAAAATGCTAGAGAAACGCACCCCTTTTCCATTTGAACCTTTCTCTCCGCTTGTCTTCCCCTCGGTGCTGATTCTTTTATGTAAACATATAAAAATGTAACTGTTAATATTCGGCAGGGCAGTCTTCGGAGAAATTTATCAAGACTGAAGTTTGATGTTTTCCCGACGTTTCGACACTTTGTTGATGTCTTTTTCAAGGGGTAATATCATTTAGTCTTTTGTTCTGTTCTTAGGATTGTACATATTACGGTCAAGGAGGGTAGTAGTTGGTACATGAGTTGGAATATTTAAAAATTCAAATAGTTTTTCTTGCTTTGAACTGTACTGCGGAACACTAAACGCTTCTTTCTGCATGTTGATATTTTTTTTTGAAACGATCGTTCTACAATTGATGAAGGGTCGGTAGGGGAAAGAAATGAAAATTTTTTGGTGAAGGAGGGGGAAGAGCGGAAAGGTGAGGAGGGGGGGGGATATTGGTAGCTACGCTTAAATAGTAGTCGTTTTGCCTCGTACCTTCAATTTAAATTTTTTCAATTTCAATGCCTAGCGATCACGGAGAACAATTTCCCTCTTAGCGCAGAAATAACGCGTTTTTCAAACGAATTTAGGAATTAACGTGGTTTGATTTTACGCACTTTTGATTTACGCGAAACGTATCTTTCGCGTAAAATGCGACCTAAGGGCATGTTGCTACCAAACATTTACCGTTTATTGCTACGTTTTCGAACGGCGTGTAAAATGAAATACTCTTGGTTACGTCTTTTTGTCTTTTTAATTACTTTTTTATTTTTATGTGACTATACTCGGTCATGACGTAAATTATTTTGGAAAGGGGGGAAGTGTCTGAAGTAAAGAATGATTAATTGGATGAACTGAACAATTTCGATATAAGCCAAAAATATATTGGGTTGTGCAATGACAGGTGGGTCTCGCACCCACGGTCTTTCGGTTGGTACCCGAATGTTTTACTCACTAAACTACTGCCAATTATATCATTCCCCGTGTATACACACTTCCTATGCGACGATATTATTTTTGTATTACTGTTCCTTGTTTCTACTTCCGAGAAAGACTGTTATCTACTGTTGTTGCAGTCGTTTCAATGAAATTTACTATTTATTCGACTTTGGTTTGTCAAAAAATGTATTGAGGCTAAGAATTAGTAGTATTTAGTTAGTTAGATAAGTTTTATGTCTGTGCGATGTTTCTTTATATCGAAGATAAATTAAATTGAACTATTAAGATATTCGGTCAGTGCGATTGAAACAAGCAGGATATTGAAAAAACACTATTTTGTATAACAAGTTTTTTGACGGTAACTGACTGCCGTTTATATCATACTAGCTGAGTAGATAAATATGTATTATCTGTGCGCTGGAAATAACAGTAGTCACACAAAATCAGTACCTTCGCTGAGTGGAGAAAGGTAAAATTGGAAGAGAACAACAAAGCTATTAAACTACCTAATAGAAGAACAGAACGGTAGTGTAAAGGAGCCACACTTGACCGGCGATCGAGAGTTGTGAGTTAGAGTCCCACTTGCCATTGCGCAACCCAATATATTTTTGGTCTATATATCGAAAATTTTCCAGTTTATTCAATTGATCTTTTTTGTTTTGTTTTGATCATAGTCACTTTAACAGCATTTGTGACTTCTGCGGGGTCGAGAATTGAACTCGGTTTCTCGGCGCGAGGGGCGTGAGTGCTAGTCACAACACTGGGATCGCCCCTATTTAATCATTCTTTGCATCAGACACTTTCTGCCTTTCCAAGAAAGAAAATTTCGTGAACGCCAGGTGCATTGACGAGAAATTCTGCTAATTCTTATATTTTCCGAAATAATCTACTGCATCTATACCTATAAAAATGAATTTCTGTCTGTCTGTCGGTATGACCCTTATTGACTCGGAAGCTGCTGGGTTTTTAAGGGCCAAGGGAAGGTTTTTAAGATGGTTCGAAACCCCTCTCCCTCTGGAACGGGCTCTCATACAAATGAAACAAAGATTTCTGCATAACTCGAGAACTAATCAAGCAAATGGAACAGGTTTGGCATGTGAAGGTTTTTGAAAACAAGAAATGTTTTTCTGGTGGTAAAAGACCCCCCCCCCCCCCTCTGGAATATAGTCAAAGTCACACATTAGCAAACGAAAATATTTCAACAAAACTTATTAAATTTGCATTCATTTAGTTGCAAGCGTGGCAACGCTCGCACCGGGTTCAGCTAGTTTTCTATAATTTCGGCGAAAGACACTTTTTTGATGTTATAATCCAGCTTCACTATAACGGAGATAGCCGGAATGTATGACCAAACGCCTAAATGTACCTCTAACTCAATGAGATGCATTTCTTATCACGGAAATATGGCGTCCTGTCAGGGGTCTGGTTTTGGTTATAGACGATATAGGATGCTTATAGTATCAGATACTACACAAAAAGTAAAATTATGTTTCTCCCAAACTACTGACCAGTGCTTAGAAAACTCATATTCAAGTAATGCACTACGCCTGAACTGACGCAATATACTGCTCATTCTTTGCTATTTCTAGTACAGATAAAATGAACTCAACATTGCCAACCAGAAACCAGCTATTCGAGTGAATCACTTTCGTTCATTTTCTTGTTGTTTTCTACATTAACTCTCGATAATAATGAATGGAATCAAATGTGAATCATTCATCCATTTTGAAATGCCGACAACGTAAACATTGCTCCGAAGTTTATACTAATCTCCTTCACCCTGCTTTTGGTTGGTTTTAAAAAGCAGGGAGTTTAAAAAACTAAACTCTGAGAAATAAATAATATATCAGTCAAGAGTTGGTCGAGCAAACATTCGGCACTGCAATTCATGACTGAATTGTTTTGAAGGGTAGAAACCTGAGAAAGACAAACACTGTCAGCAGTACAGTAGTCATGTCCATGAGCTGACAAATAAAAGAATACGACCGAGGGTAAAACTATAAACGCTGAATGCGTTTTATATAAGTTTTATATTTTTATAGGTTGCTGGAAAAATACCGAAAATGAAAGTTCTGGTCTCAACTATCTGTTGAATAAGGAATACTTGAAACTTGTTGAATAGTTGAAACCTTTTGCTGGCTGTAACTGGTCGAACTCGATTATCCGGGTGAAAAAAAATTGGATAGGTTTTTTGAAATGTGTTTAGGTTTAACCCTTTATAAGGCCGTGGCAATTATATTGCCACCAACGAAAAATATTTGTTTTGCGTCTATAATGACATCAATATAATCATAGAAGCAAAATAAAAAATTTTTGTTGGTGGCAATATAGTTGCCACTGCCTTATAAAGGGTTAAAACGTGTTTAACATTATAAAAAAAAATTCACCCAGATATAGGAGTCCGGCCTGTATAACTTTCTATTTTAATCACAAAATGTATTGAAACTTATAATTGGTCAATTATAATTACATGGAAGCACATGGCAGATTCGTGTTGTTTTATACAATTGTTGGTTTAGAAAGTACTTAATGACCTCAAAAATCGCCGAAAAAATGTGTCAAATTCCAATCTGTAGGGATCTCTGCCGAATATTTCCATGTTTTCAGCACACGAATTTCAAAATGAACTCCTTTCTATTTCATCTGGCAGTCGCTTGCTGACGGCACAGAGACAAAAAACCCCTACAGCGCAGCACCCAACCCAACTGCGCTAGCTTCTCCAACTCAACAGCCACCACCACCAGCCACGTGAGTGTAGTGTAGGTACTTGTTCGGTATCTTCCTGGCTCGCATCGCGTCAGGCTGGAGCCAGCGAGGCTCCATATATGGGCACCCTACTCCATCTACCAGTTTTGCCTCGCTGGTTATTTTTTTTTTGTTGTTGCTCCTAACCAACCCAACAACCAGGGAAGTTCCTCTCTCTTTCGGAGTGGAGCCCGAAATGCAGACCGCGGCCGTGATTTTCGCGGCTCTCGTGTGGCAAAGGGCATCCCGCAGAGACGGACGATGAGAGATGGGAGGGACACCGAGTGGGGTACGATTCAGCCTCAAGACCTACAAACACTTTTGCATTCCGTTGCCCCTTCGTTCGGGTTGCTGGTGCTGCTGGTTGAGTTACAACTTCCACTTTTGAAATGATATGGTGGTAACTTGGCCCGGGACCTCCTCATATGGTTATAGATAGCCCCTTGTTTTCCCGTTGCCATTGCCGCCACCACCACCCATTGCTTGCCAGTGCAGAGCAAACCTGTTTCAGGGGAGAGCTTTCCTAGTTTTCCTGCAACCCAATGGGCAAGCTGTAACAACTGTGTACCGTGCTATAGCGAACGAGCTCTTGATCTTGGAGCTTGGAGCTGTGTAGAACCGCACCACCCCGCTGATTCGCTTTCCCCTTCGCACACGCTGGCAGCAGCAGCAGCAGCAACAGAACAAAATTTCAAGGTTAGCCCGTTTAATTGCTCTACAGCACTAGCGCTAGTTGTATTAATGTTGCCTGGTCGTAACTCTTGAGGAAAGGCGAAACGCGAATCGCACTAGTAACTCCATAAAACTTTTAACTTTTGATGAGAAGTAAAACCATCAGCAGCCATCGGCGCGCCGCCGGTTTGGTGCGAAACCAGATACCAGCCATTCGAGAAGTGATGGGGAAGTGGCTGTAAGAAAAAGAAACCCGCCTGCGAAGCAGCGAGAATAATAAGTCGAAGCTAGAACTTGGAGCTGCTAGTGCTAGTGGGGAGAGTGCAGAATAATAAAAGCTTCTTCGGATCTTACCAACCAACCAACCAACCAACCCTTCGTCCTACGTCCACGCGCGTGTGCATCATCTGCGCGAGATTTCACCACATAAGCTTTAACAAAGGCAGGCGGGGGTGCTCTGCCTGCCTCCCTCATAGAGGCGATGGAGTTGGAGGGTTTTTTGCGAGCCGAAGCAGAATCGGTTAATTGTTGCTTTTGTGGGAAGTTTAGCTATTTTTAGACCATTTATGACGATCCAGGCTGGTTGGTGAATCTCTTCAATAACATGGAGTTGTGATGAAGTTGAGTTAATCGAATGGAATAAATAGGTTTCAATCGGTTCCTTGCAAAGTTTTGTGAGATTCGGAGTTAATAAGAGTTGAATTTTAATTTTTCCGATTTATTACTTTGCTTCTGTCTGAGTTTAAAGCTTGAACGCTTATTGCAGAGTTCGATTATTCCAGAACGATATCTACGTTAAAATCCAATTTTTCCAATCAAATTCAACGCACCAGGATTTCTTAAAATAAATGAATAAGTGAAAATAAAAATTCAAAAATCTCTGCGAAGTTTAACACAGTTCCTAATCCTAGCTGACGGGCCGGCTGCTGATGGTAATGGGACATTTTCTGATATATGAAAGCTATGGATTTATGTTCCTAATTCTGGGGATCGGCAGAACGTCAGAAGTTATCGTGGCATCACTAGGCTATCGGCTGGCTCTAACCTACTTTAGATTATTCTATTCTCTATGCCTCACAACATGGATTCGCGCCAGGTCACTCCATTTGTATCAGCTTGCGAGAGTTTACCTCTGAAAAAAACTGAAAGCACAAGTTGATGTTATTTATACCGACATAAAAGCCGCCTTCGATCGTATCGATTATGAAATACTTTTGTGTAAAATTTCGCAACTGTGGGCGTCCTGTCAATTCGAAGAATGGTTGTGCTCCTAATTACACAATATCTTCGCAAATTGCGGAGTTCCCCAAGGGAGCAACATGGGACCACTATTATTTATGCTGTTCTTAAACGACGTCACTCTGTTACTAATAACTAGCTGTGAATTAGTGTATGATGATGATCTAAAATTGTACTTGAAAGTTCGGACTAGAAGATTTCCATCGTTGGCAATCTTTGCTCCTCTTTTATGTTGTTGGCTGGTGCCGGAGTAATCTTCATCGCGAGGTTATGGGCGAGGTATGATACTTCACCGTATTTTAAAACCAGTTTTGTTTGATTATCATGGCTGACGAACTGAAACTAAAGAGAATTTCACCGCCGCCTTAATATCGAAAGGTCAGTCTTCATCCGCAAAATTGTTCGAGATCTTAAGGATCCACTCTGCCAGAAAGCTCCGTATTGCCTCTTTTTGTCGAAGGTTAGGCGATTGCCACCAGTATTTTGTACTATTGTAGTATTGCTCCTTGGTCCACTACTGGAAAAATGCATTTTGGTTTAGTTTCCACATCAGTTATCGTGGAATTTGCGGATTGAAAGTATCCAGAAAGGATTTGTCCGATTTGCACTTGTCCGATTGCGTGATCCTCTTAACCTCTTAACTGGATTGTTACCAACTGCCTATCATCGTAAATCGTTTGGTTATCAGGAACCTGTTACCGCTTTTATCAGGACCTTCTAAATGATTGTGGAATCAAAGAGAAATTCGGAACGAATTTGAAGAAACCTATGCCTGTCTGTCTGTCTGACCCTTATAGACTCAGAAACTACCTAGCCGATCGGCGTGAAAATTTGTATGCAGAGGTTTTTGGGCCCTCCCCCTTTAAAAGCAGGGGTCTCCCATACAAATGAAACACAAATTTCCTCATAACTCGAAAACTACTCAAGCAAATGGAACCAAATTTGGCACAAATATCTGCATAATTCAAAAACTAATCAAGAAAACGGAACCAAACTTGGCATGTAGGGATTTTTGGAGGAAGGATTTTTTCTATGGTGGTTCAAGACCCCTCACCCCTCTGAAAGAGGGGGCTCCGATACAAACGAAACACAAATTTTTGCATAATTCAAGAATTAATCAAGCAAATGCAACCAAATATGGCATGTGAGGGTTTTTGGGGGCAGGATTTTTTTCCACGGTGGTTCGATTCCCCATCCTTCTCGAAGAGGGGGGAGAGGGGAGCACCCATGCAAATGAAACACAAATTTCTTCACAACCCGAGAACTAATCATGCAAATGGAACCAAATTTGGCATGTGGGGGTTTTTGGAGGCAGCATTTTTTTTTATATGGTGGTTTAAGGCCCCTCCCCTATCTGGAAGAGGGGGCTCCCATACAAATGAAACAGAAATGTTGGCACAATTCTAGAACTAATCAAGCAAATGGGACCAAATTTGGCAAGTGGGGGGTTTTGGAGGCAGCATTTTTTCTATGGTGATTCGAGACCCCTCCTACCTCTGGAAGGGGGGGGGCTCCCATACAAATGAAACACAAATTTCCTCATAACTGGAAAGCTAATCAAGCAAATGAAACCAAATTTGGCGTTTTGCGAAGCAGGATTTTTTCACCACCATCATCACCATCATCATCATCATCATCGATATCATCAGTATCATCGTGATCATCATGATCATTATCGTCACCATCATTATCATTAATATGATCATCATCATCGCCGTCACACAGTGGGACCATGCTGAAAAAACTACAAGGTATACAGCCCTAAGCGTTGTACGAAAGGGTGACGTAGGACTATATCAGATCATCAGATCAAAGACTAATGTAAACTGCATTTTTGGCATATGTATGTTTATAAGAATTGTTTAAGTGAATGTTTAAAAGAGAAGAGCGAAATATTCAGATTCAATTCTTCATTGAATGCAATGGAGGCTTTGAAAATACGTGGACGGGGATTCAAAAGTACAACGCCTGCAATCTTTGAGACATAGAAATTTCTTTTAAAAATCACTTGTGTGCATCATAAAGGTTGCAATGGTAATGAATTATCATCCTACCACAGGGGTGAGGGGTCTCAAAGCATCATAAAATAGATTCAAAATAATTCATGCCTCCAAAAAACCTCACACGCCAAATTTGGTGCCATTTGCTTGATTAGTTCTCAAGTTATGAAGAAATTTGAAAAAAAAACTCAGTCAAGAAATTTGTATTTTATTTGTATGGGACCTCCCCTTCTTAACGAAAGCAAAGGGACTAATCCACCATAGAAAAAATTCCCCCTACCCACTGTTAAAAGACGAATGGGTCTCGTCTCATTATACCATAGAAAAAATTCCTGCCTTCTAAAACCCCCTCATGCCAAATTTGGTTTCATTTGCTTCATTAGTTCTGGAGTTATGAGGAAATTTGTATTTCATTTGTATGGGATTAGAAGAAGAAGGGGTCTCAGTACGCCATAGAAAAACATCTTACCTCCAAAACCCCCACAAGCCAATTTTGGTTTCTTTTGCTCGAATAGTTCTCGAGCTATCAGGAAATTTGAATATTATTTATATGCCCCCCCCCCCCCTCCTAAAGATAGGAGAGGTCTCAATTTACCATAGAAAAAATTCTTACCTTCTGAAACCCCTACATTCTAAATTTGGTTCCATTTGCTTGATTAGTTCTACAGTTTTAAGTAAATTTGTATTTCATTTGTACGGGAGTCCCCCCCTCTTAGAAGGAGAAGAGGTCTCAGTACACCGTAGAAAAAAAACGTGCCTTCTGAAACCCCCGCATGCCAAATTTGGTTCCATTTGCTTGATTAGTTCTCGAGTTTTGAGGAAATTTGTGTTTCATTTGTATAGGAGCCCCCCCCCCCCTCTTACGCCCCCTAAAATTGCTATCTTACCCCCTAAAAAATTGCTGGTCATTTTATCTATCCAACGACATATAAATTGTTCAGTTTCGTTCAGTAGTTTAGTAGTTATTAGCATTTGAAATCTTTCATTCAAACGTTACTCTTCTATTTTCCTTTTCACAAAGTGCTACCCAGTCTCAGTATAGTAAACAAAGACGTAGTCCTACGTCAAAAGACGGTCAAAAGTCTTTCCTGACGTTTTTGAGCTTCAGTGTCTTCTGAGAAGTTATTTAAAATACTCTTTTTCATCTTTTCATTTCCTTTTACAATAAGATATTAATCACACTTTAAAAAACTAACTTTTTGTAGGAACTAGATAGCAAGTTCATGTGTTCAGCAAAATCGTAGTGCTATAAATTCTATCAAACTTTGCCGAAAATACTGGGTATCTACGTCGTATGGTTTGCGAGATATAATTGACTCTCTATCGTGACCCCTTAAAATTAGTTTATTAAGCTTTTTGCAAACAAAACCTTCTCTAACTGATTTGACATGTTCAACAAACTTTTTGATATCATCAAAATACATAACTTTGAGGAAGATATAAATATCGTATGTTGCTTTATTTGCCTTATAAACTGATTTCAAGCATAAATTTTATCATTTTTACAAGTAACTTTTATAGTTAATAGGAACTTACTGGTTGTAGTTGATACCGCTTGAACCGCCATAGAATATAGTAGTTGGCACCGCTTGAACCGCTATAGCATATAGTAGAAGTTTGCCCAAAAACTCGACCGGGTCTGCACGGGCATATTGGATTTTCCACCAATCATTTTGGTAATTTGAGTTATGAATTACATATATATTTTTGCTGGTTTTAGTATGTTATTAGCGTTTTTATTATTTGAATATGTTTGTAATGATTGTAAAGTAATTATGGGACTTCGTTTACGTATCTTTCGCTATCTGTTTCAGAAAATTTGTCCTAGGATTCTTGTAAATGTTTGTTTGCTTCTGGTAACCCGTTGGGTACGGGTACGGGTGAGGATTTCGGGTAAATTTACCCCTACGTGACCAATGACTATCTATACTGTGCACTGAACAAAATCGGATATCCAAACAAGTTGAAATCTCGGTACAATTTCATTTTCAAATAAATTTAGTAAACTCTAAAGTAAATACATAACTCATATAGCCAGAATAAATAATGAAAAATCCAATTTGCCCGAGCAGACCCGGCCGTGATTTTTTGGCATACTTCTTAGGCTGGCAAATGAGTGAACATGTGCAAATATATCACCTCTGTTTTCTAACTCCTATCTCTACCTCCACGAGGTGCCGGCTGGGGTACGGTAGCCAAAGTTGCGCACCTGGTGGTGCGCAACTTTGGTTGTCGTATGCAGACAGAGAAGGTGGAACACTCGCCGTGTGGTTTCCGGCTACCTAATCGTGCAGTTCGGCGCAGGATTTTCGGAGGGCGCGGCTGCGAGGTGTGAGCACACCGGGAGAGAGTTATTTTCTCAGCTGGCTTAGCACAGAGAGAGAGAGAGAGACTCTTAATCGGTCTGTTTTACACAATCTGCACTTACGCCCTTTGGCGGTTGGTGCCGAATTGTACGTTTGGGCAAAAATTGAGCCACGGGACCTGATCCTGCCGGGAGTCGGCAAATCAGGTGCCCCTAAGTCAAGGTCTATCTCCGTGCCGATGACTGAATGGCTGGAGGGGTGAAAACATGCCAGTCGCGAACGGAGTGCTTTGGGCATCTTGCCCCTACTGTGCCATGCGGGGCTCTGGTACGGTCGATCTTTGTTGTCCCTTGCGTTTCGTGGGAACAGCATAGTAGTCCTGCCCAATTTCCCTTATGGGTTTTACGCCAAGTGCGTTCTGGCCAACTTAATTGGCTTCGCTTACAATTTGCTGTCTGATCTGTGTTGGAGATTGTTTGTGCATATACTCCGCTAGTCAAATAGTTAGAGTCGCACAAATAAATCTTCAACACAAACGGGCAGCAAATTTGTATTTATGCGAAAAACTTTTTAATGGCTCTGTCACCATCGCATTGGTCCAGGAGCCATATTTTCGCAAGGGGTACTTTCATTCGACGGATATTGGAAACCAGAACTTTGCTGTTTTCAGCAAAACTGGTATGACAAATCCTCGTTTGATGCCCAGGGCATGCATATTGTTGCATAGGTCAATTAGTGCATGCCTTATCTCTGAGTTGACTACTCGAGATATTTGTGCAGTCACAGTAGAACTCGTCGTGGATGATGTCCATAGGCGCTATGTCTACTGTTCTGCATACTTACCACACGATGAACCGTCTCCCAGCGACGATTTTAGAAATGTGGTGAGATACTGCCAATCTAGTGGGCTTCCGCTCATTGTAGGCAGTGATGCCAATGCCCATCACATCATTTGGGGCAGCTCGGATATCAATCTGAGAGGCTCTGATTTGATGGAATATTTGAGTGGTACCAACCTTGGAATACTCAACATTGGCAATTGTCCAACTTTCATACGAGCTGGTAGAGAGGAAGTGTTAGATATAACACTCTGCTCTAACAGGATCAGTCATGAGTTGGCACAATGGCATGTTTCAAATGAGACACCAATATCTGATCATTGCTTTATATATTTTGATCATTTGGGTGTCTCCTTGAACGCTGCAACATTTCGCAATCCGAGATTTTCTGACTGGGAACTCTTTGAGGAGGAACTGGCGACGAAATTTCAAGGATTCGAACCAACGATTGAGTCATCGATCGACTTGGATGTGGCTGTAGATGTCACAACATCTTTTATTGCGGAAGCTTTTGAAGTAGCTTGCCCACTAAAAACTATTAAAACGACTAGAGGAACACCATGGTGGAACTCTCATCTCGCGGAACTAAAGAAACGATGCAGGAGAGCCTGGAATAGACGTCGGAGGGATGGCGTGGAGCCTTTCAAGCAGGCCCGGAAAGCCTATGCAAAGGCTTTACGATCTTCAGCACGCACGAGCTGGCACAGGTTCTGTAGCAACGTTTCCAGTTTCGGCGAGGCAAGTCGACTTAATAAAATACTGTCAAAATCGAAAGATTATCAGGTTAATAACATTCGAAGTTCGAACGGTGAATACTGTTCGAATGACAATGAAATCCTGGAATGTCTCTTTTATAGTCACTTTCCGGGCTGTGTGGAACCTGAAGTTCGAAACGATCCAGAAATCGTTTTAGGTGGCTTAGACTCATGGGCTTTTGCTCGGAGACTTGTCACAACTGAAGCGATTGAGTGGGCCGTGAACAGCTTCTCTCCATACAAATCTCCTGGAACAGATGGAATATACCCTATTCTACTGCAAAAAGGATTCAAGTACTTCAAACACATTCTGAGAAGGATGTTTGTGTGTAGTATTGCTATTGGGTACATCCCAACTCAATGGCGTGAAATAACCATTAAGTTTATTCCTAAAGGTGGACGCGCGACATACGAGCAAGCCAAAAGTTTTAGACCAATCAGTCTAACGTCTTTCTTGCTTAAATCACTTGAGCGGATTGTTGATCACCACATCCGCGAAACAAGCTTAGTAGAAGTTCCTCTTCATTCAGCACAGCATGCTTATCAAAGTGGCAAGTCTACAACCACTTTATTACATGATGTGGTGGATAAAATTGAGGTTGCTTTTTCACAAAAGGAATCTTGCTTAGGAACTTTTTTGGATATTGAAGGCGCGTTTGATAACGTATCTTTCGCTTCCATTTTGGAGGCTGCTCGTTATCATAATGTGCCTTCAATAATCATAAAGTGGATAGAACAAATGCTTAGTAACCGATTGCTTTTTTCGTCCTTACGGCAAGCAAGCATTTGGAAGCAAAGTGTTTGTGGATGTCCACAAGGTGGCGTTCTCTCGCCTCTTTTATGGAACCTTGTGGCGGACGGCCTATTGAGGAAACTCAATGGTCTAGGCTATCCGTCATATGGTTTTGCGGATGACTATCTCATCCTAGTAGTTGGAAAGTGCATAAGCACATTATTTGACTTAATGCAGCAGGCACTACGTGTCGTAGAAACGTGGTGCCGAGAAACTGCACTTTCGGTAAATCCGAGCAAAACATCTATCGTCTTATTTTCAAGACGTAGAAATACCAATGGAGCTCGCGCTCTGCGCTTTTACGATTCGGATGTTGATGTTGTGAACGAAGTGAAGTACGTGGGGTTGATTCTCAACTCCAAGCTTGACTGGTCCACAAATATTGATTTCCGAATTAAAAAAGCGTGCATGGCCTTTGGGCAATGTAGACGAGCAATTGGCAACTCTTGGGGGCTTAAACCCAAATACATACACTGGTTATACACGGTCGTTGTCAGACCAATACTGGCGTATGGTTGTCTTGTATGGTGGCAGAGAGGGGAAGTTGTGACTGTCCAGACAAAGCTAAACCATCTTCAAAGGATGTGTTTAATGGCAATGTCTGGTGCATTTACTACAACTCCTACTGCCGCCCTAGAAGCTATTTTCAATATTAAACCTCTACACTTCCACCTGAAGCAAGAGGCACTAATATGTGCTTATCGACTACACGCGATTGGCCTTTGGCAGTCTGTGGACGGTTCCACTGGTCATACTCGATTGTGGTCGCAAATTGTTGCTGAGGACAAGTTTGCCCTTGCTCCTAGCGATGTAACGCTCATGCGTACTTTCCCGTATAGGACTTTCTCAAGTGACTTCCCTCCTAGAGAGGATTGGATGTCAGGCTACATGGAAAGGAAAATTTCCGACTATGTGGTCTGTTATACCGATGGTTCCTTGTACGAAGGTCGCGCGGGTGCTGGTGTTTACTGCCGTGAGCTGGAATTGGAGGAATCCTATTCGTTGGGTAGTTACTGCACCGTTTTTCAAGCTGAAATCTTTGCAATTATGTGCGGAGCTCAGTTTGCACTTCAGAAAGAACTGATAGGCAAGATTATCTACTTCTGTTCTGACAGTCAAGCCGCTATAAAAGCCCTTTGTGCGGCTAATTCTAAATCTAAAACAGTCATCGCCTGCCACACCCAATTAGAAGAACTAAGCATTCTAAATGCCGTTCATCTGGTTTGGGTTCCTGGCCATTCTGGTATAACCGGAAATGAATGGGCTGATGAACTAGCAAGATCTGGAGCAGAAAAGTCGGTTTTCGGACCGGAACCTGCTTTACCAATTGCGGCATGTTGGATAAAACAAAAGATTCGATCTTGGTTTTCATCTGAACATGTACGTTATTGGGAAAATCTTGAAACTTGTCGTCAAACGAAAAGTTTCATTGTTAAGCCTTGTGAGAAGGTTGCGAAATTTCTTTTGCAACACTCAAAGGTAAATTGCAGTATTCTTGTCAGATCACTGACTGGTCACTGCAGACTAAATTATCATATGGCTACGATTCAGCGAGCTGAATCGTTTCATTGTAATTTATGTGAATCCGACTACGGTACACCATATCACGTAATTTGCAACTGTCCTGCAGTAGCACAATTGCGTCATAGGATCTTTGGATCCTACGTCTTAAATGAATCGGATTTTAGGAAACTAAAATTACGAGACATTTTGATGTTCCTTACCGAAAGCGGTATTAAGCTATAAGCTCTTATTTATCATGAGTATACCCCCCAGGGGGTGTACTTTTGATAAGTTAACTACCAAGGATTGCAGTATCCCCTCGGGGGTACAAAAATCTCTCGGTATATATATGTTTGTGTTTGTCCAAATTCCTCATCCACCCCTTCCTATTCCTCCTGTTTTCCTTCCCGTCCTCATCAGGTAAATGATGACACGGGCAAGATGGGCAAGGCACAAATCTTCCACATGATTGTGAGGAACGTGCTGCTCGAGCCAAAGATGCTGATACCTGATACCTGGGTACGGGTACGGGTGAGGATTTCGGGTAAATTTACCCCTACGTGACCAATGACTATCTATACTGTGCACTGAACAAAATCGGATATCCAAACAAGTTGAAATCTCGGTACAATTTCATTTTCAAATAAATTTAGTAAACTCTAAAGTAAATACATAACTCATATAGCCAGAATAAATAATGAAAAATCCAATTTGCCCGAGCAGACCCGGCCGTGATTTTTTGGCATACTTCTGCTGCTAGGTGCCTACTAATGAAAAAAGTTACTTGTAAAAATGTTGCTTGAAAACAGTTTATAAGGCAAAAAAAGGGACGTACGATATTTATATCTTCTACAAAGTTATGTATTTCGATGACATAAGAAAGTTTGTAGAACAGATCAAACCACTTAGATAAGGTTTTGTGTACAAAAAGTTTAATAAACTGATTTTAAGGGGCCTCGACAGAAAGTCAATTATATTTCACAAACCATACGGCGTAAATACGTAGTATCTTCGGCAAAGTTTGATAAAATTTATAGTACTACAATTTTGCTGAACACATGAACTAGCTATATCTAGTTCCTACAAAAAGTCAATTTTTTCAAGTGTGATATCCCCTTAATATGGAATTGTAAAAAGAAGTGAAAAGATGAAAAAGAGTATTTTAAATAACTTCTCCGAAGATACTTAAGCTCAAAAACGTCAGGAAAGGCGAGAAAATACTTTTGACCGACTTTTTTCAAAATGGTCCCACTTTGCGTCATCACGATTATCACCATCATCATCGTCAACTTCATCATCTATAATATCATCGTAATCATTATCGAACAATCGTTATCATTATCATCGTCATCATCATCATTGTCATCGTAATCATCATCATTGTCATCGTTATTGTTATCTTCATCGCCATCATCATCATGATTATAGTCATTACAGTCGTCATCGTCCTCATTATCATGTCAAAAATGATTGATGTTTATCCCATTTTTGTGTTGCCAAAATCGAAACCTTTGTTGACAACGTCGGTAAAAATCACAAAATCACACAGTTCAAAGTATGTTATTTAAATAGTTAAAAGAAAATATAAATGAAAGTCTGTGCTACATAAATTAAATTTTGCCGAACATTATTTTCCAAATCGACATTCCCAAAATAGCACACAAAAATTGCGCTTCATGTCACAACAATGCGATTGTTGAAATAGGCCACACGTCCCGTGTCGCTTGCCTCGGAACAACGACGACGACGACGCTAGCTGGCTGGCTGGCGGGCTGACAAACTCCATTGTCACGGCGTACAGAGCCTGGCCACTTTGTTGCTGAATCACTCAATCGAATTCGAATAATAGTGGATTCATATCGTGGCGCACTCCTGCTGCTAAATGCTCCACATCTTCGCTGGATGGTTGACTGAATTCGATCGATCGATTTCCCCCTTATTCGTCGTGCTCCACTCCTTGCGAGAGCGAACGTGATACATTAGCCGATTTCCTTCGTCTCAGCGTGACACTTTGAGGACGGCCAATATGGGACTTATGGTGTTGGGCATCAAGCATCCGCAGACGACATCACATCCTTTCTACCATCAGCAAGCGCTCTGCGCTGTATCCAAACAACCCGTTCGTTGGCAATGCGCTCTAGTACGACACCCAGGAGGTGTCAAATTACACTAACCAGCTCTATTTTATGCCCACAACAAGTTATCTTCGTGAACACTGCCAGCATCGGTGACACCATTTTCAGCTCTAGTTTGAGCTACGCGAGCAAACGTGATGAGCCGAGTCTGCGAAATTAGATTGGGGGTACATGAGTTTCCTTTTGGGCCAAAGATTTTCACAGTTCAACTGTAATCATTCGATAGCTCGGTCACGATCTGCACGTCTGTTCCTTTCGTACTTTGAAACCATCACCGAATGAAGAACTTAGAACGTGACAGTTGGGAGGAATTCGTTCGATTTATCGTCTGTCTGCATTCGGTCGATGTCTAGTTGAGCAGATATTTTGACCAACAGCAACACCGCATCAGCATTATCAACTGACAGCTGCAGCGAAAGGAGTTGATTTATTGCGCTGCAAGTCTAAATGCTGATTATTTCTCTTCGAGCGACGTGGGTTAGATTGGATATGAATGGTATCCCCATTCTCTTTGGTTTCTTTTTTTTTTCAACAAGTAGCTTGTGCGTGCACCTTGACGATAAAATATAGTTCCGAACATCATTCTAAGTTGCTTCCAGGATTAAAACGGCTAACGTTAATCAACACCGGCTCACGATTTTAAGTGTTTCCTCTTTTTTTTTTTAATTTTACGCGATTTCCTTTACTGCCTTGGGTCCAATTTAGCATTGCCAATATGCTAACACCAAGTCCATCCGGCTGGTTTTATTTAGCAGGCCATCCTTATGTTAGAACGATCGCGCAATAGCAATCCATTTGCTGCTGTTGCTGCTGCTGGATCGATTCGGCTTCAATCTTCCCCAAAGTCAAAGGAGTCATCCTGATTTGGAGGCCCGGTGCTTTTTGGCCTACCAACCAATGACGACGGAGCAGGTGATGCCAAAGCGGCCAAACTAACCATTTTCGATCGTGAGCATACATAATACCTACACAAAACACATTTCGCTTAGTTTGGCTTAACTAACTAAACCAGCATTATTCAAAGGTTTTGTTTCCACTGACTGCTGGCGAATCTCTCTGGGGTGCGCGGGTTTCGCTGCAAGAACCTTCATCAGGGCGATTACAATCTGTTCCTCGCCCGTTCACCACCGACCGACCGGGGCTCCTGCGAGTCCCCAGTCGATACGAAGCGGATGCGCGTCTGTTCCATCATTCTAATGCAAAAATTTTATTATAATAATAGCCATCCAGTAACCAAAAACATACGTGCGGGTATTCTCCATACACCGAAGAAGAAAAAACAGATTGGGATCGATGTTCCTGGATGGTCGTTCCGAGGGCAGGGTGCTGCCACCATCGGACGGACGACGCCGTATCGGGGGCCTGCGTTACTGGAGGACCATTTGAAAGCTGCAACTTTGCGCGACTTTTTACGCCGTACCAGGCAAGGCAACATACTATGGCAACAACAAACATTCGTCGGTCGGATGATTTGATGCGGACGCGGAGGCCTGATGGCGAAGCACATTTGATGTTTTTGTCGATGCCGGGTTTATGCTTTGGTCTTCCGTTTGTTTGCTTGTGCCAGCCTGCGAACGGAAATGTGTGCTGCTTTTGTTGCTTGCCTGCTACTACCATTAGCAATCGATCGCCCGGGGAGGAGCGCTTCTGAGTGTGACTGTCAGCGTGCAATCGGAACGAGCGGGGGGGGGGGGGGGCCGAGATGGAATCGACGGGAAGCGCGCTGGTGTGTTCTTTTTTCCTGCTTTCGATAATTCTCTTGAGACACATTTAGGGTAATTTTTGCTAAACTAATGTTATGTTAGAAATGACTTTTAGCATATGATTTTTTCAATGTTAAATGCTAAACTGTTTAGCAAAGCCAGACAACATTTTCCTTTGTCCGCGAGTAATACATTAGATGCAGCAATTCCATTTAAATAAAATATATCAAAATTAACCAAAAAAATGCGTATGTCAGGTCCGTCTTTGCCAAAAATATCCATTTCATTGCAGGTAAATACAAAATACCATTCGCTTCCCTCGCTTAATTTCTACAAAAAATCTTTTGTCTATCTTCAACATTGGTCCAAAAAATTGACAGCCCTGCATGAAAGCGAACATAAAATGCATTCAGCGCATACAGTTTTGTTCCTGGTAGTATTGTTTTATCTGCCAGCCCATGGATATGACTACTGAACCGCTGACAGCGTTTGTGTTTCTCAGTTTTCTACCCTTGAAGGGTAGAATTCATTCATGAATTGCAGTGCTGAATGATTGCTCGACTAACATGGCAGTCGTTTTCTTGCTCTTGACTGACATTTTAAATTTTAATGTTTCGTTTTTTAATTTGTCTGCTTTTTAAAATCAACCAAAACTTGACAGAACGAATTAGTTGTCCGGTATTCTTGCAACATACCCTGCTCAATATGTCCGTTCAGTTTTAATCACCTTTTAAAAACTAGATTCGCCACAGAGCTGTTCATGAGTTTATGAACCAACCTCCGCCCCGATACTACATTCTCAAAAATTCACCATTTCCATCAACCGAGTTTAATTCCCCCCCAACCGACTTTAATTTCAAAACCACCATTGGAAACTAAAGTGCCAAAAATAACAAAAACTTGTTCATATACACACTGAAGAAAAGGTATAAATAGGCTTTATAAGTTTTCGTTAGAAAAACTTTTTTCCTTTAAGGGGACGACTAAAATTTTTGAAAAAGTAATATATTTTTTATTTCAGATTTTGATTTTGTAGTCTTTTCCACTTATTTTGATACTAATGAAGCTTGGCAAAGACTTTTATAACTTTTGTGCTTTGTTAACTAAACACAGCTTGAGAAAAAAGAAAAAGAAGAAAAAAAGATGGCTGAAAAAATAAAAATTAGGACTGTTTCGTTTACAAAATTCAAAAGCTATAAAAGTCTTTGCCAAGCTTCTACCAACAAAACAAAAAAAAGTTTTTTCCGAAACGTTGTGTAGCTTCTGAGAAAAAGGTACATAAAGTTAGAAAATCGTGGTTTTACAGGAGATGCGTTTTATTTCGGCGAGGTTGTTCCACGGTGAACTGGAATGCTTATGAGTTCGATCGTTTTTCGGCCACTTCCCGTGGTCGGATCATTACAAAATTAGTATCAAAATAAGTGGAAAAGACAGCAAAATCAAAATCTAAAATAAAAAATATATGACTTTTTCAAAAAATTTAGTCGTTTATGTCCCATTAAATATGACCATTTTGCGATGTAATGTATGGAAGACATATAGGCCTTATAATCTATCCTAAACAAAATTTTATAAAAAAGAGAAAAAAAATGTACCCTTACCAAAAGTTAGTCTACACCAATTTTAGAAAAACTTTGTATGCAAACTTGCTTGTCTACATGCACACACACAAAGTTTCATTGAATTCAGAGAGGGCCATGCCAATCTCTGGTCAAGTTGGCGTGAAATCCGTCATTTATAAGAAGTGAAAAGAGCAGTGGCCCAAACTTGCTCCCCGGTGGTACGCCCGAGATGTTACAGAAAGAGTCGGAAAACTCGGACCCGATCTTCACGCTCAGCCTACGGTGCGTTAGGTACGATTGTAGCCACATGCAGAACGGTGCGGAAACTCGCAGCTTCACAAGTCTTGCAAGGAGGATACCGAGCTCCACCCGGTCAAACGCTGCTTTCAGATTCGTGTACACTGGGTCAATTTGCACTCCTTCACTCATGAAAGCGGTACAGCAAGAACACGACGACTTCGTTAGGAATGTTTCTAACAGCGCACAGTGGTCCAAACAGCTAAATACGTGATCGTTTGATATAGCGCCGAAACGTGAAGTTTTTCGCATATAGTGTCTTTAGGAACATTTCTTGGTGTAACAAGCCCCTTCTTGTGAGAGAAATCTTTGGGTGATTAATTCCCTTAAAAGTGAGATAAGAAATTTTTTTTCTCGTATATTCGAGATACAGGTTTAGTACTTTCGGCAAAGTTGTAGTAAATATCAATACAAACAGCTTTATTAAAGACACCATACTTGTATCTCTTCCTGGAAATTGTCTAAAGTGTTCTAAAAAGTTGTTTATCTTGCTAAAATCAACGTTTTTGTAAAACATTATTATACGTGATTTTCTGAAGTTTCGGAGATATTGAGCATTTTTGATGAAAAATAGTACTACTTTGAGCTTAAATATTTCCCAAAGTGGCAAATGGTGGCAGATCAAACAACTCGTACTTAAAAGTACAACAAAAAGATGTGTTGCTTATTTTATTTTTTGTTTGAGTTAAGTTAATTGTTACACCACAATAGATCAAAGAACTGGTCGCAGTGGTCCAAGGTCCCCAACAAGGAAAAAAAACAAAGTTAATTGTTAACTGCTTGTCAATTCGTGTTTTCTAATTAAATAGACTAAAAAGTAATTCCGAGAAAATTCGGTCTTCTGTGACTGTTGTTGAAATTCGGTCATTTGGATTTCGGCCATTCGTGATTCGACCATTTGTGTTTCGGCCATTTGGTACCAGCCATTTGGTTAGTAAGATCTTCTGAAAAGACACCAATCGAAGGTATTGAACAAAATAGACATAAGTTAGTTGTTTGGAAGCTTTTCTGTTATTATTTGCGACAAATAATTTTGAGTCTACATTCATTTTCGACTCGAAAATAGGTGGAAAAATTGCTGGTAACTTAACTTGTTAGAAAGAGATTGTCAACATAAATAAAATGGCGTTTATTGCATCCGAAGTACATTTTAATTGTTCGATAAACATGACTGTGAAGGATTTTTAAAACAACTATAACTTTTGAGGATACAAACAGATACAGTCAATTGACACTTGATTTTAAAGGTTTTTTGTTGTACTTTCAAGTAGGAGTTGTTTGGTCTGCCACCATTTGCCACCTTGGGAAATATTTAAGCTCAAAGTAGTACTATTTTTCAGCAAAAATGCTCAAAATCTCCGAAACTGCAGAAAATCACTTATAATAATGTTCTACAAAAACGTTGATTTTAGCAAGATAAACAACTTTTTAGAACACTATGAACACGTAAAAGTTAACCAGAATAAGTTAGGGTTTAAAAACTGTTTTAAAGGGTTTGTCCACGAATAACGCTTCATAGATAATTTCCATGAAGAGATACAAGTGTAGTGTCTTTGACAAAGTTGTTTGCATTGATATTTACTACAACTTTGCCGAAAGTACCAAACTTGTATCTCGAATGTACGAGAAAATAAATTTCTTATCTCACTTTTAAGGGAATTAATCACCCAAAGATTTCTCTCACAAGAAGGGGCTTGTTATACCAAGAAATGTTCCTAAAGACACTACATGCGAAAAACTTCACGTTTTGGCGCAATATCAAACGATCACGTATTTCGCTGATTGGACCACTGTGCAGCGGAGGCAATTTATTTCAAGGAAGCATTAAAACGATTAAAAGCCTGCTTGAAGTGTGTTGCAAAGAGGTTTCATTTATCGCGCGCAGCGTTGGTTTTACGATCGTCCAGAAACAGATCTACAGGCAGGCCATCTTCATTTTTCTTAGAGTTGACAAACGACCAAAACTTCTTTGGTTTCCTGCTAAGGTTTCCTTGCATACGTAGAGTATACCGTTTACTGTATACTGGATCTCTTCGAAAGAAGTGAATCGGTGTCCTGCCTAGTGTTGCTGCATCCACGCGGTACACACAGTAGGTAATCAAAACGAGCAATATCCGGAGAATACGGCGCACAGTGATCCAAAAGGGCGAAAAGCGGAACTTTTTTCTTAGTGTCTATAATGATATTAAAGAAATAACTTTTTCGTGTTAGGAAATATAGACACAGTTTCTTCAGCAAAGTTGTAAATATTGTAAAAACAAGCAACTTTGCTGAAGAAATAAAATTTCTATCTTTATCAAGTGCTGAACTATAGGGCACAGTCTTTGAAATTTTTTTAAAAATTAGTTTTTCATTCTAACCTTTTGTTAGTTGTATTTTACAAGAATACAATGTTCTAGGCAATTATCGAAGCTTTCAAAACACGTTTCGTGTATTTTGAAAGCCTCGATAATTACCTAGAACATTATATTCTTGTAAAATGTAACTAACAAAAGCTAAGTATGAAAAACCAATTTTTAAGAAGTTTCAAAGAACATGCCCTACAGATCAGCACTCGATAAAGATTGAAATTTTATTTCTTCAGTAAAGTTGCTTGTTTTTACAATATTTACAACTTTGCCGAAGAAACTATGTCTATATTTCCTAACACAAAAAAGTTATTTTTTTAATATCATTATAGTAAGACTAACTTTTGATAGTTTTAGGTTAAGAGGGTTAAGATTCATACGAACAAAAGTGCTGAAAACCATAAATGATAAAATGTAAACAAAAGACACTAGGAAAAAGTTCCATTTTCGCCCTTTCGGACTACTATGCGGCGGGAGTGTAGCGACATATCTCTCCAGATTGATCCCAAATGCATGTACATGACTTTTTCAACGTGAGGCCGAGCATTGTCATGCAGAAAGATAATTTTGTCATCTATTTTCGCGCATTCTGGGTGTTTTCTTGTATTAAACCACTCACAGAAATCATTTATAGCTTGTGCCGATTTTAGTGGAAAGGATGCAGCCTGTAATGGAGTCGTCAGGTTTTACTCTTACCAGATAAATATCATGTCCTTTGAGCCATGAAATGGAAATGATAAACCAGGCAAAGTGAAGTTTTTTTTTCTTCTTGAGGTTTTCGTTATGGGCTTTTTTTTGCTGCCTTTGTATCAGCTGCTCGTAAATGAAAATACTACTTTAAACATATCTCAGTTTCAGTTTATTTACATCCAACTGCTTTGCTTCGAATCATTCCCATGGATACCAATCGTACAAAAACTGCTTGTTGTGTCATTCCCAATGAAATGAAATGAAATGGAAATGAAAAAGTGCGGACATTAGCAATTGGGTAATAAATGCGTAATTTTTTAAGGGTTTAGAGAAGTTTATTAACAAAATATAGCGCATCTTTCTTACCATTAGGATGACCGCTAATTCACCTATTATGGTGATACAAACTTTTGTTTTTTTTTAAATTTCAAAAAAAATCCTCCAAAAGGTTGCAGAACATTCTAAAATAAGCAACTTTGCTGAATATAGTAACGAGGGTTACGGACCCTCTTCGTCATACGTAAATATGATCCATACTTTATTGCGAGTTTTTATAAGAATCAATAGAATTATTTGTTTTTTACACCAGATAAATCTGACACATCATGCCTGCATGCATACCCATTTAGCCCGAAAAAATATTTCGGAGCTAACATTTCTCAATGGAACAATCTTTCATGCTCCAGCGGGAGTTCGTCATACGAAAACTGCACTTCGTCATAAGCAAGATTTCTTTCGTTTACCATGGACAGACAGCAATTATTTCCAAAAATCTTTGCATGTATTCTTTGAGCCGTGTGCAAGAGCTGCCCAACTACTATAAAAAAGTGGAAATAGTTTGAATCACAGTTCAAAATTTCAAGTAGTTACTCCGAGCGATCAGCAGATTCTCTTCGTCATGCTCAAAACTGGTAGAAAAAAACCAAAGGACTTTTATTTTTTAAATAAATAGTAAAAAATAGTAACTTTCTAACATAATATTTTTCTCGGTAACGAAGAGACAATCCATAAATATCAATACCAGGTTAGTTTGAATGTAATTTGCATCAAAATTGGCTATAATGCTGGTTTCTTGTCTATATGTCTGGAAAGTAGACGAAGACCCGCCGCACGCTATGTCCGAAAGAAATTATTATTTAACTTTCATGTACCTCAGATTTTTCTTCACAGGATATTAGTATTGGTCAAAACAATTAATTTAGAAAAGGTCTTAAAATATTCTATCTTGGGTTTTTTTTACAAAATTCAATTTTCAAGATTATATAGGGGTCATTTCCTCTCAAGTGATCATATCCGTTGTAATCAACCACCTCCAATTTCAACTAAATTTGGTATAATTACTTACTTTTGTACGGATTGATCAATCCCCCTTGCAGTGACATGCAATGAAAAATGAGTTTTTTCGAAAATCTAAGAAAAATGGAGAAGAGCCACTGCACAATAGATACCACAATAGATCAAAATAATGGTCGCAGTGGTCAAATCTTCCGACAAAAAAAACCGCGAATCGCTTAAATTGAAGAACATTTGGTGTTTGCCAAAATATGCAGACTGTTACAGATCAGCATTGACTTTTACGTTCTGGTACCATTTTTGTAGAAAAACAGTGACTTTTTCAGGATGTAACAATTTCAGGATGTGACAATGTTACGAGAATTTTCTTCTGTGATCACAACTGTTGTGTACCGCAGCTGAGGGCCCTCACAATGTGAAAGCGTTGTGATGTCATCAAGGCGACGCAACATGCCACATCGTGCATTCCTCAATGACTGAAGTTTTTGGAGCGTCTTAGTAGAATACGAATCCTAAGTTCGAAAACAGACACTGAGGAAGCCTGCAAGTCGTAGGCGAAATACGTATCTGTCGGGAATAAAATATACATAGTAGAATTAAATTGGATAAGTTTTCTTCTTTTTTAATTTTAGATTCCTCAATAAATTTATTGAAAAAAAAAGAAATCCTCGACCAACAAATAATTTCGTGTATTGATAGACGCTGATAAGCCGCAGACGATCAACGCATGGGAAGACAACATCAGCCACGTTAACGCTGATATGTGGCCTCCATTGCTACAAATTTGATCGAAAATTAGACAGCCATGTGAAGTCATGTGAATGTGAAGTTTTTGTCCTTACGATGTTGGGCAACTGAAGGGAGAGAACAAAGAAATTTTTTTAATCGGACAAAAAAATATTTGAAACGCATTTTTACTTAAAGTTTAAACGTGAAAACCAAATCTATTCTTGCTTTTCATAAACACGTTATTATTTTCCATACAAATACCTGCACTCTAACAGCTGGCTGTAAAGTCTGTCGTATGAAAACAGAAGATCAAGTTTCGTAGGAATGTAGCACCTAGGCTTTGCTTTGCTTTTACAAAAAGAACGAAAAAAACGATAGCAAATTTTTTTTTGCCGATTTTCGGAAATTTCACTGTTTGAATTCCCATTACTGTTCCGTGGTAGAAGCGTTAACTCTGCTCGTAAACTCATTTTTCGAGTTCTTTAATTTCGATATAGACCAAAAATATATCGGGTTGTGCAATGGCAGGTGCGGCTCGCTTCCACGTTCTTTCGGTTGGTACCCGAATGTTTTACTCACTGAACTACTGGCGCCTGTTATATTAAATGTATTAACTACTTTATTCGTGGCAATTATCATCATGTATCAATGATTTGTGTCAATTCAATAATTTGTATCTTTTGTGTGCTGTTTAGAAGTGGCAGAAAATCAGCGAAATCATTAATTCTTCGCTGAAAACTAAAGTTCCTTGGCTTCTAGAAGCAATTACACGAGCTCTATTAACTGTGTAAATAAAAAAGAACATTTTAAAGATTCCAACACCTAGCGTTATTTTACCCTGAACCAAATCCCCAGGTTTCAAGATCAAATTATCACATTCAAACCTGAACTCGTCGATCGTTGACTTCACGGTCGATTGCACTTGCTCGTAAAGATCGTGGAAACTATCAAACCGCTGACCAGGCTCGAAAATGTTTACCCAGAAGCCCAATGCAGCACCACCGACCGGCCGCTGCGCTGGCTGGCTGGTTGGCTGCCTTTGAGGACAGGACACAAAATCGGGGGGGAAAAAGGCTTAAAACCACCAATCGGAGCGGCATGGTGCGATGCGGGGAACGGGCGACTTAGAATAGTGCCCCAAAAGGGATCGCAAGTTAATTTTCATTGCACTCCAACCCCTCCCCAAACTGCTCCCGCCACCGGCCGGCGGCCCCTAGAGTCAAGCCAGTTGATCCAGTTCGGAAACATTGCATGGCATCGGATTTATGCACCAACAACGGAGTTAGAAAACTTGAAACTCGAGTCCGGTTCTTGGCTGGCAGCGCAAAATTTGCTCCGTTGCAGTTCTGGCTTCTTTGTTCGTTGTGGTCGTCGTCATCGTCGGCGACTGTAATAGACATTGAAGAAGAATGGTACGGAAAGGAAAACGAAAACGACGATGAGCCACATTCAGAAAACCGAAGGGAATAAAAATTGCATCTAACAAGCCAAGCCTTCCCCAACTCACTTCTATGCACTTCTTTTGTTGCATTATGCAATCTGTTGCCGGTTCGCTGGATCGAGTTCGGGAAATTATGTGCAGACCCAGAGTCACAGCAGCAGCAGCAGCAGCAGCAACGTTCCAGGAGTGTCCGGTCCGGTTTCGCATATGGCGGTTACTGGGACGGCAGCAACGGCTGCTGCTTTTATTGTGAAAATTATATCCTTTCCACATATGTGCCAGTAACGCAGAAAATCCCACGATATTGGCAGACAAAACCGGACGATCGACGACGACGTTGCGTTCCGTTGCCTCTGCCGACGGACGACGACGAAGGGACTTTTAATCCTTCTGCTCCCGATTTCCGAAACGGGCATAGGCCTTTGTTGTCTTGCCCGGCCGACGACGCGACGGCAAGATGGGATGGTTTTCCGACGATTGAAAAAGTGCATCTCGGACAAAAGAAGGATGCAGAGTGACTGCAGTGTTTTGTTGATGAACTTGTACCTACCTGCACGGGGCTGGTGGAGGGTTTGGGTTTGAGGCCGGGGAACCGTACTTCTGGTTGCGGATAATTAATGGTATAGTTTGCAGTGTGAAACCGGTAGGTAAACTGCCATTAAATGCAGCCCTGCTCGGGGAAGCATTTGATTAAATTTAAATTAAATTGACTAAATATAGGATAAATTTTAAAAAATATCAGTTTGAAACATATTTTTAAATTTTATAGTACATTAATCGTATTATATTTGAACACACGACCTGCACGCCAATTGAACAATCTTTTTTTTTTGTTTTTCTTTACAGGTGAGTCCAACAATCTTATAATAATTACAAGTCTAAGAGTAATAGTAGTAAGTACCCATTCGCTAAATTAAACATCATCCTGCGTAAACCTCTCGAGCAACTCGACGCCATCAACCGGCGACCGGCCGGGGCGCGTTTACTTTTCATAGAACTTAATCGAATGAAATTTTATGCATCTACTTCCTTCACATACATTCTCCGCCTTAGCTCGAACGTTCGCCGTATTCCAGCCGAGCGGGTCGAATAATAATATATATAAATTCATATTACTCTCAGCCGGTTTCAGACAGGCGGCTGCGAGGAACTGTGAGGAAATCAACAGAAAAAAATCCAACAGAACGGCATTAAAAGTGCATTCGAATGGAAAACGAAGCTTTAGCGAAACTCGTCGAACAACCGACCGACCGACCAACAAACCAACCAACCAACCAACCGACTGGCCGGGGTTGGGGCACTTGGCGGCGGTTGCAGGGAACCCTTCGTCGTGTGGTTTAGAAATGCACTTTTCTGCATACACCAAAACACATACGAACGAGCACACACGAACGCTTCTTACACATACGAGGCGTATTCTTTTTAGAAATGAAGTTTACGATGCAAATCTGAGAAACACCACACTCACAGACTCCGCCGATTCTTATTAGTAAAAGTCGAAAGACGCCGTTGGAAATAGGCTTCCTGCCGGAGATGTTGGAGCAAAATGTGACGAAATAGAGGTGAGGTCTGGTCTGTTGGTTCCGTGGGCAGAGCCGACAGCATCGACCAGAAATGGAAGCAACCGAGAGCGAGAGCTGCATAAGTTAACTAACAGTCAGTGTGGGGGACTGGTGCATAAAACTGCATCCACAGTTTCCTGATGCGGATTCTGCTGCTGGTGTCCTTGAAAATATTCTGATCTTGCTTTTTGCTTCTTTCTCGTTCCACGTGTTTTGCCTCACTTGTTGTTGCCTGACTGTGGGGTCTGGTTTGCTTGCGCACACACAGGCGCACGGACCTTAGCCCTATAGGCCAGATCAAGTCACAGATGCGGCATATATGTATGAGGAAGTGCTTTTAACAGGGACCGAATCGCAATCACTGCTTCTGCATTTGGCGGTTTGATGAAAAATGAATGAAAAATCTCACTTTCTTCTAATGCTGGGCGTCATCGAAGCGCGGCCATCCGAAAGTGACGTTGGCGATGAGTTAAAAATATATGCCAAACCTGTGCTTGTGAGTCCGTTGGTAAATGCCGAAATGGATATAAAACCATCAAACAATCGTTAGGTGTGTTTGACGTAAAAGTAAACTCTTGTCTAGTCAGTCTCAGCTAAAACCCTAATTATAATAAAACCGTGCAACAGCTAGCTAATGATCTGCTTTTATGATGAATAAACTTTATTATTTTGAAGCAAGGTGTGTAATCAAACGTATGTACCTAGCATACTCTGCTATAGTATGCTTTTGTAACATGTACTGATGAAACACCATTTCGAGATAGCTCAGGTAGTTAACGTAAAAACAAATTGCGTTGCCCTTAGCAATTTCCAATCAGGGTGATGATTTAACACAAAAAAAATGTTGCAGAAACTGCTTGTGAGAAAATTCCTTCCCCATAAAATAAACATTAATCATGAAAAATGCACACTACGACACATTTAAATCACCATCATTGAGTCAGTTCCAGTGAGTAAAATATCAAGATTGTTGTGTATGTGTGATATTCGAATACAAACTTTTCCGCTAATTTTGATACTAATTTTATAAGGATTCGACCACGGGAGGTGAACGAAAAAAAAAGCATACACTCAAGTATTCCAGTGCAAACTTATATTTTCATGTACCTTCAATTTGATATGTGCTAACGTCATACCTCATACCGTATGGAATGGTTAAGACTGGAGGAACAAAATTAGATATGAGAGTATCTAATACAAGGGTGCGGCTGTAGTCTAATCACAAAAACACTTGGGTACCAACCGAGAGAGTGTCGGTTGGAGTACCACCTGCCGTTGAATGACCCAATATATTTTTGGACTCAGGTCGAAATTTCCCAGTTTCATTCTTCGCACCAATATGTTCTAAATTTTAAGTGGTTGATTTTTATAGGTGCCACCAAGTTGGCTTCGAAGTACGACACCGTGCTAACAAGCCAGCCGTTGTATGTTCGAATCTCATAGATCTCAGAAACTTCACCTGCGACCACGTCATTTGCGCCAATTCATTCTACAATCTATATCCTCTGAACCTGTTTCCTCCCCTCCTCTCGCCTAGTAGCACAAAAAGCACTTCTTTGCTCCTTCTAGATGACACGCAAGATTGTCTAATCTTGCTATTAACGTTGCAGCGCGTCGATTGTTCAAATCTCGAATGACCGTCCAGGGCTTTCTTCGAAGCAAAGTACTTTGGGCACACGCAGCTTTCACGATCTTTGGTAATCGAAGGTCAAGGCCTTTTACATTGTAAATTTTTCATGATTTTTTTCTGCATATAAATATTATTTAGGAAATGATACCCGTCATCCCCTTAACTAAGCTTTTGTAAGATTTTGCAAATCACTACTTCAATCTGCCACTTTTGCGCTACGTAATTAATGTGCGGCCTCTTAGGTTATTTTTATGTCATTTTATTTCAGACCATTGCAAATTATGAAAGAAGGATCATTGGAATCAAAACAATGCTTATTAAGTCTGTATAATGTTCCTCTTTATTCAAACTGGGAGATGCGCAGGTCGAACCTAGCTGTAATGGGAGCCAAATATATCCGGGCTAGTTGAGCCCGAATCTTACGATCCGGAAAATATAAATGTCTGTTCAGAATTCCGAAGACTGCGGATACATTTCATTGGCCACTGTTTGCGAGGATGTTTAATTTTTGTATTAGTTCTTTGAGTTCTTATATTGCATAATTGCTATTTAATGTGGTTTTAACCAATTGGTCATTCACCACATATATTGCATAATATAGCTCTAAGAAGTTGTTTTTATTTATCAAATTTGTTGATTATTTTCGGTGAAATGACGACAACTTTACAAATCCTTTCTTAAAACGTGACGTTTCAGTTCAGACTATCATCAGACGCTAAAAAATCGGCAGGAATTTTCTCCTGTGTCACATCAGTTTGCTTCTGGTGGGCTAGGGTTTATCTCACCCACTTGCCTGCACGAGTTTCACATGTGACAAAGGAGAATATTCCTGCCGATTTTTTAGCGTCTGATAATAGTCGAAGTATAGTAGACTGAAACGTCACGTTTTAAAAAAGGATTTGTAAAGTTGTCGTCATTTCACCGAAAATAATTAACAAATTTGATAAATAATTAACCAAAAACAAAACAAACAAAACCCCCCAAAAGATCTAAGAAGTTGTACCTAAAAGAGTCATAGCCGGAAACTGAAACAAATAGTTTTTATGGTCGTATTGAATTTTATTTAACTGAATAAAAACTTCTGGCTGTTTGCAACATTTATGTAGTTTGATTAGAGTAAAATGCTGCTTAGAAAATTCTTGATCGTTTGCTATCATTAACTTATTTTTTTAAATTTTGCGACTTGGTTCGGTCTGATTTAACACCGACCATATGATATCGCGACAAGCAATCGAGGTGAGCAGGCGATTCTAGCAGTCAAATCAAACAATCGAGTCAAGCAGTTGGGCCGAGCAGTCGAGTCGAGCAGTCAAGTCGAGTTAAATCGAGCAGTTTAATCGAGTAATTAAGTCGAGTAGTCCAGTCGAGCAGTTAAAACGAGTAGTCTTGTCGAGCACTTGAGTCGAGCAGTCGAATCGAATGGTTCAGTCAAGTAGTCGGGTCAAGTGGTTAAGTTGAACAGTTGAGTCGAGCAGTTCATTCGAGCAGTCGAGTCGAGCAGTTCATTCTGGTAGTCGAGTCGAGTCGAGCAGTTTATTCGAGCAGTTGAGTCGAGTAGTCCAGTCGAACGGTTTATTCGAGCAGTGGAGTCGAGTAGTCCAGTCGAGCAGTTAACTCGAGCAGTTGAGTCGAGTAGTCCATTCGAGCAGTTGTATCGAGCATTTGAATCGAGCAGTTGAGTCGAGCAGTCAAATCAAGCAGTCTAGTCGAGCAGTTAAATCAAGCTGTTCAGCCGAGCAGTTGAGTCGAGCAGTCGAGTTGGCCAGTTGAACCGAGCAGTCGAGTCGAGCAGTTTAATCGAGCAGTTCAGTCAAGCAGTTTAATCGAGCAGTTAAGCAGTCGTCGAGCCGTCGAGCAGTTGAATCTAGTAGTCCCGTCGAGCAGTTGAATCGAGTAGTCCCGTCGAGCAGTTAAATCGAGTAGTCTAGTCGAGCAGTTGAGTTGAGCAGTTCAGTCGAGTAGTTGGGTCAAGCGGTTCAGTCGAGCAGTTAAGTCGAACAGTTGAGTCGAGCTGTCGAATCAAACAGTTAAGTCAAGCTGTTTAGTTAAGCAGTCGGGTTGAGTGGTTAAGTCGAGCAGTCTAGTCGAGCTGTAGAATCAAGCTGTCAGTTGAGTCGAGCTGTTGAATCAAGCTGTCAGTTGAGTCGAGCAATCAAATCGTGTAGTCTAGTCGAGCAGTTGAATCGAGCAATCAGGTTGAGCAGTTGAGTCGAGCAGCCGATTCGAATAGTCCAATCGTGTAATTGAGTCAGGCAGTTCATTCGAGCAATCGAGTCGAGTAGTCCAGTCGAGCAGTGGAATCGAACAATTAAATCGAGCAGATGAGTCGAGCGTCGAATCGAACAGTTGAATCGAGCAGTCTAGTCGAGCAGATAAATCATGCTGTCCAGTCAAGCAGTCCAGTCGAGCAGTCGAATCGAACAGTCCAGTCCAGCAGTTCAATCGTGCAGTTAAGTAGAGCAGTAGACCAATCAGATTGCAATGCAGTTTGACAGTCGGTCATAGACGTTCGTCAAGAGTGTTTGACAGAACTTGTCTATGCTGGAGGTACGCTATGTAACGCTAACGCTATGTAACTCTATGAGGTGCAACTTTGTCTTTGAGTCTTTGCTTAATGTGGGCGATTATTACCACGAAAATACATATCGCGCTCCTCGGTTTGGCGACAGACATAAGCCTCTTATATAAATAGAAGATTCAAACCCAAGTTTTCTCCCAGACCATGTGGATCGCAGATATTGGTAAACTTGAACCACAGCCGATTGTATGAAAAGAATAAATATATAAAAGCAATTGTCTGTAGGCCTACAGCCTAAAGAACTCGAAAAAGAAGTGTACGGAGTGTACGCAACGCTACTAACACAAATCAGAAATGGAAATTCGAACAATCAAATTTCCGAACATGAGCAAAAAAAATCTTTCGATTTTTTATCTTTTTTCGTAGATTTTTGCATGAAAAACAACAACGTACATATAAAAAGCAAGAATAGATTTGATTCTCATGTTTAAACATTCAGTAAAAATGCGAGAAACGCTTTTTTTGGTCGATTAAAAAAATCTTGTTTTTCTTCGAACTCCTCCCCCTCTTCACCGGAAGGACAAAAACTTTAAAAAATATTTGTAATGGCCTAACAGTGTTGTGAAGCCCACACTTGTGTGGTATAATTTTCTCGAGCACGCGTACTCGTTCTAACGAACACGACGGCATAAGCATCCCTTTCGGACTCTCTCTCTTATTTATTCAGGTGCTGCAACGAGTTTTTGCGAGTGTTTATTTAGTTAACAGCCACGGTCGTCGCTCTCGCTCGTCACTGCAGCCCAAGCAGCTCCATACCGATCAGATCACTCACGAGGGCTCGCGCTCCCGCCCGTGTGATAGAATCTAGGGCATATTAAGATGAAGAAGAAAAGAAAAAGTAAGCAAAATCCGTATTCCAGTGTGCCACTAACCCTCACGGGCAGCTGGTTGCCCACAAGTTGTTTGTCTCGCGAGCGGGCTGTGCAGAAAGATGCTACTAGGCGACTTAAATGCTTATTGGCTTGCATTTGAATACCATTGGTGATGATTATTGGTTACCTGGGTAGTGTCCAGTTCGAAGGCTTTGAGAAAAGCGAGTCACCAGGCACATATTTTAATTTAAACCTATGAACAGAGGAACAGAGCATTGTGATTCAATGAAGCATAGGACATCATTCGCATATCATTATGTACGACAGACCCAACTCAACAGTCAGCATGTTTCGTACCCTTTCTCCACATTCATTCAATTAACATCATTCAATTTTGTTGCCTTACTCGCGACATTGAACATCTTTGTTAATTTTAAAACATACTTTGTGTTACATCTCGCCGGCGGGGTTTTTTTGACAACTACTCACGCACAGTCCAATTACGACGACAATTAAACCCCGCAGATGTGGACCTTTTAATTAGCTCTTGCTGAAAAGCCGAAAATGCAAGAGCAATCCACCTAACAGAGTGACTCGCAATCTTCACTCAAATTGGTCATATGACATTTCCCATTAATTGTGAGAAAAAGTAAATGAACCATTTTCTGTCATGCACAATGCACTCGTGAGCGGTCTCGCGTCGATGCGACTAATGCAACCAGGCACGCAATCCCTTCGGGAGGTTCGAGTATTCAATTGTTTGAACTTGGTCGCTCTAATTGTTTCTCAACATAAGAACGTTTTTTTCCACGTTCTTTCCTCTCTAGCTCCCGTCGCCGTCGTTGTTCAGCGCGAAAAACCAAACCAACCAACCAGCCTAATTTTGGGCTTCCTTTTATAAATTAACGATCCAATCGCCGTGATGAAGGAAAATCGAAAAAAGACTGACGCACAAAATGTTGATTTTGCCGGCAATTTTCGGGCTGCTGGCTGCAGTTTTGCAAAGTCTTCACGGTTCTCGGGAGCCGGCCAATTTAGAAGCCTCAAGACAGAAAGAGAGACGATCGCAAATTGGCTGCAAAAACAGGAAGACTGACAGCTGCACACTGTACACAAAATAGCGAAAAACGATTGGAAAACCTTACCCATACGTACTATACACATACAATGCGTACCAAACCAACCTAACCGACAAGGAGCAGTGCAGTGGGAGGGAAGGTGGACGACTATGGGAGAGAAACACGGCGAACCAAGCGAAGAAGGCAGAGATAGAATAATAATAACATTGCGAAAAAAAATGAATTTCAAGTTCAAGTTCATCGTTTATTTTGTGTGGTGTCGAGGGAGAGAGAGACCGAGTCACATATGGTCGAATACTTCCCCACCGCCCGGCGGCATAGCCATCACCATCGCCATCGCCAGCACGGTTGTTCGCAAAATATGTAGAAACGCACACTAACACACATAACTAGTGCACACGACGAGCTGAATTAATTGTGGAGGGTCGATCGTGAAAAAGGAATGGGAATGGGGGTGAAAGTGTGGTTTATTTTTGTTATCGCCTATTGGCCCCAAACAATAAATTCAAAAGATACGTGCCAGTGTGCGTATTCCCCCGATGGAGGCGAACGAGCGAATCCATGAGCCGTGAGTCTGGTCTGGTGTGGTGGGGAGCTCTTTCAAGGAACAAGTGTAGTAGGAAAGTTCGAGGAATGGCTTCAGTTCAATTAAGTTGTTTGGGTGACATTATAATAATCTATGGAAAAATGTATTTTGGGTTTTACCGAAGCTGTTGAAAGTGGGTGGGTACTGCATTCGGAGGAGGAAATTTGTATTTGGTACGTGCTAGATGATGCCGTTCCTGGCATAACATATGAAAGTTGAAGAAAAGGGAATAGTTATTTGGGAAAAATTGTTTTATCATTCGATTACTGGCATTCAAGGCGGAAGGGGAACCATGTGCTGCGTGCCCAAGCTTCTATTAAGAGATTTTCAATTTTTTTTCTTTTAATCTTTTTGTATTATTGGGGCGATCATGTTTCGATGTCGATATGATGTCGTTATAAAAGTTGCATAACATACTAAAATAAGTAGTTTTGTCGAATATAGTAACTATCCGTCTCCTATGGTTGTCGAAATATAATGATTTGTTTGTAAAAAGCCCTTAAAAATCTATTTGTGTCATAAATCAATAATTTCTGAGGATACAATCAGATACAGACAACTGATCCCAAGTAACAATGTGAGCTTATTGTACTCTTCGTGACCAATTTTGGTCATAAAAGCCATCATGAGAGTGCAAAAAAACTAAAATTGTTACGTGGGATACTCGCTTTTACAAGTTTTTGGCTGTACTATTATGTGTGAGTTGTTTGATCTGCCACCATTTGCCACCTTAAGAAATATATGAGCTCAAAGAAGTACTATTTTTCGCCGAAAAAGCTCAATATCTTGGAAAATTTAGGAAAAAGCGTTTAACGATGTTCCACTAAAACGTGGATTTTAGTACGATAAAAAACTTTAAAGAATAATGTAGACAAAAAACTGTTTGGGATTTGTCCATAAATAACGCTACATAACTAATTTCTTTGAAGAGATAAAGCTATAATGTCTTTGACCAAGTTGTTTGTACTGATATTTACTACATCTTTGCTGAACGCGTCAAACCGGTATCTTCGATATATGAGGAAATAAATTTCGTATTTCACTTTTAAGGGGATGATTCACATAATGGTTCCTGTCAAACGAAGGGTTTTCGTTATTCCAAGAAATTTTGCCAATCACACCATGTGCGATAAATCTCGCGTTTCTGCGTAATCTCACGCAATCACGTATTTCACTGTTTAAATCACTGCACTGTGCAGTGCAGCCTGGTCCATAAAGCTTTGAAACGCCTGAAACACTCAATATTGGCTATACATATGACTTCAAAGGAATCATTAAACAAGTTAAAAACAACAAAAAAATTATTTTTGGGACTGATATCATCGAAAAAATAGCAGATCGAGGGCAGATATAATAGGAACCACACTGTATAACGAAAAGTGGTTAGGTTTTGCAAGTTTATAATTCTGACTTTTTTCAATGGATTCTAGAAATATCGTTGCATCAATCGATCTGATATTTTTTATACATTGATTGATGGATATTGAGAATATAATAAAAAATCATCGTGTTACTATTAAAATAAGCATAAACATTAGTTTCTGTCAAGAATAAACGAATCAACTATCCACATGTAAGCGCAATTTTACTTCCTAGCGATATCGTTTACTACGATTCTAGCAAAAATTGACATAATCATTGCATCCCAACAGGTCAGGAGTCATTTATTTCGGCTAAATGTGTACCAAGTTGATGTCCTGAAAGTAAACACTTTTGCAAATGCATACAAGTATCTCTTTCCGTCGACTCATTTTATCATTTGAACATTTGAACCCAGACGAACTTGATGTCCTGAAGGAAAGAGCGCTACCATGCATTCCCTTCAACCGATTATATCGATATACTGTAACAATTCATTCGGGACTGAAGTCTTGTATGAAAAAATAGAAATGTCCGTTAATCGTTCAAAAACAATCCGCGACTACTGGATGAAGCTCTACCTTCCTCTGTGATGCTAAATGCTTCGACCCTCGAAGATACGCTCGACCGTCAATGTGGACGCAACCAACCAACCTCGAGCGTACGAAATGACTGCTTTGACTGAAAATGCCAACAAGCAATGGAGAGGAGAAAAAGCGCTTGTAAAAACTATGCAAGCATTGCTACGTCAAATTCTCTGACCAAATATCGACAAAGGCAGAATGACCACGATCCTGAGAAGAAAAAAGGGCCAGAAGAAGGACATTGAGCGTGAACAGCTAAAACAACTATTCCAGACTAATAACACGCGCAAGTTCTTTGAGAAGGTGAACTAATCTCGTAAAAGATAAACATCGAAACCTGATAACCCAAGTAACAATTAGGGTTTTATCACACTTTTATGATGGCATTTAAGACCAAAAGTGGTCTAAAAGACCAACATAAGAGTACAATAAAACTTACATTGTTGCTTGGGAAGTGTAGGGATGACAAGGAAAGCCCGATCTCAAATGAGCGCGAGGTGGCCGACAGGTGGAAGCAGTTCTTCGATGAACATCTCAACGGCTATATAACAGTAGGAGACGCAACGGAAGTTAACATTGGATTGCCTACAAACGATAACAGCGATAACCACCGGCAGAACTTTACAAAAATGGCAAAGAACCTCTAGCAGTAGCACTTTACTTGGATAATTTTAAGTATTTAGGAGGAGAAGCAACTATCGGAGAAGTGGATGGAAGGCGTGGTTTATCCCATCTCTGAAGAGGGCAATGGGCTCGATTGCTGTAATTACTACGGCATTATGTAGATCACCATCGCCCGCAAGGTGCTCTTCCAGATTTTGTTACATCGTCTAACCCCAATAGCAAAAGATTTCGTAGGGCAGTATCACGCAGGTTTTATGGGGGCCCATGCTACTACGGATCAAATATTTATTCTCCGACTACTCCTCCAGAAATGTCGAGAGTATAACGTGTCCACGCTTCTTATTTTCGTGGATTTCAGGGCAGCATACGATACGGTTGAACGCGAACAGCTATGCCAGATAATGCACGAGTGCGGTTTTCCAGGCAAAAACTAGGCTAACTAACGCGGCTGATTAAAGCTACCCAGGAGCGAGTGATGTGATACGTGCACGTTTCAGGGCACCCTGGAGTCCCTTCGAATCCCGCAAAGGGTTGCGGCAAGCGGATGGACTGTCCTATATGTTATTCAACATCGTTATCCGGCGAGCGAGCATCGAAATGATCACCAGTATAACCAATTGCGAACAGATTTATGGGAACCTATCAAGCCGGCTTCGTCGAAGATCGGTCTACAACGGATCAAATATTTACACTGCGGCAAATCCTCCAAAAGGGCCGTGAATACAAAGTTCCCACGCATCATTTGTTCGTTGATTTCAAAGCCGCATATGATACCATCGACCGGAAAGAGCTATGGGAAATCATGGACGAGAACAGCTTCCCCAGGAAGCTCATCAAATTGATTAAATCCACGATGGATAGTACACAGTGCTGTGTTCGGATTTCGGGCAGATTGTCAAGTACATTCGAATCACACAGAGGGCTTCGTCAAGGTTTTGGTCTTTCATGCCTGCTGTTCAACGTCGCGCTAAAAGGTGTTAAGAACCGAGCGGAATCAACACGCGGGGCACGATTTTCAACAAATCTAGTCAATTCGTCTGCTTTGCCGATGACATGGATATTATCGGCAGAACACCTGTGGCGGTGGCTGAACAGTACACCAGACTAAAGCGCGAAGCAGAAAAGATTGGGTTAAAGGTAAATACGTCTAAAACAAAGTACATGCTGGCCAGCGGAACCGAGGTCGAACGACACCGCTTGGGCAGTAGTATATGAATCGACGGCGATGAGTTTTGAGGTAGTCGATGATTTTGTCTACCTTGGCTCACTGGTAACGGCGGACAATGATACCAGCCGTGAGATTCGGAGGCGTATTGTCAGCGAAAGTCGTGCTTTCTATGGGCTCCACAAGCAATTGCGGTCGAGCAGACTAAGTCCCCGTACAAAGTGCACCCTGTAGAAGACGCTTATTAGACCGGTTCTTCTCTACGGGCATGAAACATGGACAATGCTCGAGGAGGACCTGCGAGTGCTCGGAGTTTTCGAACGACGAGTGCCAAGAACGATCTTCGGCGGCGTACAGGAGAACGGAGTATGGAGGCGGAGGATGAACCATGAACTCGCACAGCTCTATGGCGAACCCAGTATCCAGAAGGTGGCTAAAGCTGGACGGATACGATGGGCAGGGCATGTTGCAAGAATGCCGGACAACTACCCTGCAAAGATGGTGTTCCCCCCAAATCCGTAAGGAACAAGACGACCAGGAGCGCAGCGAGCAAGATGCTTAGACCAGGTGGAGCGAGATCTGGCGGAGAGTACTCGGTGTCCGAGGAATTGGAGAGCGGGAGCCCTCAACCGAGTTACATGGAGAAACTTTGTTCAATAGGCTTAGGACGTCAAGCCTCCTAAGTAAGTAAGTAAGTAAGCATCGAAATGAGAGGAACGATCTTTGGTAAGAGTAGCCAACTCCTCCGTCTTCGCAGACGACTTCGGCATCATTACTAAAAACCTTAGGATGGTTGAGGCAATCTACGTCAGATTAAAAATGGAGGCTAGGAGGATTGGATTACAAATCGATGCGTAGAAAACCAAATACATGGTAGAAAGAGACTCCAGAGAAAACAATATTTGACTCCCACGATCAGTGACTATTGACGGCGATGAACTGGAAGTGGTTTATGAGTTCGTATATTTGGGAAATCTGGTCATCGCCGACAATAATACGAGGCATTCAAGCTGGAAGACGAAGCTTCTTTCCCCTCCGCAAGACGCTGTGATCAAGGAGCTTACGCTGCCGTACAAAGCTGGCGATATACAAAACTCTAATCAGACAGGTAGTCCTCTACGAACTTGAGACATTAATTTTGCTTACAGAAGATATACGTGCACTTGCCGTATTTGAACGAAAGGTGTTGCGGAGTACTTTTGGCGAAGTACAAGCCGGATATCGGAGAGTGTGGAAGGCGTATGAACCACGAGTTGCAGGCAATACTTGAAGAGATTCCCATCGTACACCTGGCGAAAGTTAGGAGACTACGGTGAGCCGGCCACGTCACAAGGATGCCGCACGACTGTGCAGTGAAATCCGTTCTCTTCAAATACCTAACAGGCATCGGGAATAGAGGAGCTCAACGCTGGCTATGAGGTGTTCTACCAGATTTTGTCACGTCATATAATCAGAATTCGTAGGGCAGTATCAGGCAGGCTTTATGGGGGCCAGTGTTGCTATGGATCAAATTTTCACACTCCGACAAATCCTCTAGAAATGTCGGGTGTATAACGTGCCCACGCTTCATATTTTCGTAGATTTCAGGGCAGCGTACGATATAGTTGAGCGCGACGAATAGCTATGGCAGATAATGCACCCAAAACGGACGTGGGTTATTAAAGCTACCCTGGAACCAATGATGTGCTACGTGCGTGTTTCGGGGGAACTATCGAGTCCCTTCGAATAGAGTTGCGGCACCGGGCACCACGAATAGAGGGGTCCAACCAGCTTAATGCCGACTTCCGTGTGTCGAGCGAAACGCCCAACGAATTGGCGATGAGTAACCCAGGACCACCGAGTACAGTGAAGCGAATTTCTTAATACAGTACGAGCCACCCCGGTACAAGGCTGATAGTAGTAACTAAGTACTTGGGAGGCCAATGACAGCTAATGACTGATCTTGGCTAATGACTTTCCTCTGAAAAGGTCAAGAGGTGCATTCTAGTCCAAGCCGTTGTCGACGATTATTGCAGATCGTTCCAGGTCATCTATCCATAACATTAATTTCGTCAAGCTGGAGCTAAGTGTTAACTCGACGATTTTTTCAAATAGATTCGCATCCAAAATTTCCAGGACAGCGTCGTCAAGCAAGCAGCAGACGAGAAGATAGTTTGTTGTTTAAACTCCGCATGCCCCCGCTGAACTTCGGAGGTCTGTGGGATAGGGCAGTGCATTACTTCAACATACTACTTACGCAGTCTTGTTTTATGGCCAATTTGGGGTCCAGCATCCTTTCGCTGTTTGCGGTACAATATTCAGTCCAGAATCCGATCTTCATGACGCGCCAAAAATAGATTGAATGCGCGGCAAAAGATGTAGAGAGATATAGGTGAAGTTGTTGTGAAAGAAGTGGTTAACACATTACCTCACGGATCTGGGCAATCGGATCAAATGGACCATGAAATGGTATAATATCTAGATGGAACAAATGTGATTCTGAAGGAGGAAAACCTATGTCCAGATCGACTGATGCGGTTTGCGGGTTTCTGTTACAGAGATATACCCTAGCAGCGATGACGATCTGATTCTTGTGAAAATCACCTGTGGCCTCGAAATTCACGAGAACAATCCGCGTCTGTTCTTGCGCTGCTGCTCAGGGATCATGGGAATAATACGTTCTTGCGGGAATAAATTTTTGGAACATTTGCAATTTTTGGAACACGCAACTTAATAATCCTCAATATACGATTAAGATATAACTAAATGTTACAATCATTATACTGTTTTACAATTCACAGGTATAAGTTGTATATGACGACACGCACGACCGCAAAACAACTTATTGTACACTTCGCCTTGACATACTCTTATCGCTATGCAATTCCAATGTAAAATTGACATGCATACGACTTAATGTGCACTTTCTATTACGATCTTGTGTTATCTGGGTATGCTGGTTATAGCCGCCTGTAAAGGGAAGTTTTATTTAACGCTAGGTGAGTTCCTCTCAGAGTAACTTAAGTTAGAACAGATTTGTAGACTACATCCAAGTCTTCATCCAAGATTTAATATTTGCACGGCTGTAGTCATAGAATTTTGATATAAGAACGGTGAATGAGAATGTGTTTTTGAAGCAAAGTCAGGTCTTAACCTTTAAATTCTCTGGCAACTAAAACCACAGAGGACTCGTTTTTATGTTAGTGCAAACCACTCGTCGAACCTCAGTGTTTCGAAGTTAGAGTGCACTTAAAATTGTGCTACCCTACCACCTCATAGGAAAAGTGCAAGGCTAAACAGTGCCATTTTGCACGTACAGAAAAAAGTGAGACCGGATCCTGCCCCGGAAACACACGCATATCAAATGACAGTGCGAAAAGTGCGAAACGCTACAACGTTCACACACTTACTCCGTTTACATTTATGGGTTTGGGTTAGAGAAAAAAAAACTCCACATCATCGTGCAGTCGACGAATCACAGCGTACGTCAACTTTAGTCTAATTGTTCATAATTGGCCATTCTCATGTTGCAAAAAAGCAACTTTCAACTGCACACCAGAATAGATTACAAACCTTCTACATTTTTTTTACGATTTTAACTGTTAATAAAGCAAAACTAGTTCCAACGTGCGTAGGTTTTCTATATGCATAGGCGATTAGGCCTGTAGCAAAGAACGTACGGTTAATTGACGAACCCTTCCGTATCGCTCTGCTGCTGACTGCCCTACTGACTTGACTGGCACGATCTACGAGAGCCCGTTCACGCGACTCAACCGAGAAAATGTCAGTGATGCAATCAGGCGAAATTGTCCACACAGCTTAATACCGCCGGCCGGGACGGACTGGCAGTAAGTGAGCTGGTTCTATTTTATGCGCTACGAATGATTATTACTGTTGCATACTAACAATGCATACGAATGCCGAAGGAAGTGCATCTCGGGCTGCATATTTGCATATTAGCGAATGGCTAAATGAATGAGTTTGATAGATTTATTATGAGACTTCTATTGAATGAACTTTGCTAGGCTGGTCACGAGTCGGCAGCTACTTTCAAGTGGAACTTCCTTGTTTTACAATAGAGTAAAATATGAGGGGGTTCCTTTTGCGTGTTTTATCAATAGCAGCGAGCGCTAGGATCTTTAGATCAACAACACTCAACCAACAAAAGGTGTTGCTTGAACAGCAACATTCGACTGACTTCCATTAGACGAAGACATAGTGTTTCGCTATTAAATTGAAACTACGATTTAAATTCATATCACCTGTCAGTCCAATAACTCTTGACTGCGTAGATCATTGACTGCAGACTATTACAGCAATAAGACAACAATGCCCAATTATACACATGGAACATACCCACCGAACTGTCATTCCCTCCCCCCATTCTGTCGGCTCGTTCCGTTCCGACACAAACGCTAAACTTGACCGTCAGCAAAAATTGCCAAACCTAGAAGAACACGGTATGAATGCGGCAGCAGCGGTACGCACCGTAAACCAAAGACAGTCAATAGGCAAATTCTCGCCAAATTGACGTGCAGACCTTCAATGTGTGTCGATAATCGTCTCCTCGATTGTCGACGAGTCCGTACCATACCGTCCCAAGCACCAAGCACTCACAACAAGCGAGCGACGTGATCCAAGCTAATGTCAAATTTAATTAAACGTCCTCTCACCGATCGCGGCGCGCTGCTCGGCTAGCTGACTCATTCCGCGTCTGCTTGCTTGCCCGATGCGACGTCGATCTGCGATTCTGTGAAGACTAAATAGAGCTTAGACCAACGATCGATCGATCGATTGGGGAAGTCAATTATGTACACTACAAATCGGCGAAGGAGGCAATTTGGCACTCTGCACTCAGGCTCCGGCTTCGAAATGGAAGGTGATTATACAGTTTTTGTGCTTTTGTTTTCTTCTCAGCGGAACTCTTCGCGAAGTTGAACTTGAAATACGCTGTCGAAGCATTCAAGT
This sequence comes from Sabethes cyaneus, assembly GCF_943734655.1. Lineage (NCBI taxonomy): Eukaryota > Metazoa > Arthropoda > Insecta > Diptera > Culicidae > Sabethes > Sabethes cyaneus. The sequence goes on along the minus strand of NC_071354.1, from coordinate 19,990,260 downwards.
TAAGTGTAATTATAGGGCACCGGGTGCGCTGCGCGAGCGAACCTCACGAAGAGCGCTGAACAACGACACCAGTCCAGGCCAGTCCCCTGGTGTTGGTGGAACCTTATCGATCGAGCAGTTGAATTTACAATTAAATTTGCTAGAGCCGCTTTGCGCTGCCTGCCACCACTTGAGTGATAATACGAATAATGGTGTGATTTGCGGGCAGCGGAAATGGTTGTCCCTCGATCTAATCAACAAATACAACAGTCAGTCGGTACCTACCAGTTGATCAATGGACCCCACGGCTCGAAATTTGCATTAGAATTCGCTCGCTTGCGGTGTTATGAATCTGCATATGCAGTGGGTGCCGCATGACGACGAGGTGGCCGTGCAGGAATGCAAGGTCAACCAACTCCGAACGGGTTAGCTTGCATTGTAATGATGCGGGAGCAACCTAGCAGCGGCGGAGGTGGGGGTTTTGTTTTTAATCCACTCGTACCAAATAATTATGTCTAGTAGTATACCAGAAAAACAAAAACACGCTACAGTTTAAGTGTAAGTTGACGTTCAACACCCCTTCACTGGCGATGTTAAATAACATACAGGACAGTGCATCCCATTGCTGCAACCCCCTGCGCGGGTTCGAAGGGACTCGAGAGTGCCCCCGTAAAACGTACGTAGCACGTCACGCATCACTCGCTTTAATGAGCCGCGTCAGTTTGCCCGGAAAACCGTTCTCATGCTTATCTGTTCGCGTTCGACTGTATCTTACGCTGCGCTGAAATCCACGAAAATATGTTACGTAGACACGCTGTACTTCCGACCTTTCTGGTAGTTTTTTCGGAAAACGAAAATTTGATCCATAGTAGCACAGAGGCCTTTATAAAGCCCGCCTGATTTTGCCCTACGAAATCTCTTGCTAGTGGGGATAGCTGACGTAACAAAATGTGGGTGAGCACCTTATAGATGGCGTTGATCCGCCTACTGCGTCGATGGGACAGACCACTTCTTCCATCCACTCCTTTCCGGTAGTTACTCCTTTTCCTAAATGCTTGAAATAATCCAGTTGCTAGTGATTTGTTGCAATTTGTGTAGAGTTCTACCTGCGGCTTTATTATTCTTCAGTTGACAACTTTTCTCGCCGGGGCTCTTCGGTCTTCGGAAACCGAGACATTGTTATCGTTTGTTGGGATTGCTAGGTTAACTTTCGATCCGTCTCCTTTTGTTATATCGCTCTGGTAGAGCTCCAATACCGTTACGGTTAAAGTTTTCGTATAGTCAGGGAATATAGCGGATGAAGTAGGACTTCCCTTTTGAATGTTTCCAAGAAGGTTTTACCCCTTTCCTCCAACGTTACGAAAACGCAACGTACTCTTCTATCAATGTTGCGAATCGAGTAAGAAGACAACGTTGTCTACTCTCACGCGAGTGAGTATGAGAAGCATAGCATTCAACGCTTACGCCGCAGACGCAAGCGTAAAACAAACAGCCACCGTTGCTGTGTGCAGAGATTCTGCTACCTACACATTCGCGTACGCGCATCCTCACATCGTCTTCCTGTATAGCTTATTCGCAAGTCAAATAACTACTAAACAATCAGCTGCCCGGGAGGCATAGTGGCGCAAGGGGACACAGGTTTTGCATTACTTTTTCTTTTCTTCTTCATTCTCGCTCTCGATTATACTAACAGGCGGGAGTACAATCCCTCGCGAGTAATCGGTTTCAGTAGCTCGGGCTACAACAAAGAACGAGAGCGACGACCGTAGCTGTTAGCTAAATACGCAAAAACTCGTCGCAATGCATGAATAGGTACGAGCGATAGTCCGAAAGGGACGCTTACGCCGGCGCGTTCGTTAGAATGAGTACGCGTGTGTGAGAAAATTAGACCACACGAGTGCAGGCTTCGCAACACTCCTCTTTTATTCTAGAAAAGGCTATGTATGAGGTATCAACTTGGACCCTAAGAAACAAAGAAAGATTGCGAAAAAATCTAATCGATATGTTTTTGCTCAAAGTTCAGATGTCACATTTAACATCTTCTTGCAATATTTCAACCTTGTCATAAACTGGTAACTTTGCCCCTGAAATGCTCGGACGGACGAATTTGGTGAAAGCGAGAACATCAATGGCAGTATTTTTGAATCCGTATCTAATGTTCCATCCTTTCCGGTATGATAAGTCTATGTAAAAACTTTATGCCTGCCACTCCCCCCGCTGTAAGTCCCTGCGTTTGCATTTTCCTGACGTACTTTTGAAGGGCATTGGGACAAAATTTAAAGGGTATCCCACATCAAATTGCACCACGGAAAAAGTGCTGTAGAAAATTACTTAGTTGGCCGATCCTTTTCTAACTTTCAGACAATAAAACATAATATAATATAATTGGTCCTAAGTTTTTGGCATATTTATTTCATTCAACTTGAATGCCATAATCGTATGCTCGCACCTTATGCTTAACTCCACTCATAAAGGTTCTGTACAGCATTTGGCTGCAGCTTCCTATGTACGAAAACCCACTTTTTCTTCATATCTTCCTCTGATTTGACCTCTTTTACAATAGCCCAGTATTTTGCTTCAACAAAGGCCCTGTATTTTGCTTGTTTTGTTTGTTTTGTTTGTTTGTTTGTTTGTTTATTTGCATAGTAGCGTAAAGGAAATTCTTTATAATTTGCTACCAGCGATTTTGTCATGGATATTTACAACATTTTTTTTTTTGCTTTAACAAAGGAAGCAGACACTTCTGTAGACACTCCTTGAGCTAAATATTCCCGTTTTACAGTCCCGGTAGTCACGAACGGCGCACTCCGTTTGCTACATGAGCAAATCGTTTGCCAAATCATGTATTTCTCGGCAAACTTTGAAAGTTTTTGGTGTCTTATTTCATCCGGAACATCAAGCTTCCCAGTAAACCATTTGGTTTGTATATCTCGATTGCAACGAAGATATACGAAATCATATCTGAATAAAAAAATTACATTTCACGCCATATAAGAACATTATGTACCAAAGTGGAGGCATTAGTTGAGCCCGAATCTTACGATCCGGAAAATATAAATGTCTGTTCAGAATTCAGAAAACTGTGGATAAATTCCCTTGATCAGTGTTTGCGAAGATGTTTAATCTTTGTATTAGTTCTTTGAGTTCTTATATTGCATAATATAACTCTAAGATATTGTACATAAAGAGACATAGCCGGAACTGAAGCAATTTTTTTATGGTCGTATTGGATTTTATTTAACTGAATAAAAACATCTGGCTGTTTGCAACATTTATGAAGTATTTACTCTGATAAAATATTACTTAGATCGTTTGCTATCATTAACTCATTTTTTAATATTTTGCGACTTGGTCCGGTCTGAATGCCGACCATATGATATCGCGATAAGCAATCGAGTTGAGCAGTTGGGTCGAACAGTCAAGTCGAGCAATTAAATCAAGCTGTTCAGTCAATCAATCCGGTCGATCAGTTGAGTAGAGCAGTTAAGTCAAGTAGTCCAGTCGAGCAGTCGAATCGAGTAGTCTAGTCGGGCAGTTAAATCGAGCAGTTAAGTCGAGTACTCCAGTCGAGCAGTTGAATCGAGTAGTCTAGGCGAGCACTTGAGTCGAGCAGTCGAATCGAATGTATTAGTCAAGCAATCGGGTCAAGTGGTTAAGTCGAACAATTGAGTCGAGCAGTTCATTTGTGCAGTCGAGTCGAACAGTTCATTCGAGCTGTTGAGTCGAGTAGTCCAGTCGAACGGTTTATTCGAGCAGTTGGTTAGCAGCTGAGTCGAGCAGTCGAGTCGAGCAGTTAAGTCGAGCTGTCGAATCAAACAGGAGTCAACCAGTTGTGTCGAGCTGTCAAATCGAGCAGCCTAGTCGAGCTGTTCAGTCAAGCAGTCCAGTCGAGTAGTCGAATCGAGCAGTCGAGTTGGGCACTAGAACCGAGCAGTAGAGTCGAGCAGTTAAGTCGAGTAGTCCTGTCGAGCAGTTGAATCGAGTAGTCTAGTCACGTAGTTGAATCGAGTAGTCTAGTCGAGCAGTCGGGTCAAGCGGTTCAGTTGAGCAGTCCAGTCGAGCAGTTGAATTGAGCAATCGGGTTGAGCAGTTGAGTCGAGCAGCTGATTCGAATATTCCAATCGAGTAGTTGAATCAAGCAGTTCATTCGAGCAGTTGTCAAGCAGTGGAATCAAGCAGTTGAATCGAGCAGTTGAGTCGAGCGTCGAATGGAATAGTTGAGTCGAGCAGATAAATCATGCTGTCCAGTCAAGCAGTCCAGTCGAGCAGTCGAATCAAACAGTCCAGTCGAGCAGTTCAATCGTGCAGTTAAGTCGAGCAGTCGGGTCGAGTAGTAAGTCAAGCAGTCGAATCGAGTAGTTAAGTCGAGTAGTGCACTCGAGCAGTTAAATCGAGCTGTTCAGTCAAGCAGTCAAGTCGAACTGTCCAATCAAGCAATTGAGTCGAGCAGTCGAATCGAACAGTTCAGTTGAGCAGTTCAGTTAAGCAGTCCAGTCGAGCAATCAAATCGAGCAGTCTAATCGACCAGTCCAATCGAGCAGTCTAGTCAACCAGTTGAGCAATCGAGTAGTCCAGCAGTCGACCAGTGAGGTGACTGAGTATACAACCCATTGCTACGAAAGCATGACGTCCTATCAGAGACCTGGTTTTCGGTACAGACATAAGCCTCTTGAATAAATAGATGTTAAAATACACATTTTTTTCAGAAAACCCCGGCCTTTGAGTTAGTTTTAATTGCTTTAATTAGATTTTACTATGTATTATGGGACGAATTGGGCAAAATGGACTATTCTTGCATTTCTAATGGATGGGATTTGATTCTTCTGATATTTTACCAACATTTGGAAGCTATTTGAGTTCGTTTTGCGGGTGGTAAATAAATTTTTTATACTGTTTAATTAGCTTTTATCATGATTTTTGGGGATAATAGAGCAAAATGGGTTTACTTTCCGAAGTCTGCGCAAGATGGGGCCATCACCAATCGATTCCTTGCATTGTTTACATAGGAATAGGTATCTTGTAAGATTCCAAACTAGCGGCTTCTAGTTGTTGGGATTACGTGCTCGTTTTTGCCCATTGTGTGGTCCTTGGGTATCTGACTCTGACATTAGACTTGGACAGATTCAACTTTTTGGCCACATCCCTAGCCGAAGCATTGAGATTCCGCTTAAACTCTTTCACGACACGCTTGTGATTGTGATCACTAATAGAACATACAGTCGGACCGGATTTCTCCTTCCGTACGATGCTCAGAGTTTCGTAGTAACATTTTATGATAAAACTAACCGTTGACAGCACGATTTCTAGTTGTTTTCCGATGTCCCGATGAGGGATGCATGCGCAAAATAAATTCACGATATTACTTTTCGAGTGACGCAATTTTTTCCAATTTTCGAAAAACTTACAGCAGAAAAAATACAGTGTAAACAATACACTCTAAACTACTTCTATTCAAATTTTCAGGAGAAAATACCCAATGGGTAATTTTCACAAGCGTTTTTTCCGTGATGCAATTTGATGTGGAACATCCTTTATACTGATGAAATAGCTTGAATTGTTGTTTCAGAACTAAGAAGAATTCCAAAACGTAACATTACCCAGCGAAAAAACAGGTTTTCCTTAATAAACCCTATTTAGTCTACATAACAGCAGAAGGCCAGGGAATTACCGCTTCAAAAACACTATAAAACTAACAGATTTAATACGGTTTGACAGCAATCTCAATAACATTAGAGCGGTTTTATGAGAGACGTTGCCTAGCCAACTGGTTTTTTAGAGGTCATAGAAACGCCACAATAGAACTTTTGTTTCTGTTTCTGCTTCATATTTCAGATTCTTTCATCCTGCGGTTGGATCGCCTCTTAACACTTTTGTTTATTTTTATCGCAGCAATTCAAACAAGCAATTATGGAATCTCTCATTGAAATCTTTCACCAAATGAAGACATTTGCATAGTTCGGTTTCGATTTTTGTGGCCAAATAAAAGATTTACTGCGGTTGTTTAAATAACCACTGTTAATCCAGTTCACTATGGCAACATCTCTCATAAAACTTCTCTTAGTACTCTCACGAGAAGGCATAGCAATCAACAGGCGTTTCAATACAGACTTAATCGTATTGTAGTTGATTGTCAAACCGCAATAAATTTGTCAGTTTTATAGTGCTCTTAAAACCAGTGAAGATAACATCCGTGATTTTTTTTCAGATTTAAGATGATCAGTTTAGTAAACAGTGTAAAGTAGTAAACTGTGAAGAATGAAATTAACTCTGTCCGCCATTACTGATTGTCGTTTTGAACCATTTTATAATGTAATTAACTACGGGGGCAGCTTTTATATAGAAACACGGTTAGTACCTGTGATTAGATTGTTCGTTTTAGATCAGAAAGTAAAAAACCCAAATTTGGTATTGGTCGGACCTCCCTTCGATTAATGGGAGCATCCCATTTTTTTGAGAAAAAGACCCGCTGTGTAAGCTATGTAAGTACACTGAGAAAAATTTGTTTGTAAGAAATGTTTCCGATTAATGTAAAACCATATATATTTTGTGTACCCCTTTCCCTTACAGCCCTTTGAAAAAGACATAATATAATGTTGAAACGTTAGGGCAAAGTTAAATTTCGTTTGTTTTTTCTGACTGATGAGCCGATAAAACCCAAGTCTAAAGAATTATTGAATACAGTCGATAACCACGTCAAATAGAAAAAGACCCGTTTTGTCAAATCCTCTTATTTTCTTTTGCTTATATCTTCAAAAATACATATTGGCCTTAAGAAGATATTGCCAACCAACCTATATTCGCACTGTGAATAACAAGTTACCCGAACAACCGGCCTTTAGATGATTTTATCACTTAAGTGAAATGTCATCTTCAGTCGGCTGTCATTTTTTTCACACGCTACAAGTTTTACACAATGAAACCACATCACCCGGTAACGAGGCAATCAACTGCTTCAAGCCCATAATATCCGGAATAGAAGCCGAAAATTCTTTCGCACATCAACAGTATTTCACGGAAAGGGTCAATGTCATAATTTTCCTGGCCATGCGTGAAAAATAATACAAAACGATAACCAGCGCAAACAATCATCACGCAAAGTACACTTAATAAACGAATAATAGTGTAAAAGCCAATTGCCAACTACTCGCATCGGATCACATCACAACGCGTTGTTGTGTTGTTTTGCTCTGCTGTGGCAGTCAGTCAGTCAGCCTGTTCAGTTAATAAATGTGAAAACCTCAATTAAGCTATCAAAATCGCGTACCCCCACCACACAACCACGCACCGCGGCAAAGCGTCACCCTTGTGTCAGGGAAATTGAATGGCAGAAAATGACAACCGACCGAACGACCGACCGACCGGCGGCGTGGTAACAGTTTACAATTATGTTGGTTTTTCGGGAGTAATTTTTGGCGTGTGCAAAAAGCCAGAAGAAGTAAACGAAAAACGAAAAACTGCGCGACATGAAGCACGAACTCGGGTTTTGTGGCTTCGGCAGAGCGAAGAAACAGCGGCGGATTTCTGGTGACAGCGGGGTACGTTTTTGCGAAACTGAAATTGTTTGTGTAATAGTTTTGTTTTACGGGGTTCGTAGGACCCCAGAATCCCCCTCGGCACAACAGAACACACCTGAATCCGTCGACGCACGGTAGCCGCCCCGATCACGAAGTGCGGGGAGGTAAATGATGTCATGGTCTAATGCGTTTTGTTTTACTTGATAGGTCTCTCTCTTCTGGCAAACTGGATGTGGGTTTGCTTTGAACTTATTCGTCCAAAGTGGAGGCAGCTTTGGTCTTGGCCGTGGATATATGGGAGATCTGATTCACCATTACCAACAGCAACCGAATGTGCGAACGAACGGGTTGTGGTTTCCTAAAGGTACCAATCCAAAAACCAAAGAAAAAACTCTTAGCTTAGCCTGCCTCCGGTAACTTGATCCTAATTAGATGAAAAACGCAAAATAATGACCACTAACTCCGCGCAAGGCACACAAAGTGGCGATGGCGATGCAACCAGGAGAGAAAGAGGATGCAAAAAAGCTGCACTTGTTTGATAAACTGCGTTGATATTTTGGATTAATTTTCTGGATGGAACCGGAGGCTTATACATACACCACCAACGACGTTGATGGGGTCCGGCAGTAAAGTGGCCGGCGATCTTAGCCGGTAGATAACAACTGTAGCACGAAAGGATCAACTAACAATAGCGTGCAATCATGTAACAAGTCAGAATCTGGTAAGACCCTGAGCCCGGGGACTCAAGTTCAAGTAGATCTAGCGTTCGCTGCAGTTTCTCGATAGGGATCTTTGCCGGCAGTTCGGCTCCACCGCCGCCTGCCATGCCGAAGCGGGGCCGTCGAAGATCAAATCACTCGAGACGAGGCAAATGTCATCACGGCAAACGGTTGAGAGCCGACGGAGGCTACGATATACGATCCCAGCATCTGATGCATTCCTCCAAACAGCAGCGGCACCACTATTTGGCGTCGACGTTCGTGAATAGATCAACCCCGTGCGGGCCCATGAAAGAAGTCAATTGACGCGGGGAAACTTGAACTGTAAAGCGCACAACAAATGCTATCTCGCTCCGTCACTGTCACTGAACGACTTGACTCTCGTTGACGGTTGCAAACAAATTGCCTCGACATTTCCATGCCGGGTTCGTTCTCCGCCCCGCTGGCACTGCTTGCTGCTTCCAAACCGCACGAGCCTGACTATGTTCTCAAGGTTTTCCAACGGTTTCGAACCTAGGCTCTGCTGGTTTTTCCTTGCGGCGGCCTGCACTGCTAGAGAGATAGAAAGTGGCAGCCGATAAAAGTGGAATTATTATTATAGGCGTGTTTGTTAGAAATAGAGGTTTTATCGGTATTAAATGGAAATTTTATAGTTTTATTTTGCAAAATATAATTTAAATATTTTGAAACTTTTGGTTCCGGTCGAATAGTACCAGAACTGTACGAAAAACGAGAAACGATATTACCGCTTGATGATGACACCAACAAAGCATCGAAACGTAGGGAAAACATCAAATCTTCATCCTGCTAATTTTCTCTGAAGGCTGCCCTACCGAATTAACCCACATAGCGTATGTTGCTGCTTCGTCGTAATTGCCTATTCCCGTCCTATCCAACTCAAATTATTAAAAATATCAGCGATTTTTATGACACACAATGCAAAATTAGTTATTCCCTAATATTTTAATTTGTTGACTATCATACGCGATCAATCAAAGTAAGCTGAGATCTATTTTAATGCTTTTTTTCATCAAAGAATTCCTAGCAGCCAAATTTCCTACGTTTTTTCGTGCGACGAAGAAGAAAATGTCGATTAATCGTTCCAATTTCCGTCATTCATAAAATGAAAATAACACTCGCGACGCATTGTCGTTATTCTGCAGCCGGGAAAACTTGCATGACCAGCAGAAATTTTGCAGAATAACATTTATCATCCCGTCCTACACAAATACATGCGCGCTAGCTTCGTAAACATTATTGTTATTTTTAGTTCGGACGATGAAAAATTTTGATGGATGGATTTTAAAGCGGTACGACGAATTTAAGAAATAAAGTCAGTTGCGTAATTTCAATAAAATGCTTTACTAATCGCTTTTTAGTGATTTCAAAGTGCATGGATCGGAAGGTAAGTGTGTTTGAGTCAAATCAGCACAAGAACTTTTGGCGTATTCATCAAATTCACCTAAGAAATGATGAAAATTAGAGTGCCTTTCCTTAGTACGACGGGAATTAGAAATAAACCCTATATTTATTAACACTGGCGTGCTCAAACATGAACGGAAGATAGTACACCACCTTTTCGAAAACATTTTTTGTCTCGAAAACTAATTGTAACTCGAAAGTAATTGTAAGATGACAGACTTTTCTTCTGCAATTAATTTACTTTTCGCAAAAAGACCGCATGTCTGAACATCTGAGTTCCACCGTGAAGATTTTTTTACAATAAATTTTATAGAGAAGCTGGAAATGTACTACAGCCTGAGCCTGAACTTTAAATTGGACTTGACATTAGACTAGAATTTGGATTTCCATTTGAATTCAAACTTTAATTTGAACTTGGTGTTTTATTCAAAATTAGACTTCAGAATTGAACAGAAAATTGGAATTCAAACTAAACTTGAAACTAGACTTAAAATTGCATCTCGAACTTGGAATTGAAATAAACTTGAAATAGGTCTTTAAGTCGAATATAAATTGAAATTAAAATAAACTAGAAATTGTTCTTAAAATAAGACATGAAATTGCACTAAATGGGCTTGAAATTGCCACTTGAAATCAAGTCTGATTTTGGACTCGAAACCAGTGTTGAAATTGAAATGGGACTTAACTTGAAATTGGGCCCGATGTCGGTAGAATGGAATTCTACCTCAAATTAGACATGAAATTGCACTTTGAAAAGGCCTTGAGAACGGAGGTTAAATGGAATTAAACAAGACTTAAAATTGAACTAGAAATGGGACATTAAATAAGATTTGAAATTGCGCTTGAAATTGTACTTGAGATCGGCGGTGAAGTTTTGAATTGAATTAGATTCAAAATTGCACTTTAAATGGGACATTCAATTGGACTAACATTGTGCTTGAAATTGGGCTTAAATTAGGCTTGGAATCGGAGTTGAAATCTGAATTAAATTAAACATGAAATTAGAATTACATAAATACACCTTAAATTGGGTTTGAAATTGTTTTTCAAATAGGAGCTGAAACTAGAATTAAACTTAATATGAATTCACACTTAAAATGGAACATTGAACTGGTCTTTCCCGTCGTAGTAAGGAAAGCCACTCTAATTTTTATCATTTCTTAGGTGAATTTAATGAATTCTCCAAAAGCTCTGCTGCTGATTTGACTCAAACACTCGTACCTTCCGATTCGTGCCCTTTAAATTAACTAAAATGCTATTAATTAAGCATGTGATTGAAATTACGCAACTGACTTTATATCTTAAATTCGTCGTACTGTTTTAAAATCCGTCCATCAAAATTTTTCATCGTACGAACTAAAAATAACAATAATGTTTACGAAGCTAGCGCGCATGTATTTGTGTAGAACAGTATGACAAATGTTATTCTGCAAAATTTCTGTAGGTTATGCAAGTTTTTCCGGCTGCAGAATAACAACAGTGCGTTCCGTGAGTTGTTTTCATTTTATGAATGACGATTAGTCAACATTTTCTTCTTCGTCGCATGAAAAAAACGTTGGAAATTCGGCTGCTAGGAATTCTTTAATGAAAAAAAGCATTTAAATAGATCTCAGCTCACTTTGATTGATCGCGTATGAGAGGCATCAAGCTAAAATATTAGGGAATAACTAATTTTGCATTGTGTGGTCAGAAAAATCGCTAATATTTTTAATAATTTGTTGTGGATAGGACGGAAATAGGCAATTACGACGAAGCAGCAACTTACCCTAGTCCTAGGCAGCAAACTCGAAATTGTCCTTAAAATGGAACCTCAATGGACCTCAATTAGACTTGAAGTTGGACTTGAGATCGGAGTTGAAATATGTAACTAATTAGACACAAAATTGAATCTAAAATAGGACAATAAGCAGGACTTTTAGCCAGAATTAAATTAAACTTGTAATTGGAATTCAAATTTAATTTAAAATTAAGCTTGAAATTTTATTTAAAATTTCACATGAAATTACACTTGAAATCAGATTTGATTGGGCTTGATATCAGAGTTGAAAACGGATTAGAATTTCACTTTGACTTCGGGCTTTAATTTGCACTTAAAATTGAGTTTAAAAGGTCACTCATAGTTAAACTATAAATTAGACTTTAAAAGGGTCTTGAAAAGAAGGAAATGAAGTTTGAATTAAATAAGACTTATTAAATTAGACTTAAATTAAATAAATGAGATGAAATTGGACTTAAAATGGAACAGTAAATTAGAGTGAAAATTGGACTTGAAATTGGATTTCAAATCGGAGTTCAAACTGCAGGAATTAAACAGGATTTGACTTTTGTCTTAATATGGGACATTAAATTAGACTTCAAATTGTACTTCAGCCAAGAGTTAAAATAGGAATTAAGTTAAACTTAATTTGTCCTTAATATGGAACATTGGATTGAACTTGAAATATGACCTCAATTGTGCTTGAAATTAGACTTGAAATTGCATTTGAAATATAAAGTTCAATTTTAAGTCAAATTTCAATTTCAAGTTCAATTTGAATTCAGTTTTAAGTCCATTTTAGTGTCCCATTTTAAGTTCAATTTCATGTACAATTTATTTCCGATTGCACCTCCGATAGCCCAATTTTAAGTCCAATTAGACTGATTAGATGCTTGAAATTGCATTTGAAATCAGAGTTGAAATTGAACTTTAACGAAGGTAAAATAGGAGTTGTAATTCATCTTTAAAATAGAACATTAAATTGGACTTGAGATCGGAGCTGAGATTGGATTTAAAATTGAACTTGAAATTGGGCATTAAACTAAGGTTAAATTATACTTAAAATTATATTTCAAATTGGACTTGAAATCGAAATTAAAAAAGAAATTAGGTAGTACCTAAATGGGACAATAAACAGTGATTAAAGTTGAAATAAAACTTATTTGAAATTGGACTTGCACTTTAAATTGGATTTGAAATCTGTGTTGAAATTGAATAAGACATAACATTCGAATTCAGTAAGATTTGGGATTAGACGTAAAATGGGACATCAAATTAGACTTCGAATTGAACTTGTAATTGGGTTTGAAATCGCAGTTGAATAAAAACGAAATTCCAATTTAAAAAGGATTTCAAATTGGTCATTAGATCGGTCTTGACATTGAGCTATGGGAGTTGAAATCGGCAATAAATTGTACTTGAAATAGGACTTAAAATGGGACACTAAATTGGACTTAAAACTGTACTAGAATCAAACTTGAAATTGAAACTCAAATTTAACTTAAAATTAAACTTGAAATTTGATTCGAGATTGAACTTCAAATTGCACTTGAAATTTAAGTTGAAAATGAAATTGAATTAGACATAAAATTCGAATTTAATAAGATTTGAAATTGGACGTAAAATGGAACATTAAATTAAACTTGAAAATGAACCTGAAATCAGGGATGGCACGATCACTTTGACTCAATTCACATTCATTTGACAGTACCGTCTCAGCCAAGCAAAATTTGACAAAGTTTTATATGGGACATTTGTTGAATTAGTTATTATCTACAATTTTGCTGAATAAAGTTTTGCTGTATATTTTGTAGTTACGGCGCTACAATACTAGTAACTGACTAAATGAACGTTCACTTAGTCACTAAAGAGGTACTAGCATTGTAGCACCGTAAATACAAAGGATACAGCAATTCTTTTTCAGAAAAGTTATTGATAATAACTTGTTCTTCAATCGTCCCATATGTAACTTTTTCAAATTCTGCATGACTGAGACGGTACTGTCAAATGAATGTGAATTGAGTCAAAGTGATTGTGCCATCTCTGCCTGAAATCAGACCTGAAATTGAGTTTGAAATCGGAAATAAATTAAACATGAAGTTCAAATGCAATAACATAAGAAATAGGACGTCAAATGGGACATTAAACTAAAATTGGACCTTGGAAACTGGACCGCAATTGGACTTGAAATTGGGTTTTGCAATTGCATTTGAATTCAGACTTGAAATTGGATTTCAAATCGGAGTTCAACTGGCAATTAATTTAAGATTAAAATAGATTTGAATTTGAACTTGAAATGGGACATTAAATTGGCACATTAAATTGGACTTGAAATCAAACTTGAGATCGGAGGTGAAATTGGAATTAACACTAAACTCAAGATTAAACCTAAAATAGGATATTAAATTAGACTTGAAGTTTGGTTATCGGAGATGAAATCGGAAATAAATTGTTCATGTAATTGGACTTAAAATGGGACACTAAAATGGGCTTAAAACTGAATTAAAATTGAACTTGAGATTGAATTTGAAATTTGACTTAAAATTGAACTTAATATTTTGTTTGAATTGGAGCTTTGACATGTAGTTGGACATAAATTTGAATCAATATAGCGGAATTTAATGGAAAGTCAAATAGTGTGGCTTCCGTTTAATTGACTTTCTAAGCATAGTTTAGTAATTCACGAGTTTTGTACGGGAATTTCTGCCGTATTTTATGCATATTTCAAAATGTAGGCGGTTGTTACGCAAATTTCGGAGTTTGCGCGTATTTTGGAATTTACACGGTTTAACGCTATTTTTGAAATTGGACTTTGAATTCAGACTTAAAATTGAGTTTGAAATCGGAATTAAATTAAACATGAATTTAGAATTTAATAAGATGTGAAACTGGACGTAAAATGGACATTTAAATTGAAATTGGACCTTGGAAATTGCACCTCAATTGAGCTTGAAATTGAGTTTGAAATTAAATTGAGACTTAGATTAGGATTAAACTATATTGGAATTTGGACTTGAAATGGGACACTAGATTCCCAGCTAGAACCAACTCGTATATCAATGTGCGAAAACTCTCGTAAATATCTCCTAACAAACTCGAAATAGTAACTAAAGCTGGATAAAGTGGGATCAAGTTGATTTTCTGTCGTATATAATGATAATGACTGACATACATACGATTTTCAGCACAAAATCGTAGAGTAGTACGGAGCGACTCGCGCTTAATCGGATATTATCGTATATAAATACTTATATAATCGTAACGCTCAAAATTATTCGTAATCACGTATATCGCCTCCAAAATAGTACGGATAAGCCAATTTTGCGCATGAAATACGATTTATTTGTCATGTATATCTGTACGTAATGCTGATTTTTACCTTTTAAATACATATGAAAATGCTAGTTGGGTTGGGTCGTCGTGTGCATTTACCATTATGTATATTGATTGTTTGGACGTTCTTGTTGGAACGTGTACGGTTTGGTTCCGAGTTGGCGCGAGTGAACTTGTCGTTAATCGTAAAAGTTTATCTTATAAATTTACGGCTATAGTTGAAGTAGCAACACTCCTTTCGTCGGACGTCTGGAGTTTAATTTGCTACCAAAAACAAAATGATAAACGTAATGATAAATCATAATTTGAGCTATAATAGCTAATAAATCACCAAGAAATAATTCTCTAAGCTTTTAGCTATTGAATTATCAGCCCATTATAAATCAAAAGACAGTAATCTTTATTAAAATTTTCAAATCTGTAAAAAATATTAAACAATCTATTTTTTAAATCTTTATACTGTTAGTACTTTAGAAAATAATAAAAAAATAATACGAATCATTTTGAACCCGCAACACCTACCAGATGTATCCTAGGGTTTTCCTTACTTACTAGTATTTCCCAAGTCCCGGGACATTTATGGGGGCACGTAGAGTTCTCTGCGGTTCTCTTAAGTAAATGTTGGACTAATATTCCTTTCCCATCCCCAACAGCTGCAAGGACGTGGCCAGGACAGTGACCATGCTTTGGAGGCATTTGACTTTTGTTTAAGAGCATGAAATTAAACCCAAATTTCATGTTGCTGGTAACAAACACAAGTTACTTGATCTTTTGAACAAAACATTGTTGCTGGTACCAACTACGAATTTGTGCACCTGTTTATGCTATGCTATGCTATGCTATGAAAATGCTAGTTGGGTTGGGCTTAAAATTGTACTTCTCACCAGAATTAAAATAGAAATTTAGTTAGACTTGATTTTGTTCTTAAAACGGGACATTAAATTGGATTTGTAATTGAACTTCAATTGAACTTGACTTGAATTGAATTGTACTTGAAACTAAACTTGAGATTGGATGTGAAATCGGAATTAAATTAAACACAAAATTTAACTTGAAATGGGACATTAAATTGATCTTGAAATTGAGCTATCGGAGTTGAAATCGGAAATAAATTGTACTTGAAATAGAACTTAAAATGGAACACTAAAATGGACTTAAAACAGGATTATAATTAAATTTGAAATTGGAATTGAAATTTGACCCAAATTCAATTTAATATTTGGTTGGAACTTGAATATGAAGTTGGACCTAAATTTGGATTAATATAACTACTTTATTAGCCAGTCTTAATAAGCTTAATAAGCCAGACATCGTATGTTCGAATCTCGACTGGGAGAGGGTGTTAGCGTCAATAGGATCGTAGCAACTGGCTTTACTTTTTATAACTACTTTATTTAGCTTTACTTTCAATTGACTTAAAAATTGTACTTAAAATTGTACGCGATTGTGCTCTATGTGTCTATTTTTAAGCATAGCTTATAGATTCATGTGTTTTGAACGCGAATTTGGGTTCTTACGCAAACTTTGTAATCTGAGTGGTTTTTAGGCAAATTTCGGGATTTACGCGAATGCCGGAATTTACGCTGTTTTATTTGATGCGAAATGACTTCAGCTTAATTTTAACTTGAAACTTTACATCACTTGGACTGAAAACTGGGACGACTTTGGATTTGAGATTAAAGTAAAAATTAGCCAATTTCAAGTATCTATTTTTCCACAAATAATTTGCTTATTACAAAAATACTCAGATATTGAATCGACAACTCTGGGTCTCCAGATTCTATTTTAAGGAGTCTTTTGGCTTTACATTCATTTTTTAGAGAAGGTAGGGTGCGTGTTCCCAATCACCGTTGCAAATCGAGCGAGTAGCAACGAAGCCCACCCTCACGTGAACGAGTATGACATGCATTCAACGCTTACTCCACTGGCGCAAGCGTGCGACGAACAACCGCTATGTGATGTGTGCCTACATTCTGCTACCTGCACACTCGTGAGTGCACAGCCTTGTAGCGCCTGTCTGCACAACCCGCTCACGAGCCCGACAAGTCATGAGCTACCAGCCGGTTACTAGGATCCATGAGTACAGATTTTACTTTACTTCTTCGTTTCTTCTTCATGTTACGCCCTCGCTTACACACGCGAGTAAGAGCGCGGGCCCCGCGAGCGATCGGTTTCAAATTCGCTCGGCTTGAACTAACGAACGAGAGCGACGACTGTGGCTGATACACACTCGCAAAAACTCGTGACATTGTATGAAACAATGAGAAAAAATGTCCAACAGAGATGCTCCTGCCAGCCTGTTCGTTAGGACGAGATCGCATTGGGAGTAAATTAGACCACACGAGCGCGAGCTTCGCAACGCTGGCCGTAGTGTGTCGCAGGCTGGGCACGCCGGTGTTTATTTACCTTTTTTTGTAACCGGGTTAATGCCACCAACGAAAAATATTTGTTTTGCGTCTATAATGACATCAATATAATTATGGAAGCAAAATAAAAAAAATTTGTTGGTGGCAATATAGTTGCCACTGCCTTAAGGGTTAAAACCAGTTTAAGTTTTTCCTATTCTCTTTCATAGCGTATTTTCAAGAGAAGCTAAAAATTAATTTCTTTGGAAAACATGCGTCTTTACAAACTTTTTAAGACAGTTTTTAAGAAAAGCAATGTGATAAAATCTGCTTTTTTTTTAATTTTTGAAGACAGGAGAGTTTTACGTTGAATTTGTTTTATAATACATTACGTTAAAATGTGTGTAGTGTCTAAAGTGTAATATTAAAGGTTTTATTACACTCTTATGATGATTTTTGTAACAATAAATGGTCAAAAATACCATTATAAAAGTACAATAAAACTCAGTTTGCTGTTTGACGCGTAACTGTGGGTGCTTCAAAGAAAATATTTCGACCCGAAAAATTTGTTATTTTTTACATATTTTAGTCGCCTTCAGAACGCTTTTAGAGCATGATCGACAAAGGCATTCAAGCTCAGCTGATCGCATGAGTGGCGATTGTAACATAATACCGACAACAAGCTGCCAAACTACCAAACCGGCAGCCACGTTGACATTAGCATCAAGTCACGTTTCAGCATTAACGATGGTTTTGTATTCGGGCTCAGCCACTGCAGTTAATATTCATTTGTTCAAGTGCGCAGTCCTCGCACGTTTCAGCAGTAAACTGAAGGGAACTTTTGTGACGCGCTGTGCAACAAGCAGGAACCGAAAAAAAGTCTTTCTTAGGATCGATTCGACTAAATTGAACGTTCTGAGTGGAAAGCTAAGATGATAAGGAACGTAATTAGAGCGAGATACCTTATCTCTCGGGGGCGACACGTACTCAAATAGAATTTGAAGACATACTGCAGTTTTTATTTTAATTTATGCTACCCAAAAAGTTTCATTACATTCTGCGAGAGGCTACTGTCATCAATCAATTCATCCTTCCACTGAGTTATTCATTAATTCAAACGAGCCACCGCTGCGTAATTCTTTTCAAGTTTGAATATATAATATGCTTTTGAAGCACGTCCTCCCGAGATTACCGCACAAAGTACGCAAAATTTGCAATTGTGTGACAAACCCCTTTATGGAAGTTTGTAACACAAAGAGACCAGCACAAGCAGCATTATGTAACTTTCCTACAATATGCACCAACAAGCGGAGACAATGCAGTTAGCACGGTTAGCATGTAAATAGCACTGCTGATCGGGCTCTCAACACCTCCCCTATCATTTGCCTATCGAACCTTTTCCTGAACGTTGACGTTGCGAGAGTGCGTTGTGCATAAATATTAATCATTATTGACACGTCTTGATTGGCACTCCTGACACTCCTCCTCTCCCTCTCTCCTGGAAGGAAACTAGGGTTGAAACCTGCAGCGAGCGGGTTAGAGCAGTTCTTTTGTTTGCCGATGTGCTGCATATCAACTATCCACGATTGAATTTCACGCCCAGTTTTTACAAAAAACTTGTTCAAGTTCTTGACGGATCAAAAGCTTTCAGCAAGCTCTAAGCTAGCATCGCGCTCCTCCTGGCGTTGTCCTTGACGTTGTGACCATTCGGGGGACAAGTTGCTGCTACGCTAGTGAAATATTGCGTTGCGCTTTGTGGCAGTTCAAGTTCCCGAGCCCGTACAAAAGAATTCTGTGTCGTAAACAAATATGTAGTTGGAAAAATTCCTCCGTCCGTTCACATCATCGTTCGCGGGTCTGCCCCACGATGACTCGAGGACTCGAGAGCTGCGCAGAAGGTTTACTGCCGTTCGTTTATTTTTAATTAAAAATTCATTTATTACCGAGAGCTTAATTTATTACACTGAGTGATATTATTTACTATATGGGTCCCATTTTTTTCCTTTTTCTTGCAGGTGAGTTCTACGGTTGAAAACTGCTCTTCCTCTGGCAGGTTCTCTTCGACTGCCGTGTTGATACGGGTTGTATGCGCCCATCAGACCGAGCTAAGGAGGTAAACGATTAAATGTATAAATGTATATTGGATGCCATAAGGGGTTAGCTAGCGAGCGTGCGAGACTCATCAAAGTACAGATCACAATCGGAATCTATCAATCAACGGTTGTAAAACTGTCAGATCTGCAAACAGCAGTAGTCTGGCAGCAGAACTGCTGCCAAAGGAAGTCGACACCTTTAAGCAGTGGGTTGGTCGTTATTCGACTTGTATTGCATCGATGCGATGTGAATGGTTCTTTTTTTTTGGAGATAAAATTCGATTTTTTTACTTTAAAAAGCTTCCCCAGATAGAATACGGTAGAAACAAACAAGGAACGAACCTGAATCTGATTCATCGCACTTGATCCCGTAAAATAGCGGTAAAATTTGTTACGTGAGATGTTCTTTTTCCGGCTGGCCACCAGTAAAGAGGTCGTTAATTAGCCTGTGTACCTACAGAATATAGTCAGTGCCAGTGGGGCCCCACTTAAGCCGAAGAAATTCGGCATTATGACTTGTGTTAATTTTTCGCCGGCCAGCAGAAAACGGACATTTAATTAGCACTTGACGCTGCGGTTGCTGCAACCGCCGCCGGCCGACTCGGGGGAGGTAAACAAGCTAAAAAATACTGTCAAATCACTTTCGAGAGATATTCCGTTATACAAACGATACTTTTTGGTTGTTTGCAAATTTGTGACGAGGCACTAACCTAACCATCGACGATCGAAACCGGTATTGTTATTGTATTTGATCCGGTGAAGAGCAGCAATTCATCGAAGTTCAGGCGATTTCAGCTGGTCAAAACATCATAAAATGATCTGCGACCGCCATATTTGCAAGTCACATGATTTTGTCGTGATCTCGACTGCTGGAAGATTTTTTCGCTGGGTAGGTCGTAAAGTTATGAATAATGCGCCTACAATCAATCTATCAATTCATGTATATCATCGCAAGATTTGCGTCGCTTCTCGCTATACCATGGCCAGGCGGGTTCGTTAAAGGTTTCGATGTGGCCGCACGAGAAAATTTATCGAGTCCGGTTCGGTGCTCTTTGCCCGACGGACGTGGAACCGGCACGGCGCGGTGCGGCACTCGTATCCAACAAACAATCACTGCTGTAAATTAAAAACAATAATAATAAAAACCTAGGAGATAAAGTGCGTTACGGCTCGAGTACGCTGCTGCGCTGCCAGGATGGAATTTGCTTGAGTGCAGTTTCATGTTTCACTTACGGCTTGCAAGAGTCATAGCCGGAAACTGAAACAAATAGTTTTTATGGTCGTATTGGATTTTATTTAACCCTCTAGTGCCCAAATTTTTGATTTGCTTGAAAAATTTTTAAAATGCTCATTTCGTGGCCAGAATAACGGAAAAAATATTCTCTAATTACTAAGATCAGGAATAGTTTGATTATTTATAGAAATTCGTAACCCGCCAATTGGCGGGGTTGGGCACCTGGGCGCAAAAAAGTTGCAAAATCAAATTTTTCAATTTAATTCGGGACCTCGATTTCAGAACATCTATAACAGTGCTAGTATTTATGAAACTAGTTATAATGAGCTTCAACTGAAAGTTTTGACCATATGGCCGATTCCAGGTCCCGGACAAGTTCCTTCGAGATCCGTTCCGTATGTACTTGAAACAGAAAAGAAACCCTCCCCGGGCCCGGAACCGGTCATACGGCCTCTGTGAGACATGAGATGATCGCCAATCGCTATTTTGTCGAGTGCTGATGTTTTTTGATATGCGACACGACATAATTTACTGATGCTGACATGTCCCTTTATGGGAACCGGTTCCAGATTTATAATATCCCCCCGGATTCGGATGGCGCGCATCATGGCTCATAACTGCGGCAAAGTAACTGATATGTCCACAGCCGATGATATGCTTACAAAAATCAACAGATTTCAAACAAGTTTTAAATATTTGGCAACTTTATCTAAAAAAGCCATATCACGGTCGCCCAAGGAACTCCGGAATAACTCCGGGACCATATGACATATGGCTATTATCTATAGATATTATGAAAATAGAAAATATTTCCGAAAAAATTCCCAAATTTGGTGAAAAAATATTGAAAGATAAAAAAGTTACGGCCATTTTAGTGAATTTTGCAGTGCTAAAAATGAAGTAGACCCTAGAGGGGTTAATCGAAGCGTCTTGCGGAGAAAAACTAGACTTGACTTGAATGCATCATTGAATCTCCTTGCCCGTAATATTGTCGGCGGAGACCAGAGATCCCAAATATATGAACTCATCAACCACTTCCAGTTCATCGTTGTCTATAGTCACTGCCCGTGGGAAACGAATCTTTCCAAACAGACACAGAAACAGTTGTATTTTCAAATTTGGCAATGGATTCAGCAGAATCACCACGATCTTGCCTATTGATGTCCTTATCAGTAAGCAGTTTGCTTTTGGGGATTCTATTACTCCGAATAGTTCCTAGTCGTATATTCCTCTCGTTCCTCTCGAGTGGAGATATAAAATCAATGGTAATGTCGTATAATAATAATCGAAAAATATGATTTTTAAAATCCGGCAAAATTTTAGAAAGGCGAACACCAACATTAGTAGCTGCTCCCAAGTCAGGATTACCTACACCATAATATGTTTTGAAACTGTAACCTTTGAAAACCTTTAGAGTCTGATAGAACATGAAACTTAAATCCTCATTTATGTGACTTGTTTGATAAATTGGGTTTTTCATTTTTGTAGTGCACATTTGTTCACTATAATCTTTTATGGACTGGTAATTCATTCAATTTGTTCATTAACACAAACTTATTAAGCAGTATTAAATTAAGGATTAAAATTTGCGGTTTTAAAATAGTCTATGATGGATCCCATTTTGAATAATATTGTTATCAAGAATTTATCGTTAAGCAGTAAAATTCGCCGGGTTTCAATGAATCTGTTTCTTGGTTATAGGGTTATGGTTTTCAAATACCGTAAAATGCAAAAATGTTTTGTGATATAGCTATAAAGCGTTATATTGCAGCTCGTAAAAAAGGCGCACTGAAAATTAGGTGATAAGTCCTGTAAATTCCCCTTCCATATTAATGCCACTGCATGCTTGTGTATTTTCAAGGCATATAAAAGAAGCTAACAAGGCCTATAACAATAATTTGTAGTTTAAACTCGAAAAAAAATCAATAAATACAACGCAAACAACACGTTGTCAAATTACCAAAAAAAAAGTTGACGTTAATGCCCAACCCCGCCAATTGGCGGGGTCAGTTCCTTGATAAAAATCGGCCAGTTCCTAAACTTTTTATCGCAAATTTCCTTTTTTACCATGAAGTACAACTTATCAGCTACTCACCAATAATTTTTTGGTTCATTTATTCCAAGAAATAAGCAATTTACAACAATTTGAATTTCACTCCGCAGAGCAAAATAATTTTTTTCTTAGTTTTCTTGCATTTTTCAAGTTTCGCACGAAATATCTGTTTCAAATTAACGTAATAAAACAAACAAACCACTCGAATAGTTAGATTAGACTATAATGAGAAGGTATGGGTGGATACCAACATAAAACGAATAAGCATAGTAGATTTACAACGATTTTGCTGAAGCCCGCCAATTGGCAGGGTTGGGAACTAGAGGGTTAACTGAATAAAAACATTATCTCCACTGTGCTGATTCTATAGACGGGCAATATGGCTCTTTAGTGTGAGTGGCTCTAAACCGTCAATTGCCTGCCACAAACCGATTCATATGATCGGTGTTAAGTCAGACAGAACCGAGTGGCAATATTCTGACTTCGAGAAAAACGCATTCAAGGTTTGCTGCATTCGAAATCAGCTGTTTTTTATCATTAAAGAAGTCGTACCAGCCAATTACCCACGTTTTTTCGTGCGACGAAGAAGAAAATGTCTAATTTCCGTCATTTATAAATGAAAATAACTCATGCAAGGCATTGTCGTTATTTTACAGCCAGGAAAACTTGCCTGACCTGCAGAAATTTTGCAGAATAATATTTGTCATGCTGTCCTATACAAATACATGCGCCTTAGCTTCGTAAACATTGTAAACATTGATTTTTAGTTCGGACGATGAAAAATTTTGATGGACGGATTTTAAAACGGTACGACGAATTTAAAAAATAAAGTCAGTTGCGTAATTTCAATATTATGCTTTAATAATCGCTTTTCAGTGTTTTCAAAGTTCACGGATTGGAAGCTAAGTTTTAGTCAAATCAGCACAAAAACTTTTGGAGTATTCATTAAATCCATCCAACAAAAAATGAAAATTAGAATGGCTTTACTTACTACGACGGGAATTAGAAATAAACCCTATAAAAAATATTTTCGACTGCACTTTTATGAAATTTACTCGATTCTCTTTGTTTTATTGGTTGAACCGTTCGACAGTTCTCAATTGTTTACCTTTTGGAACAAAGATGTCATAATTGGGACACCATGAAATCTTGCAGTTTACTACTGTTACATGCTTTCCGAATATTTTATAAAGCTTTGTTTTTGAGAAATCCTAGTGTCCGGCCATAGAGGCTATCCGGCCATAGGCGACTTCCCCCTAAGTTAAGCAGTTGAGTCGAGCAGTTGAGTCGAGTAGTCCAGTTGAGCGGTGGAATCAAGCAGTTGAATCGAGCAGTTGAGTCGAGCGTCCAATCGAACAGTTGAGTCGAGCAGATGAATCATGCTGTCCAGTCAAGCAGTCCAGTCGAGCAGTCGAATCGAACAGTCCAGTCGAACAGTTCAATCGTGCAGTTAAGTCGAGCAGTCAGGTCGAGTAGTAAGTCAAGCAAATGTGTCAAGCAGTCGAATCGAGTAGTTAAGTCGAGTAGTCCACTCGAGCAGTTAAATCGAGCTGTTCAGTTTAGCATGTCGATCTGTCCAATCAAGCAGTTGAGTTGAGCAGTCGAATCGAACAGTTCAGTCGAGCAGTTCAGTTAAGCAGGCCAGTCGAGCAATTGCATTGAGTAATCTAATCGACCAGTCCAGTCGAGCAGTCTAGTCAACCAGTTGAGCAATCGAGCAGTCCAGCAGTCGACCAGTGAGGTGACTGAGAATACAACCCATTACTACGAAAGCAAGACATCCTGTCAAGGATCTGTTTTTAGTTACTGATAAGCCCGAGTTTTCGGCACAGACATAAGCCTTTTATATAAATAGATTATATAAATAGATGAACAAAATTTTTGTTTTAAACAAAAGAACTGCTTTTGAAATTTTCAGAATCGATGATGACTAATTCCACCTTAACTTCTAGAATATGTGAAATGATCCTGTGCCATCAGTTTGTCTAAAAGGTGCACCTAAAATACCTTCTAGTGCCCTATATGCTAGAGGATGGGACCGAGCGCGACAGGGCCCGCTTTGGCAATACCGTGATAATCAACATGGCAACCCTTATTGAAATAAAAATCTCTTTACTAAAAATTAAAAAAAAATATTATTAAAATACATAATAATAAATACCTAGTTTAAGGATGCAGCTGTCATTTGCTGCAGCCTCTGAGTGAAAATTCCGATCTCCGCGGAATGTGGTTTCAAGGTTCGCTTGCCAACTGTCCGTAATTTATGCGTAATTTAAAGAGCGTCAATTAATTTCATCCGTTGGCACTCGTTGACAGCTTCATGGCCATCGCATTAAACGTTTGATCGAACAATTAGGTGCGCAAAACTATGGCAATGACTGTCAATCAGCAAGAGCAGACTCTCCGTAAGACTTTCGGAGTGACTGTGCAGATCCAGTGGATGAGAGCTATCATCGAAAAAAAAAAGAAAAAAGATGTCTGCACACCTTAAAAGCCCTGCAATCTTCCGCCGGTCATGTCTCCACCTACGATGGACGAACCCACAAAGACGCTCGTGACACCAATAGCCAACAATCATATGGTGTGGTGGGCAACCTTTGCCGATTTTCGCTTTTTTACCCAAATTGGACGCCTCAACAGCAACCCAGACGGCGCAACGCAGATTCGCCGTTTTCAGGTCAGCTCACTCACTTTCATTTCGAGCGGTACACGGTATGGCGGAACGGCGCGACATGTACGTCACCACCGGGCAGTTTCAAGTACCCAGCACCACCGTCGATCGGCCGTAACTAGCATATTGTCTGTTGAATCGAAGGAGTAAAGCCTACAATAAAGCCAACCAGCCAGCCAGAGTGTACGCCATCGTATTATCAACTCCTCGCAATCAACGACCGATTCGCACGAAACAGTCAAAAGCAGCAAAAACCACCCGATCGTGGTGTGGAATGCCAAATACTCGCTTGACTTCGAAAGACCACCGAAAAAAAAAACCGACCGAGCAACCTTTGAGCTAAGGAACCTTTTTTCGGATTGTACCATAAACGGCCAGGCAGACACAAGGCATTCGCCGCATTGTGCGACACAAAGAAGAAGTCGGATGTGGGTGCGAAATTTGGGCGAAATGTCATCTTAGAAACCTTT
Source organism: Sabethes cyaneus (assembly GCF_943734655.1). Classification (NCBI taxonomy): domain Eukaryota; kingdom Metazoa; phylum Arthropoda; class Insecta; order Diptera; family Culicidae; genus Sabethes; species Sabethes cyaneus. The sequence goes on along the minus strand of NC_071354.1, from coordinate 19,964,671 downwards.
AGTCACGATTACCTACCTACCTACTACCGGCGGCTACCGTGTTGCCAGTTTCGCACTTTGGTTTGGCAACCGTACGGATGAGAAACTGGTGACAAAAATCAATTTTTGTAACCCTGCACGGCCGCTGGAGTCAACCTCTTGACCAAAGGCGAAACGTGTCTTGCCTCTTAAATCGCATGTGCCCAGGCAAAAAACTGTCCGCTCCGATTGTGCGCGGCGGCCACCCAACCGACGCACGGAGCAGGCGGGCAGGCGTAAAACCGAACCGAACCTCGCACGGTGCTTGAAAGCGCATAAATGTGAGGTATGTATTCGCGCAAAAGTCACTCTTCGCGGGCCTTCGCTGACCCTGGCCCAATTAGGCCAATAATAAGTTGAGTTGGCGCGAGTCGCACCGCGCGGCGACCGTATCGTTTCTTCCAAGACGGATATATGTAATGTACCGAGTCGTTTGCGAGGGGCATTCCCCAGGCCGGAGCTGCTGTCTGTATTTATGGGCCATGATTTGCAACGCAGGTCGTTGAATGTGGTGCTGCTGCTGCTGCGGTTGCCCCCCGAAAACGGCAACGGAGAATGGTTGGTTTTGTGTTTCTCTGATGGTCATTGCTACACTACTGCTGCTCGACTCGACGGTTAGAGTCGATCGAGCAAACGAGGAAGGAAGCAGAGAGCAGGGAGGAGCAGGGCTAGGAGATACTCCGGAGCTCAGAGCTGTTGACCTTTTTCACGATGCGGGCTTATTGGTGGTCGGTGCGTCACGGAGTCCGAACCACATGCGCAAGGAATAGTAATATCGAATGGAAAAAAGCTTGATCTTGTTGAAGGGCTTCTGATGTCATTGATAGACCATCGGTTGATTGTTTCCGAATAGCAGCGATCGCGGCTGAGTGGAATGCCTTGGATCGGAAGTAGAGTCGATGTGATTGGAACTTTAGTGTGAAGCCATACGGAAAGAGAATTGATGGGCATTAAATCTTTAAGTTGCACCTTGAAGAGTAAGTTTACCTTTAAATAATAAACCTAATTTTTTAAAGATAAAAATTCGAGTCAGTTTCCATTTGACTGAAAACGTAATTGAATGAATAAAACCATGATATATAATCCTGTAATTAAAAAAAATATCTAAGCAATGTCAAAAGTATTTTAACACAGTCATCAACTCTCTTCATAAATCAAACAGCTGTTTTGGGGGGTGTTTTGTCTTAGAACACCGGTCGGCAAAAAAAAACAGTTTATAAATCAATGAAAGTCTCTGGAAACACCTTGATTGCGAATGTGGGAAGTAAAGCCGTTAGCCTTGATCTATAGTTATCGGTCGTTCGTCACGGTCCCGAGTAAAGGTTTTTTTTATTTCGCGCGTAGGCACTGCAATTGCGGAACAAAAATCCGACGGAAAAAAGCTATAGAATATATTGTATGTACAACAACACGTTCTCGAAACAGTGGTGACGTTCATTTTTATTATTGCAAAGTTTCGGTCTTACAATTTGCGGCACTTCAATCGAAAATTACGTATTAAGTATGAGCTTGTTCATACAAAATGATGTTATGACAATAAATGATTGATTTTGTTCATACAGTTATGGAAACAGTAGGTAATAATTCCGCTAAATAGTGATTAATTACTTCTTTCCAATAATTTCGAAAAGAAAACGATGTGCGATGATTTCGAACTAAGAGTTTGGATTTTCCTTTGAAATTGTTCATACTGTATGTTATCGAATATCGCAATTTTACTTCTAAAATTAATTGGCATATCAAAACGGTTGATATGACAGGGTACTTCATACAAAGTATTTATTTACCAGTCGTCATATTGTCGACTCAAAACGGTGTCGATGACTACTAACAGCTATCATCAATTCCGAAAATTTCGCAAAATTCTGTTTTTATAACAATATGTTTGCCAACACCTTGGATTCTTAACTGACGTGTGTCTCAACGTACTCAATGTACTGTAACAAATGGAAGCTGCAGACCCCTAACTCACTTGCACGTCAAATGAATGAAACTTGTTTTACCTCTGTCAATGTTTTGTATATGAGGCTCAAAACTTATAAAAGTTTATTAAAACGGTAACACCAAACAGATTTATTGCTGCTATTATGAAGAATACTAAAGTTCAACGACTAAATCATTTTTTTATGCGAGGCCATATTGCCATTTTCCAATATTTTATATTAGCTCGCAAAGAGAAATTCATCAAAGAAAAGCGTTTTGCAGGAAGAAAGTTATTATTAATCGGTTTCCCGTATTCCTTGTTTAAACAACCAGTTTTCGAAAATTGCAAAATTTCAATGGCGCGTTGATTTTATCCACCTATCACATCAATATGCACGATAAAATTTAATGCGCATATGCTGCAAATGAACTAAGATTGCACAAACTTTATTATTTATTCTATGGGATATTTTATTTTGGTCGCTATAAACCAAACCGATCAGAATGATTTGACAGTAAAACTTTAATTTTTCTGCTCACGAATGTATTTTCAAGTTGACAAAGCTGCCGAACTGATTTAGTTTTTACCAGAGCAAAAAGCGGAACGCTTTATTAAATTATGGGGGTGGCTGTCAAGCAGCGAAAGCTTAATCGGTTTTATTTTTACTTGAGCTTATAACCTGATTGATATAGAGGTAATGTGCAAAAAATTTTAGGAGTAGGCTGCTTGGTCAGACGGCAGTTTTATAGCGGCCATGGAACATAATAAGACTTAGAATGGTTACTTGGGGCTTGTTTCCTCTGAGATACTATAAACAGCGTTGTTTTATTACTTTCTTCTACCTCTTCCTCTGTTGATTGTAAAAAATATTTATATGCCTGACCTCAAATGTCACAAATGTCAAGATAAAAACATGAAGTTGGTCTACTTCGAGTTTGCTCCGCGTTGCACTGGAATACCTATGTATATGATCGTTGTTCGGTCACTTACCATAGTAGTGTCATAACAAAATTCATTTCAAAATAAGCAGAAAGTCTGTACAATCGAACTAAAAAAAATGTGTTTTTTTCATAACTTTTAGTTCTTTCTGTATCCTTAAATAATGTAAAAAATGCTACTAACGCGCTAAGTAGCATGTCAAGATTTTCAGATTTATTGTAACTATTGAATGTTTATCGGCTCAAGAATATAGATTTTTTTTTGCAAGACCTTAGTTTATAACATATTTTTGTTTTTTGTTTGCTTATTAACTAACTTGAGGCTTTGAACAATCGTATTTCGTTACTCTATCTTCATGACTTGACTTCCGTCATACTAAAAAAAATCATTACCTTTAACTATAAAACAAAGGACTTGCTACATTTCTTGTGATGCATGTCGTTAGAATGGTGGAGAAGGTCCTGTACCGAACCGGAGTGTAGCAGACACAGAGAACAAAAAATGTCATCGCTCTCATGATATTTTTTCTTGGCGCGTGTAGTAGTAGTAATAGTAGTAGTAGTAGTAGTAGTAGTAGGGGAAAGCCACCATCAGTTCAAGGACTTGCCAATGTATGTAGGTAGAATTACAGAAGATCTAAATTTGTTTATCAAATGAATTTCACACTAATGCTGTTACGGAAGGGCCAAAAGGGATTGGGCGGACCCACAAGCAGAGGCACTTGTGCGCATTCCGGGGTTATAAGAGTCGCCTTCCAGCATTAGGATCCTTCCATATAATAATCAATTTCGCTCTACCAACTTTAACCCACGTGATGATTTGTTCGTTTTGAGTTAAGAAGTGCCATATTTCCCAGCAAACATTTTGGTCTGTATAACTTAATTCTAAATGAGATAAACGTCAGCATATAAGGTCTATCAAATCATATATCATGCGCAGAAACGGCATATACATGCAAAAGTGGAGGCGATATACATGATTTAGTTCTTCAGAATAATTGAAATGCCGACAAAACAAAACAGTTTATACGACTGAGCCGATTGACTGGACTGCATTTCGACACAGTTACTATAATATTTCTACTTTACCCTTCGCCTTTCCCCATGCGGTAAATGGCAAGTGTCAAAAATTGCATACAGAGCAGGCTATTTATAGCCAAATATTCGCCCTGAAAGTTAATGAGAGACAAAAAAAGTAAAAAGCTTGCTGCTGAAAGCTTTTTTTCATAAGCTTCCAGATATTTATCGACCTGTCACAATATTTAACTTTTTTATCTATATCATTTATAAAACGAGCTGTACTCACCTGGTTTAGAACCAAGAACCACCCGTACCGCAGTATTTGTTCATTACCTTTAAGCTACTGGTACATCAGTACCTCAATGATATTTTTGTACATCTTAAACCGAAGTCATCGTACATATAAGCAATGAGATCTTATCTGATGCATTGAACATGTAAGTACGGATTTGATTTATTCTCATCCGACATACGAGTTTGTGTCAATTGTGACTGAATTACAGTGTCGTAAATAAGTTTGCATTTGATCGTTTATTTTAATGATAATGCTGACTTCATGGAATGATATGCAGTACCTTTGTTAGCATTCCGTGGTACAGATTGTTCTAAATATACATTAAATACGTTATTTGCATATTCATATTTGATTACATGGAGATAATATTATTAAAGCTCAAGTACAAAAATGTTGTCTGTTATTTCAGAAGCTCTTAAAAAGAAATTAAAAGTTATTTAAAATAGAATGCTGAACATTTAGATGCTATAGGACAGCTCAATTGCTTACAACAATAAGCATCAAACATTATTTTTTACTGTACCAGTTTAATGCTGAATGTCTTTTTCCAATTCCACTTAACATTTGCATTTCTTCTGAAAAGCCATAAGATGCACTGATATTAAGGCATTTATATTAGCGGAATGGATCATAATCTAGACTTGCCCAGTTCTGAGAAATACTCTCCTTGGTAAATTTTAAGATTTCCGTTCGTTCACTTACCTATCAGAGAAATATCTAAAATATTATGAGTTTCTATTTTTAACATTTTTAATTTTTAAAACGTTACGTTACGTGGTTTTAATACGCCAAAAAACAATCAAACTCCTCAAAGAGTGCTTTTTCAAAAAGATCTTTTATTGTCTTGTCAGTATGACTTGATCATTATATGCTTGCTGCTTAATATTTAAGCGGGCTTATTTGAATTAATAACATTTTTAAAATAGTTAAAAAGGTAATTCTAAAAGTTTTTCAAACCAGATAATAGTTTTTTGAATATTCCGCCACAATAACAATAAATTCAATTTTAACAAAAGAAATAAATAGATATTTAAATTTAAAATAAAAGCGAAGAAACCGTTAATTTTTTTGATTGGCAAATCTGCATTAAGAACGTATCCTTGAAATCTCTCTATTTTGTTGTTTTTGTTGTAAAAAAATAACAACAAATTTGAACGTGTTTTGATGCAAATCATATTTTAATGCACCTAGAATCTCATGATTATCACTGCTTGTATATAAATCTATAACGGTGTCACATTTTGCAGACATTTTGCAAAACATAATCCGATGAAAACTGTAATTAAATACGATTACATCTTCATGATAGCCATTGTTGGTAACTAAATCTAAGAAATCGTCATATGCGATATTCGCTAAGTATAACCCGATTATCTTTCGACCTATTTACGATTTTTACTATTAATTCGTATATCAATCATCGTGTGCATTACATACGATGAAATTTACACAATGTGCTTACAACATATGTATATTTATACGAGTCCGATGTGATATCCATTTATATAAGATTAAATCTCGACATGAATATACGATATCTGGTTTGCTGGGTTGCTTCAGACCTTAAGGATTTAGGATGCCAATCCACTCCATCATCCAGCCTTCCACATTTATGATATCAATAATAATACTATTAAAAATATGATATTAAGATGAAATGTGGTATATATGGGCAAAAATAGAACAATCTCACCGACAGTCCTTCGTATGGAATAGAGTTGTGTCCTTTGAGGTTCCATAAGTGCTTCTAATAATTAATTTAATTTTTTCGCTCTGGTATCCATGTGCAGTAATAAAACCCATTTTGGCGGTTTTGAGATCAGGCAGCCGGGAACCACCCAACATCGCACCTCCTAGCTTGGCTACTCAATTGAGCATTACCAGGTATGGCCACGTGGAGGCGCTAGGTAGGGGCTTGGGATGGCTAGAGCTATATTGAACGCTCCTCATTTGCCTTCCCCATTTCATATCCATATTTTTTCTTGGCGCGTGTATAGTAAAAACATATCGCATGACTAATCTTAAGAAAAAATGTCAAATGTTTCAAAATTTATGTCAAAAACCACTACCAGTACGTCCCTGATCAAAACCCAAAAACGCAATAATTTACTATTGCGTAAAAATGCGTTTTTAGAGGAGATGTCTGGGAGACGTTTATTAACAAAATATAGCGTATCTTTCAATACTATTACAATGACCGTTAACTTTTAGGTTTTCTTTTTAATTCTTCCAAAAAAATATGTATTATTTTTCAGAAAAGTTGTAGAATAGACTAAAACAACCAATTTTGCTGAATATAGTAACTATCACACTTTCAACTGATTTTTTCCGAGGTTCTTTTGGAAGTACGCAAGTTCTTTGTTCTGTAGATCCAAGATTTGTCCAAGATTTTCGAAATTTATCTATAGTTGTTGCTTGTTGTTTGTGCTGGGACAGCTCTCTCTCCACCAAAGCCCAATACCGCTCGATGTGGCGTAACTCTGGACAGTTAGGTGGATTCGCCTCCTTCGGTACAATATGGACTCCATTAGCATCATACCATTCCAAAATATCTTTGGCGTAGTAACAGGATGCCAAATGTGGCTATGTAGGAACGGTAACAATCGTTTCTGCAGGCATTCTTCACGGTATATTTTCTTGTTAACCGTTCCCGTAGTGATGTGACTTTTGCTTGCTCCACCACAGCTGCATATGGCCTGCCATACTAAATATTTTTTGGGGAACTTGGCTTTCTTCTTTGCCCTAAAATGCTCTGCAACGCCATTCCGTTTCATGGCAGTGTAAAAAGACATACCAGGAGCCTGTTTAAAGTCTTTTAGAACATACGTTTCATCATCCATTATAACGCATGGAAACTTCGTCAAATATTCGCAATAAAGCTTACGAGCGCGTGTTTCGGCCGTCGTATTTTGCTTATCATTACGGTTTGGCACAGTCCTCACCTTGAATGACTTCATGCCATGTCGTTGCTTAGAAGTGTGCACGAATGTTGGCGACTTTTCTGTTTTACGAGCTATGGTACATACAAAAAGATCTGGTCTCCTCTGTAATATTTGTTTTACCTTTGCATTCTTGTGGTGGTTCCTCAGATCGGTTTTTGTTCCACTTCCCTTCTTCCTAGCTGTTGTCAAGCGAGTATCGAACGATTTTAAAACACTGTGAACAGTGCTTGGAGGAAATCTAAGCTTTTTAGCAAGTTTTCTTAACGAGATATCCGGATTTTCTTTGAGACCGCACACAATTGCTTTTCGCACCTGCTCGTCTTTCGACGCCATTTTACACTGAGCGCTTGTAATATAAACAAGTGTTATATTTTCAGAAAGCACAGACATACGTCTACCACTATGCAAAATATTTCACTCATTGGTAATGTATTTCCGAAGTTGTGTGTGTTTAGGGTGTCCAAATTTTGTCGCGAACGAGCCTTATTTGGTAACTCTATTAATTGAATATTGTTTTGGTTCCTCTGAGGTTCAAAGGTATATTAGTACCAGCGAGCCACATGCCCTGGCGGATGTTGTGGGTTCGAATCCGGTTATAATCCCAGATTATAGCTTGGTTCGACCCATGCACCTTCCAGCATTGGACAAAAGGTGGGAGTCACAACGAGTACCAGATGTGCGCGAATTCTCAAATTCTACAAGGAAGATAGGGACAGACAGACAGAAATCCATTTTTATAGGTATAGATTTGTATGGGAGCCCCCCCCCCCCTCTTACTGGCGGAGGAACTATCATAAGAACCTTCCCTGGCCCCAAAAACCCCTACATGCAGATTTTCGCGCCGATCGGTTCGGTAGTTTTCGATTCTATAAGGAAGATAGGGACAGACAGACGGAAATCCATTTTCATAGGTATAGATTTGCCACTGTTAATTGTGGCGCTGGGGTTTTAATCAGGGTACTGACGTCTGTACATGGACCCTTTCTTTTTCGGACCCACGCTAGATTCTGCCCTGAATAAGAGAGTATGTCCGTAGTTTAGGTGCACATGTATTAGTTTCAGCTTTGCGTAAAACATTTAGGGAGCGAGCTGCGATTCTTGCCTCGAAAACATGACGTCCTGTCAGGGGTCTGGTTTTCCATACAGACATCAGTCTGTAAGGCTCTTATATTGTAGATTCACTCTCTTACTTGTGTCTCTTACATCTCACCAGTATACCTGTATTGTTCAACACCAAAAATACATGAGACTCTCAAACTTTGGCATTTTACTCTCGATACGTTCATTTACACTTACAACAATGAAGTACTTCTTGTGACAGTAATATAAGATGACAATTATTTCCATTTTTAAGCAAATTGTTACAATAAAATATTAGATGTCATAAAACGGAAAAGGAACAAAGACAACTAAGCTTTTTTGCTAAATAAAAAATAGCCATTATTCTACTATTGAAAGACGTAAAATATTTATGAGTCAGCTAAAAAATCCCTATTGTATTTTGTTTAATTTACTATGAATTGTGATCGAATGCGCAAGATCTACCATCTAAGCCAATTTTATAGAGCAATCAGTTTCAGTTCGAACCCTCGAGCAGAGCAGCAAACCAGCCGAGCCGTGTACCCAGCGGGGACCGTCGTGCTGATGTCTTTTTGTTTTGAAAACAAAAGTCCGTGCGATCCAATCGCAAGTCACAATAAGAAACGAACCATTTAATAGATGTTAACATCTTACCACCATCCATCGCACATGTCGCGGGCAACAGTTGTGTGCCGCACTCCGTTCGCCGTTGTTTGTCCGGAAATATCCTCGGGCTGGCGAACATTTTCAATTTGTCTTTTTATAGCACCGACTATAGAGAGGATTGCATCTCATCATCAAGCAAGACAAGTGCGTTCCAGTTCCTCTACGGGACGGACGGAAGACGTTCATAGTGCGACGGGTCGAAGCAGGAATGCTTCTGGTCCGCGGTAAAACTCGTATCGACATTGCTTTCGATGCCCCAGCAGGCAGCGTTCGGCACTGGCTGGCTGGCTGGCTGGCTGTCATTACCTTCTATATCATTTCCCCCCTGGAATGGTGAGTATAATTTTGCTCCCAGTTCTGTCCGCCCCTCCTTTGTTCAGAGTTTCCTCGTACGACTACGCAATGTGCCAACATTCTCTGCTGATGCTGCTGCTGCAGCTGATGACGACGAACGACGACGACGGGTGTAGTCAAGAATAAACACTAATCATAAAAATGGTGGCGAATAACAAGAAAATCTGTCCCGAATATGGGAGCAATACACTTGCTAAATTAAAAGAGGGTTTATTTGCTCAACTTAAGGGTGATAAACGTTGAATAAAAAACCGCAAACCATCAACTAATTTAGATTAAATTCAGATACCTATAGCCATGGTGCTGACAGTAAGCAAACTTTTCTCACAATCTAGCAATCCCTTTCGTTCGGGATGTCCTTATCGTGCAGATTCCATATACACCGCACTCTGGTTCTTCATGTTTGTCACACGGTGTGGCACATCCTCCGAATGATGCACAACATCCATGCTGACGACAGTGACTCCTGACTTGGTCCAGAGAGAGATCTTATGCCGGATATCCCTCCACTATCAGCTTCACGAGAGGCCCACAGCAGCCCTGGGGACTGCTTTTAATTTGTTCTAATAACACACATATCGTCAGGTTCCCTTCTCTACTCCTGCTGGTGCCCACGCCCTTCCTTCCTTCCCGTCTGTAGCTGCAAGCATCAAAGTATTCTTTTATGTTATTGTGCCCCCAGGAGATATCTCGGCAGCCATTTTTACATTTTTTTTTTCATTTACCCTATGCACGCTGGTCGGGTTTGCTGGAGCTTTTAAATGATTCTGTGGAAGGGAACTGGCGTCGAAAGAACGTGCTCGAATCGAGCAACCGGTGACGATGAAGGACGACGAAGGCGACGATCTGAAACTTTTATTATTGTTTCATCGGATATTACTTTGGAAATTGGAACTGAGTTTCGTAAGAAGTTGTCTCTTTGGTCAAGCGAAGATCTCAAAAAGACATTGCACATGTGTTATCATCAAGCATTCTGCATCCATTCATTGGTCCTATCGTTGGTCCTATCTGCGAACGGCTGGCGTCAAGTGCAAGGAGCAAAAATTTTGGTTTACACAATTTTTGATAACATCTAGCAGACGGAAGCGTCTAAAACAATTTTATATCCGTTTTTTCATGTAAAGATCAAGATCCGCCTGTCAGATTGATACACAATAAATTTCGCTACTTTCTTGCTAATTTTTTCTTCTATTTTTGTAAACATAATTGCTTCGAAAATTATGGTAGAAAATCCCCCAATTCGCAATTTACTCTAGCTTGTGATGCACCAACACACAATCTAAGCTTCTGGACCTTAGGGGGATAGCAATTCCAGCTGCATAATAGCTCTGCAAGGGTAGGGTGAGCCAGCAGAAAAAAAGATGCTAGCTGAAATGCGCGTCTTTCGATGTCGGACCGAGAACCGAACATAAAAATGCAAATTTTCACCGCCCGAAGAGACGATGCAATCAGATAAAGTAGAAACCAAATTTACTGCGTCGACTCTTTGACGTCCGGCCGGCGGCGGCGGCAGCGGCCGTATCCAAAGGAACCGAGTTTCGTGAATGCAGGGGAAGTGCATATACGCTGCCCTATGTCAAAATGTCCATCCACGGATAAAAACGCTTCTTCAGCGACGATGGGATCTCATTTTAGAAAAGTTTCCCACTGCTCGGTGATTCCGTGCGATTAGAATGCGATGCTGCTACTGCTGGTGTGGTTCTGTCGCTTCGAGCGAAAATTCCCTGGCACAATGCAGAACAGTCCCAGGAAGTTCTTTTCAGTTTCACTCGATTCGTTAGATTCGAAACTCCCACTGTATGCGAAGAAGCAGCACTGATGGGTGACACTGACTGACTCACATTCATTCCTATTTTTGCCTGCCTAGCTCTTCTATTTAATCCCTCTAATGTTGCAGTTGTCTCCTCCTAACCTAGATCAACGTGGCTTCCCTTGAGCAATCCCTCGAGCATGGTTCGGTTGTTTTCATGCATACATACCGGCGACAGTGTTCTGAAGGACACCGTCGTCAGTCAGCAGTTGGGTTCTGTTCACATGAGTTTACAAGTACATCTCTTTCAACGCTCGCTGGGGCGCGCGCACACATTTTTTTACCATCACAGCCGCCCAGGCAGCAATGGACGAAGTTTTCATCCACGATTCACTTTACCACACTGCATCATTCATGTGGATTCTTCCCGGGTAATTATGTAAATAAAGATGGCAGATGGATTCAACTGTACACTAGGTTTTTTGTTAGATGCTAGTTGTTCCGGGAACACTTTCCGATGGAAGGTTTTTATTCTAATCTCAGTTGTTTTTTCGATGTAGAATATTCAGAAAATTTGCACTTCAAATAGTTCAAGAACGAATTAACGTTAATTTGAAATCAATCGAATTTCAAAATAATTTTACAAATATTTTAGAAGACTAAGATGAGTATTTAACTGGAAATAAGTTTTCAGTAACAATAGAAGTACAAAATCTTTCGTTACAAAAACTGCATATGAAATAAAATCAGGAAAAATTTCCGTATGCTAAATACAGCTGTTGGTATCGAAACCTATTTTTTATACCGAAATTCACAAAAGAGATCCGATATTGTTGTGCTTTTGTTTTACTCTACACAGCATCACATAATGCACAGTTCCTCTAGTTTCGAAATATGTATCACCGCTCCGACAGCGATGATTAACAGCTGTACATTCTATTTTATTCGGCATTGTGCTGCCGTGGAGGAAGAGTGACACAGCGGCCCTCGCTGATTTCATTTTCTCTCTCTCGAACAGCTCTCTATTTTGTCTATTTACTTTATTTTATCAGCTCTCAAACGGTGTGGATCAGTGAACTTCTTTCCAATTCTTGCGTTAAAACCAAGATTTCTATTTGCCTGTGCAATAATCAATCTACAATCTACAACAATAAAATAATCTCTGAAGGACACGCGAGAGTCCAGGAGAATCTCAAGATTCTTGAAAGTTGAAACTCTTGCTAGCGATTGATCAGATATTGTGTAGTCCAATAGAATCGATTGTTTTCTGTGTGTGAAACAGATCACGTAGCATTTGGCCATACTCAGGGCATCCTGATGGTATTAAAAACAGATATCGTTGAAGAATAAACAAAAAAGGTAAATTAAAACACAAAAAAGGTAAAGACCCGAGATTGCTTCCTTGAGTTACACCTAATAACGAAGCTATATGATTCATAGTTTCCATTCTACATAGTAAGGGAACGGTCAGTCAGATATCATCTGAGCCACTCGACCAAGCTATAAGAAGCTTCCAGTCGAGTGATCGACTCAGTCAAATATGGTTTTAATATCTGATTAGATGGTATCAACTTGAGAACCATCAATATTCATATGTTTAATGCAGCTTCCCGAGCAGGAGCGAAGAGCAAAAGAATATCAAAATGTGTTATTGGAAATCGAATAACTCATATCAAAATTTGGTCTTGTCTTGGCTGACATAGTTGGTAAAATAACAAAAAATAATATCAAAATTTGACTCCTTTAAGGCCAAAAGAATAACTACTTGTCTTATTTGAATAACAAAGCAATAACATGACTGTATTAAGAGTTTAGAATAACATATTTTAGTATTATTAAAGTATTGAATAACAAATGCAGTAGTATATGAGATATTAAAAAATTATTTTATAAAATACCCGAGCAGGAGCAAAGAGCAAAATAATATCAAAATGTGTTATGGAAATCGAATAACTCATATCAAAATTTGGTCTTGTTTTGACTGACAGTTGGTAAAATAAAATCCTCCTGTAAGGACAAAATAATAACTACTTGTGTTATTTGAATAACAAAGCAATTACATGACTGTATTCAGAGTTTAGAATAACATATTTTAGTATTATTAAGGTATTGAATAACAAATGTAGTAGTATATAAGATATTGAAAAATTCTTTTATAAAATATTTATAATCTAAATTCTCTTTAATCAATAAAAAAAAGTTTATGAAATATATCGAATGTCATTTTAGGATCAAAATAAGATGTGATAACAAAATCAGTTATTAAGCTCATCTTACAACCACTGTTTTAAATATCTACTCAATAACAAAATGTGTTATTAATGTAACAAAATATAGCATTATAACACAGTTTGATATTGTTTTTTATATTATTTTGCTCTTCGCTCCTGCCTGGGTTGCAATGCAGAACGGATTTGGTTAGTTGATATTAGTCACAAAAGATGCAACAATTGGGTGGCTTCCATAAAAAGATTGTTTTCCAATCGCTAGATATTAAAAATCAAAGAAAACTTTCAAGGTAAAATTTCCCCATACATTTTCCGTGCGATAACTTTGCTTCTCAGGCACGGACGACTATTACATACACCAAACTTACGGCTGCTGATGTTGCTTCAAGAAGAAGAAGAATAAACTTACGACACTTGCGCAGATCCGCCTTCCTCATGTGTAAAGGCTAGTGAAGTGCTATAAAAAGAAAAGTCGACCCTTTATTGTCGTTCATTTGCAGCTCGAGTGTCGAGCTGTTCAGGTCAACTTTTCGATCTAAGCTTGGAACACTCCAGTGGTAATCCGGCTTAGATATCATCGTGTGGATAATTATTGACTCTGCTGCTCGATTCGACCGCCCGACTCGAATGCTCGACCGGACTGATCGGCTCGACTGCTCGACTGGAAGGCATATTTCTATTTTGGTAATGGCAAAAATATTCGCAAAATACAACTAAATAACTCAAACTACTAAACATCCCAAGTAACAATTTGGGTTTTATTACACTCTTATGATGGCATTTCAGACCAAAATTAGTCTTGAAGACCACCACAAGAGTACAATAAAACTCACATTGCTGCTTGGGGTTCTAATAAGCCAGTCGTCGTATGTTCGAATCTCGACTGCGAGAGGCTGTTAGAGTCAATAGGATCGTAGCACTGACCCCGCACTGTCCTGTATTCTAACAGCTGGTTACGAAGTCTTTCGTACAAAAACAGAAGGTCAAATTTCGATAACGGAATTAGCACCCAGGCTTTGCTTGGGTCACTGTAAGAAAAAAAATGTTGTTTATATTCAAGCTTTTATCACAAAACGCGCATAACGGAGTTCTACGCCAACCGATCGTGTCTGGAACACAACCCTGATGATTTTTTTACTGGACGTAATCACTGCAACCAGTGTTTTTTCTATATTCCGCACTTCGTTTTTTTTGCAGTATCGCTATAGAGTGAATAAACTGCTCATTTTCCGACTAAATGTCGGTGTTTCCACACTCTTTTTTTTATGCTTTTCACTAGTTTTCAACCAATCGCTCATTTTGTCATCGTGAATAAGGCCATTACAAATAATTTCAAAAGTTCTTGTCCCCTTGGAAATTGGCTTGAAAAATCGGGGGGCAAAAAATTATTTGTAGGATATGAGTTAATTTTTTTCATAAAATCAATTGTCTGTGGGTTCTACGGCCTGAAAAACTCGAAAATTGAGTGTACGAGTTGAGTTAATGCCTCTAGCACGAAACAGTAATGAAAATTCGAACAACGGAATTTCTGAAAATCGGCCGAAAAATTTTTTTTTTCGTTTTTATCTTTTTTCGTCGATTTTCGCATGGAAAATAATAACGTCTATATTAAAAGCAAGAAAGATTTGATTGTCATGTTTAAACTTTAAGTAAAAATGCCTCAAATCAATTTTTTTTTTTGCTCGATTAAAAAAATCTCTTTGTTTATTTTTCGCCCCCCCCCCCTTCAGTAGCCCAACACCGGAAGGACAAAAACTTTATAAAATATTTGTAATGGCCTAATTGTGTAAAATATTCGTTCCAAGTGATATTTTTCCAAGATCATTTGCATTTTTTAAGCATTTTTATAAAAAAGTGTTTGCTCTACGACGTCCAATAGATATGAGCTTTTGAAATAAAAAATTGGAGAATTTTTATTTGAAATTTTCTGGAAAAATAGAAAACCTCGATTTTTTAAACATTTTTCTACCCTCTGTTCGTATGCAGAATTTCATGAAATTAGGAAATCCTGGAGCCGAAGCCTATACAATAGTTTAAAAAAAATCCCCATTTTTTTCAATGCTTTTACCACAGACAAACAGACGCAATTGTTATCTTAATTCTGAGGCCCAAACTTCGATCCACGTGATCTGTTAAGCTAATCTAACTGCTAATAACCTACTGGACTATGGCAAATCCAAAGATTCCAATGTTCCAGGCCGGTGAAGATAGTGGGTTGCAAATAGTGACGTTAAATGGCTCTTGTTAAGGGCAACGAAACGTGTACCGAATTTGGCTAGTTTCGAGTCACTTTTGTCGTATCTGCTCTGCCTACAAGCTACACAAAATTTGTTTTCGTGTCCGGGGATTATTACAACAAAAGTTCTAGTAAACTGACGCGGTAAACTAACCATTATGTCACCTTCCATAGCGATCAATCATTGCTTATTGAAACCAAACCGTTTTCACTGGACTATGTTTTTAAGATCCTCAACCAAATGCAAGTAAAATGGAGCCGGAGTTTAATATGAGAAGCTCTGAAGCAAGGTAAATGGCCCTCTCAACGTAAAATTGATGTCGCCACTTGCCCTATTCTACCTTATAGGTTCATGCAATTAAGAAAAAATTAAGCATAAAACAAAGTTTAAATATGCGCTAACTAAGCAAGCAAAGGCCCAAGACATTTGCGATCTACTGCAAAAACGTGTGTTTTGAGTGCTTCGGTAATTATCTTGAACAATATATTATTGTGAAATGAAACTAATAGCAGTTAGAACCAAATTTGAAACCATGAAAAACCAAATTTTAATTAACCTCCTAACAAAATGCTCTTTCACTTTGCACCCGATGGAGATAAAAATCTCATTCCTTCAGTAAAGTTACTTATTTTTACATTTTCTACAACTTTTTCGAAGAAACCATATCTCTATCTTTTAGCAGAAAAAAGTTAGTTTACTGTATTTTTATCGTTGTAAACCTTGACTAACGTTTGAAACTTTCAGATTATGAGGGATATTCATACGAATAAATCGGCACCATCTTTTCAAAAGGACCTAACTGCTAATGCTAAACCTAATGCTAGTCCAGCAGAAAGTAACCTTCACTCGGTTTGTTTACATTTTGCAGTTAGGCTGTTTTGAAAAGTTGGTACCGAAGTGTTCCGAAGACTATATTGCTAAAATGAGTCCAATTTTTGCCTTTAGGGACCACAATTTATTGTAATGTATCAATGTAATTTTTTATTATAAATAGAATGCTCAAAAACAACTGCGAAATCCTTTGTGAAAAAAGTTTTTTCCAAACACAACATGTTAAATATAAGTTTTTATATCTGTAAGACTATCTATCTCCTTGAAGTTAACTCGGGCATAACAATTGACAATAATTTTTGGAAGCTCTAATGGATGGCTTCCTCTGTCGAATAACCAGGAGGCTCCGTATTCACGTTATTCACATTTCATCGGCCAGCAGTTGTTTTCAATAGGCGTTCTTCTAGGTAACACTTTTCGAGCCATTGTTGGACATGAAATATGCTTTTTCCTATTCAAAACTGTTTTTGAATAACACAAGAAATTTGTTTTTATGTATAAAATACATGTCTTATGTCACCGAACAGAAAATATCTTCATAACTGGACGAAGTTGGTGAGGTAATTTTTCTGTTAGCCTCATTGGCCGAACTTGGGGGGAGGGGTTAAGAGAGGAGGATCTCTAGGAGAGATTTAGCCCCCCTCTAGAAAAATGAACCTGGCCGACCAAATAAAATGGCCGAAAAACAAAATGCCGGGGGCTATAGCCCCCTCTAGAAATGAGCGCTAGTTCCGCCAATGATTAGCCTCGGTATTTTGTGATCAGTAGCACAAGTGAGATAACTTCCGAGTGTGTATGACATTAAAAAATATGAAGAGTAGCAATGGTCCTAAATTACTCCCTTGCGGTATGCTAGAAAAGTTTGTAAATGTGAATAATTTGATTGATTCTTTACGTCATGCATAGGGAGCGACCAACAAGATGCGAGATTTCAGTGGACCAACTAGCGCTTATCAATAAAAACCATCACTAATAGAATGAGATGGTCTATGCAATAAATACATGAATAGGGACTTGAACTTGTCACTCATCGAAGATCGTTGTTTATGTCTGGGTTTAAGTTTCTATATTTATTGCTGGCAAGAATGTACTTTCCGCTTTCGCTGGAGAGTTACGGACACGGATGATTTTCTAAAATTCGTTATTAAACAGATAAAATAGAAACATGTATGTACCTTAAATTGAAAAGTAGGCAAAAAATCAGTTAACCTTCACCCTAAATGACAATTAATAGCTTTGGCTACAAAAAAATCGTCAAACAGGAATTAACCTACACCATCCGAGAAGCGAGACACCACAGGATAACGGCTTAATTTCTCTTCCTTCCGGTTTTGCGAGTTTTTTCTCCACCCTTCAAGGGGTGGTTGCTCAAGCATCCACTTTCAATCGCAACTTCGACACTGTGTATTGGCAAAGTCTTCTCCGTTGTTCCCTGTTCTGAACACGCACACAGAAACTACATACCTATTATTATTCGATTTATTAAAGATATCACCGTCGGACTTGCGTGTGCTCTATAGAGCCCTCCTAAGGATCTGTCATCCAACAACGATTTGTCCCTAATTGAAGGCTTCGTAAATCGGGGGCATTACAATCGTTACTTACACTCGTGAACATCCTCCCTTTTCCTTCGGCAGCCAGCGGGGAAAAAGGTCGCTCCGGTAATGCGTTAATTGTGATTAATAGTTCGGTGGGTACCGTTCGGAAGGGTGGTTTTAAACGGATTGAATTTCCTTATTCTTAGATTGTTAAAACAATAATTATTAGGTTTAAATACGTACACCTTCAATAAATGGGGAAAATTATATTTTAGTTTGATATCCAATCTAACATCAATAACGCTCCCCCGAACGGCTGCCGGCCGTAAACTGTTCTGAGAGAAGCGCTCTAGGATTCACCGACATGAATCTTGTACGGAGGCGAAATTGAGATTGATAGTGACCGGAAACCTTGAACTTTATCGTTCAACCGATACCGGCCGGCCTAAAAAGTCAACGCTATCGATGGAGATGTTGATGGTGATGATGATGGTGGAGGCCCTGAAAGTAATTTCCATTCACTTCGTATCATAAATGCAAATCGCGATTTCATTGTTACCGGGTACCGGGAGGTGCACGCTGCTGTAGCGGAGCGGCTCGCTCCGAGGAGTTGAAAGTTTTCCCGTCCGCCTACCGACCTACGGACGGACGCGACGCATCGAGGAGGAAACCTAGCAGGTGAAAATTGATTTGTTTTGAGGTGCGCCCGGATGTTTAGTGGGATTTCCGAAACAGACCGGATTCGTGTTTCTTTCTTTTTTTGGATCAACAAGTGTATAAAGAAAGGAAACATAATTTCTTATATTCGTTTCAATTCAAACCGAGAGCTGTTGAATCGTTGAACTCAAAGCGATTATTATTTCTTACTGCGCTGCGCCGGTAAGAGCAATTGTTTGGTGATGGCCAATTGCGAAGAAAACTGCCCAGAAAACGATCAATTATCCTCGATAAGTGTATAGATCTCATTTGTTGTTGATAGGCTTGTTTGGCTGTTATTCTTGTTTAATTGTTTTAGCATTGCTTCGATCGAATTGAGTGTCAGTAAATAATGTTTTCTCTGGTAGGTACAGGAAACGGATTAGAAAAAGGGAAAGAGAAATGAAAGCTTTTAAGATTAATTCTAGCATTTTAGAGTAATCGAACCTAAACGGACAGAGCGGATTGTTATTTTAATATAAAGATTCTAAATATTGTTATTAAACGCACTTAAAAGAAGCCATTAGTGCCGAAGAATGGTAAAAAAATTGCCATTTCTAGGTTCCTGATTACTTCAGAGCGTAATAATATATTACGCACCTAAATTGAGCGACGAAATTTATAAGGAAAAATAGGAGGAAAACTGAAAGTAATCGTACAAGTACAATGAAACAAAATGAATTATTACATCAATTTAATTGAACCTTATTTGAAGTAACAACTTCAACACAAGCAAAAAGTACAAAACAAAGTGCAGCAAAATACATTCGAAGGGGTTCCCGAAAAGCTCCCCGAACTGCTTCTGGGAGCTGAACATCTGCCCGGATCACAATTCACCGGGCATTCTGCGTCGACAGATTTGAGCGAGGGACCGACCGAGGCAATCCATCACACACGAATGATTTACAGCGGCAAAAACAAATGTTCTAATTTCAGCAGGAGACGCAGCCCACGTTTTGTTGCCTTGAATGGCAGCGAAAGGCACCTGTTGGTTGGTTGCTACTTTATGCCACGGCGCTGTTGTTGTTGTTGTTGCACAGTTTTCCGAAATGGTGCAGCTTATACGGATGGAACCGATCTAATACACTTGTGGCGTGCCAAAACCAAAAAAAACACGACGCGAAGAAATACCTACATAGGAATGATACACATCCTATCGACTACGACGACTGATTGCTACGCAGCAGTGCAGTGGATGGGTTGGTGGCTTGTTCAAGGTTTCGATTTTTGTTTCTGCGAGCAAAGGAAGAAACCTTAAATTCGACCATTTTTAGACGGACGCTCAAACGAAGAAGCAGCAGCAAATCGACGCACATTAAGTGGATTCCAAAACTTCGACGGTAACATCAAGATCAGCGCGGCCAGTAGAATGCACTGTGAGTAAAATGTGGGACAATTTGGTGTACAACTTTCAACTCTAAATCTACTGTTCGAATGTTAGTACTATCCATAAAACGTAAACGTTTTTTGGTTTCGTTGAAATGTACTAGGAAAAAATCGAATTAACGCTGATCAACTATAACGTGCCATTTGAGCTTATTCGCCACTGAAAAGATTATGTTTGCGTTCGCAAAGGTACAGAAGAGGTACCGCAAAGAAGCAACCTAGGATTTCTTCTATTTTCCAGATTTTTAAGGTCAATAATTATTAGCGACATGAAGGCTTACAAGTGTTTTCTCTGCCTATATTGGTATATTTTAGTACAATTAGTAAGGTTTTACTCGGTACTTTCTACATAGAAATGTTTTATTTTTGACGTCTTACTGCAGTGTCATTCCATGATTTAGATTCCAGTTATCGTCACGAAAATATGAAAGAAACGTCCCAATAGGTCGAAAATTCTTTACGACGACTTAACCTACACTGATTTAATATCTGTACTTGAGATTTTCGCATTGTGACAGTTTTGACTTGTAGCACTGGTCAACTTTAAACAACTGTCTTGCAACTGGTATGCATCTGACGAAGTTAGCTCACCTAAGGAGCTTGCTTATAACCACGATTAAACCGAAAAAATAAATAGTTATTGCACCATTCATTGTGATAGATTGATTTGAAGTATAATTGTCTTACAACTAACATGTGAACAGCCAGTTGAAATATCAATTAGCTAACGTCCTCTGCATATTACTAGTTCCTTTCGACACTCTACTATATAGCAATTTGCATACTTGACAGAAATACAATTGAAACTAGGCAAGACTAACTAACTGACGTAAAACAGCAAATGGAACGTTATAAAACGTGCACGTGCACATTTCCGTGCAAGACAATAGTTTCGAATGTAATCTTGCAGTATATGGATGCAATCTGGCAGAAGGAAAGACCACCGCTCACGTTTCTATGACGTTTTACTTTCAGGACATCAAATTGGACTTTGAATCTAGTGGTTAAAGATAAAATCGGTTGAAGTAAAGGGGTGGTTTTATTTGTTAACTTTACTTACTTTCGGGACGTCAAATTGGACTAGCTTAAATGTTCAAACCCCAAGCAACCAAGTGAGTTTTATCGTACTCTTATGATGGTCTTTAAGACCAATTTTGGTCTTAAATGCCATCATAAAAGTATAATAAAACCCAAATTGTTACTTGGGACGATAAAATTGGTTGATGAAAAGTGGTAGTTTTGCACTCTGGCGTACTTCCTAAACACAGATATCAAATTGGTATAGTTTTAACGTTTTAACGTCGTAAAGAATCTTCGAGCTATTGGAACGGGCGGGGTGTTATTACTTTTTTTTTGTAAAAGGAAACCACACTTAACAAAAAATGGTTAAGTCAAACAATTGTCATTTTCCAGAATGCTTTCAAGTATTGGCTGCGTTAGTGTGAGATAAGAGATAAGATAAAAAGATAAAAGGAAACCACACTAAACAGATGGTGTGTTTTTCAACTGCCGTCCCTGCCTGTGAAGCAAAGTAATCATGAAGCAAATGCATGGGGAAATTTGACATTAAAACTTTGTGGTAATTTTAACTACTTAGATTGATTGAAAATGACAATTGTAATGAAAACTACATATTTGCTACATCTATTTATTATTATTATTATTCATAACCATTATTATTATTATTATCATTCATAACCAACTCTTGGTCTAAATGAAATATTTTGTTAGTGGGAAAAACCACTTTGAGTAGAATATGTTATCCATCCTCAAAGTGGAATAAAAACCCAACATTTTTTTTAAATAAAATTACAATAAATAAGTTGGTGCCGCTGAGGTCGGAATGGGCAATACATTAGAAGCTGGGCAGTCATACATTCCCGCTAAAATCTTATGTGCCATAGTGGCAATAATGTTTTTCCTTCGTGGTTCGAGCGGGGTGATACCGATCAATGTGCACAGATCCTCCTATGATGGCAAATTATCTCGATTTCTCCATGGTAATCTGTGGCAAACATTCCGGACAAAGCGTTTCTGGATACTGTACGTCTGGACCAAAACTCAAACTGTGGATCCCAAATAACACAGCTTGTTTCCAGTATCGATCGCACCAGAGATCAGTAAAGTGTACGCAATGTGCCTAGATCCTGGAATTATTTTCCGATTCTTAGGATGAACCCGAGTTGTCGATTGGCTTTGTTGATAATCGTATCGTAATGTCGTCTGAAGGTCAATTGGGCATCCAGCGCAATGCCGTGATCGGTTACAACATTCCTTCGTTGCAAAGACTGACCATACAGACAGTAGTCGTAGGTCAATGTTTGTTTTTTTTTGCGGGAGAAACTAATAACGAAGCATTTGGGGATGCTAATCCTCATACTGTTACAATCGCACCACTCAGCAAACATATTGATCAGCTCTTGTAGTCTTAAGCAGTCCTTTTGTATCCGAATGTCTGAATGTTTGGTGTCGTCAACATAAAATAGTCTTGTGTCAAATGGTAATAGCCGGGAAAGGTCATTTATGTACAGTGAAAACAATAAAGGCCCTAAAGTGCTACCCTGAGGAACACCTGAGCAATTTCCAAACCAATCAGATTTAGATGATCCTAATTTCACGTTCATTTTAAGATTTAGTAGATAAGAACCAAACCATGCTATTAAACTAGCCGACGCTCCTAGTTTAGCTAGCAGAATATTATGATCGACACGGTCAAACGCTGCCTTCAAATCAGTGTAAACAGCGTCATCCTAATCAAGCTGGTCCATTGTCCGTAAGCACAGTGAGGTAAAAAGAAGCAGATTTATGGAAACAGATCTACCAGGATAATATCCGTGCTGTGAAGTGAATATGTAGTTTTTCACGTGAAAGAACAGATAATTACAAACAATGGTTCCCAATACTTTCGAGCAAGCACATAAAGAAGTAATTCCACGATAGTTTTCTACACTACGCTTGTTACCCTTCTTAAAAACCGGAAACATGAAAGTCGACTTCCAGCAACTGGGAAACTGCTGTCACTGCATAGACAGGTTGAATAATAATGTTATCGGCGATTTCAAGACATCGCAGCACTTTTCAGCAGCGCAGCTGGAATACCATCAGAACCAGGGATGTATGACTGTTTTAATTTACGAATGGACTCAGTTACTTCATTTTCAGTCACTGCGAAATGATTATTATTACCATTAAAATGTCAAATGTTTCCGAAAATATTAGGTTTATAATTAAAACACTGAATCCCCGTACAATGTTGAGACACTTTGCGCTATTATGGAAGCCTATTAAAAGTAGTCAATAAGGTTCTCCTTAATAGTGTTGCCAACTTTTTAGTTTTCTAAATGATTGGCAACAGTAATTAAAGGAATTTATGGTTTCTGATGATTTCCCTTTTATTGAGTTTTGAAAATGACCAAATGGTCACATATTTTGTTCATAGTGAAATGGTTAGCAGAATGGTCCGTAGTAGAAATAAAAAATTGGCAAATTCCTCCGAGTTTGCAAACACACTCACTTTGTTCTCTTTTCCTCATCCAGAAAATTGCTCTCCCTACGAACTGAAGAGGCAACAGTAGAAAGGCAGCGCGAAGTAACTATGTCTTCCTGAAACACACAGAAACCCATGGTAAACGTCGAAACGATTGACGTCGAAAGGGAGCGCGCTCGGAGGAAGGAGTCATCGTCGTCGACGGTCGTCGGCGTCGTCGCCGGGTGGAAGAGTAGAAAACCTGCTGTTGCTGCTCAATTTAGCAATCTTCTTCGATTCCCGACTGTTGGACTCGATGATTTTTTTCCTGGCTTTTGTTTTGCAGTGCCTCTGCATCTAAGAATAGCATCAAGTAGCTGCTGCTGCTGCTGCTGGGCCGAGTTTGCCGATAGCGAAGTCAATTGCGCGTTCACCACGCGGAATTCCAGACTTTGAAGCGAAAGGGAAAAAATAACAACTTCAAGAAGGATGTTTCACTGATCCACGTTTACACTGCAGAACTGCTCCGTGCTGACGATTTCGTCGATTGTGTGCTTCGTTGTTTTTAGAATCCTGCTGTTAAAAAATTCCAATTTCGATCTGATTTAAACTTGGTTAAATTTGGAAATCGAATTTAGGTTTGTGAGTTTTTTGCCAACGAAATAAGAAACACAAGAATGATCGCGATGGAAGAAAACTTTGCAACAAATGTTAGATTCTTCCCAATCTATTCAACTTCTTATGAGCCAAATTAACAAAATTAACATCAACAAAACTACCACGTATGCGATGACTTAGTTTTCCCCCTTTGATTATATACCATCTCACCAGTGAACAACATAATCAAAATGCAGTCAAGTACACTTTACACCGCATCGAAAGTGCTGCTTTAACGAGAAAACGTCCCTCTTCCGATCTTTCTCTGTTTCCTACGACATCCTGTTGTTTCCTACGACATTGTAAAAGACGTTCGGTTTTGACGTGAATGGAAACTTTCCCCTTTTTCGTGATAGTAAATCACAATGTAGAAAAAAAAACTCTGATCATTGCATAATGCGATAAAGAAGTTGTAAGACCTTTTTCCCAAACGAACTTTCAATAAAGGATCAGAGGGTAAATGTGATGGAAATCGTAAATCGAACAAATGTTGACAAAATAAGGCAATGCATCGGTAGTTGGGACGACGCACGTCGATGATGAATTTAAAGTAGGAAATAAAATCACATTAATAATAATAGTAACAGTGATTTGAATATAACAGGAATCGAAAGAAACTACGACTTAGATCAGCACAGCAGAGCACAGCACATTGCCCAGGATACCCCGTGATTTGCGGTCGGTGAATTAGCATAATCCCGCGCCCAACGAGTGTAACTGGTCCCGTCGTCTGCTGATTCCCGGCCCAGCCCCGGGTAAGCATCGACATCGGCAGTCACTCATCTGTCAAATGTTCCCAATGCAATGGCTCACCGGACGGACAGCCAGTTGCCTATAGACATCGGGTCGGTTCGTTGTCTGTAAACACTGAACTGTAAATATACATCTGCGTTGTCGTCGATATGCAAATCAGATCTTCATAGGTGTATCTACGCGGTGCCGCCGCGTGTATAAATAAGGTGCGCGATGCGCGTGCTTCGGAAACAACGACAGGACAAAAAATTCTTCCAATATTGTTCGATCGCGTCAAACGACACCTTTGCCTTTGGGACGAAATTTATGGTGTTTAAGACTGGCGCCCGCGATCGATGCATGATGGACTGGACAGGTGAAAAGGTGGATTTTATGGATTTTTGATTTGTATTTTCTGCAGCGTTGTTATGATACCCTTTTAGGGTTACGGGGAAGATTGACGTTTCAAGTCGAGAAAAAAAAACAAGTATAACACCAAAAAATCAGAAAAGTAATAACATTATTTAGTGAACACACATTGTGATTAAATATTAATCGTAATACTTTCAATGTAAGTAAGTTGAATTCTGGGTTTTGATGTTACAAATTTTCGAAATGCATAAAACATGAGGATCACACAATATTGAATTTATTGAAAATCGATTGTGTGGGACTTGTTAGCGGGTCCGCGAAACGCTGTTTTAACTCAGCTTAGAATAGATTTTCAAGGTAATAAATATCCTAGGCATCTCGAAAACGATTCATGTTCAACATGCGTTGGAACATCCCGTATGGGTCTATTCTCTGTGGCCATGTCTGGACATGTTAAAAATAGCAGATTTATATTGCTGCATAAGCTAATATATGAACACAATCCAAACTCTGTCCTGTAATAAAACTATTGTTTCACGAAATGATAAACTAATCAACACCAGGCAGAATCCCAAAAGCCATAAAACTTATTTTTAGCCGGCTCTCTTCTGGTGACAACCTTTTTATATCTGTCTGATTGGGTGCCAGTGTCGTTGATTTAGTATACTACTCAATTTTTAACTCACTTTTAAATAATTGTATTGACATGTACAGAGAGCTGAAAAATGGCAAAGCACCTTGTTTATAGACTTCAAGGCGGCGTACGATTCAATTAAACGAAGTTAACTGTGCCAGATTACGCTTGAATGCGGTTTTCCAACACAAAACTGATTGAGCTGATACGTGCTGATACGTGCTGATACCCTTAATGGTGTAAAAATCAAGTGCCAAATCTTAGTTGAGATATCGGACTTGTTTGTGACGTCATATATTTCGAAGCAAGGTAAGGGGCTACCGAATTTGTCGTTTAGCATTGCAATGAATGGTGCAATACAGGCGTGTCGAAAAGTGAGACCAAGATGTTGTTTATATTTTTGTATTTTTATATTCTTGTGTTTTTTTCGTTATTGATATCAAAAATGACACAATATTTGCAATATTACAGTGACCTTATTGTATTATTTTTACGTCAACAACAACGTCTGAGACACAATTATTTTTGTAGCGATTAGAGGAAATTGTTGTACCATTTTAATGGCAGTCTTGTATTATTTTTGAGTCAGTTTTGCAATTCTATTTTGAGTAAATTTTATGACACTTTTGCATTATTTTCTGTATTTTTGTAATATTTAATTCTTTGTAATAACCTCTTTCGTGTCATTTTTGTACGATTTTTTTATTTTTTTTAATATTTTATGCCAATTTTGTATCATATTTATACTCTACTAGCTGATTGCCCGATCTAACTCGGGACCCCTTTGTCTCTTGTATATCTGTTATTGCAACGAAGATATCTGTTATTACAACGAAAATAATGCATAAACAAAATCCTTTTTCTTCAGTTGGATGTGTCTACTCTTCATCAGCTCCCCTCTTCTATTGTGCCCCAACTACTTGTAAATCTTTATTCTTTTCTGTACTCCCTATAGCCTTTTTTACGTTTTTGAACCACCTCCTTGTTAATGGGAACCCTTTTAGAAATCTAATCTTGTCGTTCAGCCACTTGTACAACTGTTATCGTTCCAAATGCAAGAGAAACGCATCCTTTTATCCATTTGAACCTTTCTCCTCACTTGTAAGAGACCGCCTCCCGCTTTTGTCAACTTCCCTGCGCTGATTCTTTTATGTCAAAAAAAACGAGCGCCAAGTGTGATTAAGCACCGTCCAGGCGTTCCGGAGTTATAACGGAACATACATTAATACTCACGTTCCTCGTCTCCCCTGATGTGGTCCCATTCTGCTCCCCCTTTTGACACGTAGCTAATTGCTATAGCGGAAGCAAAAAAAAGCTTTTTTCTATATATACCTCCTCGGTGGTTATGCCCCCCCATAACCTCTCTCCTCTTTTCTCTACGTCACTTGCACAACTGCAATTTGGACCTCCCTCCTTGGTAGGGACCCCCCCCCCCTTTGTTAGTCCTCCTGCGCTGATTTTTTTATGTTAATGAACACGAGTGCCAAGTTTGGTGAAGAACCGTTCTGGAGTTATGGCGGAACATACAGACATACTCACGTCCTTTGTTACATCCCCCTCCCACCTGTTAAGTCCCTTCCAATCACGTAGCCAATCATGCATATATTTGCTGTCTGAAAATCCCAATAACGGAAGCGAAACAAAGCCTTTTTTCATATATTCCTCCTTGGGGCCCCCTTCCTAACACAACCTTCCATAATTCATTCACCCTTTTGTCTCTCAACCTACTTAACTTCCGTAAACCGTAACTTCAGTCGGTCGGTGAAAGAGAAACGCAACCCCTTTTAATTATTTGGACGTCCCCCATTGATAGGAACCACCCCTCTTTTGTCAACCCTCCATTGCTGATTCACTTATGTGAAGGAACATGTCTGCTAAGCTTGGTGGAGAACGGTCAAGGCGTTCTGGAGTTATGGCGGAACATACAAACATATGTTTCCTTTTATATAGAGATAGATAGAATTGAACTATTGATGAGTCATTGTGCCATTCTAACTGCATCAAAACGACAAATGGGACATGATACAGAATGTAATTTTCGACAAAAAATAAATTTTATTATTTTCGTATAACCTTAGTATCAATACCTTATTTTGATGCAGTTTTTGGTTAAATTATTATTTTTGGCAGTATTTCTATATTTTGCATTTTAGGTCATTTTTCCTTATGTTCCTTCTCTGTGTTGCCGCGGTGAGCATGTGACTCCTGCTTCTTTACATCTGTCACCCTCTGGCATTCGGCATTAAACCAGTTGTTACGATGTCTTTCACGCATCGTGCCTACCACCTCTCTCGCAGATATATCGATGGCACCATCGATGTTCCTCCACAGCCCATTTATATCTTCTCCTGCTACCTGCTGTTCTGCGATGCATTGATCAAGCTTTCTGGCGTATTCCACTACCACGCCATCTGCCGTCAACCACTGGATGTTGAAATGCAGCGTCCTCTAATTGCCTTGCGGGAATCTTACACACTACGAGATAGTGGTCAGAGTCGATATTTGGTCCCCGAAAAAATCGTGACATTCGGAAAGTGTCAACCGTCAATCAAGACATGATCGATCTGGGAGCTAGAGCCTCCATTTGGGTACCTCCAGATATGTTCCAGATATGAATATTCAAACGTGGAATGTAGGTAGTACGAAACCGACACCATATTCTGCTTTTCTACCTCCACTGGTGGTACTTGAAAGAAATGCCTGCAGTAGGATTTACTGCACGGAACTCCCTTTCTCCGGAATTTGGCCATCGAGCTTCCTGTACAGCAGCAACCTCCATTCCGAGTCGATGCAGCTCTCGAGCAAGCTTGTGGCGGTTCATGGAGAGTTCGAATATTCCAGGTACCAAGTTTCCAATCTTTATCCATTACTTGCTTTCTTGCTCCTTGCTGTGTCCTATACCGATTCTTCCGTTCTGTATTTCCTTCTTCGTTCGTGGCAAGTGAGAGTTTTTCGGTATACTATGGCATCTTAGGTATCCTGTGGGATACTGCATTTCATAATCAGCCGCTCGCTCCGAAACAGACGCTGTGTGAGCCGCCCCTCACCTGGGGTACAGGCGCTCAAGTACGCAGCTGCTCCAGTATGTACATGAAGCATTTCCAAGTAAAGCCATCGATCGTCATCATTTGACTTAGATCTGCGTGGAGGCGCTAGGTGCTAATATTATATTAACAAACCTTTAAGATCTCTTTCAAAACAATTGATTACGCATATATGACAACCTTATCATTTTCTAAACTAAAAACAACAGAAAAATCGCTGAAGAATCTCTTTCCTCTTGAGACTTCAGTTCCAAGTGAGCTCAAACTGTTTAGTTGTAATTTCTATCATCCTGATTCTCGTAAAAGTTATCAGGTATCAGGTATCAGCATCTTTGACTCGAGCAGCATGTTCCTCACATTCATGTGGAAGATTTGTGCCTTGCCTATCTTGCCCGTTTCATCATTTACCTGATGAGGACGGGAAGGAAAACAGGAGGAATAGGAAGGGGTGGATGAAGGATTTGGACAAAGACAAACATATACATACCGAGAGATGTTTATACCCCCGAGGGGATACTGCAATGCTTGGTAGTTAACTTATCAATAGTACGCCTCCTGGGGGGTATACTCATGATAAATAAGAGCCTATAGCTCAATACCGCTTTCGGTAAGCAACATCAAAATGGCGCGTAATTTTAGTTTCCTGAAATTCGATTCATTTAAGGCGTAGGATCCAAATATCCTATAACGCAATTGTGCTACTGCAGGACAGTTGCAAATTACGTGATACGGTGTACCGTAGTCGGATTCACATAAATTACAATGAAACGATTCAGCTCGCTGAATCGTAGCCATATGATAATTTAGTCTGCAGTGACCAGTCAGGGATCTGACAAGAATACTGCAATTTACCTTAGAGTGTTGCATAAGAAATTTCGCAACCTTCTCACAAGGCTTAACAATGAAACTTTTCGTTTGACGACTAGTTTCAAGATTTTTCCAATAACGTTCATGTTCAGATGAAAACCAAGATCGAATCTTTTGTTTTATCCAACATACCGCAATTGGTAAATTCCGGTCCGAAAACCGGCTTTTCTGCTCCAGATTTTGCTAGTTCGCCAGCCCATTCATTTCCGGTTATACCAGGTTATATGGCCAGGGACCCAAACCAGGTGAACGGAATTTAGAATGCTTAGTTCTTCTAATTGAGTGTGGCAGGCGATGACTGTTTTAGATTTAGAATTAGCCGTACAAAGGGCTTTTATAGCGGCTTGACTATCAGAACAGAAGTAAACAATCTTGCCTATCAGTTCTTTCTCAAGTGCAAACTGAGCTCCGCACATAATTGCAAAGATTTCAGCTTGAAAAACGGTGCAGTAACTACCCAACGAATAGGATTCCTCCAATTCCAGCTCACGGCAGTAAACACTAGTGATGTCCGATTTTTCCAGTTAATCGATTAGTTAATAATCGATTACTTTTTGGGCGGCCAATAATCGACATCGATTAATCGGCGCTATATAATCGATTAGTCGAAATAATCGATTGGTTATAACAGTATTAGAGTGACTATATACAGAGTGGCGACAATGTCAAAATTGGAATGATAATTATCTGTCAGTGTCATTCCAATCGAGCAGACGACCTATCCAACGCGTATGCAGGAAAGAGAAAGAAAAACCTTGGAAAACCCGCATTGCATACATTTGGGATGACTTGTCGCCACTCTGTATATAGTCACTCTAAACAGTATAATCAATATATATAGAATGCCAGTGTCGCTGGTGTTTCATGGATATTTTGGTGGCAAACATGTTGCTGGTTCGTGTCTTGGATACGGGAACTACATTGTCAAATTGCCCAATAGAAAATTTTCCTGCCGACGAAATACCTTAAAACGACCAAATCGGGTGATTTATCCTACGTGATTTACGAAAAAGCAGAAAGATTTTTTATTGGGTTGCCTTTTTAGTTTGACAATCAGATTCCCGTTTCGAATCGATCACTCACACATATGCGCATACAATGTAAATACATAATTTTCAAATGTGTGATGTTTACCACGAGCACTGCAGCGACACTGGCATTCTATATATATTGATTCTACTGTTATAACCTTTACGTCCCGATACCAAAAATAAGGATACTTGCAGATACACTTTCGGCTCTATCTCCATTGTTGTTCAATTGATTCATATGCAACTAACGTTAAAAGAACTCCATCAGATTGGTCGGTAAATAGCAACGGGATGGCAAGGTTGTCATCTCCCATATATTTGGGACCGTAACCGACATCACTGGCAATGGCATACGAAAAATGGCCTGTTCGCCCTAAGGCAATGTTAAATCGGGTAACAAAACTTGTTGCTGGCTGTACCAAATGATGGCAGTTTAAGATTATTTATGCAGTTTATGAATATTCTTGCGGATTGCGGTTTTGTAATATATTATACATCATATAATATTTTTCTGTTGAATGAGTGAAAATACGACAACAGTTTATCCAGTTTTGGTGAAAGTGGAATGAAAATAGATGTTCGTTATGCTGAAATTCTAGCGTGCCACACCGTTGGTAAATAGCAGGTTTTTTTCTTGAGCTGTTTTCTTTTCAGCTGGATACCAGGCTTAAGACTTGACCCCTATTTATCGACAGGCTTCACATCAGTATTATTAAAGGGCTATTAGGACAATTACGAAGCTAGTGCAACAACTCTACTGATTCTATCTAGGAGCATCGCCTAGCCGATATTTGAACATACGAATACGACGACCAGTTTGTTAGATCAGCATCGTACCTCGAAACCAACTAAGCGAAACCAACTAACTGGCTAATCGCGTGTGGTTAATTTAGTAGCTAAGCGCCAGCCACTGTAATAAATTAAATTTGTTAGAAATTGTTAAATATCATAATCGATCGACCAGGTAATCGATTATCTAATAATCGGAACATAAAGCAATCGATTAAAAATTAATCGATTATTTTAACAGATAATCGATTAGTTCGATTAATCGAGAAGTAATCGGACATCACTAGTAAACACCAGCACCCGCGCGTTTTCGTCGTACAAGGAACCATCGGTATAACAGACTACATAGTCGGAAATTTTCCTTTCCATGTAGCCTGACATCCAATCCTCTCTAGGAGGAAAGTCACTTGAGAAAGTCCTATACGGGAAAGTACGCATGAGCGTTCATCGCTAGGAGCAAGGGCAAACTTTTCCTCAGCCAGAATTTGCGACCACAATCGAGTATGACCAGTGGAACCGTCCACAGACTGCCTAAGGCCAATCGCGTGTAGTTGATAAGCACATATTAGTGCCCCTTGCTTCAGGTGGAAGTGTAGAGATTTAATATTGAAAATAGCTTCTAGGGCGGCAGTAGGAATTGTAGTAAATGCAACCATACGCCAGTATTGGTCTGACAATGACCGTATACAACCAGTGTATGTATTTGGGTTTAAGCCCCCAAGAGTTGCCAATTGCTCGTCTACATTGCCCAAAGGCCATGCACGCTTTTTACCTTTGTTATACTATATAACACAAGGTTCAAATGATGCCTGTTTCTCAGAGATGGCCAAATCGATTCACGCGCTATTAGTTTTATTTGGCAGGAAATATAGCCGGATAGATCTCTAATGAATGGTTTTTTGATTGGATGTTTAATTTGAAAGTTATGAGCAACCGCGCGCGCAATAGCCCAAAACCAAAGAAAACGTGCGCACTAGAGTTTTGACTAGGAAAACTTGGTTTTGAGTTTATCAAACCTTTGGAAGAATTTCTTAAAATTGAATGCTCTATCGTCTGGTAGAATCTGAATTTTGATTAATCCCCCTTAAAGTGAAATAAAAAAAATTATTTTCCTTCAGTTTCAATATAACACATTGATCTGTACTTTTAGAGCATATTATTACAAGAAATTTTGCTGAAGACTGTAACCTTCTATCTCTTCAGCGAAGATAGAAAAATCTTATTTATTATATATGAATTTGTAAAATCAGTCTTTCTAATTTAACTTTTTTTGTAATTGTTGTATGATTTTTTCATGTATTACAAAGTTGTATAAATAATAAAAATACACAACTTTGCTGAACATAGTATACCTCTATGTTTGTTTGTTTGGGAACTGTAGAACTTTGATTATAAAAAGTACCCTGCTTTTGACGCCGAATTACTCGACTACCAACAGACGGATACATTTTAAACATTTTACATTTGCTGGTAGTTTTGCTGCATACAGACACCATTTTTCCATATGAAGAAACCAGAGAAAATTCCAGTTGGGGCCAATTGTGGTACACCTCACATACTACTTGCTTCGTTTCTGTGATGTCGGTTTATGCTAATCTATTTTTCTAACAATTTAAAGTATTAATGCATTGAATAATTCTGACATTTTGCTCATAACAAGTTTTTTGAAGAATATACGTTATACTTATACTTATATTATACTAACGTATATACGTAATATACGATTTATAACTTTATAACAATATGGCATTCAAAAACCTATGCATGTTGTACAAAATACAACAGCGTGAGTAACCGAAGGTTAATCAAATTTGATGAAATTTATTCAAGAAAACTTTATTGTTGTGAATCAAATAGAATGGCATTACAGGAAATTATGCATACTTCAAAAACCTATAAACCAGACCTTCACTACACAATGTATATGTTAAAGAATAATATTTCACCTTACAACTTACTTTTACTTGCACTTACCCTCATTAGCAACAACGTACTCAGCAATTTCATGAGAAAAGGAACTATCAAAATTTATAAGTACTTCTATTTGGTTCAAGTTTTGTAAACTTATTCAATTTCCAAAAATTTCATGTAAACCAAACGTGTCGATTTCTTTCTCAAATAGCAAGTAGGACCAAGTAAGTATGGTGACAGAGCCATTAAAAAGCTTTTCGCATAAATACAAATTTACTGCCCGTTTGTGTTGAAGATTTATTTGTGCAACTCTAACTATTTGACTAGCGGACTATATGCACAAACAATCTCCAACACAGATCAGACAGAAAGTTGTAAGCGAAGCCAATTATGTTGGCCAGAACGCACTTGGCGTAATATCCAAAAGAGAAATGGGATAGGACTCCTATGTTGTTCCCACGAGACGCAAGGGACAACAAAGATCGGCCGTACCAGAGCCCCGCATGGTACAGTAGGGGCAAGATGCCCAAAGCACTCCGTTCGCGACTGGCATGTTTTCACCCCTCCAGCCATCCAATCATCGGCACGGAGTTACACCTTGACGCCCTTCGAAAAATCGGCGCCGAACTGCACGATTAGGTAGCCGGAAACCACACGGCGAGTGTTCCACGTTCTCTGTCTGCGTACGGCAACCAAGGTTGCGCACCACAACACGCAACCAAACCCCAGCCTGCACCACGTGGAGGTAGAGATAGGAGTTAGGAAACAGAGGTGATATATTTGCACATGTTCACTCATTTGCCAGCCCTGCCCAGCCTCTTAAGACTTTAGTTTCAAGTGAGCTCAAACTGTTCAGTTGTAATTTCTATCAGCCTGATTCTCGTAAAAGTTAGGAAGCATCTTTCTAAAGTTTAACGTTCATGCGAACGATTTTACGTACTTCTCGAAGAGTTGGTCAAATAGCGTATAGGGCGAATAACTTTACCATTATTATAGATTGAAACTCAAACATAAATAAAAAACCTATACTAACATAGTGCCTAGTGATTGGTTTGTTGGTATTGATTTTTATTAAAGAATGGTTTTAAAAATTATGTTTATACACCACTCAAGTATTTGCTGAAGTTTGAGATAATCGCGCACTCATCGATAATCGCCCGTATTTAATCCATTCCATATGCTGGATAAAATGTTAATTGCAATTCGTCCCAGTAATCTATCGAATTTCACAAGTTAGTCGTTGATTAGATACCTAATTATCATTACTTCAAATTATGTCACAAAACTTTTCCTTTCTATCAACTAAATTGAC
Organism: Sabethes cyaneus; assembly: GCF_943734655.1. Lineage (NCBI taxonomy): Eukaryota > Metazoa > Arthropoda > Insecta > Diptera > Culicidae > Sabethes > Sabethes cyaneus. The sequence goes on along the minus strand of NC_071354.1, from coordinate 19,929,953 downwards.
CTACGAGCAACTCTCTCGCGCTAAACTGCACACGGTTGCAGCCGGCACACAGCTTACCCAGAGCGTAAGGCAAACAGCGAATATGCACTTTCGGTGCGCTTATCACTTAAAACGGCGACGACACTGTCCGTCCGTCTCTCATTCCCATCGGTTGTCCGGATGAATGTTTGTCCAAAATATGTGTGCGCCCGTGTGTGTTGACGTTTTATAGCTTTGTTTATTTTAGATTTCTTCAGTCAAGGAAGACACGGCCAAACTCGATTCCTCGAACCCAAATTCCTGGTTGCTCTCTCCGCGAGCATGATGATGATGATGACCAAAAAAAACTGCATTCGATTTCGTGCTACTCGCCCAAATGAAGAGCCAGAAAAAATCGCAATCGTCATCGTCGCCGACTGGCTCGCTGGAAGCCGGTCACCGGGTCCTGCAGCCTGCCTGCCTGACTGCATTCGTGGCGGCGTGTGGCGTCGTGTGATTTGAAATTTTGGAGTCGTTGCACTTTTCGGGCGCGGTGTGATTTGTTGCAGGGGTTTTGCTGTTTTTTTTTGGTCAGCCCCACCCACACCACACATGGCGGTGGGGCTTGCAGTCCCTGTTGTTCGTCGGCGGGACAACATTTATTTCGTGATGGTGACAAAATCGAGATCAGTCCTCCGAGATGTAGGTATACGTGCATTCTGCTTGCTGTCTTATTTTTTGTTTTGAATGTTGATCTAAAATGAAATATAATTTGTTGACTTTGCTTCCGCTGCTGTGGCGGAATGCATGTGATTGTGGTTTGCAGTTAATTTTTCATGACTTAAGCCGAGCAAACCCGAAAACGTGCGGTCGAAACTTCATCAGCATTAAATGCATTTAATGTGCTGTGTAAGCCCACCGTATTTACAAACTTTCAGCGCCACCCGATATATCGATTAAAGCCGAAATAAACATGCAATCTTATCACGAAACGCTGGTAGGTTTGGGCTGCAAACACGTCGCAAAGCCGGAGTGACAGGCAAATGCATTATGTATTCCCCAAAAGCAAGCAGCATTTTATTATGGGAGTCATGACTGGCTTCATTATAAATTTGATATACATTTCTTTCGAGAGCCCATCGAACTTTGTGGTTCGCTAAGACACATTTCAGCTACCTACACATTCTTGGTATTTTTCGATTTCGGCTGCTTGTGCATATTTTTGGGCAGTGACGCGCCGTCATCGTCACTGCATATTCCGCCGTGATCACGACGGCGCACGGTGAGCTTGCAATAATTTGTCCAATCGAATAAATTTAGCAAAATAATATATTTTCTGGAAGCACAGCTTTGAGGCAAACAGTTTTGAAACTAGTTTTCTTTTCATTACTATTTTACAATATAATAGAAAGAGGTTTCTCGAAGAAAATTGTCACCAAACTTTTTGTCCAATTCCATAAACCAAAACATTCCACTATCCCACGCTACTAACATTCCGCGAACCTGCCACCGAATCTACTCCACTTTGCTCTAACGAACCATTTTTCGATGTTTTGAATTTCAATTTTTCGACGCTTGCATACCCTCCCCCCGGTTCGCCACCCTCTGCCGCTGCTTATCACGACCAAGCATCACCCGCCTGCCTTGCCTGCCTGCCTGGCCGGACGGAGGTACGGTCGCTGTCTGCAATTATTATCAAACCAGACCAGCAGCACCTTTCTTTGAAATAGAATCCAGACTGGAAGCAGCAGAACTTCACGAAAAAAAATATACAGAACGTTGCTGTCAGTGTAAACAGATGGCGTCCGGCCGATCGGCATGCACTTTTTCGTTTTATTTTTTGGCTGGAGCCTACTCTCATAGCGTGCATACGTATTTCTGCATGTCTGCGTGGATAAGAATGTTTTAGAACGATTAGTGTGCCGGGCAGCAGCTGAAAAGTTACATTTTAAGTGGCAATTAAAGTGCTTTTGTTTTTCGGGGGCAAATTGTTTATCGAACGCGCGAGCAAGCGAGGAGAGGCGTGATCTCTCTAATGATCGATAATTATCGGGGAATTTACCATTTCCAGCAAACAGTGCAATTACCAACCGAACCGTGAAGCGCCATTTCGATAAAATTTCACTTGTCGATTCAGGACGAAATCCGATATCATCGTCAGTGGTGCGCTGGGCGCACAAAAAGAGAAAATCTGCAAACGATATCAAAAAAATAGCAAACAGAAAGACTTCGGATAGCCAGCGCACACACAAAAAAATGCATTCGTCGAAATGTTCAACATGGCTCAACAACCGCGCCGGAGTATAAACAAACATGCAACTGGAAGGAAGGCACACAAAGTGGCAGAGCAGAAAATGCACTAGCCCATCAAATCAAAACTAAAACCCACGAACTAGCTAGCCAGCTGGCTTGGAGTTAGCTGGGTGCAAGTGGAGAAATGAAACTGAAAACTTTTAAACAATACTTCCACCAGCAAACAATAACACCAGCAACAACAGTAATCGAACAGAAAACCACGACCGTCGGGAACAAAAGTATAACAAAACGAGCCAGCAAAACAATAATAACAGCTCAATGTAGCATAAAAATATACAAACAAAGGATCATCGAAGCTGGTTTGTTGGTTGGCTGCCACGAAGGCACGAAGAGAGAAGTGCAATCATAAAATGTAGCTATAAAATTGCATTCAAGCTCGGTTGTCGTCGTCGTCGTCATCATCGCGTTTGTCGTCATCCTGTTCGGACGGGACGAGACACACAACGCGACGACGGGAGCGGAAATACGGCTTGTCTACTAGTTGGAATAGTGCCTGCCGAGCGAACTGGCGGCTCGGCTGGTTGGTTTGGTGAAAAGGTGATGACAGCTGCTGGTGCAGACAAGCTGATTAGATTTGCATGCAACGTGCTGGAATCCCGAAGCAGCAGGAAGGATTTCGAAGGAAGTTTACTGTCGAAAGTTGAATTCCGAGCGGTGAAACTTCTTTTACGTTTCTGCATGGAAAACTGGAACGAATGGGTAGCTAGCAAAAGTGACAGCAGAAAATTTGGAGTTCGCTTGGAAATAGAGATGGGGTTTTTGTTCGGGGATGTGGTCTCAGATGCATGCAGTAATTATGTTAGTTGTTACATTGTTGTTTGCAAACAACCAATTGAAATAAAAAAATTGGGATCTTGTAATCCAATCTAATCTCACACTAACGCAGAGAAATCTTGACAGCACTGTAGAAAATGACGATTAATTGAATCAATCATGTTTCTTGTCAATGGCCAAACCAATTGCGTAGCATGTACAACAGAGAGAATTCCAACGAATCAAGTGGAATCAGAAATAATATCTAATTCCATTAAACTCCTTGAAATCGAAACGCTTCCCATATAGATAACTAGCAGACCCGACAAACTTCGTATTGCCAAAAATGAAACTGTGCTGTACATAAATTCTGGGGGCTACCCCCCGCAGTTGCCGGCGCTTCCGACGGCAAGTCGCTGATAACACTCGCGGTCTGCGGCCGTCTCGCCCTGAATCATCTAGTGTTACCATGGGTAGTTTCTGGTGGTCTTGTTATTGACTAATGTTTTATGGAAGAGCGTAAAATTTCTCGTAACCGATTAGTTATTAAGTTACGCAAAAATTTTTGTTTCATTTGTATGAGAGTCCGCCCTCACTATCACAGGGGTGAGGGGTCTCAAACCATCTTAAAATAAATTCATACCTCTAAAATCCCCCACATGCCAAATCTGGTTCCATTTGGTTGATTAGTTCTAGAGCTACGAAGAAATTTGTATTTCATTTGTATGGGAGCCCTTTCTCCTAAAAAGGGAAGGGGTCCTAATTCATCATGGCAAAGATTCTTGCCTTCAAAAACCCTCACATGCCAAATTTGGTTCTATTTGATTAATTCGTTCTTGAGTTAAGAGGAAATTTGTATTTCATTTGTATAGGACCCCTCGTAATTCCTCTCCTAAAGAGGGGAGGAGTCTCAATTCACCATAGAAAAAAAATTTGCCTCCAGAAACACCCACATGTCAAATTTGGTTCCATTTGCTCGATTAGTTCTAGAGTTATGAGGAAATTTGTACTTCATTTGCATGGCAGCCTGCCCTCTTAGTGAAAGAGGGGTCTCTTACTATCATAAGAACCTTCCTCGACCCCAAAAATCCTTACATGCAAATTTTCACGCCGATCGGTTCAGTAGTTTTTGATTCTATAAGGAACCTACGGACAGACAGACAGAAATTTATGTTTCATTTGTTGGAAGCCCTCCCCCCCCCCTCTTAGTGGGGGACGGGCCTCTAACCATCATAGGAATCTCCCTCGGCTCCAAAAACCCCTACATGCTTTTCACGCCGATCGGTTCAGTTGTTTTCGATTCTATAAGGAACATACGGGCAGACAGACAGAAATCCATTTTTATAGGAATAGACTTGTATGGGAGCCCCCCTCTTGGTGGAGGGAGGGGTCTCTAACCATCATAAGAACCTTCCCTGGTCCCAAAAACCCCTACATGCAAATTTCCACGCCGATCGGTTCAGTAGTTTTCGATTATATAAGGAACATACGGGCAGACATACAGAAATCCATTTTTATAGGTATAGATTTGTATGGGAGCCCCCTCCCCTCTTAGTGGGGGGAAGGGTATCTAACCATCATAAGAACCTTCCCAGGCCCCAAAATCCCCTACCTAAAAATGTCCACGCCGATCGGTTCAATAGTTGTCGAATCTATAAGGAACATACAGCCAGACAAAAATCCATTTTTATAGGTACCTATAGATGATTTATTTACTGTCGTTGGGAGTAAAAAGCAAAACCGTGGGATTAAGCGTCCTTTCTAAGACTTGACCCTTCTTTATCGACAGACTTCGCAGCCGGCTATTAGAGTACAGGACAGTTGCGGGGCTAGTGCAAAAATCCTTAGGACTATCTTTGCTTATAGAGGTTAAGTGATACTGCGGACCCTCGGGGATAAACTAATGACATTTAGACCAGAAGCCAGGCTGCAATTGGCCGAGGATATAGCGCCTTATTTCGCTCTTTGAAAATAGATTAGTATACCAAAAATACTTATTTAAATAATATAACACTTGAAAATAAAGTCGTGTGGTTTAATGGTTTCCTAAAACTACACTTATAAGGTTAGGAACGGAAAACCCGACCCTCCGAGCTTGGCTACTTAATTATACAAATTGAAATATTACCAGGTATGGTCACGTGGAGGCGCTAGGTAGGAGCTTGGGATTGGGATGGCTACGTTGGGCGCTTTTTCCTAGATGCCTTCCCCATTTCATACCCTGAAATAATAAATTGGGATCTTGTTGTGGTACAAAACTGAAAAAGCTGTAAAGTAAATTATGACCAACATAAAGAAAAGCAAAACGTTGGGTATAAATGTCTTTGAGACCACGGACGGAACGTGACAACTGGCTTCTTTGTCTTCTTTTCAGCAAACTTTCGATACTTTTCCACGTTGCTTAGAAATTTTAGCAAAACTTATGAATATGTTGTTTTTGACAACATTGCTGAGTGTCCTTTTCATGTTTTTTCATGCGTGCATAGCAGCCCAATTCGGCCAATCAGCGGCTGGTCTCAAATGGTCTGAAAATCTGCTATGAGTTGATACGCCTCGTCTCAGTGTAAGACTTGACCCTTCTTTATCGACAGACTTCGTAGTCGGTTATAAGAGTATAGGACAATTACACAGTATGCACTTGCCGCTTATAAAAGATACTGCACGTTACGTTGTACGTTAGGCTAACCATTTTTCTCAATATCCCAACAATAAGAGCTAACAAAGCCAGCTAAGAGATAACCAATAAGAGAGATAACAAAGCACTTCCCAACAAGTGTTTCAGTTGAGTAGTTTTTTTTTTCGCTGTTATTTCTTCCACTTGCGCTGGACGGTATATTAACATTTTTTCCGCTTGTGTGACACACACGTTCAACATGGATCAAATAGATCTTTCCGATCCACCAGACTCTCAACTTACTTCGGCGCCTAATAGAGTACTCGGACTTTCGTGGAAGCACCGAGAAAAAATAAACCTACATCAGAAGAGAGCGGCTAAATTTTTTCCAACCCAATAGAAAACTCCTGATTCTGTGCATTTTTTTTTCGAGATCAGCATAATTCAGCCGTAACCTATATTCTGGAACTATAGAGTTTGCGTGTTTCGGTCTCGAGCCTCAAGTACGCAAAGAAGATTGCTGCTTGTGACTGTCCGCAAAAGTACATATACATTTCTAGTCTTTTCTTTACGAGTAGGGAAATCTGCTAAGCACCTGAGAACTGCCGGCAAGGTGCTGGAGAGGGTTATCCGTAACTGATTCGTACAGTACACTGAGGGTACAAACGGTCTGTCAAGGAACCAATTCGGCTTCCGAAAAGGCAAATCTACGGTGGATCCCATCTTGTCTGTCACTAAGACAGCCAAGGTGGCAATCCAGTAGCAATCCGGGACAGGTATCCGCTATTGCGCAGTTGTCACGCTTGACATGAGAAATGCGTTTAATAGCGCTTCGGAACGTCCAAGTGCCGGTGTCGCTGTACAGGATTCTGGAAAATTATTTCCAGAATCGTGTGCAATGCTACAACACGGAGGAGGGTCAGAAGTATGTTCCAATCACCGCAGGGGTTCCACAAGGTTCCATACTGGGTCTGGTGTTATGGAACGTCATGTATGACGAGGTGTTGAGGATAAAGTTACCGGTAGGGTTGAGATTGTCGGCTTTGCGGACGACATCATCTTGCAAGTCTACAGTGAATCTATCAGAGAGGTTGAGTTGACTGCTGCCCTTTCTATTCGTGTCAATGTTTCGTGTCAATCTGTATACCAATACCAAGCAAAGCTGAAGGAGAACCGTGATAAGAATAATTTTACGCCCATCCCTCCAAACGTTGCCGGGAAGCTGAAAGCTATGGACGCGGAAAGGAAACGTAAGGAGGAAGAAATGGAAGCCGAGTGGTTGATCATCAAGCAGAAGGAAATTGAAATCAACAATGTGCTAAAGAAAAAGCAAATGCGCTTTGACTGTAACCTACGCGAACAACAGCTAGAAGCCGCCAGGCAGTTGTGCGAGAAGGAAATGGAGGAAAAACGGATCATGTTCGAAAAGGAATTGCGAATAAAACAGAAGCACTTCGAGGAAATGAAGTTAATGGAGGCCGCGCATCGCGAGAAGCTGTCTAAATTGGAAATGCAGATGGCGAAGGTAGACATCAAGGAAAAGTCGTTGAATAATAAGAAGAAGTCCGGATCGTAGGACATCCAACCAAGTACTTCGAAGAAGTCTCCGAAGGAACAAAGACCGGGCAAGCTGACGAAGAAGATTCTCGATCGCTTTGATAAGAACAACCGCGGTGAAGAAGATGAATAAGACGAGAGCTCCGATGATGACTCCGATGCCAGCGAAAACGGAAAAGCGGTCGACGGAAATGACGACGACGATGAAAATAAAAGCCAGATCAGCTCCCAAAATGGGCAAGGGCACCAGTGGAATGGGCCGAGTAGAGCCCAATTAGGCGCCAGGAATGGGCTTACAAGGAAACTTCTCACCTTTACAGGAAAACCGGAAGAGTGGCCTCTATTCTTTGGGGCATACCAAGCATCTAATGAGGCGTGCGGCTACTCGGACGTAGAGAACTTGGTGCGACTTCAAGAAAGCCTAAAGGGTGCGGCGCTCGAGTCAGTTCGCGGACAACTCCTCCTCCCCAAATCGGTTCCTAGGGTCATCACGAAACTGCGACAACTTTACGGGAGACCTGAGCAACTGCTGCAAAGCCATCTTGAAAGGGTTTGGAAGCTGGACTCCCCGATAGCCGACCGGTAGGCCAGTTTCATCCCTTTCGGAAATGCAGTGGAACAGCTCTGCGAGCATTTACAAGCTGCCAAGCTCACACTTCAGCTTGTGAATCCAATCATGATTCAGGATTTGGTCAGCAATCCCGACGATTAAAAACGACAATGGTTACACTACGAACAGAAGAAGAAGGAAGTGACTTTACGAACGTTCACGGATTTCATCTCCAAGATCGTGTCTGACGCTTGCGAGGCGAACGTCAACTACGAATATAAGCCGGGCATAAAGGCAGCAGCAGCGACTAGCGGCAAGGCCAAGCCGAAGGAGAAAGCAGCTCTACACAGCCACAGTGAGGCGAGTGGATCCAACGGTCGGAACGATCGACAGAAGCAGAAGCCGTGTAGGGCGTGCGAGTGAGACGACTATCGGCTAAGATTCTGGCAGGATTTTAAAAACCTGCCCCTCGCAGCCGGAATGAAGATCGTCACCAAATGGAAACTGTGCAGGGTCTGTCTGAACGAGCACAGTGGGCAATGTAGTTTCAAAATTCGATGCGACGTGGATGGCTGCGGATCCATTAGGCCACAGCGGCGGTTCCCATGTACGCATTCATCAATCCCAGTGGTATAACGATATTCCGTATGATTCCAGTTATGGTTCATTGCGGAGAAAAATCATTGGTTGAGCTTGCGTTCCTGGACGAAGGAGCCTCCATCACGTTAATAGAGACCGACTTGGCTGATCGTCTAGGGCTAGGCGGAGTAAAAGAAAAACTAGTTGTCAACTGGACGGCGGACGCTTATCGAGTGGAAAAGAACTCCAGGCCAATGAATTTATGGATGCCGGCGGTCGATGAGGAGAATCCGGAGATGACTCGCAGAATCGCAGTACGGTGCCAACTCGGCTGGACAGTATATGGGCCACGGCGAGCATCACCTGAGTCGCAAGGTCATTATCTAGGCTACCATCAGGAAGTCTCCAACGAAGATCTTCATGACCTCCTCAAGAATCATTACGCACTCGAAGAATCGGTAGTCCGAGTACAACGGGAATCGGCTGAAGACAAGAGGACACGGTCGATCCTAGAGCAGACTACGAAACGTGTAGGGGATCACTTCGAGACGGGTCTGCTCTGGATGAAGGACAACGTGAACTTCCCGGTCAGCTACCCTATGGCGCTGAAACGGCTCAAGCAGTTGGAGAGAAAGCTGGAAAAGTCGCCGGAGCTGTAACAAAACGTTCGGAAGCAGATCAATGATTATCAAGCGAAAGGATATACCCATGAACCCACTGAAGCAGAGCTGCGCACTGCGAGTCCCGAGAAGGTGTGGTATCTTCCACTGAATGTGGTGCTAAATCCGAAGAAGCCGGACAAAGTAAAACTCATCTGGGACGCTGCGGCGATGGTCCAAGGAATCTCCCTCAACTTGATGCTGCTGAAGGGCCCGTACCTACTGGTGCCGCTGGTGTCGGTGCTTCTCAACTTCCGAGAGCAGCACGTTGCTTTCAGTGGGGATATCCGCGAGATTTACCATCAAATGAAGATGGTTGCAAAGGATGAATCCACCCGGTGGTTCCTGTTCCGGAACAACAGCGCAGAAAAGCCGAAAGTGTATGTGATGGATGTCGCCACATTTGGGTCAACGTGCTCACCTGCGTTTCAAGAAAATTGCATTGTTCCGGTTTTTCTTGGGAGCTGGTCGAATAATTGGTTTACTTTTTTTCAACGAAACGCGCTTTCGATCGATGATTTTTGTCCCAAATACAGTAGGATTTCGAATTTAGCAACAAATGCATGTCGCCTATGTTGTCAAAATAGAAACCGTGCCAAAATTGAGACTCTTTTTGGTATGAAAAAATTGAATGTAAATGTGTTACAAATTGACTAAGTATTATTAATGAACGATTGCACCTATTTTATTCGAATGAACGCCTGGCGTTTAAAAAATCCTAATAAACCCCTATTTTATGTTTAAAAAGTCCGCCAAGAGCTATCCGTCCAGTGCAAGTAAGTATTTGACAACCTGCGGTAAGACGTAGTCCTACGGTAATAAAAATATTGTTCGAAACATTCTTTAACAGCAAACTTTTTTCATGAACACACTGAGGACATCATTTAACGCATGTATGCGGTAAACTGATTGATATTCAAGCATATTTTTGGAAGTTAAATAGTTTGTGTTGCCAAAAACGGATACTTTTGTGCCAAAATCGAAGCGTGCTAAAATCGAACTATGTTTAATTCGAATTCCCACTGTATTGGACTTGGCCGATGTGTACTTTCATTAACACGGCACTACATGCCACATAACACGCAAGACAATACGCCGAGTTTAGTGGGCAATGAATATCTCGTTTTATGCATTATGTAGTTATCTAGATCATGTGATTTGGCCTCTATACCTACTACTTGTTATTGGATTACGTAAAGTATCTCATCTTTACGGATAAATTCAACAACGTACGAGGCTATAGAAGATGTATATAATAAAAAACTCACTGCACAGTGGGGCCAAACCTCAAAACGCGATCATTTACTGTTGCCTGAAAATGTATAATTTTTCAAGGTAGATGTCGTTAAAGAAGTTTATTAATAAACTAGCTGACCCGACAAACTTCGTATTGCCACAAATTAACCTGTGTTGTACATAAATCATGAATCTCGGATAATCTTTGTCACAATCTCGAGTTTTGCAAGCCCCCCAGTGGAAGGCGCTTCCGACGGCGGGTCACCGGCAACACTCGCGACCGTCTCGTCCTGAATGATCTAGTGTTACTATAGATAGTTTTTGTGGTCTTGTATTGACTAATGTTTTATGGAAGAGTCTCGAATTTCTCGAGTTCGATTAGTTTTTGAGTTTCGCAAAAATTTCTGTTTTATTTGTATGAGAGTCCATATCCCCCTACCACAGGGGTGAGAGGTCTCTAACTATCGTAAAATAAATTCAAGACTCCAAAATCTCCCACATGCCAAATTTGGTTCCATTTGATTGATTAGTTCTCGAGTTATGAGGAAATTTGTTTTTCATTTGTATAGGAGCCCTCCTCCCTCTTAAAGTGGGGAAATCCATAGAAAATATACCATAGAAAATATTCTTGCCTACAAAAACACCCACATGATAAATTTGGTTCCATTTGCTTGATTAGTTCTAGAGTTATGAGGAAATTTGTATTTCGTTTGTATGAGAGCCACCCCTCTTAAAGTGGGGAGGGGTCCTTATTCACCACAGAAAATATTCTTGCCCTCAAAAACTTTCACATGCCAAATTTTGTTCCATTTGCTTGATTAGTTCTTCAGTTATGAGGAAATTTGTATTTCATTTGTATAGGATCCCCCCTCCTAAAACGGGGAGGGGTCCCAATTCATCATAGAAAAAATTTTTGCCTCCAGTTACCTCCACATGCCAAATTTGGTTCTATTTGCTTGATTAGTTCTCGAGTTATGAGGAAATTTGAATTTCATTTGTATAGGAGCCCCCCCTCCTAAAGTGGGTAGGGGTTCTAATTCACCATAGAAAATATTCATGCCCTAGAAAACTTTCACATGCCAAATTTGATTCCATTTGCTTGATTAGTTCTCGAGTTATGAGGAAATTTGTATTTCGTTTGCATAGGAGCCCCCCCCTCTTAAAGTGGGGAGGGGTCCTTATTCACCATAGAAAATATTCTTGCCCTCAAAAACTTTCACATGCCAAATTTTGTTCCATTTGCTTGATTAGTTCTTCAGTTATGAGGAAATTTGTATTTCATTTGTATAGGATCCCCCCTTCCTAAAGTGGGGAGGGGCCCAATTCATCATAGAAAAAAATTTTGTCTCCAAAAACACCCACGTGCCAAATTTTGTTCCATTTGCTTGATTAGTTCTCGAGTTATGAGAAATTTTGTATTTCGTTTGTACAGGAGCCCCCCCCTCTCAAAGTGGGGAGGGGTCCATATTCACCATAGAAAATATTCTTGCCCTCAAAAACTTTCACATGCCAAATTTTGTTCCATTTGCTTGATTAGTTCTTCAGTTATGAGGAAATTTGTTGTTTCATTTGTATAGGATCCCCCCCTCCTAAAACGGGGAGGGGTCCCAATTAATCATAGAAAAAAAATTTTCTCCAAAAACACCCACATGCCAAATTTGGTTCCATTTGCTTAATTACTTCTCGAGTTATGGTGAAAATTGTGTTTCTTTGGTACAAGAGCCCCCCCTCTTAAAGTTAGGAGGGGTCCTAATGTACTATAGAAAATATTCTTGCCCTAGAAAACTTTCACCTGCCAAATTTGGTTTCATTTGCTTGATTAGTTCTCGAGTTATGAGGAAATTTGTATGGAAACCCCCCCTTTTAAAGAGGAGAGGAATTATAATTCCCCTTATAAAGAGGGGAGGGGTCTCAATTTACCATAGAATAAATTCTTGTCACCGAAAACACCCACATGCCAAATTTTGTTCTATTTGCTTGATTAGTTGTCGAGTTATACAGAAATTTGTGTTTCATTTGTATGGGAGCCCCCCCTCTTAGTGAGGGGAGGGGTATCCAACCATCACTAAAACCTTTCCTGGCCCCAAAAAACCTCTAGATGCATACTTTCATGCCGATTGGTTCAGTAGTTTTTAATTCTATAAGGAACATACAGACAGACAGACAGAAATCCTTCTTTATAGGTATAGATTACAACACATCTCTTTACATCATTAGAGTGACACTATTATGGTGGTACAAATATTCGTGGTTTGTTAAACTAGTGTCGTGCCTAACGTTCTAAATCTAACGTTCAAAATTGAATCAATTGTTAGAACGTAAGAAAGCATCAATCTAACGTCAACATAGTGCCTCCTCCTCGTAACTTCTTCAGTACTCTAGAGTTTTCCTTCCCGATAGTCGCTAGTTCCACGAGAATTTTCCAACCCATAGCAGCACATTCGCGGGCGACACCACTTCACGAAGTTACACAATGCACATGTGGTGCACTCGGTCTGTCGGTCGGCCGACACTCTTCTTCGTTTCGTTCTCCTGGCAGTTCCTACTTTTGCTGCTGCCGTGCCCGTGCGGCGTGCACTCCCCGTGCATTGCATACTCCAATTTGCTCCTCTCGTGTGCAAACGGAAATCATCGGAGCTGCTGCTTTCAGCTTCAGCAGTTTGGATGTGTGTTTCTAGTTCCAACTTGTTATCGTCAACAAAGTCAGATACTGCAAGTAATTTGCAATCCTTTTTGATTAAAAATAAAAAAAAAAGTTACCCTGCTTTTATGTTGCACAAAGTTTGTACTACTAATACCAGTGCACGAACTCTGCCAAACTAGCAGAGGCTGGCAATAAATAGTCGCCGGTCTCCGCGCTTATGTGTCTCCTCGACTAATCATTTTCATTCTCGGCTGGCGACGGCGGATACTATACATCGCATCGCATCGCAGTCACAGTTCATCAGCACTGCAACTCTGCACAACCACCTTCACCTTCGCCACTACTGACTGCTCCGACTCCGACCGGCTGGTGCTGCTGCGTCTGCTCTGGCATCACGACACGACTACTGATACTTGCTCCGTCCCTAACCTTTCCACTATTTATTACTATTATTATTATTATTGTTATTATTGTGCTACTCTCCGATCTTGCATCTTCGCTTTCCTATGTTTCCACTGCCTGCTGCTTGCTGTTGTGCTGTAGTGTGCCACCCATCAGCGGCCCCATTCATCCCATCCCATTTCCATTCCCGCGCACACATGGAAAGCGAGGCTCCTCTGCCTTCGTCGCCGATGCTTGGCGGGGCCCATCAGTGGCAGTGGCACACATTCAACTCGGCAGCAAATGTACACACTTTCTCGCATAGCACTGCTTATATTTATAGACGTCGATGGCAAAACTTTTACTATTTTCTCACACTACAACCCAGCATCACGAACACACAAACCCGCAGCAGGGAAAATGCAACAAAGCGCCAAGCAAGCAAGATTTCCTCTGGACCTCCAAAGTCCTCCACTTAACCGTTCCCCAATATCATCCTAATCTCTCCAATAAAGAAAAGATGCCCACCAAAAAAAAGTAAGTTCCAACAAATGCATCCTGTTTGATTTGTCCTGCTGGAAAAAAATTCACTCCAAATAAAATAAACTTCAGAATATTCACACAAACCTTTCCTTCTATTATTTGTTTGAATTTGTTTGTATTACATCATCATACGACGAGGGGAAAATGAGAGAATACAACAAAATCTTCCCAACTAACAACCCAACAGAACAGTGGAGAAAGACCAGGGAATGACAGAGAGAGAAAGCAAACCTCTAAAAGTTGCATTCTTTATTGCTGTGCTGCGCTGCCGCCGACATATGGACTGGACATATGTATTGCGCGCTGTATGTGTCACTAGTGTGTTGTTGAGTAGAAGAGATAGATACGGACGGGAAAAAATGCGCCTCGAGCGCAATTTATACAAAATTTTGATATGCTCGCTTGCTTGCTGCTGCTGCTGCTGCAGTTCTATGTAAAGCAAGACACGACTTTCTGTGTGCCAGTGTGTTGGTACGCCAGCCAAAAGAACCTGGGGCAGGTTCAGTACCTTGATATTGAAATTGAAAACGACCGCCACCACCGCCATCACCACCCGCGCCAGCTCGGGTGGTACCAGTAGTACCATAGATGTGCTGTGCATCCGAGAGAGCGAGAGTTAAGTCTAGCAGCGAAGAGCGAACAAACTACGAATACGAACTGGCTGAAACTGTGTGTAAGTAGGCAACCTTACCGTGTGCTACACCACACCGTCGTCGGTCGTCGAAGGAACGGACGGGCTTTGCTAGACTCGAACGAGAGTGTGAGAATTGTACAAATGGCACAGTTTGTCGATGTTTGATGAATGAGGAACGCTTGCAAGGTTATGTGGCAGCATGAAACGGGAGACGCGTTCGCTGTGAATGTATATGGTGGATTGTGCGAGTATGAGAACTTACTCGGCGGTGCGCTTGAGCTGCGATTTTTGCCTAAAAATTTACTATGGTTGAAATTTAAACCAATTTGAAACCTTTATGTAAATCTTCTAAACGTGAACAATAATTCCAACAATACAAACGACTTTGTCGAAAGTCACAACTTTATGCAGTACTCAAATGTCTAAATAAATATTCTTATGAAAATACACAGAGCATGTGATTTTAATGATGTTTCTTTTTTTTATTTTCAGGTATGTACATTACAGATGTTTTATCTCATCGTCCATTGCAAAATGTGAGTTTCTGAAAATTATGTTAAACTGTTTGGTCAGGTTTGGTTTGGTTATTGCATTCCAAGAATGTCTTAAAATCAGAAATATTTTCACTGTTCATTTTCATCCATCGTTTCAATTTAAAATGTTTTGTTTGGATCGACTCATATTCCGGTTCCAGGGGAATTACTACTTTTTATGAGATATTCAATTCTGGCAAATTGTAGTCTGTACAACTTATTTCTAGCACTCATGTGAAAAACCTAAGAATATTATTTTAAAACAAAATTTACTTGTAAAAATTGTCTAAAATTCTACATTTCACACAACTAACTTACCAATTACAATTGCAAAATTTACTTACAATTGGTGATAATAATATGGCACAAACTTATATGAGTCAAAATTATCGAACTAAATGTGACAAAATACCGAGTCTGCTTTGAGAAGCGAGTGGTCGTGGGTTCTAATCTAGTCAAAGGATATTGACAAAAGGGAGAGAGACGGTATGTAAAAAAGCTTTGTATCGATTTATTGGAATTAGTGAGAAGAAGACAGATAATTTTCGTTACAATAACAGATGCACAAGTGACAAAGAGGCCCCGAGTAAAATCGGGCAATCAAGCAAGGCAAAGCCATGGGAATAAACATCCTTCAGAACTTGACCCTTCTTTATCGACAAACCTCGCAGTCGTTTATTATAGTACAGGTCGAACTCGATTAAAAACAGACTCAATTATATTTGATTCGATTATATACAATTTTGGATTCGATTATATATAATCAAAAAAAATTGCACCGATTTTGTTAAAGCTCGCTCTATTTTTTCCTTTTTTGAAAATAATTAAACCCATAATTTTTTATGTGGCCGCTAGGGTGGCCCTTTCTGAATTAGGGTGGTTGCAAAAAATGCGGTTATTACCTGCCTTCCTTCATAAATTTTGAACCACTGGACCGATTTAAAGCGTTGATGCAGCAAATGAAAGGTATTTTAATGGGCTTTCTAGAACAAAATATTGAGGTAGGAAGGAAGGTCAAAAGCGCGTTTTGTTTGGACCACCTTAACTCAGAAAAGGCCACCTTAGGCGCCAAATAAAAAAAAATCAGAGTAATTATTTTCAAAAAGGAAAAATTACAACGAGTTTGAATAAAATCGGGTCAATTTTTTTTTCGATGGAACTTTTCTGCGGAATTGTATATTCATATTCATTTTTAATGTAAGAAAGGTATTTTCTGCCTTTAATGTGAGAGCCAAAAATGAAATTTTTCTTTTACATTAAAAAACACAAAATTATGTATTTGAAACATTGAAAAAAACTTTTTTTTCTTGATTCGATTATACAGAGGATTCGATTACCGTGAACGTACCATATTCTGCGCAGTTAAGACATTTTTATGATTTTTCCGCTATTCTAAGTATTCTAGATTTAAATTTTAACAACGTGGATAGCAGCAACGTGTAGCGCTACGGTCTATAATATCTGGTAAAAAATATGGGAATTATAAATCGACCAGAAATGAGTATATTTTTCGTTTTGTAAACTTATCCACGGTGCCTAATTCTGCGCACTTTCTTGCCCATGTTCCTAATTCTGCGCATGTTTGCTCGTAATTCTGCGCACCCAAAAAGTGAAAATAAATACTCCTGCCATGTTGTTTATGTCTTTATACGCTGAAAGCACACCAAAAAATCCGGCATTAGACATCACCATAATTAAATCCATGATCCGGCCTTCTTGTGCTGTCCGGATGGCAAAGAAATATTGTTATCATTTTGATTGCCACATTTTAAATATATTATTCTCGATTACGTTAAGGGCGAATTGATTCGGATTTTCTGCATACTAAACATAACACTAGTCTAATACTAAAAATTGTGTTTTCATACAGAAACCACTGCCCCACTCTCTGACAGCCCCATGAGGTTGGACATTAAAAAAAAAAGAAGACATGGTTTCATGAATTGGCGCTCGTAGGTTCGGACCCGAGACACAGCACAGGACTCCAATCAATGCAAGTTAAAGATTCTACATGAATTTTCATGCCTCTCTACCTCAGCCATTTGGGTGAGGTTGCGTATTCTTTCGCGATTTCTTCGTAGGATACATTACTGCGCAGAAATTGGAACATGAATAAAAAATCTGTGCCTAACACTGCGCATTATTGCATCGCATTTTTGAAAGGAAAGCAATGCATGCAATCACTCTTTTTGTCTTAAACATGACTAAAACTAATTATTCTTTCTAATTATGCTGGGTAATTTGATCATTTCAAAGGATTTCGATCAGGGCCTTTAATTATCACTGAATTTCAAACAAAACAGAAAACCTTTTTTCTTAGCATGCATTGTTTTTTATGCCTCTGAGTTTCGTATGTACAACTGCACAGTGATTTTCATCATAGTATACAAGTTCAATATATCGTGAAAATAGAACAGCAGAAAGTGATTTTCAAACCCAGAAGGTGATATTCACTTCAGGAAAAAAACAATTTTAAATGCAGTAAATGAAAAGAAAAATCTTATGTGCAACAGCTGAACGCAATAGATGTTAAATAACAACATAATTTTTTTTATTGATTTTCACTGCTCAAACGTGAATATCAGTTTGTTACAATATCACAGGGCGCTGATATTCTATATTCTCGTGCATGAAGTTCATGCTTGCTGTATATAGTTATTATGTACGTTTGATCAAAGCAAGCAGATTTTCAATGCAAGGTAGACTGATAATCCAGAAGTTTGAACGTTATGCTGATGAATATTAACAGCACTGATTTCGATCATAAATTTGTTAATTTTCTAGAAGGACAATCTTAGCGTTGGTGCTAACGACGATGCTTTCTGCCATATAAAATACTTTCAGTTTCACGTTAAATTATTTCGCTCTCAAATATTATGGCCCGTTTGTGAATAATGATGTAATATTCAACAGACATTTATAAAAAAATAACGCAATGATCATAGTTATGCACGATGTTAAAAGATACTTATATAAAGAAAAATGCGCAGAATTAGGAGCTAAGCAGAATTAGGAGCGGTCACGGTATATGCAGTGAAAAACTTTTGGCGACTATATAAACTGGCAAAACTATAAAAAACTGGTAAAAACCAGGAATTTTCGTCTAAAACCAGGAAAAAATCGGATGCTTGTTGATGTCTTAATTACCTATGTGTCCAAGTCCGCTGGTTCGGCAAAACAAAAAAGTCTGGTTTCCGAACTGTCGACGGTCGTCTGCCATGGCTTTTATCTGTCGCCAGGAGACGTTCCCATCAGTAATCTGAATACAGTTGACTAAGCTACGTCGCCCTAAGCCTCTAGGTCTGCCTCTTCTGCATTGTTCCTGTGGACGTTCAATTCGTGTTAGGGTCTCGGTCGGTCGGTAATGATCTCCTTTACATCGCCGAACATTCCAAAGATCTGGCTATCCTGATTCATGTGTCTGTATCAGTCTTGGTATCACCGACTAAGGTTGTCTGACTACCGAGATATTGAAAATTTTCTGATACACCTCGTGTAGTACTTTGCACGAAACTACCTCATGCTGAGTGTCGACGAAATAGACTAACTTGTCAGAAACTGCTCTACGCCTTAGTGCGCCCCAGTTGTTTTTGTGATTTAGTCGATCGAATGCTTTTTCGAAATCAACAAGCACTAGGAGAAGATAGCCTTGGATTTCGTTGATTTGCTTCAATAGTATAGTGAGCGTCGTTATCTGATCCACACATGATCGGTTCGTCGGCACGGAATCCAGCTTGCTACTACCGGAAAGTAGTGTCGATTTTCTCCTGGATCCCACATTCAGATTCACATTCAGCCTCTGTTTCTTATTGATTTTTGCCAAGATGCCTTGCATCTAGTCCACCGGAAATGTTGCTGAAGAGTTAATGCAATATTAGCGCTGACAACACTGGGTAAGCTTTCAGCATCTCGCCTTAAATGCAGACTGTTTCTTATGCTCTGCAAGTCTTCACATATTTGAGTGCTGCTTCAATTACAACTAACAACGGCGCTTCGGAGTTAACACGATCGATGCGACGTACTGTGGGCGTCAAACGCTGACAATTTTGCTGGCCTGCGATATTTGCGATTCGGAAGAGTTGTTTAAATGTTTATTTCAACGGTTAACAGCTTGTCTGTACGATCGACCAGTAATTGGACAGCTCTGCCTTCGAACGACATCCTCGCATTGGTGATCAGGGTTGCCACATGCACAGATTATTCTGTGTTAAACAGATATTTGAAAGAAATTACGTGTACAGAATCTGTATGCACAGAATACAGATTTTCACCAATTACACAGATTAAACAGATTTTTGAGCTTTTACATGAGAGTGAAAGAGACGGAAATAGTCAGCAAAATGACTCTCCGTCTCTTTCACTCTCATTGTTTTGCATTGGACAGATTTTTGCACAGATATTTTTCCTCGCTGTACAGACGGCCAGATTTTTTCAACAAAAAACACAGAATTTTATGTGGCATCCCTGTTGGTGATATTTAACATCACTGGCTTCTTCATTCTTGTAACTAATTTTGGGCTACATTTAAAAATCAGGAATATTTCAAAAATCGTCCAGGAAAACACCAGGGATTTGATATTATAAATTAGTTTGCCATCCTGCTCTGGTACAGTGGAATTTCCTTTTTGGCAACAAAAGTATCCGTTTTTGGCACCATGAAGTATTCCGCTTCCAAAAATATCCTTATAACCTATCCTATCGGGTTAGCAACATAAGGCTGAAAATTATAAGGCTGAAACACAAAAGGCTGAAAACTAAGTAACGCCTACATAAGGCTGAATGTTCGAAAGGCTGAATAACGAATGCCTGAAACTTTGAAGAAACAATGTGTATGTAATGCTAAAGGCAGAAATTTCAGAATTTTTCACAATTTTAACTTAAATCGAAGAAAACTTAATTAATTTTTGATAATTTTTTATAAATTATGAAAAATAATTACACTACATTTTATAGTGTCCAACGGGGAAAGCGTATCATTTAAGCTTAACCTATGCACTGAGAAGGCATTGCGTGCTTTTCATCTCGTTTCAATGTGTTCCAGTAAATTTTTACAATGATCCCATGTTTATGTGCCAAACACATTCCTAGATGATTGAGGACGAGACGGCCGCAGGCCGCGAGTGTTCGCCGGCGACCCGCCGTCGGAAGCGCCGGCCACAGCGGGGGGACAGCCCCCCTGCAGAAACCACCTCTATTTAGGTGCAAGCATTTTCCTAGGTTTACTGACTAGTAGTGGTTATCCCTTTGTAGAGTCCGAACGAGCGGCAGCGAGTAAGGGCAGCATATAACGAACACTTGAGCAGGCAGAAAGCCTGGGGACTAATTCTTTTCTATGAATAGCAAGAAATTTTTCAACTGTTTTAAAAATTTAACGTTAAATTTTTTGGATATTTGTGTGCACTCCATCCAACTATGAATGGCAAATAATAACTGTAGCAGAAGAATTTGACTCAGAAACAATCTTTATGTCAATAAAGCTGCAATATTTGGCAAAAGTCTGAAACAATGCGCTTCTTTTCAGCCTTATATATTTTTCAGCCTTATGATGTTTCAGCCTTACGTGATATTCAGCCTTTTTATTTTCAACCTTTCGTAGCTTTCAGCCTTTTGAAATTTCAGCCTTTCGGTTTTCAGCCTTTCGTAGGAGACCCATCCTATCCTATCCTATATAACACCTATACAGTTAGGAGGTTTAAAAAGCTGATTTTTCTAGAGAAAACCCTTTAACTGACTAAAGTGAAAATTTATATACACATTACGGTAGCTTTTGGCTGAATTTTATAATATTTTGTTTTTGAAAAAGTGATAAAAATAGCTGCTATAGTTAATCCCCTGGAACTAAACCGAACTAATCCCCTAAAACCGAAAAGGAATCGATGATATAAGTATATTATCTGTAGATTGATCGAAGGAATTAGCAAAATAATCAGTTTTGACGGCTGACAAGTCGTGACACATCGTTAGAAATATGCGTATAACTTCGTTAATATTTTACGGATTGGCATGATATTTTCTGTGTGCATACTTAAATATATACACTGAAGTCGCTTTTTACGCGTTTTTTTACGCGATTATTTTTGCGCGATTTTCGGAATTTACGCGGTTTTTTTACGCGATTTTCGGAATGTATGCGGTTTTTTACACTAATTTCGGAATTTACGCGGTTTTTTTACGCGATTTTCGGAATTTACGCGGTTTTTTACGGGATTTTCGGAATTTACGCGGATATGCTCAAAACGTCTACTTTTTCGTTGAAATCCACAGTTTTTCCACGCGAAATTTTGGTTCTTTTACGCGAATTTCGGAACTTATGCGGTTTTGATTTACGCGGGACGTATCCTTCGCGTAAAAGACGACTTGAGTGTATATACACTACAATCATGAAATAAACAGAAAATCGATTTTACGATAATTCTAACCATATAACCCCTTAAACATCAATCAATTTCTGCATGTTCAATGTTAATGTACATGTTCAAAATGATCCAAAATGAGGACATCAGTATGTGCATGAGAAAAAGTTTGTTTTACATTAAAATCTCTTTTTACGTTATTTCGTTTTGTGTCCACTTTTTACGTCCAAAATTTGAATTAACGTCCTCGTCAAATACCATGAAGTATGAAATCTTAGGATATTTGAAATAACGCCCAATAGTGGACGTAAAACGAGATTTGAGTGCAGAATGTTTCGAATATTTTTATTAACGTAGGACTACGTCTTACCGCAGGGTATCAAAAATTTGGTTGCGTCGGCCTGATAGCGCTTGTTGAGGTTTCTGAGTATCCAATGGTTGCAATCGTAGAAAAATCATTGATCTATTTAATTTAGTTTATTTTTGACCCACTTTTATTAGATTTTTTTATATCAAAAAAGGGTCTCTATTTTGGCACGGTTTCCACTTTGGTTATGTAGGCAACACGCATTTGTTGCCGAAATCAGATTCTGCTGTACTTATTTTATTGAGTTACGTGGAGTACCACTAACTCCTCTCGAAAATATCAAATTCATTCCTTGCACAAGGGTTTAGCTTTATTTTGTTGCCTACAAAACAACCGTCTAACGCACCGTTCGCATTGCCTCAGGCACATAATGCATACACCGAAATTCCTTTCCTTATTACCCTCATACTATCCCGTACGACTATAAAATAGAGCTGCACCATTCGCTGCGTGATCTCCGCTTCCGCTTTCCTACGTCCCGTCCGGTGCCGACCGACCGTCCATCGAGGTTTAGGTTTAGCTTCGAATCAAAACACCATTCATACAACCAGCCTGCGACGAACAACACAACACAGCGTAGAGCTCGTAGTATAGGTGGATATAAATACGGTATGTCGTCGATGCGGAGGAGGAGGATCCGCTGGTCGGTAGGTACCTTGTGGAGGAAAGCGAAATCATTGCGTCTCCCACGAAACGACACACACAACCACTCGCTGGCGGTGTGGAATTACTTACATACGATATAACGAAACAAGCACACAATCATCATTTCACTCACACCGGCAGGCCGGGCCGCAGCAGAGGCCACCGCGCGATTCACTCTCCGGTCTCGGTCACTAGTGTTTCTCCGCCAGCTTGTAGTATATGTTTGTCCGTCATGCGGTGTAGAGTTGTTGGCGCTTGTGTTCAACAGTTTAACAGTGTACCTTCTTCCATACACACCGGAGTAACCGAGCGCGGTGGCCGTGAGAGTTGCCCCAGAGTCGTCGATTCGTCGTAATAATAATAGAGCTTGGATGTGGAAGCATCGATAAATCGCGCGACACAAACCGGCGAAACGATATCTGTATATCTTATAACTCTGATCGTCATTGTTGCGTGGTGCAGCACGCGATTTCACGCGCCCGTTCAACCCTGCTAGCTCCATTGCATTTGCAAGTTTTCTCGACTATTTTCGTGCGTGGTGTTCTGATCGGCCGGTGCCGGATCGGACAACAAAAAAAAGTGCGTCGCGAACGCGCGAGGCTAAGGATCCTTGTAGTGAGAAAGAGTGTGTGAAAACGGGTCAGTGTTGGGGTGGAAACTATTGTTTTTTTTGCTTTTGCTTTTGCTGAAGTGCGTGTGAGGATAAAACCTTAACCTAGTTGGAATAAAACAACACATAACCGGTAGAGACCGGCTCTCGCTCGAGGAATACTGGGCAGGATTAGCCGGGTCAAGTGCCACAGCATCAGCCTTCAGTAAGCCAGTGGGAATGTGCAACGGTGAAAGTGTGCATCCTTCCTGCTGCTGCTGCTGCCCGGTTGAGATGAGTGATTGGATCTGAAAGGTGATAGAAACCAACCAATACCAGAGTGAAGAATTATTGTGTAACTTCGCTCGTTCTTGGCACAGGAGGAATAATTCAAAGAAGAAGTGCCCTGCTGGAAGAAAGGTGTCCAGAAGTGCATTCAGAAGTGAGGAATCTCGAGAGGGTGTAGTAGTCGTGGGTGCCTTGGTGGTACAATGACCTGCATTTGGTGAGAATATTGTGCGCCGTTTATACAGTTAGATAGAGATGATTGTATTTCAAGTTCAGTGGTTACAAAATTGATGCCCCTCTCTATTGTGCAATTAGGAAGGCGAAGAAGAATTCTTATCGGCTGACTCGGTGCATCTCTGTGTAAGTGTAAACTAGGATCGATTCTGCTTCTTCGGTGTGCTCTGTCACCAATCATCGAGCGGTCCTCGTTGTCCGTGCTCCGTGCTGGTGCCAGGCCAGCCAGGACTTCGATGGATTGTTTGAATGAGTGGCACACTCTCCTTCCTGGATGGTTCCTGCTGAGCTGACGAGGACGAAAAGCTGTTGGTGGATTGCTGCGTAACGGTGAACGTGACGACGACAAGAAGGAAGCAAGATGGGTACCGAAGAAGGGTGGGTGTAAGTGTGAGTGAACATGCACAGCGGAATGCAGTGTGCAGTCTACTTCTAATGATGACGGTCGGTCTTGGGTTGGGTTTGGTCGGGGCGGTTGCGGTCGTCAAGTATGGGCCGTTTCGAAAGTGGGTGAAAGACGGGGTGAGAATATGGGTGCACTTCACGCTGTACATACCACGATGAGAGGCGAATACGTATTGATTTGAAAGAATAATACCGTTGCTTATACCGGGGGTTTTAAAGATAAGACTGCTGCAGCGAATCCTGAAGATTACGACCGCACTTGAATCTAAAAATTGTGGTAATAAACTTGCAAATGCAACCAGCGAACCACAAGCGTTGTTTAGAATCGATTCTTTCCAGTGCTGGGCTGTAGATTGCTAATTATCTAAACACTTTGCGAATCAGCTGTCAAATTAGCACTAGATCACACTGTTTCCCAGGTAACGAATTTAAAGGAAGCTGGGGTCTTCAGCTCTCTTAACAATGAGTAGACTCATAGAGAGCAATTCCGAGCCTAAAACTTGTAGAAAAATTATTTGGAATCATTTTATTTTACCTTTTTCTGACGAAAGACTACGTTTTTGTTCACTAAAGCATAGTTCCAAGTGAAGTGAAAATCGAAGCAAGTGAAAAAGCGTGTCTTTTCGCTCGCGGAAAATAAAGACTGTGGATCTCTTCATAATTTCATGAGCTTTCGGTTTACAGTTCATGCGAAGTGAATTGAAGGGTTTACAGTTCGAGCGAAGTGAAAACAAATTTAAAGCCAATGCGGTATTTACAAGTGGGGCAATGGTGCTGCAGTAATTAAGTGTAGCGCAAAACATTATCAATACGTTTTTAAAACCTAAAAATCAGTAATAACGGTTTGGCTTGACGTCTAATTCTACAAAAAATTCACATTGCTCGTTGCGGTATGTTTTTGGAGTCATGAAGTTTTTTTTGCCAATATTAATAAATATTTCCCTTTTCCACACCTGTACACACTCATTGGCTTGAAACGTCAAGTTTTCGCTAGCTGCAGCTTTGTTCACGAACGTAGACGCGCGCGAAAGAAAAGTACCCAAGTGAAAAAGATGTCATCCACAATCTTTAATTTCGGTGGATCACGTTTGTTTACAGTTCCGAGTGAAGCGAAATGCAGTTTTTGCGCTAGTGAAAAAGTTGAACGTTTTGTATGGGATTTTCACTTCGCTCGGAACTCTATACAGGGCTTAAACTAGAGAGAACGTAATGGAAACGGACAGAGAACTGTAACGTTGGAATGAAAGATGTTAAACACAAATACAGGGATACCTCGATATAAGACAATTTATGATTTCAAAAAGTTGTCTTAAGCATAGTATACAGTTCCAAGCGAAGTGAAAATCGAAGCAAGTGAAAAAGCGTGTCTTTTCGCTCGCGGAAAATAAAGACTGTGGATCTCTTCATAATTTCATGAGCTTTCGGTTTACAGTTCATGCGAAGTGAATTGAAGGGTTTACAGTTCGAGCGAAGTGAAAACAAATTTAAAGCCAATGCGGTATTTACAAGTGGGGCAATGGTGCTGCAGTAATTAAGTGTAGCGCAAAACATTATCAATACGTTTTTAAAACCTAAAAATCAGTAATAACGGTTTGGCGTGACGTCTAATTCTACAAAAAATCCACATTGCTCGTTGCGGTATGTTTTTGGAGTCATGAAGTTTTTTTTGCCAATATTAATAAATATTTCCCTTTTCCACACCTGTACACACTCATTGGCTTGAAACGTCAAGTTTTCGCTAGCTGCAGCTTTGTTCACGAACGTAGACGCGCGCGAAAGAAAAGTACCCAAGTGAAAAAGATGTCATCCACAATCTTTAATTTCGGTGGATCACGTTTGTTTACAGTTCCGAGTGAAGCGAAATGCAGTTTTTGCGCTAGTGAAAAAGTTGAACGTTTTGTATGGGATTTTCACTTCGCTCGGAACTCTATACAGGGCTTAAACTAGAGAGAACGTAATGGAAACGGACAGAGAACTGTAACGTTGGAATGAAAGATGTTAAACACAAATACAGGGATACCTCGATATAAGACAATTTATGATTTCAAAAAGTTGTCTTAAGCATAGTATACAGTTCCAAGCGAAGTGAAAATCGAAGCAAGTGAAAAAGCGTGTCTTTTCGCTCGCGGAAAATAAAGACTGTGGATCTCTTCATAATTTCATGAGCTTTCGGTTTACAGTTCATGCGAAGTGAATTGAAGGGTTTACAGTTCGAGCGAAGTGAAAACAAATTTAAAGCCAATGCGGTATTTACAAGTGGGGCAATGGTGCTGCAGTAATTAAGTGTAGCGCAAAACATTATCAATACGTTTTTAAAACCTAAAAATCAGTAATAACGGTTTGGCGTGACGTCTAATTCTACAAAAAATCCACATTGCTCGTTGCGGTATGTTTTTGGAGTCATGAAGTTTTTTTTGCCAATATTAATAAATATTTCCCTTTTCCACACCTGTACACACTCATTGGCTTGAAACGTCAAGTTTTCGCTAGCTGCAGCTTTGTTCACGAACGTAGACGCGCGCGAAAGAAAAGTACCCAAGGCAAAAAGATGTCATCCACAATCTTTAATTTCGGTGGATCACGTTTGTTTACAGTTCCGAGTGAAGCGAAATGCAGTTTTTGCGCTAGTGAAAAAGTTGAACGTTTTGTATGGGATTTTCACTTCGCTCGGAACTCTATACAGGGCTTTATATCGAAACACGATTTAAAAAAAAAATGCATTAGCGGTCACCAATTTTGCTCTGTGTTGTGTGTTTACGTTTTTTGAACTATTTATTATTGTTTGAACTAGTAGTATTTTACAATTTTTAGGGTTATTTTGAAATAATGAACATCTTCATGGCGCCAATATTGGCATGGAAAATTAGCCCTGGTATCGTTACCAGCTCTGTCAAAGGGATTGATTCGATATAAGACAAAAATTGTCTTATATCGAGGTTGTTTTATATCGAGGCTGTCTTATATCAAGGTATTCCTGTACTTTAGATTGACTTAACATTGTATGGAGGAAAATTATTTCGAAATTAAAGGCAATCTTTATAAGCAAATGAAGGGAGCCCCAATGGGGAATCCACTGTCATCTTTCTTATGTGAGCTATCTATCTATGGCAAACATAGAAAATAAATTAAGAGAAAATGAGCAGTCATTGACGTTTCATCGGAAAGCTCAATTTCGGAGCAGATTTTGGTTCTGTTTTTAAAACTGTATTTGATGCATTCCTTTTGCTATTCTGAACACAGAGAATATATTTTTATGAAGAGAATTTTTGATTCAAACAAAAAAACTGCTTTTGAAATTTACAGAAACCAGCTTGCTGGTGGAGATATGTGGACATGTTTTATTTTTCAAAACAAGAGGACTTCGATACTCTCTTGAAATACGGAATAATGTCCATAGAGATATTATTTTACATTCGAGAAGAAAGAAAACAACAGATTTCCATTCTTAGAGGTTGTTGTTATAAGAAATTCTAAGAAGTTTTGATTTCGAAATTTATAGGAATCCCACTAATACTAAACGGCTGATATCTGTCACGTCCAACCACTTATATCAAAACAAAATGATGTCTTTTCACCACATGTTTCATCATGTGGAAACTGGAAACTCTTTCACTATATAAGGCAGGAAAAGAAACTGAATTAAAATATATTTTCGAGACCGTTATGTTGAATGGTTATAAGAAAGAAACCGTCCAAGCTATTTTGAATAAAAATGCCTCTACGATACTAACTCCTATAACAGAATATCTAAAAAGGGTGACTGGCAAGTATGATGGGGATTTAACACACCAGCTTCATAGGAAATTTAAAAAATATGGGATGGATATTGTCTATTACTAGTACGAATAACCAGCTCCAAACACGATTAGGATCCACAAAAGAATCTGTTGATTAGTTAAGCAAAGCTGGAGTATACAAAATTTCATGTAGTCACTGTGATAACGTCTATACCGGGCAAACAAAAAGAAATTTTGGAATCCGATTCAAGGAGCATGTTTCATAAGTAACAAAAGCTAGGCAAGAACTCCGGAGAAAGAATAAAACGTCCCATTACAGCTGAAAACATTAACCTTTTCCGCCCCGTCAATAATATTTGGAACCTAGATGGACATGAAAAAGGGCTTTAAATGGACCTAAAATTTGGACTTAAGTTTGAGTCAATTAAGACCAGTGAAGGCCAAACTGCGGCCCGCGGGCCACATGCTGCTCTTGAATATGATCCCTGCGACCCGCGGACTGGTTTGATGTATGGTGGACCGGAACTATAGGTTGAATCAGAAGTCATTCCGGACCGCGGATCTATTGAGGAGATTTGATTTAGCCCGCATTATGTTTATACCCTGGCCACCACTGATTTAGACTTTAAACCTTACTTCAAATTGGATTAGCAATTTGACTTGATATTGGTCGAAAAAATGGACCAAATTTTCCTTGAAATTGGGCTTGGAATTATACTTTAAATTTGAATTTAAATTGGACTTAATTAGACTTGGAAGTTTACTTACATTTGGGCTTCAATTAGACTTGGAATTGGCCCTAAATTTAGACTAGTTTAAATCTGAACCTTTCATTCAAATTGAACTGGTAATTGGACTTGAAACCGGAAATATTATACGTAAAATTCGAATAAAGTTTCCTAAAATTGAACTTGAACTTTAATTCTAATTAAATATGAAATTTTAATTGAAATTGGACTTAAGTTTGATACCGCTTAGTTGGTTTCGAGGTACGATGCTGGCCTAACAATCCAGTCGTCGTATGTTCGAATCTTGGCTAGGCGGTGCTGCTAGATAGAGCCAGTTACACTAGCCCCGTAACCGTCCTGTACTCTAATAGACGGCTGTAAAGTCTGTCGATAAAGAAGAGTCAAGTCGAAGAAAGACGTGTAAACCCAAGAATTTGCTTTTTTGGACTTAAGTTTGAGCCAATTTAGGTTAGAAAGCTGACTTAAAATTGAACTGAAAATTGAATTTAAAATTAGTCTCAAAATGGGACTTTAATTGGACTTGACATAAGACTTCCAATTGGACTTCAAATCGAACATGGAAGGGGGACTTGAAATTGGATATAATAATTGGATATTGGAACTTGAAATTACACTTATATTTGGACTAATGCAGACTAAAGGCCTCACCACTTAAAATTGAACTAGGCCACAATGCAGCGGATCTGGAAGTACACTTAAAACTGAGCTTTATTTATTTAGTTACTTTTTAAAGAGGCGTTCAACCGGTAGTTGGTTCGCCCCAATAAAACTGAGCTTGATATAAGATTAAAACTTGCATCTGAATTTAAATATGAATCCTTCGCGGAACTTGGACATGAAGTTTCAGTTAAAATAAGGTCTAAAATTGTCTTCGAGTTAGACTTCAAATAAGATATCAAATAAGGCTTGCAATGAAACCTGAAATTAGTCTTGAATTTAGGCTTGAGGTTTGAGGTGAGATTGAACTGGAAATTGGACTTCAAACTTGAGTTGCAATTGGACGTGTAATTGGATTAAATTCTATTTGAAGCTGGACTTGAAATTATTCTTTAAATTAGACTTATTTGAATAAGAAATTTTACTTGAAATAGGACATAAAATTAGACCTAAATTTTGACCGATTTGGGCTTTACACATTACTTAAAATTGAACAAGTATTGGACTAAAAACTGAACTTGAAATTAAACATCAACTAGAACTTCATATCAGACATAAAATTGCATTTAAAATTTAACTTGAAATTATACACGAAATTGGACTTTAGATCGGACAGAGAT
The DNA here is from genome assembly GCF_943734655.1 of Sabethes cyaneus. NCBI lineage: Eukaryota > Metazoa > Arthropoda > Insecta > Diptera > Culicidae > Sabethes > Sabethes cyaneus. The sequence goes on along the minus strand of NC_071354.1, from coordinate 19,900,352 downwards.
CGAATCGGATTGGACTTATTGCAAGTGATTTTTTTTATTATAGTCACTTTAACCAGCTTGGGTCATTCGTGACTTCTGCGGGGTGGGGATTTTAACCCGGGTGCTCGGCGTGAGAGGCGTGAATGCTACTACGCCGGGACTGAGCCTTATTGCAAGTGATGTTTGATTTGAAATTAGACAATTTGAATGGAATATGAAATTTTTCTTGAAATGGGACATGAAATTGGATCTAAATTTAGACTAATGTGATCGCCATAAAATTGATATTTCCATCATTTGGTAACACATTTTCACGGGGTTGGTCTATTTCATAGGAACGGAGCCTTTCCCCGAAAACCCGCGCTAAGAATCGCGGCTAACACGCTGACAGACGAACACCGTCACTCGCAGTACCTTGTAAGTCGCAAGGGCCTGCATAAGTGTCGTCCTGACCGTAAAAAAAGTTAGATTAAAACTTCTCGATCGGTGGTTTCTATAGTAGATGAAGGAAGAGGTACAATTTGTGTCTAAAAATAACCCACCCAGATACGTCGCTACCTTGCCCAAGTAACAATTTGGGTTTTATTACACTTTTATGATTTAAGACCAAAATAGGTCTTGAAGACCACTATTAGAGTACAATAAAACCCACATTGCTGCTTGGGTGATAAGTGGGTTATGCAGTACATCTATACAAAATGTGATTTGCTGCTTTTGAGCAGTTTTTACGTTACATTGATATTTGAAAAAAGCATATTTTTTTAGAAAAAATGCCTGTAGTTCCAGAACCGAAGAAGATAGCGACTTGATTCCTTCAAACCAGATGTGCGTTTTCAGTGGATGTGAAAGTGTTCAGAAGGCATTATTTGTGAGATACTATGCACCTAGGACTAACGGTGAATTGACAAACAACCACAAAATATTTTGGAAATTTGCAATAAGGTAGAACGCAGTTTTTTCGATTTTTTTTTTGGAGTTTTGTACCACCGTGAAAAATTTAGTAAAGAAATTTTTCCGGGTATTATTTTTCTGGGATTGCTGATATAATTTGCTTACTTTTTTATAGAAAAGGATTACTTTACGAAGCTTGGTACAGTTCTGGATTTTCGAAATAAGCGATGTTCGAGAAAATTAGCAAATTTCACTGTTAGTTTTCTAGGAAATTAGGAGACTTTAAATTTTTTTCAATTTCATGTTACGAGATGAACCAGCCCACGGCTAAAAATCTCGAAAATAAAAGAGAAAAAAAATTTCATGCTCGTTTATAAGTCCACTATCTATGCCCGCGGGGTCTCTCCAACCCATTTTGTAAAATAATTATTAAAATTTCCATGTAAGAAACTTAGTTCTACAATTTTTTGGAAAATTACATAAAAACTTTGTTCGCCTAAGTTTTGCTGGTAATAAAACAAACTTCTCTTCTTTATTCAACTTGTATGACGTAATACGTTTAAAATCGTGACTTCATAGGTAGGAAAGTTCGGGTATATTTATTCCAACCGTACCTTAAAGTCAATAAATTACTATTCTAATGTTTTTATCTAAAAACATATTTAAAGAGCATATTGTAGAAACAGTGTCGTTTCCGACAAGCTTCTCCTCCGTTTTTACGATTCAACTTTAACCGGTTCTTTTGGAAAACAAATCCAATCTTTCGTTTTTGTTATTCTCCCAGTCCTCCCTCGTCTTACGCCATCATCACGTTGATTCTCTCTTCGAACGTTAATCACATCACACAAATCGAAGCATTGCTAGAAGCAATGTGCTACACGTTCCAGAAAAAAGTCAAATCTAACAACCTTAACACACATATACGCACACACCGAACAGAAAACTAACTCAGCCTACGTACGAGACGTGGTGGTAGTTTCTTTCCTCTGCACACAATCTTTATCTTCTGCCGCGCTCCCTCAGCGCATTTATCACACCTGAGAACGCTGGCTGAAAATGAACAACCGATTGATGTAAGAGCAGCAACGAAAAGGAAACAAAAAAAAACAACACCGAAAATTCTCAAAACCTAGCACTGAAATTCCTCCACCGATCAAGAACGCGTAGCGAAAGGAAAGGAAATACAAAAACAAAATCACCGATCTCACTCTCAATCATAATTGCTGTGTGTGCTGGCTGCTGCCTGCTGCTGGTGCCCCTGCTCCTCACGGTTCTCGCGATCATCTTGCGCATCATGTGTTCCGCCTGGGCCAAGCGATCTTCCTGCCTGCCACACACGGCCAAGAAGACCAAAAAGTCGGCAACGAAGAAGGTCATTACTGGTGATGCTGCGGTGGCTGCCGTTTCCTCCTTTCGATGGATGGAGATCGTAATTATCGACCATCATCGGAGGAGATTCACACTCACTACTCACGGGACGACGACGGAACAAACGAACGTTTTCGCACAGCGAAAATTCTCGTCGTGAATCAGAGGGTTGCGTTTTGCGTTTCAAGAATCAAGCCAGATGTCTCTGCGGCCAACCAATTGATGCTAAGGCCGTATCAATTCTGATTGCAGTTCGGCGGATCGTCGTTCACCCACGAACCGAGGGATCGGTTCGATGCTGTCTAGATTACAAACAAACAAAAATATTGACATTGGAACGCCGCACGCACACACTTGTTCTGACACTAGGCCGTCCCTACGCTTACGCGCATGAACGTCAGTTGCTAGAAAATATTCCATAAAAACGAGTCAGCCCTTTTGACGACAGGTCACAATTATTCACTTGACCGTCATTTTGTGGAATGTTCCAAACTAGATATTCAACTGTGATGATTGTATCGAAGGTTGTCTTCGACAAGATCAAAACACGAATATTTTATCTGAATGCATATGAATGACAACGCCGCGTTGATAAACCGGTGTGCGATGATCGGTTCCCCATTATTATTGGTGGTGGGTGAGATCAACTCCGTCTGCAGTCGTGGTAAGGTGAAGGTGATGCTTTCTGCCGATTTTTTTGCCGTTTTTCTAAAATTGACAAAAAAGCTGTCATATTGTGGACGGCTGTGAACGAATACATTTTTCAAATGTATCTAAATATAGTTGTGTCCCCCTGCTGAAGAGGTTTCTGACTTTATTACCTCTGATTTGTTGTTTTGCTATAACTCGAAACTGTGACTGAGACTTGTTGCGCTAGTAGCAGAATGGGATTGCACACAGAAAAATTAAAATTCTTATGAATAAACTAGCCGAACGACAAAAAAATGCTGTCTAACCTGTTTTTTTATCAGACACGTCAGTCCGAATTCGGCTAGGCTAAATTTGTCTACTATTGGAAAATAGACCATTCGGTGGACCACCTATTCGAATTACGATGCAATCCTTGAACAAGCAATATTGATGATGATAAAATTCTATGGAAATACAGGTTGAACTCGTTTATCCGGAGATTCGGTTTCGAGTGCTTAGAAATCTCATATTCAATTTGTGAAATACGCCTGACTTGATGGAAAACACTGCTCATACTTTGCTGTTTCTAGTGCAGATGGAATGAACTCAGCATTGCCAACCTGAAACCAACGATTCGAATGAATCACTTGCGTTCATGTTCGCGTAGTTCTCTACATTTATACCTAGCATTGCTCCAAAGTTTTATTAATTTCTTTCAGTCAGGTTTTAATTGATTTTAAAAAGCAGGCAGTTGAAAAAACTAAACTTTGAGATCTAAAATATCAGTCAAGAGCAAGAAAATTGACTGACAGGTTAGTCGAGCAGTCATTTAGTACTGCAATTGAGAAAGAGAAACGCTGTCAGCAGTTCAGTAGTTATCCCAAGTAACAATTTGGGTTTTATTACACTCTTATGATGAAATTTAAGACCAAAATTGGTCATGAAGACCGTCATAAGAGTACAATAAAACTCACATTGTTGCTTGGGATGTCTATGTGCTGACTGATAAAAGAATACTCCCAGGTGTAAAACTGTATACGCTGAATGCGTTGTCTTCTTATTCACCTTCAAGTATCATGAAAAGCGCTTTTAACTCAGCGATTTTCTGATTATTGTTAAATATTTTTGCTTCAAACGAACGAAAAATATTCTAGGCGTCGTTTCAATGAAGAAAGCCATCAACTTTTAAGTGCGTGGTTGTGCTAAAACTTACCATATGTCATGCCACGTCGTAGTTTTGTAAATTTTTAGTACATTAACCAAGAAAACGACGTGTTTTTTTATTAGCATAGATATCAATTTGATCATAGTTAGTGCAACTGCAGTCAAACATGCGCTTGATGAAGAATAAATTAGGCTTTTCTTCGACTGTCGCAGTGGCCTTTTAACCCAATGCCCTTCTAGCATACGAAAAAAAATCTTCTATGGAGTTGTTTTTCCAACGATTTTTCTTCGGCGTAAATTCGTATTTTTATACTCTTGAGAATGAATGAAATATCGTTAGCGAAGAAAACAATAACAAGCATTAACGATCCTAAATGAGCCCCTTGAGAGACTCCGAAAATTACTTGTGTGGGGTTAGATGTCCTTTCTTTAAACTTAACTGTCTGTTGGCGGTTGATAAGGTGTACCATTTCAGCTGGTTTGTATATGAACGTGTTGTCTGTGTTAGAAAGCTGAGAAACCGTGAGGAAAATATATATAAGAATTTATACCTTCTCCTCTATCATTAATATCCATTATTTGACGATCAAAAACGATCTTTACTTCTTTGCGTTTCAATTTATAAAGAAAATTTCAATTGATGCGAAAAACTTGATAATCTGTCAATGAGTTATGAGCGTTCAGACACTTTATAATTTTGGAAAAGTTTTCAAATAGTTTTGGAGAGTTTACACGGCTTGAACTTGAATTATAGAAATAGTTGTGCCAACAGAAGTGATTTGCTTTTTGAACACTTAGGATAACTTAATTATTCCTCCGCAGATTATGCAAAAGTAAATTTCTTATTTCCTAGGAACAGCGTTTGTCGTTACTTCAGGATATTGAAAGAGGCAGCTTTGCACGTGTACCTTTCTTTGAATATAGACCAATTTGATGTCATGCAAATTGAAATGAACTGAAAATAGACGTGATGGTTTCCTCTTTTGATGGATTTTTTGACATGGGCTAATATATATTTAAAACTGATTGTCCATGTTTGTGCTGAAGGATCTTAGAATTTAATCAGATTTCACGTGCGGGTATAGTCTATAGAGTATGGCGGGGCATAAGTGCGATGTTCGAAGTTGTCATCTATTTTTGTGAGATATGAAGAAGAACAACAACAAAACATATTTTATAGTGATGCAGTAACTCAATGTCTTCACATTCAACTATAAATCATCTGGAATAATAGCGTTATATAAAATAAATTCTTCTTTCTTCTGATCAAGTGCCGATTCGCACTTTTACCCCACTAGCGGGGCAAAAGTGCGAAGTTTAATTCCATGAAATTAGCACAGCAGTAGCTAACAAAACCATAATATCTTCATTCTGCGATGTGTTTTGGTAAGGAATATTCTTAATTTGCACCTTCCCTATTTTCCGCTGGCGTACTGCAACCTCCACCAGATCGAAACTTTACCAAACGTTTTTTTTTTGTTTCACCAGCGTATAGACACTGTTTTTCTTCGGCCAGCATCTGTAGAGCACACAGTTTTCGGTAGATCTTCATCTGTAATATAGTACCTAAAACTGTATATAAAATTGAGTTTTTATGGCGGTTGATTTTACAATTCATGGAGGGAACGCTAGAAGACAGTAATGAAACAAAGAGTTGATAGAATCTAACAGATTAAGACCAGGAGTGAAGAGGAAAGAGCGGAAGATGAGGGAATAAGGGAGGGTCATATGAAGTAATGCTTAAGAAGTTGTGTACCACAATCTTTTATCCAAATTGAGAGATTCCATGGATCGAACCAAGCTGTAATCGGAGCATTACAGCCGGATTCGAACCATGTCCTCCCACCAGGACATGTGGCTCGCCAGTGGTAATGATCCTTTAAACCACAGAAGTGCTGGACAAAAGTCTTCACAACCCCCTTATTAAGCGTGTGAGGTATTACGAACTCTACCAACACTTGACATGTTGAGTTATTTTCAGACACAAATTGTGCTTCTTCCTCCGTTTACTGTAGAAACCACCAACAGTTGGTCTATTCTATCACGGAGAATAAAAATGTAGTTTCAACCATATTTACGGTTGTTTTACGCACAAACAGAAATTTCATTTTGTTTCAAACTGAAATGTATGATTGAAATGAGAATATCTATTGTTATTTCGATGTTAAACTCAATTTGAAAATACTTTACTTTTAATTCAAAACTGTTATTTTCTTGATTCAAATAGAATTTTGTTTTGAAACAAAAATATGTCTAGGTTTGGAGTTTTTCCGTTCTGTAATAGAAACGAAGCCTTTCCGCGAACACCCGCGTTGAGAATCGCGGCTAACACGCTGACAAACAAACAGCGTCACGCGCAGTACTTTATAAGTCGCAAGGACTTGCATAAGGTCGTCGTCCCGTCAGTAAAACGAGAGACTCTCGATCCAATAATCACACTTTTACCCCGTCAGTAAATCGAACTTTTGCCCCGCTAGGTGTTTGACGGGGTTACATCAAAACCGTTCTAAAATAACATTTACCCATAACTCTGCAACTATGCTTCGTAAACAGCAAATGTTTACGTCAGATTTAAGCTGTCAAAGTACTCACCCATCCATGCCAATGTAGTCAATTTACTCGGAATCCGCACTGATAAATCATTAAATCGCACTTTTACCATCATCGCTCTTTTATCCATCCTTCCTTACTTTCAATATTTAAAAATGAAATGCTGTTCGTGTGTCCGGTGTAGACTCGCATACCGCTGGACGGATTTTGACGAAACTAGGCATACACATTGCGTATGATGTGAGGAATGTTGTTAGCATGGTTTGAGACCCCTCCTCCATCTCCATCAAGGGTGGGGCTCCCATACAAATCAATCACAAATTTCTACATAACTCGGGAACTAATCAAGCAAATGGAACCACATTTGGTATGTAAAGGTTTTTGGAGGCAGAAATTTTTTTCTATGGTAGATTTAGACCCCTTCTTCTTCTAAGAGGGAGGGGTTCCCACACAAATAAAACAAAAATTTCCTTGTAACTCAACTATTAATCAAGCAAATGGAACCAAATTTGGCATGTGAGGGTTTCAAGAGATAAGATTTTTTTCTATAGTGGATTAAGATCCATCCTTTCTCTAAGAGGGGGGCTTCCATATAAATGAAACATGAATTTCTGCATAAATTGTTACGTGGGATTAGAAATTCGCGGTGATTTAGGAATATCTTGGTGAGAGACGTAAATGCTAACCACTACACCCCACTCCTTCCTCTTCAATCGTTAAAGTATTGAACCTAGTCCAAGTTGATGTCCTGAGAGTGAACAGTTATTCAAAAGTGAGCGAGCAGCCCCTTTTTTATCCGCTTGCATCCATACTCTGCAAGAATTTATTCAAAACTGATGTCTTGTTTGAAAACAGGGTTGACAGAATATTCATGCATGTGATGTGATGCAGCATTTCTCAAAGTGAGGAAAAAATAACGATAGTCTGATCCGAAAATAAGTTTTGAGCGTTTAATTTGTTGTTTTTCAATTACAGTAATGTTCCGATTTTGTCAGCCCCATGTTGAATTTTGGGCTGACAAAATGGGAAAACAGACAAAATCTGGAAATTTTTATTCAAAATTCAAGACTATAAAGCTTGCAATATCGAAGACTTCTACTAAAAATTAAATTTTAACCCTCAATTGGTCAACCGAAAGCTCAATGAACCGGGAACAGCACGCTGGTTCAGAACCTTTTTTGGTGCGCATTACCTTTGAGCGGGAAAACTTGGTTTTAGGTTTATGGCACCTTTGGAAGAGTTTCTTAAAATTAAAAGTTCTATTGTGCAGCGGAATTCAAATTTTGATTAATCCCCCTAAAAGTGCAATAAAAAATTTATTTTTTTTTCAGTTTCAATGTAACACATTGATGTGTTCTGCAAAGTTTTACAGAATATTATTACCAAAATTTTTTCTGAAGACAGTAACCTTCTATCTCTTCAGCAAAGATAAAAAAATCCTATTTCTCATATATGAAAAATCGTTAAAATCAGTTTTTCTATTTTAGCTGTTTTTGTAGTTGTTGTATGACTTTTTCCTGTTCAACAAAGTTGTACAAAAAGTAAAAATACACAACATTGCTGAATATAGTATACCTCTATCTTTGCTTGTTAAGGAATTATAGAACTTTTACTATAAAACTACCCGAATTTTGACACCAAATTACTCGCAAGAAGGCATCATTTTATTCAAAAACTCTCCCCAGAGAATCAGAATAGTTTCAAGCAGGCTGAAAAGCTGTATAAATTATGTTTATGAGCACAAAAACAAACAAAATTTACAGGCTGACAAAATCGGGATAAAAAGCTGATAAAATCGGGGGTAGACAAAATCGGGAGCTGACAAAATCGGAACATTACTGTATTAATGTACAGAGGACGTTAGCTAATTGATATTTTAACTGTCATTATTTCAACTGTTCGTATGTTATGAAGTATTATTGTGTTATAAGCACAATAAATGTGCTACATATGAACTATTTTCGAGGAAATTCGTGTAAATAATAACAATAATTATTTATTTTTTCCGTTCAACTTTTGTAGAAAGCACATGCCTTACAAATGGACAAGTTTGTTCAATGATTTTTTTCAAGAACAACACACAATCGGATTACAATACTTAATCAGTAAAGTTTCTCGGAAAAAATTCAGTTGCATTCTTCCTTATATCAATTTATTTCTATGGAGCAGAGATATATTTTGAACAGCAACGTCAGGTGTGCTTAAGTTTACGTTAAACCTCATTTTAATGAGTTTTTTGTGTCAGATTGCGTACGGCAAAGCCGTACACACTATCATATCGGCGACATACGGTGCGTAAAAGGTGTCCACCTCAGAGAGGTTCATGAGCGCTAATTCTACGCAGTAACTCATCCAACCCGAAAGTGTTAATTTTGCTAAAAAAAATGTAGGCTTCAAGTGTATAACTCAAAAACCCACTCCGACCGACCGGCGATGTGACCGATTTCGGCGAAAGCGAGCGCAAGCAGAAACAAAATCGAAAGTATCACCTTACTTCGGCACGGCATCAGTGTTTCGACGCAATAGCCCGTGCAATGAATCGAAACCAGCTTGAACAGCTCACTGGAAGCCGAACCGAAAAGAAAAAAAAAATAAAATAAACCTGCGGGCATACTAATTAAATGCGTTCAACGCCACCACCATACGATTTGCTGGGCTGGTAAATATTCATCACCCGGATTGCGGCGGAACTTCGGCACTGGCAGCAATTACTGGCACAACAGAGTGATGATCACCCGTAACGTGACACCCATCAACACTTGTGTCATCTCTGCAAAAATCCACTCCATCATTCCCTCTCGCCGAAAGCAAACCGTGCTAAAGTCAATGTACCACACATCTCTCATCTACTGTTGTCCCCCATGTGTACGACAGACCACGGAGGGATCGCTCCAGAACGCAATTGCCCGAGTTGGATGGCTGGCAGCACGGTCTTTTTTCAAGTTCTAGTTCAGGGTGAGGAACCCCCTGAAACCTAATTACCATAAAACAACAATAGCAGCTGGCCGATCGCGAACGTCGACGAATAGTTCAACGTTCTACGGTTACTAAGCACCGGCGATAGATGACGATAGTGCAAGCCCTGCTGCTTGTTTACGACCATTGGCCATGAACTGCACTCTTCAGGTGCACACTGGCCGATAACAAAAGGCAGCCCGCAACCATGGTCGACCTTTCGCGGCGCAAGAGAGCCCTACATGAGCGATCGCCCTGCGCTTCGCGTCCAGTTCGTTCCTGCCAGTAAGTGCCACAGAAGCAGCAGCACTGGCACTGGCACGGACAGGGCGTCCTTCAACAAGTTCAGCGACTTGTCCATGATTGGGCTGTTTTTACACGAGGGCCGTGTAGATACGCTGCTCACATTTATGGGAAATTACTTCCTTTTGTGGTCTCTTCTGCGCGCGCGGGGATCTGTTGATCTAGCAAAAGCCTAGCAGCACACATTGCTCTGCTGGCGGGGGGTACGGCGAGGAGGACGAGTAGGACGAGATGTGTACGATCTCTCGTGCATGACGCCAGCAGCAGCAGCGGCGAAGAGAACCACGCAACGCACAACACCTAGCTGAGCTCTAGTTTTGTTCCGCTTCTTCACTGACTTCGCTCAGTCAGTCAGTCAGCCAGCTCTATGCACCACCTCCTCCCATCATTCGCCATCACCGCCATCAAACCGTCCACAAGTTCTAGTTTCCTTTTTATTATGACTGTTTACTGTGTGGTGTAGTGCTTTTTCGGCTAACCTAGCCACTGCCACTGCCACTGTCTACTGTTTTCTTTTTTTCGATTCAACCTTTTTTAATTGCTTGTTAATGTTAATTCGAATCGCTTCAGCTGCGAATTGAATCATTGTAAATTCTAATGGATAGGCGGCGGTAGCAAACGACTACCGAACGAACAGGTAGGGTTTAGGGTATTCGCAATGTTGTTCCAGCGATCAACGCGGTCGTGAATTTGCGATAAAAGGTGACGATCAATTTTATTGCTGACGGCGAACCCCGATACCGCCACACCACACGATTGTTGCTTTTCAATCGAAAAACTTTAGCATTGACACCGTTATAGTGTGTTGCTGCTGTCAACTGCGTCGAAGCTGCTTCGTAGCTGTCATTTTGATCTCTCTCTATAGCCACGAATTCTCGCCAAACTACTGCCATCGACCTCTCACTGAAGCCGAGCTGAGAAGCGAGAAACACACTAAACCACTTCAAGACGCGGTTGCTCACTTCACGGTCACCGCACCGCAGCAGCCCCGCAGGCAGCACAGGTTGATAATTCGGAATTTCTCGGAAATTAGTCGCTTCAACTAAAAGAGAAAAAACTTATTTAACCTTGCGACTTGGGGTGAGCTATTTCTTAGGGAAACCGCGCGTTTCCTACTCGCACAGTTTATGTTCGTTCGTCTAATAGCCAAAGTCGACGCATCAAACATCTGTCACTTTGAGCTGTGCAAACGATCAAACATGTGCTGCTTGCAGGCGCGTCGCCTTGCGTTGGCAAGCTAAGCAAAATGGGACCAATGACATATTCGCCCATTTGAACGATGCCGCCGAATGAGGTTAATTGCTCAGAAATACGTCAAATTTTAGCTAAATTTTCCGACAACCCGTGCGTGAACAGTTTGAAATTGTTTCACTGGTTGCTTTTACACGGTGATGTAGGTAGGTACATCCTCCGAAAAGATTCGCCGCCGTTCGGCGCATTTTCGCGCAACAGCACCACCACCGTGTCAAGGAGTCGAAGACGGTGAGAAGCAGAGGAACCTGTTGTTACTACTTTCTGCTGCTGCTGCTGGTGGTGCCAGTGTGGAGCATAAATTAGCATAATTTCTGCACGCTGACATAATCATTAGAGGGCAAGTTCGGAGCCAGTTTCTTCATCATGCGTTTGCTGTGTGAGGCTGTCCAACAAGGTTAAATTTGTTGGGACATTTTTCCTCCAACACAATGCAGCCAGCCACGGCGATTGTGCATCTTGCGAAATAATGCTCGAAGTTGCAACCGCGGGAATCTCATTTGAAAAGTCAACTAGTCACGTGTTCTAAACAGTCGTTCACGCAGCAGCGGGATCTAAGCTTAGGCAATTTGAATTATTCAAACTGGTTAGCGACTGGAGGATATTAACACTTCGGGCTAAGAAACCCAATCGCTACTTGCGAACACACTTAAAACACGCACACATTTTCACACACGGAATGTTTTATTCATATGGTAATCACGTAGCCGCCGTGTCATCTCTAACCTAACCTCAAGATATTCACCACTCGCTAATAGCTGGGACAGGGAAAAAGTTCGAATCATTACGACGGTCGTTTGCCTCTATTATTGTCGCAAAAATAAACTAGATTCCAATCGATTGGTGAAGGGGGGGAGGGGCTCCGCCCCGTCACAGCCGAGAATCGCAAATCGAGCAATTCAAATTCGCGCAGTTACAGTACCTAGGACTATTTATTTTGCGCGCATTTTGATTTCGCACAGCTCATTTCGCTCCGAACGGAGACAGAGACACGGATATGACAGGGCCTCCATACGAAGTTGTTCATCACGATTAGAACATCCGTCGTGTCGAAATGATTGCGGTGGCATTGTTTTGACTTAAGAAACACAAAAATGTGAAACATAAATTTCCCAAAAGAACAAATAAGCCAATTTTTTCGCGGGCACTCATGAATATCTTGAGCATTGAGGTTCTACCAACCCCACCATTCGGGCGATCACATCACGTTCGAAATAATGTGATTTAGTCATAATGAGCTGAGGGTCTAAGAAAATACACAACACAACACAAAATGATTACTAATTTTGCGCACTGTCACAGAGCAAACCACCCAAAAAATGGCAAACTAACTGCTTGTTTAGCTTAATTTTGCAATAAGTTTTCACTTCAGCAATTTTTGAATGTTGTCTCGAAGATGCATAGTTTATGTTTATTTACATACATATGGCTGTTGTTTCTTTCTTCCTATGTCATGAACATCAGTTGATTCTACTGGAAAAGAAGCTTAAATATCGACATAAACTATTTGTCGAATGTCTTGTTTGTCTCAAAATTGTTTAGTGGTGATTCGATCGTTGGTGATTTGATGGTGATTCGGATTTATGGACTGAGGGATCTTGTTTACGGATTTCCATCTTGTTTATTTCTAATTACAGTCGTGGACAGGAAAGCCACTCTAATTTTCATCATTTCTTAGGTAGATTTAATGAATAATCCAAAAACTCTGCTGCTGATTTAACTCAAACACACTTACCTTCCGATCCGTGCCCTTTGAATTCACTAAAAAGCGATTAATAAAGCATTTGATTGAACTGAATTAATAAAGCATTACGCAACTGACTCTATATCTTAAATTCGTCGTACCGTTTTAAAATCCGTCCATCAAAAATTTTCGTCGTCCGAACTGAAAATCACAACAATGTTTACGAAGCTAACGCGCATGTATTTGTGTAGGGCGACATGACAAATGTTATTCTGCAAAATGTCTGCAGGTCAGGCAAGTTCTCCTGAGTAAATGAGTTATTTTCATTTATGAATGACGGAAATTAAAACGATTAGTCGACATTTTCTCCTTCGTCACACGAAAAAACGTAGGAAATTTGGCTGGTAGGACTTCTTTAATGATGAAAAGCATATAGATCTCAACTCACTTTGATTAGACTTAGACAAAAAACTAAAATATTAGGGAATAACTCATTTTGCATTGTGTGTAATAAAAATCGCTGATATTATCAATAATTTGTGTTGGATAGGACGGGAACAGGCAATTACGACGAAGTAGCAACATACCCTATATTTTCCTGGTTGAAATACGGGAAAAAGATGAAATATTTTCGTTTCTATTTTTTTCGCACATTTTGACGGTTCCGTATGATTTCTGTAGTGCGATAGAACTTCAAAATCCTTTCTCACTGTCAGGTGAATAAGATTATTCTTAATTCCCATGATAGCTAGAATCCTTGCCCTATTTGCCATTGATTAACTTAACTCATTTTACGCGATAATTTAAAGTCTTCAGAAAACATAATAAAAAGATGACTAAAATACGACGAAAAGACAACGAAGAGACGGCGCTAAGACGACGAAAATCCGACTAAAATTTGACAAAAAAGTTATGAAAAGATGCCGATAATACGACAAAAAGCTGATGAAAAGACGTCAAAACAACAAAAAAAAAAAACAATGAACACGACAAAAACCGTGTAAAAAGCGTTAAGATGGCTATAAATTACGCAAAAAGGTGACGAAAAGATTACGTATATACGACAGAAAGACAACGAAAAGACATTTTTGTTGTCTTGACGACAAATAGGACGAAGAAAACATGGGCAAAAAGTGACCAAAAGACAATAAAACGGCAAAACGATGTCAACAGGCGATGGAAAGATAACAAAAAATGAAGAAAAGACGACAAAATGACGTTGAAAACACGTAAAACACGATAAAAATGGCAAAAAGATGCGACGCCGAAGTAAGATAATAAAAATGACAAAAAGATCCTGAAAAGACGATAAAGTAATGGCAAAAAATGACGAAAAGACAAAAAAACGGCGAAACGACGACAAATAATGATGAGAAATAAACAAAAAAGAAGAAAAATTGACAAAAATGTCGTCGAAAAGTCACCAAGCCAGCAATAAAAAATACGGCAAAACGGAGTAATCCGCTGTGACGAAATACGATGGAAAGATGGCAAAAAGACTATGAAAAGATGACAAAAATACGACCGAGTGATGAAAAACAGACGACGAATATGAGGAAAAGCAGAACAGAAGAAGAGAAGACGAAAAGGCGGCGAAAAAATGACAAAAAAGACAACAATGAGATGACGAAAAGACAGCAAATAAACAACAAAAAGACGACGAAGAGGCGGTAAAAAGGCGACGAAAATGTGATGAAAGGTTTGCAAAAATACGATGAAAAGTTAACGAAAAGACGGAAAAACAGCGACATAAAAACAAAAAATGACAAAAAGACGTTTAAAAGTGTCAAGATGGTTACAAAACATACAAAAAAGACTACGAACATACAACAGAAAGACAATGAAAGAATGATGAGCACAGTAAAAAGACAACGTTTTTTTTATGTCAGCAAATAGGACAATAAAAATAGCAAAAAGTAATGAAAAGATAAAAAATGGCGAAACGACGACAAAAGACGATGGAAAAATAACAATAAAGTGAAGAAAACTCGACAAAAATGACGTCGAAAAGAGATCAAGGCAGTAATAAAAAAGACGACAAAAACGGTACAAAGCCGCGACGACCAAATCCGTTGAAAAGATGGCAAAAGGACTGAAAAGACGACAAAAATACCAATAAAAACAGAGAGAAGACAAAAAGACTGCGAAAAACACGGTCAAAAAAGACAACAAGACGACGAAAGGATAGTGTATAAGCGACATATGAAAGCATATAAACAGAATATAAAAGACGTCGAAGTGGCGATGAAAGAACAACGAAAATGCGGTGAAAAAATGACCAAAAAGAGATGCACAGGTGATAAAAATACGATGAAAAGTTGATGAAAAATGACAAATATACTACGGAAATAATATAACGAAATAAAAGACGGCGACAAAAAAAGACAAATGCACGACATAAAATGACAAAAAGACGTTCAAAAGATGAAGGGTGTGACAAAACACGTAAAAATAACGGTGACAGAAAACAAAGACTATACAGTAATGTTCCGATTTTGTCAGCTCCCGATTTTTTCTACCCCCGATTTATCAGCTTTTTCTCCCGATTTTGTCAGCCTATAAATTTTGTTTAACTTTTGTGCTTTTAAACATGATTTATAAAACTTTTCAGCCTGCTTGAAACTATTCTGAGTCTCTGGGGAGAGTTTTTGAATAAAATGATGCCTTCTTGCGAGTAATTCGGGGTCAAAATTAGAGTATTTTTATAATAAAAGTTCTATAGTTCCTAAATAAGCAAAGATAGAGGTAGACTATATTCAGCAATGTTGTGTATTTTTACTATTTGTACAACTTTGTTAAACAGGAAAAAGTCATATGACAACTACAAAAACAGCTAAAATAGAAAAACTGATTTTTACGATTTTTAATAGGATTTTTCTATCTTCACTGAAGAGATAGAAGGTTACTGTCTTCAGCAAAATTTCTTGTAATAATATGCTGTAAAACTTTGCTGAACACCTCAATGTGTTATATTGAAACTGTAGAAAAATAAATTGTTTATTGCACTTTTAGGGGGATTAATCAAAATTTGAATTTCGCTGGACGATAGAATTTTTAATTTTAAGAAACTCTACCAAAGGTTCCATAAACCTAAAACCAAGTTTTCCTGCTCAAAGCTAATGCGCACCAAAAAAGGTCCTGGACCAGTATGCTGTGCCCGGTTCATTGAGCTTTCGGTTGACCAATTGAGGGTTAAAATTTAATTTTTAGTAGAAGTCTTCGATATTGCAAGTTCTTAAGTCTTGAATTTTAAATAAAAATTTCCAGATTTTGTCAGTTTCCCCATTTTGTCAGCCCAAAATTCAACATGCGGCTATCAAAATCGGAACATTACTGTATTAGAATGATGAAAAGACAATGAAAAGACAACATTTTTGCTGACTTGCCAAATAGGACGAAGAAAAAATGGCAAAAAAGTGCCAAAAAGATAAAAAAAACAGCAAAACGACGATAAAATGATAACAAAAAAGCGATGAAAAGTCAAGAAAAATGTCATGGAAAAGCCGCCAAAACTGCAACAAACAAACGACAATAGTGACCAAAAACCATGACGACGAAATGAGATGAAATATGACAAAAACACCATGAAAAGATAACAAAAATACGTAAGAGGGATCACAAAAAGATGCTTAATTCGAAGAAAAGCAAGCAAAGAGATTTCAAAAAGATGGCGAAAAGGCGGCAAATAAACGAAAAAAGGCAACGAAAAGGCAGATAAAAGACGTATAAAATGCGATGCAATAATGACGAATTAGTGATGAAAAAATGGCAAAAATACGATGAAAAATGACAATAACAGTACGGAAGTAATTTGACGAAAAGACGCTAGAACAGAGGCAAAAAAAAAACAAAAAAATGACAAAAAGATGTTTAACAACACCAAGATAGTGACAAAACAGACAAAAAAGAGGGTAACAGGAAGACGATAAAAGAATAATGAAAAGACAGTTAAAAGACAACATTTATGTTGTCTTGTCACCAAATAGTTCGATGAAAAAAGGCAAAAAAGTGACAAAAAAACAAAAAAAAACGACAAAAGACGATGAAAGATAACAAAAAGCGTGGAAAAGTCGTTAAAAATGGCGTCGAAAGACACCAAAGCAAAAACAAAACAGACGACAAAAACGGCCGCGACGATGAAATACGATGAAAAGATGGCAAAAAGACCACGAAAAGGTGACAAAAATACGACAGAGAAATGGCGAATACGAAGAAAAGCAAACAAAAACCGGTGAAAATGTATCAAAAAAAAAACAATAAGATGACGAAAAGACAACAAATAAACGACAAAAAAACGACGAAAAGGCGGAGAAAAGTCGACGAAAATGCGATTCAAATAATGATGAATAAGTGATAAAAATGGCAAAAATACGACAAAAAGACGATGGAAAGTGAAAATAATTCTACGGAAGTATTAACGGACGGAAAGACGGAAAGACACCAAAATAGAGACAAAAAAACAAAAAAGCGACATAAAGGGACAAAATGGCGTTGAAAAAGCGTCAAGGGGGTGACAAAAAGACAATAAATATACGACAGAAAGACGCTGAAAAATAAAATATGACAACAAATGACAAAGACAACGAAAAGATAACGAATCGACGAAAATATGATGAAAAAGGGATGACAAATAGGTAATAAAAAAAAGGAAGATAATAAGGAAAGACGCCAAAAGAACAATAATGAGACGACAAAAAATGTCATAAAAGACAAAAACAAAAAGAAAAATGACGAAAATACTATAAGTAGAAACACGAAGCACGAAGAAACGATAAAAAGATGGCAAATGAGCGACGAAAAATACCGAAAAGGACTACAGATGAAGATCAAAAAGCGCCATCAAGGAGCATTCAAAAAGGAGTGGAATTTCAAATAATGTACTGTAAATAATGTGATTGACTGTAGTTTTTGGAGCGTCTTAGTAGAATACGAAACCTAAAATTATATAAAAAAGAAACTTTTCCAATTAAATTCTACTATGTATATTTATTCGCGACAGATACGTATTTCGTCTACAATTTGCAGGCTTCATCAGTGTCTGTTTTCGAACTTTATAATATGGGGGTTCGCCAAAAGTTACTGTAAGTTGGGAACCGCTGTACTGGTTGAACCTCCACAATCATTTCCATACCATACTTTATTATAATAAAAAGGCAATAATTAAACACTTTGTCGGATCGGTCTTTGAAACAGTTTGCAACATAGAAATACTGGCTGAATTCCATTTACATTTCAAATTACGTTGCTGGAAAAATCGCATGAGTTTACTAGCATCCAATCACAAATTTAAATTTCATGAAAAACTTTTAAACCAATACCTAAGCACTAAACTTATATAGCCTTACGGATGACGCAAATTTCAATCTATTCAACTCCGATTAGGAATTTTATTTTTCGTTCAGTCGTTCCTGTCCAACGTGTGTATAAGCCTCAAACCTGCTACGTCGTATTATAGTTCTTTGAAAAAGGTGAAATATTTATTCGCTATAATTATTCACCTGAAAAAAGGGTCACACACATGTATCGAGCATCCATTTGGTAGCAGGCCCAGGAAGCATTTGGCTCCCATTCCTTCCCATATAGCTAGTGACTCTATCAACACAGCAGAGAGGTTCTCAATCAAAAAGCGAAAGGGACACGTTAATTTCCACAGAATATACGCGCATATCTTTAACGAATCACTCCCCAGCCGAAACCAGTTTCGTTTCGACTGCTTCGCTGCTGCTAGTTCGCATTCGCAAGAGCCCAAAACACGACAACAATCCTCAACAACAAAAACAAAATGCCAACCTGTCTTCCTTAGGGACCTTTTTTTCTCGGTATTATCATACATGCGAAACCCTTTTACATCCTTTCCCTCCACATTTTTTTTCTCTCTCTCTCTCTCTCTCTCTCTCTCTCTCTCTCTCTCTCTCTCTGTCGAACATACATACGCGCACACACACATGCAAGGATTCGCCAAAACGTCGCTGGTGCTTGCTTATTATTATTTCGAAACTCCCTTCACTTTGCCGCCACGTTCGGTTTTAGTCAGCAGATCTGCGAGCTTGACTCGAGTCGGTCATTATTATCCCGTTGTTGATGCTTCGTTGTTGTAAAGCACTTCTTGTTGTTCTGCGCCAACAAAACACAGGGTGAACCGATGTTAGACATAAAAATGATTGGGCAGCTAAACAGGTTCCCGGGTCACCCTGTTTGGATTGCATTGCATTGCATCGCTGCTGCTTTGTTTGACTCCCCCTTCGCTGTTCAGTTCAGAAAACCCGAAAATGCATTTCGCTTCCCGTTAAAGCCGAAATTTGGCTGTCGCGCTATCTCTGTCTGTTCCACCTTTTTAAGGCTTGAAGGTTTGTGTTTTGCTGATCCACAATCTACACGCGGCGGCTGGCTGTGTCGTCATAGCAAACAACCCAAACCCCCGGCCCCGAGAGAAGCGAACGGCAAGCGTTGCGATGCGATCGACAAATGTGTGAAGGGCAAATAAGAAATAAAATTAGAAAGGGATTTTTGTTTTTCTTTCCGTTATGCGCCGAGCCGACCTGTGCTGTGGAGAGGAGCACTGCTGTGGAAGTGCAACCAGCACAGGATAACACAGCACAGTGACAGTGTGTGAAACTCTGACTCTGACGGATGGCTGGCACGGCGCTGGTTGTCTTCGTGCTGCTGCTTGCTCAAGCCCGAGGGCTGTCAAACACGTGAATTCCACTGCAGCAAAGAGAAATGCAACCGAAAATTGAGCCGTGCGTTAGTGGAAGTTTTCCAGAAATGCTGTTAATTTATGTATGGCTTTTCCTGATTTACTATTGAAGCTTCATTTAAAATCGGCTCTTAAAACATCTTCATTAAACGAATAGGGTAGGTTTGACAAACGCTTTATTGCCTTTATAAAAGTTACAGTCAATCTATAATCAATTCACCTTGAAGGATGTTTCCACCCATCCCATTCCCAACACATACACTTTTATTTGGACCTATCTTATATCAACCGTTGATCATTCGTTGATTACGTACGCCATCACCTCGGTCTTCGTCCCTGAATGCGTTCTTTCACGTTGAACCTCCACCTGATTTCCCCGTTTTCCCCATCAGCAAGACGAGCATGGTGGATGAAGCTAATAAAACTGCAACCTTGATAAGCAGCCAGCGAAGAAAAAGTGAATGTTGATAGTGTCTTTCCTGCAGACACATACAAACACACACACGAGCGCGCGCGCCCGTTGCACTGCAGGAACACCGAAAGAATCCCGGTTTTTTTCCTCAGCTTGTGCAATGTGCACTTGTGATGATAACACGTTGGTGGTGGTGGTACTGGCGGTGATGATGGTCGCAGTTCGCCTTTCCCCGAGCGACTCGGAACATAGCAGCAGACGACGACGTCAACATCAGCGGCACTGCTGCTATCTGTAATCAATGCAACAATATCATTATGTAAATAAGTCGAGTTGCTCCCTGGATTCCGCGCTGAATCTACCACACTCGGGTACCTGCAGGGGTACTGCAACGCAAGTTTGTAGCGCTTGTTCCGCAGGACACGTCGTCGTCATGCCCAAGAAGTGCACTTTCCTGTGCACTAGCTACTATTTACTATATACCTACACCGTAATCCCTTGATACTTTCACGTGTGATACCCTCTGCGGTGATAATGCTGCACCCGTTCGGTGTTTACGAAGTGATCTACTTAGCTAGCTGCTCCCCATGGTCTATGATATGTGCTGTAGGAAGCGTGCTGCTAAGAACACGGCGCGGCGGGGGCTATCTGATTGGCACCGGAGATAGAGGATGTAGTCGAATCGCTTTTCAAATCTTTGTTTACGAAGGTATTTACCCAGTAGTACGGAAGTGAATAATACCGGTAACTACCCCGGGGTGATGGTAGTTTGCGACTGAGAAGAAACGAAATAAAGAGTAATTGGTATTATTAGAGGTTACTGAATGTTCTACTGATCATTAAAAGAATATATTGGCGATATGACAAAACATCTCTGCGAAACCTTGGAACAATCACACTTTTATTAGGATTTTATTAAGATTAATTGAAAAGGATTTTAACATAATTCAATTTTTTTACCGGGTTCAATTGGGCTTTGTCAAAAAATATTCAAACTTTTAAGATGAAATATAATATTACTTTCTTCTAAAGCTTCAAAAAACTATGATAATATCAGTTTTTGCTCAACTCTCCTCCAAACACAGACATCAAAACGAAATATACCTTGCCACTTACAATTGGAAATTCGCAGAGTGGGAAAACCCTCGCAATATGCATAGTTTTTTAATTGACTTGAAGGTGATCGCACAAAATTCATGAAATTCCTAGCCTAGGAGTATATTATGGATGATTGAAAGCCAAAAATCAACGTTAAACATCATTTCCGAGTTTCAAATGGCACACATTAAATTATCCGCATTCAAAAAATTGCCTATGTGGTTTGCAAAGCATAATTTTGAAGCATTGTAATTAATCTTGGAATTCATAAAGTTATCGGGCGTTGATTTTTGGTTGTATAACTAAATACAAGCCATCCTAGTATGGCAAATATCTACATTGTAGAATTTTTCATGCAATTTATCCGACTTCACAAGTGCGTTAGTCAACGATTTTATTTATCATGATTGCAAGAATGCTTTAAGGGTGAGCTTTTTTGCGGTTGATAGTGCTATGGCTTATAAATTTGGTTTGTAAATTTTCTGTTGCGCCCAGATAAACATACAAACCTCAAAATTTTCCAGATCAATATGCTAGATTTTTGTTCCAAAGGAGACTGCGGTCTACAAAAACCTCAACATTTTGGAAGAAGGAAGCAAAATTATTCCAAATTTAATTTAGGATTTTCAAAAAACACTTGTAAAAAAGAGAGAAAAAGTAGCAAAGTTTAACCCTCTAACGGGCAACACCGTAAAAACGATACGATCAAGCTAATGACTATTTTATCATGAAAGTACACATAAAAAAACCTTAAGTTCTGATTTTCATGCAAAAATAATAATCTGGAGGAGCGCTAGGTAAGAAAAAGTCCAATTTCTCTTTTTCTTTTTTCACGTCTAACGCTCTGCCCAGATATTTTTTCAACTCAAATATATTACAAAATTAAAATAATGCATGAAATTTACTCAGAGAAATTTTTTTTAGGTCAATCATTTTGTTCTAGATGTCGTTTTCCTTCAAAAGTAAAAAACGGAATATTCGCGCTTTAATTATTTTCGGAATTTTTCGGAATTTTTGTTTTTGAGAGATGATAACTTTTGAATGCATGGTCAGAATGTTATGATATTAGTATCAAAATGTCAAAAAATCTGTTCTGAACAGATTTTGCATATTGCCAATTAAAAACAAATTTCGTATGCGGCTCTGGAGCTCGAAAAGCGAAGGCCGTCTACAGACGGTCTTACCCGTTAGAGGGTTAAAGGAATGCAAGATCCGTTGTTGAAGGCCAAAGAACTCCAAAAAATTATCCCAAATTAAGTTTAGAATTGTTTCAAAGGCGCTTCTGAAGGTCACGTCAGGTCAGAACAATATATAATCCGCTTCTGAAAGCCAAAAAATAATTCTAGTTCAACTCAAAATCGTCAGTAAAAAGGCCAGAAAAGGCTTCAAAAATAGAGTCCCAAATTGAGTCGAAAAAACACTTCTTTAAACCAGAAAAACTTCAAAAATATGATCCCAAATTGTGCTCAGAATCGCAGTCAAACGGTTTTAAAGACGTGAAAAGGTTAAAACTAAAAATTGTTTCAAATTAAGCCTGCAATCGCCTTCGAACTCTGTCCCAAAATACACTAATTGAGTTCTGAACCGCCGAAAAGCATTTCTAAAGATCAGAAAAAGTGCAAAAAAAACTCCCAAATCAAGCTCAGAATCATTGCAAAATGATTCTGAAGACCACAAAAACCCAAAATATAATTGATTGAGTGATGATGGAGGTCAGAATGGTTTTAAAAAGGTTTTAAAATGTCCCAAGAATATTCAAAATGAGCTCTGAGCTCACCGAAAAACGCTTCTTAAGACTAGAAAAGATGCAAAAAGAACTCATATTGAATTTAATTTTTTTTTTAATTATGAATTTAAAACTGTTTAAAACGCTTCTAGGAGGCTGAAAAGTTCAATACAAAATATGAAAGAACGAACAGCCCAAAATTAATTCTAAATTGGATACAAAATCGTCGACTATGATCCCAAATTAAGCCAAAAGCATCTCAGAAGAAGTCAAAACTGATAATGATCTCAAAGCAAAGAAAAGCCTGGGTACTAATTCCGTTATCGAAATTTGACCTTCTGTTTTTTATACGACAGACTTCGCAACCAGCTGTTAGAATACAGGACAGTGCGGGGTCAATGTCACGATCCTATTGACTCTAACAGCCTCTCCCTCTAACAGACCTCAAAAACCCAAAATATGGCTCCGATTTCAGGTCCGAATCGTCAAAAAATGCGCTTTTGGGAGTGTTTTTCCACGTTTAAGATCAGAAAATGTCCCAAAATACGCATTTTGAACAGTGAATCGCTGAAAAGCGCTTCTCAAGGTCAAAAAAGACCTGAAAAGATATTAAATTAAGCTTAAAATGCTCGAAAAATATCCAATCTGAGCCCTGAATCGCCGAAAATCGCTTCTTGAGGAAAGAAAAGCGTGAAAAAATCTTAAATTAAGCTCAGAATCGTCGAAATATAATATTCTGAAGACCAGCACAGCGAAACATATGGCTCCGAATTCAGGTCAGAATCGTCGGAAAACGCGTTTTTGGAACCGTTTTTCGATCTTTATTTCGGTCTTTATGTCAGAAAATGTCCCAAAATACCCATTTTGAACACTGAATCGCTGAAAAGCGCTTCTTAAAGTCTGGAAACATCTAAAGATGGTCTTAAATTAAGCTCACAATGCTAGAAAAATGATTCTAAAGACCATAAAAACCCAAAAAATAATTCCGAATCGTAATCAGAATCATCGAGAAATGCTTTTAAAGGTCAAACAATGTCCCAAAATACCCAATCTGAGCTCTGAATAACCAAAAAACACTTCTGGTAGTGAGAATAGAAGCAAAAAATCTCCAATAAGGCTCAAAATCGTAGAAAAATGATTCTAATACGCTTCTAAATGTCAGAAAAAGGCAAAACTGAAAATAATCTCTAATAAAACCAAGAGTCGCCGTGATGCGCTGTCCCAAAATACCCTAACTGAGCTCTCATTCACAAGAACATGTCAAAACATTTAAGGTTAGAAAAATCCTGAAATGGGCCTAGAATTGCCGAAAAATAGTTCTGAAGCCTAAATTGAATTCTGAATTTAGGTCAGAACCGTTGAAAAAGGTCAGAAAATGTCCCAAAAGTCTCACACTGTGCTCTGAAACGCTGTAAACGCTTCTTAAGCCAGAAAAGGTGCAAAAAGTGTCCCATATCATGCTTAGAGTCGTCAAAAAGTTGCTTCCAAAAGCCAAATAAAGGGCAAAACAAAATATGACTCGCTTCTGAAAGCCAAAAAATCTTCAAAAAATAATCCCTAATTAAGTTCAGAATCGTTGAGAATCCCTTCTATAGAAGAGCAGGGGCCCAAAAACCATAAATTCAAATTGAGTTCAAAATTGCTAAAAACGTTTCTAAACGTCAGACAATCAAAACACTACAATGATCCCAAATTAAGCCCAGAATCGCCATCAAACGCTGTTCCAAAGACCACATTGGGTTCTGAATCACCGAAAAACGTCTGAAGTTAGAAAAGGTGGTTAAAACCAAGGTTAGTTAAGAGAGGTTTTCTGATGTTGAAATTTGTTTTTCACCCCCGCTTGGTTACCCTTGACAATCACCGAAATTTTCAAAGCGGAAACTGTTGAATGTATAAACAACGTCGATGGTTGCTAACCAATCGTTCCGCGCACTTCTGTTCTACAAACTGTGAAAACTAGATCACCTATTTTAACTCACCTTGGTTAAAACATTCCAAATTAAGCTCACTGGCGTTGGAAAATGATTCTGAAAACTGAAAAAACCCAAAATGTGGGTCCGAATTCAGGTCAGAATCTTCGAAAAACGCGTTTTTGGAAGCGCTTTTCAAGCTTGAAGGTCAGAAAATGTTCCTAAATACCCATTTTGAATACAGAATCACTGAAAAACGCTTCTTAAAGTCAGAAAAGACAAAAAAAAATAAGCTCACAATGCTCGAGAAATGATTCTGAAGACCATAAAAATCAAAAATATAATTCCGAATCGAAGTCAGAATCGTCGAGAAATGTTTTTAAGGGCGTAAAAATTTCCCAAAATACTTCAAACAGCTCAGATAGCACTGGATCGCCGAAAAACGCTTCTTGAGGTAATAATAGGCGCAAAAACTCTTAAATTAGGCTCAAAATGTAATGAAAAATGATTCTGATATGCTTTTAAATGCCAGAAAAAATCAAAACTGAAAATAATACCAAATAAAGCCCAGTCACCTTCCAGCATTGGACAAAAGGTAGGAGTCACAACGACGACTTGTTAAGCGTAGCTAGGTATTTCCCCCGCTCCCCCTTACCTTTCCAATCTTTCCCCTCCATTTTCCAAAAAAAATCATTACTTTCCCCTACCGTCCCTTCATCGATTGTAGAACCATCGTTTTAAAAAAATATTAATAAAACTGAAGAAACAAAATTAGATATAATACTATCTAACATAGGTGTGCGGCAGTAGTTTAATTGCAAAAACATTTGGGTACCAACCGAAAGAGTATGGATTGGAGGTCTACATATCGAAATTTCTCAGTTTCATCCAGTTTATCATTCTTCGCACCGGAAACTCCATCACTTTACAAAAACAGTTCGGGTAACAATTAGGGAGTGCTGGACCAAAATCGACATGGCAACACTTTAAAAATGGGCCGATATGGAAGCAAGCATACTATATAATAAATTTTCAGGCACTGATTCATGCCTCGCGTAAGTTTTCAGAAGGACCTAAAAGTAACAATGAGAGATTCTCTTTGTGCCTCTTCTCTTTCGGTTGCACGGCCGGCGTTGCAAATGCACTTTAAACCATCAGCCTAGCATAAATCGATTGCTGGTATCACTAGCTAGCTAGTGGTCAAGAAAACTTGAAATGCATTTATGAAGCCGTAATAATCGGAAGAGAGGAAGACAAAAGAGAGTCTCTCATTGTTACTTAGCTCCTTTTGAAAAGTTACGCGAGATGCCTTCTACGAGCTAGGCTCATTCCAGAACCCCAAATGGCAGACATTGACCCATAGTATGGTTTATGTAATTTCTGCCACCTTGCCTATTATTGACTTTTGAATGTAAATTTTTTACTGGACGGTAGAAGAAAGCACTTAAACAAAGTGTTTAATAGTATCCAAACAGAGTGGGACAAGACGTGAAAGGGAATGCGTGGAAGGTTGGATATCAAAGAGCCATTGAGATAACGCCTTTTGAAGTATTTATAGCTTTCCTTTTTACCCAAGAGCAAGATCCGTCATCATCGGAGCAACTAACCTCGGTGCAACTAACCCAAGTAACAATTTGGGTTTTATTACACCCTTATGATGGTATTTAAGACCAAAAATGGTCTTGAAGACCCCCATAAGAGTACAATAAAACTCACATTGTTGCTTGGGAAATGCAGCTGATTTTCTTTTATCTTCTTGTTGTTCTTGTTTAATTCGTTGAACACAACCTTTCAAGAAGAAGAAGAAGAAGATTGTTTCAACTGACGGCGATTGAGAGTCAGACTCGATTTGTCGATGTTGACTAATTAATTATTGGATGCGTTTTATTGTGGGAAACGTTACTCAATTTTAAACCATTTGCATTTAAAGTTGCTGGCCTGCTACTAAATATTTCATAGAAAAGCTCACACGAAACCCTAAAAGCGAACGCCATGGTGAAGTGAAACCCGCTGCACCGACGCAGATTAAAGCCGTGTTTGAAGCGAAATTAAGCTATTTCAGTTGAAAACAGTTCCCTCATATATTTTCCGTGTCATAGCTTGCTTTCCAGGCGCGGACGACTATTACTATATCCCATGTGTGGCTGCTGCTGCTTCAGGAATAGGCATAAGAAGATACGTACGCCACATGCGTAGTCCCGCCTTCTTTTGTGTAAAGACAACTGAAATGCTATAAAAAGAAAAGCAGAGACATTATCGTCCTTAATTCGCTGCTCGACTTCCAAGCTGTACAGTGCAGTTTCCTCTTAGCCAGCGGTAATCCTTGTTTGGTAATCGTTGTTTGGAAATTTATTACACAAGTTCTTTCGATTATATTTTTTGCTTGGTACATAACCCTGTAAACTGGCGGCATGTACACTCACGGACTAGCTAATGTGAATCAATTTTCGTGCCTGTCTTGACGGTTGCAGCCGCAGCTTAGGAATAAGGTAGCACATAAGAGAGAGAACATGTTCGGACGGCAGGGAACAGAATTAAATCGCTCCTGAATTGAAAGCTGACTTTTAGACAATTGTCAGTGCGTACAAACGTGTAGAATTATTTGAATTTTGGTAAAACCAGATCGTGTAACGGCCTTTTTTATCGCCACCAACATATTATTGTGAAGATTTGAATTTTCTCCTAAATTTATTTAGTTGGACTGGATCGATGTATGCGTGAGGGAGGGAAATTTGCACAACTTCATAATGTTGAGAATTGTCTGGCAATATTATCATAGTAAAAACAGTAATGGACCAAATACTACTCCCTGCGGTACACCAAGTAAAATGTCGCAAGAAACGTTGAAGCATCTATTAGTGATGCCAATAATTAATTGAATATAAAATTATTTAGCCAAGACAGCTTTAGGTCATGTTACAAAGATTTACTAACATCAACGAGAAGTTAAATGGTAGGGCCTGTTTCGTCAATGACGTGTGGATGCGACGCCATTCTCCTGTACTCAGTCAGTTAGACGGAAGAAACGTTTCCATTGTTAAACAAATGTACCGGTTTATTTGTTTAGTGGATGTAAAAGATAAACAAAAATCCGTGTAAGGCTTTAAATTATCCAATGTTATTAAACATCGGGTACCAGCTGGGAAATTCATTGTATTACGATTGAGGAAAGTTTATTCAGTTGTTCAAGTAATGCGGAATGGCAGATGTTTTCAAACTACGAAAGATTTTTCAAATGTATTTCGATTTACATAGCTGATTTTAGCAGACATGAGCAAGAGCTGAATAATTTTGTTGGTAAAAACAGAACAACGATAATTGCAAACAGTCCCTCAGGCTCTTTTGCACAGATCTCTGTCTTTGGTAGAAGATTCAAATCCTGCCAAAAGCATCTTCTAAAACAACGTCATACAAACGACGTGCGTTTTCTAACTTCAACCCTGACGCACCGGTCACCCGAGGGTTTGTATCTTTGCTCGCTCTGTAAGAATCACGCGCTGTGATGTTTCTCTCCCGATGCGTACCGCCGCCGGCCACCGGCCGCCAGTCGCCTCCGCCACTAATCGGAAGCACTTTGCGGCGCTTATCAGTGAGCTGGTCACAGACTACATCCACAGCAAGCCAGCAAGCAAGCGGTAGTCTGCGGTGACCTACTTTTGGGTACGTGATGATAAAAGAAAACAGAGCGCTATCGCTATCTGTTGCACTTGCTACTAGGAGCTACCATGAAAAAAAAGGGAAGAAAGCCTCCGGGATACTACCTAGTATCATACGGCTGAAACGTTGCTGTTGATGCACGTCGTCATCTAAGGAATCCAGAATGCTCGATTCGGTCTTTATTCTTCTGGTTAGATACGTGATCAAAACAGAGAGGAACTAAAAAACACATCCTCAACCGGTTTGATCCGCTGTTTGGAGAACCTGCTTCTTCGGTCCGGTCACCACACTGCGGAAAACCAATTTCGAAACTAATAATCAAAGACGTTGTTCCTGTTTGCGGCGGTTTTTTTTTTATTGAGCCAAGCGCTCGATGAACTTCAAATTTTAATTTTCGATGTCCATCGAGTGTGTGAGAGTGGGTTTACGTGTCTTCGGCATCGATCGAGGGTAAGTTTCGATCTCCTATCGGAACGTTCATCCTTATTTATGGCAGGTTGTTGGCTCTGCTGCTGCGAAAGGTTTTTTTTCTCTGTTTTGCTGAAACCCGATTTCGACGCAGATTAGCGTCGCTTTAAATTCGCTGATTATCGAATCCTTTTGCAGCAGTTTGCCAAAAAATAAAAAATGCAAAACTGAAGTTTGCTTTTTTGCGCTGATTTACAAACTTGATTATTTATGGGGTTCAGCAGCATGGCAACGGTAGAAACTGGAGAAGTTCTTGGAATTTAGTTATTCTCACAACGCATAAATTCGTCGTCACGTTCACCCACCCCCAGACAACACTCGGCGCTCAGCTCAGCTCAGCAGGAACCACCAGGAAGGTTAGTGGTAACTTGTAGGTAACACTTCAATGCTAACCATATTTTTTTTCCTTTAACTTTCCACACTACAGCTCTGCCCTGGGATAACGCGAATTCTCACCCGTTTTAGCCGGCATGCGTGCGCCCCAATCGGACGGGATTCGGGACGCCACCAGAATGCGAATGTTTTCGGAGAAGGGTCACTGCACGAATATCGGCCACAATTACGATGGGTTCTACCACTGCAGGCATAAGTGACTTGTGACTTGACCTGCGTGAAAGGGACGGGATTATTGTTACTTGATTTACTAGTAGGAAGCTCGGGAGGATAGTTTAGTAACGCGCCGCACGGTCGTTGTTACACCAAAAGCCCGAACGGAGTGTTTTTTAAACAATTGTTGCCTGTTTCTGTTGCTCGGTTGGTTGATTTTAGAGAAAATCCTTTTAGTAGAGAGTGAGAGGTTGTAGAGGATAAAAAGTTAGTGTTTTCTGATCTTTATACTGTTGACCGAGAAGTTGTAAGGGAAGAAGGAAGACTACGTGCGTAGATAGGATTCCCCTCGAAAGCAGCCACGAAGATGATGAAAAGAAGATGGTCCAACAACGGCGGATTCACGTCGTTGCGGATGCTGGACGAGAGCAGTTCCGAGGTGACGTCCTCTTCGGCCGCGCTGGTGATGTCGCCCGGCATGACCATGTCGCCAACGTCGCTCGGTTCGCCTGAGTACAACGAGCTGGAACTGTGGGGTGCGTACGAAGAGAACGCCTACAACGGCCACTCGGTGCTGTCGAACGGGAACAACAACGTTGGTGGGTGCGGGGCAGCCAGCAATCTGTTGATGAACGGAATCGTCGGCAACAACAACCTGAACGGGATGATGAACATGGCCGGCCAGGCGGCGGCCGCGGTGCAGGCCGCCAACGGCAACCAGATCCAGCACATCGTCGGCAACCTGATCAACGGGATGACGCAGAACCAGACGCTGATACCGCCCCTGCCGTCGATCATACAGATGAACACACCCCGCAGCGAGTCCGTTAACTCGATTTCGTCAGGTGAGTCTAGGTTACATTTAAGTTTGTAACATATTAAAATAGTACTCGTGGTAAGCTTGGGAAAATTGGCTGTTAGCATCCCGTTTCGTTGCTGATTTTTTCACAGCCAATCGATCCAGATACTGAAATCAATTGAATACCAATACTGTATCATTCTCATTCTAAGCTCTTTAGGACATTTAACCCGAAAGTTGCCCGTCTACATTATCTACTTCTTTTAAATATTAGAATAATTGGACTATCGAATATCCAAATGTTGAAGAATTTAGAGATTTAGATACTCAGAGGCAATTTGCTAAACATAAGTATCCATGAATTCCAAAACAAAAGAGTCCAATAATTGGACATTGTATGAATCCAAACGCTTAAGAATTCGCCAATTCAAATATCTTGTATGTAGGCTGAAGTTAGAAGTAGATTGAAAATACTGTCCCGTACCCTAACACTGCCAATCAACTTCAGCACCGACTGTTTGCCAAAAATTTTGGATACTTTTTCAAAAGCTGCTATAGAATCCTCTGCCTTGAGATATTTCCGCAAATATGCCTTTGTTAGTACCCAAAAAGATTCGATACAGTGTGAAGGATTCATCGGTTTTGGTACGAATTTGACTCCATTGGTTTTGTACCACACTGATGCTAAACCTGATGGAAAACGGTACTGAAACATCTTGTTTCCAGTTCATGGACAACAGGTACCCCTCCGAGCATTCTCGAATGTAAACGTCAGTTTTCATTGTGTCAGTTGTCACACAAATAGTTTATCACACTAGTGCCGTTTTTCCGAGTAAAATAGACTCAACCGATGCGATGGCTTCCTCTGCTTGTTATATGTGCAGTTCTTTTCTTACACGATCAACGTTCGATTTCGATGTTAACAGATTTTTGCGCATATCTCAAACGATAGTACACTTCTTATGGACGAAAGCTTGTATAATTTTTGGTTCTAGTTTTGGTCCACATGACCCGATTTGCGGCTAGATTTTGTCTTGTCCTGGAAGGTACCCTTCTCAGCATTCTTCTGCATCAGACACGAATTCGCCGGAATGGTGTAAAGTGCTACTGGTGAATATGGCGGGTGAAATAAAACATTCCAGTCACTGTTTCCTAAGTATTTTTGGCAGGTACGGCAATAGCATCAGCGTGACAAATTGCAGACGAGCAGGCGATGCATATCTAATCTAATCTCACACTAACACAGCCAATTCTGGAAGGCATCCTGGAAAATGACGATTACTTGAATCAATCATTTTTCTTGTCAACGGCCAGGCCAACTGCGCAGCATGTACCGCAGAGAGAATTCCAAGGAATCAAGTGGAACTAGAAAAAATACCTAATTCCATCAAACTCCTTGAAATCAAGGGAAGGAAGAAAGCGTGGACCTCCCGTACCAAACGCTTCCCATATACATAGATAATGATTTATTTACAGTCGTTGGGAGTATCTTTGCTAATAAGGGTTAAGTGATACTCCGGACCCTCAGGGATGAACTAATGGCATTTAGACCAGAAGCCAGGCTGCAATTGGCCAAGGATATAGCGCCTTTTTTCGCTCTCTGAAAATAGATTAGTTTACCAAAAAATTAGTATAAATCATATAATACTTGAAATTAAAGTCGTGTGGTTTAATGGTTGCCTAAAACTACATTTGTAAGGTTAGGAACTGAAAACCGCACGACCCCGCACCTCCTAGCTTGGCTACTCAATTATACAAATTGAAGTATTTCCAGGTATGGCCACGTAGAGGCGCTAGGTAGGGGCTTGGGATGGCTAGAGCTATGTTGGGCGCTTCTTCCTAGTTGCCTTCCCCATTTCATACCCGCAGACGAGCAGGCGATGCATATTCTATGCACTTTTCTAGCAATTTAGACGGATTCTGTTGTCTTGTTAGGACTGCCTTTACAGCTTCGACAGTCGGTAACCAATACACTTATAATGAAATGTTATGAAATTTTGGTTTACTCTGATATAGGGTTTATTTCTAATTCCCGTCGTAGTAAGTAAAGCCATTCTAATTTGCATCATTTGTTGGATGAATTTAATGAATACTCCAAAAGTTCTTGTGCTGATTTGACTAAAACACACTTACCTTCCGATCCGTGAACTTTGAAATCAGTGAAAAGCGATTATTAAAGCATATTATTGAAATTACGCAACTGACTTTATTTCTTAAATTCGTCGTACCGTTTTAAAATCCGTCCATCAAAATTTTTCATCGTCCGAACTAAAAATCACAACAATGTTTACGAAGCTAACGCGCATGTATTTGTGTAGGACGGCATGACATATGTTATTCTGCAAAATTTCTGCAGGTCAGGCAAGTTTTCCTGGCTGTAAAATAACGACAATGCCTTGCGTGAGTTACTTTCATTTATGAATGACGGAAATTAAAACGATTGGTCGACATTTTCTTCTTCGTCGCAGGAAAAAACGTACACACTTAATTTTTTTTTACCGAACTCTGAGCAGCCGAACGTTCGGTAAAATTCGATGGTGCCAATCGACGTTTACGGATCATTAGTAATGTTTGGCATCATAAAAATTTTTTACCGAATGTACTGCTGCTCAGAGTTCGGTAAAATTTACGATATTTTACCGAACTCGGTACTTTTATTAAGTGTGTAGGAAATTTGGCTGGTAGGATTTCTTTAATGATAAAATGCATTTAAATAGATCTCAGCTCACTTTGATTGATCGTGTATGATAGACAACAAACTAAAATATTAGGGAATAACTAGTTTTGCATTGTGTGTCATAAAAATGCTGAAATTTTTAATAATTTGTGTTGGATGGGACGGGAATAGGCAATTACGACGAAGCAGCAACATACCCTATATCAAAACTTGACAAAAAAAAACCAAAAAATGCTGATTGCCAAATTCAAAATTTCAAGAATAACATCATGAGAAATGCTGAAAATCTAGAAATCTGACGCCTAATTGAATAAATTAATAATTCCTAAACTTGAGACTTTAGAAGTCTGAATCCCATCTTGCACTTATTGATTATTGATAAGGTTTTCCTCTCATTGCCGATTAGCTATCTCTCAGTGACTGGAACCTGAGAGCTCCAGTGCTTGATTCTCTATTGCAACCGAGCTAGGTACTTTAATTGCCACCTTTTATGAAACTCTGCCAACTGCCAGTCGCCTGTCAGTCAGTGCCTGATTCTGTTCATATAAATTGCCGAATAATGTGCATCTGGAAGCTATTGTAGGGATGCTCCAATTAGTCAGTGATGAATCATACGGAAGGAGCTCAGAGCTCTCGAGCTAAGGAATCCCTTCCACATGAACCAGGAGTGTGACCACGTCTTCAGTATACATTGAGCAGCGTGATCCTCAAGAACACACAGCAAATGGTATTTAGCTGACTTGACTGCTGCTTCCCATTATCCTCCGAAATGAGGAATTTTTAAAATTATCGTACATGTTTGGGTCGAAGGTTCTTAGAATTTTATGAAATTTTGCAAGTGAGCAAGTTTATGAACTTATCAAAGAAAACGATATCTAAACAAGTTGAGATAGCTTGTTTTTCCAGAGAACTCCAAGGAAAATTTTTCGAATTTCTCGGACATCGCTGATTTCAAACTCTTTCATAACAATTGAATAAAGCGACGTAGAATTTTTTTAGCACAAAATTTTCCCCATCAGTCTAAAGAAATTCCAAGAATTGAAAAACATTCTGTGAAAACTTTTTATTCATTTATTAAGGGGACATGAACGACTAAAAATTTTGAAAAAATCACAAACAAAAAAGTTTTTTCCAACATGTTAAAAATCGCGTTGAAAATCGTGTTTTCACGGGAGCCGTCCAAAAGAGCGAATAGTGGAACATTTTTCCTAGTGTCTTATGCTTTCATTTTATCATTTATGGTCTTAAGCACTTTTGTTCGTATGAATCCCCCTTATATCAAAGTGTCAAAAGTTAGTCATCGCTTAATATGATAAAAAAAAATATCTCTTTTGTATTAGAAAATGTGGACATAGTTTCTTCAGCAAAGTTGTAAATAATGTAAAAACAAGCAACTTTGCTGAAGAAATAACATTTCTATCTTTATCGAGTGCTGAACTATAGAGCATACCCTTTGAAACTTCGTTAAAAATTAGTTTTTCATACTTAGTTTTGGTTAGTTGCATTTTACAAGAATGCAATGTTCTAGGCAATTATCAAAGCACTCAAAACACACGTTTTTGCTGAAGACCGTAAATCTCTTGAACCTTTACTTGCTGAGTTATCACATATTCAAGCTTTAAATTTCCATTGGCTTCACGAGCCTATGGGCCAAAATGGGGCAAATGAAATTCGCTATAGGCTCGATACACGTCTACTTTTTTGTGTTAGTAGATAGACACATGGTTTCTTAAAAAAAGTTATATAAAATATAAAGGCAAACAACTTTGCTAAAGAAATGATATTTCTATCTCAATCAAGTGTAGAGCTATAAAGCATTTTTTTTTTTGGAAATTCTCTGAAAATTAGTTTTTCATACTTAGCTTATGTTGGTTACATTTTACACGAATATATTGTTCTAGGCGATTATCGAAGGACTCAAAACACACGTTTCTGCAGAAGGTTGCAAATCTCTAGAACCTTTCCTTACATAGTTATCGGTTATTTTAGCGATTTTCCTTTACTTCACGAGCCAAAAGTGATAACTTTGTAAGGGAAGGTCCTAGAGATTTGCAATCTTCTGCAGAAACGTGTGTTTTGAGTCCTTCGATAATCGCCTAGAACAATATATTCGTGTAAAATGTAACCAACATAAGCTAAGTATTGGCGGTATAATTGGCAAAATAAAACCAAATTAGGTATTAGACTGCCTAATGTAGCGGGCGGCAGTAGTTTAGTTAGTAAAACAGTTGGGTACAAAGCCAAAGAAAGTCCCCAGCTGCCATTGCCCCGATATATTTTTGGTCTATATCAAAATTTTCCAGTTCATCCAATTAATCATTCTTCGCATCAGACGCTTCCTCACTTTCCAAAAAAATTCGAGAAGGTATTTTCGTTACACGAAGTGCGGGCAAAATCCATTGGAATTTTAATCTGCCAAACGCCGAACCCATTTGGGCAATTTTCAAAATTATTTTACATGTTTTGGCCACAATGCACAGTGGTCCAAACACTCCAAACAGCGAAATATGTGATCGTGTGATATTGTGTCGAAACGTGGAGTTTTTCGCATGTAGTGACTTTAGAACATTTCTTGGTATAACAAGTACCTTCTTGTGAGAAAAATCTTTGAGTGATTAATTCTCATAAAAGTGAGATACGAAATTTATTTTCTCGTATATTCGAGATACAGGTTTGGTACTTTCGACAAAGTTGTAGTAAATATTAATATAAACAACTTTGTCAAAGACACCATACTTGTATCTCTTCGTGGAAATTATCTATGCAGCGTTATTCGTGGACAAACCCTTTAAAACAGTTTTTAAACTCTGACTTATTCTGGTCAACTTTTACGTGTTCTTAGTGTTCTAGAAAGATGTTTATCTTGCTAAAATCAACGTTTCTGTAGAACATTATTATATGTCATTTTCTGAAGTCTCGGAGGTTTTAAGCTTTTTTGCAGAAAAATAGTACTTCTTTGAGCTTAAATATTTCCCAAGGTGGCAAATGGTGGCAGATTAAACAACCCCTACTTAAAAATACAACAAAAAACCTATTAAAGCAAGTGTCAATTGTCTGTATCTGTTTGTATCTTCAAAAGTTATAGTTGTTTTAAAAATTCATCTCAGTCATGTTTACAGAACAATTAAACTGTACTTCGGATGCAATAAGCGCCATTTTGTTTACGTTGACAATCTCTTCCTAACAAGTTAAGTTACCAGCAATTTTTCGCCTATTTTCGAATCGAAAATGAATGTAGACTAAAAATTATTTGACGCAATTAATAAGAGAAAAGCTTAAAACCTCCGAAACTTCAGAAAATGACATATAATAATGTTCTGCAGAAACGTTGATTTTAGCAAGATAAACAATTTTCTATAACACTAAGAACACGTAAAAGTTGACTAAAATAAGTCAGGGTTTAAAAACTGTTTTAAAGGGTTTGTCCACGAATAACGCTTGATAGATAATTTCCATGAAGAGATACAAGTATGGTGTCTTCGACAAAGTTGTTTGTATTGATACTTACTACAACTTTGCCGAAAGTACCAAACCTGTATCTTGAATATACGAGAAAATAAATTTCGTATCTCACATTTAAGGGAATTAACCACTCAAAGATTTCTTTCACAACAAGGTAGTTGTTATACCAAGAAATGTTCCTCAATTTTCTATTCTTTCCCCTTCACGTCTTGTCTCGCCCGGGAATTATTATCAACATCTTTGGTTCATTACTTTCTTCTTCAATTTTCGTCATCCCTTGGAAAGTCTATTGTTAAAAAAAAATATTCAGACGCCTGATTTCATTAAGAGGACACGAACGACCAACAATTTTGAAAATATCACAACCTTTTTAAGTCAGATTTCGATTCTACAGAAGTTTCCGCTTATTTCGATACTATTTTTGTAATGATCCAACCACATGAGGTGGATAAAAACCGATCATACACATAAATATTCCCGTGTCGCTCGGAACAAACTCGTCGTAATAAAAACCCCGCTCAACAGTGGTTCAAAAGGACGAAAAGTGGAACTTTTTTCCTAGTGTCTTTTGCTTTCGTTTTCCCATTTATGGTTTTTAGCACTTTTCTTCGTATGAATATTCTATAATTTAAAAATGTCAAAAGTTAGTCATCGCTTACTATAATGAAAATAAAAAATACCTTTTTTGCGTTAGGAAATATAGACAGAATTCTTCTATAATTTCTATCTTTATCGAGTGCTGAACTATACAGCATATTCTTTAAAAATTAGTTTTTCATACTTAGCTTATGTTGGTTACATTTTACACGAATATATTGTTCTAGGCGATTATCGAAGGACTCAAAACACACGTTTCTGCAGAAGGTTGCAAATCTCTAGAACCTTTCCTTACATAGTTATCGGTTATTTTAGCGATTTTCCTTTACTTCACGAGCCAAAAGTGATAACTTTGTAAGGGAAGGTCCTAGAGATTTGCAATCTTCTGCAGAAACGTGTGTTTTGAGTCCTTCGATAATCGCCTAGAACAATATATTCGTGTAAAATGTAACCAACATAAGCTAAGTATGAAAAACTAATTTTTAAAGAATATGCTGTATAGTTCAGCACTCGATAAAGATAGAAATTATAGAAGAATTCTGTCTATATTTCCTAACGCAAAAAAGGTATTTTTTATTTTCATTATAGTAAGCGATGACTAACTTTTGACATTTTTAAATTATAGAATATTCATACGAAGAAAAGTGCTAAAAACCATAAATGGGAAAACGAAAGCAAAAGACACTAGGAAAAAAGTTCCACTTTTCGTCCTTTTGAACCACTGTTGAGCGGGGTTTTTATTACGACGAGTTTGTTCCGAGCGACACGGGAATATTTATGTGTATGATCGGTTTTTATCCACCTCATGTGGTTGGATCATTACAAAAATAGTATCGAAATAAGCGGAAACTTCTGTAGAATCGAAATCTGACTTAAAAAGGTTGTGATATTTTCAAAATTGTTGGTCGTTCGTGTCCTCTTAATGAAATCAGGCGTCTGAATATTTTTTTTTAACAATAGACTTTCCAAGGGATGACGAAAATTGAAGAAGAAAGTAATGAACCAAAGATGTTGATAATAATTCCCGGGCGAGACAAGACGTGAAGGGGAAAGAATAGAAAATTGAGGAACATTTCTTGGTATAACAACTACCTTGTTGTGAAAGAAATCTTTGAGTGGTTAATTCCCTTAAATGTGAGATACGAAATTTATTTTCTCGTATATTCAAGATACAGGTTTGGTACTTTCGGCAAAGTTGTAGTAAGTATCAATACAAACAACTTTGTCGAAGACACCATACTTGTATCTCTTCATGGAAATTATCTATCAAGCGTTATTCGTGGACAAACCCTTTAAAACAGTTTTTAAACCCTGACTTATTTTAGTCAACTTTTACGTGTTCTTAGTGTTATAGAAAATTGTTTATCTTGCTAAAATCAACGTTTCTGCAGAACATTATTATATGTCATTTTCTGAAGTTTCGGAGGTTTTAAGCTTTTCTCTTATTAATTGCGTCAAATAATTTTTAGTCTACATTCATTTTCGATTCGAAAATAGGCGAAAAATTGCTGGTAACTTAACTTGTTAGGAAGAGATTGTCAACGTAAACAAAATGGCGTTTATTGCATCCGAAGTACAGTTTAATTGTTCTGTAAACATGACTGAGATGAATTTTTAAAACAACTATAACTTTTGAAGATACAAACAGATACAGACAATTGACACTTGCTTTAATAGGTTTTTTGTTGTATTTTTAAGTAGGGGTTGTTTAATCTGCCACCATTTGCCACCTTGGGAAATATTTAAGCTCAAAGAAGTACTATTTTTCTGCAAAAAAGCTTAAAACCTCCGAGACTTCAGAAAATGACATATAATAATGTTCTACAGAAACGTTGATTTTAGCAAGATAAACATCTTTCTAGAACACTAAGAACACGTAAAAGTTGACCAGAATAAGTCAGAGTTTAAAAACTGTTTTAAAGGGTTTGTCCACGAATAACGCTGCATAGATAATTTCCACGAAGAGATACAAGTATGGTGTCTTTGACAAAGTTGTTTATATTAATATTTACTACAACTTTGTCGAAAGTACCAAACCTGTATCTCGAATATACGAGAAAATAAATTTCGTATCTCACTTTTATGAGAATTAATCACTCAAAGATTTTTCTCACAAGAAGGTACTTGTTATACCAAGAAATGTTCTAAAGTCACTACATGCGAAAAACTCCACGTTTCGACACAATATCACACGATCACATATTTCGCTGTTTGGAGTGTTTGGACCACTGTGCATTGTGGCCAAAACATGTAAAATAATTTTGAAAATTGCCCAAATGGGTTCGGCGTTTGGCAGATTAAAATTCCAATGGATTTTGCCCGCACTTCGTGTAACGAAAATACCTTCTCGAATTTTTTTGGAAAGTGAGGAAGCGTCTGATGCGAAGAATGATTAATTGGATGAACTGGAAAATTTTGATATAGACCAAAAATATATCGGGGCAATGGCAGCTGGGGACTTTCTTTGGCTTTGTACCCAACTGTTTTACTAACTAAACTACTGCCGCCCGCTACATTAGGCAGTCTAATACCTAATTTGGTTTTATTTTGCCAATTATACCGCCAATGCCAATACAACCGAGCAGATAGAGTGTTATCTACTCGGTCCGTGCGATAGAACCAAAGCAG
This sequence comes from Sabethes cyaneus, assembly GCF_943734655.1. Lineage (NCBI taxonomy): Eukaryota > Metazoa > Arthropoda > Insecta > Diptera > Culicidae > Sabethes > Sabethes cyaneus. Next base: position 19,860,900 of record NC_071354.1, on the reverse strand, counting down.
TACGTTGTCGGCGTTTGCACGGCAAATCTCGGATGAAATCCACCAACGGGTGTGTTTTTTCTTTCTTATTTACTTGTATATGACTATACGCGGTTATGATGTGAACTATTTTGGAATAGTTTGGAAACCTTCTTGGTTTTCCGTACTGTGTAGTAAGCTAAATTAGTACTTCAGCTGATTTCGAGATACTGCAAAATTCGTTCCATTGTCCCGAAAATATATTCAGCCTCTTCTCGCATGATTTTACGTGAAAAGTTCCTTAAGCAACAACTGTATGTATGATTAATGCAGTGCAGTGTTGTTGACAGATATAACTGCTTCAACGAATTATACAAGTTGATTGCTTTTTTCTTGTTTAATTTACGACATTGTTATTGCTATTCTCCTTATTTAATGGTTTTCTAGCTGCCTCGGAACTTTTTCCGAAGTTTATACCTTGAGAAAGCATTGAAATAAACTGGTCGAAACGTCGGAAAGAATTTATACTTCGTTCTAATTTTCATTTACCTGGGCTAGCAGAAAAGGGTAGAATCTCGCACTTAATCGTGACTGACTGGAATTAATTATTTCATGGTTTTTTTGTTGTTTTGTTATTTTACTATTTCAATTTGTTTTGTAGCAATAACCTATTTATACATAAAATCAGTCATAAACAGCTAGGTGCAACCGAAGATGACGGGAGAGCGTGCTAATTTTCCTTATTTATCGACAAAATATTATGGCTTCTTTTCTTTTCAAAACATTTTAACCTGGTCTAATTTGCTAGCAGAGAACGTATCACGGTCCAAACGTTTTTTTTTTTGTTTTATAAAAAAGCAATGTTCTGACACTCAGTAAACCGGACGTTTCCGTTGATCTACTTAAAGCTTCAACCATTTATTTTTCTTTTCTTGGCCGATGTTAACTGTTCTCGCTTCCTCTGTTTATTCCTTCATGTTTTACGACCGTTTAAAATTTTAACTGAACTGAATCACTGCATTCTGTATAGTAGTAAATCATCTCTGAATGTTTCTGCCCTTCTATTTTTGTTCTAGTTAGTGTTTAAATATAAATTATTTTCTAGTATAACACGAAATCAAACAAAACGCGTTTTAAATGGGTTTGGGCTTGGAGATTTTTTTCTGTGTGATAGCATGATATATCAATTATTGCCAAATTTAAAAAAATCGAAATAAAAACGTTACCCCGATTGATTTACCGACATGCCACACACCACTCACCCGCGCTGACATTGCAACAATATCGTTTAGTCGAAGAATTCCGGCCGGTAAAATCGAACAAAAATACCCGATTAATAACTACCGCGGTTCCCTGTGCAATTACCGCTCCAAACAAGGCAGCCAGGCAGAGTCGCGGTTCGTTATTTTTTGTGCTTTTCTGTTCGTGACCCAGTAAAAAGTCGCCAGTAATGCATATTTCACACTTGTCGATGATGAAAGAAAAACCTCCCCACCATGCGCCGTGCCTTGCTTGGCCCGCACTCTTTTATGAATACCCTCTGTACACATACCCATACCAAGCAAAAATAAACTCATTAGTGCAAGGAGCAGCAGCTAACATGACGACGACGAGGAAGGTGCTTTATCATCATCTGTCACCTTGGGGAAGTAAAGGACCGTACCAGTTCGGGCTGCTTTCTTTCAGTCATCCCCATTGAAACGAAACCCCGACGGTGCGGTGTGGTAGATTTGCCATTATTATTGCAAGGTAAACAGAAAAAAACCCTTTTTTTTTGTTCGACGAGCTGAAAAATGCATCGCCGCGAAACAAAGCCCGACTCGATCCGCGACCGACGAGGACGAGGACGACGACAACGATTGGATTGCTGGTGTGCACTCTCAAATCAAACATCGTCAAAAGAGCGGGTAAGAAAACCCCCCCGAAACTGTGTCAATGGTGACTGATGACGCCGAACAACTGTTTCCCGTGGTCTCACGGCACGACGGCAGGCAGGTCTTTGTTTCCTTCCTTCCTTCGCGTGCGATGTGCCAAATGACGTCGTCGTGAGTGCGGCGGCGGCAGCGGCCGCGCGCTTTTCAATCGCTGGCATACCTAGCGGGAGCAGTCACAGCATGCGGCGGCGGCAGCGGCGGCGGCTAGACACGATTAAACTTTCACTACTAGAGTCGGATGTAAACTGTGCCGCGACGAATAACAATCCCAACCAGGTAAGGTTCGACTCACGATTCCTTTGTTGGCGGCGGCTGCGATGGCGACGACAGCAACCGTCTAGTCCTAGTCACCTACAACACCTGATGAAGTTGTCCATTGTTTTCCGAACGTGTGGTGACGTGTGACGGCAACCGCGGTCGGCGCGGCGGCGGAGGCGGTCTATTGCAAAATTGCAATAAAATGATGATGAGTGACGTGAAATCTACTGCCGCCGCCTGGCGCAGCAGCGCGCAGCGCCTGTGCGATATCTTCCAAGGACGCCCGATTGGCGAAGGTCTACAGTCAGCGGGCCGGAATACTAATGTGGGTCGTCGTCGTCGTCATCATCACCACCACCGACGACCGGTGTGGTGATAATAAACTTGACGTGAAGGCTACCATACGAACATTGGGAAATATCGCGCGATGAATTGAGGTCTTTTAGTCATTTGTGTTTTTTTTGCTGAATCAGCAACAGTTCACAATCGACTACCGTTTTAATATTGGCAACGGTTGACAGGTTAAACAAAAGTACGCATTGTTGTGCGATCACGAAATTATTTTAGCGTTTCTTTGAATGAAAATTTCAAAAGATTTGTTTCTTTTTTTACTCGTTTGAAGGAAAGCATTCACCAATCTCTCTTATTTACAACTTTCTCACCTCCCCCTCGGCTGTCATTCCCAATCAGATATCGAATTTCCTGCTGTCATGGATTCACAATTCATCCGTTCGTACACGTGCGCTGCCGACCTCTGCCTGTAGTTGTCATTTCAAGTCATTACAACAAGATCATCAAGAAAAACCGCATGCCCACTCAATGTGTGTGATATTACGTTCTATCTATCTTTCTCCACGCTACTACATCCCATCCCAATCTGACGTAACGCACCTCACCGCTCATCAGCAGTAAAAGCGTCACTACTCGGTGTTGACCCAATTTTCGACCGACAAACGATAGTCCCAAAAATACGCTCATGGTGATGCCTCACACCCTACTACAAGCGTACCGCCTCTCTCGGTACGATGCGGTGGTGCGGTGGTTGCGTAGCACAGAAAGCGCGAAGTTCGCCTGAAGCTATCAGCTCGCGACCATTTCTCGCGTCGGATGATGAGGTGAGAACTGAGAACTGAGAAGTTCGGTACCATGCAGAAGGCCAAAGGTAAACTTTATTTTCGGTGGAGATTTTGTGTTAATTCAGTGTTTTTTCGATTAAAATTTTGATTGGATTGCGATTCGGGAGCTTTGTGATCAGAGGGATTGACAAACCATGTCACTCTATTTAAAAAACTTCATTTAAAAACTTCATTGGGTGATACAAAGCTGGCCATTGATCGTTTCATTTTGACAGAGAAATATTTTTGAAAGCAAAAAGATACCACGTCTTAACTACGTCGAGCAGAAAATTTCAATCTGGTCGTCAGGCACAATAATTTCGTTCATTGTATTGCTTTTGATATCTAAATAGTTCTGGCAACATTTAGGCCTATCCTTTATTCTCCAACCATGGTTAACCACACTTAATCGATTCGTCAAAGGTAATCTGCTAGATTAACGAACACATGAATAAAAAAATTCAGTCAATAGTCTAATCTTACCATAAAGTGCAAGGTATCTCTGCGATTTCTCGGTTAATTCAGCAAACAAAACTACCGACAAAAACGGGTTTCTATAATGGTTTCTTAACAAGATCCATTGCACTACACAAACTATAGTCCTGTCCAACGGTATTGAATCGCTTGGTCTTGGATGTCAATTCACGAGTCTATTACTTGAAATCATCGTTAGACGAACGTTTCTTTAAATAAATTAATTTTTATGTATTGCACTGCACCGTTTTGTTGAAGTCGCAGCTCCTAAGGGCACTCAATTGTATGGTACAAAAAAGTCAATGGTCATGATCCTGTAGCGGTCACCATTAACTGTTACATTTTGGTCTGCATCGTGCTTTTAAAGAAAACGGACTAACGATTCCACCGGGGGCCGTAAAACGCATCAAACATGGTTGCTGGAATTATTTGCTCTGATGGACCATTATATCAAGCTTAGCCATAAAAATCATAGTTATTGTAAAATACCTGCATAATAGAAGCAGAAATTCTTTACACTGACTTCAATGAAGCACTTGACAAAATTGACGTATCTGTACTACTCTTTAAATTGACAAAAATATGGAATAGAAGAAATACTTTTCAAATTCTAAAAGATCCTTACACCATCAAACACTTAAACATAACACACGTGCGACCAATTCAGGTGCATTGCAACGACACAATCTCAATCAAAATGAAATCCTTACACAATCTTTCATGAAGAAGGCATTGAATCTGTTCAAAAACAATTCGTTTTGTATTTCCTTTACCACCATATAAAGCGCGCTGCATGCGTATAAATATACAAACATTTACGGGTCGCCATGTTTACCGAACTAATATCCAAATTAAACTATCGTGTATTTAGTCGTAGCTTAAGATCTCGAAAAATCTTTTTGGAAAGCTCACATAGAACAAGTTACGCAAAAAATAGTCCCATCAATCGCAGGATGCGATTTTATAACCAGCATTGCGAATGTAATGGCATTCCTTACTTTACTGTCATTAGTGACGAACTGACGACGGTCCTTTATCAATCCTGTGCTGAACGAATTATGGTCATCCAGTACTGTTGGATTCTGGGATGCCGTTCTCTAACACCAACTGCGGGTTCTGCCCTGAAGTCTATCTACGGTCTTTCTGTTTTTCTGCTGAAAGTGAAACCCCAAGCACTCGATCGGCCTGCTTAAGGGTCCATGATGCATGTATGTACGTAAAGGGCTACCTGAAGAATTGGTGTTCTATAGAGCGTCAGTTCTGTATAAATTTGCAAATTGTGAGACTTGCAAGCTGGCTACGTAAACCGTAGAAAGCGCGATGCGCGGCTGCAACCCGTTCAGCGTCGTACAAATCAGTTTAACTAGTTTCTTCGGATATTATAATATTATATGCTACAGCTCATTTCATTTGACAGAATCGTGTGCCGCCTTAAAGTCCACAGAAAGTTATTAGTCTCCAAATTATACCCACGGAACTTGTCTAGTGACTGACGTAGGGTAAACGTGTGGTGGCACTCTTCGACGAAGGAAATTTTTACACTCGCTTCGACGTTCTTGTATAAATATAGGGTAAAGCAGACCATTCAACCAAATGCACGATTCTCAAGAGTACGTAAAAACCCTACCATCTTACAGTTTACAATTTATATGACAAATTACAAACTGTAGGTATGCAATTACTATATTGAAATAAAATAAATTCAACTGAACATTGACACTAAGCATTGAATACACCTTAATTTGACGTACCCATTTTACCTTAAGGGGGCATAGTACTTTTTACACCATATTTATTGCCTTATTTCAAAAATTTATTTCTCGATAATGCGAAAAGCCTATCGAATCAGGTTTTTTGCATTCAAAACATTGTATTTTATACTAATATTTACAATTTTGTTTTCATATGGGAACCTCTTCCCCTTTCCCCTACGGCTCCTTGAACATGATCATTCGAAAAAAACATGATTTGCGGTACCATGGATTGGCGCTGGGGGGCTTATCCGGATTGAAAAATTCCAAAACGACATGAAAGAATATTAAATTGTCTCGTGTTTGGCCCATTCTTTTTTTAAAATTCGAACGCATAACAAAATGGCGGACATTCAAACATAAAAGTAAGGTTTTTAGTCGAAAAAATTGACCTTAAACATTTCTAAAAAATACAAAAATTGTAATATCGAAAAAAGGATGGGTCAAACACTAGATAATTTTGTTGGCTTTGAAACAAAAAAAGAATCATGAGAATTGCTTCAGCCGTTCTTGAGATATTTATGGTACCGACTTTCAAAACCTGGTTTCGAGAAAAACGACATTGAAGTTTTTATTCGCTGTGTAATCGTTCCAGACATGCGCGGTACAAATAGCTGTAACTTTGTCAATTTGTGGAATTCATCGAAATGACTTGAAACACATATGGTCAAAATTTTAATCTTTCGAAATAATCAATAAAAAAAATTTCGATTTTTTTAAATTGAAAAAGTACTATGCCCCCTTAACACTAGCATCAGCCTTGATCGACATTCCCAAATAATAACTTCCACAAGAATATCCCTCCGTTAAGCATGTATTTTTTAAAAAGCCTTCCTCTCCTTTCGTTAAAAAGCACCACTTTGACAAATACGAGACATTCCAAACCAACACTGAATTCAAAATTGTTGTTACAAGTTGCGAAGAATGGGACAGTGAGTGTTACGTCTGTTAAGTCTACACCGAGAAAAATTTTTGGAACCTACCCAGTAAATGAACTTTATGTGCCAAACAGTTAGCATTTATGTGCGCACGAAAAATTTGTACATAAGATTCATATACCTACGAATAATTTTCATTCTGGGCGATTGTGTTTAAATGTAGCACATGATAATCATATGGATTTTCATATGGAAATTTACCATTAGTTATGTGCAGAATATTTTGAGTCTAGTTTTAAAAGTAACATTTGTTAAAAGGAAAGCAAAGCTTAGGTGCTACATTCCGTTATCGAAACTTGACCTTCTGTTTTCATACGAGACAGACTTCGCAGCCAGCTGTTAGAGTGCAGGACAATTGCAGGGCCAGTTGCTACGATCCTATTGACTCTAACAGCCTCTCCCAGTCGAGATTCGAACATACGACGACTGGCTTATAAGGCCAGCGTCATACCTCGAAGCCAACTGGGAGGCTTAACATTTGATAAATTGAAGTTAAATATTTCACACGCGTTAATAATGATGTACAATATTACCCTAATGGGTTCGTTTCGAATATAATATTCAGTGGAAATGGAATGCAAATACAGTTATTTCTTTTTGAAGTATCTAATTAGTTAGTTATCAGTTTTCCCACTAAAGTGTCTTTCAAAATACTGCGTCTCGTTGTCAGAAACAGCAGCGATCCTACATTATTCCCCTGAGGAATACCAGATAAACTAAGTTGTTTGTCTTACACTATGTTGCGTAATTTAATACAAAGCGAGCGGCGATGAATGGGATAAGATTTCAGCCACTCAACTAATTTTGAAATACGTTCAAATGTGGAATCTGTCTGTATCCGTATCTGTCAAAATATGGAAACTTAATAGTTTTTAAGCAAAGCAAAAAGCTTCACCATATTAATAAGCTTTTATTCAATGCTGCAAATCGAGCGTGAAGCAAACGATGCCAACTCTTGCGCAAGCGAATGTGAGAAGCATAGCATCCAACGCTTACTCCACTGACACAAGCGTACGACAAACAACCACTACACAGTAGGACTTTTTGTTGGTGCTTTATCCCAATATCTGCTGGGCTGCATTGAATATTTTGATATCAAAAGAAAGATTTTTTCATGAGGACTCCAATGGTATGGTCCTTGCTTACGGCACACGTCTGTTCCTAACAGTTCTGGCCAAATGAAGCGGAATTTTCCTACTTTTCTAGGAGTACAGAGTTGATGTATTAATCAATAACTCTGGAACCCGCTGGGATCAAATCGATCTTTGTTCGTAGCAAGAGAGCTATATTTAGAAGATTCCGATAGCAAGGTATTTGAACACGGCAAAATTAGTCATTTTACGCTAATTTTATCAGTTAACGTCGCCAAATTAAGGTACTATGATCGTTATTTGACTAAAACTACAAGAAACAAACAGGTGCCTGTGTACAAACAGCAAACTGGTCGAATGCCTATTAAAATTACTTTCTTTTGATTAAAAAAGATTAAATTTATCCCAGCGAAATCCAGAGATATTCACTTTTATTGATAGTCATTGTTAATACTAGGGTAAAATGTCGTTTATTTAACCAAAACATCAATTGTCGTAAGCAAATACCATGTCGTTGGATTACTCTTGAAGATATCTTATATGGCGAAAAAAGATCAACTTTATTCCAGCGGAATCCGAAGATATGGCATATTACTTCTCTTCATGACGAGAAAAGTATGGTGAAATGCCCTTCTTTTGGCAAAAACTGCTCGAAATAGAAGCGTGCCGTAAACAAGCATCACACCATTGGAATCCTTATAAAAATATCTTTCTTTTACCATAGCTCAGCGACATTTTGAAATACAGAGATAAAGGATTTTTGTCGAAAGAATTCCCACTGTGCACTGGTGCTGTGTACATTCTGCTACCAACACTAGAGCTGGGCGGGTACGAAAATGTAAATACACAAACTCGGCAAACAAACAAAGCCATGGGTATAAACGCCCTTAAGAACTTCACCCTCCTTTATCGACAGATTTCGCAGCCGGTTATTAGAGTACAGGAAAACTACGGGGATAGTGTAAAGATCCTATTGACTCAATAGCGGCATCGACCAGTCGAGAAGCGAACCTACGACGACTGGATTGTTAGACCAGCATCGTACTTCGGAGCTAACCGGGCGGGCCGGGCGGAACCCGACCCGTATTAAAAAAAATTATGAACCCGTACCCTGCCCGCACTCTAAAACTAATTATTTTTGGTAGCTAAATCCGGCTGAAACCCGTCAGGTACTGGTACAGGTACGGGTTTCGTGTGAGTTCAATCGTACCCGGCCATCGCCACTGCAAAATGCAAAATGACAAGCGAACAGCCTTGTAACGTTTTTCTGCACAGCACGCTCACGAAGTCAACAGGGTTTATGACTACAGATTTTGCCTTAATTAAAAAAAACAGAGATTTTATTAATCGAGAAAAAAATGGATTTTAGGCATTTTTACTTAAAGTTTAAACGTGAAACCCAAATCTATTCTTGCTTTTAATATATACGTTATTATTTTCCATGCAAAAATCTACGAAAACGAAAGAACATTTTTCTGGCCGATTGTCTGAAATTCCATTGTTCGAATTACCATTTCTGTTTTGTGCTAGAAGCGTTAACTCAACTTGTACACTAATTTTTCGAGTTTTTCAGGCTGTAGAGCCCACAGAGAATTGATTTAAATTGATTTAAAAATTAACTCATATCCTACAAATTATGTTTTTGCCCCCCGATTTTTCAAGCCAAGGGAGGGGGATTGACAACAGCTTTCAAAATAATTTGCAATGGCCTTATTAAACTATTAGAGTGGTTTTAGATTGGCCTGATGCCCTTCAACAGAAAAAACAACATAAATTTCGCCCAATATTGCCATGCCATGTCGAATCTCGACACTAATCAATCTTTTTTTTTCTTTAATAAAGTACTTCAATTACAAAGGACACAGATAAACATACCCGTTCTCGTCCTGTACCCGTGCGCTGGTGGCAGAGGTCCTTGCTCTGCTTACCGGTTATGTATGAACCACTAAATTCGCCACTAACCGAAGATGAACGATCAATCTATCTTCCCTTGCCGTCGTAAGTAAGAGGGGGACGGTCCGCTTATATAACATCGTGACAGGAACGTGCTTGCTCATCGAATCACAAGCTCTTGAAGTGGAAAATTTTCTTCTTCTTTTCGTTCTCCCACGCTTAACGTTGCCTGGCCCTGCTTGCCAGGGCAGGAGGTTTTAGCGGTAACCTCAATATTAGCGAATAAGCGGACGGCAGTCCGGAATAATGTCACTTTTTTACGGTTTATTTGAAAATAAAATGGTGCAATGCGTGTCGTAGTCCTCGTCGTCGTCGTCGTCGTTGGTCGCCATCTCATGTCGACTTGATCTTTGAACCTTGGTCAGTCAGGTTGGATTGGACTTCTCGTAGTGTTCTGCCAAACCAACAACCACTGGTTGAGCGACGGATTGTCTGTTTTGTTGGGAGGTGTGGAACGTGGAAAACATCTTCTAGCTGCGAAAGAGAGTAACCATTAATCATCATCATTCGGGTTTATGATCGGCCGCCGCGGTGGGTTGTGCAATTTTTTTCGGCGCTTCTAGCTATCGTTAATGTACGTGTCAATTCTGGATGTCGGACGAGCATCAGCGGGATGGTTTTTCTTTACTTTCGCATTCGCCGCACTTTTTGCGTCGATTGGGTTTGAATTTAGACTGATTGAGCTGTATCCTCTTTTCGTTCCAAATTTTTGGACAGTAAACGTATATCCTTTCGGTGTCAGATAAATGAGTCTAAATTTCGACAACACCAATTAAAGTCTGCCTACTCAACTAACCATTCGTTCGTCAAAGTTTGCTCTCCGGTGAACATTTTCCCCCATGTGTGTGCTCTCGTTTTTTTTTGAAATTTGTTGTTATTATTATTCTAGAAGCGCCTCCCTAACACAAAGGCCCAGAGTGCATGTCATGTGAAAGCGAGATGAGCATGAGCAGCAGCAAGACAACGAAGAAACATCGACGGGATGCGGATGTCAGTTTTTCTCTCTAACGGTTTCGGGCTGCCTTCCTGCCCTAGTACACTTACTCCCGACCGATAGACAGACTTGCCGTGTCCGTGCCGCTGCCACTGCCACCCGCACCCGCGGCAAACGACACGCCAGAGATAGAAAACGAACGGTACCGCGTGTGAACCGGCACGCACAATTTCAAACATTTCAGTCAGTCTGTCAAGACACATGTCAAATGTTTACATTTTCTTCCACTTTTTGTTCAGTTCAACTACCGTAAAGGGGCTGCATATATGTACATATCCCGAGTGTCCTGCCCCCCTCATCCGTGTACAGCGCAGCCAGGGCATGCATTATTCACAAACTGTGCGATGATCTATTTTCAGGCTGCCTTCGCAGCACGCCTGGCTTTCCGGAGGACGCAAAGGAGCACTTAGGACACATTTTGACGAACTACAAATCAACATTTTCATCGTGTCTTCGGTTTGTCCTACTGTACGGTTGTATGCGTACGTACGAGTTGTTGGGTGCTGCTCTATTTGCGTTAATGTGATGGATTCCGTGCGGCTTTGGTTTTTCCTTTCTTCCGGCGGAGATCTGCAGTAACGACCACAGAAAAAATATACTTGTAAAATGGGGGCAAAACTAATGACTTTCCTGACTGCTTGGCCACCCCGTCGTGTTACGTGCTGTTGTTGATGATGATGATGATGGTGATGAGTAGCCATTTGTACATTAGGCATTTTTTCGGAAGCGCAATATCGGGAACACGCGTGACTGATTTGGCTTTCAAGATTGGTGAACGATTTGAAGTGATCTTGCAGAAAAAAAGGTTTGCTATTGAAACGACCTATGTACGGGCGCTGTTGCTGCCGTTTCTGTTACTATGCTGAACCGGTTTGAAACCTACATCGGGGCAGCACACGTACGTGAAAGTTGTCGTAGCATGGTGATGTTAGAAATCGTGCGAATGGCTTAATTGCACTGGTTTGACGCGTCGATATTGGCTCCGAGGTGTAGTTCTGCAATTCCGCTAACTGCCCTCGAGCCTTTCAAGGCGGTGGTAGACCTTCGGCTTCTGACACACACGCGCCGCGCGCTGGCCTGGCAAACGGGTTGCGCAAGTACCGCCGGGCGTCAATGTTGGCTGATTGTTAAGAAGAAAAAAAATTAGAGTCAAGATTTAAACAGGATTAATGGACCTAACAAAGGCGAAAAATTTTCCGATCGGACTTATTTCCTGCTGCCCTATTTACGAGTCACACCAGATCCAAAAATATAAGCTTCAACGAAACCGGATTCGAACCACTTTTTCCGTCCTCTAACTTTTCCATTCCATTTGACTTTGACTTTTCCCCCTCTCGGTTTTAATTTCTACGCTGTAAAAATTCTCTCTCACTATCACCCTCCCAATCGCTAACGCACACACGTAACTTCACCCGCATTGTACCTACAAACTCACCATCAGCTGAGTGAACCACTCTAGTAGGAATCTGTGGTAGAGTAGAAACATCTTTCTATAACTGCAGTCCCAGTCAAGTCGGTAGCAGCTTAGCAATATTTTCATATGGGAAAAAGTAGGCCACACATCCGAAAGATCACCCGAGAGTCACAGACACACAGACAGCCACAGTCATTCGCACAAGGTGAAATGCCATTATTGTAGAAGATCCGAAACGATCGGCATCGATCGTCGCTGCGCGCGCGGTTGCCATGCCGTGCCGTGGACCATGCCTATGATGGTGGTGTGGCTAGGTGAAAGAGAAAGAAGAGAAATGCACAACGACGACGACGACGATTGCGCCAGTGGATGACGTGAATCGCGTCGTCGTCATTGTCGTCTGCTGCGCTGCGACGTTCGGCTGTGGTCGAAACGGGTATTACTAGAGTCAGAGACACGGACTCCGATCGAAGCGGGCAAAGCCGGGGGAAACGAAGCAGCCGAGTAAAAGGAAAATCAAGTCAAGTTCGCCGGAGAAAGTGAAAAGAGAAGGCGAATGAGAAAAGCATAAACGATTGGTGGCTGCTGCTGGTGATGATGATGATGATGATATTGATGGTTGGCTATCACCGCACCACCACCGCCACCGGTTTGGTGGAACGTAAAAGTTGTCTACGGTAATGGCGGAGGAAATTGGTGGTGATCATCAAAAACCAACGACGACGATCGTTGAGCGAAATGAGGGCTCCAGGCGATGTCACTTTCGTTTCGCGTATGCTGTTAATCCGCGGGATGATTGTGGCAGAGAGGTGGTGGAAAACGTTGAGATCTTCAGTTAGAGGAATGGTGGATATTCACTCTGAATAATAAGACCATAGGGCCTTACCGTTATTTTACTACAACCAAAAAAGGAATATCTATTAATCATAGCTTTTTACGAATCTGTTCACGTGAACCATTCCAGCCTAAATTGATCTTTGGACATTGAGATTTCAAAAGTTGGATAAATTTGTTGTCAAAATCAACGGTTTTTGTAGTTAAAACTTTTATGTTGTAAGCGAAAGTTCTTTGATAAACATAAGACATCAATCAAAACTCTACTTTTATTCGAATAATTGAATAATATAGTGTTAAATTCGTTACGTGTTACGTGTGCAGAGTTCTGTCTAATAACAGAAAATTTGCCAAAATAACCCCCGGAGTTATTGAAAAAATATACTTTTATGATTTTATGCTTTAATCTGCTCATCTGCAGTTTCGTGCCAAAAGCTATATTTCCACTTCACAACACGGATTTTACCCTGGCCGATCAGTTTTAACCAACCTACTGGAATGTAACCTCGCTTTGTCTGCGTACTATGGAAAAAGGTAATCAGATCGACGCCATTTTACATTGATCTAAAAGCGGCATTCAACCATATCGGTCATGATACCATCCTAGCCAAAGCCCACAAGCTGCGAATGTCAACTGGCTAGCTTTTCTGGCTTAGCTCATATCTACGTAACCGTAAAATGGTTCCAGAATGGTTCTGGAGTTCCACAAGGTAGCATTTTAGGATCTTTTGCTATTCTCACTATTTGCTAACCAAGTCTCTTGACTGTTGCCTCCTGGAACAGGGCTGTGCTAACAACAAATTATCTGCGGTTTCAGAAATTGATCGACTGGTGTTGGATACTGCACTATACTACAGCGGAGTTACAATTAAACTGATCTAAGCGTTTATACTGGATAACCAAAGGTTATAAATGTTGTACAAACAATACCTATACCTTTATTATCAATTAAACGTATCCTCAACTTGCTGCTGTGTCCCGAATTGGAGAATTTGGTATTCCAGGTAGTCTACGTGCTCTCTACTGCTCTTTGGTTCGTTTCGTTCTTAAGGTCAGCTGTATTGTTTGAGAAACTTATACGTAGGAAAATACGCCCTGGAGAAAAATCCGTGGTTTTTATCACCGAAGAAAGGGTTATAATTTCGCAAAACTTAATCAAATTTAGGTTCAAACGAAAGTGCAACCGAGATTTGCACTATATTTGAAAGTTTGTTGGCATTAAGTGTTTGCAAGTTTTGCTGAAAAGTGTAAATTACTTTCGAGTTCTATTCTTTTCTAATATACTAGGGTTTCTTTTACATTTTATCCATGTATTTTATCGCTTTATTCTGCCTAGACTTGTGATCATTATGTATCGTATTTGTTTTAAAGGTAGGTATTGTTCTTGATTGTATTTGAAGGAGCAATAACAAACTCAAGTCGCTTTTTACGCGAAGAATACGTTCCACGTAAATCAAAACCGCTTGAAATCCGAAATTCGTGTAAAATAGTCGCATTAAAAGCAATTTTAGTGTACTTTTTTAAATCAAATCCGTTCATGATACATTTGAGATTTGAACTAAATTATTCCAAAACGCTTACTTTCGACTTCCGTTCCGTGATCTTTTCATTCGCCATTCGTCTTTGTTTTTTTCCATCCTTCAGCTTTAAATTTTTCGTATTTTTTATTTTGTGTATTCTGCCGCCCGTTCTTGTCGTTTCTGGTTGTTGCGTTTTCATTCTTTTGATATCTGGCTTTTAGCATCTTTACATCGTTTTTTGTCTCTTTCAAGCAATTTGCTGCTATATTTTGTCGTCTTCTGTGGCGTTTTTGATTTTATGGAAGTTTTTTTGTTACCATTTGTAGTCTTTTTAGCATTACGCATTTTTTGTCGTCATTTGTGACTTTATCTTTTCATCTTCATTATCTTTAAACCACTTTTTCATTATTTTGCCATCGTCTCTCTTTGTCTTTTCGAAGTCTTTTCATCGTGTTTTTTCCATCTCTTTGTATTTTTCTTTGTATACGTCGTCTTTTTGTCGTCTTTTCAAGGTCTTTTTGCTATTTTTCCCAGTGTTGCGAAGCCCTCACTCGTGTGGTCTACTTTTCTCACACACGCGTACGATTCTAACGAACACGCCGGCATAAGCAACCCCCTCGCTCTTGTTTTTTAATGCGTTGCGACGAATTTTTGCGAGTGCGTATTTAGCTTACAGCTACGGTTATCGCTCTCGTTCGTCATTGCAGCCCGAGTTGTTGATTGCGATTACCCGCGAGGGCTCCCACTCATGCCCGTAAGTAGAATCAAGGGCGAAGTCAAAGAAGAAAAGAAAAAAAATTATGCAAATCTGTGTCCCAGAACGCCAATACCCTCATGAGCAGCTGATTTTTTACGAGTTATTTGACTCGCGAGTAAACTATGTAAAAAGTCGATATGAGGCTGTGCTTTTGCGAGTGTATAGATAGCAGAAGGTCGGCATACAAATCAACGGCGGCTGTTTATTTTACGCTTGCGTGAGCGTCGTAAGCGTTGAATGCTTCTCATTCTCTCTCGCGTGAGAGTAGACATCGTTGACTCGTCTCGTTCGATTTGCAACATTGCTATTTTCGTCACATTTCCCCCACCTCTTCATCGTGTTTTGACGTCAGTTTGAATGTTTTGTTTTTGACGGCTTCTTGTCGCTTTTGTCGTCTTTTTATTGCTGTTTTGGTATCTTTTCGACGTCATTTTATCGTCTTTTCATTGTTTTACTGTTCATTGTTACCTTTTCGTTACTTTTTTTTGCCGGTTTTCGTCGTTCTGTTCATTGCCAATACATCAAAAATGTTGATCTTTCGTTGTTATTTTGCAGCTTCTCTGTCCTATATTCATCGTACTTTTTGATGTTTTGTTATTGAATTTTAAACATCTATTTTTTGTTGTTTTGGCGTCTTTTCGTAGTCCTATGTTATTGCTATTTCCATTGAATTTTGTCGTACACTCAAATCTCGTTTAACGTCCACTATTGGGGGGGGGGCTAACACGTAAAAGAAATCCGTCGTGAAAAAGAAGACGTTAATTCAAATTTTTAACGTAAAACGAGAGGACGTTAATTCAAATTTTGGACGTAAAAAGAAAGAACGTTAATTCAAATTTTGGACGTAAAAAAGAGAACAATATTTCGAATTTTGGGCGTAAAAAGAAAAGACGTTATTTCGAATTTTTTAAAACTCTTTAATGATTTTTGACGACAATTTTTGACAATTTTAGTCGTAAAACGAGAGGACGTTAATTCAAATTTTGGACGTAAATGGTAGGACGTTAACTCAAATTACGAACGTAAAACAAGAGTACGTTAATTCAAATTTTGGACGTAAATGATAGGACGTTAATTTAAACTTTGAACGTAAAAAAAAGGACGTTAATTCAAATTTCGGACGTAAAAAAATAGACGTAAAACGAAATCACGTAAAATGAATGGACGTAAAAAGAGATTCTAGTGATTTCGTCGTCGGACACTAGTCATCTTTTCATCGCCTTTTTGTTGTGTTTCCGAAGGCTTAAGTACTCAATAGTTTTGTTTCGGCGGTTCGATGTTGGGGGATGCGACTTTATGGTTTATAGTTTTTGTCGACTACCGCGAACACTCATGTCGCCCTACGCTCAATTTATTATGTAGACAAGTGGCGCCCAAGCTTAGCGGCCGTAAACACTATTTTCTAGGAATCATCACCACCATTTCAACCGGAGAGCATTCAGATCTACGTCATGCACGAAGCATTACGACTAAACTGAGTTTACTCATAAGTCCACCATCTGTCAAATTAGTCCGCGGGCCACAGGCTGAAGTTTGGCCATCACTGATGTAGATCTATCTAGGGACAGTGCATAAATGCCGGAGCGATATTCCATGGGTCGGGCCTTGATAAGTTGATCACCACTGTTGGTCTGAGACTGTCTTTCACTTGGTTCACTTTTGGTTGTTTGTTTTGGAAATTTTATACCGGCTGCGCGGTTGAGGACAACCGGGGTTGGGCGGGGCTGACAAGATATCCACTTCTCTAATATACTATATTTTACAATTCAAATAATTCAAAATGTCCAAGGTAAAGCACATTTACAAACTCAATCGATGTTTTTCTCGTCATCATGGCATTAGTGTGGTCCGGACGGACTCTTTCGTCCGTTATCATCAACTTCTTCTCTCAGACTTGGCTGACAGAGTTGGCTCTAACCAAACATGTCTAAAAACTGAACCATAATACGTGCCGCATTTGAAAACCCCTTCGAAGTTTATTTGATCCAGTACGCTGTTGCTCCCGTGCCTGATGAATTGCACTGCGCGCTCGAAACAGAGCAACCGCGGCCAGTTTCGGTGTTGTATTTTAGGTACCGGGTTTTAACACTTCGAAAACACTCGGTATCGCGTACGCTAGCTTCGTAAAAGTACCACGGAAACATACCGGACGATTAGTGTGAACACGTGAATCCTGTGGTAGCGCTGTCCTATTTATATTTCATTGAACATTGAATTTCACACGAACATTGGAATAAATATGACGTGCCTCCATGTGTGTTTTTGCAAACTTGAAAATACCGGTACTCTAAATACGGTGGATGCCGATGTCAGTTAATAGTCTGGGAAATGTGTTAACCGAGCGCATTAAAACCCGGCGTTGAAAATATGAATTTAATGCCAATGGCAATGGTATAATGCTTTCTACACTTCGTGTTTATAAGCATGTACGAGCACGGCGTGAACAAAGAGCGATGATAGGGACATTGCTTACACTTATGGTAGTTTTAATATGGTTTTATGCGACTCTTGGAAGTCATGATAATTGGATATTTGAAAAAATTACAAGTTTTAAGAGGATCCACAGTGGGCTGAATCGACCGAAAAAAGCGAAACTTTTTGTTGCCGCTATTTTGAGGGGATAAAAAGTGACTTTTCCTATGTAAAAAATCACGAGAAATTGATTGGTGGTGGCCTCAACGCGCGTAAATGACGTGAAGTAGCCCATTCTCCCCCCTTCATCCCTGTTTTGTAATGGTTTCGAAAAAATCATGTATAAACTCTCTCTAGTTTGAGATTCTATGATAAGGAAAGTAGAAGAATTTCTGGAAAAGAAAATGTGAACAATTTTATTTTAATACAACATAGTCTAGAAGTTTGATTTTTCCCATTTTACTCAAGGATTTTGTACTACAGTAAAAATACCAATTCGATGCTTTTACCAGAGATTTTCAAGCCTGTTCAAGTTTTCATCAAGTTTTTCACTAAAATGTAAGGGAAGTTTTTTTGCTTTGTTGAGTTATAAGTGAATGTTTTGTTAATCTATTTATATAAGAGGCTTGTCTGTACCGAAAACCAGGTCTTTGACAGGACGTCATAAGAGGTTTATCGGTAACTAGCAATGGGTTGTATTCTCAGTCACCTCACTGGTCGACTGCTGGACTGCTCGATTGCTAAACTGGTTGGCTAGACTACTCAACTGGACTGGTCGGTTAGACGGCTCGATTTGATTGCTCGGCTGGACTTCTTAACTGATCAGCTCGACTGAACTTCGTTTCGACTGCTCGATTTAATTGTTTGATTCCGCTGCTCGACTGCACTACTCGACTCAACTGTTCGACTGGATTACTCGACTGCTCGACTGGATTAGTCGACTGCTCGACTTAACTGCACGATTGAACTGCTGGACTGGAATGTTCGATTCGACTGCTCGACTGGACTATTTGACTGAACAGATTGATTCATCTGCTAGACTAGACTGCTCGACTTAACTGTTTGATTCGACAGCTCGATTCAACTGCTCGACTGGACTACTCGACTCAACTACTTGACTGGACTACTCAACTCAACTGCTCGACTGGACTGCTCGACCTAATTGCTTGACTGAACTGCTCGATTAAACTATTCGACTGGACTACTGGACTCAACTGCTCGACTGGACTACTAGACTCAACTGCTCGATTAAACTGTTCGGCTGGACTGCTCGACTGAACTGCTCGACTCATCTATCCGACTTAACTGCTCGACTGAACCGCTTGACCCAACTACTCGACTAGACTAGACTCAACTGCACGACTGGACTACTCGACTCAACTGCTCGATTAAACTATTCGACTGGACTACTGGACTCAACTGCTCGACTGGACTACTAGACTCAACTGCTCGATTAAACTGTTCGGCTGGACTGCTCGACTGAACTGCTCGACTCATCTGTCCGACTTAACTGCTCGACTGAACCGCTTGACCCAACTACTCGACTAGACTCGACTCAACTGCACGACTGGACTACTCGACTCAACTGCTCGATTAAACTATTCGATTGGACTACTGGACTCAACTGCACGGCTAGACTACTCGACTCAACTGCTCGATTGAACTGTTCGACTGGACTACTAGACTCAACTACTCGATTAAACTATTCGACTGGACTGCTGGACTGAACTGCTCGACTCATCTGTTCGACTTAACTGCTCGACTGAACCGCTTGACCCGACTGCACGACTAGACTGCTTGACTAAACTGTTCGATTTGAGTGCTCGACTCAACTGCTCGACTGGACTACTCGATTCAACTGCTTGACTCAACTGCTCGATTTTACTGCTTGACTGAACTGCTCGATTAAACTGTTCGACTCGACTACTTGATTCAACTGCTCGACTCAACTGCTCAACCAACTGCTGGACTCGATTGGTTGATTCGACTGCTCGACTCGCCTGCTCAACTCGATTGCTTGTTGCGATATCATATGGTCGGTGTTAAATCAGACCGGACCAAGTCGCAAAGTTTTACAAAATGAGTTAATGACAACAAAGGTTCTGTGTGACTTAACGCTGGCCATATGAATCGGTTCGCAGCAGACAATGGACACAAAAGAGCCATTTTGCCCACCTATAGAATCAGCATAGTGGAGATAATGTTTTTATTCAGTTAAATAAAATCCAATGGGAGCATAAAAACTATTTGTTTCAGTTTCCGGCTGTGACTCTTATGTACATCTTAGAGCTATATAGTGTGATATAGAAACTCAAAGAACTAATACAAAGATTAAACAGCTTCACAAACACTGGCCAATGGAATGTATCCGCAGTTTTCTGAATTCTGAACAGACATTTATATTTCCCGGATCGTAAGATTCGGGTTCAACTAGTGAGTTATAAAACCAGAATTTCGGAAACACAGATTATAGACACACAACTATTATGACTTAGGGAAGATACTTATATTTTTACTCTCATAGTGATATTGCTTAACTTTTTGGTGCATGCAGCACAATTGTTTCAAACAAACTTTTTATTTCTAAAGTTCCAAAAGCATTTGGAAAAAATACAACCCCAATTCCAACAATCAAACCGCTAAGATGCAACCTTCTTAATCACTCCAGGACCTAGAACTTAATCAATCCAGCTCCTGCAAAGCTACATCCGCCAGCGGAGACGTTGCACGACCGTGGGAATCCGCAGGGTAATCATCTAATCAAACAGATGCATTAGTGCCGTACCGTCCGCTCGCTCGCTCGCTCGCTTGCAGTCGGTCTACTACAATTGCGCTACTGTAAGTACGTGTATTTGCAACAGGTCATACTTTGTTGTAGCTGCACCACACCACACGACACTCTGGCTGGATGCCGGGAGAGGGAGTCTCCCTCACCCGCGCTAATCAGTCTATTCTGCGGGAACGCTAATCAAATTGGGTCTGCGGCAAATATTTTGGCGCACCGACTGACTGACTGACTGACTGACTGACTGCCAGTCAGCCAACCAGCCAGCCTAGGAATTGAGGTCAGTCTGGATGTGTTGGCAAGCATCGAATTCTGTGGCGATAACAATACCGTTTGGCTCGGCTTTCCTCCAAAGGCTTTCTTTGTGTTGTCGACATAGAGCAGTATGTAGCGTATAGTAAGTAGGACCTTGGTCGTGAATCAGTTCTGATTCCGAACGAGCAAACACTCTGGCTCTGCTCGTACTACGACACTCTCGTGGTTCAGCGTCTCGCTCGAAGGACAGTGGAATAATACAGCCAGCTGAATTGGAAAGAACGGCAAATGCGCCTGCTCCTATTTCTTTGCTTGATAAGCGCTGTATATACATAGCTCTGCTATGTGCCAGTATTTTCAAGGTTCAGTTAACAAAAAATAAAACACACAAATGATAATTAACTCATATTTTTTTTCGTCAGCAGCCTAGCTACTAGCATGTGTTTGTGCCGAATGTTTTGGGATTTACACCGGGCTGCCTCCCGCCCGGCTCTTTCATGGGCAAATTGATGTGGGCATGGAATTTCGGTTATTTGTCACGTGTAATCTGACTTTATGATCGTTAATCTGTATCAACCACATACACCTCGCTCGGGGCGACGTGAGTATCTCGGATGGGAATGACCTCTGTAAAGCGAGTGGATGATGGTGGGTTTTGCTATTTTTGAGCATCGTGCTAGATTTGATACGCCGGCCGTGGCCGCGGCGTGAGGTGATGTGATAACACGACCCGCATTAGAAAAGTATGACCATGGAATAATCTGCATTTCATTGTCAGCGAAAAAGGACAATCTACTGTTGAGGTGACTTGTGATGATTTAATCATTCGAAGCAATCATCGCAACAAGGATTGCGACTTGATTGTGTTGGGAAATCGAACACACCGTCGTTTGGTATTGAGGTTGGCGCCGTGACCTTCCACACCAAGTAGGGTCAGCGTTTGGTTGTCATCAATCATCTTCTTATTGTGCAACGACCGACAATCCTGCTGCCTGCCGCAGCCGCTGTTGCTGGCTGTTGACTGATGTTCAGTACCGACACGGACTACCAGGGATTAGGGTTCCGGTGCTAATCAGATGATCTAATTACGCGATTAAACAAGCACATGGCGGCGGCGGCGGTGCCTGTTTGTTCGGACTACGGGAGACCTTTTATGGATGTCCTCTCTGCCCGCTGGCTCGGGTAGTAGGAATATTTCCGACGAAAATGAACTGTGTTGGGAGTTTGAGACAACCATACTTAGTATAACAGCAAAATTGGTTGGAGCTTGACGAAGTGTTAAAAGTCCTAGGTACATTTGACCCATATTTGCAATGGAGGATTTTTGGTGCAATCCATCATTAATAATACGGATCAAAATGACTTTCTACCGCCCAGATCCCAGTAATTCTTGCCCTTTTAAGGATGCTTTACCATGGCGTCACTTGGACCCTTGCCATGTGAATACCAAATAAACCTAAATAAATCTTACTCTGCGGAACAAAAGAACTACATTCTAGAAAATTTAACGTTGGAATTCGACCTGTTTCATTTCAATTGTTATATTCAATTCCTATTACGAATAATATCTATGCAAGCATCTAAAGTCGAAGATTTACAATCAATCTAAAACGAGAGCCCTCGGTTGTTTTAATGGCGAAAATTGAAAACAAAGTCGTAGTAGGGTTTATTTCTAATTTCCGTCGTAGTACGTAAGGCCATTCTAATTTGCATCATTTGTTGGATGGATTTAATGAATACTCCAAAAGTTCTTGTGCTGATTTGACTAAAACACACTTACCTTCCGATCCGTGAACTTTGAAATCACCGAAAAGCGATTATTAAAGCATATTATTGAAATTATGCAACTGACTTTATTTCTTAAATTCGTGGTACCGTTTTAAAATCCATCCATCAAAATTTTTCATCGTCCGGACTAATGTTTACGAAACTAACGCGCATGTATTTGTGTAGGACGGCATGACAAATGTTATTCTGCAAAATTTCTGCAGATCAGGCAAGTTTTCCTGGCTGTAGAATAACGACAATGCCTTGCGTGACTTATTATCATTTTTGAATGACGGAAATTAAAACGATTAGTCGACATTTTCTTCTTCGTCGCACGAAAAAACGTAGGAAATTTGGCTGATAGGACTTCTTTAATGACAGAAAGCATTTAAATAGATCCCAGCTCACTTTGATTGATCGCGTATGATAGACAACAAACTAAAATGTTAGAGAATAACTAGCTTTGCATTGTGTGTCATAAAAATGCTGATATTTTTAATAATTTGTGTTGGATAGGACGGGAATAGGCAATTACGACGAAGCAGCAACATACCCTAAATGAAATTTCTCCAAACCAATAAAGTATAGCTAACTCTTAACTGCATTTATACTGAGGCTGAGTACATCCACAGTTCAATTGCAGATAATATTCGTTCCAGTTTATTCAGGCAAAGTATCGGAGATTGCTGGAATCAAGACAAATCATCGTTACTATATTTGCTGATTGCACAAAAAATCTTACCATCAAAAGGTCGCAATCACCCATAAAAGCGCTGTTTTAGCTTCAATCGATTCACTGCCTGTGGCGCACCCATTGCTTGGAATATAACGAAAAAATGCTTCAAAGATACCGAATTGATTCTTTGTAAAAGTGTTCTTTTATGAGCGAATGCGCACTTATGAAGGTGAATTTTTTCCTGCAATTGATAATAACTTGCAACTTTTCTTACTTACACTATGCCTTGAAGCAATTCCAAGCGAAATGAGTTGACCTTTTCTGATTTGAATGAAACCTTCAACTTCAGTCGTCAGTGAAGGTAACCGGTCTTTTTTCACAAGTGCGTTGATCATTACGATTCAAGAGAAATTTTTAAAAAGGGTGTATTTGATCCACCTAGTGGTGAAAGGAACGTTTTTGTTACAGTCTCTTATATAGTCCAGGTCCTGGATAATTTCCTTCGAAATTCACTCCGAGCTTGGATCAGAAAAGAAACTTGTTCGGGACGTGGAACCAGCCATATTGCTTTTGAGAGACTTGAGATGGTCGTCAATTCCGGATTCATGGTGTCCTCCCGGATCCGGATGGCGCCTACCGTGGCTTGTAACTGCAGCAAAGTAACTAATATGACCACATTCGACAACTTGTTTAAAAATATCTTTATGTTTCAAACAGATTTTAAAAATTAAACAAAATTATCTAAAAATGCCATGTCGCCGACTGCCAAGGAACATCGAAATATCTTCGGGACCATCACCATGTGAAATATTATAAAAATGGACAAGATTTTCGGGAGAATTCCCAATTTAAATACACTGAAGTTACTATTTACGTGGTTTGTGTTTTACGCGAATTTCGGAATTTACGCGGTTTTTTTTGCGATTTTCGGAATTTACGCGGATGTGCTTAATTGGTCTATTTTTTCGCGTAGTATTGAGATCCACGAAGTTTTTTTTACGCGAACTTTTCGTTTCTTTAGAATTTACTTGGTTTTTACGCGAAATTCAAAATTCACGCGGTTTTTTTCGCGAATTTCGGAATTTACGCGACTTTGATTTACGCGGACCGTATTCTTCGCGTAAAAAGCGACTTGAATGTACATATACATATACAAATCCAAAAATGTAACACGGAGTGGAGGTCCAAATAAGAAAAGAGGGTTATGTTTGTCGTAATCGACAATCGAAGATCGAGAACAGATTTACAAATGGCTGAGAGACTTCGGAGAAGCTTCGTTTTTCTTAATGGGGATTTCCGAAAAGAAGACAGATTTACAAGTAGGACAACCAGGGGAGGGGAGTGGTAGAGCTGACAAAGGAAGTGGAGACGTTCAAATGAAGAAGCGCAGAAAGGCGACGAAAGAACGAGAACTTGACGAAAAGAAATTTTGTTCCGATTAAATTCCACTATTAATGTAATTTAATCGGAAAAAGTTTTCTTTAATTTCAGGTTTCGTATTCCACTAGGATGCTCCAAAAATTTCTTTTAACGAAAGAACGGTGAAAAGTGAAGTTAAAACTTTGACTTGACAACAAGCTGGACGATCCGCCGAAAAAAGAAGCGAAAAGACAACGGAGACATGACGAAAAAGTTATGACGATGAAAAAAGACGAAAGACCACAAAAATGTGATGAAAGACGCCTGACAAAGTCCAAAGAAACGACAAAAACTGTCTGAAAACGATAAATAGACTATAAATAGAGGTAGAAAAAGCGATAAAAAGACGAGAAACAAGGACAGGAAAAGACAAAAGAGAGTGCAAATGACGACAAAAGGACGCTATTGAGAGCAACCGAAAATGTTACAAAAAATGACAATAATCAGTATCGGAGAAATAGAGACGATATGAAGATGCCAGAAAGGCAATTGTTAACAAGCATGAGAAACGACTAACCCAGTAAACAATTTGGTTTGTATATTTCGGTTGCAACTGAGATACGAAATCATATCCGCACGAAAAAGTTATATTTCACACCACATAAGAACATATAAGTACCAAAGTGGAGGCAATATACGTGCAAAAATTTTGATAATTCTATCTAGCATTCTATACAACAATTTTTGGAACACGCAACTTAATAATCCTCAATATACGATTAAGATATAACTAAATGTTACAGTCATCTATACTGCTTTACAATTCATAGCAATAAGTTGTAAATGACGACACGCACGACCGCAAAACAACTTATTGTACACTTCGCTTTGACATACTCTAATCATTATGCAATTCCGATGTAAAATTGACATGCATACGACTTAATGTGCACTTTCTATTACGATCTTGTGTTATCTGGGTAAGACACTTTAAAGTATAGTGAAAAATGAAAAGAAGACGACAGCAAAAGGCCAAATGATGATGATGGTTAATGATGAATAATCAAGAACGAAAGTTGAGAGTAAGGATCCTTGAATAATTTAGGTCAAATCTCAAATGTATCATATACTTCTTTTAAATACAATATCAAGATCAATAACTATAAAACAAATGCGATAAATAATGATCTCAGGTCCAGGCGCAATGAAGTGGGACGGATTAAAAAAAAGGCAGACATCGATATTTGTAACGAAACTATTAAAGTATCAAATTCGTTTTGTGGAAACTTTCTAATAGTTTCGAAAAATTGGGTCTTAACGATGTAATACAACAGATAGAAAGAAATAACTTTTTAGTTTCAAGCTTAACATCGTCGATTGGTAAGAAACATTTGTAGGTATTATTATTTTGAGAAACTTTACCGAAGAAAGAAAGTGGCTATCACTTAAGGGAAAAAAGTTACGGAACGAAACTAGCGGGTGCCCCCTTAAGATTGTTCTTATAAACATGAAATGTTCTGCAAAGTTGTAGACAGTGCTAAGATTCATCTTTTTGATGAATATGTGGAAACTCTATAATTACCGATTTTAACATTGTTGAAATTTTTTACTTTTTTTAGTGCAAACTTTAGTCACAGACAAACAGACATAGCACTCGTATTCCATTCTTCGTACCGATTAAACCGTCATTTCAAATTTGGGCTTAGTTGGGAATGTCTCCGTTTTGGTCAAAGTGGCGCTTTTTGACGAAAGAAGGGGAATTCCCCATAAAAAATACTTGCTACTTCGAGAGTACTCCTGTTGCTATTTGATATTTGGGAATGTCTATCAAAGATGGTGCTGGTGTTCAGGCTAAATGTGAGGGGCGATAATATTTGTTGATTTTTCTTCCAAGAGTTATGTCTGTTTGTCTGGGCTTTAGTGTTTCTTGTGCAGTAGCAGAATGTCTTATAACGACTTATTATATTTTTGCAACATCCACTCCTCATGTTCGAGAATTTGTTTAAATGACAGTAAGATCCCATGAGCCATATGAGTAAACTGCATTTAAATTTATCAGTTTTACACTGTTGGGCGGTTCATCCGTGTTAAAAGAAACTAACAAAGCAAAGCCTTGGGTACAAACGTCTTTAAGATTTGACCCTTCTTTATTGATAGACCTCGCAGTCGATTATTGGAGTACAGGACATTTACGGGGCTAGTGCAACGATCCTACTGATTTTATAGCAGCACCGCGCAGCCTAGATTCGAACACACGACGACTGGGTTCTTAGATCAGCATAGTACCTCGAAGCTAACTGGGGAGAGCTTTCGGTAAAAACAAACTTAATTCTAACAAACCTTCAAAAGAAACATATTTAGCTATTAATCAAAATTTAATTTGAAACTTGATTAAATTTTGCTGTTTTCTTAATTCGCTTCTTCAGTAAAGTCGAGCCACGCTAGCACAACAGAAAATGAATATGTCAAGGGACAATTTTATAACTGAATTGGCCATAAAATTTGGTTGCGGAAGTTAGACTGAGTAGGAATCATTAACCAATTTGCTTTCTGTGACCAGTATTTTGACCAATCCTGATATCGTCCGGTCGTTGTTCTGTATTACGCACTTCGTGCTTTGCAGTATCGTCATTGAGTAAGCTGGACACTTAGGCCAGTACTACTCTCTTAATTTGTAGAGGCCTGAGAATAAACCAATGCTAAAATTATTTAACATCGAATGACCTGATTCTACTAGGATTGAGAACGATTCAACGACCAGTTCTTTAGTCAAAGCAGACTGGGCCAACAAAGCAGGCCATGCGGCTATTGAGCCCCTCTCTCTCTGGGGTAAATCTATCTGCTAGCTTCAGGCATACGTGACTTATCGTAGTGTCTTGCTAATGCTAAGTCATACAAAATTGTGAAATTTTTGCAACAAGTCTAGCGTCGGATCGGGTCGTACAAACATTCCACCATGTGAAGTCAAGTACAAATTACACTGAAGTTACCTTTTACGTGGTTTGCTACACAACTGTTTTGATAGTTACGCGGTTCGCTTCCGCCGTTCGTTCTTCCGCTTTGTACCAGTTGTTAAACCTCTTCTTCAAAAACGAGGGGGGGGAGATGTAACGACCCTACCCTCCATTTAACACATTTTAGAACTAGCCTGGATCCGGAGGATTAAAACCCGGTCAATTCATGACAAGTCAAAAGTAGAGCCGCATTGGTCAGGAGAAAGAACAACCAACGAGGGCATAAAACTGGACCCAGTTTCTCCAAGGCTGCGCACAAAGAAATTGAAATTAACCCCTCTAAGGTCTACATCATTTTTAGCACCGCAAAATTCACTAAAATGACCATAACTTTTTTATCTTTCAATATTTTTTCACCAAATTTGGGAGTTTTGCCGAAAATATTTTCTATTTTCATAATATCTATAGATAATGGCCATATGACAAATTGTCCCGGAGTTATTCCGGAGTTTCTTGGGGGACCGAGACATGACTTTTTTAGATAAAGTTGCCAAATATTCAAAATTTGTTTGAAATCTGTTGACTTTTGTAAACATACCATCGACTGTGGACATATCAGTTGCTTTGCCGCAGTTATGAGCCATGCTGCGCGCAATTCGGATCCAGGGGACACTATAAATCGCACCGGGGTTAAATAAAACCTCAGTTCATAAACATATGAACGTTTCCGCGTGAATCGCAGAAAGCGCCACGATCGTGTGTATAGTTATAGTCGGTAAAAATGGCAGCCGCTTGCGAGGCCAACGTCTTGGAGCGCGCACTAGGTAAGTGAAGAGAGTGCGAGCGATGCTCTTCGCTTAGCAACACATATTGTTTGACTGAAGTTTTCGGAGCGTCTTCGTAGAATACGAAACCTGGAATTAAATAAAAAGAAAAGTTATCCATCACGAAAAAAGAGGATGGCCGAGGTACATCCCAAGTAACAATTTGGGTTTTATTACACTCTTATGATGGAATTTAATACCAAAATTGGTCATGAAAACCGTCATAAGAGTACAATAAAACTCACATTGTTGCTTGGAATATGAAATATGGGATGGAATTTGTCACCAGAACAGGAGAAAGCGGTTCTCACGTGGAGAAATCGCCTAGGGCACTAGACTAGGTGGGGAAAACTCCCCTTCATGTTAGGCTATGTTAAGAACCAATGTTTACAGTAGACTAAACGAGTGGTTGATCACCAGTCAACCCTTAAGGTTGGGCTAGTCCAGTGGTAATCCTTGGTTTTTATTTCCATCGTAGGTTTAAGTCTGTAGGGTAGCACCGGGTTACCCTACATGAACAAAATTTTCAGGATTTATGCGAGTTTTTTGACGAGAACTTCTAAATTTACGCGGCTTTTTTACGCGATGGTTAGAATTGTTACGTTATTTTCTTACCATAATTTTTTACGTGGATTTTTACATGAATTTTGATATTTAAGCGATTTTTTACGAGACTTGACCCCTCTTAAAGGGAATTTTATGTGATTTTCGGAACTTAAGCGGTTGTGCTTAACACGTAGTCCTGCATTTAACACTTTTTAACACGAATTTTAGAATTTATACGGTCTTTTTTGTGCGATTTTCTACCTTAATTCTTCAGTTTTTTAACAGAAGCCGGTTGTCTTGATCAGAGTTTTTTTTATTTATATTCATATTACACTCAAACAGACATTTTCTAACATTTAACGTTATTATTACTTGGAGAAAAACTATGAGAAAATTGAAATACTATAGGGACAGTTTATATGTAGCTAAACTGGGACCTGAAGTGTCAAAATTTGCAGTCATCTCGAAAACCACAATTTTTTTGCTCAGCGAAAGAAATCGAAAGTGGTGTACAATCCATCACCAGCCAGCGGCTATCTAATTCCCCACGCGAAAGGTCAACCCAGATGTTCCCTTCGCTCTCACTCGGTTGGCCCACAATCAAAATCACCGCCGCATCCACCAACCACCAGCAGCACCATCACCTTCTCGCGTTTTTTTCAAGATCACAAAACGGTCGGCCATCATCGACGCCCGCGGCCGGCCACGGTTGCTTGCTGTCGCTGACTTGGTTGTTCGGCGTTTGAAATGAACCCGTTTGTTTGGTTGTTTGTTTCGGTAGATCGACTGCACTGACACCTCCACGCCACTCATCCTCCTTCCAAGTTGCCTAGCCGCCGTCTTCTTGTTCATAAATCTCCCCAAGTAATATGAAAATAAAAACACACTAATTTGATTGTGGGATTCGCCTTGATGCCACCACACTGACAAATGAAAACGAAAAAAAATGTGACAACGACGACGACGACTTTGGGTACAATCGCACTTGTACTCGTGTATGCATGTGTGTAAGTTTGTGAATGTTTGCGATCGTTTGACGCAGTTCTGTCGACGCAAGGTTGGCCTTGACCTTTATCTCGACCTGGTAGCACCAGCAGCAATCGAACCCACACCGTGAAGAGTACCAACAATGATCGATCCACGCTTCGGTGGTGACCCAATATTTTGCTCTCGACTGTCCTTGAAAAATTTATTTCTCGCGCGGCTATTTTTGATTATCAATCCAAGCTTCTCTGGTACGCACACACATTCACACGGAAGATTGGCAGCATGTGAATGGCCTCAAAACAGTGACCTCTTTCCGATGTAATCGGAAGACGAAAATCCCGCGCCGGCTTTGCTTGTCTACTGAGCCGGTAGAAAAATGCGCAGCACGCTGGCCGCTATCAGTGGATTGCCAGGGGTGGCTTCTTCTGTTGAACTTAGCTTAGTATTGATTGCTGTAGTGACTAACTACTACTGTTTGCGATGCGTATAGTTTCTTAGTGAGTCACTAAATGTCGATGATCGTGCGCGCAAACTCACACACCACACCGACGACGACTATTCAGGTGATCTACTACAAGGCACCTTGCGCTCTGCGCAATACCTGTGTGTCGAGCACACGGTTGTGACTCAACACACTAGAACTTCCTAAGTGGGTTCTATTTTCGATCACCACTCAAAGCGGCTGATGGAGGACATTGTCGCCAAGCGCTCAACGGTTGGTGCTTGTTGGTTCGATTACGGCAACCAACCAACCAGTCTGCAGGGGCCGGTTTTTGGGATTGGTCCAACAACCACAGCATTGAACTCACTCACGTTCGCGATCCTCGCAGTTAGCGACTGCTGGCTGACTGACTGACTAACGACGACAGCACGGGTACGGGGCATTAAACTTGATTGGCGCAAACTTGCACCAGATTAGATTCAACGATCCCAACAGCAGCATCAACAACAACAACTACAACTAAGACCAAAACAACACACAAATGCGATAAATTCGAGATTTGTTTTTTATTAGCATTTGCGAACCTGGTGCGACAGCTCTAGACACGGTGGCTGCGGTTGCCGGGTCGAAAGAATTTGGCACTCTTGAATGAAAAACCCGCCCGTGCCGTGGTGTGAAGCTGCACGTTGGTAGATCGTTAACGTTGGCAGAGGATTTGTGCACTACTTAGTCGGTGTACCTGATGGGACGAACGAGATCTTTTTTTTTCTCTATGACTGACAACGACGTCAGGAATGATTAATCATAGATTGCTGAATGACGACTAGCAGAAGTTTCTATTCTCGGTAAGATAATTTGTTGCAATTAGGCGAGTGTAAACTCGTTTTAACCTTTCTGAGCTATAAATAATAGATTTGTGTGTTTTCTGTACCGAATGGAACGGTAATACAGTCTAATTGTACTATACATTTTTTTATCTCTCGAAGAAGTTTCTCAAAAAACAGCCGAAACGTTGAATCAACTTTTTTACTGTTTCAGCGTAAATATTTAATAATTGCAAATTGTTTCAATTTCACCCAACCATTTCAAATAAACCTAATCCAATTCATCACTCGACTGCTGTTTTTAACATTGCCGGACCGAAAATTGTTAAAAGTATTTCCACCCACATCGTTCTGTGAATTGATTTTCTTGAGCCGCCGCTGCCGCCACATCGCTGTGTTTACATTCATTTGCTAGAAGTCTATCTCCATTACCATCGGCACAGCCGGAATCCACTGATAATAAAACGTCTATTTGTGTTTTCTTTTTCATTGCAGGTAAGCAATCAAAGGCCTCTACAAACCAGGTTGGACATCTAATCGTCTCTCCGTCGTCCTCGTCCGCCGTGATGTGAGCACCCCGAACCCGGAGGGCGTGTGTGTTGCTGCACAAAACGCTTAGGTCGTGAGTGAGAAATAAATTTTCATTTGCTTTACGATTGTTTCCACAAATTCTCGCACCTGTCAGAGTAGGTATAGGACTTGGCTATGGCCTAGCCGTTGGCATCTCCGTCCGTCCGTTATCCAGATGACTCAGAGCTTTGGCCGGTAGAATCCATAAGTCAGGAGGGGGGTCGGCTAGGCTTAGCATGTAATAAACTATCTTAGTCCCCCGACCGCACTCTGTGCTGTGCTGAGGGATTTTAACGACCTAGTGCAACTCGGAAGAACGAATGGAAAGTTTTTTTTCCATCGTTCTATTATCCCCTATTTTTCCTCCCATCATGGGAATATCAAACATAAACTGGAAATTAATTTAAGGCTGTTGGATTTCATGCCTTACCGACACTCATTATTTATGTTAGGTTCGGAAAGTGTGAAAGTGAAAGACAGAAAAAATTATGTATAAAGTCATAAAATCACACCGTTGCATTGAATAACTTTTTTCTAGAAATTCAAAACCGATGTTGAAATAAATTGAATACAAATTTTATTCAAAACGCTAGCACGCACTTAGAACCCCCCGAAAAAAGGGGCGCTGATTGCGTGCGGCCATATCAGTGTTAGCACACGCACAGCAGTGTATTTTTGAGTAGCGAAATCAAAGCAGAATGGCTCTCTCTTGCACTCGCCATCGGCGTGACATAGCTTAACGGACCGTCGAACGGACAATCGAAGACAAGGAGCCAGGGGGGAGTGGTAACATACGCATTATTATGTTCGTAATTTCTCACCACGCACAGCGGAGCACACACAGTTCGGTAATAGGTTGTGTTTTTGTTATTATCGTTATTAATACATATTTACTCACTTTGTTACTATGACCCCGTGCGTCCGGCCCCATTACCAACAAGATGTCTTCGATTCCTCGTGAACTTGACTTCTTTCTGATGATGGCGGGAAGTAAGTGAGCTGCTGGGCCACTAGCACTTGGCTAGCAGTTTAGCTGGCCATTATCGTTGTTGTATGAAGTCATCAGAGAACTATTACGTTAGTCCTTGGAAGACCAATACTCTTAACCCACATATGATTAAGAAGTGGTTGAAAACAAGCACAAACCAGGCGAAGTGGAAACCCCTAGTATTAAACTTACAATGTATCGTCATCAGTCGATTTTGATGACTTTTCTAACTGAAATATTGTGTAAAAACTACTTTAATAAGTTTGATCAAAAGTAAAAATACCTATTTTACTTGGATCTTCTATTTTGTACGTTTACAACCTCCATTTTTATAAACAGAATAGAATTTCCACATAATCTATTCGAACCGCGTCTGCGAACCGTTTTCCGTCGAAGCCTTGTTTAGCAATTCCTCAATTTTTTGGTGCGGCA
Source organism: Sabethes cyaneus (assembly GCF_943734655.1). Classification (NCBI taxonomy): domain Eukaryota; kingdom Metazoa; phylum Arthropoda; class Insecta; order Diptera; family Culicidae; genus Sabethes; species Sabethes cyaneus. The sequence continues at coordinate 19,828,088 of NC_071354.1, read as the reverse complement.
CAGTGCCGACGTTTCATACAATGCAAAAAAACGCATCTCCAAGTGCTGTTTCATTTTCGCCTTTTATAGTCAAATTTTATCTATTACTAACTGAAATCGGTGCGAGCGTTTTTTTTTTCTTGTGTGGACTTATCACTGCGACCAGTAACGTTGATCTATTGTGATATCGCCTGGGTGTTTGCTGTATCCCGAGCAGGAGCGAAGAGCAAAATAATATAAAAACAATATCAAACTGTGTTATAATGCTATATTTTGTTATTGAATAGATATGGAGATACATTGATAACACATTTTGTTATTGAGTAGATATTTAAAACAGTGGTTGTAAGATGAGTTTAATAACTGATTTTGTTATCATATCATATTATGACATTTGATCTATTTCATAAAATTTTATTTTATTTATTAAAGAGATTTTAGATTATAAATATTTTATAAAATGATTTTGTAATATCTTCTATGCTACTGCATTTGTTACGCAATACCTTAATAATACTAAAATATGTTATTCCAAACTCTGAATATAGTCATGTTATTGCTTTGTTATTCAAATAACACACGTAGGTATTCTTTTGGCCTTAAACGAGCAAAATTTTGATATTATTTTTTGTTATTTTAACAACTATGTCAGCCAAAACAAGACCAAATTTTGATATGAGTTATTCGATTTCCATAACACATTTTGATATTATTTTGCTCTTCGCTCCTGCTCGGGATAACATGTACTGCATTTGTTGCTATAATGGCTTTTGAATGAGCAATATGCTTATTAAATTTTATGCGTGCCTGCGTGTAGTGGGGCCTTCCTTCATTGCTAAATTGCTTGCTTCTCAATTCCAGTATTGTCTCCAATTACAGCCATCTCTGGCGAGGCTCACCCGAACATTTAACTATAAGTGTGACTTTTTGCACTGTCAAGAGTGCTTTTATAGGGGTCACATAGAATTCAGCATGAAGGAAGGGTAATGAGGAGCCTGAGAATAAACTCATGCTAAAGTCACTTGACATCGAATGGCCTGATCCTACTAAGATTCTAACCCACGACCACTCGCTTGTCAAAGCAGACTCGGTAACCTTGCGGCTACGGAGCCCCCGGGTGCGAGCGTTGTTACTGTTGGCACTAAATAATTGGAAATTCAATAGAAATGGTTGTGCATGGTGCGTTTTTTTCGGAATGAGTCTTGTTAAAAGATTTTCGTTTGCTAATGTGTGACTTCGATTACATTCCAGAAGGAGCGGGAATCTCGAACCGCCATAGAAACATTTCTTGCCTCCAAAAACCCCCACATCCAAAATTTGGTACCATTTGCTTGATTAGTTCTCGAGTTGTGCTTAAATTTGTGTTTCATTTGTATGGGAGCTCACCCCTCCCGAAGGGTAAACAATATAATACGGACTAACATTCTCCCTTGGGGGACGCAGTAAGGGATTTTCAAAATTATCATTACAAGCTATGTGCCAAAGAGTTTTAAATAACCAGTTTGTCGTAGACAAAAGTTCATGAAATTCAGGGATTCGTAGCTCGGAAACCATATTGTATGATATTTTTGAAAAATACCTCCATGCTTTTCCAAAAGAAAAAGTGTAAAGCAAAGATAACCAACGAATGAATGGTTGTGGTGTGATAACACGAAATCCCAATGGAAAAATTTAACTTTTTGTGGCTCAAAGCAAGCGGTAAACATTTTGTGATTTATGCTCGTGTTTTAGTTCTTTTACTATTTAATAGTAAGGTATTGTTGTTTTTTCGGATTTAAATAATCTATGGATTTAAAAAGTTAAAAACTAGAAATATTCAATGCATTGTTAAGGTAAATCAAGAAGTGTAGAAGCTCCGTTTGACTTCCTTGAGGAACGCTACTGATCGGTTATAGTAAATAACTGAGATGAAACGAAGCTGTCTTCACTGCCATTGGCTGACCATATAGAATGGTATTATTGAAAATGATTGAAAATTTAGCCTCAAAGCAAAAGACCATTCAAAATTATTCTTATATATAGGGCTGTCCAATGGTGGTTTTAAATTTCAAAATATGCAGATTTAACGGGAAACTAGCAGTCATTAACTTTTCGTCGGAGAGCTCAATTTCAAAAGCAGTTTTTGGGCCCAAAAGCGGAGTTTTGTTTATACACTCAAGTACTTTTTTTACAAGGTTTGTTCAAATATTAAGAACGGGGCAACTTAGGGACCATTCATTTATTTCTCAATACATTTTTTTAAATGGTCCCTTAGTTGCACGGTTCTTGAGTAAGCGAAAAAAAAACAAACCGCGTAAAAAAAGATTTGAGTGTAGAAATATATTCACTGCATTCTTCTTGCCAATCTGAGCACAGCGAATATATATCTATGAACAGAGTTTTTATTTCAAACAAAAGAACTGCTTTTGAAATTGATGACGACTCATTTCATTAAGGTGAAATTAGTCGTCATCGATTCTGACAATTTCAAAAGCAGTTTTTTTGTTTGAAACAAAAATCTTGCTCGTGAAAACATATTCGCTGTGTTCAGATTGACAAGAAGAATGCAGAATTTACATTTTTACAAACAGAACTCCGTTTTTGGGCCCAAAAACTGCTTCCGAAATTGGGCTCTCCAACGAAAAATCAATGACTGCTAATTTCCCGTTAAGGTGAAATAAGCCGTCATTGATGCTGTAAATTTCAAAAGCAGTTTTTTTGTTTGAGACAATATTTTTATATATGAAAATATTTTCGCTGTGTTCATATTTGTAAGAAAAAGAATGCAGTGAATATATTTTTAAATACAGAACCCTTGTTTTGGGCCCAAAAACTGCTTCCGAAATTGGGCTTTTCTACGGAAAGTTACTGACTGCTAATTTCCCGGGAATATTATATTCTCTTAGCAAAGTGTTCATTGAAACTTAAATGCAACCTAGCGAGAGTAATTTTCTGCTGAACTAGTATAGAAAAAGAAACCCTCACTCGATTTGTTTACAGTTTGCAATTGCGCCCTTTTGAAAATTTGGTGCCGAATTATTTGTTTTATACACGATGGTTACATTGAAGTATTGTATTTCAATAGAATATTTGCTTAAAATTTGGTTTTCTTAAACAATTTTCTGTGATGAAAGGGTCACTTTAGAAAAGTTTGCTGCGTTAAAAGCTAAATCACGAAGATAACGTTATTAACTTGAAAAGATAGCGCCGCGAGCAGTAAAGGTAAAGTTTTATAATAACTATTAATATATAATAAATTTTCAGCAGTTTTCCCTAGTTGTGCAGCATGTGCGCATTAAATTTTACGTCCATATTTGAATGATAAGTGGCAAAAAAGTCGCGCCATCAAAATTTCGCATTTTCTGAAAATTAAATTGCTTAAGGTGAAATTAGTCGTCATCGATTCTAGAAATTTCAAAAGTAGTTTTTTTTGTTTAAAACAATATATTTTGTTCATGAAAATATATTTGCTGTGTTCAGATTAGCAAGAAAAATAAAGTGAATACATTTCTATAAACAGAACTCCGCTTTTTAGCCCAAAAACTGCTTCCGAAATTGGGCTCTCCGACGAAAACTTAATAACTGCTAGCTTCCCGTTAAACTAAATGAATATATTTCTTTAGTCAACCTTAATTTCTAATCAAAACATTTTAGTTGCATTCTGAAATGAAAACCGATAATAATATATATGATGGCCTCGCGTAAAAAATGATTTCAGTGTTGAATTCTAATATTCTTTATGATAGCAGCAATAAATCTGTTAAATCAATTTTTTGAAAAGCTCGTATTGTAACCATGCGTTCCTTATCCGATGATCGTTTGAAGTGTCTTTCTCAATGCGTTATTTTTGGAATCGATGGAGGCGCCCTGTTTACCAAAAGGCAGCAACTCTATGAGTCCGCAACTCGCTCGATAAATTTAAATTTTAAACGAAATTTATCAACGTGTGCTTAGCTTAGCTTAGCTTAGACTGATTGCACATATCAATATCAGATCTAGGACAAAACTAGATCGTAGACTAATTAATACATGGGTGTTGTATAGTTTGAATGCGTAAAGCACTTGGGTACTAACCGAGAAATTGTGGGTTGGAGTCCCACTACCACAAACTACCCAATATTTTTAGCCGCAGATCAAAATTTTCCCAGTATTCAGTCTAACATTTTTCGCACCAAACGTTCCTCTGCTTTAATCCAAATAGAATTTATGCATTGCAATAAAATTCCTCAACTGTAAAACTCAAAAGATCAAAGAACTGGTCGCAGTGGTCTAATGTCCCCAACAAGGAAAAAAAAATTTAAAAATTGTGGTTAATATACCTAAAGAGATATAGCGCCCCGCACGCTCTTTAATTGAGATTTATCCAACGTGTGGGCAACAAAGTATTTCCGTAGATTTCTTATGATATTTTTGGATAAATTCTGTTAGAAGAATCCAAACGCAATTATTTCGCTTTTTCTTCAACGAATTCTGCAACGACAAATTGTTATTTCTTTTTCGTATTTTTGATTCAGAATTTTTCAGCAATTCAGAAACATAAGGTGTTACGTGGAACAAGGCACAATCGATTGATGATTTGGGCCGTAACATGTTTCGGTTTTATTTAACAATATAAATTAAATTAAACATGAGGAATTTTCGTGTTATACTTCAAGGATGCTTCTATTAGTATGACTAAAAACAGAAGAGGAAGTCAATAAAAGTGCTCCTTTAGCTTTATATTAGGATTACATGAAGGCAGCAAACTGCCATCGGTAATAAAATAAATTGTTGCTAAGTTAGTGGTTCGTACTAAAGCGCTGTGCAGTTCTAGAATCGTAAACTAACATAAAAGACTAAATTGGGCAGGTTTAAGTTTATACAACAACTCGAAAAACATTCTCTCTACGGTTCCGCACTGGTCACTGCATTTTTGGCATCCGATTTCAAGTCACCCGGCCGGCAACCAATGTCCATTCGAACCGGTTCACAATCACAAGCCTTCATAACCTTCCTAACCACGTTCTATCGTAGCTCCTTCCATACGCAGGCAGGTTACCAGGCAACCGGTCGTCGGTAAACGAAACAAATACGGCCGGCCTACTTTCGGAATTAGCATTTCGGGCCTACCGACCTCTGGTTCCTACTCCCTCTATCCTTACAGCCAGCAGGAGCGCGGTCCATAGACCATACAACCATGTACCTACCACCGGTACAGTTGATTGATAAAAAAGCCTACCAGCAATGGAATGAGAAAGGTGCTTTTTATTTATTTATGGTTGCTTACTTCCGCCCTGACGCGGCGCGGTGGATGAGGAGGAACACGGTCACAATGGCTTTCGTGGTTCGAAGGCTTCGCGCCTGTGTGTTTCTAGTCCAAAACCTCGGGAAAAGCGGTTCACTTGACCAATGGCCTCTTGAAGGGCGACAGGGCCATCCTCCCAACCCAGCTGGGGTGGCAATTCCGTGTCAAGTCGAGGGTCAATGGCCGCCGGCTGCGAAGCGTTCTAGAGGCAATTCCTGTTGTACACACTACCAGCAGTACAATTAGTTTTCTCTGCATTCTTCATGAGTCATAGTTTATTTATCGGAATGTACAACAGGCCTATGGGCCGTTCCAACGTGCTGGCGCAGAACGCTGCCGGGTTCGATGGCTGTAGAACCATTGTGAGGTAGGCACATTTTTTTCTGGATTCTAACAAAGCTTGTACCGGTACCGAAAAAAAAGTTGAGCCGATAACATGTCAGTTGTCGAATTGTGAAAGCTCATTATAATTTTGTTTGAAGGTGGCCTTATTCTGCTGATGAAAGGGTTGTTTTTTCGTTTTGTATAGATCGAAACAGCCACGTGGGTGGCTTTGACTTTCGCGTTCGTGAAAGGAGTAATTGCTGCTCATTGAGCTTTTTATGGGAGGCCTAATTTCGATTGATTGCCGCCTGATTAAGGTTGCAACGTGGTTTGAGGGTTGTTGATTCACACCTAGCGGTACTTCTCTGTCGAATAAAAATAAACTTCCAAGTGTTGGAATCGTACCTACTTGAGAAAACTCCAACAAGTTGTCGACTAAAGGAAGGCGAAAGATAGAAATGGAAACAAGAAATCTTGAAAAATTTTGCACAGAAAGTCTTTTGCCGCAGGGCGTAGTTGTAAACAACAGTTTTTTTTTTGCGTCGCAAGAAAAATCTTTCCGTGAAATGATAGAAACCAACCGGCACCTTTTGTTTTATTTTTTTATTTTTTTGTTTTGTAAAGCTATACGAAGATACGCGCCGGCACACAGGTGTGTAGGTGGAGCTTTTCTCTACCGGTGCCATGCCATAAAAAGGTTCCGTGGCTGACTGAGTGACTGACTGACTGACCAACCGACAACGCCGGCCGGTCGCGCCGAACCAACTTGCGATGAATGCTTAATGAGGATATTCCATAGAAAATACAGAGACCTCGTCGTTGGTGGGGCGGCGGTAATGGTGAGCGGTTGCTGTGCAGGTGGGGATTTCCGTAAAATTAATTAAATCCACCTTTTGCTCCGCGGACCGGGTCTCCCGGGTGCATTGGTGTCATGTGAGGTAATATTATCTGTTAGTTTGCATTTTCAACTCACCTACACCTATTGACCGTCAATCCATGATTTCCGGATGAACGGTAATGTTGAAGCTGGCTAACTTTGAATCTAGTTTCAATAAAGAAAAATCGAAAGAAGCGCTTTTACGGTGCTAATGTAAACAGCAACATAAACCTTTTCGTACGACAATCTAGCGACAACCAGAACTGAAACACCCCGGAAGTAAGCCATTCGTCGAAAATTACAATTTATTTTGCGGGTGTGTGGACCGTGGTTTGAATAAATTGTCCGCAACCGGGCTGTGGCTTTCATAACCTGTGCCAGGAGTTGAATCTTCCCGATGCGTGACGCAGTGCTGACGCTGCCGCCTCGTCGGTATAATAAGTCTATGGTTTTAGAATTTCATGTGTAAGTTACAGAGAATAGAATTGGAAAATTATTTTTGCGCTGCCAAGGGTGGAAAATTATTGCCGGATTTCTCGTTGCGCGGAATTATGAAACACAGAGAATGATTGCGATTAATGATGGTGGCATGAATAACGATGGTTTAAGGGAATTATAAATAGACAATGGTAATTAGTGTTTTATGTAAAATTAAAGACAAATAAATCCGATTATGGTGGTACAGGGTCAAATGTTTTTAGATGAAAATAGATTGGCAGTTTGCGATCGCTTATCCAAAAGAAGAAATCGATGTGGGCGAAGGGTGTTTGTAGGCATTTAACGGCGAAAAGGTGTAAAATTTCTACCCAGGGGTACTCCTGCGGGATTCGTTCTTACGCCTACCGGATTTGCCAAACAACACATTCGCATTAGTCTATATCATTTGGCCAGCAGGTTTGTTTCGGAAATTTTATCCATTTGGGACACGTATTAAACGTTTTGTTGTGTATGATTGATTGTTTGGTGTTTTCCACTGAAATAAAATAAATAATCAAAAAAAATTCGGTTATTATGTAGGGTAATGCCGTTATCGTCGGGCCACTGTTATGGTCGGGCCACCACGATTTTTTCAGTTTTAGTAACTCGTGATACGTATATACAAGCAATGTAAAACTTCTTACTGTGACAGCTAACTTTTCACAATATTGTGAGTTTCAATCGTGTATTCAAAACACGCGTACTGAATTCACTGATAGAATCAATACAAAAAAAGTTTTGCAGGTGCAGTTAACTTTTTTTCGAGAAATGATTCATGAAATGCAATTATCGGGATAAATATTGAAAATTTATTAAGTGTGTTGTGCTCTATTCGAAGGCTATTGAAAAATCCCGTCCAGTTAGGACGTAAGGGCGTAAGGGGGTAAATGCCACAAAAGCGCTTATTGTAAAGGTCGGGCCACTTGTGTAGTCATGGTTGGGCCACCTGAATTTTAAGCACAGAAGCGCAATTTTCGCTAAAAAACGTCAGTCGTGGGAAATGTGATGAAATAAAGCAAAATTAGTATAATAAAAACCTAAATTGTTGTTGATTTTTCATTGCAATAGTACACTTCGAGAAACGCGATTGTAGTAATATTGATTTTACAAGATCACCAAAAATTTCGCAAAGATGCTATTAAAAATAGGATATTTATACTTATAAGGGCCGTCACTCACGAAATTCATTCTTTTGATGTCTCTAATAGAATTTCAATACGTATTTCTTAGATTAAGAGCGGTGGCCCAACCTGTACAACGTGGTCCGAGTATGACAACATTTTTTGTCTTCACGTAAATGTCTATAACTTTATTATTTTTTAAGCAATCAGTTCAAGATTTACCAGAAATATAGCTTATTCTTAGACCTTTGCAACGATCTATTTAGATTTTAAAAATTCTTTTTGAAACGGAAGTTATGGGCGAATGTCAAAAAGGCGGCCCAACCACGACGACATTCCCCTAATCATTTTTAGCCAAATTTTTTTTTGCGAAAGAAACCTCAACAAATACATTCGAAACGCCCCGAGATGAAAGCTTTTCATTCTAATTGATGTTTTTTTGTATGCCAGAAGGGCATTGGGTTAAAAGGCCACTGCGACAGTCTTAATGATCGTCTTTTGTGGCAGGCCCCGATTGCTGTACACAGTTTACGGGTCGCTCATACCCATTTATGGAGTTGAGTGGAATAGTTGTAATCCTGTGCCCCAATTTGATACTACATGGTTTATAAAGCCAATGACCGTTTTGGGATTTAGGCTCCATACCTGATATGGAGTAAGGTTCATAGTTACAAAAGCGGCAGGTGTCGGGTGATACCTTGCCGATATTCTTCAAATGATAAAGAGCGGGGCTGTGTCTTGTTAGGAGTTCCGTGATTGGGCGTAGTTCACTACAAGTTAAATGGAGTAGCTTTTTAGCTACTGCAGGGTTTGGGTAGATAAACTGGTAAGCTTGTCTACAACCCTGTGCTTGATTCCAACGGGAATAGTAATTTCTAGCTTTTCCCATGTCATCAGTTCGCCTTTCACGGCGGATGTGGAGGAGTTCAGAAACAGTTCAGGACAAATAAATTGCTGGGTTGATCCTTGTCTTGCTAAGTTGTCAGCAAATTCATCGCCCTCGACTCCGCAGTATCCGGGCACCCAAAGTTAAAAAACTTTGTTTGGCGGGAGAGTTCCCTTAGTACTGTGCTGCACTCCCAAACTAATATAGACACGCATTTGCCGGACCTGAGTTCTAATTCTAATTGAATAAGCTATAAACTATGATTTACTGCGAATATATTTCAATTTACTCTTTTTAACTCCTAGTATCGAGAACTTGTTCCTGTATTATGTAAAACGGTTAGCTAATAATTTATAGATGATAACGATCAGTGCTGGAGATTGAGACAATATTTTGTTAGAAAAAAATCATAATCTCTAACATCAATTTTACCAAGATTTTTCAACGCATTTATACCACGGTGCTCAGTAAAAATGACAATAAGATTTTGCTATCACTTTGTTGAATATCCAAATATTCGGATTTATTTCCATTGGAACTTAAAGATACTTAAAGTTAAATAGATTCCGTTCCGTTCCGGTTCTTTGGTTTTCTTCACTTTTTGATAGTGTCCATTTCCTGGTAAAATGGTGTAAACCAATGATGGCCAAACTGCGGCCCGCGGGCCGTATGCGGCTCTTAAATATGGTCCTTGCGACCCGCGGACTGGTTTGATGGATGGTGGACGATAAGTTGAATTTATTAATGTCAGAAGTCATTTCGGGCTGCGGATCTATTGAGGAGATCTGATTAGGTCCGCATTATGCTTATACCGTGACCACCACTACACTGGTGTAAACTATCTTGTGCAAACGTATTCATATAACGTTATATTTTCTTTGATAGTAGCCTTCTTTTCAAAATTCTATGCTACAAAATTATTAAATTTTGCTCAGAGACGAATGCACCGAAATGATGTAAAGTGTCTTTAATAAAATAAACAAACAACAACATTAAATATTGCTAACACCAAAACTATATCAATATTCAATATCAAGGAACTCTGACTAATGCCGCATTTTGGCAGGCTAGACAGAAATCTCTAAAATCCCTTCTAAATGTCAGATGTTTTATGTTAACATACACTCTTTTGTTCATTATAGTCTAATCTATCTGTTCAAATGGGTTGTTGAAGCGTACGCAGTGCTACGATGAGCTCAAATAAGGCCATTACCAATATTTTTTAAAGTTTTTGTCCTTCGGATGCTGGGCAACTGAGGGGGGGTTGGGGCGAAAAAAATAGAGATTTTTTTAATCACGCAAAAAAAATTAAGATTTTTAGCAATTTTTACTTGAAGTTTAATCATGAAACCCGAATCTATTCTTGCTCTTCACAAATACGTTATTATTATTTTCCATGCAAAAACCTTCCAAAATAGAATCAAAATCGAAAAAAATTGTTTGTCCGATTTTTGGGAATTACATTAATATTTGTACTTCCATTTTTGTTTCATGCTGGATGGAAGCGTTATCACTCCGTACACTCTTTTTTCCAGTTCGTTAGGTTGTAAAACCCACAAATAATAGATTTTATACAAAAAATTTTTACACAGGTTTAACAAATTTTTTTGCCCCCCGATTTTTAGAGCCAATTTTGGAGGGCGCGGGGACAAAAACTTTAAAAATAATTTACAACGGTCTAATTAATATCCCGCTGCGTAGAAATTTATTTCCTATCGAAATCCCTCTGTTTAGAATTCTAATTTCTTCTTAAAATCCCGATAAATTATAAAGTCTTTATTATTGTCTTTTGAGTAATTCTCGCTGAAACGAGGCCACTACTGACACAAGGTCTTCAAATATTGGAACCGTTGCGCTTAATTGGTTGAAAATGGTTAAAAAATAAGAATTACACTTTTGATACACCTTACACTTTTTTACTCAGCTTTCCAATGGTGGTCTTAAAATGATAATCGGTTGGGGGCTCATGGTGAAAACAGCCATTTTTTGATAAAATCCAATATGGCAACCAAATCCAAGATGGCCTCAAACAATTTTTTAAACTCCATCTGAAAGCCCTGTTCTTCTTCTTTACAGAACCGGGCCATTTGTTAGTTGTTTCATGGCAAATTTATAAAATACCACATGAATAGATCTCAAGGTTTGCTCAAAATACAATTTTTTTGAAACTGTTAGCCCCTTGGCGAACAAGGGGTCCACTATTTCGAGGTATCAAAAGTGTAATTCTTATTTTTTAACCATTTTCAACCCATTAAGTGCAAAAGTTCCAATATTTGAAGACCTCGTGTCAGTAGTGGCCCCGTTTCAGCAAGAATTACTCTTTTCTTGAATTGGTTAATTTTTAAATGGTAAAAGATTTATGTAAATCAAAAAATAATTATGTATTTCATACAAAATAACAACAAGCACTAAATACGAAGTTAAAATCGAAAATTTTTAAAATTATTACATAAAATGAGCCAGAATTTCATGAAATTTTACATACGAGTTTATGGATTGATTATTGAAAAAAATATTTCAACCTTAAAATTCAGCTTCTTCTATTATCTTAGGAAACTTCAAGGGAAATAGTCCGATTTTCTCGGATGTTGCTTATTTCAAAAGTTACTGGCTCTAAAACCAAGCGTCGTAGAGCAAAAACTACTTGTTTGTTCTCAATAAAACTTCCTGAAAATTTTTATGATAGCAAGAGTTTTCATTTGGTACTAAGATCATTGAAATCGGTTGTATGGTTCCGGAGAAAATCGTGTCATGTACTTTTCACATTTGTGCTTATAACTTTTAAACGAGACGTCGGAGCACGAAACTATTTAATAGTGATAATACCTTTCAAACGAAAGTGATAGCGGACGAATCGGTTTAGTCATCTCGACAAACAGGCGATAGAAAATGAGCTGCACACACACACATATACACACACACACACACACACACACACACACACACACACACACACACACACACACACACACACACACACACACACACACACACACACACACACACACACACACACACACACACACACACACACACACACACACACACACACACACACACACACACACACACACACACACACACACACACACACACACACACACACACACACACACACACACACACACACACACACACACACACACACACACACACACACACACACACACACACACACACACATCAATTGGTTTACAAAATTTGAACACCATCTGAATACTTTTAAATTTTGATCGATACTTTTATCATGAAATTGCTGAGATATTTGCTCTAGTTGTTAGTAACAGTTAGTAAAAGTTGTTATTGATTTGAGTAAACACAAATAGATAAAAGTAAGTTGTTAGAGGAAATTGTAATTCTTGATCTATACCTATAAAAATGAATTTCTGTCTGTCTGTCTGTCTATCTGTCGGAATGTTCCTTATAGAATCGAAAACTACTTAACCAATCGGCGTGAACTGGGAGGGGGTGCTCCCATACAAATGAAACACAAATTTCTGCATAACTCCAGAACAAATCAAGCAAATGGCACAATATTTGGCATGTGGGTGTTTTTAGAGACCAGAATTTTTTCTATGGTGAATTGAAGCCCCTCCCCTCTTTAGAAGGGGAATTATGACTCCTCTACCCTTTAAGAGGGGGGGCTTCCACAAAAATGAAATACAAATTTCCTCATAAATCGAGAACTAATCAAGCAAATGGAACCAAATTTGGCATGTGGGAGGTTTTGGAGGCATAATTTTTTTATGATGGTTTGAGACCCATCACCAGGGATGCCACATATAATTCTGTGTTTTTTGTTGGAAAAATCTGACAATCTGTACGGCGAGGAAAAATATCTGTGCAAAAATCTGTGCAATGCAAAACAATGAGAGTGAAAGAGATAGAGAGTCATTTTGCTGACTATTTCCGTCTCTTTCACTCTCATGTAAAAGCTCAAAAATCTGTTTAATCTGTGTAATTTGGCGAAAATCTGTATTCTGTGCATACAGATTCTGTACAGGCCATTTCTTTCAAATATCTGTTAAACACAGAATAATCTGTGCATGTGGCAACCCTGCCCATCACCTCTGTGGTAGGGGGATAAGGACTCTCATATAAAACAGAAATTTTTGCGTAACTCAAAAACTAATCGAACTCGAGAATTTTTAGACTCTTTCATAAAACATTAGTCAATAACAAGACCACCAGAAACTATAGTAACATTAGATGATTCAGGGCGAGACGGACACAGGCCGCGAGTGTTGCCGGCGACCTGCCGTCGGAAGTGCCGGCCAACGCGGGGGGGGGGGGGGGGGGCGGCACTCCATAGAGATCACCTCTATCTAGGTTTATTCATTTTCCTAGATCTACTGACCTCTATTACTTTCCTTCAGTTGGGTCACCCCTACGAAATGGTACATCCCGCTTAAAGTTTTTCGCGAAATGGTATCGGTCAACCGAGAATTGGTGTTCCGCGAAATGGTATTCGGCGAAATGGTTTGTAATGATGGCGAATATTTTAATGCTATCCGCTTTATTTTATCAGGCTAAGCAATGGGGGGGAGTTGTTTTCTGCTTTACTGTGAGGAAAATTTGTATATTAAAATCCCATGAACTCCCCAGAAACTTGCAAAATTCGAGTTTGTGATTAAGGTCATCCGAGATTCAGGATTTATGAACAACACAGTTTAATTTGTGGCAATACGACGTTTGTCGAGTCAGCTAGTAGAAATCATAAAACAAACCAATTCAGGGCTTATAGTTCTGAAAAATACATGTCCAAATGTTTAAAAAATTGCTTTGCATAAAAAATCACACTTGCTAATTTTTTGTCATTTTTGTTGATTTTATTATATTAACTACTAAGGTGCACGTCATAAATGTCCGCTATTGGGAGCTAGCCAGCGCTGGGGGACTTCCCCCTACAATTTGTTAAAGAAATAAAGTTGCGATAAAGGATAATGCGATGTGAGTGTATTTTATTTGTACCACCAGCAGGGAAATGGATACTTTTGGCAAGAAGAAGAAAAATATGCGTTTCCTTGTAGAATCAATTCAACAATTGAACTCATTAGAATGGTTCTCATTTTCCCATTGTGTGACAAAGTTAAGGTATTCCTCAATGTTACGTTTTCTTTCACGGACCGGGTTTGCGTGTTATATGGGCACAATCTTTCGTTCGCTATCGTCATCGTTCAACTTATTGTGAATGACATTGTCGAATGGGGTTGACCCCCTACAAGAGTACAAAGCTACTACCGAAACTATACAAGCTAGCGTGTGTATGATATGCATCCTGTAACGAACTTATCGGCAGTTCCTTGTAGCACTTTAGTGTATGGTTAGTTTTGCATTCAAAGACTTTTGATTAGCCAGCGATGTTTTTTTTTTTCGTTCTAACTCATCTACCCAAAGATTGGAAATACCAGATTAACCCGCTAGATGGCGACTGAGTGCCGAATTACCGGCGCGCGTAATTGTTGGCCTGATCGTCGAGAATCACGCAACAAAAAAAAAGTGTTGATGGTCACGTTTTCCGAGGTGTGTTCTAGGCGATCCAGATGTTGTGCCACACCGCGCACTCCACAGCAGAAGTAGATATTCTGCAACGTTTAACCTATCCGCGTCCGTCCAACAAGAACCGATGAATTGTAAACACTTCAGCCAGCGCTCGAGTGGGATCCACCTTCAGGGCCACTCTCTGTGTTGGAGAATCTTATTTTCCTTTTTATTGTTGCTTTGCAAAAGCATTCTAATTATTATTCTCCTCTTTTCCTGCATTCAACCGGAGCCAGAATCTATCGATTTTCTACTTTGTTGTTGCTTGGCGCTAGTGCGCTGTGTTCTTTTTCACCACTAACCAACTACACCAGAAAACCTGAATATTGATTGGAGTTACTCGGCGGTTGTTGTTGTTTCTTTCCTCGTTCGGCAGCAGCCACGAATATAGTAAGCGAAGTGCTTTTTCCATATGGATGTCTACCCACGAAGGAATAGAGACGAAGAAGCACTGAATAGAAGCTTTTATGAAAACACAAGTTTCCAAATTTGTATCTTTTTTGAGTCTTCGCCTAGTAGTGGACCAAAAATTCGACAGTTAATTGACAGATTTGACCAACAACATTGTCACTATCCGGTTGCCACCCTCCTACCCGGAGCCTAGGTGTGTTTCACTCGAAGCGAAACTACGAAAGAATGCACCGTCATTCGCATCATGGCAGAAGGACGCCCGCTGGCGTCTTCTTCCGCGAAGAACAGGCAGAATGGATCGTAGAATAAAATGAAAAACAGAACTACTTTGCTTGCTCTGGGCTGATCGACAATGCGTTGCGCGATCGTTGGTGGAATAAGAATGGGAATGGGATGGGGTGGAAGTAAGGAGGTTGTTGTTCTTTAAAGTTGGTTTTTCTATTTGAAGAATACTTGCAACCACCGAACAGAACAGGTCGGTGGAAAATAGTGCTTGTTGTGCGCAGCAACCGACCGGCTTTCGACTCATCGGTATGCATGGGGAACCAAACCAAACCAACAACTAGAAGAAGAAGAAGAAGATTCGATTAACGCGAAGAGGAGAGGAGCAGCGACTGGTAAAAATGTGGTAATTCTACTTCGTGGTACGTGAATCAGCACTGCTGTTGCTGTTGCTGCGGTGAGGCTCTCAGAAGAAAGGTACTCCGATTGAGGGATTGCAAGCAGTTCAATGACCCGAACTTTAGTGCCATACAAATTGCTGTACAAATAGGAATAGGCGCAATACGTTGCAATTCTTTGTGAGGAATGGGCTTGCTGGGTCCGATTAGATCAGTAATTACTAGAGAGAAATTGAAATTTTTAAGACACCTCTCAAATAAAAAAAAATCTATTAAAATGTTCGTTTTTAACTATCTCTAGTATAACTGAATCGTAAAATAGATCGACTAACTGATGAAAGTGAAAACGAAATCTTGGTCAGTCGGCCGCAAAGCGCAAAAAAACGCACAACATAAACTTTCTTCGAAGTATTTCAATTGAATCACGCTCCCATAGCAGCAGCGAAAGAAACTGCTAGACATAAAATAGCGAACGAAAAAGAAACTCGAAAAATTCGAAACAGCATAGACTGATTACTACACGATAGAGTACGCGCATGCATAGCACAGCGCACACGAAGAAAGTAACCAAAGTGGAACAGGCGAAGAAATAAAGCAACATCAGGTAACATCAATGAAAAAGAAGAAAGAAAGAAAAACAGCAAATCGCTCTGTGTTTGCAACGTGAAAGCAACGAATGGCTCGGCGCTACCCAGACACCAAAACAACAAGATATAAAACAAGAAGCAAAGAAGCAACCGCGAGTTTTACTTTCATTCGTCGGCCCAAAAATGGCGAATCACTTTCTCCGGCGCAGCGCGGCGCGACGCGACGCTTGTGGTTTACACGGCCAGTTGGCCAGTATCGAAACGATGGCGAACCGCGAGATGCGTGGGGGAGGCGACAATCTGCTAAACCCGCCATCGCGTCGCAACGGTCGGTGGTTGGTCGCCATACCAAAATCCAGCCGCAATGCGAGGATTTTAGTACAAAAATCATATTTCACAGTTCAGGAAAAATCACTACCGTCACCCGCCAGTTAGGCACGTGTGAAATTAAATTACCGGAAAACACTCTTCTGATGAAAGCTTTGTATTAAAGCTGCGCAGCCTGTTGGGGGGTAACCCAATACCACCCAACTTTAATCGGGACGACGACGACAAATACGTGCCTCACTGGCTGATGTATCGAAGTTGACACAATTTTTTTTTTTTTGCTTCGTTCGAATTTCATTCACAAGTTCGCAGACAGCGAATCCGACCGACCGACCGATTGTTGTTATGTTTATCCGATAATGCGTGTGTGCCTGTCATTGTTGTGCCATCGAGAAAGCGCGCGAAATGGTGTTTACGAATTTCACTTTATGTACCTACTATCATCGTGTCACCGGGGGAACACTTAACCATTGTTATGTAGGAGTGCTGCGCCCTTCCAGTTAGTGGGTTGCTTCTTTTTTTATCAGAACTTCGAAGCGGGTGTTTTTTTGGCTTTTTTGTTGCTGCGTCTAATGTGCTGCACTCTAATCAGCGTATTCCCTCGTTACGCATTTCATTGCCTTTCTCTTTCCTGCTTCCTCGCAGTAGTCCTACTATACTGATGTTGCTTCATTCACACGCGGCCTGGTTCCATTTCGGGTGTGCCTGTTACTGCGAATTGAGTTTGAACTTGTGAAATTAAAATTTCATTGAATTAACTTATTTTTGCCTTGGTGAGCGGCACTTACCGACTCTATCAGAAGCGTACGCAGTGGGGAGTTTTTTGAAATTTTGAGCAACTGATTCATCATCCTTCTAATGTTTCTCCAAGGCTGGTATTTTCTGAATATTATCTAAATCTAAATCTAATCTAATCTAATCTCACACTAACTTAGCCAATTTTGGAAGGCATCCTGGAAAATGACGATTACTTGAATCAATCATTTTTCTTGTCAACGGCCAGGTCAACTGCGCAGCATGTACCGCAGAGAGAATCCCAAGGAATCAAGTGGAACCAGAAAACATACCTACATTAAACTCCTTGAAATCAAGCGGAAGGAAGAAAGCGTGGACCTCCCGTACCAAACGCTTCCCATGTACATGGATAATGATTTATTTACAGTCGTTGGGAGTATCCTTGCTAATAAAGGTTAAGAGATACTCCGGACCCTCAAGGATGAACTAATGGCATTTAGACCAGAAGCCAGGCTGTAATTAGCCAAGGATATAGCGCCTTATTTCGCGCTCTGAAAATAGATTAGTTTACCAAAAGAATTAGTTTAAATCATATAAAATACTTGAAAATAAAGTCGTGTGGTTTAATGGTTGCCTATAACTACATTTGTAAGGTTAGGAACTGAAAACCGTACCCCCTAGCTTGATTACTCAATTATTGAATTGAATTAGTTGAAGTATTGAAGTATTGAATTGAAGTATTTCCAGGTATGGCCACGTGGAGGCGCTAGGTAGGGGCGCTTTTTCCTAGTTGCCTTCCTCATTTCATACCCTAAATATTATCTAAATCTAAAGTAGTCTTTTTCTTTTTGAATTCTAATTCTATTACAGAAACATTTACATCTATTTCGTAGAAAAAATGCCTGCAACTTTGGAACTGAGGAAGCTAAAGACTTGATTTCTTCAAAGAAAATGCTCGTTTTTGATAAACCTTAAACTGTTCTGAAGGTGAAAGATGTTGTTCGAAAGCAAACACTGATGAAGTCTGCAAGTTGTAAGCGAAATACGTATTTGTCGTCAATAAAATTAGTGGGGATAGTGGGGTAGGTGATTCCAACTCCCGAGTGTGATACATAGCTCCAAGCTACAAAGTAGATTTTATTCGAAGTTGAGATTAAAATATTATATTTTGGCTTACAAATTTTGGTAATCTACCCGATCAAGGGAGAATCGGTTTGCCGTTGAAACTCGCCAATATTCTGCCTGATTAACACATTCTTCTAATAATTTTTTCCGAGGATGCATCGGAGATCTCCTAATAGAAATATTTTTTGTTGCAGACAAAATATAATATTTTCACCTTCAGACGAGACGTGATAACCCGTAGCCGATTTTTAGACCATTTTAGACCAGCCACTGATCAGCTGAAGTGGACTTTGAACGTATTGAAAAACATAAAAAGGACACTTAGATGTGTCGTCAAGAACAACACATTTGCAACTTTTGGTTACACTGCTAGGCAACGTGTGAAATGTATCACAGCTTAGGTGAAAAGTAGACAAAAACGTAGTCTCAGCTGTCACCTAATAGTTATCTGGTTTGCGCGACGTTGCCCGAAATAGAATTTTTGTTGAATAGTGAAGTTTTTTCTAATTATATTTTATTAAATTATGCGAACTCGCATCTCATTAAATACGCGAACTCGCGACAAACAGTTTTAAGAGAAAATGTGTATTTTAACATACTGAATAACTTTATAGAACATTTGAAAGCAATTAAAAAATCGTGTGCAAAGTTATTAAGCATAATTGACTTTTAGGTGCTCTTTTTAAGCACATCCTTATATTTCGCATCCAGTAAGAGATAGACAGTTTCTTAGTATATTCAGCAAAGTTGCTTATTTTAGTATGTTCTACAACTTTTTGGAGATTTTTTTTAATATAATTAAAAAAACTACAGTTTGTATCGCCCTTATAGCTAAATTCACGGTCACCCTAGTAGTGCAGAAAGATAAGCTATATTTTATTCATAAACTTCTCCAAAGACACCACTCTTGAAATACTGCGCATGTTTTACCCAATTGCCAATGTGCACTTTTTCTGAGATTCTGGACCACAGTGTGATTGTACATTCGGTGTGGGTAATAGTACATTCGTGGTAGCGCTGCGTCAACAAGAGATCTTGTCACAACATTCCCCCGCCCGTAAACCTTGCTGGTTGACCGAGTTCTCCTACTGTTCGTTCCTATGTCCACTTTTCTCCACGTCGAGTACCGCCAATCGCCGAAGAACACCGGAAGCAGTTCGAACTATATGACTTGTCGCACTCGTCCATCTCTTCCAGAAAATACTTTCTCCACTCGTTCACAGTGGATCCACTGATCCCTTGCCGTTCCATCCACTCGTGTGGTCTAATTTACTCACCCACGCGTACTCATTCTAACGAACACGCCGCCATAAGCATCCCTTTCAAACTGCCGCTCGTATTTCTTCATGCACTGCAACGAGTTTTTGCGAGTGTGTGTTTAACTAACAGCTACAGTCGTCGGTCGTCGTTCGTTGTTGCAGCCCGATCTGCTGATACCGTTTACTCGCAACAGCTTGCACTCCTGCCCGTGAGTATAATCGAGGGTGAAGATGAAGAAGAAAGGAAAAACGTTATGCAAAATTTGTATCCCAGTGCGCCACCAGCCTCACGGGCAGCTAATTCCCCACGAGTTTTTCGGGCCAATTTTCAAGGGTGGGGGGGGGGGGGTTTGTTGACAAAAACTTTGACAACGATTTACAATGGCCTAATTAAAAATAACAAAAATTTGTAACGCCTTTATCGCTAAATTCACGGTTACCCTAGTAGTGTAGAAAGATAAGCTATATTTCATTAATAAACTTCTCCAAAAACGCCACTCTTGAAAAATTACGCATTTTTTTACCCAATAGTTAGTGTCCGCTTTTTTGCGATTTTGGACCACTGTGCATCGTGCATTCGGTATGGGTAATAAATAGTACATTCGTGCTAGCGCTGCGTCAACGAGAGATCTCGTCACAACATCCCCCCGCCCGTAAACCTTGCTGGTTGACCGAGTTCTCCTACTGTTCGTTCCTATGTCCACTTTTCTCCACGTCGAGTACCGCCAATCGCCGAAGAACACCGGAAGCAGTTCGAACTATATGACTTGTCGCACTCGTCCATCTCTTCCAGAAAATACTTTCTCCACTCGTTCACAGTGGATCCACTGATCCCTTGCCGTTCCATCCACTCGTGTGGTCTAATTTACTCACCCACGCGTACTCATTCTAACGAACACGCCGCCATAAGCATCCCTTTCAAACTGCCGCTCGTATTTCTTCATGCACTGCAACGAGTTTTTGCGAGTGTGTGTTTAACTAACAGCTACAGTCGTCGGTCGTCGTTCGTTGTTGCAGCCCGATCTGCTGATACCGTTTACTCGCAACAGCTTGCACTCCTGCCCGTGAGTATAATCGAGGGTGAAGATGAAGAAGAAAGGAAAAACGTTATGCAAAATTTGTATCCCAGTGCGCCACCAGCCTCACGGGCAGCTAATTCCCCACGAGTTTTTCGACTTGGGAATATGCTATGTAGGAAGACGATGTGAGGATATGCGTGCGCGAGTGTGTGGGTAGCAGAATGTCTGCGCACAGCACCGGCGGCTATTTCTTTTACGCCTGTGAGTAGGCACGGTTGACTTCTCGCTCGATTGGCAACATTGGTTCCACCTGCTACCAACACTAGATCGCTCACTACCAAATTCTTTCTCAATGTAATGAGAAAAGTTATCAGATGGCTCTTGGCAAGAATTGCTGGGAATTTTGCTTCGGACGGTGCAAATGGAGCAGCACCGATTCTGCCTCGCATTCGCAAGATCCCTTCGTTGTCCAAAAACGGTCACAATTTGTAAATAGGACTGGTTTTAGCAACTAGCGCATGACGTTCCTCTAGTGGACCCTGTGTCTTTTGCGTGTTTATTTCATCAGGATATGCTTCAGGTTGTGCGAGTGTCCACAGCATTGCTTTTGCAACTTTCATATCCGCTTGGTCAAGAGGTTCGAGTTTGAGCGCCTCTCTGCGAACCTTTCGTCGTAGATTACCAATGTAGCGGAGTAGGTACATAGGCCGTCGTCTTATGAAAGATGCCCCAGCGCCTCTTAGCCTCTGATATAAATAGATAGTGGAAAAAGCGGTATTTCTGCGATGCTGTCCCGTTACGCAATGTAACTTGTTATACCTACCTAAGTCAAAAAGTAAATACTACGTTAGAAAGTACATTTAACAGACATAATTTAAAACTTGTTTAATAACTTAGTCACAAACGTATTTTTTGCTAGCGGGAGTAAAATGTCAATTAAAGTCGGGTCCTCGTCGTAATGGGACACGCTGGAATATGTCATTAGCCAAATTAGATAAATTAGATAAATAAATAAATAACTAGATAACGAGAACTAGATAAATATATTGGATAAATAAAAAATTAGGTGGAGCTATCAGCTGGTTACGTTCCTACCTCCTCGGTCGTCAGCTAGCAGTGAAAATTGTTCTGGGGAATTTCAAATATATTATATTAACAATATATTTCACTTCGCAAAATTCCATATATATCTGAAAAGACGCAAAAGTAACACCCTCTTGCGGACAAAAAGGTGACTAAAAGCTTTATGTAATAAAAAAATTTAACCGTGCAACCAATACATAAGAAAAAGGTGCGGTAGATAGAATGTGCAATCTCTAACGGTATGACGTTATTCTTCTAAATTGTTACGCAAGGTATAAAAATTAATTGTGTTATTATCCATACTATACTGGTTCCCTTGTTTACATAACAAACGACAGAATCCAGCTAAGATACAGTTGTTTAAACGGCATGTTTGTTGTTTAAGCAGCAGCATAACTGGATTAGGAAAGCCATCAACCTGTAAAACGTTAAACACTCACGCTACATTCGGTATAACTGTGTGGCCGTCTCGCGCTGAATTATCTAATGTTACTATTGATAGTTTTTGGTGGTCTTGTTATTGATTAATGTTTTATGAAAGAGTCTAAAATTTCTCGAGTTCGATTAGTTTTTGAGTTACGCAAAAATTTCTGTTTTATTTGTATGAGAGTCCTTATCCCCCTACCACAGGGATGAGGGGTCTCATTAAAAAAATTCCTGCCTCCAAAACCCCCCACATGCCAAATTTGGTTCCATTTGCTTGCTTAGTTCTCGAGTTATAAGGAAAGTTGTATTTGATTTGTATGGAAGCCCCCCCTCCTAAAGCGGGGAGAGGTTTCAATACACCATAGAAAACATTCTTGTCTCCAAAAACACCCACATGTCAAATTTTGTTCCACTTGCTTGATTGGTTCTCGAGTTATGAGGAAATTTGTATTTAATTTGTATGGAAGCCCCCCCTCTTAAAAAGAAGAGGGGTCATAATTCCCCTCCTAAAGAGGGGAGGGACTCAATTCACCATAGAAAAAAATTAGCCTACAAAAACACACAGATGCTAAATTTGGTTCCATTTGCTTGATTAGTTCTGGAGTTATGAGGAAATTTGTATATCGTTTGAATTGGAGCCCCCCCCCCTTTCCAAAAGTGGGGAGGATTCTCAATTCAACATAGAAAAAATTCTTGTCTCCAAAAACACCCAAATGTAAAATTTTGTTCCATTTGCTTGATTAGTTCTCGAGTTATGCAGAAATTTGTGTTTCATTTGTATGGGAGCCCCCCTTTTAGTGGGGGGAGGGGTTTCTAACCATCACAGGAACCTTCCCTGGCACCAGAAACCCCTACATGCAAATTTTCACTCCGATCGGTTCAGTAGTTTTCGATTCTATAAGGAACATAGGGACAGACAGACAGACAGAAATCCATTTTTATAGGTATAGAAGATTTGGTACTGAAAATTTTACGATAACTTTTTAAATACAGTAACGTTCCGATTTTGTCAGCCTCAAGTTGACAAAATCGGGATTTTTTTCGATTTTTTTTTCAACATTCCAAAATTCGAAGACTTCTACTAAAAATAAAATTTTAACCCTCAATTGGTCAATCGAAAGCTCAATCAACCGATCACAGCACCCTGGTCCAGAACCTTTTTTGGTGCGCATTAGCTTTTAGTAGGAAAACTTGGCTTTAGGTTTATGGAACCTTTGGAAGAGTTTCTTAAAATTAAGAGTTCTATCGTCCAGCGGAATTCAAATTTTGATTAATCTCCCTAAAAATGCAATAAAAAAATTATTTTTCTCCAGTTTCAATATAACACATTGATGTGTTCTGCAAAGTTTTACAGCATATTATTACAAAAAGTTTTGCTGAAGACAGTAACCTTCTATCTCTTCAGCAAAGATAGAAAAATCCTATTTCTCATGAATGAAAAATCGCTAAAATCAGTTTTTCAATTCTGGCTGTTTTTGTAGTTGTTGTATGACTTTTTCATGTTTAACAAAGTTGTACAAATAGTAAAAATACACAACACTGCTGAATATAGTATACCTCTATCTTTGCTTGTTTAGGAACTGTAGAACTTTTACTCTAAAAATACCCTAATTTTGACCCCGAATTATTCGCAAAAAGGCATCATTATATTCAAAAACTTTCCCCAGAGAATAAGAATAGTTTCAAGCAGGCTGAAAAGTTTTATAAATCATATTTATAAGCACAAAAGTTAAACAAAATTTATAGGCTGACAAAATCGGGATAAAAAGCTGATAAAATCGGGGGTAGACAAAATCGGGAGGTGACAAAATCGGAACATTACTGTATTAGTAAAAAAATATGTAGTTCAATTTAAAACCCCGTCTAGATCAACTGAATTACTACGCACCCGAACTCAGATAGTGCCAGTCGTCGCGCAAAAACAAAACACATTCTCACACCGCCAGTGCTGCTAATCTGACCTTGAGTTGTGCCTTTGACATCCAGAAGTTAACTTCCCTTTGCCGGTGCGGCGTGTTGCCTGTTGTTCGTGTAGCTCAAAATTTCCTGATGGGCTATTAATAGCACCCCATAATTGTTTTGATGTTCTGGTTGTGCCTACCCGATCAGGAGGGCATAACAAGATAACATCAAATTTATAACATATTCTGATATTTATAACACATTGTGTTACAAATCGGAAATAAACTGATCAGGAAGTGAAAACAAAAGTTTCAAGTTTGTAACAGATTCTGATAGTTATAACTCATTGAGTTATATAGGAGAATTGGGGCTTTGGCCACTACTAAAAATGTTACATATCATCACTGGGGAACGTGCCATACCTTTTCTATAAAATTTAACGCAAATTTTATGTGTAATTTCAAATCTGATTTCAAGCCAAATTTTACATGCAATACCAGCCTAACTTCAAGTAAAATTTCAAGTCAAATTTCATGTTTATTTTGAATTCAATTTGAATTCTAAATTTAATTCGAAT
This sequence comes from Sabethes cyaneus, assembly GCF_943734655.1. NCBI lineage: Eukaryota > Metazoa > Arthropoda > Insecta > Diptera > Culicidae > Sabethes > Sabethes cyaneus. Next base: position 19,803,549 of record NC_071354.1, on the reverse strand, counting down.
TTAATGTCCAATTTCAAGTTTAAATTTTGGTCCAATATCAAATCCAATACCATGTTCATTTAACATGCAATTTTAAATGAAATTCAAAGTAAAATTTCGTGTCTAATCTCAAGTGCAATTGCAAATTGCAATCTAAGTCCTATTCAGTTGTTCAGTTTTCAGTGTTTAGTTTCAGTGCATCAGAACGAAATAACGATTACATGTAGCGAATTCTTATATCTATCAATTTTGCATTAAGAAAATTTTGTCGTCAATTCTAGACTTTTTTTGTTTATTTGGATAACAATTTTTTCAAGCATCCAATAAGAGCAAGTGTATAAAATGAAAACATAAACTATTGCAGTTAGAAATATACTCGATGCAAAATGCCGCTCCTGTTAAGCCATCTTTTATGTATTTTCTGCACTTTATTAGGTTCTAACAACGAATTGAAACTTACAACGAATTAGGATTGAAAACAAAATCTCTCAAACTTTTATTTTGTTGGTAGATGCTTGGAACCAAACGTAATCGAGCAAACACATTATGAAAAAAATAATTAACGATAAAATAAAATGTTTTAGTTTTTTTCTCGGTTTACGTCTTGTTTACAAAATTTAAAAGCAACAAGTGTTTTCTCCAATCCTTTACTAACAAAACCTCGTATAATTGAGAAATATTTTCTTCCACGCATCATTAAAATAATTAGGTTCATAATTGTTTTTAATCTTTACTGTTGTTGGTTCCTACCAAAATCAGCAATAACATTTATAGAATCAAAACCTGAAATATAAAACTCATTTAAAAACAAAGTTTGAATGGCCAGGTTCACTTCAATTTATTTTCTGGTATATTTGAAAGCACTTCGAGTAACACTGTCAGAACGGTGCAACACTGATAAAACGGATTCGATTTCTTTTTCTTGATCACAGTCTCGTACCAAAAGAGATCTATTTATAGACAGCTCGAACAGCAAAAACTGACAACTGACAGAATAAGCTATCGGTCAAATCATATAAGCATTTAAACTACCTACATTCAAGAGTAGTTCTGGTACATTCCCGATCAGGAGAGCATAACAAAATTATAACTGATCCTGTTATTTTTCGACCGATTTTTTGCTAACAACGGCTGTTATAATTTAGCTACTGCAAGTGGTTAAAATAACTCAAATTCTAACAAAACTGCTTAGCAGTGATAGCAAAAATATAACAAAGTTTGTTATGTTTTGAACAAAATTATATCAAAATTTGTTACCATATTTCTAACAAATTGTGTTATAATTTTGATAAAACAATAACTTCTTTGCCTCTGTCTGCTATATCGACATTTTCCCGACCTATTGTCAAAAATAGTAGAACTATTCATCGGGAACATTTACAAATAGCAACAAAAAAAGATTTTCACACATTCTTTCAATTTCAAAAACCGCACCCTTTCAGTCGGAATTGAACTCACGACATACCGCACGCGATGCCATCGTCTTAACCAATGTACCAGAACTACTCTTGAATGTAGGTAGTTTAAATGCTTATATGATTTGACCGATAGCTTATTCTGTCAGTTGTCAGTTTTTGCTGTTCGAGCTGTCTATAAATAGATCTCTTTTGGTACGAGACTGTGATCAAGAAAAAGAAATCGAATCCGTTTTATCAGTGTTGCACCGTTCTGACAGTGTTACTCGAAGTGCTTTCAAATATACCAGAAAATAAATTGAAGTGAACCTGGCCATTCAAACTTTGTTTTTAAATGAGTTTTATATTTCAGGTTTTGATTCTATAAATGTTATTGCTGATTTTGGTAGGAACCAACAACAGTAAAGATTAAAAACAATTATGAACCTAATTATTTTAATGATGCGTGGAAGAAAATATTTCTCAATTATACGAGGTTTTGTTAGTAAAGGATTGGAGAAAACACTTGTTGCTTTTAAATTTTGTAAACAAGACGTAAACCGAGAAAAAAACTAAAACATTTTATTTTATCGTTAATTATTTTTTTCATAATGTGTTTGCTCGATTACGTTTGGTTCCAAGCATCTACCAACAAAATAAAAGTTTGAGAGATTTTGTTTTCAATCCTAATTCGTTGTAAGTTTCAATTCGTTGTTAGAACCTAATAAAGTGCAGAAAATACATAAAAGATGGCTTAACAGGAGCGGCATTTTGCATCGAGTATATTTCTAACTGCAATAGTTTATGTTTTCATTTTATACACTTGCTCTTATTGGATGCTTGAAAAAATTGTTATCCAAATAAACAAAAAAAGTCTAGAATTGACGACAAAATTTTCTTAATGCAAAATTGATAGATATAAGAATTCGCTACATGTAATCGTTATTTCGTTCTGATGCACTGAAACTAAACACTGAAAACTGAACAACTGAATAGGACTTAGATTGCAATTTGCAATTGCACTTGAGATTAGACACGAAATTTTACTTTGAATTTCATTTAAAATTGCATGTTAAATGAACATGGTATTGGATTTGATATTGGACCAAAATTTAAACTTGAAATTGGACATTAAATTCGAATTAAATTTAGAATTCAAATTGAATTCAAAATAAACATGAAATTTGACTTGAAATTTTACTTGAAGTTAGGCTGGTATTGCATGTAAAATTTGGCTTGAAATCAGATTTGAAATTACACATAAAATTTGCGTTAAATTTTATAGAAAAGGTATGGCACGTTCCCCAGTGATGATATGTAACATTTTTAGTAGTGGCCAAAGCCCCAATTCTCCTATATAACTCAATGAGTTATAACTATCAGAATCTGTTACAAACTTGAAACTTTTGTTTTCACTTCCTGATCAGTTTATTTCCGATTTGTAACACAATGTGTTATAAATATCAGAATATGTTATAAATTTGATGTTATCTTGTTATGCCCTCCTGATCGGGTTGGTTAAGACGATGGCATCGCGTGCGGTATGTCGTGAGTTCAATTCCGACTGAAAGGGTGCGGTTTTTGAAATTGAAAGAATGTGTGAAAATCTTTTTTTGTTGCTATTTGTAAATGTTCCCGATGAATAGTTCTACTATTTTTGACAATAGGTCGGGAAAATGTCGATATAGCAGACAGAGGCAAAGAAGTTATTGTTTTATCAAAATTATAACACAATTTGTTAGAAATATGGTAACAAATTTTGATATAATTTTGTTCAAAACATAACAAACTTTGTTATATTTTTGCTATCACTGCTAAGCAGTTTTGTTAGAATTTGAGTTATTTTAACCACTTGCAGTAGCTAAATTATAACAGCCGTTGTTAGCAAAAAATCGGTCGAAAAATAACAGGATCAGTTATAATTTTGTTATGCTCTCCTGATCGGGATACCTCGACGAGCTAGAATTAGATTTGTGGGTCGGTTAACCCTAGTGGCTGCTATCGGTGAACGGTGATAGATCCTTCGCTGATTGATGACCTCAATTTGCGCGGTCAGCCTCTGACACCTACACGACGAGCGCAAATAGTGCTGACGCAACGGTTGCAGATGTGCATTTCTATGTGCAAGTCACCTTGAACCACAGGGCCTGACCGGCCTCTGGCCGGCTGAGAGGTGAACGTCAACCGCAATCGTTTTTCACTGCCAAGGCCCGAGATTCAGTCAATCTCCCGTGGAGTTTATGCATGTAAGCCATATTATCTGCGGCCCATCAGCGTTCGGCGTCGACTACCGATCGACCGTTGCATTCAGTTGCAGCGGCAACAACAGCATCTATTCATACCCTCCCCGTGAGCGCGGGTATTTATGTGTGTGTTGTGAGATGCATCGCAGTAACGACAATACCCTATTGTTCGCGTGAACCGTTCGTTCGTTACTTTGCTACGGGCATAGAACAACGCCCGAAAGGGGGCAAACGTGGGGACCTATGTAAAGCAGTTGCCAACATGACCAGCGAACTATGAATAGATGACAGAAGAAAAAAAAGCTGCTAGTTGTTGGCTGTCCCACCGAAGTACTCGACTCGTACATTGTACATTGAATAGTTATAGAGCGAAGATTCACTGTCATGGCTGGAACACATGAAGAAATAAAAAAACGGCACAGGAAACGCACTAATTATTTTGTTAAACTATGCGAGACTTGTTCTATACCTACACAACAGTGCATAGGCCTCCGGAGCTCGGCTCCGGAGTTGTTAGATTTGTGTGATCGCTAATGAGGATGATATGAGGTCAGGTTGTTGCTTTCAGGTCACGCTAGGTTTCGAGACATTTAACGGGTCGTCAGTTCGTGTCAGATCATCAACCAGTGTCTAACAAAGTTCTACTTTATATTTTTAAATACGTTGCTAAAATTAGGAGATGACCGAAACTCCTGGAAGCCATCATCATTTTAAATCCCAAAATTTCTCATCTAATAAACCAATTTATTAATTCCATTCTCTTCTCTTTTATTCTTTCAGGTAAGTGGATCGAAATCGACTTCCAAAAACCTCTCCAGCAGCGAATCCCATTGTGTAGTTCGTCGCGGTGGGCAACTGTTCCGACTACCAACTTTATGTTCTGACGTGTGAAAGCCGAGAATTGCAATCCCGCGTCGGTCGGTCGAGTCGAGCAGCACCGGCACCAGCCGGGGTGGTAATAAACATCCAAATTTCATGCATTTTGCTGCATTTTTCGTCACGGTCGCTACAGACCTTAGGCCCTTCTCCACTTTCGCGCACTAACTCAAGCTACCGCCGCGTCGGCCAGGAGGCTATTTCCGCGTCGTTGCGGATATATTCTCGATGGTGATGTGCCGGTTGGGATTTCACGCCGGCTCAACGAAAATAATGCAATTTATTTATTTCCACACAATTCCCGGCCAGCGATTGAGCTTCTGACTGTGTCTGAGCCGAGCTGAGCGGGCGGAACGAGTCAAAATACCCTCGCACATGGTGTGTGCAGGCCGCACTCCTCGCGCACCATTTACGCGTGCAACAAATTAATAATCCCTGCTGTTTTATTCCGTGTTTTGTGCCGAATGCATACACCCATACATGCGAACATCGGCACTGACTGACTGACTGACTGTGACTGACTGGCTGGCTGGTAGGTGCTATATGTGTGTACAAAAACATTGGGGAAACGGCGGAATGTAATGTATTATTCTGGATCAGGGCCACCCCCGCAGGCGACCGACTGCACTCGGATGCAGCGTCGGAAAGCCAAACAAACAACTGCCGCCGCCGCCGCCGTCGATTATTATAGCACCCATCTGCGTTCTCGTAAGCTCTTAGTCATGTTGCCGAACAGATAGAATTTCAAATATTTTAAGATATTCGGTCTGCCGGAAGATTGTCTTTATTAATCCTCTGTTATCGCTGATTTTTTGGTCTGAGGGGTAAAACTATAAAAGTGGAATTAAATACATTTTATTTTTAACACCGAGAAGGGAAACTTTCAAATTATTTCTTTTAGTGAATTGGTGTTTTACTGCAGGACTACAGCTTTAAATTAATGTCAGAACGGATTTACACATTTTTGTTATTACCTTTTTTACTACAGGGACATCAGCCTTTATGCAGGGTTGAAGGAAAAATATATTGACTTGCTCGCATTTTCTATTAAAATAAAAATAATCGAGATCCTACTCGATCATATCAAGACATCAACTTAGGCTAAGTTCAAAGTGAACACACGTGGATTCTGTTGAGACATGTTCTGATCTGTTGAGACAGGAAGGGTTGAATATAGTTTTTACTGAAATAGAAATAATATAAATCACTCTGACAACTCATGACGCAGGAGTTGAGTTTTGTCTTTTAGGATCACCGCACTCCGGAGTGCGGTGGTGATCGTCGCCTTAAATCAATACGAAACTTGTCTTAGAACCGACTGTCACAAATTTTGCTGTCAATTTCCGTGAAAAGCATGTGGTGAAGTAAATTTTTAATTAACCTAACCACATGTTTTCCTCGCCATCCAACCAATCCTGGTTGAAAACAATTCCAATTAGCAAAGCAAATTGACAGCAATAAACCTCACTGAACAAGTCAAGATCAATCTGTGCTGCCTGCAGAAGAGTGGCTCGAGAGTGAGTAAATTCTGCCCGTTCCCATCAAAAAGATACCAAATTTCCACACAATGATGATGATGAGGAGCTTCCTCGTCCGTTCTCGGCTTTGGCTGGGGCTCACCCCTCTCCGGTAGGAAACAAAAAAAAAAGAGTCAGCTACCGCAACCACCGCGCAGAACACCGGCCGCAAAATAGAAAAGACGCAATTTTTCGCACAATCATTCGAATCCTACCTCCTAGAACTGCTCTGGTCTGGTCGGTGGGGTGGTGGTGCAAGTTGCTGCCTGCCAGCAGCCAGCCAGAGCAAAAAGCCTTACCGAGAAACCGGTGGCGGTGCGGTGGATGGCGTCAAGCTGCGACCTGCCGAAGAGGCAGTTGAACGGAGCAGTCAGCAGACAGCGAAGCAAAGCACTTCACTTCGTCAAAGAGTCGGCATTCTATTTCCATCCAACCACTCGCCACCTGATCCACCACCCCACTCCAACCGGTCATCGTTAAACCCTCCGACGGACGTTCCGAGTATGTGCGAGAAGAGGAAACCGCAACGAATCCACGCTGTTTCCACTTCACTATCCGTGTGCTATTCTTGCCTATTATTATAACTACTATTACATTTAATGGTGGTCGGCTACAATATAATGGCACATGCTGGCTGCTCTCGCTTCGCTATCTGCCTCTATCTGTTTCTCTTTCCCCCACAAGCACTAGCTCTTAAGTACGCCTGCTACTTCCTTATTCGGACACCGGCCGGTTGGCCTCTCGCTCGTCGCTGCGCTGCGCTGCCGGGCCCCGGCCCACTAGCAAAGATGCGACGTGAAGGGAAAGGTGACCTTCAAGTGTCGATCACCCGCGGGGAGCTTTTTATTGTTTCGAATAGTCATAAAATTACAGCACTTTTCCGAAAACAACCATTTCGCAAACACAACACCGTAATAAGTGACTATATCGTGACTCACAGATGCAGCAGCCCAACCAGATCGTGTTCTAGTGATTGATCCTCGAGTCTTCTCTCATTCGTTGTGAGTGAAAGGTAGGCATTTATAGTTTGTAAACAAAGTTTTCGAGGTCGTGTTTGGAAAACCGGAATGTGACATTTATGAAGGTGCATAACAACCTGTACTGTAGCGTCTATGATCGTATGCTTCACTTAGCAACGTTATGTGCGTTTCGTAAGCCTGTTGTCTTTGATCATGAGCAGGCAGGTTTTATACAGTTGCCTAATGAAAACTGATCGAAGTAACAATCCTTTTGTTTTTTAGCCGGATAGTTTATGCACATTGATTCACTGCCAAACTGCCTTCACATTCTGCACTGCCAAATCACGGCTTACTTCAACCGAAGTAATCAAAGATGCCACTTGATTAGATTTGACAGAAGTACAAATAACTCTCCATTTAACTTATTTGCTCGCCTGCACTGAGCAAACTCGTCATTTTGATGCTGTCCAATCCTGTTCTGTCTCAACCGAAACGGGTTTTGTTATGAGGAATAGCTCCAAAGAAACTTTTATATAGCTTTTCAAAAAGAATTTAATTTCTCGTCATCTCGACAAGCAAGAAAATTTAGGTAAAACTAACCAGGAAGAGAGTGAGAACAGATAAAGTAAACCGCTAAGGAAAGGTAGGAGCGAAATATTATAAATTTTAGTCTATTTTATTAATTCAGAAACGTTTCGATGTCTTAACGTTGACATGATTGGTCATTCGACCGTATTACGCCGTTGCGAACATATATCTAGCCAGGCTGCGGGGACAACGGTGCGCTTGATAGCGGTCGATTTTTAGGGTTTGACGATGGATTCCCTTTATAACGGGTGACAACTAAAATTTTGTAATTTTTTTCTCAAGCTGTCAAGCTGTCGCTCGCGGAATGCTTCTTGTTTTAAAGCCGTTTTAAGCAAAACTTGGTAAGCATAAACAAACCAAAAAATACTGACAGAAAGAGCTAACACATACACACTCTCATTTTCTCCCTGAGCTCGTTTGTTGTTGAGTATATGGGCCTCGGAAAAATTCCAAAATTTTAGTTGTCACCGGTTAAATACTGCGCCCAGGCTCGATAGTTGGGAGGCGGGTGCGACTCTATGGGTTAAAGCTTCTGTCGACTGCCGCGAACGCCCAGGTCCCCTGCTGCGCTCAATTTACTTTATAGACCTATCTTGGGACAATGCATAAACGCCACGAGGGATGGAAGATGAAGATTGTTCTATGGGTTGAGCTCTGATAAGTTGATAAGCACTGACGTAAAAAAGTAACACAAAAACAAAGTAAAAATTATTTAATAATGAGACTAGAAAAATATCCAAAAGTGGTATAAAAATGACGCAAAAGATAAAAAATATATATAAAGGGGCACTTAGCGAGCTATAAAGGCACAGAAATAATGCAAAAACTGGTATAAAATTGCTATAGAAATGGTACCGTATTAGTTTAGTTCATATTTTGACTTGAAACCTAAATATTTCAAACTATTACCGTGTCATTTCAAATTTTGCCCTTTTTGGAAAAATGATAAAAATCGTAGTTCCATGACAAATCTGGTACAGGAAATGCAAATACAATACAAATACAATACAAATACAATACAAATACAATACAAATACAATACAAATACAATACAAATACAATACAAATACAATACAAATACAATACAAATACAATACAAATACAATACAAATACAATACAAATACAATACAAATACAATACAAATACAATACAAATACAATACAAATACAATACAAATACAATACAAATACAATACAAATACAATACAAATACAATACAAATACAATACAAATACAATACAAATACAATACAAATACAATACAAATACAATACAAATACAATACAAATACAATACAAATACAATACAAATACAATACAAATACAATACAAATACAATACAAATACAATACAAATACAATACAAATACAATACAAATACAATACAAATACAATACAAATACAATACAAATACAATACAAATACAATACAAATACAATACAAATACAATACAAATACAATACAAATACAATACAAATACAATACAAATACAATACAAATACAATACAAATACAATACAAATACAATACAAATACAGTACAAATACAATACAAATACAATACAAATACAATACAAATACAATACAAATACAATACAAATGCAATACAAATACAATACAAATACAATACAAATACAATACAAATACAATACAAATACAGTACAAATACAATACAAATACAATACAAATACAATACAAATACAATACAAATACAATACAAATACAATACAAATACAATACAAATGCAATACAAATACAATACAAATACAATACAAATACAACACAAATACAATACAAATACAATACAAATACAATACAAATACAATACAAATACAATACAAATACAATACAAATACAATACAAATACAATACAAATACAATACAAATACAATACAAATACAATACAAATGCAATACAAATACAATACAAATACAATACAAATACAATACAAATACAATACAAATACAATACAAATACAATACAAATACAATACAAATACAATACAAATACAATACAAATACAATACAAATACAATACAAATACAATACAAATACAATACAAATACAATACAAATACAATACAAATACAATACAAATACAATACAAATACAATACAAATACAATACAAATACAATACAAATACAATACAAATACAATACAAATACAATACAAATGCAATACAAATACAATACAAATACAATACAAAAACAATACAAATACAATACAAATACAATACAAATACAATACAAATACAATACAAATACAATACAAATACAATACAAATACAATACAAATACAATACAAATACAATACAAATACAATACAAATACAATACAAATACAATACAAATACAATACAAATACAATACAAATACAATACAAATACAATACAAATACAATACAAATACAATACAAATACAATACAAATACAATACAAATACAATACAAATACAATGCAAATACAATACAAATACAATACAAATATAATACAAATACAATACAAATACAATACAAACACTATCCAAATTTTAAAACAAAAATATGGAAAAATGAAACGATAATGATACAAAAATGACACAAAACAATACAAAAGGTAATACAAAACTAGCACAATGTTGACAAATAAAACGAGAGAATATGAAGAAGACAAATAAAAACCTTAAACATGCATAACACAAACACAAAAACTGACACAGAAATGAAACACCAGTGACACAAAAATTTTCAAAAAGATGCAAAAATGAAATAAAACAATTAAATTAAAAAACACAAAAGAGCCCAAAAAAGACACTAAAATTAACAACCAATACAAACATGACATGGAAGTTGAATCTATACCTATAAAAATGGATTTCTGTCTGTCTGTCTGTTTGTCTGTCTGTCCCTATATTCCTTATAGAATCGAAAACTACTGAACCGAACGGCGTGAAAATTTGCCTGTAGGGGTTTTTGGGGCCAGGGAAGGTTCTTATAATGGTAGAGACCCCTCCCCCCACTAAGAAGGGAAGGATGCCATACAACTGAAACACAAATTTATGTCTGTCTGTCCGTATGTTTCTTATAGAATCGAAAACTACTGAACCGAACGGCGTGAAAATTTGCATGTAGGGGTTTTTGGGGCCAGGGACGGTTCTTATAATGGTAGAGACCCCTCCCCCCACTAAGAGGGGGAGGCCGCCATACAAATGAAACACAAATTTCTGTCTGTCTGTCTGCATGTTCCTTATAGAATCTAAAACTACTGAACCGATCGGCGTGAAAAATTGCATGGTGGGGTTTTCGGGGCCAGAGAAGGTTCTTATGACGGTTAGAGACCCCTCCCCCACTAAGAGGGAGGGCTGCCATACAAATGAAACACAAATTTCTGCATAACTCGGGAACTAATCAATCAAATAGAACCAAATTTGGCATGTGGGAGTTTTTGGAGGCAAATTTTTTTCTATGGTGAATTGAGACCCCTCCCCTCTATAGGAGAGGAATTATGACCCCTCCCCTGTTCAAGAGGGGGGGGGCTCCTATACAAATGAAATACAAATTTCCACTTAACTCGAAACTAATCAAGCAAATGGAACCAAATTTGGCATGTGAAGGTTTTGAAGTCAAGAATTTTTTTCTATGGCGAATTAGGACCCCTCCCTACTTTAGGAAGTACTTTAGCTCCTATACAAATGAAATACAAATTTCCTCTTAACTCGGGAACTAATCAATCAAATAAAACCAAATTTGGCATGTGGGGGATTTTGGAGGCATGAATTTATCTTATGATGGTTTGAGACCCCTCACCCCTGTGGTAGTGGGGGCGGACTCTCATACAAATGAAACAGAAATTTTTGTGTAACTCAAAAACGAGCCGAATTCAAGAAATTTTCCATAGAGACTCTTCCATAAAACATTAGTCAATAACAAGACCACCAGAAACTACCTATAGTAACACTAGATGGTTCAGAGTGAGACAGCCGCGAATGTTGTCAACGACCTGTCCTCGAAAGCGCCGGTCATTGCGGGGGGTAACCCCCCTCCCGGATTTATGTACAGCACAGGTCCATTTTTGGCAATACGAAGTTTGTCGGGTCAGCTAATAATAAATAAATTAAAATAAAATAAAATAATTTTTTAAAACAAAATGACATTCAAGATCTTAGTTTTTTGCCAGAAATGACCCAGATGAGGTTCTGAAATCTTGAACATCACCAAGATATTATGCAAAAATTACAATGATACAAGAATGATAACGAAATAAGAAAACGAAAAGAACACGAAAATTAAACAAATAATGATACAGAAATGACACTGATGCAATGATGAAATAAAAATTATAAAGTAATACAAAAATAATGATGAAACAAAAATTGGAATGACAATAGCACAAAAACTGACACGAAAAATGACAGATGACAGTTATGTTAAAGCGATGTTTTTATCAGAAAACTAAATGTTTTAAATAATAAGTGCGCCATTTTGAACCACACTTTCTTTTAAAAAGAAAAATTATATCAAAAGAATGTATTTTAACGACAAAAATTCCACAGAAACGGTTCTAAAATACACAAAGGACTCAAACAACGTGAGAATCGTGACTGGAAGATGACAATAAAATTTTTTGCACAAATGTGATATAAAAATGATACTTAAATGATACAAAAAGAATAACAAATATGCTACAAAATTGATTCCAAAATGGCGTAATAAGCACAACAATACCACAACAAGGTAAAAAATAGTACAAAAATGGTATAAAAAAAGGAATATAGTAATGTTCCGATTTTAGCAGCTCCCGATTTTGTCTACCCCGGATTTAATCAGTTTTTTATCCCGATTTTATCAGTCTATAAATTTTGTTCAACTTTTGTACTTTTAAACATGTTTATAAAACTTTTCAGCCTGCTTGAAACTATTCTGATTCTCTGGGAAGAGTTTTTGAATAAAATGATGCCTTCTTGCAAGTAATTCGGAGTGAAAATTAGGGTATTTTTATGTAAAAGTTTTATAGCTGCTAAACAAGCGAAAATAGAGGTATACTTTATTTAGCAATGTTGTGAATTTTTACAATTTGTACAACTTTGTAAAACAGGAAAAAGTCATACAACAACTACAAAAACAGCTAAAATAGAAAAACTGATTTTAACGATGTTTCATATATGAGAAATAGGATTTTTCTATCTTTGGTGAAGAGATAGAAGGTTACTGTCTTCAGCAAAATTTCTTCTAATAATATGCTGTAAAACTTTGCAGAACACATCAATTGTCATCGTGTTATATTGAAACTGAAGAAAAATAATTTTTTTATTTTAAGAAACTTTTAAGTTTAAGAAACTCTTCCATAAACCTAAAACCAAGTTTTCCCGCTCAAAGCTAATGCGCACCGAAAAAGGTTCTTGACCAGGTGTGCTGTGCCCGGTTCATTAAGCTTTCGGTTGAACAATTGAGGGTTAAAATTTAATTTTTAGTAGAAGTTTTCGATATTGCAAGGTCTTCGGTCTTGAATTTTCCCGATTTTGTCAGTTTCCCCATTTTGTCAGCCCAAAATTCAACATGGGGCTGACAAAATCGGAACATTACTGTACTTCATATCGTTCCCCCTCCAGTTCCACCTCGGAATCAACATCATTTGGACTCCCATGTTTTAACGGTGTTAATGGTAAGTCCCAATCCCGCTATTTCCCTTTTCAAAGGCCTAAAAGCCTCTTCCACTGCTCTACGTTTGATTTCGATGGTATCGACGTCATCCGTAAGACCACAAAGCATGTGCGATTTCGTGATAACAGTTTCATTCCTTTTCATACACGCTCTTCGTGCTGTTCGTTAGGTTCATGCTAAGGGCTAACCCGCTTTTCTGACGCATAATTTTGCCCCGTCCAGCGTCGCATGAATCGGCGTAGTTAGTTTCATCAGAAAACCATGTTCTAGCATTATCGTCCACAGCTCGTTTCGTTTGACTGAATCGTACGCCGCTTTAAAGTCCACAAACAGATGAACACGTACTTAGATAGTCTTACCTAAAATTCAGTAAAACTGTTTAATTCTCAAAGAATTTTAAGCAGGTAGACTAACAAATCTCTTAGAGAACATTGCTCATGCACGTTTAAGCGCAGTTAATATTGCAGTTATAAATATTAGATACGAAGGACATGTGTCCGGATTTTTCTCTCATTCTGCAAAACCATCCATCTCCGGCCGTACCGGTACGTACCGGTGATGTTCTGTATAACGTTACCGATTTTTGTTCGTAAAAACAGACTTAAAGTGGCAAACAACAACACCATGAGCAGATTTTGTCGTTTTTTTTCACCTTCCGAGATGTTCCTCTCTAAATTTATCGATGCCATTTTTCATTCATTCAACTCGGGCCGCCGCCGGACGGGCGTGCTCGTGGGCCGTCAAAGAAGAAGCTACACACGTTTTACAAACAATTTGACATTGAAAACAGCGACAGAACGAAGAATAGCAACGCGCGCCCGTCGTCCGAACGTGTTTTTCCATTTTCAAAGTGGTAAAAAGATTAATTAAACAGAGCAGAGAAAAACAATTTTTTCCAGTAATTTTCTAACTGATTTGTTTTTATGTAAGTATAATGTAGTGCGTTAAATTTAATAGGATTCAATCTCTTTCATCAATGAAGATAGCTTGATCAAAGCGATTGTTCAATTTGCTGCGAACGTCCAACTTTCGCACGATTTGCAGTCGACGAGCTACTCCTGCTGCAGCACAAATGCAAATTATCTAATATTCTTCAGATGCAGCTGATGGTTCCCAGCTGGGAAAATTGACCATTATTATTATTATTAGAGTTTTCGTCGAACGGGGCCACAGAGGGTGGCCGTGGCTTTTATGCCGCATCGGTCGGTTCTCCACTAATAATGTGTGATCTCATTCTGTCGCTCAAGAAACTCGCACGCTCGTTTCACTCACAGTAGGTAGGGTACAGTGATCCAACAATGAGGGCCGACTTACTTAGTGGTTGTATGACGTCTTGCTCGACACATTTTGACAGTCCGGTTGGGTGGCTTGAATTTAGGAAAAATTCATAAAACAATACAGCTGCTTAGGCAGCACTAATATTAACATTAAAACAAGAAACCTGATTTCCACTGTTTAAACAGGATGCGAAACTTGTTTTCTAGCAGGCATTCTTCAGTCTCATTCATCTTTTTACGTTCTCATTAGGCCCGAGAAGGGCGGAAATTGGCAATAATAACCATTCCGATTAGCATCCCAAATTACGGGCATGTTGTGTTGCTGGTTACGGCCGGCGGACACTGACACTAGTTGGTTGCTCGCCGAAGCAAGGCCACACCGTCGTTGTCGTCGTCGTCGTAGTACTTTGACATTTCGCTGGGAGTTCCCTCGCGCTTCGAGCGATGGTCAACGCTTTCGGGGTGAGTGATTGCGGCGATATTTCATCATTAAGTTGGCCAACGGCATTGAAAAGTGAAACCAGTTTTCCGATTTTATCCCGGGAGGCGAATCTTTCCTTTTTTTCTCAACCGATGATTATTATTATATTGTTGAAACCCAGCAGGACGGGATATCTGTACAGCTCGCTGCTGCACGGCGATCGACGATCGGTTTCTCGGTAATAATTAACCTGTTCTATAGAGTATTTTTTCCTTGCGTCAATTTAACCTGCGCTGCGCACCGCGAAATGCGGCTGGGATATTTTATACCCGCCTTAATTAGCGCTCAAACTAGTTTAGCAGCGGTGGACCCGGCACTGTTAGTGCACGGGGCAGGTCCTGAAGCTACGTCTACCGAAGGGTAGCAAACCGAAGTAAGATTTATGACATGAATGTTAGAACGGGAAGCAGCATATAAAAATGTAATACATAAAATAAAAATAGAATTTACACTCATTGGTCCATTGTATTTGATTAGCACCCGACAGCTACGAAATTGTCATAATAAGGCGTAAATTCGTTTTTGATTGCAGGTTAATAACCGACAACTATTAGAATTATTTGTGAGAAAATAGTGCAACTATAAAGCCGGCGTGTAAAACGGCTGTGACAGTGTCCAACTAGGATCTCTTCAGAAAAACTCGCATTCATGTCTGACATGAACCATCAACGGGCAATGCTCTCGATGATTTTCCGAGAATAAACCAAAACGCTGAAGTCAAGAATCAAGAGTAATTGTAAACGTCTTGAATTAAGATATCCAGATAAGACAGTTCGTGGATTTCTCGAGGCTTTTTTTTTCACCCCAAAAGCAAAAAAAAACACACACGCAAAACAAAGTAGAGATTCCTCGATGCAGCTCGCATAATTTATGAGCTGACTCATTTCAAGGTTACCGAAGCAAAGGCAGTGCAGGAGAAAAAAACCACAGCCTCCACATTGAAACTGACACGCTCAGACCCTGTGCCAGTTCAAGCTGCTTGCTGCAGTTTCTGTTGCAGCATATTGCATGGATGAAACCATCACAAAACATCGCTTTGTAGCTGTACAACAGGCGAATAGGCACATATTTGCGGTCGCCATCGTCGTAGTCGTCGTCGTGGGTTTCTTTTCACCCCGTGAAGGGATTCGGGTGAAGTTCAAGATGCCGGCCGATGCCGGGCATGGATGGTGAACGATTCCGTGTGTGCCCCGGCGGAACAATGTGATGCATTCTCACCACTCTCTGCACAAAGTCAAGGGGCCCAGAGTCGATCGGTTGTTAAGTCCGTCGTCGGTGTTTGTTTGAAAAATTCACACATGCTGTTTGCTGCTGCTGCTGCCTGCTGAATGTTTCCTCTGATTTTGCTCCACACAGTCAGTGCCAGAGTGCAGCGCAGTGGTATGTTGAATCGACAGACCGCGAGGAAAAAAATCATGTCTATGGCGAGCTGTTAATTGCAGCGTGGAAAACATGAACGAAGCTGGAAAATGAACCAGACAAGTGTGGAAAATAAGGTTCAGATGATGCACTTGAAGAAATGCAGTGCGGAGGAGAACGGGACGAGAGTGCGAAGCTGGGAGATATTGTTGTTCGATAAGAAGTAGAAAAGTTGGAAAGTTCCTGGGTTAACTCAACTATGAGAATTGAATTTAAATTCCGTCAGATATGGGAAATTTTTTCCACCACAGACTGTTTTGCTGGTTTGATATTAAAAACTTTATTATAGCCCGGTGGTGACTAACAATGTTTCAGCAAACATGGCAAAGAATGAATTAAAACAGCCACCGTCACCGTGCACCGTCAAACGTAAGACGATAAATGATATGCAAAAAATGGTGTTCATACATTTTCTCTTAATTCCAAAATGATCTTCGCTCGAATAAAACTCAAGTTTTCTATTATTTTTTAAAGAAAAAAGTAGCGATCCCAAGTTACTGCCCCGAGGGACATTATTACTTATTTGCACATACAGCTGTCTTTGTATGGAATATCATTTTTTTGTCATTTGCAGAATCGCGCTGTGCAACCGAGAGTGTGTAACTTGCACAAGAGAACATTGTGATTCAAGAAATCAAAGGCAGCTGTTAGGTGCTTGTAAATTATAAAGCTTTGTTGCTTATCTTTCTGGTGCAAAATGATACAAAGTCCAGCGTGCATACATTGTCATGTCAAATTTTAAGTCCAATTTTCAGTTCAATTCATAGTAGAGTAAGGAGGGGTAAAAGTGCGATGCGGGTAAAAGTGCGATTCAATGATTTATCGGTGCAAATTGCGAATAAATTTTCTACATTGGCATGGATGGGTGACTACTTTGACAGCTTGAATCTAACGTACCAACCTTTAGGTTAGATATGCTTACGAAGCATAGTTACTGAGTTATGTGCAAATGTTATTTTAGGCCGGTTTTGATGTAATTTTTCGTTATACGGCAAATACGATATCAACAGGAGGATATTACTTATTGAAAATTTGTAGCAGCGTTATACATCACTCACATATCTGTTTTGAAAATACGGTGAAAATAATTTACAAAATATATTTCGCTTTTCCGTAATTTAATCTAACCCCGTCAAGCGCCTAGCGTGGTAAAAGTTCGATTCACGGACAGGGTAAAAGTGCGATTCATGGACGAGGCAAAAATGTATAGATAGTTAAATACATCTTAGGCACTATATTACAGATACTAGAAATGAAAGATCTGCAGAAAACTGTGTGCTTTACAGAAAGTGGCCGAAGAAAAACAATGTGTTTCCGTTGATGAAACAAAAAACAAACGTTTGGAAAAGTTTCGATCTAACGGAGGCTGCAATACACCAGCGCAAAATAGAAAAGGTGCAAATTGAGGATATTCCTTACCGAAACATAACGCAGATTGAAGATAATATGGTTTTGTTAGCTACTGTTGGGCTAATTTCATGGATTCTAGCTTCGAACTTTTGCCCCGCGATATTTGCACTTTTGCCCCGCTAGTGGGGTAAAAGTGCGAATCTGCACTTGATCAGAAGAAAGAAGAATTTATTTTGCAAAACACTATTACCGCAGATGATTTATAGTTGAATGTGAAGACATAGAGTTATTGCATCACTATAAAATATATTATGTTGTTGTCCTTCTTTATGTCTCGCGAAAATTGATGACAACTTCAAACATCACACTTATACCCCGCCCTAAATTTTACTTTGAATTTAAGTACAATTTTAAGGAGCTCTGTAGCCGCAAGGTTACCAAATCTGCTATGGCAAGCCTTTTGATCAGTGTTTTCACATATTCAGTTGTGCCGAAAGGAATTTTTTTTTCATCTACAAAAGCCTTGGGTTAAACGTGTTTAAGACTTGACTCTTCTTTATCGATAGAATTTGCAGCCAATTATTAGCGTACAGGACAATTGCGGGGCTTGTGTAACAATCCTACTGACTCTAACCGTACCGCCTAGCCGAGACTCGTACATAAGACAACTGGTTGTGAGACATCGTACCTCGAAGCTGCTAACAGGGCGTTTTTTTTCTTCCAAAAATCTACTAAATACGTATACGATTACTTCATTGTTCCAGGCTAAAACATATTTCTGATGGGTCAATGCTCCTCCTTTTGTTTATGTCTGGGTACGCCAGTATTTAGTAACGTCAAATCAGAAGATCTAGGTAGCCAGTTTACTGGCCCAAAACGAGAGATTAATTGCTTACTAAACGCACCTTTCAGCTGGTCCACGTTTCACGTTTTGTGTGGCATGCAACGCCGTTTTGTAGAAACTACATATCGGCCAACTACAATGCTTTATGCTTGTGGCAAGCAAGAGTTCAAAAACACTACTAACAGTAATTTAGCATTCCAAATAGTGCAATTTTATGGGTAGTTCTTTTTATTTCTCGTAATTGTTCGTAGCTGGAAATCATTTTTCGGCAGTGTTGCGAAACCCGCCCTCGTATGATCAAATTCTCGTCCTAACGAACAGACTGGCATGAGCATCTTTTTTGGGCTCCTCTTTTTATTTTTTACCCAGCTAGCACCAAATCGTACATCAATAACCGAAATCGTAACTGAAGCTTAATAAAGTCCGCTCAAGTTGATTTCCAGTCGTATAAAATGATAATAGCTGACACACATACGATATTCAGCACAGAATCGTATAACAGTCCCAAGTAACCAGTAAGCACTAAACACTAGTCTTTTGACAACATTGTATAAACATATAGAATTATGATTAAAAGCTTATTTTTCTTTATATACTTCTGTAGAACCCACATGATCCTAAAAAACCGAAATAGCGGGTTATTAAAATGCTGCGCCGCAAGCATTCAATAAACATTATTAGTGTTTGTTTGAGGCTTAGTCGAAACGTCATTTTGTCTATATTAAAAGTATCGACGGCATATCGTTTGTTTGTTATGGAAAATAAAAATAGCTTCGGTCGGGCGAGATTTAAAAAAAGAAAAAGCAACCGATTTTTTCTGCTGCATCTCAAGGGGAGCAGGATAAACAGAACCATTTTTTGAAATGCTGAATAATGTTACCACCTAGACAGGGCTCGAACCGGGAGTTAGTCATTCGTTTCCTTGCACCTTTGCTATCAAAACCATAGCGGACGTGATTGAGTGAGTTGAAATTAGTCGTATTTAAATCTTGATATTTCCTCTCATATCATAGCTACTTGTCCTGCATGACCAATAGGGTAGAAAAAGACGGCATCCGTTAGGTGCAAGAGGGCACTAATAGTGGCCGTAGCAAAATAAGAAGTCAAGTACAAGCCGTTTATCAACACTTACAGCTCGTTTTAATGCAATTGACTAAATGCATTATATTGTTACGTTATATGCGCATATATTGCTTTCTTTAATGCTGATTTACGTTAATGCTTCTATACATCAACAATGTTAATATACGTTTTATAAGCATTAAGATTGCTAATATACAAAAGTTTGGCACCAGGGATGCAGAATTATGTCCAATATACGATTTTGGATTAATGCTTATGGTTACTTGGGGTACGGAGCGGGCTGGGCTTAATCGGATATTATCGTCTATAATTACTTATATCGGTGAAACGTGTATTTTTATTCCTCATCACGTATATCGCCTCGAAAATACCACGGATATGCCAATTTTGCGCATCAAATACGATTTATTAGCATGTATATACGTACGTAATGCTGCTTTTTAACTTTTTTATACACAGAAAAATGCTAGCTGGGTAGGGCACTGTAACGAGTTTTTTAGAGTGTCTATTTTACTATCAGCCACGGTTGTCACTCTCGCTCGTCATTGTAGCCCGATCAGTTGATATCGATCGCTCGCAAGGCCCGTGCTCTTGCCCGCGTACGTGAGGCATCGCGTAAAATGATGAAAAGAAGAAGTAAATCCAAATCCGTAACCATACATCCTAGTGTGCCGCTCACGCTTGCTCGCTGTTAGCAACTCACAAGCTGTTGGTTTTACGAGCGGGTTGTGCAGAAAGATGCCACTGCAGGGTTCTGTCGTACTCTGCAAAATATCTCAATTCTCGGCGTTTTATTGGCAAAGCACAGAGGACGAATCGATTTGCTCTCACTCAGTCGGATGTTTCCTTCTTCGACGCGACGAGTTTTGTTTTGCTTTTGCAGTGCTTTGCTCTGCCGGCGAGTGAGCATTAGTTTGGTTTCATCTTTCTTTTTCTGCCGGAGCGCAACCGAATGAATGCTCCCAAGGTCACGGAGCAAATCGTTCCAGTCCATATAATTGCCTATCGCATATTCTCTTTGTGACACGGAGCGAATAGTCTGGTATCTCTCGTGTGCGATGAAAATATTAGCTCTGCTTGTCGTTGTGCTTTTTCTGCACAAGATGAGTGGTCGCAAGAGAAAACAGTATTCAGGCATCGTCCGAAGGGAGAGGAAACGGGTTGAACAGGAAACGAAAGCAACTTGATCATTGTGAGAAGCAGATTTCTCTGCCTCTGTATGCCTAAGATGAGCAAAATGAAGCCTGGGCCACTGTGCGTACGCGAGTGTATAGGTAGTAGAATGTGTGCACACAGCATCAGTAGATGTATGTCGTACGCTTGCGTCAGTGGAGTAAGCGTTGGATGTAATCACACTCACATGCAAAAGAGTGGGCATCGTTTGCTTCTCGCTCGATTTGCAACATTATTTTTCGGTATAAAGCAGGGGTTTCTTCAAGTTGATCTTAGGTCTACTGATCCAGAATTCGACGAAGTGCACGGGTAGAAATTTAATCTCCAAAATGAGCAAAACGACTCATGATTTCCGGTTTCTTGCTTATGTTTTATGAAAATACGCCATGAATAATAATCATATCACGAACTTCTTTCAGTACAACACGACGCAAGATCATGAACTATTATTTAAGATTTTGTGCTGCCTGATATGGAAGCTCTGTTATGATTTAATGGCAATTCAAACTTCATGATTTCATGATTTTATTCATGGTATCGGAATCGGATTACTTTCCGTGTGGTATGTCGTTCGGTTTCACTTCGCGAGTAAGCTGTATATGGTATATATATGTATATGGTTTGCGGCTAAGATCCTTCTGTAAAATCTTCCACGTAGTCAAGTAACTCAGTTCAACAATTCAGTTCAACAGGATCAACAATTCGCGGTCGTCATCAGCGCTGACGACTACGGCAAAACATTTTCTTCAATGCGTACTCTGTGCGCCACCGCCAGTTGGCCTTGAGGTACGACACTGGTCTAATAAGCCAGTCGTCGTATGCTCGAATCTCGACAGGGAGAGGCTTTATAAGAGACAATAGGATCTAGCCCCGCAATTGTCCTGTACTCTAACAGCTAGCCGCGAAGTCAGGCGTATAGAAAACAAAAGGTCAAGGAAAGCGAGGAAATCGTGCGAAGAATGATTGGATGAACGGCTGCGGCGGTAGTTTAGTTAGTAAAACATTTGGGTACCAGCCGAAAGAGCTTGGGTGCGAGTCCCACCTGTCATTGCACGATCCAAAATATTTTTCGGCTATATACCGAAATTTTCCAGTTCATCCATTTTATTTTCTCACTTTGCAAACAAGAGTTTACGCCTTGACCGCGTAAAGACTCAGTTACAAGTAAAATTGAATGCGAAATATAGCACCAAGGTTTGACTTTTTACGTGCTCTGCGATTATGGGTCGCTAATTTATTGTCCTGTAGAGTAAAATTTGCCTGAATATTTTTTAAAAGTCAGTTTCTACGAATCCAATGTTTCCACAGGGAAGTAATCTATGACCAACACGCTTCTTCACCCATTTCACTGATATTTGCTTGATGAGTCAAAGGTATGCAATTATTTCCTGTATTCGTTTAGCTTTGATGATGGCGAAAACATTTTATTAAAATCAGAGAAACAGGGCATTACAATTAACCCCTCTAAGGTCTACATCATTTTTAGCGCTGCAAAATTCACTAAAATGGCCATAACTTTTTTATTTTTCAATATTTTTTCACCAAATTTGGGCGTTTTGCCGAAAATATTTTCTATTTTCATAATATCTGTTACGATACCGCATATATGGCAACACTGCCAACATCGCTTATGACGTTTATGTTGGTTAGAGGGTAAAAGAAGAGCGAAGATAAATAAAAAACGCCATCGCAAAAGTGTTCTGAAAAACAAATAGAAAGTGTTTCAAAGCTAATTCTGATTAATATCGACTATTTACCATTTTCAACGTGCGAAATAGCACCGGGTTCGCGAAACAGCGCCTGATAAGTGGTAGAAGTTAGTGTTTTGAGTGATATAGCAACCGTCGAAATACCATAGTAGCCTGGGATACTTACCTGTAAAGAATAATCAACGTAACCAACCGTAAATCCGTTGTAAGTAGTCTAAAACAAATAAAACAAAAGTGTAAAAAAGTATACTTACCAGATCGAATCTCTGCATTCGCAGCCGCGGAAATTACTAGTAGGGTAGCTCACCCTAAGTTGACCTTAGGCACAAAACGTATTGCCAAACCATAAATTGTAGCAAGCGTAGGATAGGAAGAAAGTGTTAGCGGAAAACGTAAAACCACTTCTTGTAAGTTAAATGTATATATTTTGAAAATTTGTTTTAATTTAAATATATTGCAGTTTGAGCATTACCGAAAAATAATCGGTTGCTACAAAAACTGGTTCATATCCGAACATTCTCAAAAAGAAGTGGTTTGACGAGCAAGCTTCCGAAGTTTTCGGGCCATCCAAGGCAGTGGCCATTGTTTTATGCTTCCTACAAAGCATCGAACGATGCCTGTGGCTACATGAATCACGAAAATCTGGTT
Source organism: Sabethes cyaneus (assembly GCF_943734655.1). Classification (NCBI taxonomy): domain Eukaryota; kingdom Metazoa; phylum Arthropoda; class Insecta; order Diptera; family Culicidae; genus Sabethes; species Sabethes cyaneus. The sequence goes on along the minus strand of NC_071354.1, from coordinate 19,780,379 downwards.
CGGCTGCAGGAGTGTTTGGAAGGTAGAGCATTGGAACTGGTGGCTGGTCAGCTGCTTCTCCCCGAGTCGGTTCCAAGAGTCATCGAAAAGCTACGGCGGCATTATGGGCGTCCGGAGCAACTGCTACAAGAGTTCTTGGACCAAGTCAACGAGCTAGAACCACCAAAACCTGACAACTTGAAAAGTTTCATACCGTTTGGGAACACGGTGGAGCAGCTCTGTGAGCATTTGGAAGCTGCGGGACTTCGGCACCACCTCGTCAATCCGTTGCTAATCAAGAGTCTGGTCACAAAGATACCGGACCGCGAGAAGCGAGAGTGGGTACACTACCAAAGGCGGAATGCCGGTGGAGAACCAACACTACGAACGCTAACGGATTTCCTAATGGAAATAGTCGACGATGCCTGCGATGCGAACGTTGACGTGCAAGATACACGTAGTTACCAGTCCAGAGGTGTTCCACAGTCTAGAATGGAGATGCCGACCGAGAGAGGTGTGTTACTCAGCCACAGTGACGTTAGCAGTTCGGGTACTATTTCAACCGAACAAAAGGAGCTGAAGCCTTGCAAAGTATGTCACAGTACTGGACACCGCCTGCGGCACTGTGATAGTTTTGGGAGAATGACGTATGATGAACGTTTGAGGGTAGTTACCCGCGGGAAACTGTGCAATGTGTGCCTGAACGAGCATGGCGGTCAGTGTAAATTTCGGATACGCTGCAATATTGACAATTGTAGAGAGCGTCACAATCCGCTAATGCACCCCGTTGGAAGCGCAGGGGGGATGAACGTGCCGGATAGGCGGACGCCAGGACATCTGATGACTGCGTACAGAGACGTGGTACAGTGAATTTGGCGGTATTAGAGAATCTGTAAATCTAGAAATACCAGATGTTACGGGCGGGGGTGTTACGATACCGCATATATGGCAACACTGCCAACATCGCTTATGACGTTTATGTTGGTCAGAGGGTAAAAGAAGAGCGAAGATAAATAAAAAACGCCATCGCAAAAGTGTTCTGAAAAACAAATAGAAAGTGTTTCAAAGCTAATTCTGATTAATATCGACTATTTACCATTTTCAACGTGCGAAATAGCACCGGGTTCGCGAAACAGCGCCTGATAAGTGGTAGAAGTTAGTGTTTTGAGTGATATAGCAACCGTCGAAATACCATAGTAGCCTGGGATACTTACCTGTAAAGAATAATCAACGTAACCAACCGTAAATCCGTTGTAAGTAGTCTAAAACAAATAAAACAAAAGTGTAAAAAAGTATACTTACCAGATCGAATCTCTGCATTCGCAGCCGCGGAAATTACTAGTAGGGTAGCTCACCCTAAGTTGACCTTAGGCACAAAACGTATTGCCAAACCATAAATTGTAGCAAGCGTAGGATAGGAAGAAAGTGTTAGCGGAAAACGTAAAACCACTTCTTGTAAGTTAAATGTATATATTTTGAAAATTTGTTTTAATTTAAATATATTGCAGTTTGAGCATTACCGAAAAATAATCGGTTGCTACAAAAACTGGTTCATATCCGAACAATATCTATAGATAAGGACCATATGTCATATGGTCCCGGAGTTATTCCGGAGTTCCTTGGGGGACCGAGATATGGCTTTTTTAGATATAGTTGCCAAATATCTAAAATTTGTTTGAAATCCGTTGATTTTTGAAAACATATCATCGACTGTGGACATATCAGTTACTTTGCCGCAGTTATGAGCCTTGGTGCGTGCCATCCGGATCCGGGGGGACACTATAAATCCGGAACCGGTTCCCGTAACGGGGCATTTCAGCTTCAGTAAAGCATGTCGTGTCGCATATCAAAAAACATCAGCATTCGATAAAATAGCGATTGGCGATCATCTCATGTCTTTCAGAGGCCATATGGTCGATTCCAGGTCCCGGACAAGTTCCTCCGAAATCCGTTCTGTGCTTGAATCAGAAAAGAAACCCTCCCCGGACCCGGAACCGGTCATACGGCCTCTGAGAGACATGAGATTATCACCAATCGCTATTTTATCGAATGCTGATGTTTTTTGACATGCGACACGACATGCTTTACTGATGCTGAAATGTCCCGTTACGGGAACCGGTTCCGGATTCATAGTGTCCCCCCGGATCCGGATGGCGCGCACCAAGGCTCATAACTGCGGCAAAGTAACTGATATATCCACAGTCGATGATATGTTTACAAAAATCAACAGATTTCAAACAAATTTTAGATATTTGGCAACTTTATCTAAAAAAGCCATATCTCGGTCCCCCAAGGAACTCCGGAATAACTTCGGGGCCATAAGACATATGGCCATTATCTATAGATATTATGAAAATAGAAAATATTTTCGGCAAAATTCCCAAATTTGGTGAAAAAATATTAAAAGATAAAAAAGTTATGGCCATTTTAGTGAATTTTGCGGTGCTAAAAATGGTGTAGACCTTAGAGGGGTTTTTTCCAAATGCAAATTTTGTAGGTAAAGCATAACAACCAGTTAATGACGGTCATCGCGTTCAGTTTTATTCCTGCTTTAGTGTTCACTTTTGATATCATCGGCATAAGTTCTAAGGAATCTAAGGAATATCGCTTACAAATATGCTTAATGATAGAGGTTCCAATTAGAAGCCTCGATGGACTCTTAGATGACTTTAATTATGTATTAATGCATTCACGTGAATAGAACATGAAAACAAAATTCGTTGGATATAATTCGTTTTTTAAATTCAATGGATAAGTTTCGAGCAATTTAGAGGACACCTTTCTCAGCTTCAAAGCACTTTCACCAGGTCTCCAATGTTTGCCACAAATATGAGTATTTCTGAATATTTATGATTATTTGTTATGATTAAACCAGGCCAGGTAGACGGGTTTGAATGACTAGGATCGAAAATTGCTGTTTGTTTTTGTCGTAGACCTTGCAGAATCAAAATAGAATCAAAATGCTTGTCAGCTCAAAACAATGCCGCATTTCAACTACACTATCGATCCAAAAACTAACGCAGGTTCCTCTGCCAGGTTCAACGCCTTACGCCATTGATGGGGTTGGTTCCGAAGACATTAAATTCCACTTCCAGGTCTCTTCGTACTCGTACTTCAAACCACCAACAAAACAACCGCGATCCCGAAGCTGCGCATGCAGCGCACGACGATGATTCAACTTGAACTCGAAACATTCGTATTCCAAAAGCAGATTAGCCATTAGTCCAAAAATAACATTTCTTGTCTTCGACTGCGGCCGCCGCGTCCGCGGCTAACGCAGGCCCGGAAGGCGCAAGCGAAAAACCAGAACCCTCCCGAAGCCATTCCAGAGCTCTCACTCTTTGCGGTGTATGTGTGAGTGTATGTGTGCGCGTTTGTATGTGACAGCCTCAGGGGCGAAAGAACAAAGCACGAAGCGTGAAATTAATTCAAAAGCGATCAAAATTATAGCAGCAAAACCTCGGTCGGTCGGTCCGGAGTCGGAGTCGGAGTTGGTTGGGAATCCCGCGCATGGAAGAGATTGGCCGCGAAAACCGAACAACACGAAATGCACAAATTCCAAATTTCAGGAGACGGGAAACTGCATTGACAGATTTATGGGCCTTCTTGGCGGCTGGCGTTGGATCCGCGCGCCTTGGTTTTTATGGTGCGGACCTGCAATAGGTCAGCAGTTCTTTCTCACTCTATCTCTCGTCGGGATTCAATTTAGTCGACAAACTGCAACTTGCGTTTTGTTGTTTTGCTTCGCAAAAATTAAAAATAGTACACGAAACCGTGATTTAAAACAACCCAATGAATAGCAGAATCTTAGAATAAGTGAGTCGCGAACTGAAGACCCAAAAAAAAAAGACACAGAGCGATTCAAAGCCATTTATTATTTTTTGAGTGCGGAATCAAAATGCATTTTGGTTGTCGCCACTGCTGCGGCGCGGCGGTACTGCGCCGTTCGGAGTTCGGGGGGGGGGGGGGGGGGGGGTCTACCATTTGGTCTTTCATTTAAAAATTCCGACTAAAATGAAAGCATCACACCAAGGTACGTACCAGGGGGGAAAGTGAACAGCACGAAGGGGGGACGGCTGATATCATCAACATCATCACCATTACCACTGCCGCCGGTCCGCTGGTTGGTTTGGTTCTGTGCGAAAGTCAACAATATTCTAAAAAATATTCGAGCAAGAATAACAGCAGCGTCTTGTAGACTGTTGTTTTTTTACGGTTTTTGTACGATTATTACACCGTTGAATTCGGTTCGAGCAGATGTATCGTTTATAGCCGCTGATGCAGCACATCAGCAGCGAGCGGTTCTTATTTTTTAGAACTTGAAACCATTTTGTCGCATTTATGTCTGTGTGCGACTCTGTGTGAAGAAGCCAGTCCAACGTGACTTTCAACTCATTTTGTTGTTTGTGATTTGAAAATCAAAGTCGATGCACTTTTTTCTGCGCGGAATGCTGATGACCACATTTTGCGGTCATCTTACTCGGCCAAACGTCCGTTGTTATCGTTCGGCGTACAAAATGGCAAATCTAAGTGGTTTGGCTCTTACGGAAATCGTTGACCTTAGTGGAAACGATTTAATATGTCATATTTATTGACGTGTAAATCTCTCATCAGCTCTGAATTAAGTCAAAATCGCCAAAAAAAACCTGCTGTGATGACACAAGACTGGCCCAACTTGAAAGGAACCGTCCTCGACGAGCGAATGGCAATCAACGACCAGCAACGCAACGGTGTCAGGGTGTGAGCTTCCGAGGAGTGGAAAAAACACGATAATAGACCGTCTAGCGGACGAGGACCGGACCAAAACATAAAATTAATCTTCACTTTTAGTTAAGACGGTCACCACCACCTTCAACCGCCTCCATCTCCTTCGCGGTGCTCCGCTGCGCGCGCGTTGGTGGAATCTCATCATCGCAGGAGGAGGACGCAGCAACAGCAGCAATGACACAAAGTGAAATTTAGTTCACGGTCATCGGAATCAAAACAAGCAATTTGAGAATGAAACAAGAATTTACGCATACGAGAGGCGGTGCTGGCGCTTGTTGCCTAACACTGTGTAGAATGTTTTGGCTTGTGGCTACATTTTTCGACGGTGAGCCAATCTTGATGGTGAAGTAGTAAAATAGGAAGATAGAGAGGAATAGAGAGAGATGGACACACTCAGGGTTCGAATTCGGTGTCAACAAAAATGGATGAGCGTTGGCAGGTGTCGTATTTTTTCGATCAAAAAGAATGTGAAAAACTACTATTAGTTAGTTAGCTGTGTTAGAAATGATTGAGAAGTTGTGCCAGAAAAATTAGTGCGAGTATCGCACACACAATCCATTTAATTTGTTTCAGTCGAAAGTATCAAGTCGAGCGTGAGTTATTAATCGAACATATTTTACTGATTTTTTACCGTTTTCAACATGTGATATCGAATTCCAGACTTCGGAGAAAAAATTTGAACTTCAAACAGATGTCATTTTTTCTTGTTCCTGCTTTTGGTCAACGTAGAGAATTCAATCGATGAGGAAATTGGATTGCTTTCGTCTGTCACAGTTCAGAGAAAACTCAATTCATAATGATTTCTTTGAGCATTGTTGATGAACATATATATGCACAGCTAGCTAGCTTGTGTGAAACGTTCAAACGACAATAATTTACTGCTAAAGTACAGTACAAGGTACACAGTTTCGACATGATATTCGTTGTTCGACTGATCGAGCAAAAAAAATGTCTCGATTGCCTTGCCTTCACATTCGGTAAACTGCTAAGACCAATAAAATTGTCCCACAAAAATGACATGAGACATAATTACATTCACGATGTTAAACAGTCATTTGATTTACTCTCTGAGACATAGTGGTTGGGGCCAACCTTTTTAGTGTATCCATAAAGGGAAGGGTGGAGTATTTTTTGACCGCTTGACATTTTCCTACAAGAAAATTGTAGGCACGAGAAAAAAAATAAAATTTAAATACATTTGCCACTGTCAATTCCGCTGAATCGAGCACGTGGGCACAACTGAAACTTGATTGATTCCAAACTTGGTCATAATCAGAACATAATTCAACGTATTTTTCAGGAGGGCAAATTAGTTCACTTCCCCTCGTAATTTTATGCGAACCGTTATCCACACACAGACTTTTCTTTGCATGCATAATTTCGAAATCTTGATTAGTACATATTTCACGTCATGCATAGCATATGTCGGGAAATAGGTACATACGTGCATGGTTGTTCAGTGTTCCGTACATCGTGTCAACGAGGGTACTTGATGAAGGTGGCGGCTCGTTCCCACCTTGCTTGAAGGTAATTTAGAAATTTAAGATGAACTTAAATCAGACATCAAACACATAATAATTTTTTTGATGACTTTGTGATGTATCGTTCAAACCACTATCTTAGAGAACGAAATTTTACTTAAATGTAAAACTTCGATGTTTCTTCTTACTTTTTTCGAGGGTTTTTCTTGTGTGAGGGGTGCGCTTCCATTCTATCTCAGAAACAAAAAATATGCCTTTCTGAAGTATCTTGTGTAAAAAAGTCTCAGATTTTTAGGAAAAAATATAATAAACAGGAGTTTTTTTGGTTCCCTGCACTATCACCAGAACTACCGATCACTATCCTAAATGCCGCGAATAGCCTATAGATTCGTGAAAAAATTATCAAGTCGGCTTTATGGACGGTCGATCTACCAAAGCATCACCCTGCGGCAGATGCTCCAAAAGTACGGATAATTGCGAGTCTCTGAGCATCGCTCTTGTTAATTGATTTCAAAGCCGCATTTGATAGTGTAAACCGACAAGAGCTTTGGAAAATCCTGGACGAAAACGGCTTTCCGGGTAAGCTTACATACTAGACTCATTATGGCTATGAAGCAACGGATCGTGTGCTGTGAAAGAATTTCGGGTGAATTGTCGGACTCATTCGAATCTCGCAGGAAACTTCGACAGGGAGATAATCTTTCCTGTCTGCTATTTTCAACGTTGCACTTGAAGGCGTTATAAGATGAGCGGCGATCGACATGCAGGGCAGACAATTTATCTGATTTGCCAACGACATGGATGCTGTCGGCAGAACATTTAGGATTTTCGTGGATGCTGTCGCCATGCGTTGAAAAATCAGGTCACCAGACCCCAGACCAATACGCGATGTAAAGAATACTGAGTTGAACGTCTAAAAGGAATTATATGTCGGCGGCGGGACCGAGCACGACAGGCAGTATCGTGGTAATCGACGGGGATGAGTTTGAGATAGTCGTCGTTTTCTATGGGTATGAAACGTAGGTACTGCCAGAGGTTTCGATCGTCGGGTGCTAAGAACCATCTTTGCCGGCGTGCAACAGAATGATGTATGGAGACGAAAAATGTACCACGAACTTGTGCGTCTCCAAGGGGAAAACAGTATTCTCAAAATAGTAAAGCATGTTATTAGAATGCCGGGCAACTATCCTGCAAAATGGAATAGAAGGTTTTCGCATTGAATCCGGAAGGAACAAGACGAAGAGGGGCATTATTAGGGATCTGTCGAGCAATGGGTTCTCGTGGAACTGGAGACCAGCTGCCATGGACCGAGTTAGACGGAGAAATCACGTTATGCAAGCCTTATTATAAGGCGAAAGTCAACTAAATAAGCAACAAAATAAGCACACAAAAAATAAAAATTTTGGGTTTGAATGCAACTTTTTTCTTGAAAACCTTATTCAGTGGGTGCAGTGCTTCAAAAGTAATGAATTTAAAAAAAGGCTGCAAAAAATGGGTAAAGTGATGATTTGTCGTAGCAGCACTTCAACTCAAAAAGGAACATTCTAAGCGTCAATGAAAAATACAGGTCTGAAAAGCATCAATCACACAACTTTGGAACAAAATCGGAGCAGTTTCAAATTTCAGTCTACTAGTTTTATGGAATTTGGGATATTTTACGATCTAAGATTAAATTGTAGTAACGGGGAAGCACTTACGATATTTTTCGGCATCTTTCTCCATGAACCGCGTTGAAACTCGTTTACATATTAAAAACAACACGCACACAGATTTAAAATGGTAAGATCATAAACGTGTAACCGCTTGGCCTCTACTTATTATTTATGGTTAATTATATTTATCTTTTTAGTATGACACGAAGAACTAGGAGTTTCTACAGCATTCACTGACTGGTTGCAAACAATTCTTACACATAACAATCTGAGTATGAGGTTTGTGTAAAAATATTGCTGCCATCCTTTTTGTACTGTACTCCAAGGAAGCAACCCAGGACCGTTAATATTTTCTCTTTTTATTAATGAGCTATCAACTAGTTTGCTCCACTATAACCTGATGATGACGAAATATTTATAATTTTTAGAATAATCAACAGGTATTAGGATCTGTGGCAGCACGTTCCTCACAATTGTGTGGAAGATTTGTGCCTTCACAATCAGTGATTGCGCTCATGCAACCTTTGGGCATATGATGACGACTTTCAGCAAAATGGTCTGATTAAAGCAAAAAACGAATTTCTAAAACATTTCCGAAAGATCTGGTTGCTTAGGACTAAAAAGATAGCCCATTTATCACGTTTTAGACCTTATCGTAGACAGTGATGGTTCGATAACTTTGACTCAATCTTGATTCATTTGACAGTACCGTCTCAGTCGCGTAAAATTTGACAAAGTTATGTATATAAGACATTTGTAGAGCTAGTTAATATCTACAATTTTGCTGAACATCTTGTGTAGTTACTGTGCTGCAATGCTAGTACCTCAGTAACTTAGTGAACTGAACGTTTACTTAGTTACTAATGGGGCACTAGCACTATAGCACCGTAGATGCAAAAGATACTGCAAAATTTTGTTCAGCACACTTCGCCAGATTTTGCTCGACTGAGACGGTACTGTCAAATGAATCAAAACTGAGTTAAAGTGGTCAGACCATCCCTGAGCGTAGATCTAAGTGATGTAATGACATTTTATTCACCATGCAGCGAAATTTTCTCTACAGTGTATAGAACAGTGGAATCGTCAGTACTACAGCGTGAGAGGTGTTGGGTGCTACTGCTGCAGCCACTTCCATTGAGTGGTTTTACACAGAGTGCCAAGGAGTGACTGATGAAAAGAATCAAACCAGAAGTCACATATTGACTGCAACTGTGACACGCCAGAGCAGAAAGAGAGATACCGAGATGCTAAAGCTGCCGAAAAGAAACTTCGTCGTCGTAAAAACGCCAGCACTGGGATCTTGCGTACTTACAGAGGCGGAGAATTACTTCGAGAGGCACGAAGCTTCTTTAATACGTTCAACGGAATTAGGAACTGGACCGTGCCAACTCCTGTTATGTGCAACGACAAGGAGGAGAACCTGGTTAGTAAAAGATCGGAGGTGGCTAGGCGTTGGAAACAACTTTTCTATGTATTCTTGAATGGCGAGCAAGATGGAGCGGTCAACAGAAATAGGAAAACGATTGAGGATGATGGGCAAGCTGTGGATCCATCAACTTTGGACGGAGTTAGAAAAGCAGCGAGAGCTGAAAAACGGCAAAACAACTGGAAAGGACGACATCCCCGCTGAAATTTTAAAAGCCGGCCGCAAACGACTGTTTTGTACAATCCATCAGGTTATACTAAAGGTATGGATTGAGGAGCAACTACTTACAGACTGGTTGGAAGGTCTCATATACTCTATTTACTAAAAGGACCTTCGACTCCAAGGCAGCAATTACCGAAGCATTACTCTCCTCAACTCTGCATACTGTGATTTGAATGCGGAAGATAGGGAGTGAGACATCGGACTTGTTTTGAGGTTGGATGGTTTGAAACAAAGTGACTGATTATAGAATTTGCTGTTCAACATTACATTGGAAGGTGCTGTTCGAAAGACAGGCGTGCAGAGAAGCGGTACCATCGTCATGAAATCTCACATGTTCCTGGAGTTAGCGGACGACATCGATATCATCGGTGTTAACCGTAGAGCTATGGAAGAGTCGTATGTGCGTCTTAAGGAGAAAGCTGCGAGGATAGAATTTATTATAAATACTACCAAAACAATGTATATGGTGGCTGGTAGAGAGCGTGGTAGCCCTTCGGGTGTTGGAACTGCGGTGGTGATAGATGGAGATTCTTTGGATGTGGTCGACGAAATTGTTTACTTTGGTACGTTAGTGAGATGTGACAACGATGTGAGCCGTGAAGTAAAAAGGCGGATAGCGGCTGCTAATTCTCCCGGTGGTACTGTACGGTCACGATGATTTGACGTAAGAGCGAAAGAGCGTATGATCAATTCTTGGCGGCATATTAGAAGGAGTGTGGCCAGGCGCATGAACCATGAAATATACCAAGTATGCAAAGATGCGGATATTGTGAGGCGACTAAAATACGGCAGGATACAATGGGCTGGCCACGTAGCAAGGATGCCAGATGAGAGACCAGCTAAAACAATATTCAACAGAGCGCCGAGGATGTAAGAGCAGCCGGTATTAGAGGATACTGGAGTGCGGCAGGCTAAGACCGACAATCATGGAGACGGGTGCTGAATTCGGCCCAGATTCGATAAGCGGATTGGCGTCGAAAAAGTAAAAGTAAAGTAGGTTAACTTCTTTTTAGTTTTCCTGCCAACCAAATGACGAAAATTCGATTCAATGTTTATTGGACCTGAAAAGAACCAATTTTTTTTGCTACTTGCAATGCTACTGTAAAATTCTAATCATGCCGTCGTCTCTTGACTGCTGCTGGCAATCCGAATCCCATTGCTGCGGAAATGGTAAGTGCGATGTTTTTTTCCACAGACGAGTAACGAATGCGTCCCTTTTCTCCGGCATTCAATCGAGTCAGAAATGGCAAGAACTCTCTTATCGTCAATCAAATGAACACTGCCGCCGCTTGTCAGGAATGCTTGCTATAATATGTTGATGTATGTGTGTGGAAGTAGATTCCTGTCTTCGTATAAAATCGGCAAAAATCAGACTGCAGAGGAGAGCAGAGGGATTTTCTAGAAATATTTTCCATTGATTGGTGCGCTAGCTTCCGAATTCCATCGAGAGAATCTTGAATTAAAAGCGTTCAAGTGTGCCATATTTCGTTATATATCCCAATTTCGGTTTTGAAATTGCACGTAATAATCCAATTGTTAAGCTCTTCACTGAGATTTGCCCCAAGAGCTATTTTGTCTCGTAGCTAAACATCGTTTAAGGATCAACAGAGAAACCATAATCATTTTCTTCGATCAAAAATTGATAACATGGATTTGGACGACTTGAGGTTTCCACAAGATGGCAAAACATGCCATACAAGCAGGAGAACGCCTTGAGGGTTCGATTTGACATTTGTTTCATGGGCAGTAATTACAAAACTGTTATGAAACAATTTATGTGTGATATGACTACGTACTTATAAACATTGATTTCAAAAATTCTATCGGAAGTTGTATTTGTAACTATTGTTTTTTATGTGCTAACTTGTAGAGATGGTCGGGTAGCGGAAAATTTACCCGAAACCCGCACCCGTACCCGTACCCGCCGGGTACGGGTCGGGTTCGGGTATTGAAAAAAAATAATTTGCGGGTTCGGGTCGGGTACGGGTTTGGTTTTAAAACCGGGTACGGGTCGGGTCGGGTCTATTGACCTCGTTTAACACTAAAGATTGTCGGGTATCCGGACCCGTACCCGTGCCCGACGGGTTGCGGTCGGGTTCGGGTATCAAAAAAAATAAACTTGCGGGTTCGGGTCGGGCACGGGTTTTTATTTTTTTTCCTAATCGGGTACGGGTCGGGTTCGGGTATTCAAATTTTCATACCCGACCATCTCTACTAACTTGTAACATCAAAATTCTCTGACTAGATAGCACAACTAATTGCGCCTAGAATCTCTGCCACGCTGAATGAAGCACCTGCATGGTTGGTGTCGACTCCAACTGTGCTGATGCTCTAGCTGACGCCACCGCCAGTTATCTTTATTTATTCAAATGGCAACTCCAAAGTCAACACACCGTATGCATGCACATGCCACGACCATACTCACTGCTGCTGCAGGTATCGTATGTCTTCATCGAGCGAGCTCATACGCCAACTTTCGCTACATTGTTTCTCTAGCCAGCAGCGAATTACCAACAGGCTGGCACTTGTTTTTTTTTATTTTCACTCTACACAACGTGTAAAAAACAGAGAGAAAAAAAGTAAACCATGCATCAGTCATGTGTAGGAATCATTCAACTACACACTTCATGCATGTAGTAAGTACCGCGCCGCACATTCTCCCGTTCGTAATTGAGAAAAAGGAAAAATTCACCAGGAGAAATTGCAACACACATGATGCAGCCGAGAAACCCAGCCGGAGGTGCTCCCGGGTTGGTTGGCAATAAAAAACGAAATAAAAGTCAGTGCAGTGCCTTACTAACCGACGCTGCTGCTGCTGCAACATTCACAACAACAGTAACATTTCTTTCTTTTTTTCCACTCACTGCCATACCACGGCGGTTCCGGTGAAATGGGTCTGAAATCGGCACGAATCCGGCAACCGAATGCACCGATGGCAATTCTGAGTCTGAGTCAGAGTCAAGGGGAGAAACCACACCGGGGACCAGGCCGGCGGTGGTGCGGCCGGACGGCCAGACCATACCATACCAGACCAGACCGAACCGAACCGATATTACAGCATTATGGAGAAGACCGCCAAACCGGACCCAGGGCAACGAAACACTGGCATAGGTCATGTTCACTGCACCAGCCGGTCGACACAATCAGCAGCGCGACGAGAGACAGAGAGACACCGACCCGGAGAAAAAGAGAGAGTATAGACTTTTTTTTCGATGGGCGGAAAAAGCAAGGGGAAAATCGATCGTTTATCGTGCTGTGCTCTCTCTCGGTCGTCTCTTCCGAACAGCATAGCTGTGTGAAATTAGTGCAATATGAATTGATTTTTTTGTTTTACAAATTTTTACGCTAACTTTTTAATTTATTCCTACGTAATCCTTGTGTGCTGTAATAATTTCCATTAAGGCTTTCAGTCATGCCAGCAAGTCCATCAATCTGCCAGTATTCATTGTTTGCGTGTTTATCTATGCAGTCAATCTCGTAATCAGAACTCAACGGATATTTTCTTGCGCCAGGTCGTGGTCGGATTCAATCGAACAGAATCTTCCGTCTGGGATGCACCCAACCGGACGAAAAGGGGGTGTTGCTCGGTCGGGTGGTGGGTGGTACTTGCTGTACCTACAACAATTCAAGAGCAACATTACCGTCACCAACGTCACAGCCAGTCAGCCAGCCAACCAGCCAGCATCATGGCTGGCAACCGTCGTCGTTGTCGTCGTCGTCGGCTGTTGTCGTGACTGCATTTCCCGTACCCGCTCCCCCTCATCCTCATCCTCCACCTCCTGCATAGCTTCATTGCTCGCGAAAAATTCTACCTTCACAGAGCGGGAGTGAAAGAAAGGGGGCTAAAACTGAGCGAATAAATAAACCGATTCGCTTGGCAGAGGGCACTGTGCGTCCTTGACTCATGCAATAGATTACACTCTTTTTTATATTTTTTTTCTCCATTGCACTGTCACGCCTGCCGCGTTCACTGCAATTGCCGTCTCTCCTCGCCAGACTCCGTCCGGCTCGTGCACACTACGTCTCAGGATCAAATTCGTTGCTGCTGCTCTCGACTCGCGGCTGCATGAATGCACAAGTAAAAGCAGCGCGTGGAAAGGACGGTAGAGAAAAAGGGCAGCATCGGGGGTGCTCCGATGCATTTGCATTGCACTTGCAATCGACGACGACGACAACGACGACGCCGACGTGGCATACCAGCGGGCGGCGGCACGATACTTATTCCGATATGTATAAATAAATATAGCATTTATTTTATGTGTAGTACCACATTCTGATGTAGATCGCTGCTGCTAGCGCGGCACGACTGCACTATATACCTATAAAATTCATAGATTTTCTTGCACGATTTATGCTTGCCGCGGATCGACGCGACGAAGCGACGGTGTTGCCAGAAGCGGGGGCCGCACTTTTCAAGTTGTTGTTGCGCTGCGGATGATAGGGGATTTATGTTGTCGATGGAACAGAAAAGTTCTACTGGAAATTTAATGCTGAAGTTGCATCGAATGGCTGTTATTTATTGTTTTTAATGAATGACTATTACTATTTAAAAACTTTTTAGTAATTATTTTTTCTTGTTGTTTCTTTACAGGTAAGCTCAGTCCTTGGAATTTACTAATGTTAGTGAGATTTGTGCTGAATCAGGGAAGTACCGGTATTTTAATATCTGTTCCAAACTCGGCTAAGGCTTTTTGAACAAGGACGTCTCAACAGCGGTTGTTAAAATTAAATCCCACAAAAATATTTTTTTTATCATGCTTATATACTAGGCATACGATAATGTTTGGTAGTCATGATTTTTTCTCTCGAAACAGTTCTCTGAAATTAGTGTCAAACGAGCAAAAGATTCACATTCAGGAACGGAAGTTTGTAGAACAAAGTCCCCCTTGCTTCGTTTCTTTCCTCCAGATGAATTAAAAACTTTCTCCAACAGTCAGCTGTCACGAGACTAAGACTTTAATTATGTTAACTACGGGTGCGTTATAGTCGATAGGATCCTAGCACTAGCCCAGCCATTGCATTGTCCTGTACACTAACTGTTGGTTACGAATTCTGTCCAGCTAAAAAAGTAGAAGGCTAAATTTCGTCGGAATGTACCGTCAAAGGCTTTGCCTTGCTTTTTACGGGAACGTTACAATTAGTCTGATGCTAACCAAACTATTTCAAATTTTAATTTTAAACTAACAGAAATATTACTGTTCATTTCCCAGTACAATAAAATACGAAATTTCTGTCAAATGCTGCATTAAAAATCCAACAATAAATGTAATTGTAGATGGAAGTATTATTACTTTTACCTACTGCGGCTCGGACACTAAGCCGAAGTAGAAGCAAAAGTCATAACTAGCATCATTTTGATGATAATAAATCAGAAACATTGTGTATAGACCAAAAATATATCGGGTTGTACAATGGCAGGAGAAGCCCACAACTACGCTCCATCGATTGGTACCGGATGTTTCACTCACTAAACTACTGTCGCCCGAGTTTTTTCTTAGTTTCATTTACTCGTATATGACTATACGCGGGCATGACGTAAACTATTTTGGAAAGGGAGAAAGTGTCTGAAGCGACGATTGGATTAATTGGATACTCGCACTCACGCTCTTTCGGTTGGTACCCAAATATTATACTCACTAAACTACTGCCGCCCATTATATAAGGTAGTCTAATACCTGATTATGTTTGATTCTCCCCTGTTTCGCCGTCTCCGAACGTGCGAAATTCTGTCGCCGAGCAGGACGATCTAACATAAATATAACTTCAGTCGATATGTCTATTCATATCTGTTACAAATGTAATAGCAAAACTTGCGCCACACAAAACTTTTTACCACATTTGTAAGCCGTTCCTTTATTTATAACATTCAAAACAAAAAAATCCTAGTTTTTGGAACTGTTCATGAAATAAACTAGATCGAATTATTACATATTTTGTTTGGAAAATCTTGGTTATAAATTTATATATCACGAAAAAGATTTTGTCATAAAATGCTTTAGACACTCCTTCACCCAGAGCTGCTGCACTCAGTTGCCGATCAGATGTTTCTAACAAAAATATTGCAGAATTATAGCTCCAGTTGATATTTCAGATGGAATGCTGGGATTTACATCTAATCTCGATATACAGTAATATTCCGATTTTGTCTATCCCCGATTTTATCAGCTTTTTATCCCGATTTTGTCAGCCCATATATTTTGTTTAACCTTTGTACTTTTAAACATGATTAGTAAAACGTAATCGCCTGAGTGGAACTGAGGTAAAGTCCATCCCAAAGAGCAGCCCTATTGCCTACTTCTGTCCTTTCCTTGATGAAAATGACCAGTTGAGAATCTGTGGCCGGATCGGCGCATGCTCATAGATCGATTTCGTCACAGTCAATCCTTTCATCCTTCCGAGCAAACACCACATCACTCGTCTGATAGTGCTCTACTACCACCGCAAATACCACCACCAGAACCATAACACTGTCCTCAACGAGGTTAGACAGCGGTACAGGATCCCCCGCCTCAAGTGCGTCTACAATATAATCCGAAAACTATGCCAGAAATGTATGAACGAAGCGGCAACTCCACGACCACCAGCCATGAGCGACTTGCCACCGTCTCGCCCGTTCACACATATGGGAGTGGATTATTTCAGCCCGATCTTACCTACCTTACCGATAGCTACTTGTCTGACCATCCCTGTCACACATATGCAAATTGCACACACACTCAGTACCGATTCCTGCATCCTAGCTTTGCGCAACGTCATACGTAGGAGAGGTATACCGGTAGTCACCTATATTGACCAAGGGACCAATTTTCGCGGTGCTACTAAGGAGCTGAAGGCTGCTCTCGAAAGTCTGGATCGGGAACGCCTGATGACCGAGTTCACTAGTACCCACACTAGCTGAAGTTTTAATCTACCAGCCTCTCCGCATATGCGCGGAGCGTGGGAGCGTCTAATTCGCGCAGTCAAACATAATCTCAGTAAGCTACTGTCGAAGCGTCCGATCCCCTTCGAGATCCTGAAAAACGCGCTGATAGAAGTGGAAAACACAATCAATTCGCAGTCTCTGACCAGTATACCGTTGGAAGACGACGACTCACCCGTGCTCACCCCAAACGACTTCTTGCTAGGCTCGTCTAGTGGATTGAAGCCCTGGGTACATCTCGACGACAATCCTATAATACTACGAAACTGTTGGCGGCTCTCTCACCAATTCTGGCGACAACGGATACGCGACTATTTACCATCCATCACTCGCCGAACCAAATGGCTTGAACCAGGGAGACCCATTAAGACCGGGGACATCGTGATAATCGTTCATTCAAGCTTCCCGCGAAACTGCTGGTCGAAAGGATGAATTATAGCCATGAACCCAGGAGTTGATAGTCAAGTGAGATGGGCAACAATTCAGACCGCTAGCGGCATCTACGAGCGTCCAGCCGTGAAGCTCGCCGTTCTAGACGTGGGCGTCTGTGAGCAAACGGCTCAGGATGACCATCATCGTATTCCGGGGGGAATGTTGATCCCACTACGTCCAGGGATCCGCCGAGCCCCAATGAAGGGATCGTCGAAGGTGCTAATGGTCACGCGAAAGTCACCAAACCAGAGAAATTACAACAATTGGGAACAATAGAAAAGTACGTATGTGATCGAAAGCGATAGGGCAGTTTATATTTATAGCTAACTTTCCCGATTTTGTCAGTTTCCCCATTTACCGAATTTGTCTGCGAATTTGTTTCCCGATTTTGTCAGCCCAAAATTCAACATGGGGCTGACAAAATCGGAACATCACTGCAATGTGCTACAATATGCCTAGAGAAGTTTTTACAATTTTTGTTATTTTAACGAGATCAAGTTAATAATAAAATACGAAGGAAATTTTTTTATAAACTTGTTTTTTTAGAACTTATTCTATTATAAATTTGCTATTTCTCATGCTTATTCTCATAGAGAGATTGTAGACTTAACTCAGCACTGCAAATGTTACATACATGACTTTAAAATTTTTTGCTTCTATGAGGCAGTACTGTCCAATGAGCGTAATTGAGCGCTGCATTGCTGCATGCCATCCTGGCCACATTGTCGGTCCCTGGATGAAATTGATTATGCGGGCTAGATACCATTCAATAACCGCAAACCCCCCCCCCCCCCCCCCCCCTTTGAACAGCACCCAATTTGACCAACTTTTGGGTGTGTTGCGTGTAGTCTCCATCACCTCCTATGCTGGCGGTATTGGTAGTGCTGCAGTCGATTTGTGGGCACATCTGTGCCGCCTGATCGGATATTGTCAGTCAGAAAATATCCAAGGTTGAATGTTCGGAACCTCTGATAATGGAGTAAGTGGCAACTTGGGTAAGGATCGTCGTTAGGTCCTTGAAGGAAAAAGTGTTGCCGTTGGCTGATAAATTCGGATGAGTGACTTCGCTGATTTCACAACTGCCTCCCAGAGGCCACCGAAGTTAGGTGCTCCCGGTGGGATGTATTTCCACGCGATGCCATGCTGATGGGATTTTAGTGTTTTCAGCCGTCGTAGACAGATCACGCAACAGGCACAAATCTCGAAGGTAGTTACTGGTCGTAACGTAGTCGAAACGGGAATACAACAAGTTTTAAATAGCTTGAATTGGCCATTCTACCATTACTGAGATTGTAAAAATCGGTAATAAAAGTAATATGGGTGCTGTTGTCCCATCAGTTCTAAAGCCTAGATTGAAGATTGTTACACTTTATGCACCGTTAGGGAGTCTTTTAACCTTCTGCGGCTGAGGTGCCCTAATCTTAACAATTCTGCTGACGTGGTAGTCTGCTGGATACCTAAACTTAGCTTAATAATTGCTTTTATTGAATAATGTAAATTGTTAAATTTTATTGTTGTAGAATTGAGTATATATCTTTAGCAACCTATTGGATGTTATTAAACAACAAATATGAGTTGGGAAGACACTGCAAACTTTAGAATAAAAATACAATACATAACGCAGCTGTTGCATTTTTCTGATTTTTGGTGTCTGTCAGACTCAGCCACAGAAGGTTAAGACTACTTTTGTTCATATTATACTACATGTTAATTAAAGAAAACAGGCAGAGTCGCCATGGTGAAAGGTGATTTCAAAAGGTTCGTTTTTCATTTTAATATAGAACCGACAAAAATGGCACTTCGATTCCGAAAATTTTATTTGAACCAATAAACTGATGTCTGTCATTTGCTTGTTGAAGATAATTTCATGCAAATGCTAACTGCGACTGTGTATGAGGTGGGTTCACGCAAAGTGTTCAATTTTGCATTCATGAGAGTTCAGTTTTGCACCACTTTTTCCAGTAAGTCGTTTGGTATCTTACTATTGATCCATAAAATATTGTCTACCAAGGCTTCAATCGATACTGGTGTATCCATATAGATGAGAAACTTTACGTAATCCCACCAAAAGTTATCTAAAGGTATCAAATCACACGACCCAGGCTGTCAATTTGCACGTCCAAAAGCAGACATTAATTGTTCATCAAACTCGCCTTTTAGTTGGTCAATTGTTTTGCATGCTTTGTAGCATGTAGCGCTGTCTTGTTGAAATAATGTATCGGCAATGTTCAATCATTTTTTGGTAAGAAAGCGGATCTTTCTTGAATTAATTTAGGGACTATTCGCTTAACACTTAGGTAGGTCATGTGGCTTCAATTCTTGAACAAACTGTATTTACTGTTGTACTGTTTGAATACGGCACGTAAGTACAGTTACAGTATCAAATGCAGTTACAGGACATTGCTGTTGCATTTGGCTTTCAATGTATTTATATTTTAGAACTCAAAAGAAACCCCCAATATATTTCATTTCGTTTCCTTTTAAGTAGGCCTTGTGTACCGCAAGGAAGTGTTTTAAGATCTGCTGTGTTTTCTAACATTATTATTTATATAAAAAGGGCACTCGCGCGTTTTCAATTGCTGGAGTTAAAATTTCAGTTTTGACGAATGTCTGATGAATCTTTGTGATTAATTCTTCAAAACAGCATAAAACTAATGAAAGGCTGCTATAGATCCACAACAAATTTTGATACATGATGATTTGTAGAACATCTCACAGACTGCAATATCAAAATTGTTTCACTAAATAGGCACTCAATAATGCTTCGAATACATACGAATACAAAAGTATTATTCAAATATGCTACATTATTTAAATGTTCTTATCATAGTCTTATGAGTCGCTGTGTTTTCTGGAAGCTCTTTTAAAACTTCTACCAAATTTAATAAAATCAATCAGGAAAATCAATCAATGAAAACCTGTTACAAGTTTTTTCAATTGCTTTTAGGAACTTTCTTCAACCTAGTTCTTTAAGTTTTCGTTGCACCAGTCAATCCATTCGGCAGCACTGCCCGCTCCGCCCTTTGCCGAAACATCTGAGCGCGTACTTAGCTCATTGAACCGTCATTACCACCATCAGCAGGCAGTTCCTCCTAGAAACAAACTATGTCCCTAGTGTGCGCTGACGCAGCAGCAGCAAGCGGCAAACATTGACACGCCAGTTTCGTAGTGCAGCCTGTAATATAGTATAACAGTGTATACATAGTAGTGTGCCCCTCCGATTCCATTAGGCCGCCCCCCGTAGTACTTGAGCTGCCGTAGCAGCAGCAGCAGCAGCAGCAACAGCGATAGAATATGCCTTCGTGCAAAATGGACTGCATACTGGCCATTCGATGGGCCAGGCCTCACTCACGGTTTGCCGCGAATAAGTGGACACTTCAGAGTTTGAGGACTTATTTTTAGCATTGCACATAGATCTACCGAAGACGATGACAACACAACTACTCTACTGTACTGCTGTGTACGGTACGGTGGGAAATTAGTAGCTGCAGCAGTATTTGCTGCGCGGCATGTAGGTCCTACTATTACGAGTGCAATACACGAAAAAATTGAAAACCGGTCTCCCCGCAGAACCCACGCCATGCTGTTCTAATGTCGGCTGGGCGGCACTTGTAGTAACTTGTAACAGTGCACTTGCTGCTGCTGCTGCTGCTACTCACTGTTCAACTCAGTTTGTCGATGTCGTTGATTGCTTCTGGCCTGGCTGACAGTGTTTGTAGGTGCAGTGTCGAGTTGAAATGGTTTGATTTTAATGAATGGTACCGATATTTTTTCACACGCCCTTCCTTCTAATAATAATTGCCTTACAATAATGCCGGGTTGATGTACTGGCTGATGGAATGATAGACGCCCGGATCATCGTTGATGAACTCATCATTTTGGTCCACGGAGTGGAGGTGCCATACCAGACCACTTCTTCTAACTATTCCGGTCGATGCGTGTAGAGGTGTGATAGCTCTGCAGCAATAGTTATGTGCGTAGCAAGGGTAAATCACTCAACGGCTCTAAACTCGGGTATGTGAGTGTGCTTGTGTTTGTGAGAGGCTTCGAATGGTTAAGATCAATGTTATGAAATTAAACTGCGCTGGATTAGGAGAGATACAGAAAACAAGTGATCGATGATGTTATATTTAATACCGTGTCAGGAGGCGAATCGAATTAGTCATTTATGACTTTTGAAGGTTCGGTTGCACAGCAACTCGAACTGAGTTCGAATTACAAGTGTTGTACCACTGGTTAAGTAATCGGTTAGGTTGAGCTTTTCAGGTTCCACTAGGACGCTTAGAAATATTTTTTAATTGTGCCATTCAAATGCATTTGAGGTAGTCTCTTTCTGTAAACAACTTCAATCAGGAAGCGACTAGATCTAATCGTCTAACCGTTTCACTAACCTCTAACTTCAATGCCATCCATCGTGCTAGTTCCATTTTCGCCACCTCCAAAACTGAGTGATTCAACTTTTCGCAGAAAACCAGAGGAAATTGAAGAGAAACCGAGAACGAAAATGATTGAAGCACAGTGGGTGATATAATTAAAGCATTAACATTCAGCTCTTCCTGAATCTTTTACAGTGGTGCAGCACAGGTATAGACAGGGCAGGGTGGTGGTTGTCGCAACATTTTCTAACAACCAGCTATTATATATTCTACTCACTTTCCTGGTTTTGTGTGCGCGGTGTAATTTAGCGAATTAACTCACGTTTCGTTTTCGTAATGAAAATGAAATTTTTCCTACATTCTTTGATTCTGTTTCATTTTCGAAGTTGCATTAACTGAGGTAATGATTCTTTTAGACAAGTTTGAATTCGAAGAACTTGTGAACTTTTACTTAATAATTTTACGGAAAGATGCTATGGAAGTGAGTGAAAGTAGAAATTGAAAACCTTACCAATGTGAATTATCATTCACCGAACCGTCGTTGGTGCTTTACTTTTTATAAAAAAATTTACTAAACATCGGTACTTTCAGTCATTCAGAAATATGTGTGATTTTCCATTTTTGACAATGCATTTTTGATAATTCCGCATGCACTTTTGTAAATTTTAATATAGGTGCTATAAATTGTATAATGCCGCAGCACAAATTTTCAGAGGACAACATTTGCTAATTAATTAATCAAATCAAGTCAACTTGATGCACAGTTGCGGGGCTAATGCTACGATCCTATTGACCTATTAAGACCTATTGACTCTTCTAATTGAGCCTCGCAATAGCTGAGGAAATTGAGTGGTTCCAACCTAAAAGATAAGTACAATAACTTCTATATCGCACATATCTGAATGATGGTTAATCGTCCGTCTTTTAGGCTAAAATAAAAATGACAAGTCGGCTTCTGGAACACTTCGACGAGTAGCGGCAAACAAGTCCAAGTCATGACCGCATGTTTAACCATGTAGAACAACGTAGTTTGTTTGATTCTATGCCATGGCATTTCGGTTTTTAACCGTAGCTTGAGAGTCGGTTTCTGGTCTTCACTGAAAGAATATAACCAATGAGCTTCTTTTCGCGGAAGCACAATGTCGAATGCAGAGTCTCAGTTTTCAGTAATCATTAAGCGTAGTTGATTAATCGGCAGCTTACGATATACGAAATAAAACTAGCGATGCTGCAAATGCTTTGCAATACAACGCAAAAAAAGGCTTCCAGCGAGTTAAAATCCAAGAGCTCTTATGGCAAAATCTTCATTTTAAATCGAATACTTTTCTCCAATTAGTGTGTTGATATTCATTTCCTTTTTCGGAATAAGGCTGTGCAAAGTTTCGCGTTTACAGAAATTTACCATAGCGTTGACTGTAGTTTTATGGTGATCTATCATAAAATCTAGGGTAAATTTCATACGATTTTGTTCAATTTCGGTAAACACGAAATTTTGCGAAAACTCGCACTGCGTTGAATAATTAAAATTGTTTAGGGTACACTGGGGCAAGCTGAAATGCAGGGTAAGTTGAAACGGATGCGACAACGTTCATCGGAAATGATAAATTGCTGCCTGAACTTTGTTCACTGCACAGGTTCCCTAAACGCACTTTCTGACTGCCACAAACGGAAGATCGAAGTAATTTTACGCACTCCGTGCTTTTGTTTATTCTTTGCCATTCACTTTGTTCGGTGTACCTTAAATAAAATTGTTCAATATGTCCATTGTATGTGTTCTAATACCGTAAAACAAACTAGGTAAACCAAAACGTGGAACTTTTCGGTTTGCTTAAATCTAATGGGTATCAAACATAAATCCATCCAATCCAAATTTAATCCGAATGAAAACAAATAAACTGCGACGAACATTTTAACCCAATCCAAATCCAATGCTCTCAAAATAACACCAAATTCTAACCAAACCCAGTCTAAATCCAATTTAATGAAAATCCAATCAAATTCCAATCCAAATTCAGTCCAAATTCAATCCAACTCAATTAAAATACAATCCAAATTTAGGCAAAGTTTAATTCAAGTCCAACTCGAATTTAATTAGAATCCAATTCAAATCCAATCAATCCAAATAATCTAATTTGAATACGGTTAAAATCCAGCCAAAATCCAATCCAAATCCACTTAAAATCTAATCCAAATCCAACCAAAATACGATCAAATGCCAATCCAAATCCAATCAAGATCCAATCCTTACGCAATCTAAATCTGATTCAAATTGAACCAAAATCCAGTCGAAATCCAATCCAAATTCAACCAAAATTCGGTCGACCCCAACCCAAATCCAATTCAATTGAAGTTCAATCAAAATCCAGCCAAAATACAGTCGAAATTCAGCCCAAATCCAACTCAATCGATATTCAATCAAAATCCAATCCAAATTCAGTCCAAATCCACTTACAATCCAATCCAAATCTAATCCAAATCCAATTCGAATTCAATCAATTGAATTTTGATTTTATTCGGGTTGGATTTAAATTGGATTTGGATTGGATTTGGACTAACATTCGATTGGTTTGAATTGGATTCGGGCTGAATTTGTTGAAACTCGGATTGAATTTGACTAGGGTTGGGATTGGACTTGGATGGCATTGGACTTGAATAGGATGTGGACTGGTTTTGGATTCAAATTTGATTTTGGATTGGATTTAAATTGGATTTGTATTGGGATTGTATTTTGGTTGGATATGGATTGGATTCGGATTTAATTCAAATTTATATTAAATTTAGAAAGAAAAAGAAAATACGTAGTGGATCCTCACACTACATGTAACCGCTGGCACGGACGGTTACCGACTGACCGTTGCTAAGCACAAACCGAATAGCTATATGTCTATCAACCTGTGCAGTTGCAACAAATACAGTCAACAAAAATATATTCGCGCTGGATAAATGTGCGAATGAATGATAGAATCAGGCATGCGTCATAACAAAATCTTGATATAAGACCACAGAGTATAGACGGCTTAGTGGTGTAATTGGTTAAACAACACGCTCAACTGGAGATTGGGAGCTGTGAGTTCGACTCTCGACGACTTCGCTAAGGCTATATTTTTGGCCTAATATCAAGAATTTTCAGTTTGCCTGAATCTACATTTCTCGCATTAAGCATTTATTCTTCCCCAACATTTAGATTAGAATTTAGAATTGGAATTGGATTAGATTTAGCTTAGATTTGAAGTGAATTTGGATTGGATTTGAACAGATTGGATTGGATTGAAAGTTGGGTTGGATTTAGATTGTGTTGTGGTTTTATTTGGATTGGATTTTGATTGAATTTAAATCAGATTTAGATTTAGTAAGGATTGGATTTGGTTTTGAATTTGATTGTATTTGGATTGGATTTGCATTGGATTTGAAGTGGATTTGGATTGGATTTTGCTTGTATTTTGGTCGTATGTCGACTGGATGTGCATTGAATTTTGATAGAAATTAATTCGAATTTAAATTAGATTCAGATAGGATTTGGATTGGGATTGTATTTTGGTAGGATTTGAATTAGATTTAAACTGAGAACTGTTTGTAGTTTGATAGGATATGGATTGGATTTAGATTGCATTCGATTAGATTTAGATTGAGTAATAATTGGATTTGGATTGGATTTTGGTTGCATTTTTTGGATTGGATTTGATTGGATTTGTAGTGAATTGGGATTGGATTTTCATTGTATTTTGGTTGGATTTGGCTTTAGATTTGCTTAAAATTCAACCAAAATACAATCAACATCCAATCCAAATCTACTTAAAATCCAATCCACATCCAACCAAAATACAATCAAACTCCAATCCAAATTAAAACAAGATCCAATCCTTACGCAATCTAATTCTGATTCAAATTGAACCAAAATCCAATCCAAATCCAATCAAAATACAGTCGAATTTAATCATAATCCAATCCAAATTAAGTCCAAATCCACTTACAATCCAATCCAATCCGAATCAAATCTGAGTTGAATTTTGATTGCATTTGGGTTGAATTTAAATTAGATTCGTATTAGGATTGTATTTTGATTAGATATGAATTGGATTCGGATTTAATTTAAACTAAATTTATGTAAAATTTAGATTGGATTTGGATTAGGTTCAGATTAGATTTAAAATGGATTTGAATTAGATTTGGATAGAATTTGGATTGAAATTTGACTGAATTTCGATAGAATTGGATTTCGGTTGGATTTCGATTGTGTTTTGGTTGGATTTGGATTGGATTCAGATTGGGTTTTGAGTAAGGATTGAATTTGGATTAGCATTTGATTGTATTTGCATTGGATTTGAAGTAGATTTGGGTTGGATTTTAGTTCTATTTTGGCCGCATTTCGACTGAATATGCATTCAATTTTGATTGAAATTGAATTCAGATTGGATTTGGATTGGGATTGTATTTCAGTAGAATTCGAATTGAATTTAAGTTGAGAATTGCTTGTAGTTTGGTAGGATTTGATTTTAAAATTTAGATTGAATTTGATTAGATTTAGATTGAGTAAGGATTGGATTTGGATTCGGATTTGGATTGGACATTGTTTGTATTTGGATTGGATTTGAAGTGAATTTGGATTGGATGTGGATTATATTTTTGTTGGATATGGATTGGAATTTGATTTTATTTGATGAAAAACAAATTGGATTGGATTTGAGTTTAGAAAGGATTGGACTCGAGTTCTATTTGGATAGAATTTTGATCTAGAAATTAAATAAAAAGAAAACTTATCCAATTTAATTCTATTATGTATGTCTATTCTTGACAGATACGTATTTCGCCTACGACTTGCAGGATTCCTCTACTTCTACTAAGACACTCCAAAAACTTCAGAATTTTGATTGCATTTTGGTTGGATTTAGACTGGATTTACAGTGAATTTTGATTGAAATTAAAGCGAATTTAGATTAAATTCAGCTTAGATTTAGATTGGGATTATATTTTGGTTGGATTTGAATGGGATTTAAATTGAGAACTGCTTGGTATTTGGTAGGATTTGGATCGAATAAAAATGGAATTTTGTATTGGATTAAGATTGAATTGGATTTGGATTGGAATTGTATCACCTTTTGGTTGACTGAAGTTTTTGGAGCGTCTTAGTAGATTTGGATTTGGGTTTGGATTTTATTTAGTTTGGATTTGGATTGGAATTGGACTAAATTTGGATTAAAATTTGATTAAATTTCTATTGAACTGGATTTAGATTGGAATTTGTTTGTGTTTCGGTTGGATTTGGATTGGATTTAGATCGGCTTTTGATTGAATTTGGGTCAGATTTAGATTGAGTAAATATTGGATTACGATACGGATTGGGATTTGGATTGGAATTTGAATCATATGTAGATTTACCATGGATTGGATTTGGAAGCGCATTAGGGTTGGAATTTGATTGTATTTGATGAAATTCAGATTGGATTGGGATTGGATCCATGTAATTGTATGTATGTTGGTAGGATTTGAATGGGATTTTGACTAGATTTTGATTGAATTTGAGTCAAATTTAGATTAAACTTAGATTGGATTTACATTAGATTTGCATTGAATTCGCATTGGATTTGGAGTAGAATCTAATTGCATTCGGTTAAATTTGGGTTGGATTTGATTTAAATTGGATTTATGCAATCCATCCTCAAATCCAATCTGAATTTAATCTAAATTCGATTTGATTCCAATCAAAATTCACTGCAAATTTAGTCTAAATCCAACTAAAATATAATAAAATCCTTTCTAAATACAATTAAAGTCCAATCCATTTCAAACTCAAATCCAATCTAATCTGTGTTTCATCAAATAAATCAAATTCAACCGAAATACAATCAAAATCCAATGCAAATTCACTTTAAATCCAGTACAAATCAATTTTCAATCCGTTAATTCCAATTAAAATCTAATTCAATCCAAGTCCAATCCAAACCCAAGGCAAATCCAGTCCGAGTTACATCACATTCAGTCCGAATCCAATTCAAACCAATCGAAAGTTAGTCCAAATCCAATCAAAATCCAATCCAGATCTTAAATCCAACCCAAATAGGTACAATCAAAATTTAATCGCAATTTAACCTAATGCAAATTCAGTCCAAATCCAATCCTTATCAACCCAAATCTAATCTAACTATGTGAACACGGAGGGGACGGTAGAAGCAAATAATGAAACAGAGGGGCTCCGTAACCGCAAGGTTAAAGAGTCTGCTTTGACAAGTGAACGGTCGTGGGTTCGAATCTTAGTAGAATCAAGCCATTCGATGTCAAGTGACTTTAGCATGGGTTTATCCTCAGGCCCCTCCATTTACCCTTCCTTCATACTGAATTCTATATTTACCCTCTGAAGCCTCTTGACAGTGCAAATGTCCCTCCTATAGTTAAGTGTACTGGTTAGAGGTACGAATGAGTCCTCGCCTGGGACGGCTATAATATGGGATAGTACTGGCAGCTAGGAATAAGTGGGTAAAGTAGATCAAGCTTTCAAGGAAGAGTAAACTCCAATACACACAAGCACAAGCAGAAAAAAAAATAATGAAACAAAGCTGTTGATAGTGGATCCACAGAATAGGACAAGGCGTGAAGTGGAAAAAACGTAACTCAATGAAATGCAACCACGTTACTGATGCTTGTTTCGACTGCAGTCCGGCATAATTTAAGTCTTGTTTGGCGAGTTGTGGTTCCTGTTTCACCAAATTTTTGACAAATAGGTAGCTGGAAAAATAGATGACTAAATGCAGTGAGCAAGTTTTTCAGTTATACGCCAAGGATTTGATGAAATAGGAATTGATTTGCACAATGTGGGTGCCTGCTCGCGATGCTGGAATGTCTCCAAAATATTTTTCATTTGATATCAAAATTACTAAAATCAGCTCAGTTGTTCTAAAGTTACGAATTTTTAAGAGGTCTGAACAAAAAACATGAGTGAAAACGATAATATTCATACGTGTATAATAGTTAGCTGCAGTAACCTATTAATAACTATGATTAGATACAAATAGGTTGCTATTATGACTTCTGCAACAAATATAGTATAAGATGAGGTTTTTGAAGAAAGGTCTTCTTAAATTGTGTTTGTTTCTGCATTGTCTCTAATTTCGTCTTAAACAGCAACGTCCACATATGTATATTTCAATTGACTTTGAAGTTGTTACCTAGCACTTTTATAAGGACACAATAACGTTTTGAGACTATTTGGGGTTTCAATCTCAACCATCTTAAATCAATCAGCAAAGTGCTTTATTCTCGACAGTCCGCCGAGGTAATCGTAGGTAATTATTGCCAATTTTCCTTGACATCACCTCTCCTGTTTAACAACAAGCTGTGCGTCGCTTCATCCGCGTGCTCTATGGTGGTGGAAGATGCCTCAAATTGTTTCTAATTTGAAACGAAACAGTAGCTAGGCTGGCTGGCAACGCCAGTATCGCATAAAGTGCTGCCGGAATCAAGATTGTATTTAATTAGCGTCTTATTTCGGAGAGAAAATCTAGAATCTCCTGTGTATGGAAGACTGGTCCAACGCTCATATCTGTATTTATTTTGATGCGATCTTGATAGTATGATTTATTACTCAAAACAGCCTGAAGCGTCTAATATGGCCACTCGCGGTACTGTCTGATGGCGTTTTTTCTCTCTAAGTTTCCATCCTTAATTTCATTTGTTCTGTGCCATTAACCTTTTGAAATGCTGGAAGCATTATTTACACTTTATGTGTTTATAGTTTTGCTACTTCCACTAACTTCAAAATCCAAGCTCACAACTCGTATAATTTTAATTCGATACCTCAGTCATAAAGTTAACCCCGCAAGCCCGAGTCGTAAAGCGAGAACTAGTCGAAGCGCGATTCAAAACATCAACCGAATTCTGGGTGTAATGATATGATGAGATAATTCGTGCCATAATTTAGTATAATATTTTTCTATTCTAGAAAAAAGTCACACGTAAAACTAATCCTCACGAGAAAAGTTATGTTAACATTATGGCGTTATTGCAGTCGTTTTCATCTGACAGGCCGCCGGTAAAGGGCAGAATTTCACTCATCACGGCCGTCTTGGCATCAACATTCACCTAGCTAGATGATGAATCCAGTACAAAATCCTGACACATTCAACCGACGACGAGTGGCATCGAAAAGTCAGTACGACAGTGAAACAAAAAATAAAAAATAAAAGAAACAGGACACGTTTATCCAATTCCGCTGCATGGAACACGGTCGTCATAAATCTGCCACTTTTCGCAGCACGCCGGCCGCGCCGTGCCGTGAAAAGCAGCATTCTGCTGCATATAGGTTCAGGGAAGATCTAGCGAGTAGCTGCTGGAACGTTCGGTCGCGCCACTGCCAAAACTCCGGTCTAATTAATTTTGGCCCAAGAAGGCGGTCCGGCCGCTCGGCCTCTTTCCGGGCGGGGAGTGCGTCAGTGTCCGTCGTACCACCAGTCTAAATTGATCCCGTGCAGTGTTTTTCTTTTTGCACTGTAAACTGTGCCGCACCGCTGCACTGGCCAGCCGGTGCTGCGCCCCAAAACCGCGTAGTTTCATAAACCTAACTAAACATTGCCCGACAAGGTGCCAGAAACGAGCAGTCGTCTCACGCTGTTGGTCGACAAGTTGGAAAGACAGAAAAAAAATCATAAATTTCAGATTTTTTGGAATTCGCTGGTCATATGACAGTAATTGTTTAATTAGCCAATATGATTCAATTGTGGTGGTTGTTAGAGTTTATTATAAACCGCCATCTGGTTCATATTTTACGAAGCTGAAGCAAATTATTTATTATGACCACCCAAAAAAAAAAAAAATAAAGAAAAGAAAGTGACGGACGGTGAAGGTGAAACTGACTTTTGCGCTGACCGGCTCAGCGTTGCCACTCTTTTCGCCCGTACTCAGCTACTCTTTCCTCTTTTCTGCGGGTGACCTTTACTTACCATCGGGTCGTGATTTTGATTATAAATAATTGGATGCACTTCGTGTGTCTCTTTCGGTGTGTATCATTTCTTTATCTTGTTGAGATCTGGTTGTGTTTCAACTTTGTGTGCTGGACATTGGAGATTTCAATGGCAACAAGTTACGAACATGCTCGACAACTTAAAGACATCAAAGACGTTTGCTTCACCAACCACGTGTTCGCATTAGTGAAGGCTCATTTTTCGACCAGTTATGCTAGCCAGTCAGCCAGCCAGCGATTCGTTTCAACAGCGTAACAGCCGAATTCATCATAACTCGTGACGGGTACGGGTTCCCCTCGACTGCGTCCGGCCGGCCGGCGATTCCCGGATTTTAATCGCGTGAATTCGCTTTAATTACCGCCTAATTTATGGACTCGCGGAAACCATCCATATGACCACTACCGCTGCCCGCCCATCCTCCATGTACGCGTTGCCGTCCCGTCGCTTATCGTGTTCCATCTTACCGTCGTGCTGAAACCGTGGGACAATGCTCTATTCTCTGCTGTATCATTTTTTTCGTGTATGTTTCCTGGTGGTTATTTTTTAAACACACCCGTGCTCTGGTTGGTTTAAGCATGTGTTTTTATTATTAGGTATATTTTTATTTCGCAAACAGGTTTGAGATTTCTTTAATTGCGAATTATTTTACCATTGGACAGAACTCATTACCCATTGAACCACGGGTTACTCCCGACCCGACTTGGTTGGTGGTTCAGCCATGGGTTTTGTTTTCATTTCTTTGGTTTTCATTCATTTGAAATGTGAAATATATACAGAAACAGGAAAGATCAATCATGACATCTGAAATATTGATAGTAAAACTCAATTAAAAATAGTGAACCAGGTCGAATAATAAGTTGTTTACAGTGATTAAGAGTTCATAGTAAAACTCAATTTAATTTTTTGCCTCAAATTGGTACTAGGCTGTTGTGAACAATAAAATAAAAATTTGAATCGTTTCACCTATTTTTTAAAATGTTAAACGACTAAATCCTTAGAGATAATCTAGATCAACAATTTGTTCTCTGCTCTGCAAAAACTCAAAATAAGCAATCTAGCATTGCTAGTCCGACAATTAAATTTGCCCCAGTAGCATCTGACGCTGTCCGCAATTCTTGATGCAATGAACCAATAGCATTCTATTTTGCAGCCAATTCCAGCGTTTTTAAAAATTAAAATAAACAAACGCGATCCCAAGTTACTGCCTTGCGGTACATGGCATCTATATACATTGTAAATGAATGCGAACGTGTCTAACCATCGAGTGTCATTTGACCATCATTTGGTGCAAGAAAAGTAGACACAACCAATCAATCGATTTAGCGGCTATACATTATAATTTGAATTTCTTAAATATTGCAAGCAATCCGTATTCCATTCAATAGCATTAGGTTGAATGAATAAGCACTCCCCATGAAAATGCTTTAATTTAAAATTTACTTTAGCTTAAGTGATTATAATGAGCTGAACCAAACAAATTGTGTGTAGAATATATCAACATTTTATGGCGAATTTTGAAGATAAAATTTTAACATTCAATCTTCAACTATTCAAATCCGCCAGCTGCAAACTGGTACAGACGGAACTGGAGTTCACGACTTACATCGTTCTGTTGTTCCGACTTAATCGTGAAAGATTAGAAAAACGAATTTAATCAATATATCTGGATCTGGAGACCGGTTTGCAATCCAATAGAAGGTACTGCTTTGCATGTACCTTACATACCAGATCCGTACTCTCTGGCTACATTGATTGATACTTGACGTTGGAATTTCTTGACTTGCTCGCCGCCACCGCCGCCGTTCGCCGTTCTGTACTTACTTTTAAGCTACTTTAGCAATCGAGTCGTCATCGTCGTCGTCGTCGTCGTCGTCGTCGTCGTCAGTGCGCCATCGATGGAGCGACTTTTGAAGGCTTCGAAAGCTACATTGAGGCGAGAGTTGAATTTCTGGTTTTCCTAGCTGCAAGGCTGAAAGGTACACTGCGGTGTACCGCCCCGTTTATGGCTATCCTATCCAGATGTGGAAAACCATTTCCTCCGCCTGGCGGCGAGGACAGGCGTGAACCGACTGACTGTCCGATGGCAAGTTATGGCAAATTAGTCTTCGGCAAATATTTCACTGCCCCTGCAATCAGTAAGTAGTAACCACTAGAACCGGAGGAACTGTGTTGGCTAAAAAGACTCGCTGACCGATGGATGTACGATTGGGTGGTTGTTACCGGTTTTCACGCCGCAATACTTTCAAGGTTTTCCCCTGGTTGATCTTCACGGGGCTTATTAGATGTGAAGATATTCGCATGAAATGACAAACGACATTGACGGAAGATCGTTGTAACCTGTCCTGCGGATCTTTGATTGAGAGGAGGACATTCGACACCACGACTGCAGTTTATTTCGTTATTATGGCAAATTATTCTACGAGCTGCATGATGATTGGCAGGTACCTGACATTGGAGATGTTGTTTCGCTCGTATTTTTTACAAATTATTGAACGATGGTTAATTACTGTGTTCGACTGGCATTTCAGTGCCCAACTATCTGTCATAAAAATCATTTAACATTTAACATGTGTCTTTATTGTTTTTGTGAACATATTCTTTTTATAGATTAGAAGTTCCGCTTTATACTTGACTGAAGAAAAATATGCCATAGAAACCGCACCTCATATCGACATCTGCTGCATCATCTGCAGATGAGGATGATCTTGTAAAAGCTGGTTTGACATTTCCATTCCAATATGCCGTAGTTTACTACTAAGTAGCAGTCATCAACAGACTGAATGATACAAAACAAAATCTTGCATCCATGAGTACTTGTACTTGCCAGAAAGAACATATTTCAACACTCGAGTTATATGTCAATTAGTTCCGCCTCACGGAACGTTATCGCTCTATCGAATTCGAATTTTGTGATAGTCAATTTCTTGGCAGTGTGTGCTTACTGGCAACAAAGACTCCTACATTTTAAAGGTTGCAGTATAAACAGCAGATCACAATTTATGACACAGCATAATTTTACTTACATGCTATGAAAAAGTATTATAACGACTGTAAAAATGGCAGTCCAACAATAGCATAAAGAAATAATTCAAACGATTGTTAGACATCTCGGCGTTTGAGAAAAGAAAATCTTTCTTAACAACTATTGGGAGATATCAAATCATAATCGTAAAGATTTTATTTTAATTGAGAATGCTTAGACAAACCTTTTTCTATTCTAATAATAATTTAACTTAGACTATTCATAGAAAAATGTTTTATCATTATGTCGATATTTGTTTCGCCTCTACCTTTGACATCGCAAAACCTTAGTAGTAGCCAATCCATAGAAGAAAACCATTAGGCAAGACCACCCATCAAGAATTAACTTCTTTATTTGGCATGAAGTATAACCGATAAGTTTATGTTCCATGAAATTTGCTGATTTTAGTTACCGAAATGCTTCTGGATGACCATTACTTGTCGGTTGCTGTTTAAAAGTGCATTTATTCAGAGGTGTTCCGTGTGACCTTCGGTCAAAAATTTGAACCTCTGGAACTTATAGATTCTTTTATTTTTTATTGCGCTGGACACTATTTTTCAAAATTATCATAAAGATTGGTTCGTAGGATCAAGTCTTGCTTGGGGCCGCTCGTCCCTTTTTTATCACTCAACTATTTTCCGGAAATATCCTATCAGCAATTCCAAAAAAAATCAAATTAGTAGAGCTGGGGTGGTCGTCATCTATGCCAGCCGTTCTTTCTTTAAAAATGCATACCTTTTGAACCACTGAATCGATTTTAATTATTTTAATAGCCAATTGAAGGTATTTTAATGAGCTTTTTAAGAAAAAGGTTTAACTTTACGGGAAGAGTAAAT
Organism: Sabethes cyaneus; assembly: GCF_943734655.1. NCBI lineage: Eukaryota > Metazoa > Arthropoda > Insecta > Diptera > Culicidae > Sabethes > Sabethes cyaneus. The sequence goes on along the minus strand of NC_071354.1, from coordinate 19,746,316 downwards.
GCTTAATGTGACAAATCTAAAATGAGATGGACTGAAAATCTTGATCTTGGACTAAAAATATCGACTAAGCGAGGGCGAGAGTCGAACTCACAGCTCTCAATCTCTAGTTGAGCGTGTTTAACCAATTACACCACTTACCAATTACCTTATATCTTACAGTCTAACATCAAATTTGTTGCGTAATCGAACTTTTTATCACGCATTTACACAACGGAAGTATTATTTACCGACCCGTTTCGTTCTTGCCACGCTGGATGATAGCTTGGTTTGCTAGTCGGTTAGAATATGAGATTCATTCAAGGAACATGTATGCCAAGTTCGATGACAACCGATCCATGCGTTCCGGAGGTATGGTGGTGTATACAACCATACCATCATAAATTGGCTTTCATATAGATGGGTAGATAAATGAAAACAATATTTGAGAAATTTGAGGTCATTAACTTTTCCAGAACGCTCAACTGGAAATTTTACAAATTTTTTAGACATTGCTCATTTTAAAAATTCATAACTCTTAAACTAATTTTCATGAAAATGCTAGGAAGATTTCTCAGCAATCCAGAATAAATACCAAAAAATATATTCTAGAATACGGAGAAAATTTGCTTAAATTTTCATAAAATGCAGTGCTTGTTTCGAATGTGATGTCGCAAGTCGGAAGTAGAACTCGTATCTATCAAATGAATAAATAGGTAGGGGTCTTCAAAGAAATTAATTTTAAAAATGGCACCAATATTGCATCGAGTCAAAAAATAATAATTTCCAAATGATGTGATTCACAAACAATTTAAAATGGCGCAAAAAAATCTGACACGGAACTAAAAATGATACAAAAATGGTATCCAAACGATGCTATAAATACAGAAAAATAATTTAAAATTGATTCAAAAATGATAAGCAAGAAAAAATACTAAAATAGCACCATACCCAAGTAACAATTCTAAAGCCACTAGGTTTTACTTGAATTTTATAAAAGTTTTATTGCGGTATTAATCTTTACCTCTGGTTTTATTGTGGTATTGCGCAATACCTAGGGGATACGAGTCCAAACACACTTATAGCTAGCTAGAAAACCATAATAAAACTGTTAATAAAGCAAATTTATTGTGGTTGCTTGTATTACCACGTTAAAACTTGTTGGCTGCACCACGTCTCTTACAAATCTACCATACGTGTGGCATATCAATACAAAATGGCGCATCAATCAAAATTGATCTTATCGCGGTTACTTGTCAAACCGCAATAAATCTGTTAGTTTTATAGAGCTATTAAAACGGTAACACCCTGGCCAAACAGTTTTTTGCTGCTATTATGAAGAATACCTAAGTTCAACACCAAAATCATTTTTTTATGCGAAGCCATATTGCCATATGCTAGTATTTTGTTTCAGCTCGCAAACAACTATTCATCAAAGCAAAGTATTTTGCAGAAAAAAAGTTATTATCAACCGGTTTTTCTGTCAGACGAAGCAACTAAAATGATTTTGCTAGAAATTGAGATTGACTAACTGAATATTTTCAATTTGTTGAAACAACCAGTTTTCGTAAATTGCACAATTTCAGTGGCGCGCTGATTTTATCGACTTATCATATCAATATGCACGATGAAATTAAATGCGCACATACTGCAAACTAATGAAATTGTTTAAAATTTAATAAATATTCTATGGAATACATTGTTCTGGTCGCTATAAACCAAATCATTCAGAATGATCTGTCACTAAAACCTAAACTTTTCTTCTCGGGGATGTATTTTCAAGTTGACAAAGTTAGTGAACTTATTTAGCTTTTGCCAGAAAAGCGAAAAGCGAAATGCGAAAAGCGAAAAGCTTTTGTAAATTATGGCAATGGCTGTCAAGCAGCGAAAGCTTACCCGGTTTTATTGCTGCTTTGAGCAGAGCGTGATAAGACCACTTGAGCTTATGACCTAATTCTTATAGCGGTTATAAAAACATTCTGAGGTGTGGGCCACTTGGTTAGAAAGCAGTTTTATAGCGGTCATCAGAAAGTTCTGGTGGCGCTCATAGTTTTATTAGCGGTTTTATGAAATTGGTCATGAAAACCACTATACGAACGTAATAAAACTTGGAATTGTTACTTGGGTAATGATACAAAAAAAATGCAAAAAGGACCCTAAAAAGACATAAAATTTACAAAAATCTGACAAAATGATACAAGAATAACTCCAAAATAATACCAAACTATTAAAAAAGAGTTTTAAAAATAAAAATGAGATATGAAATAATATCAAAATTTACGGAAGAGAAAAATCGCCATTTTTGTGCCCCTGAAAAGGCATGAAATAAAAAAATTGATACAGAAATGATAGAAAAATGACATCACAGTGATTTCTTTCCATATGTGGACTCATCACTGCGACCAGTATAGTTGATCTATTGTGATATCGCCCGGGTGTTTGCTGTATGACCAGCACTGCATTTATTTTTGCTATAATCACTATTGAATGAGCGATATGCTTATTAAGTTTTATGTGTGCTTGTGTGTATTGGAGTTTACCCTTCCTATAAAACTTGATCTACTTTACTCACTTATACCTCGCTGCCAGTACTATCCCATATTATAGCCGTCCCTGGCGAGGACTCATTCGTACCTCTGACCAGTACACTTAACTATAGGAGGGACATTTGCACTGTCACGAGGCTTCAGAGGGTAAATATAGAATTCAGCATGAAGGAAGGGTAAATGAAGGGGCCTGAGAATAAACCCATGCTAAAGTCAGTTGACTTCGGATGGCTTGATTCTACTAAGATTCGAACCCACGACCACTCGCTTGTCAAAGTAGGCTCGATAACCTGCGGCTACGGCCCCCTACATCCCAGTGATACTAAAATGTTAGAAAAATACAAATTAAAAAATGAATGACATCAAACGAAACAACAAAAAAATGAAAAAAACCCTATAATGGTTTTTGTTGTTATTTCTTTACTACATTTTACATTTTAGTAGTGCATTCGTGTCGCCTATAATGGTATAAAATTAACAAAAATTATAACATAAACGAAAAATGACACAAAAATGGTACTCAAATGATACAGAAATACCAGAAACATACTTTGAAAGTGCTTCAAAAATGAATCAAAATTATTCAAAAAATAATACAAAAATAATGCACTAATGAAACAAAAAAAAACACAAAACGAACCTTAAAAAAAGTACAAAATAAAAAAACTAGCACAGAAATAATACAAAAATGATACCAAAATGATACTAATATTTTAGGAAAAGAATTGAAAAATGCAAGAAACAAAGCGAAACCAACAAAAAAAACCCAAAAGAACTCTATAATGGCATAAAAACAACAAAAAACTGACATAAAAATGAAAAGTGATACAAAAATGGTTACCAAGTTCTACTAAAATAATTTTACAGATATACAAAAATGGGGCTGGTATCGAATGGCCGTAACACAAATGACCGAATCACGAATGGCCGAAATCTAAATGGCCGAATTTCAACAACAGTTACAGAAGGGCGAATCATGAAAGGCCGAATCACGAATGGCCGAATTTTTTCGGAATGCCCAAAAAACTATTCAATAAAAAACATGAATTGACAAGCAGTTAACTTATAACTATAATCAAACATAAAAGCACAATAAGCAACACAACTATTTACTATAGAGTATAAATGGTTGAAAGTTCTTTCAAATGATTGACGTTTATTATAAAGTGCGAGACCCATTTACCTATTAGTAAGGACACCATGTACCCTACGTTTGTGCAGGTTGAAGGCCGTCAATATTTTCGGCCAAATATGACGTTCAGCCATTCGCGTTTCGGCCTTTTGTGATTCGGTCATTAGATATATTATGCCATTTGTTATTTCGGCCATTTGTGTTTCGGCCATTCGTGATTCGGCTATTTGTGTTTCGGCCATTCGAAGGTAATCCCAAAAATGACATAAAATGATTTGCATCTGAAATAATATAATGATAGTGCACAAAAATCGCAAAAGTGCTCCTAAAAAAAGACGAAATTCAAAAGCTGACACATAAATGTTACAAAAATGGCTTCAAAATGATACTAAAATGCTAGAAAAATAATTCTAAAATGAATCACATAATGAAACAAAAAAACATAAAATACCCTAAGCCCCCCTTCTCTGTTTAAGAGGGGGGGCTCCCATACAAATGAAATACAAGTTTCCTCTTATCTCGAGAACTAATCAAGCAAATGTAACCAAATTTGGAATGTAGGAGTTTTCGGAGATGAGAATTTTTTCTATGATGTATTAAGACCCCTCCCCTGTTTAGGAGGGGGGGCTCCCATACAAATGAAATTCAAATTTCCTCATAACTCGAGAACTAATCAAGCAAATGGAACCAATTTTGGCATGTGAGGGTTTTTGGAGGCAAGAATTTTTTCTATGATGAATTATGTCCCCTTTTCCCTTTAAGAGGGGGGGCTCCCATGCAAATGAAATACAGATTTCCTCTTATCTCGAGAACTAATTAAGCAAATGGAACCGAATTTGGAATGTGGGGGTTTTCGAAGACAAGAATTTTTTCTATGATTAATCAAGACCCCTCCCCTGTTTTGGAGGGGTGGCTCCCATACAAATGAAATACAACTTTCCTCATAACTCGAGAACTAATCAAGCAAATGGTACCAAATTTGGTATGTGGGGGATTTTGGAGGCATGATTTTTTTTAATGATGGTTTAAGACCCCTCACCCCTGTGGTAGTGTGATAAGGACTCATACAAATAAAACAAACTTTTTTGCGTAACTCAAAAACTAATCGAACTCGAGAAATTTTTAAATCTTCCATAAAACATTAGTCAATAAGGCTATTACAAATATTTCATAAAGTTTTTGTCCTCCTAGTGTTGGGCAATTAAAGGGAAAGAGAATTTTTTAATCGAGCAAAAATAATGCATTTTTACCCAAAGTTTAAACGTGAAAATGTTATTGTTATATGTTATTGTTTATGATGCAAAAACCTACGAAAAGAATGAAAAATGGCGATTTTTGCAATATACTATTGTTTAAATTTCCATTTCTGTTTAGTCTTAGACGCGTAAACATACCGTACACTCATTTTTCTCAGAAACTTGCAAAACTCGAAACTGTGACAAAGATTATCTGAGATTTATGATTTATCTACAACACAGGGTAATTTGTGGCAATACGAAGTTTGTCGGGCCAGCTAGTATAATATGCAATTACGACACAATTCATAAATATAAAAGAAAAATATTACCGTGACCGCCCCTAATTCTGCGCAGTTCCTAATTCTGCGCTTTTTTCTTTATATAAGTATTTTTTAACATTGTGCATAACTATGATCATTGCGTTATTTTTTTATAAATGTCTATTGAATATTACGCCGTTATTCACAAACGGGCCATAATATTTGAGAGCGAAATAATTTAACCTGAAACTGAATGTATTTTATATGGCAGAAAACATCGTCGTTAGCACCAACGCTAAGATTGTCCTGCTAGAAAATTAACAAATTTATGATCGAAATTCTTTGCAATGATCAAATTACCCAGCATAATTAGAAAGAGTAATTAGTTTTAGTCATGTTTTAGACTAAAAGAGTGATTGTATGCATTGCTTTCCTTAGAAAAATGCGATGCAATAATGCGCAGATTTAGGCACAGATTTTTTATTCATGTTCCAAATTCTGCGCAGTAATGTATCCTACGACGAAAGCGCGAAAGAATACGTAACCTCACCCAAATGGCTGAGGTATGGAGGCATGAAAATTCAAGTTGAATCTTTAACTTGCATTGATTGGAATCCTGTGCTGTGTTCGGGTCCGAACCCACGAGCGCCAATTCATGAAACCATGTCTTCTATTTTTTTAATGTCCAACCTGAGTGGGGCAGTGGTTTCTATATGAAAACACAATTTTTGGTATTAGTCTAAAGTGTAATGTTCAGTATGCAGAAAACCCGAATCAATTCGCCCTTCACGTTATCGAGAATAAAATATTTAAAATGAAGCAATCAAAATGATAACAATATTCCTTTGCCACCCGGACAGCACAAGAAGGCCGGATCATGGATTTATTTATGGTAATGGCTAATGTCGGAATTTTTGGTGTGCTTTCAGCGTATAAAGACATAAACAGCATGACAGGAGTATTTATTTTCACTTTTTGGGTGCGCAGAATTAGGAGCCAACATGCGCAGAATTAGGAACATGGGTAAGAAAGTGCGCAGAATTAGGCACCGTGGATAAGTTTACAAAACGAAAAATATACTCAATTGTTGGTCGACTTATAATTCCCATATTTTTTACCAGATATTATAGACCGTAGCGCTACACGTTGCTGCTATCCACGTTGTTAATTTAAATCTAGAATACTTAGAATAGCGGAAGAATCATAAAAATGTCTTAACTGCGCAGAATATGGTACGTTCACGGTACATAAATGATATAAATTTTTTTGACGAAAGACTATGTCTTATGGCAAAATTTAAGACAGGATGTCATTCCAAAAAATCAAAAAAATGCGAGTGTCACGAAAACATGAAAGCTTTTGAACGCCAATAGCTCTGCCAATTACAGGTGGATTTCCAAAGTTTAGATACCGATCGTCTCATAATAGATGTAGCAATTTTGTGGTTTAACTTCAATTACGTAGTCGTGCTAACGTAAGAACAAGAATGACTCTTAAATGCCTTTGGACACTTTACTTTTTTGTTCTTACAAAGTATAAAAATTACCTTTTTGCCGACCGGTTTCGGGTAAGTAGTTACCCATCTACGGGGCCGAGTCCAACTAATTACGTTGATGAGAGCAGCTACAGACTTAACTTTGTTAAGCCGAAGAGCGCCGATACTATTGGAGCATCATCCTCGTTCATCAGTGGCCGCTCAGCCGTGAGGATGTGTAATGACTTCCACGCATTCAAATGTGATGATTTGAAAAAATGTACGAAAATCATCACATTTGAATGCGTGGGAGTCATTACACATCCTCACAGCTGAGCGCCCACTGATGAACGAGGATAATGCTCCAATAGTATCGCCGCTCTTCGGCTTAACAAAGTTAAGTCTGTAGCTGCTCTCATCAACATAATTAGTTGGAGTCGGCCCCGTAGATGGGTAACTACTTACCCGAAACCAGTCGGCAAAAAGGTAATTTTTATACTTTGTAAGAACAAAAATGTTAAGTGTCCAAAGGCATTTAAGAGTCAATTTTGTAGTTTCCATTATAGCTTTCTTTTCCAATTATACGAATAAGCGAAAATTAATGAAGTTTCAAGGTCAAATATCCCCATACAATTTCTTCGTGATCAATCACCTTGCTTCGCAGACAGGGACACAGTTAAATACACCTTCTATTTACTGTAAGTAGATGTAACATAAAACTGATCAACTGTGATTTCGATTACTTTATTGTTAGAAGAAAAAAAGTGACAAAGCCTCTTTGTTCAAACCGGTCGTAGATTCTTTACGACGTTCAGACTTATACTGATTTGATATCTGTGCTTGGGAAGCACGTCAGAAAAAGTGATAAAGTCCTCTCGCTCTAACGGAATTTCTTAGGGCCACTATACACCTAGACCAATTTGATGTCTGTGTTAGGAAAGTACGCCAGAAAAAGTGATGTCTTCTCAGTCCAACAAAATTTATTAGGACCGCGATAAACCTAGTCCAATTTGATGTCCTGAACAATTATAAAAAAGTTAGCGACCAACCCTATCTTTCGCCCGATGCTATCCATATACTGCAAAAAAATTATTCAAAACTGATGTCTTATATGAAAAAGGGGTTGACGGACTATACATAAGTACATGTGACGTGATGCAGTAGTTTTTAAAGTGAGGAAGAATTAGCGACTGTCTGATCCGAAAATAGGTTTTGAGGGTTTAATTTGTTGCTTAACAATTTAGTTGCATGCAATTGTTTACATGATTTTGATTGTATTGCTGTCAAATGTGAAATAACTGATAAACAGAGTACTAAAATCAAAGTTATCTAAAGTTAACTAGTGGTACAAGTCACAAAAAAAAATTTAAAATGCGATATCGTCGCCAATCACCAAAAGAAGTGTAATTGTGGCCTGATGAAACTCTACAAGCACGGGCGTTTAGGAAATTTAAATTTGTCTTCTTGGATCAAATTTATAGGAATGTTTCAGGTGTATTTATTACGATACAGTAAATTAAAAATTTGCGTGACAAACATTTGCAAAATGTCAAGCTTTTTCTAATTGAACCTGCATTCGTAGCCCTACGTGAGGCCCTCATTCGTGCCCCTAGGCACAGATCTTCATATTTTTTTTTAAAATAAATTTCCCTCAATTTTTACAAATTGTATTAGACTCTACTCAGTTGATCTGATTATGTTTATTTTTTTTGGCAATTTCCATTGAAATTGACCTTGACTTAACTTTGGTTTAGTTCAAATTAATGTAAAGGTATTTCAACAAACTTGGCAAAAAGTTTTTATTTTAGCGGCCAGAAACTTGTCATCTTCAGCATACCGTGCTTGTTCTTGTACCCCGTGAAATGCATCAATCATAATACAAGTAACATCCAACATGGAACATTTTTTGACGTTCGTTTGAATACGTAGTCGCATTCTGCGTCTGCCATGCTTTCCGCGACTGCTCACGTAAACCGACGATAGTGGCAGCCACAAGTTCGGCGGAAATCAAGGTCGATGTCAAAACAAAACCACATGCAATGTTAATGTTGCACTTTTCCAGGAATCGAGTTGTGTGTGCACTGGATGGATGGAAAGTGGTTGGTTTTCTTCATTTCCTGCGTGCGCTGCTGGGTCGGTTCTGACAGAGACAGCTTACGGCAAGGTAGAAGAAACGCAAAAACTTAGACTAAAGACTAAAGTCTATATCACTTGCACCTTCCCGCCCATAGAGTACGACGACAATTAAAATGTTTTATGGATTCGAAAAGTGCTTGTTTCTTGTTGTTGCGCGAACACGACCGGTCCGCGCGAGTTTTCCGGCTCCTCAGTCCAACACGGCACGCCAACACACGCCACTACGCCTGTGACGTAAATTAATCTTGATTATTGATGTAGAAAGAAAAGTAATCGAATGATTTAAAATAGCCACGAGTGAATGGGAAAAGAAAAAAAACAGGAAATCTACGCTATCTCATCCTGAACTACCATTGCCCCTTGGAGCCATCACAATTAACAAAGAAGCAAATGGAATCGTTTTCTTTTCTTGGTAAAAGTTTGCAAATACTTGTCGTATGGCACAGACAAAACCAGAGCAAGCACTCGCATCGCTTTGAAAAAACGATTAAACAACTTTTAAAATTTCAAAACTATTTTCTGTATGTTATCGTGAAAGTCAGGAGATAATCTAAGTTTTCATGCATTCATCTTGCACTTGTCTGTGACAAAAAAAAATTTCACTCCAAACGGAATGGCCTCAATTTTAATTCAAACGAACGGAAGAACTTGATAAGAAGCGCATGTCTCTTATCAAGCCGTCACCATCTCGATGCCACTCGGGTGTTGCAGGCTAAGAGCTAAGGCTGTGCAATATTTAATTTCATTAAACCGCAGCAATGTTTCACTGGAATGAGAGATGAACTCTTTTGCATTTCTGTTAGAGGCGGTATATTTTGAGTTGAAACGCGTCACATTATCGGTACGCCGGCAACTTCCTTCCATGGTACCGAGAGATACGTGCCTTTTCAAGCAATAAATACAGAAGTTCAGCGAAATTGGTCGATTCTGTTTGACCGTCGTCGTCGATGATGGTCAAGTGTAACGAAGAGTAGTAGTACACACATGTGCCACCACAATTGCGTCATTTTTCCGTACATGTTAAATCATTCCGGAAAAAAAATAAATAAAATAAATAAATAAGATCACACTCACACGACGCGGGGCCGGGGTAGGACCAAAGGCAACAAAGTTGCCGTGATCCAGTACCGAATTCCGTCGGCCGGCCGTGATTGAATAAAAATTAGCTTTCGAAAAAGTCTAAAATTTGTTTGTCCAGCGTTGAATAAAAAGTTTCGAATGCATATTCAATAGTGCGGAGCTTGGAGCGGAAAAAAGTTTCCCGAAACAAAAAAAAAACTCTACCTACCTTGAATCCGTTCGCTGACTTCTGGGTGGTACGTGCGCCTGATCATAGTCATAGATCAAAAGCGTACAGATCAACTTAATGGGACCGCTTTTGGGAATATGCGCGATTTGTGCTTTGTTCTATTTTAACTATAATGTTGTTGTCTCACTTGAGGCGTGTATATGATGCAACCCGTTAGTAGTCGAACAAAGTCGAACTGAAACTGTTTAAGTAGATGTAACAAAAAACTGATCAACTTTTTTAATAATTTGTAAGTGGGTATGATAAATGGGTTTCGTGATTCTACTGACTGACTAGCTAGGAAGGAATGTGTGTTCAATCAAACGTTTCGACACAGCACTGCTTGCTTATTTGCAATCCTATGATTTCGCGCCGAAAAAATGGCATGTCGAATAGGAACTTAACCTTGGGCGGAATTTGGTAGGCAAATCTGGCCGAAACTTTTGATTTCCGTGGGAATGTACAACAGATTAGACGATTTGTTTTTGTCCGGCTGCTGTCCCGTCCCATCGGTAATGGCTTACTCAATTTACTGCTTCTAGTTTGAATAGTTTTGCAAGTATATTTTCGATTTTTGCTATTGTTAACGCCGGTAATCGTTCTTGCCTAGCCTAAGTACAGCAACAACTAGACTGTGTTTTCCTATGTTTGATATAGTTGGCCGTATCCGAGCAAAATACCGATTGATTCTATAAATTTTACATGAATACATCAATTTGGCCGCTTAGAACGTAAGCTAGCACGAATCAAGATCGTGATGTGAAACGGGATAATTTAACGCCGCGGTCCATGGTTGTTTTGATTAATGATTGTTGTCATACATAGTTTTGTGGGAATTTATAAGTTACAAGTCACTGTACTCAACACATATGCCTAGGGAATGATTTACGTAATTTTCAGTGGAATATAAAACATCAATCCTAATCAATTACACAGAAATATTTAACGTGAACCAAATAAATTGCGCAAAGTAGAAAAACGACATCAAGCGCAGCATAACTGTTCCTCTAGAGATTCAGTTGTGTCTTCTGGTTTTAACTTACTGTTTTGATTATCCTGCCCTTACATTTCCAGTAGATATCTCGTTATTCTGAAATGTTTCAAAAACATTTTTCTATCAAATTTTACTCTTACAGAGCAAAGATTTTTTTTATTAAATTCAATAACAATGTTGCGAATCGAGCGAGAAGTCAACGAGACCTACTCACAGGCGAAAACTCTTACGGAGAATCATAGCATTCAACGCTTACACTACTCACGGAGGCGTAAACGAAACAGCCACCGTGGCTGTGTGCAGACGTTCTGCTACCCACACACTCGCGCACGCACATCCTCACATCGTCTTCCTGCGTAGCTCAGTCGCGAGTTAAATAACTCGTGAGCAATCAGCTGCCCGTGAAGCAAGTGGCGTTCTGGAATACAAATTTTGCATTACTTTTTCTTTTCTTCTTCATCTTCGCCCTCGTTTCTACTCATGGACGGGAGTGCGAGGAACCCTCGCGAGTAATCGATATCATCAGCTCAGGCTGCAACGATGTACGAGAACGACAAGCGTAGCTGTTAGCTAGACACACACTCGCAAAAACTTGTCGCAGTGCATGAATAAATAAGAGCGAGAGTCCGAAAGAGGGATGCTTATGCCAACATATTCGTTAGAATGAGTACGCGTTTGTGAGAAAGTTAGACCACACGAGTTTGGGCCTCGCACCTGAAACCTAACACTCTGTTACATCCGCTGTTGTATTTTGTAAAACGCATGTGAAGCGTAAACTGTGACGCGGGATTCTGGAATTAGTTATAGAAAGATACTGTTTTCAGCAAAGATGACCAGTAGACCAAGATCTTTTGATCGATGGACAAAGTTGCATATAAAAATGTTAGTTCTACGCTTGTGTTTGAGGAATTATCGAAAAAGATAGTGTTCAGAACTCAGACTCAGGAACGAAAGAAACCCCTATCGTGAAGTTCTTATCACTAGAAGACTAGCAGCGAAGTTTTTCACCGCCGTGCTAGATTTTGCGAACAACTTTTTCCAGATGATATTATTCTTAAATTCGCTGTCGTCAACAGCGAACGATTCCTATCTGTGATATCTGAATCCAAAGAAACTAGCTTTGGGGTTCCGCAAGGAAACGTGTTAGATCCTTTATTATTCACTTTGTATAAAAATATAGTGAAAAGAATCTTGCAATACTGTGATATTGATTCAATTGCCTAGGTTACTGTGATATTTATTGCCTCCTACACTGCGTTTCTTGGTACTGAACTATTAACCTGTGAATTAAAAAACTTGGCGGTTTGGTTGCAACAAACCAAACTTTAGGATTATCACTAACAATACAAATAACAAAAGTAATTTCTGTGTGAGGGTCAATGGAGTAACGCTAAAATGTGTTGAATAAATCATCAAGTAATTGGGCGTTATTATAGACGATTTGCTTTCTACTTTTACTGTTTTACTGTCATTTTGAATCAATTTGGAATATTTCCTACTATCTTTTGAATTATCGTCTCAGTTTTTTTGCATGAATTTATTTTACTTCTCATTTATTATTTACCTGGCATTATTTTCTATTTTAATCAATGCTGTTTAGTAGTCTAGTAGTAGTGTTTAGTGATTCAAATACACTCAAGAGGAATTTTGTACAAAGAATACGTTCTACGGACTCCAATGATATCGACGTCATCCGCAAAACCAAGATGAATCAAGAAACAAAGATTTTGACCCATCTAGTGTCGCATGAATCAGTTGTCCCAGTAAGCCAGAAAGCGAGATGCCAACAAACTGAGAACCAAGAATGTAAGAATCCAAGAATCCAACAGTCCAAATATGCGAGAGTGCAAAAATCCGAGAATCTCGGAATCCACGAGTGCAATAATCGAAGCCATAACTATCCAAGCATTCCTGAATTCGAGACACCAAACGGGTAGAAATTTGATCTCCAAAACGAGCAAAATGACTCATGATTCCCGGTTTCTAGCTCATGATTTATGAAAATACACCATGAATAAAAATCATGATATCAAGAGCTTCTTGCAGTACAACACAACGCAAAATCATGAACTATTATTCATGATTTTGTGCTGTGTGATATGGCAGTTCAGTCATGATTTGACATGAACTCACATTTCATGATTTCATTCATGGCATCGGAATCAAATTTCTTTCCGTGCACGAAACCGTGGGTCAAACACCCAAGTAACCATGAATCCGAAGGGATCCGAGAATTCGAGCATCAAAGAACCCGATGGTCCAAGAACGAGAATCCAAGTTACCGACAGTCCAACATTGCGAGGGTCTAATAATCCAAGAAACAAGAATCCAAGATTCTAGGAATCCGAGAATACATTAATCTGAGAATCAAAAAATACGAGAGCCATGAGTCTGAAATTCCAAGAATCTGAGAAGTAAGAATCCAAGAATCCGTGACACTAAGAATCCGAGGGTCCAAATACCCAAGTAAACCAGGTTTTTGAGAAACCAAGATTCCAAGAATGTGAAATCCAAGAGTTCAAGCATTCAAGAATTCGAGATTCTAAAAACCTAACAAGATTCCAAAAATCCGAGAGACAGCGAATCCGAGTGTCCAAAAATGCGAGAGTGCAAGAATTTAAGAGTCTAAGAATCCGAGAGGCTAAAAATACCCGAATCCGACCTTCTGAGCATTCGGTAGTCCAAGCATCTGGGATTCTAGAATTCGACAGTCCGGAGGTGCGAGAGTCTAAGAGTTCAAGAGTCTAATAATTCGAGAGTCTAATATAGTCGAAAATACCAAGAGTTCAGGAATTCAGCAGTCCCATAATCCAAGGAGATAATCCTTAATCCATAATCAAATATCAAGGAATCCAAGAGACAGTCCAGGAAGAATTCCAAAAAAAAATTAACAAAAACTCCAAGGAGTCCAGAATAGAATCCAAAAATTCTGGAGGCCTTACTACTACAGTTAAACCGAGAAAATAAATAACTATTCTGGGTTATCATTTACAATATCAGTGTTGAGTTCGTCAATTTGCACGAAATTGTTGATAGAACCATTTTTTATCATTCATTGTGATAGATTGATTTGAAGCATAATTGTCTTACAACTAACATGTGGACAGCCAGGTAAAATATCAATTAGCTAACGTACTCTGCATCTGTTCGGATAGTTCCTTTCGGCACTTTACTTTACAGCTATTTGCAAATTTCAACAGAAATACAATTGAAACTACGTAAATAATTGACGCAAAGCAACAAATAAAACGCTCAAAAACTATTCTCGGATAAAACAGTCGCTGGTTTTTCTTGCTTTGAGAATTGCTGCGACACGTCACATGCACAAGTGTCTCTTTAGCCCGGTTTCCGTGCAAGACAACAACCCAGTTTCCGAACAAACTCTTGCAGTATATGGATGCAATTTGACAGAAGGATAGGATGACCGCTCACTTTTCTATGATGTTTTATTTTCAGAACATCAAATTGGACTAACTTTAATGTTTAAACGAAAAAATTGGTTGAAGAAAAGGGGTGGTTTTTCACTTTAACCAAAAAAAAATACTTTCGGGACATCAAATCGGACTAGGTTAAACGTTCAAACGATAAAACCGGTTAAAGAAAAGGGGCTCAATTTCTTCTAGTTTTATGTCAATTCTATCTCAGTTTTGTTTCAAACTTTCACTATTTTGCACCTATGTTAGAAGCCGTGACTCTTATTGCGCTTAGTTTTTCGAATGAGAACTATTTTATTATGAATAACTACTTTCAATCTTGTCACTACCATTGTTTTTTCTGTTTTACTTGTCTCTGACTTTGTTGCGGTTCAACGTAAACTCTATTGAAGTTGAGGAGCGTTTGGTGAGAAGAATGGTAGACTGGATGAAACTGGGAAATTTCGATATGAGGCCAAGAGGTAGAAGTGGTAGAAGCAAAAAAGCTATCATACAAAAATAATTACCGTTGGCGGGGAGCGTATGTGTGCGTATATGGAATGGTTAGACTGGAACAACAAAATTAGATTTGAGACTAACTAATACATGGGTTGTGGTAATAGTTTAACTGCCCAAAGCACTCGAGTACCAACCGAGAAATTGTGGGTTGGAGTGTCATTTACCACGATTGATCTTCCCAATAAATTTTTAGCCTCATATCGAAATTTCCCACTTTCATCCGGTCTACTATTCTTGTCACCAAACGCTCCTCCACTTTAACTACCATTGTTATTTTTTTATTTGATTATAGTCACTTTAACCAGCTTGGGTCATTCGTGACTTCTGCGGGGTTGGGATTTGAACCCGGGTCAATTTGCTTCATAATTGCCTCAATAGTTTTGAATTATTTGAATATTTCGATTTTAAATTCCGGTTCTATTATTTTTCAAAATAGTTTGTATTCAGCCCAGTGCAAGGCCCCCCACCCCCTTTCAAAAAGTGTATCCCATTGGACATACGGGCGTTAGGTATAACATGCGGAAGCCATAATGTATGGTAGGCATAACGGACGGGATTACCTAAGAATGAACGAAATGGCTTAGTAGATCTTATTGCCGAAACACGAATGGCCGAATCAGAAATTGCCGAAACACACATGACCGAATAACAACTAGCCGAATATCATAAAAAATATTCGTGGCCTCCGACGTATGAAATTATCTTTAATTTATCGTGATGTTATTATTTATTACATTATTTTTATCAATAGTTGACAGTTGACAGTTGTTGAAATTCGGTCATTTGGATTTCGGCAATTTGTTATTCGGTCATTCGGTAACGGATGTTTTTTATGAGCTTATATTTACGCGTAAATTTGAAATTTATGTTTTTTTTTTAATTTCCGCGGTTTTTACGCAAATTTTGGAATTTACGCGGTTTTGATTTACGCGGAACGTATCCTTCGCGTAAAAAGCAAGTTGATTAGTCACAAAGTTTCTATTTTCAAATAATAGTTTTAAAATTAAAAAGTCACTCAAATTGTGATATAGGTATTTGATCTATGTCAGTATCAGACAGACTTTACAGACAAGTCATTAGTAAATCGTAAATCTCGATGATGACTTCCTTCTAAAATGGGCACTAATGACAGAGAAGTACCAAGATAAGATTTGGTTTCATTAATAATCTTTTCGTCAGCTCTTCGAGAGCAACTCATGCGAACCGAGGTAAACCAGAAAAATCCTCTCTATCACATAGCAGTACAGATAGTTCATTATAATTTCTTTTAAGAAAATCAATACCAAACACTTTGCAAAGTTTGTCAATATTTGTGTTTGGAAATGTATGCAAAGAAATTTTTCAAAGGTTGTTTAAAAATATACTTTAATCATTGCCTTCTTTTACCATTACCGCCACTTTTTCATAGCCTTTAATAATCACGATCCTAGTTTTGTAACAAACTGTGGCAAACAACCCTCGAAGCACGATAGTTATAGAACAGGGCTAACTCACGGAAAAGCAAAACACTTCCCTCCGGAAGTGCGGTTAACCGCACACACCTTCACCACTCAGTTGACGCCTTAACACGAAAGGCGGAACCGAAAAAAAACAAAGCCACGCACGACGACCACAATAGCACTACCGAATTAATTTTCGCCAACCCGAGAAACGATGATGATCAATCAAACGAGACGATCGTGCTGTCACGTATTATTTTCATGAATGAAACCAAATTTACCCATCATCAGGTCCAGGTTTTTGCGAGCAGCGAAAACGCGCATCGACCAGGCGCGCCAGTTGCAACGCGATTCATTATGCAACGCTTGATTACCTCACGTACAAAAACAAAGACCGGTGGCAAGTATACCTACCTATCATCGTGTCTACGACGAGGTTGTCGCGCCTGTCGGCTGACGGGAATGGGAGTGGGAGTGGGAGCGGGAGCGGGATCGATCATTCAATGCTAATTTCGGTGGTCAGCTCCATTCTAACCAAAGTTCCGTTTCCGGTTTTAATTTCAGGTCGCGAAGATCTGTCGCCTTCCAGTAGTCTGAACGGCTATTCCGGTGACGGTAACGATGCGAAAAAGCAGAAGAAAGGTCCGACTCCGCGGCAGCAGGAGGAACTGTGCCTGGTGTGTGGGGACCGAGCGTCCGGCTATCACTACAATGCGCTCACCTGCGAAGGATGTAAAGGTAAGTATGCGCTGCTTCGCAGGCCCCCACCCAAAAATTAACAATTTTGTTTGAACCACTTTTCCGTAGGTTTCTTCCGGCGTAGTGTAACCAAGAATGCCGTCTACTGCTGCAAGTTTGGGCATGCGTGCGAGATGGACATGTACATGCGACGGAAGTGCCAGGAGTGTCGGCTCAAAAAGTGTCTCGCCGTCGGTATGAGGCCCGAGTGTGTCGTGCCGGAGAACCAATGCGCCATCAAGCGGAAGGAGAAGAAGGCCCAGAAGGAGAAGGACAAGCTGTCAACGAATGCAACCGTTAGTACAACGAACAGCGCCTACAAAGCGGAGATACTGCCGGTTTTGATGAGATGTGATCCACCGCCGCATGCAGCGATACCTGTAAGTTAAATTAAATTTCCCACTTTTATGAGAGTTTAATGAGTTTAATTAAAACGATTTATTGTTATTTTTTCAGCTTTTACCCGAAAGGCTGCTGAATGAAAATAGGCTAAGAAATATACCTCTGCTGACGGCGAACCAGATGGCCGTCATCTACAAGCTTATCTGGTACCAGGACGGCTACGAGCAACCGTCGGAGGAAGATCTCAAGAGGATAATGATCGTAAGTTTTCAACCACACTCGGACCGGTGTGCTCAGTGTTTTAACGGTTATGTTGTTTCCCATTTTGTAGGGCTCACCCAACGAGGAGGAAGACCAGCATGACGTGCACTTCCGGCACATAACGGAAATCACAATCTTAACAGTACAACTAATCGTGGAGTTCGCCAAGGGACTACCAGCATTTACCAAGATTCCACAGGAGGACCAGATCACGCTGCTGAAGGTAAGGATGGGCACTTTGGTTAACTCCTGCACGTAGGCAAATTGCATGGTCTAGAAGCAAACTTTGAAAGCACAGAGCTGACAGCATTTTGCTGTTAGTGAAAATGAACTGAATTGATTGAATTTCTGAAAAGGTAAACCTTCTACCTATTGGTTTTCAATTTAAAATCTGCTTTTATTTTATATTTTCAACACGTCTAGAGTTTAATGCTCTAATTTGCAAATATTCTAAGTCAATACAATTGTGCAAATTGATAACAGATCTAAAATTTCGTGTTTGTGAATTAGCTTGTGAATCGTGCTGTAGAATAATGGCTCATTAGCGGCTTTCCATTCATACAGAGGTCAGTTTTTGAAAATAATAGGGGTGGTAGGGGCAATATGGGCCACCTAAGCAAAACGCTTCATAAAACATGTAGCGCGTAATCAAAATTCTAATAATTGCCATAAACTTACGATTTGACATGTCTTTGATAAATTAACAATGTTAGAATATTGCTTGACTATGAACAGTCATCAAATTTAAATGTTTAAAAAATGATAGTTTTTGCTTCGTTCAAAAACCATACGGGGCATAATGGGCCACCATACGGGGCAATATGGGCACGTTAGTTAAAGTTACCATTGTAGCCAGTTTTTACTGGAAAATAACATAAAAGATTATATCATATAGAAGAAAAGAGAAATGGTGACTATTTTGATTTCATTCAGCGGTTGTTTTATGATTGTTTCTATTTAACGATTTTTTTTTTCAATTGAACAACATAGGCAACATGGTGGTTTAAGTGGCAGGTAGATGAAAGACACAACTTTTGCTCTGTAACCACTATTTTCGGGTTGATTGTTGCTTACAATTACGCAACATTATCCTTGATTGTGTCATTTTTATGTTAATATTACTTTCCAGTCTTTATTGGTTATATACAAATACATTGCCAGGCATGCTCATTATGCCCCTTACAGCTATGCTAATCAAAAATAATTATAATAATGCGATAAAACTAAAAAATATCTCAATTATACAAAGTAATTGTTCATATATGGTAATAGTAACCATATATGGAGTGGAGAAGTCTATAGCACGCAACAAATGGCTATAGAGTTTATTTTGTCGGTTGCAATTCTTATAATATTTTTACAATCCTGAATCGGCTCGAGCTTTTTGCCAATATCTCAGACATGTCAACGAATTTGGACGCGATTTTTGTTGAGATGCTTATTAAGAACATTATCAACAAGTTCATTAATCAAATTAGCGAAATTGATTGTCCAATATGCCCAAACGAACGGTGGCCCATTTTGCCCCGTATGCTCATTATGCCCCTATTACCCCTAAGTACCTATTCCCGTCTCGCTTATTGTGAATTCATTTCTCAGGATGGTCGGATGATCTTTTCCAATCTAAAATGACACGAATTATCGGAAACAAAGCTATAACTTAACATAGATAACAAAGAAGCCAGTTGTCAGGTTCTGTCCTAGGTTTAGTCTTCTCAATTTCTGCTATCTATCAATTGTATATATTGCATCTTCTTACAAGGCTCCAGTCCTTTTTTTCAATGCTTTTCAAATTATTGAATAATTTCTGCTGGTGAAACATATTTTCTAAAACGTGCCTTCGTCAATGTCCAAAACTTTTCAATTGGTCGAATTTGCGGGCAATTTGCGGGGATTTTTGTCCTGTGAACGAACGTTACAGCTACTCTACCATTGATTTTGTGAAATGACAAGATGCTAATTCTGGTCAGAATACAACAGGATCCCTGTAGCTACGAATCACAGTTAGAAGTCTTTTCCTAAACATTCATTGACATACATTTCGATATTTATTGAAGCAGTTGTAATGAACGTTTGCGAAATATTACCGCAGCCACAAAGAGCTTACAAGACCATAGCGTTTTTGTCAAATTTTTCGGCTTGAATTGATGTTTTAGATTGGTCTGATATTTGCCGTTCTCGCACTGGGTAATACTGAGGCCTTGGCGAGAATTTATAGTCGATTTTTATGTATATGTTTCGTCGTCGATTACCGTGCTAGCACCATTTTCAAAACAGCGTCTAATTCTGAACAGTGCAAATTTTTCTTAAGTATTGACAAAACTCTAGCTATTTGAACCATTTTAATTATATGAAATCATCAGATATAGTGATTAAATTGTTTAATTAGCTAGAATTTTGTCAATATTTATGAAAAATTTGCAACTGTTCGGAATTAGGCACTGTTTTGAATAAGGTGCTTGCTTGGTATTATGCACTTTTAATTCCCGGCAAACATCGTATAGCACAGCTTTCGCACTCTAGGCCTGGATGCTTCTTGCTTTAGGTTGCGTTTTGGTTTCTGCTTCTTGTAGGTTCGTAGATTCAAACATTCTTTTGGGCGACAAATGTTTGATTTCGACGGGTCTAACTTTTCGATCACATCTCTAGATAGAATTAACAAAAGGGCGAATGTCGCAAATGTAAACAAAACGGGTGAGAATTACTTTTTTGGACCAGCATAGGAAAATCAAGCCTCACTCGGTTGGTTTACGCTTGCGACATTCGCCCTTTTATTAATTCGATCTTCATCTCACACCATCTCAAATCTGATACCTTCTTCTTTTGCTCGAAAGCCTTCAGTATATCAAATTATCCAAACGAGCGATGGCTGGACCTTTTTTCGATCCGTTTTCAGTTTACCCTCAAATGAGTTACCCTTACTGAACGTTGTTTGCACAACTATTTCACTTACAGCTTCTATTTTCGCTAACTCTCTTAGTGACAATCGGGGTTCTATACACCATTTGTGCACATTATTTCAACGTCATTGTGTGAAAGCCCTTACTTACTTACTTTTTTGGCAACAATCCGCCTATGGAATCGTTTCCACACTTGTCGGTCTTGGACAGCCACTCTCCAATTGTCCCTAACGCCCACTGTTCTAGCATCATCGTTAACAGCGCTCATCCAATAGGTACGGGGACTGCATCGAAGTCGGCGGCTTTTGTCGGGTTCTCTGCTGAATATTGTTTTCGTTGGTCTCTTCTCCGGTATCCTTGCTTCGTGGCTAGCCCACTGTAGTCTGCCGTGTTTTATTCGCTTCACAATATCCGCATCTTTGTATACTTGGTAAATTTCGTAGTTCATGCACTTGCTACTTTTTCTAATGTGCCGCTACGAATTGATCGCAGGATCTTGCGCTTCAAAGAATCAAAAGCTCATGGATCGCTCTCGTCCAACGTCCACGCTTCGTGGCCGTAGAGTATCACCGGGAGAATTAGTCCCCTCGCCTTCTTACTTCACGGCTCACATCGTTGTCACATGTCACTAACGTACCAAGCTAAACATATTCGTTGACCACTTCAAAAGTATCTCGGGGTATCTCCATCTTTCACTTCCGCAGTTCCCACTCTCGAAGGGCTGCCAAGCTCCCTGCCTGCCACCATATACTTCGATTTAACAGAGTTTATGATAAGCCCTATGCGTGTACAACTCTTCTACAGCTCTACGGTTAACACCGATGATATCGGTAGGGGAGTGTCGTCGTGGTTGAGCCACGTTTTGGAATTCGCCCATAACTATCGTTTCAAAAGGAATTTTGGAAATCTATATACATCGTTGCAAAGGTCTAAGAATAAGATTTATTTCCGAAAAGTTTTGAATTGATTGCTTGAAAAATAAAAAAGTTCTAGGCATTTACGTGAAGACAAAAAATGTTGTCAAAGTCGGGCCATGTTGTACAGGTTGGGCCACCGCAGAAAATCTAAGACATACGTATTGAAATTCTATATAGAGACATGAAAATGAATGAAATGAATTTCGTGAACAATGGCTCATATAGGTACAAATACCCTATTTTTAATTGCTTCATTGCGAAATTTTGGCGATCTTGTAAAATCAATATTGCTACAATTGCCTTTTCCGAAGTGTACAACTACAATGAAAAAACAACAAAAATTTAGGTTTATTTCGTATTAATTTTGCTTTATTTCATCACATTTTACGTGACTGACATTCTCTAGCGATTATTGCGCTTAAAATTATGGCGGCCCAACCATCACTACTCAAGTGGCCCGACCTTTACAAATAGCGCTTTTCTAGTATTTCACCTTAGCCCTCCCAAACACCTTACTGGAGGGGATTTTTCTATAGTCTTCGTGTGCAGCACTACACACTTCATATATTTTCAAAATTTATCTCGATAATTGCGCCTGGAAAACTTTTTTTGTAAGATTTAGTCACTGAATTCAGTACGGGTGTTTTGAATACACGATTGAAACCCACAATAATGTGAAAAGTTAGCTATCACAGTAAGAAATTTTACAATGGTTGTATCATAGATATAATGAATTACTAAAACTGTAAAATCGTGATGGCCCGTCCATAACAGTGACCCGACGATAACGACAATACCCTATCATCCGCGAACCCTACGAGCATATGAGATTTCGTGATGATGGTAGTGCTTCTCTGCATGGCTACCCTGCGAATAGCACCTTCCATAATGTTGAATAGCAAGTTTGATAGCTCGTTACCTTGCTTCAAATCATCTAACGTCACATTCGAGTCCGATGTCTCACCCGATATTCCGACGCTTGATTTTGAACCATTAAGGGTGGCACGTATCAGCCTAATCAGTTTTGTTGGAAAACCATATTCAAACAAAACCCGCCACAGCTCATTTCGTTTAACTGAATCGTATGCCGCCTTGAAGTCTATAAATAAATGGTGAGTCTGCAAGTTGATTTCCTGAAATTTATCGAGGATCTGTCGCAAGGTGACAATTTGGGGTCTTTCGTGGAAAATTCCTCTCGAAAACCGCACTGGTATTCACCAACAAAGGTTTCCTTCAATGGTCTCAGTCTACGAAACAGGATGCGCGAAAGAATTTTGTGTGCAATATAAAGGAGAGTAGTGCCTCGATAATCGCTGTATTAGAGTTAATGACCCTTTTTGTAAATTTTCAACCAGTGCGTAGATGAGGAGGAACTCTCATTATAACCATACCTTTAGCATAACCTGGTGGATTGTACAATACAGCCGTTGGCTTCTAACTTTGAAAAGTTCGGCGGGGATGCCGTTCTTTCCAGCTGCATTGCCGATTTCAGCACTTTAGCCTAAAAGTTCAAAGTTGATGGATTCACTGTTAGTCCATCATCCTCAATAGCTATCCTGTTTCTGTTGACAATTCCATCTTGTTCACCATTCAACAGTTCCTTCCAACCTGGCCATTTCCGATCTTTCGGTTATCGGGTTCCCCTCCTTGTCGTTGCACACAACAAGGACCAGCTATACCAATGCACCAAATAAACTGACACGGTTGATGAAACCTACATTGAATCAAGTGGTATGCGTTGTACGAGTTTCGGAGATACGATTGAGTCGTTTCAAAGGAAAATCTGAACCAATGGCTCGGTATTCAACAAAGGCATAACTTTGACATCGCATTTCAAAACTTTGCGACAACGAAAGTAATCTAAGTTAGACTTATAGCGGAGGCTAGGAGATTTGGCCTACAAATAAATGTGTAGAAGACCAACTATATGGAAGGTTAAAACAACAATCGATTGTTGACGGTGAAGCACATTGGATGAGTTTGTATATTTGGGATCGCTGATGCCGGTGTAGTGAAAACGACCCCACAAAATGGCACTAGGAGCAGAGTGACTTGTGAAGATGTGATCGAGCAACCATAGATGTGATTTTCAGCATGGACAGTCGACTCGCAGGCTTCGCAAATTACTTCGATATTTTAACCCTAACCAGTGACAGCGGAAATAACCTCTTAAGGCCTGAATTGAGCCAATGAGCTAAACTATTTATATGAATTTAAAACAAACGTACGAAAGGCTCAAAAGAAATTATCATTTAAGCAAAACGATGGTAGAAAGAATTCACTACAAGAGATCGAGTTTTTAAAACCATGGTAATAAAAATATATGTATTCCGGCAGAGGTTAGCAACAACAAATTAGCAAGTTTCTAGTCCTATGCCCGTTCTGTCACAGGATTCTCCTAACTTGATGCTGATATACTATCGAAACGTTCGTGGCTGTAGAAACTCCTGAAGATGTGTCAATTATCAATTATGCCAATTATTGATTTCAAGGAGGCTGAGCATCCTGAGAGGCTTTTTAGCTAGCATAAAAAGAAATGGAATGAGCTCACCTATAGGACTTTTGGGAGTTTTTTTCAAATTCCGAAATACAGATCCTTACGATTGAGTGAATTCAGAAAAAAAACTGCGAGTCGCCTTGCGCCAGCTACCGTAGAATGATCCCTTCAATCTTCCTAGTTGCATAGACCGTTGTCGACTGATTAGCCTGGACAAGAAATGTGGACTGCCCCAAACTCCTGTACCAGATACCGTGGAATGTACCTCCTCGTCGGCATCGGAATCCACCGTTATTGGCCATCTAATTCCGCAGAACAAATTAAGATGTGAATAATTGTTTTAATGTTTGTTTACGTTCCTTCAACGACGTTTGTAATGTATTCGATTTTACTCTGTCTAGTAATGTATTTAGTAATAGGAACGGGGCTTAAATTAGTTATTAGGGAAACAATCTGTATGACGTAGTCGAAGATGATGAACCAGACTCCGGCATTCGGTCCTAAAAACAATAACTTTCTGGATGCCAATTGTGCTGATCTCGATGTAAGATTTATTTTATTTGAACGTGATTTGTGTTTGGATCATCACGAATATCTCCTCCTGCAGTATTAGCGACAGAAGGACAACCATTTTAGACCCTTGGATCGTTCTCCAGTAGGAGTGGCATCAGTGGAAGGAGCTCACAGAAACAAGATGGTTGCAAGTAGTAGCCACATCAAGCGTTTCTGTGAAAATCGCTTAGCGTAGTAAAATTAAATGGAAGCGTCTGCTAACTTTATCATTGAAATTAAAAAACTAGTTCTTTGAGCAGAGAATGTGTCAGTTAGTTCCGTTTGGTATTAAAAGGTGTCTCACATCAAATTACACCACAGAAGAAACGCTGTAGAAAATTACCCCTCTGGTATTTTCTCTTGAAAATTTGGGTAGAAGCAGTTTAGAGTGTATTGTTTACACTGTATTTTTATCGCTGTCAGTTTTTTGAAAATTGGAAAAAATGGCGTCACCCGAAAAACAACGTCATGAATTGATTTTGCGCAAGCGCCTAAAAAACTTTCTTATCGGGACATCGGAAAACTACCCGGAATCGTACACTTAACTCTGAGTCGTGTGGTTAAACGTTACTACGAAACTCCGAGCATCGAACGGAAGGAGAAATGCGGTCAGAATGGATGTTCTATTAGTGATCAGGATCACAAGCGTGTCGTGGACGCGTTTTAGAAGAATGCTTCGGTCAGGGATGTGACCAGAAAGTTGAATCTGTCCAAGTCTTTCCTTCAGAGAGTCAAGGAACAGGAGGGACTGCATACGAACAAAGTGCAGAAGGCTCCAGATCGTGACGAACGACAAAATACGATGGGAAAGTCACAGGTCCGGAAACTGTGCACCCAGATGCTGACGAAGCCTCATTTTCTCATCATTGATGATGGTTTTCACGTGAAGGCGGACTTCCAGCAGCTTCCGGGGCTATTGGTCTTCACCGCCCAGCAAAAGGTTGATGTTCCAGAGCAAATAAGGAAGCAGTAAGTTTCAAACTTTGCCGAGAAATACATGATTTGGCAAGCAATCTGCTCATGTGGCAAACGAAGTGCGTCGTTTGTGACTACCGGGACTGTAAACGGGCAGATCTACCTCAAGGAATGTCTGCAGAAGCTCCAGCTTCCTCTGTTGAAGCAACAGGAGGGCCCTACGACCCTCGGGCCGGATCTAGCTGCGTGCCACTATTCAAAGGATGTCCTTTGCCCTTTGTCAACGCTCCGGAACTAAGGCCCATCGAAAAATACTGGACTATTATGAAGCAGGCACTCCGGAAGCTTCCCAAAGAGGTCGAATCTGAGCAAGACATGAAGAAAAGTAGGTCTCCGTACAGAAGAAGCTGCAGCCAGATGTTGTATAGAACCTTATGAGTGGAGTTAGCCGTAAGGTGCCAGCACACGGTAATGATATTGAAGTTGAATGAAATAAATATGCCAAAAGCTCACTAATGGGTTATATTTTATTGTCTGAAAGTTTGAAAAGAATCAGTCAATTAGGTAATTTTCTAGTGTTTCTGTCGTGGTACAATTTGATGTGGGACACCCTTTACGATAGGCAGTTTAATAAGCAGTTTGATAGTTGGCCTGAAGTTTCCTACGTTTAGATTAATAAGACAGCTTAAATTATAAATGCTAACTGTTTAGCAAATTTGCTCTGAAATAGAAAAAAAGCTACACAAATACTAACTCCTATTTCTTCCCTTTCCTGCAGGCCTGCTCAAGCGAGGTGATGATGCTTCGGATGGCCCGCCGCTACGATGCCGGCACCGATTCGATCCTGTTCGCCAACAACCGATCGTACACGCGAGACTCGTACCGGATGGCCGGCATGGCGGATACGATCGAAGACCTGCTGCATTTCTGCCGCCAGATGTACTCGCTCACGGTGGACAACGTGGAGTACGCCCTGCTGACGGCGATAGTCATCTTCTCCGACCGGCCCGGTCTCGAGCAGGCCGAGCTGGTCGAACACATCCAGAGCTACTACATCGACACGCTGCGAATCTACATTCTCAACAGGCACGGCGGCGATCCGAAGTGCAGTGTGATATTCGCCAAGCTGCTGTCGATACTGACCGAACTACGGACGCTCGGCAATCAGAACTCGGAGATGTGCTTCTCGCTCAAGCTGAAGAACCGAAAACTGCCGCGGTTCCTGGAGGAGATCTGGGACGTCCAGGACATACCACCCTCGATGCAGGCGCAGATCCAGCAGCAGACCGGCACCGTCTCCGGTATCAATAGCAGTAACAGTAGTAGTAGTAGCAGCAACAGCAGCAGTAGTAGTAGTAATAGTTTACACGGGCAGCATCAGCAATTAACGCCAAATCAGCAGCAACAGCACAGTCAGCTACAGCAAGTTCACGCCAACGGCGGAAGCGGCGGTAGTAGTAGTGGTGGTGGCGGCGGCGGTGGTGGCAGTACCGCGGGCTCCGCCCTCGGCATGCTCGACCACCAGGTATAGCTAGTGTAGGACACGGTTTCCGGGCCAGTTTCCATTCCACTGCTGGCCGGCGAAACCGAAGCGACGACCGTTGACGCCCAATCCGTCGTTCCCTTCTCCGGGGACGATATCTTATTTATCGTAGAAAGTTAAGGCGAGATCCGGTCGCTTCCAGTTTTTTTTTTTAATTCTTTCTTTTATTTATTTCATCGACCTGTTTTTATTCTTACTATTTCTGTCGTCGGATTACGGTTTTGAGTACCGTATGACGGACAGTAAGTGACTGAATAAAGTCTGTTTTTGACTCCTATCTCTATGTCTATTACGTTTCGATTTGACATTTTTCGAAAAAAAAGTATTCCACAGACGAGAAGAAGGAAAATCCCCACACAAGCGAAAGACAAAAAAGCAAAACTCGCAGTTTATTTACACAAACACACGAAAAAGTAAAGTGTAATCTTTGTGAAGATCGTATTTATACTAAATATGACTTCTATTATGAGGAAACAAATCTGGCGAGCCGCGTGTGGGCGAGTGCAGACTGCAGACATAATAAAAACGAAAAAAAAAACACAAACAAGAAAACACTACACGCGCTTAACAGTGTAAGTTTACAACAATGTAGCTGGTAAGGAAAAGAGATGAAAGAGGATCGAGGTTTGTCGTTTGTTGGATGCTGGATGAAAAGGTCCAAAAAGAAGAGTTAGTCGAAGTGTGCAGAGAGAGAGGGGCTCGCTGGTCGTGCTCGGAACAAACAAATAAACAAACAAACAAAAAAACACAGAAGAACGAAAAACAAATGCTGCCACCCCCACTTTTTCGCCCAACCAATCGAAATGATGGGCCACTAGCCACACACACACAAACAACAACAATATCCACGTACACGTACACGTACACACCACACACACATGCAAACACTGAATCAAACAAGAGACTAGCCACTCACTACTATCGGCGGCCGCGAAAAACAAAAACAATGCTCCTGTTTGCTCTCGTCGGGTTTCACGTAAACCGGCGAGAACGAACGAGCGAGCGTGTGAAATCCACTTAAAACACAAAGGCGGCGCCCACCCGACCTCTTTCGTATCGTTTGGCTGTGACTTGTTAATATTTTTAAGATGAAACTATATTAATTTAGAGGAGAGAAAATAAAACACAACATACAAAAAAAAAAACATGCATAATTAACAAAACAAAACAAGCAAACAAGCATAGTAGACGCAAACCACTCAAGTACACGACGAGAAAGTTGAAATAAAACAAAAAACAAAAATAAAAACAGAAGAAGAATAAACAAAAACGATAGGATGTGTTTGATAAGCCAAGTGAACTACTAACTGATGGTTCAGGACACGCTTAGCAGTTAGGGATTCGAATAGAGGAGAATAAAGAACTACATAGGATGTACATTTTTTTTCTAGGTTTTAAACTAAGCTAGTAGGCAGACAGAAAGAGAGAAAGAAAGAAAGAAAAAACATTGTGAAAAGCTGTAAGTTATTAGTTGCGTTAAGGAGAAGTGAAAAAAAACAAACATAAATTTGCAGTTTAAGCAAACAACATTTGTGTGAAGAGAGAGCCAGAGTTGAAAAACGACGAAACGAAACAAAACAAAACACATTATCTCTTGTAGCTGGTAAGTTGCGAAAGTTGATAGGAGCAAAATTTTGTGGAGTGGATTTTTTTGCCGCCTCCCGCCTCCCGCCCGAGAGGGGGAAGAAGGATGGACCCGGTTTCGAACCGTTGCGTTATTCAAGCAGCGGGAGTGAACGAAACCGGTTGGTAATAAGGGCGGGCGGTCGGGGGTCGGGCCGAGCGCATTCGTTAGAAGTTAGGAGGCGGAGACGAATGCGTTCGTTTGCTAGGAAGGAAACAGAAACAGAGCAGTTCTCTTTTCGTTGATCTTTTTTTTTTCTCGAAAATTGTGCTCGGTAGTTTATCTGTTTTTGGCTCAACATAAAAAAATTGAGGTTAGTTGTACTCCAAAATTTGATTAATTTTTGTTTTCCGATAGCACAGTTTTCCTCTTGCGAGAAGCGAAAAAAAATTCCTATTCTTGTTTCTGATTTGTGTGACTGCACGCGGAACGGAATGAATGATGATCGCGCACAACCGAAACAACCGTGTACATATTGATTAATGCTCGTTAAAGTTTGTTTGCGCTAGTAGGAAAACAGGAAAGTCAAGAAGCGTCCCGAAAAGAAACTAGATTCGAATGGTGTAACGCTTAGAGAGACGGCGCTGGGTAGTGCCTATTTTCTCACGTCCAAATTTGATTCCGTTTTCCGATGATCCAGGCCAGGTAGCTTCGATTAAGATCAGTCAACCTCTTAATCTGTTCCTCTCTTGCTCTGTTTGTTTTTATTTTAATATTTTTTCTCTAGTTTTGTTTCAAAACAAATTTGTATGTTGAGGAAACAAATGTAGTGTAAATTTACTTCTGTAGCTAAAATTAGAATTCTTTGTTTTTAGTAAAGTTTTTTCAAGCAAACCCGAATAACTAAGAACTATTCGAAGCTGAAGTTTTTTTTTCTTTTTAGAAAAGAAGAAAAAAGGATATACTAACATATTTCGTCGTACGTGCGTGCGTGCGTGCTTGCGTGCCTGACTGAATGCGTGTGTTTGAGTGAAAGACAGTTATACGATTGTGTTAAAATGCCTATTTTTTTAAACGAAAAAAAACAATTTAGATAACCGCAAGTAACTGCCACAATAAATCACAATCACGTCAAGGGTGGTGATCATTTCGTCGTCATTCAGAAAGGCAGAAGGCATATAGTAAAGCTGAGTGCGAGCGATCTGTGTGTTGGTTGGTGCGCTTGTGTTGTTTATTTTAACCTAATTCGGGACACAGAAGCATTTCTAGAATAATTCATTTGTTTGTTGCAAAATTATTACGACCTGCTAAGTTTACTTTTTATCGGAATAACAAACAGTAGAGGGAAGCAAGCAAAAAATCAAGAACAAATTCGCACGTATCAAAACTATTTTTAGTAAATTTTTTAGCGATCCTTTCTTATATTTTGATTAACTGTTTTCAGAGAAACCAGCTGCTTATGGTAAAACAGCAGAAAATTAGTCAATTAAACTGTTTGTTTCAGTCCGGACTAATAATATTGCCGCCTGTTTTTTGAGAGAGCAAATAACATACTGACACACACACTCATACAAAGTTAGAACTTCATCAAAAGAAAAAAAGTAGCCAACAACAACAACAAACGAAAAAACAAAACATGGGATCAGTTTCATTTAGTAGAATGTACACACACTTGTCTTCACACAAAGTAGTGCAAGAAAATTATAACAACACGAAACGACGGGGAAATCGATTTTTTGATGAAGAATAAGTCTCGGAAACGGAGGTGCCTTTAGTAAAGAGTAAACAAAAGAAAAAGCATACAAACATAAAACAGAGCAAACAAAAAAACCTGAACGGTAAAACACACAGAGAAGTAGACAGTGAAAAAAGAGAGCAAGCGAAAGCGGAAAAGTAGTAAAAACACACACACACAACACAAAAAGAGTACTGACTTTTATAAACACAAAACAAAAATCGAATACAGAGAAAAAGACAGAGCAAAAAGTGCAGTTGTTAGGCTTAGAAAGTAGTAGTTGCGCAGAGAAAAACCCAGATGAAACGTAGAGGTAAAATCCAGTTAAAACCAGTAAAAATAAACCTGTGTGTTGAAAGATGAAAAACGCGGTCAAGTTTAAACCTCGACCTAGACGAATAGGAGAAGTAAACCCCCCGACACGGAGCAAAACGACTGAAAAGGACGGTGTGAACAAGATAACAGATATAAACGAAACTTAACAAAACAGCAAGAAAAACACAAACACACACGCAAACACACAGAGGAAGAAGAACAAACAGAACAGTTGATGAGTAAAGAGCAAAACGCTAGTTTTGCACCGATTTGCGCGCCGATTGTGCGATGAAGGTTTGAGCTGAGGGCACGGACGACGACGATGAAAGATGATAATTATGATGATGATAATGCAAACATGAAACAAAATGAGACACATGAGCAAAGATAGGAACGGTGTATACTTGGTACGAGTGTGGGACCGGCCAGTGCGTTGGTGGTGTGTTGAGGAACGGTGTTGGGACCCTCTCAGTGCCCTGTTTCTTCTGTCCCGCGATGCATTGGTCCCCTCCCTCCTCGAACGCAGATGAGCAACAGTGAGTGAATATTCGATACTAAGAAAGAACTGGGATACGTGCAAAATAAGAAATTTCTCAAAACCTATTAATATTTGTATTAGTTACTATTATTATTGCTATATTATTTTATTTTATTTTTGTAATAAAATATTTTTTAACAATTTGGAAGATGCGTTTTAGTTTTGCATTACGATTTTAGATTTTTTTAATACTTTAATTTTTAATGATATTTGAATACAAATGGTTCGATTCATATGAATCGAAACCAAACAGAAAGAAGAGATCGAAGTAAGCCGCGACTGAGGTTGGTAAATATTTTCATGTCAAAATATTTTTCTTGGAAACAGAACGTTGTTTATTATAAAAAGTTTGCAAAAAAGGTAGTTTTTCGAAAAGTCAACTATCTCTGACTCGGTTCAGTTAGACAGTTTTTTCACGTTCGCGTTCTGTGATTTTGTGAAGCTGTCTTATGGTTCCTGGTTCGTTGAACAGAAAGTTGTGCACCTTGATTCTGTATTCCTACGGATCTTAATTTCGTACCTACGACTGATTTGGAACGAGTTGTTTCCCTCGCTTGATTCTACCGGTGAAATGGAGAATATCATCCACTTTTGTTCGACAAACTGATCCATCGGAATACAGAATAAGACAGAATGTTGAGTAATGTTTTGCAATTTTGTAATTTGGTGTTGTTGGTCTTGGTTTAATTTCGGTTGGTATCGAAATTTTACTAAGTTCCAATAAGAAAAGTTATCCCAACAAATGTTGTAAGTAAGTTTACATGTTTCCCTCATTTTATTTCAACTTAAAAGCTTATTTCATTGCTGATCGTCGCTGGCACCTATAAGTTGCTAATTAATAGGCCAAATATAGATTTTTCAGATTCAAAGTCAAACTTTGGAATTCGTCATCAATTTTGAACTCCGTTTTAGAGTCAGCAATTTCCAAATTTTCAAAAAAAAAATGGTAATGCGAATTTTCAGAATCCTATCAGACCCAGTGCCAGAGAAAGAACCTCTAGCCATTTTAATTTTAGTGATCAACGTACGTGCCTGACGTGCCACTTAACGCACCGTTCAATTCAATTTAACTTGCACGCAAACTTGTATGACATGTACATATAACTGAAGGCGCAAGTTTCTCGTTTAAGCCAGAACTTGCATTACCTACACTGAAACAAGGTTCATGTTACTGTTAACATAATTTTATTAAGAGGAAGCACCAGTGAATTTTGGCTAAAAACCCGAATTAATCCACCTAGCGGCGTGACCTAGCCTTTCTACTGTCACAATAATCATCATTTAATTTCTCAGGAACATCTATGTATAATTAACTTGACTATATTTTTAAATATCCGTTCCGTATTCCTCAAAATCCTTATTTGCCAGTAAAATTCACAACGTATTGCGTAGAATAATTAAATTTTCTTTCCTTGTGTGCGTAAATACTTGTAACACCTTATTTAGTTTTATAATCGGCCGGCCTAAACTTTCGGGCTTCAGAGCCACATAGGAAACTTGTTTTGAATTGACAATATGAAATATGTGTTCAGAACAGATTTTTTGATAATTAATTAATACCATGTGTTCAAAAGTTAGCATCTTTGAAAAACAAGAGTTCAGAAAAATTATTATTATACTTCGCCTTTGAAGACAAAGAATATCAACAACAAAATGATTAATCTCAAAATTTTACTATTAGTTTGCTTGGCTTCAATTTTGCAGTATATCTGAATTAGAAAAAATAACTGAATAGAGCATTAGATATGAAAAAGAGAAATTGAACTTTTTCTTAGCTGGCGCTCCTTCAGATAATTATTTTTGCATGAAAATCAAAACTTATGCTTTTTTTGAATGTACTTTCATGAAAAGATAGTCATTAGCTTGATCGCATCGTTTTTACAATGTTGGAGGGTTAGGAAAACAAGAGGGTTGCAAAAGCTGCGCCTTAAACATGCTTGAGAATGGGAAATATGATCGATATGATTTTCAGTGCTTGTCATTTTTGATTTATTTGTTGAAACATGATACATGACATAAGACATCTGTCCTTTAAAATGTCATTAACGAAAACAAATCTTACAAAATTCGATATGATTTCCAGTGCTTGTCAATTCGATTTATTTACTAAAATATGATACATGGCATAAGATTTCTGTCTTTTAAAGTGTCACTAACGAAAACAAATCGTATAAAATTACTACCGTGCAACGTTTACTTCCTATTTTTCATATAACATTTCTAAGCTCTAGTATCTATTGATTGAAAAGAGCATCTATTGATGCGCAAAATTTGTTTGAAATTTGTATAAATTTATTTGGAAAAATCAACTCATTTTTAATCCTATACACCACTATACCTTCATGCTTAAATTAACTGCTTTTCTTCGCTGTTTGCTTTTCGTGTACAATTGTGAGTAACAGCAAGTGAACAAAATGACAATTGAAATCTGAAATCAAAGAAAAGAAAAAGCTTTTCGATTGAATCCCATTATTTAATATTTATTTGCAACAGATACGTAGTTCGCCTACGACGTGCAGGCTTCAACAGCGTCTTATTTCAAAGCGTATACGTATCTGTTGCGAATAAATATTAAATAGTGGGATTTAGTCGGTAAAAGTTTTTTCTTTTCTTTAATTTCAAATTTCGTATTCCACTAAGAGGCTTCAAAAATTTCAGACAATTGATTCAGAAAAGTGAGAAACATCTTTTCTTGAATTTCAATGCAAATTTAAAAATTGCAAATTGTCATCCCAAGTAACAATTTGAGTTTTATTACACTCTTATGATGACTTTCAAGACCAAAATTGGTCATGAAAACCACCAGAAGAGTACAATCAAACTCACATTGTTGCTTGGGATCACATACACACACATACATACATACATACACACATATATACATACATATATACATACACACACATACATACATACATACATACATACACACATATATACATACATATATACATACATACATACATACATACATACATACATACATACATACATACATACATACATACATACACACATACATCACACACATTGAATACAATCAACATTTGTTTTGAATTCACACGTTTTAACGGTTTAAGATACGGTGCTTAAGTGTTAAAGTTTAAATAACTTTTGAATGAACTGTCCGATTTTAAATAACTCGGTTTCATTTGATAGATCTCAGTAGTAATTTTCAAATAATAATAAAATGTGTGATGTTTTTCATTGAATTAATGCTTATATGTTACAAAAATATGTTTTAAATACTATTTTTTCACATTTCTTTATGTAACTTTCAAACTACAAGCCCAATCGTCATGAAATTTGGAAGTTAAGGGTTTGCAAGGCTCCTCTTTCATATGCAATCAATTTTGTTCAGATCGGTTAAGGGACCTATGAGATAATGAAGTCCCATATTTTTCATATTTTTATACATAACTTTTGAACTAAAAGTCCGATCAGTATGAAATTCAATAGCGACCAATGGGACACCTAGACCTTTCATTTGACACTAAGAACATTAAAATCGGTCCAGCCATCTCCGAGAAAAGTGAGTGAGATTAAAAGCGTCACATACACACACACTCACACACACATACACACACACACACACACACACACACACATACATACACACACACAGAAAATGCTCAGTTTTCGAAACTGAGTCGAATGGTATATGACATTCGGCCCGCAGGACCTTCTTTCCATTTCCGGTTTTCCAAGTGATTTCTATACCTTTATACTATATATTTATATAGTAGAAAGGCAAAACATGTCTGTTTACCTTAAACATTGTTTTAGCCAAAATTACTATTCGTTACTTTCGGTATTACCCCGATGCATAACAAAAATGACAGAGTCTTAGTTAAAATTACTAGATATTACAGTAAAAGGTGATTGACCAAACTCGTGACTTTAGTCATGACCTTGAAATGCGGTCAGGCATCTATTAATATTTTTTTGAAACGATGATTCTACAATTGATGAAGGGACGGTAAGGGAAAGCAATGAAGAAGGATTTTTTTCCGAGAATTCCAGCACCTTCCAGCATTGGACAAAAGATAGGAGTCACAACGACAACTTGTTAAACATAGCTACCTATTACCCCCCCCCCCCTCCTTCCTTTCCACCCTTCCCCTTCATTCGCGGAAAAAAATCCTTCATTACTTTCCCTTACCGTCCCTTCATCAATTGTAGAATCATCGTTTCAAAAAAATATTAGTAAAAGGTGGTAAATTGTCTGAGAACATGATGCTTTCATCTAACAAGACGGACCACCTGCTCATAATACCAACAAAACTAGTAGTCCCGATATGAATCGAAACATGGTAAAACATGCATGCGGCAGTTTCCGGAAGCGTGTATCACCATTTATTCATTGTCCAGTAGCTTAAGACATAGATCTTTTAAAAATTTGCTACCTCCGATTACCAACAGTTATTATACAATTTTACAACTTAAATAATTAACTATTTTACTACTACAACTACATTATCAGAATTATTCCCTTGAATTCAAAATCAAATTAGTCTACCCGGTTCCAAAAGTCGATGCAGCCTCTCTTGAAATTTGCTTCCGACGATGAACGCTTAACAGCGAGCGGTAACGAATTCCAATTTACCACGCCTCGAATGAGCAATGAATTTGCGTAGATTGTCGTGTTATTGGCTGGAACTACCAAACTCTGCAAACGGCGTCCACGGGTTTGGATAAGCCTCCGATGAAGAGTACTAGGAGACTGTGTTTTTAACAGATTCCTCAGGAAAACCCATGACCGATAAGCATAAAAGCATTGTAAAGGGCACCGAATGAGGTTCTGCTAAAGGTGACTCACAAGGCGACTAAATCCGTATACAAATCTGACGCAACAGTTTAATGCGACACGCGGACAATTTAAGGAGCTTGCGCTGGGACGAATGTGCAGAACATCGCCAAACAGGAAATGCGGCAGTATCAGGGATTTGAACAGATTCAGTTTGGTGGCAGTCGGTGCGGAGGGTGTGAACAATACAACGTTCGTAGACTAGCATAAATCTTTCCGCATTGCTGGGCTATCAGGCCATCCCATTGAAAATCATTTTGGAAGATAAAATCTAAGTTAATGGCACTTTCTGACCATTCGATGCTTTGACCATCCAGTACAAGTCCAGGTGCTGACAAATCGGTACCTCCGGCTCTACGACGTCGACTTGCGATGAATAGAGCTTTACTCTTGACCGGATTCACAAGAAGTTCATTTCGTGACCAATCCGCAACTCGTTCCAGATCAGCATTCACCATTCTGACTAATTCGCGCGAACAAGGGCCAAGCTTACCGACATAGAGCTGCACATCGTCGGCATACATTTGCATAGAACAATACTTTATCACCGTAGGAAGATCATTTATATGGCAGCAAAAAGTAGAAGGTCAAGCACTGAGCCTTGAGGAACGCCGGACGGCACTTTCATGCTACGTGAGCAGCGATCACCACAGAAAACTGTCTGTTGTCTTCTAGCTTCGTCAGTAGCTTACTGTGCGGAATTGTATCAAAAGCCTTTGAGCCTTTGAGAAGCCTTTCGAGCAGTAGCAATATACCGGAACCTTTTTTATCGACAATGGATGCTAAATCGTCATACACTCGAAGAGCTGCGGTTTTGATGCTATGTCCCCGACGGAAACCAGCCTGATAGTCCATCAGCAAGCCATTAACTTCTATGTAGAACGTCATTTGCTGTTTAAGAAGCTTCTCAAAAGCCTTCGACAACGGCAACGCACAAAGTATGCTGATAGGTCGAGGATTACTGATGTCGTTTAAACAAGCCTTTTTCTTCAATGGTAAAACTTTGCGTGTTTCCAGGAGTCAGGAAATGTGGAGCCCTCGATAAACATATTAAGCAAATATGTAGGGCCCTATTCTGTAAGTCACGTCGAGCAACTCGGCTCGACTCAGTCACTGTCGAGTGTCGAGCGCAAGAAGAACGGGCAGCATAGCGGCTCAATGTACGACCAAAACAAAGCTAGCACAGGCGTCACTTGCTAACCGTTTAGTCACTAGCTTTTTGGCGGTGGACTCAGCCGAGTTACTCGACAAAATCGGGTCGCGTGTGACTTACATAATACCAAAAGTCGACTAGTCGAGCAAAGTGACACTCGACGTGACTTACAGAATAGGGCTCGTAATGTGTTGCACGACCAGCGGTAGGATGATCTTCACAAATTTAATGGGCAAGCCGTCCATTCCGACGGCGTTTGACTTGATGTCACAGATGGCGTTGACGACTTCCCAGTCGTGCACTGGTTGAAAACAGAAACTGTATGGTGATCCTAATTCGGAGCTTACGGATATTTCTCCCCGGCGGGAACTGTTCGTAAAATTGGCTGAGAAAGCACGATTTACATCACCTGGATCGAAATCACATGACCCAGTGTTTATCCTTACCGACTCCAAGACTCTTTAAACGCTGCTATAAGGTTTTCGACGAAGTGCTGCAGTTCAAAAAACGATTTAGATACTCTTGCTTGGCTCGAGTAATTTTCGTGTTAGCGCGATTTCGCAGAGCCTTGTATTGTTACCGCTTCATGTCTTTCAAATATATTGGAGCTTGCAGCCAATCCTTGTACGCTAAGTCACGTTCGAGCAGGGGCTGACGTACATTGTCCGTCAACCAAGGATTATAGCGACGGAGATTTGTACTAGCACGAAGAGGGATGCACAAATCATGCACTCTTTTAACGTGTTCATTGAAAAATTCCATGGAAACGTTCGGGTTTTCCATCACGTAGAACTGGTTCCAGGGGATAGTCAGAATTTCGTTTTCTAAAATATGCGGATCAAAATTGGCGTAGTCTCGATAAGTACGCGAACTGGAGGACCGTGTAACGTCAAAATCGACTGACACGAAAATCAAATCATGTTGTGATAACCCAGGAAAGCTGACTTGTCCAAATCGCAAGACCTTCTAGTTTCTGTTGGTTACGAAAAGATCTAGCTGCGAGCATCCTTCATCATGGAAAAATGTTGGTTCATCGCTGACGGATGATAGAGAAAACGTACGAAGTACCGATTCAAATGACGTACGTTTGTTACTAAGCCGGTGCATGTCGGTATTGAAGTCTCCCACCAGGAAAGTCGTAGTATACAGCAAAATTTGCCAAGTTTTCTGCTAGGAAAGCCGAACAATCGTTTTCCGGCGGATTATAGATTACCATTAGTAGGATCTTTTGGCCGTCCTGTCGAAACTCTAATGCCAAACATTCCGTTTTGTCTACTGTGAATCTACTGTGAGTACGGTGCCGAAAACACTAAAGCAGGCCAGATGCTCTCTGTAGTAAACAACGATATCTCCACCACGCTTATATACTCTATCATTTCTTACAACACGGTAACCAGGGATACTGATACAGCGATCGCTTATCTTGGAGTTTAGCCAGGATTCAGTAAAACATGCAATTTCAACCTTAGAGTCCAGCAGGGTGTTTCGAATCTCATCAAGCTTGCTACAACCGCGTGCATTCAAAAGGCACGCGTTTGTTTTTTTGAGCCTCTTCCTTTCATGTATTTGATCTTCGACTCATTTATTTTCAAGCCAATCCTCCTATACTCCGCTTTCAATCTGGCGAAGATTGAGGAGTTGATTACCTTTGGTAAAAATAGTACATCACGTTTCGATGCGCGATCGTCGGATCACACCCTCAAGAGCGATGTTGAACAGCATGAAGAATGAGCCGTCACTTTGTCTCAACCCTCGCCACGTCTCTAAGGAACTCGAGAGTATTCCAGAAATGCACACGAAATACGTCACTCGATTCAATGTAGCTCTGATCAGTCTCGTCAGTTTATCCAGAAAACCGTATTCGTGCATTATGGGCTATAGTCGGTCTCGATCGATTGTATCGTATGCTGCTTTGAAATCAATAAAGATGTGATGTGCGGGCACATTGCACTCCCGAGATTTCTACAAGATCTGTCGGATGGTAAAAATATGGCATGGTCAGGTTTCGGTGTGTAATATTGCAGCTACAATGTTGTTGATATTCGTTTGGTGTGTACGCGAGAAAAATAAGGAAGAAAATACCTAGAGGGGGTCTGGTTCCCCCGGCACCCTCTCTGGTTGCTTAAATATTGTCTCTGTTTCCTCGTCAGGTAAATGATGACACGGGTAAAAAGGGCAAGACACCAATCTTCCACATGATTGTGAGAAACGTGCTGCTCGAGCCACAGATGCGAATACCTAATACCCGACTGACTGAAACTGAAACGTTAAAAACACTGAGCGGGAAATCACTTCATAGAAAATCAATGCGACGGTCATTGCTGTTTGGAGTACAATAGTGAGGGGTCCAACTTAATGGGGGTACTGTCAAACTCTGTAGACCAAGATAGCGATGTCGAGGAGGTGCTAATACCCCCTCTATCTATGCCAGTGCACCTCACTTATTCTCTTCCAGGGGGCAGGTTCAGGATCATCTTCAAACATTTGTTTTGTACACATTGGAGCCGCAGTCTGTGTGTCCGAGCACAGCACAGCACAGTCCAATCAGACCGGGGCCGCGTACTCTATCGCTGGACAGATGATTTGTTTGCTGATTCCTCAGCCAGCTGATCCCTCGGGCTCGATCGGGATGTTCTGCATATGATCGAGTACAAAGTCCGGATGAGTATGCTACATTTGTTGATGATTTTGTTCACATGAGATCCGAAGATCAGCTGTCTGTCCAGCGTGAGTCTGAGGTAAATGACCTCTTCGGACCACCGAAACCGAATTTTACGTTCTCAGCCGGAATAAGTCACCGGGATTTAGAACGTGGTAAAAGGATTGACTGGATTTTAGCCACATTTATCACAATTCTCCAGCTCGTAAAACGGTCTGTCAGAATATCTAGAGCTTCCTGAAGCTTGCATGTGATGGCACGTAGGACGCGATCCACATACATGCTTTCTTTGTCATCCCTGTGTCAGTGGGCAGAATCGACCGAAAAAACGGAACTTTTTGTTGTCGCTGTTTTTAAGGGGTAAAAAGTGACTTTTCTTATGTAAAAAATCAAGAGAAATCGATTGGCAATGGTCTCAACGCACGGAAATGACAGAATGTAGCTCATTTTGCCCCATTCACCCTTATTTTATAATAGTTTTGAAAGAATCATGAACAAACTCTCTCCAATTTGAGATTCTATGAAAAGGAAAAGAAGAAGAATGTTAGGAACAAGGTATATGAACAATTTGATTTTGACACAACATAATCTAGAAGTTCGTGTTGTCCCATTTTACTGAAGGTTTTTGTACTACAGGCAAAAAGCCATTTACATTTCAATACATTTACCAGAGATTTTCAAGAAGACATGTCTGTTGGGAAGATTGAAAAAGTCAGAAGATCGACCGACGATCAAGCTTTTCGCAAAAATGTCGTGTAAGGGAATGTTTGCTTTGTTTTACCTTACAACTTGTGCTGAAATCTGAGAAAGTATTGATAGAAAAACGAGCAACTCTTGAAGTGCTCCGATTTCATTCAAATTTGTTCCTAGTTGAAAAATTCTAGCCCCATATTTTTTATTGGACGCTTAGGGTGCCTCCTTCTGAGTTTGGGTCGTCACAAAAATCGTCATGCTTTCCGATTTTATTTCATTCAAAACTTCATAACTTTTGAACCAATGAACCGATTTTAATGATTTTGGTTCCAAATAAAAGATATTTCGATCAACTTTTCAACTTTTATTTCAATATATTCGACTGTAGCTCAAAGAATCTTGGACCCCAAAAATATTCAAACTTTGAAGAAAGAAAGAATGGCAAACATGTGGATTTTTGTAGCCACTCTAATTCAGAAAGAGGCACCCTAAGCGTCTAGCAAAAAAGTATGGGTCTAGGATTTTTCGATTAGGAACAAACACACCAAACAATACTTTCTCAGCTTTCAGTACAAGTTGTAGGGTAAAACAAGGTAAAACATTTCCTTATACAACATTTTTTGTGAAAAACGAGGGGTCACATTGCGATTCTCGTTTCGAGTGATTTTGGTTCGTTTCGACCACGTTAAACGAATGGGCGAAACGAACCAAAAACACTCGAAACGAGAATCGCAATGTCACCTCAGATCGTCGTTCGATCTTCTGACTTTTTCAACCTTCCAAACAAGCATGCTTTCTTGAAAATTTCTCGTAAAAGTATCGAATCGGCATTTCGCCTGTAGTACAAAAGTCTTTAGTAAAATGGGGCAACACGAACTTCTTGATTATGTTGTGTCAAAATAAAATTGTTCATATACCTTTTTCCTAACATTCTTCTCCTTTTCTTTACAATAGAATCTCAAATTAGAGAGAGCTTGTACCTACATGATTCTTTCGAAGCTGAGGCAAAATGAGCTACTCCCCGTCATTTTCACGCGTTGAGACCATCGCCAATCGATTTCTCGTGATTTTTTACATGAGAAAAGTCACTTTTTACCCCTTTAAAAAAGCGACAATAAAAAGTTCCGCTTTTCGGTCGGTTTTGCCCATTCTGCACTGAGATGACTTAAGCTATCCTCCACATTGACGGGAAGGACCCAAGCTCCCAGCATCTGTGGAACAGATTTACTGCAAAAGCAAATCATGCATCGAAGCTCAAGTGCTTGGGGCTTGATGTTGAATGTCCTATCAAAGCCGGAGCCTTCATGTTTGAGGATCTAACAAGTTTTGCCTGAAGGTATTTAATTGGCCTAGTTTCGCCAAACGTTCTCTGATCTGTTAAGGAAAGAGTCCTGAGTAATTAGGCTGCGAAACTAATTAACGGCATCAATGTAGGTAGACCAATCAAAAATACAATTGCCATCACTTAAATTAACAAAAAGAAAAACGAATTCCTTCGAAAGTTTTCATTCTGCATCACTACAGATGCAGTTGCTTTAAATTTTTTTTCCATTGATCTCATTTCGTTTCCTTAATGAAAAAGTTAATTTGATTTACTAGAAAAAACTTATTTTGCACCGTCTGCAAAGACCATACATGAATTAGCTAGCGCAAAGTAGCATCAATTACGGAGGACTAGTGTGTAACTTTCAACTTCAGCGATGATTGGACCACCGGATATAGCAAGCATTCCGAGAATTATTATTAAAAAATGGCGCATTTTGACATTTACCACTGCCGAATATACTACTAAATTTTAGTGCTAGTGCTGATGCATATAGGAAAACCCATTTGATACGTAGATCTAGTATTACAGACAGGACGACAGATAATCTCTAGGTTATAAGTGTAAATTACAAATACGAGAGAATCAAGAACAAAAATCCCGCTGGCAGCCCATTTGAGATAATCTAATAATCCATTAAAAAAGAATAATGCATTCCAGAGAATAAAAAAAAAGATTTAATCTTGAATAGCGGTTTAAGGTTTTAAATTATCATTCCTTTGAGAACACATATGATAAAATCACGATAATTCTCCATAATTGGAAGATTTGCTAACTGTCAAATGTTACGATTAGATCTTGTAATCTCGCTAGACATGAATCATTAGTCCTCCAAAGTAAGTTACATACTCAACTACAAATAAAAGCGTAAACTTTAGGCATTTAACAAGTCCAATGTCAAGATAATCACCAGCACTGTCACCACCAGTCCTATCGAAACTACAAAACAATACGCCGAACGAAAAAAAAACGAAAATCGAATCTTCTAAAAACGGAATCACCCAAGAATGTGAAAAAGCAAAGCCCAAACTCTATGGATTGGACGAAGGCATGAATACAGTCAGAACCGTCACTTTTGCCTTTCGTGTGAAAACCAAAAGAAAAGAAAAACTAAAAATCAAATTTATCGCACAACAAAAATCTTTCAGAAATCGATTTATAGACTTAGAATATCGCTGTTTAAAAAAAAGAGTACGAATGAAAAATTATAATAAGCCAGCTCGAGCAAGTGCTATACAGAGGAGAAAAAAATCACCGCGGACGTGCGTAGCTTTTAATAAATACTAACCGGTAAGATTTAGTGTAAAAAAAGCGGAAACACTGCCATTAATAGGATGTTTAACGTTTGATTTAAATACACACTAGGGCGTAAGCGGTTATACAAACAATGCTTGATGTTTTAAGATCCTAATTTTCGCACACCCAAAATTAAAACTCCACGCCCGCATGTCTAAATTCGACCTACCACGAAAAAAAAAGCTAGATGTCGTCGACACCCGAGAGTGGAAAAATTGTAAAAAAATCCAACTGCCAGTTTTAGCTGAACACGTTTTACTACGTAACTTTTGATAAGTGCTTGCAGAGTTTTTTACTGAAACGAATTAAGGAAACCACACAAAACACAGAAGCTTT
The DNA here is from genome assembly GCF_943734655.1 of Sabethes cyaneus. NCBI lineage: Eukaryota > Metazoa > Arthropoda > Insecta > Diptera > Culicidae > Sabethes > Sabethes cyaneus. The sequence goes on along the minus strand of NC_071354.1, from coordinate 19,702,816 downwards.
CTGCCAAAAAAACACAATACTGCACACGTACACACGTACACACCTGGCACAGCTGTATGTGTCCCGAAGGCAAAACTGACTGTTCTGCGAATGAGAAAAAAAAAAACACACAAACACACAGAAGGGTGACAAAAACTATCTTAACCTCAAAACATCGATGATGCTCTAAAAAACAAAACAAACCAACCGCTGCTAGTTGCCTCTTTCAGCAGCTTTCCGTAAAAAAAAACAATTTGTGTCTGAATGTGAAAAAATATGCAAAGCAAAACAAAGACGCCTGCGAAAAACCAAATGGACGACCTGTCAAATCAGCAGCGGCAGTGTTGCGCCGTCGAAAAGTGACTTTGAATACTGAAGATTGGATTTTGCTTAGGAGATAAAAAACAAAACATACATTTTAATCATTTTTTCAAAATTGTACTACTACAGTAAAAATAAGGGTATTTGACGTTTCATCGCTAATTAAATTTATATCATATTAATTACGTGAAGTAAATAATCGTGAAATTTTCAAAAACGAGACTGGAAGGCTTACTCGCGCAAATGGGCACCGTTCGTAGTGTGTTCGTTAATCGGTTTATTTTCACTCTCAGCTTAAGTTTCATACAAGGGAAAATTGATAACGAATAACAAAAAAAACAAGGCCGACAGTCGTTTAAATGGAAAACGAAACAAAAAGAAACCTAATTGGCACAATACAGAACAAAAGACTTAAAGAGATCCATTTTGAGAACTTATCATCTCGATTTTTTGTTCAGTTTCGACAGCATTACTTCATTACTGAAAAAAAAAGAAACAACAAAAATCAAACAATTCAAATGACTGATTGCGGTGCTCTTCATTTAGGAAACGTTTTTTGTGGCAGAAAAATTGGCAAAACAAAATGGATTAAAATTAGTAGATGGGTAAACTTATTGGTAAACTTAGAAACAAAATTATTAAAAGGAAAAAAAGATGTCATTATTCGTAGTAGAAACGTTAGAAACAGCATACAATAGGGATGAATGTTTTTTTCTGGTTTTCTAATAATGCTTATGTTGAGCGGTTTGGTTCCAGTTTTCTGGCATTGTTAAGTTTATTCTAAAAAAAATGATAAAGAAATGTTTCTTAATTGGCCTACCAACTGCCAAGTCGTTGGTCGTTGGGAACAGAAATTTTCGTCGCATTTTTTTCACACACTGATTTCACTTATCCGTTTGTCAAAGGACGTGTGTTTTTTGATTTCTCTAACTAGACTAGATGATAAGGCATATTTATATTTAAAAGTTGACTGAAAATAAACAATTAAGGAACGTCCTCAAAAAGAAAAATGTTTTCAACAATAAAGTAGTAGAAGTTCAGTTATTCGTGTCTCCTCTAACGACTCCTTGCTGATCTTATTGGCGGTTTATAATCCAATTAGTTATGAGAGTAATACAATTTGTTATATGAATGATTAATCCGATCATGGCAAAAACGATTGTGCAATACAATATGCTGATTCAATAAGAAAACATTGAATTCGAAACCTGAATTATAAACAAAACCGGATGCGTCAAACCAGAATGTAGATTAATCATTGAACAAGCAAGATTCACTAATCATGAAAAAAAAGAAACAAAACAAAACAATATTGCAAAAGCAGTAAACAAATCCTCACAGGACAAACATTAAATCTTGTTACTATAGAATGTTTAGTTGTTCATTTTTATAAAGACCTATAAGAACTTTAGAGCAAGCAAATTGTATAAATTTCTCTTTAAAATCTATTGTCGGTACTACCCTCCTACCAGAATAAAAAAAAAGATACAAAGGCACAGACCTGTACTGTACATATAAGGTCACATTTAAGATACGATCATATATTACAAGAAGTATAATAAACACAAACCAACCCATTAGCAGTAAGACAGGATCGCGGGAAAGCATGAATGAGAATGAGCAAAGGTTGCGAGCGAGCCGAAAATTGTAGATACAAACATCAGTTTCATACCGAAAGACGAAAACAAAACTGAACAAGTAAACGGGAAAGAACTCAGATGAAACGAAACAGAGAATAAAAAACCGTTAAAGTAATAAACGCAGAAAATTCTTATTTTTATACGAAAACCAAGAAGAAAAAAAAATGCAACTACAAAATGTTAAAAGCTGATCAAAACAAACCAAAACTGTCAGGAAATAAAATAAAAATACAAACGAAAATGAAAGAAAACCAAAAAAGTACAGAATGCAGATATTGTTTCATTATGAAGAAGAAGAAAATGTTTACGTTCAAGAAGTAGCTATAAACCACATAGTACAGAGAGAAAAAAAAACACAAAAAAAGAGAAACAAACAGAAAACTCATTTTTCCTCCCGGTCGAAGTGCACCGATTCATTTACGTATATTGCAAAGAACTCTATTGCGAACGAAACACACAAAAATGAATATAATTACAGGCTAAGCGAGAAGAATGAAATGTATGAAAGTTTATAATTACGTACAGATGAAGACTAGAATGCAAAAGGCGAACACAAAATATTATTATTATATTATTGCCACTTTCTGATTGTGAAAGAAAGGACAGGGCAGAAAAATCGCAACAAAAAAAAACCAGAGAACTGCATACAAACAGAAATAAAACATAATAAAAATTATATATTAAAATAAAAAAACAACGCGTCCCGTGTTCCCTTGTTTGGGGAAAAGAATTTGAGGAAATTTTCCCATGATAAGAAACTGACTGTGATTGCGTGCTGTGCTGTGAGAAACTCTCGGCCACATCCTGGTGGAAAACCACGACGACGATGACGACGACGACGTTCGCACGTTCTGGCATCGACGGCGCTTATCAGCGTTGTTCAGAGTTGTTGGTGGTTAATTCTAACTACAGCAACACACATGTCGCGCGGTAGAGGTCATCGCACAGCAGCCACAGTGCACTTAATAAGGGTAACGGTACCCGTTTGCAACCTTCCGTTGGGAATGTTTATAAAATACGCCGGTCTAAAGTCCAACAACGCGGACGGACCGGACCGGGACTCTTACAACTTAGTAGTTAGTACAGAAACTCCACCAAAGTTATCAAGCGGACGAGATATTTTCGTCTTCATCATCATCATCATCGGTGTTGCTCTCGCTGTTCGAGTGATAAGGCGTGTTGACTGATGATGCATCAACATCTCTTTCTCTCTCTTGCCCGTTCAGTTGCTCGAGAGGTGCCGCGTCATTGCAACCTAACATTTGCGTGCCGTCAATGTTTGTTCGTACGATCACCGAGAGGTTATCAGCTTTATTAGAGTACAAATGGACACTTGCTCTCGATAAAGTGTAAACGCGATTTGTAAACGAGAATTCAACTCTGGCGGGTTCTTTAGAGCGTCATGCAAAGTAGGGATTTTTTTCAGTGATTCATCACCACCACGACCGTGACGTTTTCGTACATACTTTTATCGTGACCATCTGGGAGACACTTATTCATCAGCTATAAATTAGTAGTTTCTAAACCCAACCAGAGCATTGTTATGTACCATACTTCAGGAGAATACATGGGAAGATAGTGTATCCTACATTTATTTATCTGCCAAATATCGAACTTCGTAATCTAACAATCAACGTCTGTTTCTCTTTCGTTTTACCTTCTTCCATCCGATAAACAGGATTTTTTTTTAAATTTGTCTGTCTCAATTTCCCGTTCTTTTGTCCCATCTTTTTCCTTATATCCCGTTTGACCTCTTTCTTCCTATTTTCCTCGTTTCCTCTTTCGGTATTCTTTTTTCTTTCTTGCTATTCTTCTTTTCCATTTTGATTTCCCTTGTTTTCTGTTCCGTATACCTTTCTTGTCTAGTTTTACCTCTTTCATCTTTCCTTTTTACGGTCACCTGTTTCTGATTTTTTTGTTTTAGCTCTTGAGCGCTAATAGCTTTACGGTTTTCCGATCGCTTTTCAATATTTTTGCACCAATCGATCGGAAAATCTTCTACGCATCCACACCAATAAAGAAAATTATTGATTTTTGCGTGCGCACTGTTGAATAATCGGATATAATGGAGTATTGCCCACCTAGAAAACCTCGCTTCGTGGTTGGTTGTTGGGAATGACGTAATCAAAAGTGGTAACGCGTTTTCACACTTCGCCGTATAATTCAGTTAATTTTCGATAGATTTCCAAAAAATTTACACCAATCGATTGGAAAATCGAATTGGAAAATATAGAAAACTAGCTGACCCGACAAACTTCGTATTGCCACAAATTAAACTGTGTTGTACATAAATCGTGAATCTCGGATAGCCTTTGTCACAATCTTGAGTTTTGCAAGTTTCTGGGGAGTTCATGGGTGTTTTAATAGACAAATTTCCCTCACAGTAAAATAGAAAACAACCCCCCCTCATTGCTTAGCCTGATAAAATAAAGCGGATAGCATTTAAATATTCGCCATCATTACAAACCATTTCGCCGAATACCATAATGTGGAACACCAATTCTCGATTGACCATAACGCGGAATATAGAGTTTCGCAGAATACCATTTCGAGAAAAACCTTACGCGGAATGTATCATTTCACGGAAAATCTTTTCATAGAAAGTGCCATTTCGCAGGGGTGACCCAACTGAAGGAAAGTAATAGAGGTCACTAGATCTAGGAAAATAAATAAATAAACCTAAATAGAGGTGATCTCTACGGGAGGCGCTGCGGCTCAAAAATTTCTGTTTATTTATATGAGAGTCCTACCACAGGGGCGAGGCGACTAAAACCATCATAAAAAAAATCCCTGCCTCCAAAACCCCCCACATGCCAAATTTGGTTCCATTTGGTTGATTAGTTCTCTAGTTGTGAGGAAATTTGTACATATTTCATTTGTATGGGAGCGACCCCTTTTATAGGGGGGGTCCTGAGGGGTCTCAATGCACATAGAAAAAGAATTTGCCTCCCACAACACCCACATGCCAAATTTAGAAATTTAGTTTCATTTGCTTGATTAGTTCTAAAGGTATGAGGAAATTTGTGTTTCATTTGTATGGGAGCCCCCCCCCCCTCCTAAAAAGGGGAGGGGTACTCATTCATCATAGAATAAATTCTTGCCTCCAAAAACCCCCACATGCCAAATTTGGTTCCATGATTGATTAATTCTCGAGTTATGAAGAAATTTGTATTTCATTTGTATGGAAGCCCCCCCTCCTCTTAGTGGGGGGAGGGTTCTCTAACCATCATAAGAACCTTCCCTGGCCCCAAAAACCCCTATATGCAAATTTTCACGCCGATCGGTTCTGTACTTTTCGATTCTATAAGGAACATACGGACAGACAGATAGACACACAGAAGTCCATTTTTATAGGTATAGATTATGTGAGCAGGTTGAACGCTTGCAACTTTAGGTGAAATTACTATTTCAGTCGAACTCTTTCTAATGCTTATAAATATTGAATTGTTGGGCCCGCGTGATTCAAGAAAACATTTAAGTTGAACTGTTGGGGTCCAAGCTTCGAAAATATTTTTATAAGCAGCTTCAATTCTGATAAATTAAAACTTTTAAACTTTTAAATTAAAAGTTGAATTTGAAGTACATCCGCAGTTATTTTACTACCCATAAATATTAAACTGTCGGCTTAAGCCACATACTTAGTTTACTTCAGTAGCGACGGTCCGTTATCGATCCTGCGTCGAATGGATTATGGTCCTTCAGTACTCAATCCTGGGCTTCCATTCTCCAAACCCCTCGAACACCAGCTGATCGTGCATCATCCTCGATAGTGCACATTTATCAGTTGCGGGGTCTACCTTCATTATAACAGCATATTTTCATACTTGATACAGCTTGCGGTTCATGTGTCCGCGCTACACTCCATTTTCCATTTTGCAAAATTTTACGCTCAAAACCCCAAGGGATCGTCGATCAGCTTCCTTTAACGTCCGTGATTCATGTTCGTAAAGGGCCAGTGTTCTCTATAGCGCCAGTTTTGCGCGATTTTGCAAGCTACGGGACTTCAGTTACAAAACATAATACGTAGAAAGCCCAATTCGCAGCAGCAATTAGTCGTTCTATTTGGCGACTTACATCATTGTCACCTGTCAAGAGCATACCATAATATATGAATTCATCTACTTCATATCGTTCCCCATTCAGTTCCTCTTCGGCACCAACACCATTTGGACTTCCACGTTCCCTGCTAGCCATACACCTTGTTTTGGCGGTGTTAATGGTAAGTCCCAATTTCCCAATTATATGCCTTAAATGCTTCTTTCCCTGCTCTACTGCTGATTTCGGTGATATCGACGTCATCCGCAAAATCAAGTAGCTTGTGAGGTCTCATCCGCTATTCTGACTGATAATTTTTACTCATCCAGCGTCACACGAATCAACGTAACTAGTTCTATAAGAAATCCATGTCCTAGCGTTTACTGTCACAGCTCATTTCATTTGACTAAATCGTATGCCGCTTTAAGAGTAGAGAGTAGAGAGTAGAGTAAATATCTGATCCATCGTGGAGTAACCCTTATGAAAACCAGCTTGGTACTCGCCGACGAAGAACTCCGCTAACGCCAACGGTCTCAGTCTACAACACAGGATAGGGAGGGCACCTTATAAGCAGAATCAAGCAATGTAATTCCTCGATAATTTTTACTCTCGAGTCGACGTCCGTTTTTAAAATTAAGGGAAATGTGGCCAATCAACCACTCTTCCGATATTTATTTTCCACCCATATCCTGACAATGATGGGGCGAATTGTTTCGTACAGTTGCTCGCTCCCCGCTTTTAGAAGTTTAGCCAGGATACCATCCTTTCCAGCAACCTTACCGTTTTTCAACTCACTGATTGCGTTCATAATTTCTTCCTGTTTTGGTGGCTCCACAATTCTTATCCGTCGCTCACTATTCTTATCCTGTACCTGTTGATCTTCGTGTTTACTTCTCTATTCAACAGCGTCTGGAAATACTCTTCCACCTGGCTGCTACCGTCAATTTGTCAGTAAGCAGGATGCCTGCACTATCATTGCACATCACAAGCATGGCAACTTTCTTCCACCTGACCGTTTTATAGAATCCTATCATTTATAAAATTTGCCTATTTAATACTTGGAATTTTGTATGTAATTAATACTATAACCACAGAGAACAGACTACCAGGTAATTGACAAAAAGTGTGTAAAAGGTTTTCATGTAATCTACGAGTAATCCTTCAATAGAGCACCCCTCGAGCAGTAAGTGGCAAACTAAATCTTGATGTCGCTGCCATCGCTGCTATGTAATTCCAGCACAAAGAAATATTGATAAAGGTACATGGATATTTTTTATGCGTTTGGCAAACTATTTCTGGATGGCGCTACCGACAGATTTTACACACAAAAAATCGATTACTTCCTTCGAGCCTGTTAATCTGTTCTCTATGCTATAACTTAAAATCTGCAGAAATATAACTGGGTGTTAGATGAGGAAAACGCTGCATTGGCGACAAAGATGCACAGTGGCACTCACCAGAATGTGGAAAGTTAAGTGCTTTTCCGGGTTCGCTGAAAGACGGCCAGTGAAGAATCGAATATTCACGCTGCCGCAGATCCTCCAAAAAGTCTATCAATACAGAATTTGACGCACAAATATTTCATTGCTTTCAAAGTTGCGAATGATACCATCGACCGTAAAATCATAGCCATTCTAACCTCGCAGGGGACTTTGTCAACGTGATGGTCACAGGTACAATCTTTAGCAAATCTAGTTAGTTCGTCTGCTTTTCCGATGAAATGGACATTGTCGATAGAACAACATCTGTGGTGGTGGCTGAACAAACTAAAACTCAAAGTAGCGAAGATTGGGTTGAAGAAAAATGCGTCCAAACTAAAGTACCGTGAACCGCTAATATACGCTAAATACGCTAAAAGATGGTGACTCGGTCCTAATGACGAGTGAGTTTGTTTTGTTTCGATCGTGCATTGAGCCGCTATGCTGCCCGTTCTCCCCGTACTCGACACTCGACAGTGCCTGAGTCGAGTCGAGTTGCACGACATGACTTACAAAATAGAGCCCATAATTATTCGGCATACTGTCCTTGTAACGCTGATGTCTCTTGAGTAGATGCCGTTTTTTGTGTTAATTTACTGTCATGAGAATATTGCAGACTGGGGCCTCTAATCTCAAAGGCCCGGTGGACCCTTTGGCTCCCAGTCCGCCCCTGACTACATCGATGCCTTAGCTGCTCCAATCCGACGTCTATTTAACTCCTCGATTCGCTCAGGCATATTTACTTCTGTTTGAAAATCCGCTTACATGTTTCCAGTACATAAGAAGGGGAATAAACGAAACATAGATAACTACAGAGGGATCTCTGCCTTATGTGCATTATCGAAACTCTTCGAGCTCGTTGTGATCGTGCCAATTTCTTCGTTCGTCCAGCAATACATCGCTGACGAGCAACACGGATTCATGCCCAAGCGCTCAACATCTGCCAATCTACTAACGCTCACTACGTACGCAACGGATTGCTTTGACGACCGTTCCCAGACTGACCTCTCCGCCGCTTTCGGCAAGCTAAATCATCAAATCGCCGTTGCAAAACTGTGCAAACTGGGCATTGGAGGGTCGCTGCTTCAGTGGTTTGAATCGTACCTGTCGAACCCTCCTATTAATGTGTCCATCAATGGGTTCACCTCGCCGGCTTTCACCGCTTTTTCTGGAGTCCCACAAGATTGTTATCTCGGACCGTTGGTCTTTCTGATTTGTTTCAACGACGTCAACTGAATGCTCAAGGGTCCTCGGAGCAACTGTTGTTATTCGCTGGATGGTGCAAACACAATCGCCTGGTACTAAACCCCGATAAATCTGAAGTGATAACGTACTCGAGAAAGCTGAATCCTATAATTACCGATTATCAAGCGTACCTTTACGCCGTGTAGATTGCGTCAAGGATTTTGGGGTATTGCTGGGCTCTAAGCTGACTTTCAAACATCATGTTTCATTCGTTGTCGACAAGGCCTGCCGAAACTTGGAATTCATTATGCGTATCTCCAAAAACTTCAATGATATTTATTGTTTGAAATCACTCTTCTGTGCGTTGGTTCACTCCAATCTCAAGTATTGCATACCCGTCTGGAGCCCGTATCATCAGAACGGTGTCAGTCGAATAGAGTCGGTGCAACGGAGGTTTATCCGCTTTGCCCTCCGTACGTTACCATGGAATGATCTGCTCCGGTTACCAAGTTACAAACAGCGGTGCAGATTAATCAACTTGGACACCATGCAAACACGTCGGGACGTATCTAGAGCCGTCTTCGTATCAGATGTTCTGACGTCCCGGATTGATTGATTGCCCTAGGATTCTAGAAAGACTTGACATCTTAACTCGGCCTCACCTAGCGCGTAACAATTTATTTTTGCATATACCACACCGGCGAACTAATTACAGTACTTTCTGTACTATAACCGGCTTAAAACGGAACTTCAACCGTTTTGTGGCCTACTTCGATCTTGACGTCAGCCGCAACGTGCTGAAAACCGATTTAGAACTCTAGCTATTAGTTTTTAAGTAGTCAGTTAGATAGAAAAATCTGTTGACTTTTAATCAGTGGTTGGAGAATTCGCGAAAAAGTGATCATTTGAATCAATGAACATCCCTCATGAACAAACACTATTCGCCTGCCTCGCCGATAATGCACGCATCAGCTTTGAATTTTATCACGAACAGAACCTCAATGTGAACATCAAAATTCGTTCAAAAATTGAATATTGAACATTGAGTGTGTTCGATTTATCGGATATAGGATGCCCGGAGACGCCGGTAGCAAAACTCGAGATTGTGACAAAGGTCATCCGAGATTCACGATTTATGTACAACACAGTTTAATTTGTGGCAATACGAAGCTTGTCGGGTCAGCTAGTACTATATATTAATATACTAGCTGACCCGACAAACTTCGTATTGCCACAAATTATCACTCGCATAACAGTCCCATTTATATAGGAAAGTCCATAGAAAATGGGACTGTTATGCGAGCAGCGGCAGTATAGTAGAAAGGCAAAAAGATGGTTTTTCAGGTCATCAACCGATATGTTGGACCAGAAAATTCTGTCGGTTTTTTTTCTGAAATCTGTTGTCACGGTCTTGGGAAGCAAAAGCATGCTTACATGTGATTGACTAATTCTTGATAGTGCTTCAGTGATAGTGATAGTGATTCTTATTTCAATAGACAGGGACTTGCTAAATAGGATCTTTTCTTCATCCGAACTAATACGTAAAAGATTTTAAGACCGCGTAAAAATATGGATAATCGATCAGGTAATCATTGAGCTATCATGTTAAGATTAGTTGGAATGATACCCTACCATGTCGTAAGACGTCAGTTCTTGTAGTTCAACATCAAAATTTTGTTGAAATGCAAACAAACAAAATTCATGCAAAGATGTGGTTGGGTACAGAAATCTTTCAATTCTGAGTAATTCGTAATGGTTCGACTGTAACGATGTTTAGGGCCACATTTGTTTTGGAAAAAGTGGCTTATGTTGACCCGTTGGTTTCAATTTATTAATTCAGTATAAAAAGTATAAATTTTGCTCTATAAGGAAATGTGTGCCAGCTAACATCATCGTTATACCTATTGACAAGTCAATCCGCAGGAGGTCGCAATAAAACATGTGCCCTCTAAGCCACTCTATGAAAGCACATGGAACCCAAATGTCGAACAGCACACGCGAAGAAAAAAATCACCTTCTACAGAAACAGAAGTTAGACGTTGCGAAGCTCCGGAACAAAACGAACCGGGAGCGGGCGCAAAATGCCAGCTCCAAGATACACCCTATTTCAACCATTTTTCTGCAATTTTGTTCGTCGTGCCAAACGGAAGATAGCACGTTTTTCCTGTTCAGCTTTTCCAGTTACATTTTCACTTCCATCATGCTTGCACGCGTTTTAGCCTCCCGGGGGCTTCGCCGACGATATCATCCACCGACCGGACCGCAGTGTGTTTTTACGCTTTGCGCGCTTGTCGGAATCGAAAGGAGAAAACCGTGCCCCTCACATTGTGCGCGCGAGAGACCGAGAGCTATATCTTATTCGGCCGGGGGGAAAAGAGACGATATCCGTTGCACTGCCACCACCGGCGCGGAATGGCGAAACGAGACCACCATATCCAGGCCGCTCCATGCAGGGGAGCGTACGGCTTCGTAGAAAGAGACCACACTGTCACTGTGTGGCTGGCAGCGCTGGAAACGTGGCCTGACCGGGCAGGCGGACGACCGACCAAGAGGAGACTCGCAGCACATGGACAGGGCGCGCAAAAGGTGGCCGTACGTACGATGCTTGTCAGGCAGGTTGGTTCGCTCGCTTGGACGGCCAGAAGCAGCAGCAGCAGCACCAGCACAATCAGAATGCCGAGGAACGTGTCCCGATAAAACTAACGACAACAACTGTAAAATACAGCCGAGGACTTGGGCTGGGAAAAAGTTTGAAAAACGAAATTAGTTTTGTGACAACATCAAATCAGTTTAGTTTGGAACCGCCGGCTGACGAAGGCGCACACACCAGGCAGGCACTGCCATCCCCCTTTGGTAGTAAGAGGGACATTATCTCCGTTTCTGGAAGATTGGGGGAATACAAAAATAACTTTGTGACTTCAGAAGTCGTGTGTCTGACGTGTAGTACAACGAACGATCGAATAGTTTCTAACAAATCGCTTGGAAGAGAGCCTCTGAGCTTCGAGTTAGAAAGAACGTGGCGCGAGTGGATTCGGATGATCTCCGCCGGCCTAGGTTCTCCGCCGCGATCTACGAGGAATGTGTTTTAATTTACTGCTTCGGGTTTTTCGTACAGCATCGGGAATGAATGTGGCATCTAAAAATAACACTAACTTCAAACCGTGTGTCCTCTCTTGCCCACTGGGGCGCCGCAGCCGTTGACGCTTCACGGGTGACACCGTCGTTGTCGTCGTCGTCGTCGTCATCGCCGTCTGTCCAAGAGTAATCGCCGCGCCGGTCGACCGGAGCTGCGTTCACCACCCCGCTGCGTTAGTATGTGGTTCTTCATCAAAGCTCCGGCGTTTGGATGAGCGGTTTTGGTGCCGGGTTTCAACAAATTTCAGCCAAATGCGCGCACGCCGCATCAGGCGGGATTTGAATTCGAAAACGAAAAATAAATAATAACAGTCAGTCGCAGCGACAGTCGTCCGTCCACAAGCCTAACCTAGCCAGTGAATGCCTGCCGAAGAAATGAGAAATAAAACGAAACAATAAAATAAAATTGAATCGCACAATCCGGGCTATATGACGATAAATGAACGAACAAATCAGGAAAAGAGCGAAACAAATTGTATGTACAAGCGAGATTAAGCTCGGCCGGGGCCATCGCGGGCCGCCGCGCCGCGCCTTGTTGTATGGTGTGTGCACTTTGCGGGTTATCGCACGCGTGTTACTTCATATTCCGATTCCGGCGCGGAATCATCGCATAGGGTTTTGGCTTGTGCATGATTGGTGAAGTAATTGAGGCGGAATTTCGGCTACAAGTAAATGGAGGAAAATTAAAATGGTAAGTAGCGAAAAAAAACGAAATGTAAAGCATACACACCGTGTTGATTTCACTCGGGCGATTGCACAATCTTCGCCGCGGCGAGCTCGCTTGTCCGGTTTGATAAGCGGTCGGTGTGGCTGCGGCCGGCGGTGGCTGGGAGTTTCATTGATGGGCAATTTCACTGATAGAAAGAAGGTATGATTTTTTAGCGAAAAAACCTTGTCAGTCTACAGAATTTGATGATGAGAAAGTAGATTTTTGCTTTTATTATTCTACATTTCGAAAGAATTATCGTACTAATTGTGCCTATTCTATTCTTTTTATCATTATGACTTGGGATTTGGCATAAATTTTCGTTTTGTGGCACTTCTGATGGCCGATTTTTATTTTAAAAATAAAAATTACTGAAGGACATTGATGAAATTTGCAAGTCGACTATAGGTTTCTATCAAAACATCTTAAGAAAGATAACAGTCAAATTTCGAAACTTGAGTATATTAGTAATTGGGTTGGGTTTAACCACATTGTGGTTTTCAACGTGGGTGGGAGGATAACATCTTTAGCATCTCTGTCATCATCATCATCATCATCATCATCATCTTTAGCAATATCTTTGAGCCACAACATGAATACATTAATTCTCTAGTTCATTCTTTTATTATATGTAACCTTCAGAGTAGATAGTAAAACACATTAACTCCGTTGAGTGCAATAAATATTACTAGTCGAACAAATAGGACCATTTTATTTTATTATAACGCTCAATGTTTATTATTATGTTATCATGTTTTATTATGTTCTTATAAGTACCTTAATTTTGCGCACTGTTCTTAATAATCTTAATGTTTGAATGCTCTGTACCGCAAGATGAAAAACAATCAGGCGCTTCCATCATCTTCGGAATCGATGGAGGCGCATTGTTCATTATAGTGACAGCCACCTTCAAATAAATTTATATTGAACACGCCATTTAAACAGTTTTATGAAACAATAACAAAAAAACGCTATCGTAAAAGTTTTATTCCTCTACAGGGAGTTACGTGACTATCAGTTGAACATTATTGGAAAATACAATTACATCTATCTGATTTCCACGTAAAAGCACGCATACTGATGCAAACTATGTTGAATTCACGTGAATAGTGCGGGAAAAGTTGGATGTAAAATATTCACATAACTTTTTTCGTGATTCCGACGAGAAAATTATTTTAAGTGTAGTTATAGCCGGGTATATACTGAAAACATCACCCAGGTAACCAATAAGCATTTCCAATGCAATTTAAAAGCAAGTCAATAAGCATTTAAGTTGCCTTAAATGCTACTTAAATGCTATTTTGGCAAAATATGCGGCTACTTTACTGCTAGCCCTCTTATAGTGCCTACAATGCTTATTTGCAGCTAGTTACCGACAAGAAGAATTTAAATAGAATTGTGGATGCCAATTTACAACAGTTATGCAGTCAAAAAGCTGATAAACAACAACCTGCAGTATAAAACGCCAGGGATGCTAATAAACGACTGATTTACTGCTTATTTTAATGCTTATTGGTTACCTGGGCAAATCGCTATCTCGATAAGTTCAAAATTCAAATTGGCAAATTTGAAATGCAGTGCCAAAAGCTGTAAGTTATTTGATGACATAGAACACATTGCCGTATATCAATGATACCATGGTGTCAACCGTCTTAAGGGCCAAACAGAATACTGCACAAACGCGTCCGTCAGCGTTATTCTGACAGTTTTCCCATGGGTTTACTGTCAAATTGACGCTGACAGTTACATTGACTTAGCATTCTGTTTGGGCCTTTAGGCTTACTGGCGTAGACCAAAAACTTAACATAGCCCCACAAAAAAATAATCAGTCAAATTGCATAACCTAGGAGCACGGGCCTTATGGCAGACTGCTCCGTCTGGTTGAAACCACAGACGCTCCACGCTTTCAATTTTGATACAAAAAATCGGTGAACATGGCCCTGTAACAGTCACCATTACCTGTTACGTTCCGCTTGACTCCATTTTTGAAATGGGTCCATTGTGTTTTGATAATGACACGAGGATTCATTTCACTCCAAATGCGCCAGTTTTGCTTACTGATGTATCCATTAACTGAAAAAGAGTTCCATCGCCGAATGAAATTTTCTTCTAAAATGCTGAATCAACAATAACTTTGGTTTGAGCTCATTAACCAAATGTAAGGCGTGCCTGGTGGCTGCAATTGAGATGAATTTTGTAAGATCGCAAATCCAACTCTTTCCGTAAAATCTTCCATAAAGTAGATGGATACAGCTCCAATTATCAACCACGCTGCCGAATGAACTCATTTGGGTCTTCTTCGACATTACGTTCTACACTAGCAATCCAAAAAACAATTCTAGAGTCACCTGGATTTTCTTGAATTTCATAAATCAAAGTGAAGCTATCGACTGTTGAGGATTCACGAATTTTGTTTTTTCGGCAGGACAGTCAATCGGTAAAGCACAACGACATTTTATCTTTTCTATGCCCGACGTTTCGATGTATTTGACTTCTTTTTCAAAGGGTTCTACAACTTGATTAACATATAATTTTTTTATAAAACAATGAACATCATACAGAACTACGCTTCGTCTTTTGTCTGGTGGCTTCTGCTGAAGGTTTGAACTAGTCACATTAATTCGCAATACTACCCAGGTAACCAATAAGCATTAGTATAAGCAGTAAATCAATCGTTTATTAGCATCCCTGGCGTTTTATACTGCAGGTTGCTGTTTATCAGCCTTTTGACTGCATAACTGTTGTAAATTGGCATCCACAATTCTATTTAACATCTTCTTGTCGGTAACTAACTGCAAATAAGTATTGCCAGCACTATATGAGTGCTAGCAGTAAAGTAGCCGCATATTTTGACAAAATAGCATTTAACTAGCATTTAAGGCAACTTCAAATGTTATTGGCTTGCATTTAAATTGCATTGGAAATGCTTATTGGTTATCTGGGTAGCATTAACGAAGCCTAAAATATAACTATGCTGTTAACAAACTTATTTTAATATTTCTTTATAATTAAACGACGAACAACTGTAAAACTCACTGTTTATGAACGAAATTTTACACCGTCCCGGAATTCAATTAGGTTTAGAAAGGTGTGGAAGAAGAAGACATTTGATGGTATTACTAACGAAAAAACAGCAATGGACGTCAAAAGGCATATAACAAACCCTGGGACCGACGGCAATCGTCGATGGAACGCACGCTGAGAAAAATTTAGGATCGTTTGCATAGATAACCGCTTCCCAGTTGGCCTCGGGGTGTGATGCTGACCTAATAAGCCAGTCGTCGTATGTTCGAATCTCGGCTGGGAGAGGCTGTTGGAATCAATAGGATCGTAGCAACTGGCCCTGCAATTGTCCTGTATTCTAACAGCTGGCTGCGAAGTCTGTCGTATAAAAACAGTAGGTCAAGTTTCGATAACGGAATGTAGCACCTAGGCTATAGCATAGATAAGTGCATAACTACTTCGTTGGAGAATAATATAGAGTAAGCTAGCAACATCGGCATCTTACTCAATTCTAAACTTAAGTTTAAAACTTACCGTTCTGCAATAATCTCCAAAGCAAAACTAGGATTTCTCGCTGAAACCGGAAGAAGTTTTAAGAACTCTCAAGCACCCTCCCTTGCTTGAAAATGCGTGTGTGATTTGGCATTGGCCCTAAAAATTTGCCTTGCCTCAAAGAATCTTCCTCCTTATGGAGAACATTGTCTTCTACTACGGCTTTATTGTACACCAAATTCCACTTAACCAAGTTAGAGTACTATGAAAAAGTGACAGTATGCATCCGGATATTTGGGTTGAAGAAATGTTCGACTTTGGAGAGCCCACTAGAATTTTTGTCCAAAGGTTGTCGAGAACTGATTTCTTATAAAAATTTGTTCATTTGTTTTTCATTGTGACACTATTAGATGAATGTATTAAATAAAACAAAAAATTTTTTAGTTAGAAGTCAGAGGGGTTGTGCACAAGACACGACCACATAGGTGACGTAGGACTACGTAAATCTCTTTGTAGCGATAGTAGGATGTATCCATGTATGTAATAATACGTTTCATCATGTATACATACATACGAAACGTTTATCAAAGTAGTAATATTGTATACGTTCAATCCTCAACCGATTTCGGAGTTGTTTCCATGAATTGATTGAATCTATTTTATTCAAACGAATCGAAGTCACACTAAATCAAACAGTAAATAAATTTTCATGATCTGTTTTTACGTTGAATAGTGCTTTTCCTTTGGTAATCGGTAGACGGTACGCGCGAGTTTTCAAAAAGCTGAAAATTTCGCGCAAAACTTTTCTGCGGCTTACAAAAGAACACTGATAATAAAACATTTACAAACTGTCGACGTTTTGGAAGTGGCAGAAAATGTCGCCCGTGACCAGAAAACTTATTTCCGCCATTTTGTTGGTCGTCCGCAACAGCGAAAAATTTAACTTTTCCCTCGTGGTCTGTGTTATTATGGTATTAACTGGGCAAGAAAATATAATAAACTCTCCAATCGTTGTGTGGCCCTTAAAAGGACCGATTGTTTGATTGTCATAACTCCAGCTTGCAATAAACTTGCATTAACGCACTTAACGTAATTTTCTTTACTGTAAATTGGAGATAACCGCAAACCAGGCAAGCCGATCGTGTATGGTCATGAGTCACGATGAAATACCAGTCCAAGTGGCCAGCTGCAAGTGACGTGGGATAATTCTGGTCTTTTTGTTGTCGCGAGCAGCATTTCCTGCCAACTTAATAGTTTCCTTTCTACAACAGCCGATGAACACGACCGACCGGGAACTGCAGACGTGCACGACTGTGACTTTCGCTTGTCCTTGATGCTTTCTCCTTTGCCGCGTCCAGATATGCCAATAAGATGTTGGCAGTAGCTCAGCTAGCGTTTGAATAATGCTGCTCGCCGGCTTACTTCGTGTTTTATACTAGAGCAAGCGGCAAGAATCGGTTCCGCTTATTTTTCATGGTCCATCATTCCATCATCTACGTTGAACAAACTGGATCATTTAAATTTCAGTCTGAACAAAAGAGCAAAGTTACCAGTGAGTCGTTCACCTTTTGCTGCAAAAGAAAACTCACGCTACGTATTTCTGTAACATTGGTAAGGGATAGATTTGTGTTGCTAAAGAAAACCGAGTGAAAACCCCAAAGTTCCAAGTTTCCTAAGTTTCATCAATCACCGAAAACCGTTCTTTTAAGAACGAACAAATTCTTATATAGAGATGCAAAAGATGTCACTAAAACTACTAATACTGATACTGCTTATATGAAGATATAAAAGATTGTTGTTCTCCGCTGATCACAATAAAGTTTATTTGGCCAGCAATAATTATTAAAACAAAATATTCGGTTTAGTTTTAATGCGTTTTCCTGCGCATTTGTTGCGGTCAATAGTGTTTAATTTGCTGTTAAATTGGTTTTAATTGCTATCACTTGTTCACGGCAGACAATTTTTCAAT
Organism: Sabethes cyaneus; assembly: GCF_943734655.1. Lineage (NCBI taxonomy): Eukaryota > Metazoa > Arthropoda > Insecta > Diptera > Culicidae > Sabethes > Sabethes cyaneus. The sequence continues at coordinate 19,684,873 of NC_071354.1, read as the reverse complement.
GTGACGATTATTGAAATTAAAATAACTACGGCACCGCTCGTGTTGCCGTTGGTGGTACAGCACAATAAGGAATTATCAAGGCAAATAGCAATCAAGGAGAAATGGTAGGACTTCATTTAGTTCTCTTGTAACTTTGTTATAGGAGAACTGAAGGGAATTTTCCATCGACTTTCTCGTTGATTCCTGAATTGTACCAAGACTTGTTCGATTACAATTGGAAATCATTCCAATCAATCACAAAGCGACAATTTCTAGTACGATCAAGTTATTTTCAATTTTTCAATGACGCTCACTAAAAATCAATAGTTTTCTAAATTTTCCAATTCGATTTTCCGATCAATTGGTGTAAATATCTTGGAAATCTATTAAAAATTAAATTATAAGCGGTAGCGTGAAATCACATTACCTTTTTGATGACGTCATTTCCAACAACCAATCACGAAGCGAGAATTCTGGTTAACCTTTACGTCCCAAACATAAAAAATGAAGGTACTTTCAGTTTCACTTTTGGCTCTATCTCCACTGATTTTTAATCGATTTTTATGCAACTAGTCTTAAAAGAACCACATTAGATTAGATGCTGGTAAATTATACGGTGTGACAAAAAAATTTTTTTTAATATACTTTACAAGTGACCTAGTGTACGTTGTTAGTCACACCTAGTACATCATAAAAACACATATGACATCATCCTAACACCCCCAAAATTTTAAGCTATTCCAAAAAAACGTTTTTTTGCTAGGTGTACACATACTATCATGCTAAGCAATTTTAAGTTTTTTATACATTCTTGGAAAGCTTAGAGGATAAGCTTTCAGGATATATACACATTCACTATGGTTCTACAAAAGTTAGACGAGATTTTTTCAATTAAATATGAAATTTAACTAAAAAAATGAAATTTTTCTCACTTTAGGGGTCCTTAAAGGGACCTTAAAAATGACCCACATTCTTCAGCTAAACATCACTTGTTTTATATTCAATCCTAAGACTTTGGTCAAAATTTCAGCCAAATCGGTCAACATTTGCAAATTTGAGACCATTTTTAAGAGTTGTAGAATTGGTTGCTTCCCATATATCACCCGCCATCTTGTACACGATGTAAGATACCCCATTTACCATATTTTCGAAGAGAATTCCAAATGACCACTTTTGAGTTCCGGTAGAACCGACAACGGATGTTCCGAAGTGTGGTACGTAAGCCAGCGCTCTACAGGATAGTGTAAAAGTCATTATTAGTGACTACAAATAAAATGGGTAACTTTTGCGCAGTCAAGTTGGCAGATTTTTAGTTTTATTCCATCTGCTACTTATGACGTCAAAAGAAATCCCACCGCGATCTGGAATATCTCCGAGGAAATGGAACCATAATTTACCAGCATATTTTTTTTACTAAAGGCCAATCTAATGTGGTTTTTTAAGACTAGTTGCATAAAAATCGATTGAAAATCAGTGGAGATAGAGCCAAAAGTGTAACTGAAAGTACCCTCATTTTTTATGTCGGGGACGTAAAGGTTAAACTTAGGTTCATTATTTTCAATTTTTCAATAGTTCGACTTCAAGAATTCAGACATTTCCTCATTTGGGTCAATTTTTAGAAGATTTTCCGATCGATTGGTGTAAGAATATTGAAAATCGATCGGGAAATCGCTAAGCTAGTTTATTTACAATTAACGTAAGGGACAATAAAAGAAAGTAATGAAACAAAGATATTTATAGAGTTCCAAACAGATCGGGAACAAGGCGTGAACGGCGAAAGAGCCGAATATTAGGTAAGGGAAGATCATTGAGGCAACACTTAAGTAGTTGTGTACCACTCCCTTTTGTCCAAGGATCCAAGGAACCAAGGATTGATCCAAGCTGTAATCGGAGCAATAGACGGATTCGAACCCGCTTTTTTGCGGATAATATAACTACGACCAGTATTTTGATCTATTGTGATATCGTCCAAGTATTGTATTCCACACTTCGTTCTTTTTGCAGTATCGTTATATTGAGTGAACTTCCTATTATCCGTGCTTAAGTGTCGGTTTAAATTTGTCCCTGCATGAGAAGCTCCATTCGCAGCACCTTGAGCAGGTACTATTTGCATAACTAACTCCGGCTAGACGCTGCATAGTCGATAAAGCAGGGCGAGCAAGATTTCTCGAAAAGCGGCCAAACTGATCAATTAGTAATTAATCAAAGAATTTTCTTCACCTTTTCATTTCTATGAACAATTTAAAAGCAAAATCTATGCCAAAAAGTATACGGTACAACATTTAAAGAGCAAATATGTTGCGGCTTCGACTGTTTTCCATATCCTAAGATGCCCAACAACTATTCGCAAGCAAAATAGCGGAAGACCAGCTAAAATTATGGACGCATAAGGACATCGTTCTCTTTCTCGTTTCTTCAACAACAAGCCCTCTGGTTTGGCTATCAATTAAGATGCACCAGACGAATGTTTGAAGAAAATTTTGATCCCGTTTCTACAAAAACATCATGCAGATGCGACATACGTGATTTGGCCGGACAGAGCATCATCGCATTACGCCAAAAAAACACAATCGTTCCTGAATACCCATTCGATCCCATTTTTACCCAAAAACCACGACCCGAAAAATCTGTCTCAGTGCGCCCAATAGAAGATTTCTTCGAGATTTTGAGTTCCTTGGTATACAAAAATAACTGGAGAGCCACGAATTGCAAACAGTTGATTGGAAGAATCAAGAGATCCCTTCGCAAAGTTGACATGACGGCCGTACAACGCTTCTGTTTCGACGTAAATTAGATCTTCTCCATGTATCTTTGTCTTATTTTGACAGCTTCAGAAAAAAATTCCAAAATTTTAGTTGCCACCCGTTACATATTTAGAGTCAAGTACAACTGATCAATGTCATGCCGTCTTAATTAGTTTTGACTACAAAGCCTGCAAACTTAAGAACGCAAATATGTCATACATTACCTCATACATTAATTGCTCTAATTCTGTTAAAAAAAATTGTATAGTGTTAAGACTTCAACTAAATTATCCAGCAATGCTTTTTGCTGCCCCGAAGAGGTTAACGAATGGCACAAGAAAAAAAAAACTCCGCTTACAAGCAGCCTTATCCACCCCCTCCTCCGTGGCGCGGTAATGCAGCTTCAAGGCAGCAAATGTGTGTATAAGTGGCTTTTTTTTTATTCAAATGCAGGTCGCAAAATTTTGGTGATTCAGCCGCAGGATGCTGAGGCTGGCACTGACTGGCCTGGCCTGGCAGTAGAACGTATAAGGTCGTGTCCGAGCGAACCGGTGCGCGGTGCCTGCCTGCCTGCCTTTATTAGCAATCAACCGGTAGAACTTGTTTCACTCCGGGACAGCCGTTTAAATTTTTTTTTTTCAGAAGAATTGAAAAAGATTTTCTTCGCTGGCAGTGCAGGTTTTTGGGCAAACCGGTGCGGTGTCAACGACACCGGGATGCTCACAGTTTGACCGCAGTTTGAGTTTGAATGCGTGATTCAATTTCATATTACATACAGAGTAATCTGTTTTTAATATTTTTCTTCTAGTATTAGAGTACTGTTTAAGAAAAGAAGAATTATTCTCGACATAAATCGACCTTCCTAAGTTCAGTCAACCCCCGCGAGTTGGTTACTCGCGTTTGAACTGACCCCTCTCCGCCATGTTGTTGACGGTCAACTTCCCGAGGTGACAGCTTTATTTCAATAAAAACATTCCACGCTAAAGTCTTCAAGCTCCTTCAAGTACACACACTTAATTTCGAGTGAGCGAGTGTATGAACGCGCCTGATAGCTCGGTTTCAACACCCGAATCGTTAGTAAGGAAGCGCGGTCTATTTTTACCTCCCTCCGCGGCGAGAAAACAAGAATCCACCAGAAGATTTGTTGTGGTTTGCCTTGAATTCCGACGGAAAAAGCAACCATGGGCGAGTCTGTTGCCGTACTTTCTTCTGTCTTACTTGGGCTAGAGCAAAAAAGTGGCTGTCACTCAACGTCACCCGGATCTATGCTGATCCGTCGTAAATCATTGATAATTTTCGTTGAAATTTGCCTAATGATTATAGACTTTTATTTATTATTGCTTTTGTCGATTACGAAAACAAAGTTGTAAGTCCATTTTCGATACAAACCGCTCTTCTCCCGTTCCCAACTGCTTGTCGTATTCTTGTATAAAGACTAGACTAGAAGCTAGATTTTATGGTCGAACAGTTTTCCTCCCCACTCATCACGGTCAGAGAACCAGCAACGGGGTTTGGCATGTCTAGTGGGTGTTGCGAGTGCGATGATCATTATATTAATTTGTCATCGCCATTTGCCACTACCAGTTTAGCGTGTAGAATCACGTTTGCCCCGAATTAGTGTAGCTAGAAAAATGTCCGAAACGGTCGGGGTGCTCCTCCCCCCGCGTGAAGAAATTATCTTTTTGTTTAGTTTTAGAGCGCCAAACTAAGAAATAACATTTAGAGCACCTTCGAGAAAAAAAAATCAACTTAAATTCTGTGACCAGCTAGACACCCTTGACTCCGCTCCGAGGAAAATCAGCGGGGGCGTCAAATGTTGCTGGTCCGCCGCCATCGTCAACTTTGACGGCTTATAATTGTCTCTTTCGAGGCGTTCCGTCATCTGTGTGCACCCACCCGCCGGTATTTGACCGGTTCCAAAGCCGTCCGTTCGGTTGGTGATGATCGTCGGCTCGGCGGCAAAGTACACATCCTAGAACTGCGGGTTGGTTCTGGGTGTGTGTGATAATTTATTTTCTGTTTCTTATTTCCTCGTCTACTTTCACCGTCAATTGGCTTCGTCCGGCCGGCTGGCCGGTGGTGGTAGGATTTTCCGAACGGAACTGGAAGCTTCGAAGAGGAACGGGAACGCGTATCGCGTCGTTATGAGACACTCGGCCGGACCCGATAGCACTATCTGAAGTGTTCGTTTATTCTGGTACTTCAAACCTTCAGCATGGGACACACTCTTCAAGTGGGTGGTGGTGAGCTGAGAAGGATGCGATAGGGGGGAGGAGGGGGAAGCCGCATGTTGAGGATGGTTGTTTGGTCATTTTTTCAGGCCGGGAATTCCGACAAGTGTGAGTTTATATTGAATGACAGAAACACGTGTTTTTGGGCTCAAGTGGATTATAGTTAAGTATTTATGTAGGTTTGTACTTTCTGTTTGTTTTCAATTCAAGATTATCTGTCTGAAGGGCAAATTCTCGCTTTAGTTGAAAGATTATTCCTTTCAAAATCCTTGAATGATTATCCGCCAAGGAACATCTGCTTAGATGTTTTGGTTTTAGTTTTGAATTTAGATTAGGAAAAACGAACCCAAATTAATAATTCTTCTGGACCCTGAGAAGTAGTCTATTTTGCATTTGCCTTTTTAATAATGTGACAAAGATTGTTCCATTTTATCGTACTACAACCAATGTCATCTTCTTTATTAATATGCGTATTTCTGTAACCACTTGTGGACTGCAATTGCAGCTCAAACACTCGTCTGCTTACTTGAGCAAATAAAATAGGTGTAGGAATTATAAAACTCGGTAATTGTCATGGATTGAAGGCAGGCAAACATCAATTACGAGGATATTTCTGAACCAAAAGCTTGTATATAAACCCATTAATTTCAGTGCCCTTTAATTTAAATTTGCCGACCGGAATTGTGAGTGTCAGTATTTATTTTTCTCACACGACCTTGACCAGGATGGGGTCGTTGAGCTGAAAAAATCGTTACGTCATTCACGTCGCTACACCGTGGAACCGCGGCGGCGGTGGACAAAGAATTTTTCATCATGTTGATTTGGTCGACTTCGACATTGCGGCGGCGAACACACCCTCCAGTTAATAACCCATCCTTCGCGGGGAATCCAGCAGGTATATGAACAGTATGTGGGGAAATTCTGCGAAAAATTGTTAGTTATCATGCATAGTTATTGGCATAAAAACAACCACTTTCGCTGTCGTAATAAACTGGTGGCTTTGAGAAAGAAAAGAAAAAAAAACCGCACACACAAACGGCCCCCATCAAGGATCAGGGATCCGCCCTGGTGTGTGTTCCTCGGCCGTACGAGCGTGACTGGCGGCTGCTAAACTTGGAGCTTCCAAATAATGAGCTCTTTTGCATTTGAGTATACACCAGAACTGGGCAAGCTTTTATGTTCCTTTGAAACCACGATCGCCATATGTGATAGGTTTTTATGACCGCTTTAAACTAAAATGTACATCTTAAGAACCTCCATTTGGTTCTTTAGAACACTTAACTTCGACTAAAGTGTTGATTTGGCACCTTTTAATTTCAGTATTTTCTTTTTAAAATAATCAAAAAGGTAGTTTAGTTTGGGTGTATTGCTTCAGCAAATATATCACCTACTTTGCCCGGGGCAAATGTCAACTCATTCGCCCGTTACTTCGGGCGAACAGCTGCACGAAATCAAATAACGCACCTTCCTACTCCAGCAGGACATATGGCGACTGTACTGGGGCCTGCAACTTTTCACCATGCTTGCACGCACGCACGCACGCACGAACGAACGCACGCACTGCTCTGATTCCAGCCGTTCCATGATATTCATTCGGTAATACACTTTCACCCGGCAGCAGTTGTTGGGTGTGACCCGTTCGTCGTGATGTTTTTTTTTCTTCCTTCGCACCACCATCCAGTTCCTAGACTTTGACGGTGGGGATTATGGTAAGCCAGTATAGCATTACCTTCCTTTGTTGGTGTCAATTTACTTGTACTGTTCTTCGATAAGCGGCGTTTTTGTACATGTCGGCAAAACGACTTACTGTATGGTTCTGCAGTTGAGTGATTTTTTTCGGCCTATTATATTATTTTACGACAAATTTTATTACGAATACTATGTACTGATCGATATTGTATTTAGTTCGAAGACAGATTATGGTGAGTTGTGGATTGGGATAGGATTTGAAATTAAAACTGAAATTAAACTTAAAATTGGAATTGAAATTCGACTTGAAATGGGACATAAATTCGATTAAAATTGTAGTCGAGCTCGAGATAGGATTAAAATTAGAGTGTATATTTGTCTTAAAGTCGAACCTAAAATTGGACTTGAAATTGGGCATGAAATCTGACATAAAATTGAACTTGACCTTAGACATTGAATTAAACTTGAATTTGGACTAATTTAAATTTGAAGTTTTACTTCAAACTAGATAATTTAGAGTGCCAATGGAATGTACGGGAAAAAAGTGACCTCCGAATTTTCAAACGGTACAACCTGCAAAATGTGCAATGCCATGAAAAAACACGCTATGCAAAATTTCAGCTAAATCTGACATGATTACCCGGTGTCGCCCAGGCTTCAAAGTTTGACTTGTATGCAAGTTGAAAAACCACCCAGAATGTACGTGAAATCGAGGTTTTCGAAATTTTTTTTTGATGCCAAATGACTTAAAAATGCATGAAACGTCTTGAAAAAAAAATTTGTCAAAAATCGACTTTTTGTCGTTTTTTCGAAATATGAGGTAGAACACATGGTTCATAGGAAACTTTGATGAAAATGCTACTGAAACTGTCCGATTTTTTCCCTAAACTACTTGTATGCTATTCTAATACATAATAAGTCTCCCTTGGGTGATTTTTAAACTTGCATACAAGTTAAACTTCGAAGGCTGGGCGACACCAGTTAATCAAGTCCGATTTGGCTGAAATTTTGCTTAGGGTGTTTTTTCATGGCAATGAACATTTTGCAGGTTGTTCCGTTAAAATCCATTTTCATTGGCACCCTACTGGATATGGACACGAAGTTAGACACAAGGTTTTACTTGAAATTAGAATAGGCATTTTTCGTCTTATTTTTTAGCATGGTTTACTTCTTTTCTGTTCAGATTTTGTTCGGGTTTTCCTTTCACTTAACTTCCTTTTTTTCTCTTTTTCCCTCGTTTTCCTTTTTTGTGTCCCGTCTTTCCTGCTTCATAGTTCCATTTTTCTTCGTTTCATTTCTATATTTTTCTTAATTTCTCTCCTGTTTTTCCTCATGTTTTTCACTAGTTTTTTGTTATTTTCTCTCCTGTTTTTTGTCCTTTCTTTTTTCTTTTGTTTCTCGTTCGTCTTTCAATGCCCCGTTCTTCCGTCTGTTCCGTCAGGTTTATTCTGATTTAGCTCCCATTTTTCCCTTTTCTCTCTCCGGGTTTTCATTATTTATCTACCGTCTTTTGAGAGTTGTGGGTTCAAGTCCCACCTGGACAGTCAATTATTTTTCAAAGTTTACATATCATTTTTCTCAGTTCTTCCAATGTTCGTTCTTCACCACAAAAAACACATTTACTCCCTTATATAAAGTACAAATTAATTTGACCTGTGTAAGTCGATATCAAAAATGATAAAAGGTGTCCTTCTCTTCTCTCCTCCTTTTTGGTTTCTCTTGTTTTTTATTCCGTATTCCCTTTCTTGTCTTTTACTCTCTTGATTTTTTCGCTGTTCCTTCTTTCTTTGTTTTCCTATGCCGTTTTCTGCTTTTTTTTTGGTTAGATTATAGTCACTTTAACAGGGTCATTTATGACTTCTGCGGGGTTGGGATTTGAACTAGAGATGATCGGGTATGAAAATTTGAATACCCGGACCCGACCCGTACCCGATCAAGAAAAAAATTGAAAACCCGTACCCGACCCGAACCCGCAAATTTATTATTTTTGATACCCGAACCTGACCGCAACCCATCGGGTACGGGACGGGCCCGGGTACCCGACCATATTTAGTGTTAAATGTGGTCAATAGAGATACCCGACCCGACCCGTACCCGGTTTCAAAAACAAAAATTAAGAACCCGTACCCGACCCGAACCCGCAAATTATTTTTTTTTTCAATACCCGAACCCGACCCGAACCCGCAAATTATTTTTTTTTTCAATACCCGAACCCGACCCGAACCCGGCGGGTACGGGTACGGGTGCGGGTTTCGGGCAAATTTTCTGCTACCAGACCATCTCTAATTTGAACCCAGGTCCTCGGCAAGAGAGGTGTGAATACCACTACGCCGGGACTGACCCCATTTTTGCTTATTTCATGATTCCAAACTTTCCTCTGTTCCGTTTTTAATATCTTCTCTTCCGTTTTTTCTCGTTTTCAGACCTGTTTTTTCCCTTTTCCTGTCATATTTTGTCATTTTCAGTCCCGTTTCGACTTTATTACTTTTTCGATCCCGGTTTACGTCTTTTTTTCGGTTTTTAACTGTTCATTATCCTTTTCTGTCTAGTCTCCCCGTTTTTAACCTCGATTTTCCTGTTCTAGTCCGTCTCTAGTTTTCTTCTTTTAATTATTTTATCTTCCTAAATCTTGTTGCCCTTCCCATCCTATCACGCTTTTTCTGTCGTCGCTATTTTTTCATCCCAGTTTTTGTTCTTTTTTTCTTTCACATTTTTTTTTATATCTCGTTTGTCCAGTTCTGGAAAAGTTTTCCTTCGTGCTTTTTTTCGTTTTTTCTCCTTTTGTCTTATTTTTCCTTTTCAGCTTTTTTTTGGGGGAGAGCAGCAGGCCCAGAAGTCCGCGGTTTTTAATTTAGGCGGCTACTATTTTTGTGGTAAGTCAATATGGCGCTAAAATAGTTCCAGTTTCAAGTCGAGTTAGGTCATTGCAAATTAGGTCATTGCAAATAATTTCAAAAGTTTTTGTCACCCCCCACTTGGAAATTGGCTTGAAAAATCGGGGGGCAAAAAATAATTTGTAGGATGTGAGTTAATTTTTTTTTCATAAAATCAATTGTCTGTAGGTTCTACAGCCTGAAAAACTTGAAAAATGAGTATACGAGTTGAGTTAATGCTTCTAGCACGAAACAGAAATAGAAATTCGAACAACGGAATTTCCGAAAATCGGCCGAAAAATTTTTCTTTCGTTTTTGTTTTTTCGTAGATTTTTGCATGGAAAATAATAACGTATAAGTTAAAAGCAAGAATAGATTTGGTTTTCACGTTTAAACTTAAAGCAAAAATGCCTTAAATAAATTTTTTTTGCTCGATTAAAAAATCTCTTTGTTTTTTTCGCCCCCCCCCCTCAGTGGCCCAACACCGGAAGGACAAAAACTTTATAAAATAGTTGTAATGGCCTTATTTTCAAAGTTTTTGCCCCCCCCCCCCCCCTTTCCCTTGGAAATTGGTTTGAAAAATCGAGGGACAAAAAAATAATTTGTAGGATATGAGTTAATTTTTTTAGTAAAATCAATTGCTTGTGGGCTGTACAGCCTGGAAAACTCGAAAAATGAGTGTACGAGTTGAGTTAAGGCTTCTAGCACGAAACAGAAATTCGTACAATAGAATTTCCAAAAATCGTCCAAAAAATATTTCTTTCGTTTTCGTCTTTCTTCCGTAGATTTTTGCATGGAAAATATTATATATTAAAAACAAGAGTAGATTGATTTTCACGTTTAAACTTTAAGTAAAAATGCTTAAAACCCATATTTTTTTTGCTCGATTAAAAAAAATCTTGTTTTTTTTCACCCCCCCCCCCCCCTTTAGTGACCCAACACCGGAAGGACAAAAACTTTCTAAAATATTTGTAATGGCCTTATAACTACAATTTCAGGTTTAGTTTCAAGCCATTTTTGAGCTCAATTTCAATTCTAATTTCAAGTAACCATTTCAACACCTATTTAAATCCAATTTCAAGTCTACTTTCAAGTCAAATCCAAATAGAAATTGCGGTGCAATTTAAAGCTAATTCATATTCAATTTCAATTCTCACTTTAAGCTCAATTTAAAGTTTGTTTTCGACTTTTAATTTGTATTGCCACAAATTAAAATGTGTTATAAATAAATCGTGAATCTGTCACAATCTCGAGTTTACCAAGTTTCTGAAAGGTTCAACTTTAGATAGCTCATTTTAGCAGTTACGTCACTATGAAAGCATGGGTAATTTAATTTAAAAGCTTCCAATTTTTCCTCACAGTAAAGTAGAAAACAATCCCCTCGTTACTTAGCCAGATAAAATAAAGCGGATAGCACTTAAATATTCGCCGTGGTTGTATAACATTTCGCCGAAAACCATTTCGCGAAAAACCTTACGCGGAATGTACCATTTCACGGAAACCCTTTTCGTGGGAAGTACCATTATTTCGATCCTCGGGGTGATCCTCTCCTTACTCGTTGTCACTCATTCGGACCTAATTGAAGGAAAGTAAGGTCGGAGGGAAAACAAATAAACCTAGACAGAGGTGATTTCTGCGGGGGGGGGGGGGGGGACAGCAGATAGTTTTTGGTGGTCTTGTATGTTTTATGGAAGAGTCTAAAGTTCGATCAGTTTTTGAGTTACGCGAAAATTTCTGTTTTGTTTGTATTTCATTTGTATGGGAGCCTTCTTTCATAGGGGGAGAGGTCATAACTCCCCTCCTAAAAAGGAATGGGGTTCTAATTCATCATATAAAAAATTCTTGCCTCCAAAAACCTTCACAAGCCAAATTTGGTTCCATTTGATCGATTAGTTCTCGAGTTATGAGGAAATTTTTGTTTCATTTGTATGAGAGACCCCCTCTTAGTGGTTGGAGGAGTCTCTAACTATCATAAGAACCTTCCTCGGCCTCAAAAACCCCTACATGCACATTTTTACACCGATCTGTTCAGTAGTTTTCGATTCTATAAGGAGTATACCGACAGGTATCCTGCTGCTCCCCAGAAAAAGAAGTAAAAAAAGAAAAAAAATTAGACAGCCGGATGTAAAATCGGAAAAGAGCACGAACGAAAACGTGCCAAAAACTAAACAAATGGGATGGGAAAAGAAAAAAAACGCGAGAGGAAAAGAATAAAAACTGGTAGGCAAAAAAGAAAAAAGAAAGAATTTAGATGACAGAAAGGGAAAACGGAACATTAAAAGAGAAATAAAAATCGTAAATGTAGAAAAGCGAAGAGAAAAGGCGACCAAAAACGAGGAACTGGACAGAAAAAGATGAAGCATGGAAGTGAAAAGGTGAAACACAAGAGAAAAGAAGGTTCCTTCTAGAACAGTAAAATGGAAAAGCGTGACCAAAGAAGACAAAAAAATGAAAACAAAAACTAAAAGGAATCGGAAAAGAAAAACTGAACGTAACAGAAGAGAAGGAAAAACTGGACATAATAAGGGGAAGAACGGAACAGACAAAAACGAAAAACGAGTTGAAGAAGAACGCGAACAAAGACGAAAATCGGGATCGAAGAAAAAGGAAAAAAACGAAACGGGAGAGAAAATGGCTAAAAACGAATTTGGAAAATAGAAAAAATGATCTTGGATACAAGAAAAAACGGAAAAAACAAATAGGGTGAAAAACTAGACTAGAAAAAGGAGAAAAAAAACGAGGGAGAGGGAACAACGAACATAAGCAAAGCATAGCATAGTTTGACCGCCCGTGAGTTGCCCGCGATTGATCTAGATCAGCTAAAATTGCACAAAGAACCATCAGAATGATGCTTGGGAGTAGCAGATCATTCTCAGTGTGCATTTTCTGGTGATCTAATTCTTTGTGATGATCAATAGCAAAGCTGGCCACACCCATGCAGGTCAATTTGGAAGGCAAAGTAATGTTAGTCCGACACTTACTGCTACTAGAGACCGAGAAATCATCCACAAGTATCACAGGAAGGAGTTGTTGTTAGTAGAAAGGAATTGATCTGGATCCACTGAGGCATGTGGTGCGATCACTGTTTCGATTCGTTCGAAATCGCGCGCGGTCAGTTATTAAATGCCGATAGACATTTGTTACTATGCACGAAAGCTGTCCTGAGACAAACGTGTCTATTTGGCAATTCATCAAAAACTCACTGTGCAAGATACCTTTTGGCATCCTTCGATCATAGAACTTGCTCAAAAACTCTAACTACTTTATTAGGAAGCTGTATAAAAGCTATCAACCTTTCGATATTTGATAATCATAAATTGATAGAAATAATGCGCAATGTTCCTAGGTAACCGATTTCACGATGAAAATGCACATTTATAAGATTTCAATAAAAGTTTCGGTTTGTAAACGCACCATTGCAAAGTGTGCTCAAATGAATTCAAAATGGCATTCTAAAACAACCGCTGTCGGAAAAATGCAAAGAGCAAGATACGAAAGCAAACGATGCTAAATTACCATACGAAACGATTCTCAGTATGCAAGTATTTACCTGGATATTCGGAAATTTTCTTGTAAAGCCAGTAATTAAGAAAATTAAGATCAAAAATACACCTTTTTTATTAATAAAGTATAATAGTAATGGTACTACATAATGAACCATAGTTTAAAAATTTATAACGAGAAATATTATGCACTTGCGAGATTTACGGTGGCTCGAAAACCTCGTGACGAACTTAAATTTATTATGGTAAGGTATATTTATTATACCTTAAATTAAAAATCAGGCACAATGAAGCGTGCCAATATAGTCCCTAAGTTGATAAGTATTGCTTCCTATCAACACTAATATGCAGAGATACAGCGCCCTGCACGCGTGGAGAGAGAACAACGAACATAAGAAACGAAAAATAAAAAAGGTAAAACAAAGCAGGTAAGGGAATGCGGAACAGAAAACAAGAGAAAAGAAGAATAGCTAAAGAGAATAAAAAAACCGATAGAGTGAACGAGGGAAACTGGAAAAAGAGTTCAAACAGAATACGAAAGGAGAAAGATGGGACAAAAAGATGGGAAAACGGGACAGAAAAAGGAAGAAAAGGAAAACAAGGAAAGCATGACAGAAGAAAAAGTTTAAATGAAAGAGAAAAAGATGAAAAAATGGAGTCCAAAACAAAATAAATGCGACAGAAAAGACGGTAAAACGGAACACTAAAAAGAGCCGAAGTGTAAGAGATGAAAACGAAAAACGAGAAGAAAAAGAGATAAAAAGAGATAGAGACGAAAGAGAACAGACAAAAACTGGAAATAAATGAAAAGAAAAAAAAATAAGAGTAAAGACGAAAAACGGAAAAGAAAATAACAAAAAACTGGTTTAAACCGTGTGCAAAAACAAGACTAAAAATAAGCAAAAATGGGACAAGAAACGAAAAACGATGGAACAATGAAACAGGATAGCAGGGATAGAAAAAATGAAACTAGAGAAAAAGAGGAAAAACGGAAGAAAAATGCAAGTGAAAACCAAAAGCCACAAGAGGCAAAAGAGAGGAAAAAAGAAAATAAGTAAAACCAGAACAACTTCAAGTTCAAATTAGTTCAAGTTTAATTTAAATTCAATTTTAGGCTCAATTTTAAGTTCAATTGCATGTCTAATTTAATCCTAATTTTAGGTTCGATTTTGAATGAAATTTAAACTTTGATTTCAACTCCAATTTATATCCAATCCATGCCCAATTTAAAGTTAAATTTCAACTTTAATTGCTAAAAATCCAATTCCAAGTTTAACTCAGTTTACAGTTTCAAATAAAGTTACAAGCCCAATTTCATATACAAGCTTCGAATTCTGATTTCAATTCGATTTTTTGAGTAATTCCAAGTAAAACCTCCAGTCGAAATAATTTTAAAGTTTAAATCCAATCTCAAGTCCAATTTTAAGTCCAACTTCCAGTTCAACATCAAGTAAATCTTGAAACCCAAACTAGTCCTATTTATTATTCTATGTCAAGTCCGATTTCACGCTCAATTTTCTATACCAATTCCAAATCTAATTGTTGGTAGATAAATATCAACTTTGTTAATCGGGCGATATTTTTTTAGATTATAGTCACTTTAACCAGCTTTGGGTCATTCGTGACTACTGCGGGGTTGGGATTTCAACCCGGGTCCTCGGTGTGAGAGGCGTGAATGCTAACCACTACCCCGGGGCTGACCTCCGGCGATATTTTTGTTATAAGTAATCACTGGCGTTTACAATAAATTTAGTGTGTGAGAATATAATTTCACAATATGCAATCGGGAGTTGTCAATTCAATATTCCGGTATTGACTAATGAGCGTAAAGAAAATTAATTGCATTAAAATAGATTCCGCTTCAAGTCGAATTTTGACTTTATTTTGGAGTCCAATTTAAGTCGATTTTCAAGTACTATTTGGAGTTTAAATTCTAGGCAATTTTCATGTCCAATTATAAGTTTAATTCCCATTTTAAAGACAATTGTTAGTCTAATTCAAATCCAATTTCATGTCCAATTCCCAGTTTAATATAAAAACAAATTTAGATCTTTAGGGCAATCCCGGTGTAGTGGATAGCTTTCACGTCTCTCACGCCGACGACCCCGCAGAAGTCACGAATGACCCAAGCTGTTAAAGTGACTATAATCAAAAAAAAAAATCTGATTTCATACCCAATTTAAGTCCAATTTCGAATCTGATTTAGTTCCAATATCATCTCAGGTATAATTTCAATTGCAATTTAATGTCCGATTTGAAGATCAAATACAATCAAATACAATTCTAATTGAGGTCCAATTTCAATGATCCATTTTATAGGCCATTTCTAGTCCACTTGAATTTCTATTTCACGACTGATTTCAGTTCGAATTTCAAGTGATTTCCAAGCCACATTGAGGTCCAATTTCGTGTCTTATTGCCAGCCTAACTTCAAATCAAATTTCAAAGTCCAAAATGTGCACAAGGCATTCTTTGTGAATAAAATTATATTTGTTTATGATCCAAATTGACAGTAATACAATTATTTTAACGTAGCAAGAAATTAGTAGAAACCCGCTTAGTCGAGCTTTTCAATAACCTCCATCATCCTTAATTCTGGTGTTTCTTACAAAACACGGACCTGAATGGGCCAAAACATGTATTCAGGACAATGTGCTCTGTTGTGTGCAATGCTCTCATCTGTGTTGTATCATTTCGAAGCGGAGCTTGCCTTACGCGACGACGCCTGCCTGCTTCACCTGTTGAACAGGTTTGCTTTGGCTCCTGCTCATTTTGACACAAACTAGTTTTCGTCCACCAAAAACACATACATAATACAACACACAACAGTTGGGATCAACGAACTAAACAAAAATTTCCCTTCCTAGATATCGTCTTCAAAATCGTTTTGGAATGATAAGTTTTGCCACAAAAACAACACATTAGTAACATATGTGTCAACAATTTCGAAGGTAATGGAAACATTTGTCTCGACTCGATTCGATACAAACCGACGCATAGAAATCCAATTTCTTACAATGATATAATGTCAACATTGGAAGCTTGTTGGCAGGCAGGCGTCGATTACGACACACAAACGATTGGGGAAATAAACAGACCAAATTGAAGCCGTCGTCGATCGGATCGTTGAAACACAGGGGCCGATATAAAAGTCGTCAAATGAACACACGTTTTTTTTGCTTTTCGGTAGACTTCCTATCCGTGTGCCATAGATGGGGAGCCCCAGCCGTTCCACCGGTTCTCCTTCTTGCAGCCGTTTCGCGTTGGTTCCTAGCTTTACCGGAGGAGACCCACCCAGATGTCAATAAAGGCTGACGGCGAAAAAGAAGCTGATGACTGCATAATGTGTGTGCGCGCACGGTCGATGGATGGATATCGCTTTCTTCCTGCGTTTAACCAATTTTCCTTCACCATCTTCGCCGGCAGCAGCAGCAGCAGCATCGTTGCATGTTTTATAACTTTTTTTTTTGCTCACTCTTCTCTTGGGGCGTCTTTAAATAGATACCGGTTTGAAAATAAGCGAAACGGACAAAAATTTATATTAATTCATATCATTACCTCCAGTAGCAATTATAGGCCTGTTTTCCGCGTCCTCTTTGCGGCCCCCACCCACCCGAGTTCGACCGACCGACGGATCGAGTGACTCGGTAGACCCAGGCTACTGGATAGCGGCTACTGAAATGATGACCAAAGAAAAACTAATTGGAATCGATAGATGCGACATCTAGACGATGTGAAAAAAGGCGATAAAAGCCTGTTTTTGGCAAATTTTCGATGCAGGAGGGGAGGTTCGGCTCCTCAAGTCCCAACTTCCACAAATTTTTAAATACATTGAAAGTTTATACTTTAATCTTTAGCAAAAAATATGAATGTTTCGAATGATATCTGGTTACTTTGTACGAAATTCCTTTTCGAGGTAGCGCTCCATATTGGATTCCAACCGACCCGAAGAGCCCCCCATCCATGACGATTGACCAAAAGAAACGAAAGCTGAAAACCGACCGACAAGTCATTTACCACCGCGTCAAGATAGCGATCGGAAAGTGTCGATCGGTGGCAGCTGCGGCTATCAGGTGAATTCCATCGGGAACGGAAATGTGTGCGACCTTCGCTGCTATGTAGCATCGCCAGTTCCTCTACTGCCATATCACCTTCCGTGGCTGCTACCGACGAAAGGAGGATAACAATGTTGGCCGAACAACTGTACAATTATGGAAAGGAACCAATAAGTTTGGGGTTTCTGTTGGTTGTTGGAAAAAAACTTTTTTTTATTTTTGGGGGGACAAAAATTAGTTTTTCCGAATCATTTCATCGCATTTGATGCAGTCCATGTGCAGGGGCAAGGAATCTTACTATTGAATTACGTTAATTAAGACATAAAAAATTCAGATTTTTAAATTTAATTAAATAACAACAGTTGGCTTGCCACAAAACAGTCAATGAAATGGATTAGCTAGAGTGCTAATGCTAAAAATACGGTATTTATGGCCCATTTGTGCGCAGTGTACCATACAAATGTACGCGGCCAAGAATGCGAAAATCAGCTAAATGGCATCAAAATTAAAACACAGCGAAAAACGAGAAGCCGTCACAATCGCCAGGAATCCGATATAACCGACTATGCAAGCAAACAGCATTTGTGGTACGAAGTGGTCAGGTAAAACGAGAACCGTGGAATGTAATTGTGTTTGATTGTGCTTCCATGCTTGTTGGTTTATGTAGCTACTATTGGAGTCGAACTTACGACTTGTAAACGTGAGTCTATCACTATAAATTTCTATAAATCAATACTTTAGACGCCACACAGAAAGGTCTCCCACTTCGCACCCACCAGGTCTCATCAGCAGTAGAAATCGTTGCGTTGCATTGCCAGTCAAGCTGCTTGCAATAAAACTACTAATGCTAATCCCGAGCAAAGCAACTAATAAATTAACCGGCTCTGCCAGTAGTAATTTAAAATACGAATCACTAATCACTCTTCGCCCACCTGTTCGATCGTTATTATCAAACGTAACATACGAGAAATTAATCGTTCTCGACTGGTTGGAAAAGCGGATTAAATGTACCTAACGATCAGCGATTAATCGGTCTTTCCATTGGATGCCTTTCGCGATGTGCGATGCGAATTACCCCTACCTACACCCAAGAGTTGGGCCTTGCGTCCCACAAATTCAGCGTCACGGTTGAAAATAGACGAAATGTTTCTAACGATAAGATTCATGTTCAAGGCGGAGACCTAAACGTGAACTCGGTCAGATTAGAACTGCATTTATTTCCTACCACACTACAATGTGTTTGTGTCAAAAATCAGAACTTCGCGCTCGTTCGGTACTGCGCTGCGGAGGCAATAAAATATATTCCATCAGAACGCGGCCGACGAAAACAAAAAAAAATCACATTAGCGTTTTATATGACGTGCAATTCGGCAGCTAGGCTTTTTGTTCCTCTGATGGATTGGCCTTCAACTTCCGTGGCTGGTTGGCTGGTTCTCTGCCTCTGGCTCTGTTCTTAGATCTAGAACGCGAGATAAAGTCACTCCCCATTTCGCGTCCCGTGTGTTCTGCTGCTGCGCCGCAAAGTCAAAGGATTGGGTGCGTGCGTGCTTCATTAAGGAAGCATCCGTGAATGACGTTGCTTTTTTGGGCTCTGCCTTCGAAGAAATTACCACACCTACTTTGTTTGAATTGTGAAACCGACAACCTTCCACCATTACTTTCCCTTTGCTGTGACTTTTATGAAAGCAATACATTTCAGTTACTTAACATCTTTTTGTTTCCAATCACTGCCGAAGAAATGTATTATTTTACCTTAGGGTAATCGTAATTCGTACAATGAAATTAATAGATGTCGCTCACCCTGTTAAAGGTTGCATTGTGCAAGGATGTCCCCTAACATGCGGTCGGATTCATGTGCAGCCATGAAAAATTATTGCAAGCAAAAGCAACAGTTGCTACAAAAAGATTAACAGAGAAAGAAAACAACTTATAATAATGAACTTGAGCAATTGTGCCTGTTTTTTGCGGAAAAATTTCGCACATTTGCTATTTACTATGAAACTGTTATACAGAGTAGTTAACAGGTTGCACAGAAATTACGCAACATGTAGAGGGAAGGGAGGAGGATGATGAAACAATCAAACTCTGGAGCTTAACTGTTATGTTAACTGCTTAAGGCGGAACCGAAAGTGGCTAACGTTATTGTGTTAGTGCGACAAACACTGTACTGTACATCTCATGTGCTCGTTAAAAACCTAAACTTTTATTTGAATATTGCATTAGTATTGGTAATATATGTCAAATAGCGGAGCTTGCAAACATAAACAGCTGATCCGTAGCCAACCGCACTGACTACAAACATCCCGAAAAAGGGTTTGTTTTCTTTGTCAAGGCATTCCGATTCAATCAAAATTAACAGCAGCAACTGAATAATGCGTAGGATCACTAGGATGTTTAATTAATCCGCTTGCATCGGATTGCGTTTTTGATTCCTGCGTTTGCGTTTTGTTTGTTTACTTCACTCTAAGCTCATCGATGCGGTGAAAGTTGAAAGCTCTTCAAAAGCTCATTGATGTGACGAAAGTTTGATACTGTGTTGCTGCTTTTTCGGAAATCGCTAGTTCAACGAAATATGTGCGTAACCAAATATCTATTAGCTAATTCCAAATTATACATTGGTCGCTTTTATGAACACGTAATGATCGATATATTCAGTTAAATTTATTTTTCATTAGCAATTATGTTTTGCTGAGCGTTTATTGATACATATCAGATCGATAAATTGAATTACAAGTTTTAGGAAATTATAACAGCGCTGGAAGCACTGATTACGTGGTGAAAGCGTGCTCTGCCAATACAGATGTATTTTTAAGGCGCAAAACAATACATGCTTCGAATGGTAGCCATTTATCCAGCCATCTTTGAGCCACTTTCGGTTTCCCCTTAAATGTATTTTGTATTTTGCTGAATATTTTGGGGTTCATATTTATGGGAAACTAATTACTTACATACGTAATTACATACATGGGACACAACACAAATGAAAGAAGTGGCGAATCAAGAGTGACAGAACACGTTTTTAACGAGGATCATCTAATAACTATCGATGATGTTAAGTGATTAGCAACTCCTTTACCTGAAGGGTGGATGTAATAGAAAATATGTTCGTCGATTAAAAAACGCCTTTCTGTGATTCAAAACAGTGATCTTTTTGCAGAACAGCAACAACGACGACAATGACATTAGCGGTGATCCAGTGATAATAATAACAACAAAAACGACATACGGACCAGATTTTTTTATATTGTTTATGCAGGGACAAAATCTTCATAGACAGCACCTTCACGGTGCCGAATAGGATTCGCAAGGTGCCAACATGCGCCTACCTACTAAAACTCTCCTGCTCCCCATTTCCTGAATCCCTCCCGGAACTACCGTTAGGTTTCACTTCAGGAGGGAGGACGTGCATAAGCACTCCGTCGTATCCGTTGCTTGTGTGGAAAAAAAGGGCCTGGGTTGCCCACTCAGCCCATTACTGACCCTAGCTAAGCTATGTCACAAGCCCTGTCGTTGCAAACGTTCTAGCCGTTGCAACTCCGTTATCACGTCCGTTGCCGCCCTATCGACGGCACCCCATGTGCGCTACTCACCGCACATTCTCTGCACGATGTTATCGGCGTTGGTGTCTTCTCCAACGATCGCAAGCATCACTCGCCGAGTGGTCGCAAAACGCGGGCAGTGAAACTTCACATGCTCCGCCGTTTCCTCGGCTACCGTGCAAACGGGGCAAAAGGGTCAGCCTTCCCGCCCACGCGTATGCAGATACTTCTTAAAGCACCCATGTTCCGACAGAAACTGGGTAAAGAAAAAGTTTACCTCACCATGTCCTCTACCGATCCAGGACAAAATGTTCTGGATCAGCCCGTAGGTCCACCTACCGTGATCAGCGTGATCCCATTCCGCCTGTCAACGCCTAATAGAGTCCAGCCTAACTCTATCCCTAGCGCCCCTGACGTTCCTCTACCTATGGCACTCGATATCCCCACCTAGAAGTATGTATATGGGAATCATGGCTGCAATAACCCCGATCGCATCCAACGATATGGTACGGTAGCCGCACGCAACGCGCAGTGCCAACAGCCTGAACACTTTGTTCAGACATGCCTGATTGTGCTTATTATCTAAAGCCGGGCCCATACCGGTGCACAAAACCGTAGCACCGACGTGATAACGCTGGCCATCTGGCATCTCTTACTGCTGCTAGGACCATAGCCGTTCGGGATGATCTTGGACAACGCAGTAACCACCGTTGACGCTTTACCACAAGCATAATCCACATAGCTGGTGAAGTTCAGCCTGTTGTCCACCATAACACCCAGATACTTCACACTTCGTTTTTAGACTATCATTTGTCCTCCAACGATGATTTTAGCCTCTAAGGTCGACTTGCGGTTACTGATCATCACCGCTTCCGTCTTATGATGGCCCATTCGTAGATTGAAGTCCGCCATCAAACTCTCTATGGCGTCCGATGCCAGCATTTGCACCTCCTCTAGAAACTCGCCTACCACTGTAAGGACGATCTCATCGGCGAAGCCAGTGATCTCGACCCCAGTGGGTAGTTCGAGCCTCAGCACCCCATCGTCCATGGGATTCCAGAGCGTGGGGCCGAGAATGGAGCCCTATGCAGCACTAGCGCGATGCACCCCTGCTAGCGCTGTTAAAGGCGTTTTTGACATCGATTGTGACTATGGCACAATACCTGTCGCCTCGTCTGTTCCGTCTCATAGGCTTCTCGGCCCTCTCTACCACGGATTTTATGGTGTCTACAGTGGACTTCCCTTTACGGAAGCTAAACTGCGTGCTTGCCAGCCCGACATCACTCTCCAGCTTCACCCCAGGCGTCAGCCTGTTTAGGATTACCCGCTCTAGCTATTTGCCTAACGCGTCCAATAGGCAAATTGGCCTTTACGACGAGGGATCATCGGGTGGTTTCCCTGCCTTCGGCAGCAGTACCAATCTTTAGACTTTCCATTTATCTGGAAATTCGCATACCTCTAGGCAATTCTGAAGCGTCTCTCTAAACATATCGGGATATGCTTGAATCGCCGCTTTGAGTGCCTTGTTCGGAATCTCGTCAGGACCGGGCGCTTTCTTCGTTTTTAAACCCCTGGCAATTACGATGAGTTCCGTGAGATTCGTGACTGGAATGAGGACATCATTCGATTGACCGTACGGGGTTGGAGGCCACCACATTGGATCGTGTTGCGAGAAGAGCCCTTCCACGCTGACCCGTCATCTTTTTCATCACCACCTGGTATGCACCACCCCTGGGGTTCGAATCCGCATCGCGGCGTAGCTCCTGAAAACAGGATTTCTCGCTACGCCTAACCTCCTTGTTGAGCGCCAGCCTGGCCGCTCTAAGTTCGACCCTACGTGCTTCAGCATGCCCGTATTAAGACGTTGGTCAGCTCACGGGCACTCAGGTTCGAGCGGTTGCTCTCTGCGCTGAGTACTTCAACGAACAGGTCTTTATCGAAGGCCTGCACTTTCCACCTCCTCCCAGTCGACTTCAACCCGCGTGACCGTGGGATCCATCGTTCAATCGTGTACCGTATAGCTTGGTGGTCGCTATGCGTGTACTCATCTGACACCCAGGCATGTTGGCAAGCAACGTTGGGCTGCAGAAAGTGATATTGATGACCGATTGTTGTACCCCCCTACAAAAGGTACTGACGGATCCCATGTTTGCCAGACTTCCGTCCAGCTTGGACAGAGCTTCTAGTAAGCTTTGTCCCCCAGGGGTAGTGCACCTACTACCCCATTCGATAGCCCAAGCACTGAAGTCTCCTCCAATGACAATCGGCTTACGGCCCGTGAGCTCGTCGGTAAGCACGTCTAGCATCCTGTCAAACTGCACCACAGCAATCACGAACCCTTTTTGGTCGGACGAAACCACCTACTGGATGGGGTATCTACCTATGACAGCAATCGCTGCCATCAGACCCTTGTCGATTACCCAGTAAGCGCCGCCCCGTGGGACCCGGTAGGGATCCGCGATAATGGCAATATCGCACCCCGTTTCGCGGCTTCCGTTTGCCAAAGCAACTCCTGTGCAGTATCACAGTGATTCAGGTTAATCTGTATGACCTGCACCATTATCGTTGCATGACCCTCCTATAAGCCACCCACAGTGGGCCACCTGTGGTGTAGTTATTTTCCGCTTCGGCTGTGCAGAGCAAGCACCTGGGGGATTGCTACATCCCTTGGCGAAGTGCCCGTTTTCGTCGCACCGCCTGCACAGCTTAGACCGATCGGGGGCCTTACACTTACCCGCCTGATGGCGATGGCCTCTGGCACACTTATGGTCGCGGATTGCGTATCGCCGAATGCTTTCCGCAACCGGATTTCTGCGGTTCCCACATCAACATTAAGCTGATTCCGCAGAGCATCCTTCAGGTCAACTGCCGTCGTAATCTCGTCAAGGTTCTTACACTCGACAAGAATACGCTGCGACAGCGCTTTGACCTGGCGCGCTTCGCCCAGGGACTGCTCACCCAGTTCCCTGTAGTTCAAGCTCTGGACCGTTGGGTCCTTTTTGAGCTCGAAGAGCATATCCCCGGCCTGGGTTCGGCGGGTCTTCACCACGTCGGCCCCAAATTCCTACAACTTGGGGTCCGCCTTAACCTTGCGCAATAGGTCTGTGTACGACAGTGTACCTGTTAGCTTCACTACTAAGGTGTCGCTCTTATGGACCCGCCTTGGTTTTGGCTTTGTAGCCGCGACTTCGCTCGGTTTTGGCTTAGGCGGTTTAGGCGGTTTACGCCTAACCACCCGGCAGCACCATCCGGGACCGCCTCCACGTGTTCGCTGGTAGAGGTGCGGTCCGAAGTCTGCTGCCTCGTGGCCACCAGCGTTGGTCCATGGTCAGGTGTAGCCGCTTTGCGCTTGGCAAGCGGCGTACACACATGACTAGGCATGGCCACAGCCTTACCCAGCAAACCACAAATCGTATAACAATGTGTGAAAATCATCTTAAATATCGCTAAACAAACTCGAAATCGTACATAAAGCTTAATAAAGCGCACTCTAATTTACGTTTATTCGTACAAAATGATAGTAACTGATTCACATACGATTTTCATCACAGAATTGTATAGCATTATGGAACTAATCATGTTGAGACGGATTTCATCGTATACGAATACTTATGAATGTGAATTGTTTTCATATAATTTGTAGTACGTATATCGCCTCCAAAACAGTACGCATATGCTGATGTCGTGCATCGAATGCGATTTTTCTAGATATATATATATCGGTACATATAACATATTTGTTACTTTGATATACGTACGAAAATGTTTGCTGGGTAGCGGCTAGGGCCTGAGCTTCGGCGATCTCGCATCGCTGCAGAAGCTCATACCTCTCCACCTCGGCAGCTATGACGGTAGAGCGGAAGCTCACCGCCAGCTTTTTAATGTCGAGTAGGACATTGGATCGCGAGTTGATGAACGAGTACAACTCGTCCACCAACGTTTTAGCTTCCTCCAGCTTGCTTCTGGCTAGAGGAAGCCCAACTCCCACATCCAGAGGGTGCACCACGTCCTCAGTAGACTTTTTCCTACCACTGTCACCTGCCTTCTTGACCGAGCTAGCAGCGGTGGCCACCGGTATTCTAACTGGGGTGTTAGACTTTGGTCGAGTCAACTTTTTCTTCGGTATGGCCCCCGTTTTTGGGGGGCTTCCCTGTTTGGGCTGTGCCCCCGATTTCGGCAGGCTTCCCTTCTTGGGTTGCGCCCCCGGCGGCCTACCTGTCTTCGTTGGCGGCGAGTGTCAACTTACTGTTCTTGGCGAAGATATCCTCTTTGCCTCCAGCAGCGCTCGCGGTCGAATCCCCGGTCAATTTTAAAAATTAGTCCATGCATCATTTCATGGGTCCCAACTCTAAGCCGCTATCTCCGCTCGTATTGTGTAGTCGCCTTAACGATCCCATGGTGATCTATGTAAGCAGGGAGGCCATGGCTAGGGACACTCCCCCTAGCCTTCATGGGGGCAGGGATGTCAGCATCCGATCAGCGTAAGTCAGGAATGTATCATCTGAGCCTACACCACCGCACATTGATGTGAGTGACGAGCTTTAAACGTACCTAGAGACCAGCCACGGTTTTAACGGGACGGAAGGCAGCTGGACCATTAGCCTACTCGCCGTTTCGGGAAGGTACCACCCTTCCTTACCTAAGGTAGGAGAATAGCACAGCCGTCAGCCCTATAACGTCAAATCTAAACGTTTTTTCCTGCCTGTCCAGCACACCATAATTAGGATTAGGGTTGGGAGTACCGCCAGGATTTTTGAGAACCGGTATTTCGGTACTGGAAGGATCAGTACCGGTAATACCGGTACTGGTACCGGTACCCAAAGTTTTAAAAAGAAAATCCTTGTTCTTTGAAAAATCTGCTAATATTTTCATTTGAGGTCCAATTCTTAAGTCACTTCACCTCACCTTGCAGTTACCATTTCATTTGTACTGTCACTTAGGTAACACCCAGGTACTTTCAAAATCGCTAATTGTATTCTCATCCAAGATCTATGAGAATAGGGTCCTTGTAAAAATGAACAAAGCTAGCGATTGCAAAAATTGGAGTGATTCCAAACGACATCTGGCGAAAGTCGGGAGGCTGCGATGGGTCGGCAATGTCGCAAGGATGACGGATAACTGTGCACCGAAATCTGTTCTTTTCAAAAAACCCGGCGGTACCATAAATAGAGGGGCCCAACGACCAGGTTGAAGCCGACTTCGAGAAGCTCAATGAATTGGTGACAAGTAGCCTAGGACCAAGTACAGTGGAGATAAGTTTTTGATACAACACGACCCTCCGGTTGTATGCTGCTAGAGGAGAAGCTTGCAAAATTCAACTTTAAGATGCACAGAATATTCTATGTACTGTTCACCATGCGAAAACGAACCTGCCAGACGCTGAAAATACTTTCTCAGCATGTATCGCTGAAGGACAGGCTGTACTCAGGGTACCGAAAAGCATACTTGCTCTTCAATCCTTGAGTTACATCGAAGCGAATTCATTCCGCAGAGTGTTTTGGTGTACAGGTATAATCGAACTTCTTAAAGCTTGAACAGCTATAGGCGACTGAAGTCCGTTCTAATTTTTCCTTCATGATCAGCTAGCCATATTCATTCCAAAAACTAACGCTCAACAATTTCCTCAATCTCGTTACTGGTGTTAAATCGTTGTAGTAACTCATCCGCTTGCTTTATCAAACTATAGCGCGTAGGTTTAGAAATTATTTTAAAATTTTTATCTTCGATTTTACGGCCGAATGTTAGAAAACATGCATAATTGATCAGTACCGAAAGTATCGGTTTTCTCTTGGGCCAGTACTGGTATTTCGGTACTGGAAAATCAGCCGGTAGTACCGGTATTCCCGGTTCCGGTACTCCCGGTATCTCAACCATAATTAGGATCTTTCTGGAACCGATTCTAATGTGCCCACGGCACTCCCGACTCGGCTTTTTTGTTTAAAGTCCTGAGCTCTAACAGGACACTACGGCGTCTGCAGCTGGCTTATAGGAGTTGAGCTACGCTCGCCTCTTTACACCACTGCACCACGCCACCCGCGGGCATAACGTGTCCTCCTCTCCTTGTTAGCACACAACTGATGGTGTAACCAAAGACTGGTATTTGGTCGACCCTAGGCCCAGTTGCGTCCCGGCAGGCACCGCGTGGAGGTAGGGATGAGAGTTCCCGCTCCCATCTTAATGGCTATAAGGGGTCGTGCAAAGTCGAATGCGACTTTGATCTGCACCATAACCTCGCTGGGTTAGGGCCATCACCGGCCAACGGGTTTGTTACCTATGTGACACGGTTGTCACCTAGGTGACAGCTTCAATTCGATTCGCCGTGGCGGGTCACGGCCTGAAAGCATGTATCGTTGAGTTCTTCCAGCACAACTCGTACATCGCTGCGACATCAAGGCTCCTCGGTACATCGGAGTGCACTCGCGTGCTCCCTTGGAAGATGAGAGACCGGCAGTTCCGCGTTGCGAGTTTCCAATCCATAGTACATTTTCGACGCGAGGATCTATTCCGTTTGTTCCAGTCCTTTTCCTGTTTTCGTTTTTAACGCATTGATTTTACATGGTGGCGGCTTGCAATACTAACCAATGAGGACCAACGAAGCTCGGAAGAGCCCTTCCCTATCAGTATATGGATTCCGGCTTCCGTATTCCGGCGGCCACGAGGAGGCATCTTCAGGTGCGGAAGGAACGCGAATCAAAGCACCAGCCAGATGTTGATTCAGTTTTGTTTGAATGTTATACAAATATTAAATATGTCTTCTATGCTATTTGTTGTCAATTTGGATCTTTATTTAGGTTTTACCAGCTAAATGAACGTTCACATGGCTACCGACGGGGTAGCAGCATTACAGCATCGTAAATACAAAAGAAACAGCAAAACTTTATTCAACAATATTGTAGGTAATAAATACTTCTACAACTGTTCCATAATTTTCAAACCTCAATCGTTGCTGCTTTATCCGTATGGTTAAAAGATTGTACTTAACTTCACAAAAAGTAGACAAGTAGTCAATATACAGGTCCACAACGAGAGATTAATTGCTCCTCAAACTCGCTTCTCAATGGGTCTATTGTTTCACTTGTTGTATGGCGTGTATCGCCGTCTCATTGCAACCATATATCGGCCAGATCCAATGCTTCTGTTTAGGATAAAGACAAAAATTCGCACTCATCGATCGATAGTTTGCCAAATACATTTTTCACAAAATCGATCGGGTGTTCTTTCCATAAAACTGATATGAACTGAAAGAGTAAGCAACACTTCCAAAGGATTGTACAATCAATCACCCTTGAATCCAATGAAGCGTAACACTCCACCGTATGTACTAATTGCAAAACAAGACCAGCAAACAAAAAAGAACTCCGCACACCGGAAGTCCTGTCAATGAGTACATCAAGCACCCGAAAGGGTGATAACGGCCGATAAAGGTGTGAAGATTTCTAATGATATTCAAATGAGCAAAAAAAGGTACCCCTCCGGTTAGGTTGAACTATCGTCCTTCTGTTTGCGTCGTTGTCCTTTTTTTGCAGTCCACTGACTGGCTGGCTTGACCAGCCTGACTACCCTGCTACCTACCTACGACTCGAGTGCGATATCCCAGTTAGCAGTGGTGTCGCTGCGGAATTTGCTGGTGCATGCAAACCG
Source organism: Sabethes cyaneus (assembly GCF_943734655.1). Classification (NCBI taxonomy): domain Eukaryota; kingdom Metazoa; phylum Arthropoda; class Insecta; order Diptera; family Culicidae; genus Sabethes; species Sabethes cyaneus. The sequence goes on along the minus strand of NC_071354.1, from coordinate 19,656,619 downwards.
GTGTCGTTTAAACAGTAGCAAAATTGCGCATGTGTCGTCCGTCCGACCGTTCGTCCGTCGACCACGGGTGCACTTTTCGAAACTGCACTGGACGGCTGGATGCATTGAATGTGTCCTGGAGCACTACCGGGTGCCGACTGCTGCGGTACAGTGCCGAAAAAAAGTTCGACCTTCCACCGAGGTGCATTGTGGCCTGTGGGGACACTGCCGCCGGTCGCGTAATGGACGTAACAACAAACGGGCTGCAGTAGCAATCAATTCCGGGAGGTGGAATGCTAAAAAGGAACTGTAAGCTACACGTGGAGCTGGAGACCAGCCATCATCAGTTAATGACCCGCATGTGGGAGTAGACGAGGCGCCTGTTTAGGCTGGTGGCGGCACGCGACTTGGCAAATGTCTATAACTTAATTGGAGAAAAAGCACTGCACTAGGCTGGTTCAAACCGTTTATGATTGATGCTATGGCCGATGGGTATTTTTGAGTGATTTGTTATGGTAGCACAACTCAGCAAGATGAGAAATACTGTATGTTGAATGCTTTTACAGCTATGTCGTAGTGACGGGAACCTATTTTAGGCAGTTTAAGCGGATCACTGATTTTTTACCTTAATACAAGCGATGGGATGACTAAGTGGGGGATATCAGCATGCCAATCTTTTTGTTAACTTTTGTTTTTAAAGCTGTTACCACTGAAAGTCCTCATTATTAAGGTAAACTTCTGATTTTTTACGTTAAAAACTAAGGCGCTGGAACTAATTTTACTCAGACGGAACGCTGTTTAACTCTAGAGCGGACGCGCTCTTAGTACACGCGTTTTCGAAAAATCATCGAAATGTTAATCAAATCACACCAGGTTTTGGTTGTATTCGAAGATCTAATCTTCTTATTTCTAGTAATGCCAAAATATAGCAGAAAAAAATAGAAAAAGTGGTCGAAAATTGCTCTTGAAAATAGTATGACCGTACGCGTGTACTCAGTACACCACCACGTCCGCTCGTGTAACTTTTTCTGAAATGAAAAAAGTTACACGAGCGGGCCCGTCGTGTCCTGAGTACACGGCGGCCAATAGCTCAAGTTTGTGAATAGATAGAAGGTTGGAACTTTCGACAAAGATGCTTATCTAGTCAAGACCCATTCGTTGATATACAACAAGGTTCGGAACTTATTCGCTAGATGGCGCTAATGATGAGCAAATTAATTTCATTTGGGAATATTTAGAAACCGTGATAAGACAGAAGTTTGCTATTTATTACAAAGTTGTTTATATAGTTAGGACACATTTAGTAACGGACGCTGAAGTTTACAATTAGTTCCCTAGATGGCACATGCGCTGACATAAAATTCATTTAGCGATATCGCGGAACTGTGGCGAGATAGAAGGTTACTGTTTTCGACAAAGTTGTTTATCTGGTCAAGATGCTTTTGTTGATGAACAATAAAGTTGAAGGAACTGAGTCGGTAGATGGCGCAGATGGTGAAAAAATCAAACAAAATCAAAAAAATTCAGAATATTGCGGAAATGTTATGACATAGAGTGCTGCTATTTGCTACAAAGTGGTTTGTGTAGTTAAAACGTCCTTAACGTTAACGTTAGATAACGCGTCTCTATGTTGCCTGCGTGATTGCGTTGTTCATTTCAGCCAATCAACAGTTAGATAGAAATTTATTGCCTGACCGAAGCAACTGATACGCATTGTTTCAACTTTTATCAAAAGACGAGAAGAACATCATTGAGAGACTGATCAACATTTCTTTGACAGAGCATTCACACACTTACCCCTTTTCCAAATAAGAGAGTCTGTATGAATAAATGAGCTGCACACAGGTAGATAATTATTAGTAAAGTACAAAGCTGTATCCTGCAATTTTGTAAATTACATTTTGCTATTTTGCAATGCAAACTACACACCAGTTGACAAATGATATAGGGTACGGGAGGGTATATTCGGCTTTTTTCTAAATTCAGCCTATTTTCCTTTTCTTTCACCAATAAAAATACTTTGCCGACATACAATTTTATTATGTTATAGCTATTTTCTCAAGACTCTACTGGTTTTTAATAAAAGAACGTCAAAACCACCTGTTCTTCCACTGGCACTAGGCCATAGGTCGACAAAATCCTCCCATGCTTATTGGGCCGAAAATATCCTCCCATGCCCTACGTTTATTGGTTTGAGGAAGTTGTGCAAAACATAAAATATTTGTCAATAAAAGCACCACCAGTATTCCAACACATCCACGTGACATCACAACATGTAACAAATTCATCTTGTTACGACAACAGACCTGACAGAAAGCGAGGCAGATGCAAAAGTTGCAAGAACTTTACAACAACAATCCGTTGTGGCTCTTGCAACCACTATTTGCAAAAAGCACAGCAGCTTAACTACAAATACATATTAAACAAAAAGTGAATCAAAAGTTATAAATAAACAGACATGAATCGAACTCGTATACTATATTGTTTTAGTCGAATTTTCCATTTTGACTAGAGAAACTATTTCGAACGTGTCCAAATGAAACTTTCATACTACAAAACAATTTTAACCTACGCAGGAGATATTATAAAAGTATCAAGTATCTCCAGGTGAGTGAATCTCAATCTATATGGCTTCTTAAGTAAAACTTGCTTAAGACAGTATTGGAACAAAAACACGCAATTGTTTTTTAGTTAGTAATTCAGTTATTTAATATTGAATTCAAGATCTTTTCTTACACAAATGTATCATTTTCTTCATACTTTAAAGATAAAATACGGATAAAATTAACATAAACATTAGGCGGCACACACTTTCTTCGTCCATCGTTTTTGGCTATCTTATTCCACCAGGTCTTCATCTGATTGATGTCTTTGACAACTTTTTCCTTTGCCTTGAGTCTCTTCTTCATGATTGCCCAATATTTTTCAGTAGGGCGGAACTGGGGGTAATTGGGTGGGTTAAGGTGTTTTGGAACAAACTTGTAGCTTACCACATCTGGCCAAAACATCACGGGATGGTGGTTGGATCAAATGTACACTGAGAATATAATTTCGTATTTTGTTTGAAAAAACATTCGTAAAACTATATTCGGGGCTGGTACAAATAATTTCATACCATTTAAAAACTTTCGTAGGCTTATTGTTTACCGCAAATGTTGTTATTACGAATGGTTCGTATTTTTTACGAGAGCACATTCGTAGCTGTCTTGCATCAAGATCCATTTGATGCACGGTTGTTGTCTGGCATCATTATCGACGAAAACGGGATGCGAAGATTGTATGAAGAGAAAATAGGCTTGTGCAATTATGTCCTTCTTGGAACGCAGTACCTGTGGTTCTGTGGTTTGCGGCGTCGTCGGCTGTTCGTAAAGAAGTGTGACAAATGAGCTCAGTTCGATTCCCGATAAAATCAGCTTTTTTTCAGTAATAATAAAGATTTCGCTATTTTTCGATAGGTGTCGGTAATGTAGCATACTGACACCTATCGGAAAATAGTGAAATCTAGTATTAGGCTGTCGATAAGCCTTTTCGTGCATTTGTAAAATCTACAAACCATTTTGTAAAATGCAATGATTTGTACGAATATAGCTTTGTTACTATGTACAAAACATTCAGGATTGATTTTACGAATCTAGTTCGTGGTAGAAAACAACGAAAGAATTCGTAAAGCAAACGCTCGTTTTCGTACTATAAACCAAGTTTTATTATATCAGTGTATGGCAAACTTCGTTTTTGGAGACACTCCTTTTGCTCCAGTTCCGACGTCATTGTCTTATTTGTTACGAAAACTTTCGTTTTTCTGCCACTGCTGCAAATGCCCTGCCAAATCATAAATTTTGGTGCAAATTTGTCGGCAAAAACAATTTTAAATTTGTTTGGAACATCCCCCCGAGCCGTTGCCAAGAAAAATTTTTAACATGGCATTTGCCCGAAGTCAGCTTTGACATAGGTTTCATCGTCCATCAGAAAACACCCGTCGAACTTGGTTTGGGTAGTGCCCGGTCATACAGCTTGCCAGCACGGATTTTGGCCACACTATTCAATTCTGTTTTATGGGTCGGTTTGGCTGTTTGCTAGCTCGATACGACTTGATTCCTTCCGGGAGTCGATTTCTCCTCACGATACCATGGATAGCACCGACAGATTTTGATTCCTCTTGATGGTCTTCAAAATCTTACCACGCAGTTTCCGGTCGACAGTTCCACTCCGATGATTGGCTTGAGGCTTCCGAATCGTCGTCAATGTTTCCTTATACCGTTTGAAAACGCGCCATACGGTATTTCTGGGCAATTTCAGCTGTTTAACTAGCCTAGATGCAGACCACAATGGATTTTCCAAATGACTGTGCACATTTTTTCCCTTCTTTCGGCTTCCATGTTAGTTGTTTACAAATTACAGTCGTTTTGCGAAATGCCAAAAATACAAAGGTGAAGCTAACAAAATTTCCGACACGTGAGCGCCAAGAACTTCCGAATCCGTCCACCAAGAGCGCCACAATATGAACAAAAGTTTGTTCCAATTCTAAATGAAGCAAGCTTTATGTGCTTTATTCAGCCTGTCAGCATTGTTGATTATCTATTACGGGAAAATCGTCTAGAGAATACTATTTGTAAACGTTTTCTTAACTAGATCAGGTAAGCAATCTTTTCCTTTATTTCGATACAATTCAGAGATATCGCTTAAAGGAATATACTTTTTCACCAACTGCGACGTCTAACAACACAATTCCGAATTTTCCGAACATTTTCAAATTCGCCACACAACTTTGCCGAAAACAGCAACTCTCTATCTTATCATGGTCATGAGATATCATCATAATATTCTAATTTGATCACGTGCGCCACCTAGTGAAACAGTTTCGAACATTTTTATGCATTGCCGAATGCGTCTTGTTCGAATAAATGACTTTGTAGAACATAGTAACATTCTATCTCGTCAGGATTCTGAGATATACCAAAAAATTAACTTGTTCGTTATAAACGCCATCTATGGTATCAGTTCCGAATTTCATTTTCCGCAGTCAGATGTATCTCGTCCAGATAAACAACTTTGTCGAAGACAACAACCTTCTATCTCTTCACAGCCCCGAGATGCTATTGATTCTAGTAGCGAAATTTCAGAGTTATTTAATTTGTTTGCCATTCGCGCCATCTAGCGAATCAGTTCTCAACTTCGTGGTTCGTTTCTAGATGCATCTTGAGAAGATGAACAACTTTGTCGAAAACCGTAACCTTCTATCTCACACTAGTCCTGAGATATAAGCAATATTATTCGTCGTGTACTCAGTAGGGGAACTGTGGGTAAAACCGACACCCTAACAATTCCACAGAAATTCCATATTTGTACGTCAATTATTGTCCAAAAAACCTTCCAGAATCTTAGTTTAACTCTAAATGCTTCATTCCACGAGGTCTGTTGGATACTTATTGTTAATGTTTTTGATATATAATGAAAAAGAAAACTATAACTATAATGAAACTAAAACTATCTTCAGGCATAACAAGTAGCAGTGCGGGCAAACTCGACACCCTGTCAGGGTAAAACCGATACCTCATAAATATCAAGTGAAATGTTTTCTTAAAACAAATTATGATTCTCAGGGAAGGTGCCTATAGTAACCGCCAAACGACAGGGAGGAAGAATCAACCCCCTTCCGTCCTGTCCCCCCTGATTTTTCATTTATCCTTGCATTTGTCTTTCTTAATTCAACGGTCAATAACAATTTTGACATTTTCACTTGTTTTTCGGCCCAGACTCTCAGTTTTATATCAAAACATAAAAATAAACGCATTAAACTTAAAACAGATACTATCTAGAAGCACAAAGCTTTTGTCGGCTTTTTCCTGACTAAAAGTGTCGATTTTACCCCGAATTGACTCAAAATTTTAGAACAATGGTTTAGAGCAACCATAAACGTAAAAATCGCCTGTATTTTTACAAAGTAGACTAAAGAATAATCGCTGATAAATCAAGGATGCAAAAAGCAACGAATTTTACAAAATTTTCCTACTAAAAGACTTAAATTCTACTTGCGACATTTTACAAGGACCCTTTCTTAACTGCTTACTGATCTTGTTTTGCTGTTTGTTTTGACAGCTACGGAAATTCAGCAGTGTTAAAATGACTCAAAACGTAGGAAATAATAAGTGTAAACAGAATGCATTAGACGATTTGCAAAAACACAGCTTATTACTTAAAAATTCGAAGGGTGTCGGTTTTACCCACAGTGTCGGTTATACCCGGATTACCCCTACACGACGCGCCCGCTCGTGTAACTTTTTTAGCGCGACTGCTCTAGGGTTAATCACCCAGAGGCTTTCTTAAGCAGTCCTGTATTTTACTGTTATATTGCAAACTTGTCTCAAATTATCACTGTTATAAACTTGCGATCATGACATCAAATTACGCAAGCGCTCACATGTCTACTACAATATAGTATGTGAAAATTGAGTTCTTGACTTTTGGAAATGTTGTGATCAGTGCTCAATGTAGTGAGGTGGCGATTCACTTCAGCAGTAACAATATGACGATTCTCTTTAGCAGCTGAAAAAATGAAAGTTTTTTGACAACAATTTTTAATTCATCATATTTTTTGTCGAAAACTCAGTAAACTGTGTTTGTATGAATTACATTTATGCAAAGTGATTCAAGATGATATTCTTATCAAAAGATTCTGAAAACATAAACAAAATACAGCATTTTAGGCTTATTATTTTCAACTAATTAGAATAGGTGATCCCTATTTAATCGCCTCTTTACCCCAATTTATATAAGATAAGATAAGAAAACGGTGGACTATCATGTAAGTAAGAAAAATTGGCTCTTTTGGGAAAATTAAAGAGCCCAATTGAAATGAATTTTTTTTTCTCATTTCCTGCAATTCACTTCCTTAACCATTCCAAATCAATTTAGATACTCTAAACTAGTTCAATTACTACATTTAGTCCTTTTTGAAAAGAAAATACTCCAGAATTAAACGTATGCCATACTCGTTAAAAATAATATGATCTTGTAAAGTTGATAGAAGCAGCTGATATACACGTTCCGTTCCGACTAGTCACTCCCGTTTTTTGCCGGCTGCGCGTACCTGACCACGGTCGTTAGTCCACCTTGCCGAGCTGCGCTGCACCTGAGTTGCATCTAGTTTTGCATTTCCTACTTAATCTTAATCAACCCAGCTGAGCTATGGATTAGCAAAAAATATATATCGTATTAATTATCGTAAGTACATATTGCATGCATGCATGCCGGTTGGCGCTTATTGCTGCAGAAAATTGCTTCGTTCGCCTACGAAGCCGCGGCTCGACGACAAAATGGTTCAACCCAAGATATTCCCCGCCTGCACTGCTACCCTATATTCGGTTAAATTGAAATGATAATTAATAAAATTGTAATAAAAAAAGTTACAGCCATATATTTTGTTCGACTCTAGGTTGGGGGGCTTTCAATTTCGATTAATCTTTATTACAGAAATAATTTCAAACGAATTAAGCAATGAAATCTTCTGTTTACATTTTGACTCCTGAGTTGGTACCGTACCGTTTGTTTGTTTGAAGTGCGTTTTCAGCGGAACGGTTCGATGCGGGTTAGGCCATTCTGTCGCTGCACGTTTCATGCATCGTGTGTCCCATCATTGCCGGTTACTGGCGGCGAGAGCACGTGCATAATAAATCGATCGGCGAGAGCCATTCGGTTAGGTACCACCAGCGCCATTGACAGTTGTAAGTGCACAACACACTCGTACCCGTAGCCATCAAGAGGGCAATCGAGTGAGCAACTGCACAAAAAGTGGTTGTCCTTGTCGATAATGTTATTATTTTGTTTTCTTTTTCTCCGATCCGATGAAATGCGTTATTGGAAAGATCATCATCTGTATAGCTGCAGCTTACGTATTGGTGTCGTACGGCGTTGTATCCGTAATGCATCAGCATCAGCCCACGATTGTTTGTTCCTTACATCAAAAGGGGCTTAGACTAAAGTCCATATGAAGAAACGTCCCGAAGCGAAAACGGCGCCGCACGGATAGGTCCATCCGTCCGCTGCTGGGCCATATAACAACGTTTGGTGGCTTTCTTCCATCGTAAACCCCATGGGAGACCGCCTGAAGATCTTGACTTTAAATTATATCATTTCTGGCCGTTTGTCCGCTACTTCCACTTGCTGTCATGCTGCCAGGTGAACATTAGTATGTAAATTGAAGTCCCCGCGACCCGTCCGAGTCCGAGTGCGTCGTCGGTTGCCTCGGGGTTGAGTCAGGTTTCTGGACGCTGGATGTTGCTCGTACCGGTTTCTGGGTGCTGGCTGACGGTGACCTGCTCATTCCGGAACCAGTTTTTCTTATCATCGAACGAGATGCATCGAGTTTGAAATATTTTTGCGCCTCGAATTTGTTGCCAGCGAAATGTGTATTAAATCCTCCGTTATCAGCAGGACCTAATAAACGCGCTCGTAAAATTAAGCCAGTCAACGAAAAAAAAAATGAAGAAGCAAAAAAAACAGTAAACCGCACTCGAGTCTCTAACGTTTCGACGGCAGCTTGTAAGTGGCAAGTACCTCACATATCTCACTCTCACTGACTCGTTGTCTTGTCCTGATGCGCTTCAATGAACTTCCCAAAGCATGTTGGTAGGTAGGTAAGCTGGGCAGCCACTTTCGGTTGGCGCGAACGTGCGATGCAACATATGGTCCAACAAAATTTCTATTCGTTCAAATTCCGCTTGATACCGCGCTTTCCCCGCATGTTTTCCATCATGCATGAAATTCCTGTTTGGACATTCGCTTATCACGATCGTCCGATCGCCGTTCGTTCGTTCGTTCAAGTGCCGCAGCAGTGAAGTGCAGTGCAGCAGCCCACCGCCCGCCTCAAACGTTGAGTAATCGAACCTCTCTGTGCAATGACTGCGTCCGGGCGCTTGCGCGTACTGAAACGATTATTCACTTTTTTCAATTGTTCATATCCATCCAGATGCGTTTAATTGCGAACACCTAAAACGACGGAAATAGATCGAAATTTCGGCTACACTTTGGCACCGACTTTTTATGCTGCTGCTGCTGCTGCTGCTGCTGTACAGCTATCAAAAGTAAGTAAAAGCAACATGGTAGCGAGGAGGAGAGGGTTGTGAGGCCGGCAACCGGCAATGAGGATTTATTATGCTTTTTTTCTTCTCCCCAATGAAAACCGAGAAGTGATGGCGCTTGCCCGAAAGCCGGTACACGATGAGAGACGACGGGTCGCTGAGCTAATAAACTTGTTAATCAAAAGCCAATTAATTAAATGGAATTTCGTTTCGCTCATCATGCACGACACATTCACATAGTGGACCATGTTACGGTGAACGGCCCGATTTTGGTGGTAACAAATTGTAAGACAAAAACAATCGCAAGCGAAAATTTTGACCTTTGAGAAACTTCCCCAATTCCCATTCATCACAGTTTTGACACATGTTCGAGGAAGAAAAATACGAGCAACTACCCTTCACTGTGCTGCATGGCACTTTTTTCGTCGGTTGATTATATTGCGCAATCTACCACCAGGGCCAGTGCCGGCAAGAACAAGAGACTAAGGGTGTCCACGTCCAGTCCAGTGCTGGTCCGGTCCCCAAGCGCGATTCCAACGGTTGAGGACACCATGGATGGCATGGAAATGTTCGGCACGCCGATGGAATTCGATACGCTCGCTCGGAAGCGAGCGAACGAACGAACGGTTTGAAATCAGTTTTCGGTGCACAGGCTTTTTGTGTGGCTTCTTTCATTAAACGAATCGATATCTCGTAAATTGCGTGGGAAGTGCATGAAAATGCGTACGACAACAGCAGACGGGATTAGGGAACTGTCAAAGTTGTTTGCTTCGGGAAAATTTATACACTTTTGCGTAAAGAACCGTGAAAGTTGTCTCTATGATAAAATATTAAAATTAAATTGGAGAAAAGCGTGACAATTTTAAGTACTTTTAGATGGTGATTACCAAGTAATTCAACACCTTACAAAAGTTGACATGATAATCATACATTGCAGATCATCTACAACAGGAAAAAAATGTCCCACTTAATACTAGTTCATACGCGTGTAAGTTGGCGCATAGTCGTGGCTTGTGTGGCATGTGTATGTTTTCACCTTATCCTAGTGTAATTTAATACCGATCTAGGAGTTGTACAACCGCGACCAACATAAAAAACAACTTATGCCTCTGTACTTTTAAGTGGCATGGTTCGCTTTGCCAGATATGTGTTGAACATGTTTATTACAGAATAGTGTGTAGAGCTATGCATTGTATGCAAGTTATTTCGTTTTTTATTAAGTTGCTCAACTAGTCGCGTGCGTACGTTTGGAAAATACCTACTCTGGTAATGTAATTACTCCACTTTACAGATGCATTTTATATCTAAAACAATATGAAAAAGAAGACAAACTGAAATTATTTATTCAAATATTTCACAAATCCACATTTTCTAAACAGCCAAGGTAAAAGCTGGATTTCATGCATATAGGGTATGTTGCTGCTTCGTCGTAATTGCCTATTCCCGTCCTATCCAACACAAGTTATTAAAAATATCAGCATTTTTATGACACACAATGCAAAACTAGTTATTCCCTAATATTTTAGTTTGTTGTCTATCATACGCGATCAATCAAAGTGAGCTGAGAACTATTTAAATGCTTTTTATCATTCCTACGTTTTTTCGTGCAACGAAGAAGAAAATGTTGACTAATCGTTTTAATTTCCGTCATTCATAAATGAAAATAACTCACGCAAGGCACAGTCGTTATTCTTTACGAATTTAAGAAATAAAGTCAGTTGCGTAATTTCAATAATATGCTTCAATAATCGCTTTTCAGTGATTTCGAAGTTCTCGGATCGGAAGGTAAGTGTGTTTTAGTTAAACCAGCACAAGAACTTTTGGAGTATTCATTAAATCCATCCAACAAATGATGAAAATTAGAATGGCTTTACTAACTACGCCGGGAATTAGAAATAAACCTTAGGGTCAAAAATCGCGATGAACGCCAGCAAACTGTAGCCAAAAATCGCGCTAGAAAACTCTACACGGAGATGTTGACCAGAAACATGCTGCTGTATGAGTGATGACGAAACATACGCCAAAGCTGTCTTCCAAAAAATCCCAGGACAGGAATTTTCCCCCGGAAAAGATAAAGCTTAAAGTGGATGATCATTTCAAAAAGAAGAAAATGTCGAAATTCGCATCAAAATATACCTCTTTTGGCAGGCCATCTGTGGCACAGGAAATGAAACTTTCGTCACAAAAGGTACCATCAACAGTGAACTTTACAAGACTGCCCAAGTAACAAGTTCGCTGCAGACTAAAAGTCGCACGGGCAAGATCCGAGTCTTAAAAGAGAAGATTCACGGATCAGTCATTCTTTTTACGGATTCGGATCTTTTACATGGATCAGGAACGGATTGCCCATCACTAATGACAAATGAGCTCAGTTCGATTCCCGATAAAATCAGTTTTTTCGGAGATAAAAAAAGATTTCCCTATTTCTCAATAGGTGTCGGTAATGTAGCATACTGACACCTATCGGATAATAGTGATATCTAGTATTATTTTTATCGAGAGCCTTTTCGTACATTCGTAAAATCTACGAACCATTTTGTAAAATGCAATAATTCGTTTGAAAATAGCTTTGTTAATATGGACAAAACATTCAGGACTGATTTTACGAATCTAGTTCGTGGTAGAAAACAACGAAAGAATTCGTAAAGCAAACGCTCGTTTTCGTACTATAAACCAAGTTTTATTATCAGTGTAGGCGGTGCTGCTAACGGGTGGCAACTAAAATTTTGGAATTTTTTTACTCAAGTTGCCAAAAAAAGACAAAGATACACGAAGAAGATCTGATTTAGCGAAATAAAGATACATTATCTATTGTTGAAAAAAAATTAGTGAACATTTGAAAACGGGCCGTAATCGGCTGTTCGGCGAAGCTTCTGTTTGATGTCCAAACAGGAGCGTTGTACGGCCGTCATGTCAACTTTGCGAATGTATCTCTTGATTCTACCAATCAACTGTCTGCAATTCGTGGCTCTCCAGTTATTTTTGTAAATCAAGGAACTCAAAATGCCGAAGAAAACTGCGATTGGGCGCACTGAGACAGATTTTTCGGGTCGAGTGGTTTTTGGGTACAAATTGGTATCGAATGGATATTTGGGAACAATTGTGTTTTTTTGGCATAATGCGATGATGCTCTATCCGGCCAAAACATGTATTGTCCATCTGTATGACGTTTTGGTAGAAATGTGATCAAAATTTTCTTCATCTGGTGCACATCTTAATTGATGCCAAACCAGGCGGCTTGTTGTTGAAGGTACGAGAAAGAGAATAATGTCTTTCTGCGTCCATAATTTTGCTTGCGAATATTTGTTGGGGATCTTAGGATATGATCAAACGTCGAAGCCGCAACATATTCGCATTTTATGTGTTGTACGCCATACCTCCCAGTTGGTCGCGAGGTATGATGCTGACCTAATAAGCCAGTCGTCGTATGTTCGAATCCGGGCTGGGAGAGGCTGTTGGTGGAATCAATAGGATCGTAGCTACTGGCCCTGCAATTGTCCTGTATTCTAACAGCTGGCTGCGAAGTCTGTCGTATAAAAACAGAAGGTTAAGTTTCGATAATGGAATGTAGCATCTAGGCTTTGCTTTGCTTTGCTTTACCGCATACTTTTTGCCGAGATTTCTCTGGTAGTTCGTAGAAGTGTACTACACGCTACCGAAATGCTTCTTGTTTCGACGCCATTTTAAGCAAAACTGGGCTTGCATAAACAAAACAAAATATTTTGACAAAAAGAGGAGAGAGATAGCTAACACATATATACTCTCATTTCTCTCTGAGCTCGTTTGTTGTTGAGTGTAGAGGCCTCGAAAAAATTCTAAAATTTTAGTTGTCACCCATTACATCATTGGAAAGGTATTTCTATTGTCTATACAGAAAAAATTGCAAAATACTCGATTTTAGAAAAATAAAGAAATTATGGTCATTTTCGTGAAAAAAAAATTAATGCTGCAGGTTGAGACATTTTTCGTTTTTACAATAATGAAAGCCAAATTCATTTTATTTGTCCACTAGTTGAGCCCGAATCTTACGATCCGGAAAATATAAATGTCTGTTCAGAATTCAGAAAACTGCGGACCCATTTCATTGGCCAGTGTTTGCGAAGATGTTTAATCTCTGTATTAGTTCTTTGAGTTCTTATATTGCATAATATAGCTCTAAGACGCTGTACATAGAATAGTTATAGCCGGAAATTGACACAAATAGTTTTTATGGTCGTATTGGATTTTATTTAACTGAATAAAAACATTATCTCCACTATGCTGATTCTATAGGCGAGCAATATGGCTCTTTAGTGTGAGTGGCTCTGAACCGTCTATTGTCTGCCGCAAACCGATTCAAATGGTCGGTGTTAAGTCAGATAGAACCGAGTGGCCAAATTCTGACTTCGAGAAAACGCATTCAAAGTTTGCATGCATCATCTGCTAACTCTGGCTGTTTGTAACATTTATGTAGTCTGATTAGAGTAAAATGTTGCTTAAAAAATACTTGAACGTTTGCTATCATTAACTCATTTTTTAAAATTTTGCGACTTGGTTCGGTTTGATTTAACACCGACCATATGATATCGCGACAAGCAATCGAGTTGAGCAGGCGAATCGAGCAGTCGAATCAAGCAATCGAATCAAGCAGTTGGGTCGAGCAGTTGATTCGAGCAGTCGATTCGAACAGTCAAGTCGAGCAGTCAAATCGAACAGTCTAGTCGAGCAGTTAAATCAAGCTGTTCAGCAAGCAGTCCGGTTGAGGAGTTGAATCGAGTGGTCGAGTCGAGCAGTTAAGTCGAGCAGTTGAATCGAGTAGTCCAGTCGAACAGTTTATTCAAGCAGTTGAGTCGAGTTGTCCAGTTGAGCAGTTGCGACGAGCAGTCGAGTCGAGTAGTCCAGTCAAGCAGTTGAATCGAACAGTTAAGTCGAGCTGGAGAATCAAAAAGAAGTCAAGCAGTTGAGTCGAGCAGTTAAATCGAGCTGTTCAGTCTAGCAGTCCAGCCGAGCAGTTGAGTCGAGCAGTCGAGTTGGGCAGTTGAACCGAGTAGTCGAGTCGAGCAGTTTAATCGAGCAGTCCAGTCGAGTAGTCAAGTCGAGCAGTTGAATCGAGTAGTCAGGTCGAGCAGTTGAGTCGAGCACTGGAATCGAACAGTTTAGTCAAGCAGTCGGGTCAAGCGGTTTAGTCGAGCAGTTAAGTCGAACAGTTGAGTCGAGCAGTTGAGTCGAGTAGTCCAGTCGATTAGTTAAGTCGAGCTGTCGAATCGAACAGTTAAGTCATGCAGTTGAGTCGAGCAATCGGGTTGAGTGGCTAAGTCGAGCAGTTGAGTCAAGCTGTCAGTCGAGTCGAGCAATCAAATCGAATAGTCTAGTCGAGCAATCGGGTTGAGCAGTTGAGTCGAGCAGCCGATTCGAATAGTTTAATCGAGTAGTTGAGTCAAGCAGTTCATTCGAGCAGTCGAGTCGAGTAGTCCAGTCGAGCAGTGGAATCAAGCAGTTGAATCGAGCAGTTAAGTCGAGCAGTCGAATCGAACAGTCCAGTCGAGCAGTTCAATCGTGCAGTTAAGTCGAGCAGTCGGGTCGAGTAGTAAGTCAAGCAAATGTGTCAAGCAGTCGAATCGAATAGTTAAGTATTCCACTCGAGCAGATAAATCGAGCTGCTCAGTCAAGCAGTCAAGTCGATCTGTCCAATCAAGCAGTTGAGTCGAGCAGTCCAATCGAACAGTCCAGCCGAGCAGTCTAGTCAACCAGTTGAGCAATCGAGCAGTCCAGCGGTCGACCACCGGTGAGGTGACGGAGAATACAACCCATTTCTACGAAAGCGTTAGCCTCTTGTGACGTCCTGTCAGAGACCTGGTTTTCGGTACAGACATAAGCCTCTTATACAAATAGATATGATATTTTTGGAGCATCAAGCATTAAATTTAGACCAATTTTTTCGAAAATTATGAACAAGATAAAACAAGAGCGACCGGCAGGGACGCCAATGTTTATTTGACCTTCAACCAAGTATAAAGCCGGGGACAGTCGCGGCGTTGTGGTTAGCAATCCGCCTCTCACGCCGAGGACCCGGGTTCAAATCCCAACCCCGCAGAAGTCACGAATGACCCAAAACTGGTTAAAGTGACTATAATCCAAACAAACAAAAAACAAGTATAAAGCATTAAAATGCACAAAACTTATTGCAAACAGGTTTAACTTGCTTATATAGCAGTTTTCAATTATAAAAAATGGATAAAATGCTGAAAAAAAAAATTTCGCCTAGCAAAAATTTCAATTTCTCAACCTGCAGCACAACCAACCATTTTAACATAACCATTTTTTATATCATCACAATACATATTAATGTTAATAGTCTTTGATGTTGAAGAGCACTTCAATTAGTAACGTCCGAAAATTTCAATTATTCGATTACCGATTAATCGGTTAGCTTTGTATGCACTGATCGATTAGTTCAGTATTCGTGCTAGTAGTATTCGACTATAAATATTCGAATATGTATTTCGTTTAATAATTCGATTAAACGTACGATTATGAACGATTAATGGGGATTATTCGCATTGTTTTCTTCTTTTTGAACTATTCGATTAATGAATTACTCGTGCCGGCCGTATTCGATTACAAATTATTCGATTATTTCATGCTCTTAATCGATTACTCGATTAATCGAGCGATTACCGGACAACACTAACTTCAATACGTATCAAATACATAAAAAAGCCTTAACCAATTCTTGGAGAAAATCAAAAAATATTGGCTCGAAAAAGTTTCCATTAAATTTTTTTGGCCATTTTTTTATGTCCCACTCGGCTCACAAGGAAAATATTCATCTAATTCAAATAATCGAATTTTCTCAACCTGCAGCAGTTCACCCTAATATTAATATGGTAATACTCTGAACAAACAGATTTATTGTTGCTGTTTTGAAGAATATTAGAGTTCAACAATGAAATCATTTCCTTCAAAACAAACTGTGAGTTGCAACAAACCGTGAAAGGAAGTTTACATGTCAGAATGCAGCTAGAATGATTTTGCTAGAAATTTAGAATGACTGATCGAATATATTCATTTTGTTTAAATAATTGATTTTCAAAATTGTACAATTTTGATGACGTGTTAATTTTAGCCACTTATTATTGCAATATGCACGATAAAATTTAATGCGCATATGCTGCACAACTACGGAAACTGCTGAACATTTACTATACATTCTTTCGGATATTTCAATATGGTCGCTGTCAATCAAATCGATCAGGATGACCTGACAGGAAAACTTTACTATATTTTCACGTTAATAAAGGTGTCTGGGTGATTGAGCACACAGCAAAAGCACAATCGATGTTATTGTTGCTTTCTGCAGAGCGTTTACTTGAGCTTATGGCCTGATTCTGCAAGACTTCAAGAGGTTATAAAAACCTTCTTTTTAATAGGGGTCATGAGAAAATTCTATTGGAGCTCATGGTTTTATTAGCGGTTTTATGAACTTGGTCATGAAAAACACTAGAGGAATGTAATAAAACTTACATTGCCGCTTGAGGAAATTCCTCCAAAAACGTCTTATGCCATTTTTGGGACAGCACAATGAAAAACCACTATTTTGGCACAATTTTGGCAAATAAGGGTAATTAACATTTGGTAAGTGATTGTCTATCGCTAAGAACCCGTAAAGTGTCCGTAGAATGCAATTTAGTAGCAATTGAATTACCTTCCCTGCATTAGAAAAACAAAACTTGGCAGGTCCAAAAACCGCTTGCCATCATCCATCGGCTAGCCACCGGCCTGCCAGGTCAATGCGACCTCCGTCGTGCCGCCGGTCGGACCATCCGGCGAAGCGAAAGTGATATCTACCACCTCCTTGCCACCTTGCCAGTTGGGGAGCTGCCAACTTCGCACAGCTCATCAACCGCGCAAGGCATGGAAAGCGAGCACGAGGAAGACACGAGGCAGTAATTAAATAGATATACATGTGAAAGGTTTTTTTTTCTTCTTTTTCGGTGAAACTAATGAATTGTGCTTTGTACGGTGAAAATATAATGACTCATTAGATGTAGGTGTGGGACGGCGTTGCACTTGGACGAGTCCGTCGGTCAGATGAATTGCATTGCAGCAGCAGCGCGAAAGTAGAACACAGTGTGACAGTGCAACTGGGTTCCAATATTTCATTATTTATTCTCTTAAATGTTATTGCAGTTTTTTTTTTGTATAGTCATAAATTAATAACCATTCCATTTTTTCTCCTTTTTCCAGATCAAAAATGGATTCAAACTAATTGTACAACCTGCTTGGTAAGCAACAATGTTTTATGTTATGTTAGGACAGTTATAAAAATCGAGTACAAGATTCAAACAAAAATTATTACCAGTTCTCGTTCGGTGCAATGTTTTCAACCCACTCGGTGTTAGTTATAGGGTTTGTTAGCACCACTACTACTGGGGAAAGCAGGATTGGTCATCACGACGCGACGCCGCCCTGGCCGGTTGACGGCTGGCTTGTGCGGAGGCGTCAGCTAATGATCTTTCCACTCTCTGTGATCGAGTGGCCACTATAGCTAGCAGCCAGGCAGAGTAGCAGCGGTGTGTTCGTGTGCCGGACAGCATCAATTCGAGATGCAACAGCGTGCTGCCAGATGGCGGCTAGTGGGATGGCACCTGTTTGTTGTAGAGCAAGTCATTATTTTAATGGTGATGTGAAATTGCAAGGCGTTCATATTTAAATCAATGAAAACTTTCATAGTACAGCAGTAGTTTAACAGTACTTTATTGGACTAGGGAATTATATTGCTGTGACCGAAAATTGATTTTAATCATTTTTGGTAGCATTTTTGATTTGATTCAATACAACCATCACAAATGTCGATTGATTCGATAATGACGAATTTGACAAGGGTATTTCCCTGTCTAAGCACCCAAATCAAATAAAGTTCAACAACGCCTAATCGATTGTGACTCACGGAGGCCATCGTAAATTACCGATAAGTGATCAATTTATACTTGACGAACGAATGGTCTTGCTTTGGGGGTTTGAGCGACCAGCACAGCACAGGTGTGTTTGTCATTACAATTTGACAGGCTTATTATCCAAATCAGACGAAAAGGCGTTAATGACGGGATGATTTTCCATCGTCTACGCCCGATCGGTAAGCAGGGCGATAAAACTCCATCATCATCATCCTCTTCATAAGGCAATATGTAGGTACCTACCCACGGGTGCCACGGCCACGGGTGCAAGGCGCAGTCCGTCCGACAGGTGAGGCTTAACATTACCCCGTTGAATGATGCACAAAGAATAAAGCAGCAAAACGGAGAGATGTTCATAGCGCACTCGCCGATCGGCTGGGGGCTCCCAGCTTAAAGATGATCTTGAAAGACGGTAAAACGTACACGGTTACCGTAAAAGCAATTGGGCATGGACGGCCAAACCGGTAGCAGATAACTCGAAAATAGAAGTAATTAACATTTTATCCATCCACTTAGCACATGATTAGCGGGCGGGCAAGAAAGCGAATCTGAAGGCAGCAGCTTCTGCTCATTCCGTAATTCTTTTCATACGAAAACGAAACTCTCTGAATCGACGCTTTCGGATTGGTTTGAAGTCGAATTCTCGATCATCTTACAATATACCGTGCATTCATAGTGTTTCCCAGCAAAACGACTTCGACTCAGTTCGACAGCGAAAGTGGCTACTCTATCGACCGCATGTATAATAAAAAGTGTTTAATGGTGTTTGCGAGACTCACTTCAGACTTCAGATCATAAGGATATCGTGTGTGTGCTGCGCTCAGAGTAAAACAGTAGAAGCACCGCGTAGCGTACGTGTAACTAATCATTTACTAATCAATCGACACGAGCTGAGTGGTTTAAAGCGCCCGAGCCATAAAACTCACGTCAAATGGATGCAGTATTTAGCTACACCTTGTCGTAGACATAGCCATAGACCGGATGGAGGGATGCAGTGCAGAAGACCGACGCGTGCATACCGCGCTAGTAAGTAGTACCTACCTAAGGGTATTTATAAGGAGTATAAGTGATGAGCGATTATCGTATTTTATTTACAAATCTCTCGTTCGGTACTAATTGATCGTTCACTGGATAATGGATCTTCCTTGGCGGGTCGTTTTGTGAAACTCTATACAAGTACAAGTTGGGTTAAGTATCTTGGGGAATATGATAGGTACGGGGTTCGCTCCAATAGAGGCGCCTATACGATCTGGCCTAATAATTATCACGTTAAGGCAGTTTACAATAGAATATGGAAATTAACTTGATCTATCTCGAGGGCATAATTTTGTAGAAGCTATATGCATCTTTAACAAAGTTATTTAGTAGGCCAAGACTTGTTACTTGGAGGACAGCAGTTAAAAAATGTCTTCTTAAGCGAAATAGGCATGCATATGATCATTTCACACAGTACTAGCTGACCCGACAAACTTCGTATTGCTACAAATTAAGCTGTGTTGTACATAAAGCGTGAATCTCGGATGACTTTGTCACAATCTCGAGTTTTGCGAGTTTCTGAGGAGTTCATGGGTGTTTTAATATACAAATTTTTCTCACCCCATTGCTTAGCCTGATAAAATAAAGCGGATAGCATTTAAATATTCGCCATCATTACAAGCCATTTCGCCGAATACCATTCTGCGGAACACCAATTCTCGGTTGACCATAACGCGGAATGTAGAGTTTCGCAGAATACCATTTCGCGAAAAACCTTACGCGGGATGTACCATTGCACGGAAAATCTTTTCGTAGAAACTACCATTTCGCAGGGTTGACCCAACTGAAGGAAAGTAATAGAGGTCAGTAATTTCTCGAGTTCGATTAGTTTTGAGTAACGCAAAAATTTCGGTTTTATTTGTATGAGAGTCCTTATCCCCCTACCACCCCCCATGGGTCTCAAACCATCATAAAAAAATGCC
The DNA here is from genome assembly GCF_943734655.1 of Sabethes cyaneus. Lineage (NCBI taxonomy): Eukaryota > Metazoa > Arthropoda > Insecta > Diptera > Culicidae > Sabethes > Sabethes cyaneus. The sequence goes on along the minus strand of NC_071354.1, from coordinate 19,636,669 downwards.
TGCTTCCAAAACCCCCCACATGCCAAATTTGTTTCCATTTGCTTGATTAGTTCTCTAGTTATGAGGATATTTGTATTTCATTTGTATAGGAGCCCCCCATTATTGAAGGGGAAGGGGACATAATTCCCCTCCTAAAGAGGGAAGGGGTCTCAAATCATCTTAAAAAAATTACTGCCTCCAAAACCCCCCACATGAAATTTGATTCCATTTGCTTGATTAGCTCTGGAGTTATAAGAAAATTTGTATTTCATTAGTATCGGAGCCCCCCCCCCCCCTAAAAAAGTTAGGGGTCCTAATTCAGCATAAAAAAATCATGCCTCCAAAAACACCCACATGCCAAATATGGTTCATTTGATTAATTAGTTCTCGAGTTATTAAGAAATTTGTATTTCATTTGTATTGGAGCCCCCTCCTAAAGTGGAGAGGGGTCTCAATTCACAATAGAAAAAATTCTAGTCTCCAAAAACATCCACATATCAAATTTGATTCCATTTGCTTGTTTAGTTCTAGAGTTATGAGAAATTTGTATTTCATTTGTATGAAAGCCCCCTCTCTTAAAAAGGAGAGGAGTCACAATTCCCCTTATAAAAAGGGGAGGGGTCTCAATTCACTATAGAAACAATTCTTGTCTCCAAAAACACCCACATGTCAAATTTTGTTTCATTTGCTTGATTAGTTCTCGAATTATGCATAAATTTGTGTTTCATTTGTATGGAAGCGATTAGTTTTTAAGTTACTCAAAAATTTCTATTTCATTTATATGAGAGTCTGCTCCCACTACCACAGCGGTGAGGGCCCAGCCAGCATTTTTATATGTATATAAAAGTTAAAAATCATCATTACGTACATATATACATGCTAATAAATCGTATTTGATACGCAAAATTGGCATATCCGTGGTATTTTGGAGGTGAGGTGATATACGTGATGAGGAATAAACGGATGCAAGCCCGACCCGCTCCGTACTGCAATACGATTCTGTACTGGATATCGTATATATGTCAGCTATTATCATTATATACGACTGAAAATCAACTTGGGCGGACTTTATTCAGCTTTAGTTACGATTCCGAATTTGTTAAGAGTTATTTACGATAATTTTCGGTTATTGATGTACGATTTGGTGCTAGCTGAGGCGGTCTCAAACCATCATTAAATAAATTCATGCCTCTAAGATCCCTCACATGCCAAATTTGGTTCTATTAGATTGATTAGTTATAGAGTTATGAGGAAATTTGTATTTCATTTGTATGGAAGTCCCCCCACTGAAAAGGGGGGGGGGGGTAGAGGGGTCATAATTCCTTGCCTAAAGAGGTTAAGGGTCTCAATTCACCATAGAAAAATCCTGCCTCTAAAAACACCCACATGCCAAATTTGATTCCATTTGCCCGATTAGTTCTTCGATTATGCAGAAATTTGTGTTTCATTTGTATGGGAGCCTGGGAGGGGCTCTTAGAGGGGTTCCTAACCTTCACAAGAACTTTTTCTTGCCCCAAAAGCACCTACATGCAAATTTTCACGGCGATTGGTTCAGTAGTTTTCGATTCTATAAGGAACACACGGACAGACAGACCGAAATTTGTGTTTCATTTGTATGACAGCCACCCTCTTAGTGGGGGGACACTATGGGCCAGAAATTAAAATTTCGGGACAAATATATTTGCGGTTAAACGGCAAGTCTCAGATCAATGTGGTCTGCGGCAACTTTTTGAATGAAAAAATGATGCATCTTTTGAAGAGGTCGTCCAATATTTAATCATTACTTAAACAATAATTTAAGTAATAACTTTCTGAGTAAACTTTTTTTCACCTTTTAGGTTTCAAAATATTAAATATAAACCAATTTCAAGTATTTTTTCTGAAGATATCAAACTTCTACCTGTTACCCATTTTCAGCAATAGACCTTTGTTTATAAACGACCCCTTAAATCACATTTCTTCTTGTGACATGTTTATTTCAACAGACAGCTCAATGTGATGTTCTAGACAACATTTTGCACATAAAAGAGGAATATTTTTGCTGAAGACTGTTATAACGCTTATTTATAATTATAATAAATATAACTGTTTTTAGTCTAAAAACCGTCTGATGAAAAATGTGTATTTTTTCAAGGGTGGTGTCTTCGAAGAAGTAAAATAATAAAATATAGCGCATCTTCCTGCACTATCAGGGTGACCATGAATTCACCTATTAGGGTGATACAAACTTTTGTTTTCTTAATTAATTTTTAAAAAAAGTTTTTTTCTCCAAAAGTTGCAGAACGTACTAAAATAAGCAACTTTGCTGAACAAAGTAACTATCTGTCTCTTACCGGTTGCAAAATATAATGATGTGTTAAAAAAGAGCACTTAGAAATCAATTACACTCAATAACTTTGCACACGATTATTTTATTGCTTTCAAAAGTTCTACAAAGTTATTCAGTATGCTGAAATACATATTTTCTGTGAAGACTGTTTGACGCTAGGACGCCTATTTATTAAGTTATAAAATGTATGAAAAAAAATCCGCACTATTCCCAGGTATTCCCAGGTATTCTCTGAAATACACATTTGGGAAGATAGCTTTCATAATTCCCTACAAATTGGTATGCAAACTAATTGCAGATACTTGCAGATGACTAAGATATTCGGATTTTTTATCAGACGGTTTTTAACCTAAAATCAGTTATATCTTATTAATTAATACAGAAAAAGCAAAACAGTCTTTAGCAAAAATATTTCTCTTTTATGTGCAAAATGTTGTCTAGAACATCACATTGAGCTGTCTGTTCAAATAAACATGTTACAGGAAGAAATGTGGTTTGAGGGGTCGTTTATAAACAAAGGTCTATTGCTGAAAATGGGTAAAAGGTAGAAGTTTGATATCTTCAGAAAAAATACTTGAAAATGGTTTATATTTAATATGTTGAAACCAAAAAGGTGAAAAAAAGTTTACTCAAAAAGTTATTACTTAAATTGTTGTTTAAGTAATGCTTAAATATTGGACGACCCCTTCAAAAGATGCATCATTTTTTCATTCAAAAAGTTGCCGCAGACCACATTGATCTGAGACTTGCCGTTTAACCGCAAATATATTTGTCCCGAAATTTTAATTTCTGGCCCATAGTGGGGGAGCCCATCATAAGAACCTTCTCCGGTCCCAAAAATGTAAATTTTCCACGCCGATCAGTTCAGTAGTTTTCGATTCTATAAGGAACATACGGACAGGCAGACAGTAATCCATTTTTATAGGTATAGATTTCATTATTTTGACATTTTGCGAAGATTCTTAGGTGGCTGGAATAACAAGGTTTGACATAAAGCAAATTGCGTCGTTTAAAAAAAAGTTCAGATTCAATTTTTAACCTCAAGCTAGAGGTGCTACTCGCAGATTGGCCACTTAGCGATGATGCCGAACGTACGCGATAGCTCGATCAGATTTTATATTTTATATTTATATTGTTCAATAATTCATCTGACGCTGTTGTCTACATGAATAAAAACACTACTAACTAACTTAATTAAAGGCTCTTGAGTCTTGAGAGCAGCTGTTGTTCTTTGAATTTACTACATGAAACATGGAAATCAAAATAATTGCGTACACTGTTAAACAAACAACACATAACACAAATGGGTTCATTCTGGCCATATTCGGTGCGTCTAAAGTCTAGTCGAAGAAACTCTCTATTTCGTAGAAAACTTGGGGTGGCACTGATGTTGATTTGAGCCAGGATCGCTGGGTAATCTAATTCGCCGACTAAAACCTTTCTGATGAAGAGGACTCTTTCAATTTTCCGTCGTCTTTCCAAAGTGTCCATATGCAACAAACGACAGCGGTCTTGATACGGAGGCAGATCGTATTTGTTTCTCCATGGGATATATTTAAGCACGTATCGAACGAATCTACGCTGGATGGCTTCCAATCTGGACGACCAAATACCTGAATAAGGGCTCCACACTACAGCTGCGTATTCAATTACGGATTGCACAAGGGAGTAGTAAAGAGCGCGCAGGCAATATGGATCCTGAAATTCCTTGGTGACTCGAAAGATAAATCCCATGTTTTTATTGGCCTTCGCTATTATGTACGAGTAATGCTCACGGAACGAGAGCTTCTCATCCAGGCGTACGCCAAGGTCTTTGATAACTGAGACTCTATCCAGTGACTCGCCATCGATAGTGTAGCTCCATTGAACCGGTTGTTTTTTGCGGTTGAAAGAGATGACCGAGCATTTACGCACACTGATGAGGAGCTCGTTCGTTTTACACCAGTCGACGAAGTTGTTGAGAAGCCTTTGAAACTCGCTACAAACTTCATTAGACTTTATACTGAGGAAGATCTTCAAATCATCCGCATACTAAAGTCTGCATCCTTGAGGTAACACAGCCAAGAAGCACGCGAGATTTCGTGATGATAGTTCTATTCCTTTCCACGTTTGCACTTCCTTCCATGGCGATGTTGAATAGCAGGTTAGAGAGTGCATCCCCTTGGTCCAACGTCTATCCAACGTCACGAAAGCGGCTGAGGTATCATCCGCTATTCTAACGCTTGATTTGGACCCATCCAGCTTCACACGAATCAGCGTAACTAGTTTCGTCCGAAAACCATGTTCTAGCATTATGTGCCACAGCTCATTTCGTTTGACTGAATCGCACGCCGCCTTCAAGTCCACAAACAGATGATGCGTCTGCAAGTTGTACTCTCGGAACTTGTCTAGAAACTGACGCAGGGTAAACATATGATTCGTCGTGGAGCGACCCTCACGAAAACCAGCTTGGAAGTGCCTTAAAAATTAGCTTTTCTCCCTTAGCACTTAACACTTTTATCGAAGCACTCAAAGCACGCGTTTTTGCAGAAGGGCGTAAGTCTTTAGAACCTTTGCTGGTTAAGTTATCACCAGCCACATGGCTCAACAATTCTAGCTGAATTGACTGCCAGCAGTAATGAACTGCTGATATTTTTTGAAATGGTGGTTCTACAATTGATGAAGGGACGGTAGGGGAAAGTAATGAAAACTTTTTGGAGAGGCGGGTAAAGAGCGGGAAAGTGAGGGGGAGGTTATTGGTAGCTACGCTTAACAAGTAGTCGTTATAACTCCTACCTTTTGTCCAATGCTGGAAGGTGCATGGATCGAACCAAGCTATAATCTAAGATTGTAACCGGATTTGAACCCACAACACCCGCCAGGGCATGTGTACCTATGAACCGCAGAGGCGCTGGATAAAAGGAGTCTGCACAAACCCCCTTATTAACCGTAACAACATGGGTTGGGCTATTTTTAGACACAAATTGTGCCTCTTCCTCCACCTACTGTAGAGACCACCGACCGAGAAGTTTTGATCTAACTCGTTTTTACTTTCAGGACGATGACACTACGATTTGCAGGCCCTTTGCAGGTCCTTACGATTTGCAAGTGTCAGCGTGTTAGCCGCGATTCTCAGCGCGGATTCTCGGGGAAAGGCTCCGTTCCTATGAAATAGACTAAACTCGTGTTTTTAATCTTTGACCTTGAAATGCGGTCAGACATTAATGTTAATAAAAAAAAGAAAAAAAAATATGAATATTAATGCCTGACCGCATTTCAAGGTCAAAGACTGAAAAACACGAGTTAGGTCAGCTTCATGGAAAACGCATTTCTGAAAGGCCTCGTCCTCTAAAAATGCGATGTGCGTTCTACGGCGGAAGAGGTCTTGCGTTGTGTTGAAGTCAACGGCCACGCCGAGGCACTATGATTGGGAGGGGATACTGAATATTTTGACAGGATGGACAGAAGAAGGCTAGGATAACATGCCTAGTACAGCTTTTTTTACATAAATTAATTACAGAATAACGTAAGTTGAAAACAAAATCAAAAACCATGCTTTTAAGTTTGCTGAATAGTACGTTAAGAAAAAAAACTTTCAAATGGACAAACGAGGGGAGAGACTGTTGCACCCAGGAGGTGGGGAGTAAGAAATTGTTTTTTTTGTTTTGAGTAAGACGAAACATTTACATTTCATTCCACCTCTCATAATGGAGACGACTTGTGAAATTCATCATTTTGCAAGGATCACAATGTGAAATTTCGGGCCCTTCAATTTCTCTCATACACAACAAAAATCACCAATCATCATTACAACCATATTGCCACTTTTATCCCGGTCATTCGCTGTCATTAGCTGGTGACTTATCAATTTCAAGCATGATTCACACTCGTATGGTGGTTTTGTGTTTGCTTCAGTTTTCGTAATATGACATCGAACGGAGCACAAAGGTCGCCATCGTTTAGATTATGATTGGCCTAGCCACCAGATAGACTTTCCTTTCCCTTCCGGCGCGGACGGCCGTTGTACACGACGCGTCACATGCCATGACAAGTGTTTGTCGAAATGATTAAGACTGCATGGGTTTTGGTTTACAAGATAAGATACCGAGCTTGACAATCAGTCTCGCGGTAGCTTCGATAAACACCGCAATCTCTTCGTAGATATCAAAGACATGATAAGACCGCCTTCAGAGTGTGCCACTTGATGAAGGTTTACTTGGCATCTGAAACCGTTGAAAATCAGAGAACAAACTAATTGGATTACTGAGTACTGCACTGCACACAGTACCACATCGGTGCATGCAATGTAGCAGGAAAATTGATATGGCTTGAGTTCATCAAAGCAGAGGATTGTTGAACATTATTTCGACCGCCTTTGAGCCCACAAGCAACTTTCCTCCTTGATCGACTAAGGCAACAAAAATAAATATATTATTCTTATCAGTAACCGAAGACTGAGGTTTTCTTGGACAATCATTACCAGGTTCAAAATAGCCAGCGAGTTAAAGCTGGGTTTTAATCTCTGCTTCATTTCTATATTGTTGCTAACCTTTTCGATAACCTCTTACCAGGACCTATCTGGCCGTAAGCATTAAGCGTTCGTTTCTAATCACTCTGACTGAAAACTTAATTGTAGAGTGACTAGCAACAATTGAAATCGACGCGATCAGCGCAAAATAATATTGCAAAACAAGCATCTTTATTAAGTTGAATCTAAAACGTTCAATTTTGTTTATAATTTCAATCACAACACAATACCCGTACCTTTAGCACAAAGATACAAATATTGATAAGCTGAAACAATAAATCAAACTTGCGCAACCTTCATATCACGTCCTCGTCGCCACACTCTCTGCTAGGGCAGAGTGAGATTTGGTCTCACCAAATTGTTTACGGTTCATAATTCCGGATTGTTTGTAAAAGTGATCACCAGTGCAGTGGCTGAATGTCAGTGAGACAATGAAATAACCACAATTTTTAAACCATCCCGCTAAACTTAAGCGGCAAATTATTTTAGGAAATCAGAAATACGAGAATAAGACAGTATGTACATCAAATTGGTTTCGGACTTCACATTTATTTTATTACCAAGATGTAGTAAAAGATATAATTGCCGTCGCCGCCGCCATTACCCAGACCAAAGCGCGCATTAATCGGCGCAGGCAATCAGAAAGTGAAATTCAACTACAGAGGACAAAGTAAGCTAAAATACTGTACTTACTTCGTAGAATTTCCGACGAGAGTGAGAGTTTGTTTCACACATCAAAAAAGCGCTGGCAGCTGCCGGATCTACTAGGAACTAACTAGGTGGACGGTGTGGCGGGCGAAACGAATTTGGCAGTGGGTGGTGGCGATGAGCGGGTTTAAAAATAGTGAGCAAATTTGCGACACTTTATTTTCGGCAAGAAAGTACGGTACGTGTGACTCTGACTAGTCCGTTCTTGTGCTTTGATTCCAACAGCTAACATGTACATACACAAAATTCAGATTTCACATTTGTTTGTTTCGCTCTTGCTTGGAATGCGAGTTCGGCATCTGAGATTTTCTGGTGACAATCGCGAGTGAGTGAACGAGAAGTCTCGCCGTTGTGGTTTTCGTTTTTTGTCTGATTAGTTGTTTACCACCGATCCATTGTATTGAGTTGAGTAAATTTGGTGGAACCAAATACTGTAACTGTATTTTGTGGAAATCAAAAATTGAATGAACTAGGAAACATGATATTACTTACTTAGTTGGCTTGTTTTCCTATGATAAAGCCTGATGGACAATCGGCTCTCCAACGGTTTTGTAGCTCAAGTGTGGGTAGCAGCCGCATTGACCGCTACCCAGACGTCCGAGCTGGAACACATCCTTTGGACTAAGTTTTCCAGAGTAGTGTCCTATCCGTTCACTGCCAACATGATGCTTCTAGCGCCCGCGAAACGAGGGCATATGAAGAAAGCATGTTCAGCAGTTTCCTCTACATCCACGCATTCGTGGCACGCGGGGGACTCCGCATGCCAACAAGTTTGGATACAGATACTGTCTAAAACAACCATGCCTGACAGAGTCTGTGTCAGGTGTAAGTTGACTTCGCCGTGGCGCCTGTTGACCTACCCGGATAGTACCGGGATAAATCGATGTGTCCACCGGCCTTTTGTGGAATTAAACCATGCCCGCTGCCATGTGGTCATCGAGGCCGATCTTGTGGTACTCTGTACGCCTATAGTTCCAAGTTGGTTTAAGCACTCTACGTCCTAGCTGATGATGATGCCAATATGTATCATACCCGCTAAGACGCAGATTGCATCATGTGAAACTGTGCGACACGCACTCGCCACTCTCAAGCACATGAGACGATAGGTACTTTCCAGCTCACCTAGGTAGCTTTTGGTTCCTAACACCTTTGACTACACCGGCCCGCCATACCTAAGTATGGACTGGACCACATCGGCTGACTATTTCGCTTGCTGCCATATACCGCAGAGCTATCAGACATCATGCGACACAATGCCGAAATAGCTGTGGAAGCCCTCTTGCAGGCATAGTCGACGTGACTCCCGAGCTTGAGCTTATCGTCGGCCATAACTCCAAGGAGTTTTAAGGACCGCGTTGACGAAATAGTGCAGTCCCCGACGCTGATCTTTGCTTGCTGCACCGACTTGCGGTTGTTCACCACGATAACTCCCGTTTTATGATGCGCAAGCTCCAGTTTCCTGGATTGCATCCAATCTTCAACAATGCTTATAGAGTGGGAATGGGCAGCCGTCAACTCAACCTCTCTGATAGATTCACCGTAGACTTCCAAGGTGATGTCGTCCGCAAAGCCGATAAATACCACCCCTCCCGGGAACTTTAGCTCGAATACCTCGTCATACATGACGTTCCACAATACCGGGCCTAGTATGGAACCTTGCGGAACCCCTGGGGTGATTGGAATGCACTTCTGACCCTTCTCCGTGTTGTAGCATAGCACACGATTCTGTAAATAATTTTCCAGAATCCTGTACAGCGACACCGGCACCTGGACGTGGAATTGGCTACCCAACTAGCGCTATTAAACGCATTTCTTACGTCGAGCGTGTCATCTGCGCAATAGCGGATACCCGTCCTCTTACGCTCGATTGCCACCTCGGCTGTCTTAGTGACAGACAAGATGGAATCCACCGTAGATTTGCCTTTACGGAAGCCGAATTGGTTCCTTAACAGACCCTTTGTACCCTCCGTGTACTGTACGAGTCTGTTAAGGCTACCCTTTTCAGCACCTTGCCGGCAGTATCGAGCAGACAGATCGGCCTATATGACGAGGGGACACCCGGAGGTTTTCCCGGCTTCGGCAATAGAACTAGGTTCTGTCGCTTCCATCTCCGGGAAGTGGCCATCTTCCAGGCATCTCATTACTGTTCCGAATAACTCGGGAGCCTCCAAAATAGCCGCTTTAATGACCAAATTTAGGGATTTAGCAATCTCAATGAGTTCTTCGTTCGTAACCGTCGCTTCCTCCCCGACCTCTAAGCCGCAGTCGCCCACGTTAGTTTGGATGTTCGGCATGGAGGCCGACCATCTTACGCTATGGTCTGAGATACTGGAACGTCGGCCGTGGGACGACTCAGCAGTCCGAGGTTAGGGCCTTGGCTCGTAGCGAGGAAAGGGACCCTCGATGATCCGCTCCAGCATCTCTGGTGATCGCTCTGCTGGCGCCATCATGCCCTTGGTCTTTGCCATTACGACCCTGTAGACATCCCCCCACGGGTTCCCATTGGCACTAGCACATAACCTTTCAAAGCAGGCTCGCTTGCTAGCTTTTATCCTACTCTTAAGCGCTGCGCGTGCAGCAACAAGTGCTACTCGAGATTCTGCCCTGCCTTCGTCCGAACGAGCTCTTTGCATAATTCTCCTCGCACGAAAGCACGCTCCGCGGAGTTCCGCAATTTCTTCTGTCCACCAGTAAGCCGGTGACCTACCATACCTAGGTCGGCACACGCTCGCGACAGTACTTCAACCAAATGATCTGCGTTCAGATCGGGCATATTGCGATCACCGCACTCTCTTCGGATCGCTACCACAAATACTTCGGGGTCGAAGTCTCTTTATCTGACCGACACTATAGCGGATCGCCTGATGGTCACTGTGAGTGTAGCCATTGTCTACCCTCCAGTCTTCTATCAGACGTCATCGTCTGACGTCTGACACGTCAATATTGACTCCGAACCGTTTCTACTGAATGTACTTGTGGTGCCGACGTTGGCCAAATCTACGTTGAGCTTTGCCAGAGCCTCCAACAGAATCCGACTTCTATGGTTCGTGCTACGACTTCCCCACTCTACCGCCCAAGCGTTAAAGTCACCTGCCACAACCACCGGTCTTAGACCAGTCAGCACAACTGATACTCGGTCTACCATCCGCGTGAACTGCTTGATAGACCATCTCAGCGGAGCATAACAGCTGCAGTAGAACACTATACACACTTTGGCAACCGCAAATCTCTCGTCTGCGATTGACACAACCTCTAGAACCGGGAACCTGCTTGTCGTCCATATAGCCGCCGTCCCGGACCTATCCGAGACCCAGTTACCGTTTCCGGCAGGGACGCGATATGGGTCCGAGCTGATGGCAATGTCCATTGCCGACTCGGAAACTGCTTGGTGTAGGAGCTGCTGAGCAGTGCTGCAGTGGTTCAAGTTGAGTTGTGCCACTTGTACTATGATCGAGGCTTGGTCGTCGGCACTCCAGCCTCCCATTACGTGCTTTGCGTCCCGTTTACCGGTACAGAACAAGCACTTTGGCGGCTCCGCGCAATCCCTTGATTTATGGCCAGCCCTGCCACATCTCCTGCACAATTGACTCCTATCTGGCCCCTTGCCCGTGCTAGAAGCACCGGAAGCAAGTCTCCGACTGCTTGAGCACGCTCAGTGGGCATACCGACCACCCCACTTTTAGACTATCAGCTTTCAGGACTTCGTTTCCGACCGCCAGCGAGAGTCGCATGGTGGCTACCTGGGTCCCAACAGGACCCCTTTACAGGCGAACCGCCTCGGTTGCCACCGCCACTCCACTTTGCTCTTTGAGAGCCTGTACGACCTCGCACACATCGGTAATCTCATCCAGGTTTTTAAGCTGGAGAGTCATTTCTGGCGTGAGAGCACGTACCTGCACTCCCTCCCCGAGCACTCCTTCCGCAACCGACTTGAATGCGGAACTATTTCTGGTGGCGTCCTTCTTTAACTCGAGGAACATTTCGCCAGAGCGTGAGTGGCGGATGCTCCGCACGTCCGCGCCCAGATCCCCGAGTAGGGCATCTTCTCTCATGGCCTTCAAAACCTCCGAGTATTTCGACTCGTCGGTTTTCAGGATTAGAGCGTCGCCCTTCTTCATTCGTTTCTTTGTCGGTTTAGGTGGAGCTTAACTTCGATCCACGGGTCAACCGTCTTGGTGCTTACCGCTGGTTGATCGACTGCGTTCGCCATAGAACTGTGCGAGTGCATGGTTCATCCTCCGCTTCCATATTCCGTTCTCTTGAACGCCACCGAGAATCGTTCTTAGCACTGGTCTTTCGAAAACTTTGAGCATTCGCAGGTCCTTTTCGAGCATTGTCCACGTTTCATGCCCGTAGAGAACAACCGGTCTAATGAGCGTCTTGTATTAGGGTGACAGCGATGCTTCGTCCGACACGTGCCAGTACTGTATTTTGCCCGAAATTACTGGACTGCACAGCGTCAGGTCCAAGACATCCTCCCTGATAGCATTTATGAATGTTGGTTCATTGCCTCTATTAGTAATATCGATATGCGGCATCACAGCGGATGATAGTCTTTGTTGACTTCCCTGCAGTATTCTACAAACGCCGCAGCCTCTTGAGTGGGAGTCTCAGGACAATCACCAGGAAAGTAGACCGATGCTATGATCGATGATGCTAATATCGGATTTTCCCCTGGCAGTTGGTACCTCAACTTTGATCGCGACGATGTCTCGTTTGATGAACTCTGTATTGGGAAAACAATTAATATTTGCATTAACCAAGACAGCAGCTCTCGGAGAGTCATGCTTGTCATCATAGTATAATTTACATGTTCTTGTTTGAATACCTTGTATTCTTCCTTTGTAGACCTAGGGCTCTTGAATCAAGGCCAAGTCCACAGCATCTTTGATCAACCTCCTGGAAAGTATGCCGGATGCAACACCCTAGTGTTCTGCATTTTTGTGAATTTTCCGCTCACTAGTATTTGGGAGAGACGGAATCCCTGGAGTTTTAGGCCTCATGGTGGCAGTGGTTTCTTACTAGTTACTACCAGTACCCGAACTCGGTTTGGATCGAGGGGGGAGCTGGCTTCGACTGGTTTCGCCTTTCCCACGGATCTTACCGGAGTTTCCTGGGTCACTTGTGGAGACCACTGTTTTGGTTCCACTCGGCCCTGGCACCGCCAGACTGTCAAGATCCATGGGCATGGGAGACTCACCTCGATGAGTCTTCTCTTTACCAGAATCACTGTTGGGAGCCATTTGAGCGTTCTGTGGAACCTCCTGTGGAACCATGGATCCCCTGGTTGTCAGGATTCTTGGAGTTTTAAGACTCAGCGCCAGCGGACCCTTGATTCACTTTGACTTCGCTAATACTGGCCTCAGAAATTTTTGCCTCCATAGACTGACTTGTGATTTGACGTTGCCTCGGAGTTGTTCTCCTCAGCTGGGTTTCGCCAAACCGAAAATTTATGATGAAGTTCCTACAAAGCCAGTTATTAGATTCAAACACAATGCATCAATTTTTAATGCGATGCGGAAAATTGACAGAAAATCAATGGAAAAACTGTTAAATTTCTGCAACGTATTAAAAAAAGTATGCATTGTGTTTGTACCAAAATCGAAGCAAGGTGATTATGCCATGGCTGTTTGTAAGTGTATTGGTGAGGTTTTGCAATACAGTGGGATTTCGATTTGACCATAGTTCGATCTCGGCATGCCTCGATTTTGGCAGCAAAAGTATTCGTTTTTGTCAACACAAAATATTTTACTTCCAAATAAAGGGTAACCAACCTATTTTGGACCCCATCAGCAGCTGTACATAATTTGGACACTTCCATTTGATTTTGCTGTAAGTGTCCAAATTATGTACAGCTGCTGAAGGGGTCCAAAATACGTTGGTTACCCTACTTGTGCTTAAACAATGACTTCTCAATTTCCTACATGTTCAACGAAAAATCAATGCTTTGCTAATGCAAGAAAATCTTTTTGGTTATAGAATGTTTCGAAAGGTAATAAATAGCACAGACAAACAGACATAACTCTTGGAAGAAAAATCAGCAAAAATTATAGTACCTCACATTTAGCCTGAACACCAGCACTCTCTATGATCGACATTCCCAAATATCAAATAGCAACATGGGTATCCCTCAAAGTAGCAAGTATTTTTTATGGGGAATTCCCCTTCTTTCGTCAAAAAGCGCCACTTTGACCATAACGAAGACATTCCCAACTAAGAACAAATTTAAAATGACGGTTTAATCGGTACGAAGAATGGGAAACGAGTGTTACGTCTGTTTGTCTGTGATAATAGTATCATTGCCGTAGGATTACGTCTTATTACAGGGTTTAAATACAAATTGATAGCAATGTTTAGCGCATTAATAGTTTCATATCAATTCGATTAATACGTGGTTGATTCGGTGACAACAATGTTGGACTCGATATTATTATAGCAATATAAAGTAAAATCACAGACAAACAGACATAACACTCGTTTTCCATTTTTCGTACCGATTAAACCGTCGTTTCAAATTTCGGCTTAGTAGGGAATGTATCCGTTTTGGTCAAAGTGGCGCTCTTTGACGAAAGAAGGGGAATTCCCCATAAAAAATACTTGCTACTTCGAGAGATACTCCTGTTGGTATTTGATGTTTGGAAATGTCTATCATAGATGGTGCTGGTGTTCAGGCTAAATGTGAGGTACGATATTTTTTGTTGATTTTCCTTCCAAGAGTTATGTCTGTTTGTTTGTGGTGAAATACTACTGTCTATAAAAAGGTTTTTTATAACAACCTCAAAATGCATTAGATTCAGTCCATTAACGGTTCTCATAAGTCTTAGTTAATACTGCACTTCGCTTTAACTGTTTTCTTTTCAAGGTAGCAAACATCTAAATCCCCAAAAAAAATCTTACTTCTAGACTCTACCGGCTGCTTCTGCAGACAACGACAACACATTCATATAGTGTCGTAAGGAGTACGAAAGTGTACTAACAACATTGTCAGTAGTAGAATAAAGAAAAACAATCATCCGACTCGAGGCGTAATACCTCATTCCGATGGTGGTGGTGACAAAAAAGACCGGCTAGCCAACTGCGCAGGGTGCACATGCGCCGAGGACACGACAACCGCGAGGCACTGGCTGCTGTCTGGCTGAGCACTGTGCCGTGATGGCGTAAGGCAGTGAGCGAGCGCTTCTGCCAGATTTCGAATCTTCTGAAATCACTTAATTATAGAATGATTGACAGACGGAGTCGCAGTCGCAACATGGACTCGCACGGACCAGGAAAATGGGCAAATCCAACCAAAACGGCAAACGCATTCAAATACGCACTCACGCACGCACGCACGCACGAATGAACGAATGACAAATCATCGAGATGAGGCTGCATTTCTGACACCAACGAAGAAGCAATGAAGTGTCAGAATCGCGCCTGTCACGCGCATGCGTCACACGTTCACTGCGCGCTGCCCCGATGACTTGGGCCCATGGATTGCAGAACACACCGAGAACGAAGAGGGAAAAAAGATAAAAACCAGCGAAACCGGTGCGGCACGGTGGTGATATCGATGGTACGCGCAGCGGACGCGTGGCGGCGCCCTCGGTAACGGCCAATTTTTGCGCTGTTTATTTACACACATCAATTAAATTGCATTAGCTCGGTTTCCGATCAACGGAGACCACTGGATCGTATCGGTCACTTTCGAAAGCGGTCGTCAGCGGGCCAATGTCCACCGCGCGAAGTGAGCAGCGTATAAATGAGACAACGAAACCTAGAGGACACGTGTAAAGCTAAGTCACTCTTCCGTCGCATTCACTCTCCCGCTTAAGTCGCCCGCTTATCGCAAACTGCTGCCTTTGGCCACTGTCTTGCTTCTTCTCTTTCTCAGTCGGTTTACCTCTCCGCCACAGAGCGAGACCACGGGTTAAACGTGCCAGTTCATATCCTCTCCTACTCACTCTCACTTTCACCACGAAGCCAAGCATTTCCTTATCGCTGTGTTTTATTTGTAGCTCTTTCTCTTTCACCTCCCCACCCGCTTTCCGCAGCCGCTCTTCGTCCATCCAGAAGATAATTTGAATTTTTGAAGAAGCACATTTTCCTTTGCAGCGCACCAGTCGCCGCAGTTAGACATCAGTCTTATTTTAAGTCGCTCGCGCGCGCATCGTGCCTTTCGCGTTCCGCTGTCGTAACACTCAGGAGTTCAGAAGCTGATGTAATGGAAGTGCCTCAACGTGGTCTAGAGCTTGGGAGAAGGGTTCTACCGAAGGATTCACCGCAGTTCCAGCTGGAATGGCAACAACCGTGGAATATTAGCAGTGCTGGAAAAACCGACTTCACAGAAACTCGGAGTCGTCTGGAGCAGAACAATCACGGAGCTGCCGGATGTAGGGTGTCTGTTCACATCTTACCGGGCAGCATTAGATATTTTTGAAATATTTCTAATACTGTCAGGTAAAGATGTCGTCCGAACCCGATGCCTTCAAAAATTTCCTCGAAATTAAGTGAAAAATCAACGGCTTTTTTTTCGTTCGTTCGTTCGTTCGGTTCGGAGTTCGAGGAAGAAGGCCATTTCTCCGTCTGGCCAAATGTTGGCTCCTCCAGTTCTCAGTGTATTGGTGATAAGTGAAATGTGATACGTGTGATGAAGATTATTATTCGCTGGTTTCAGTGGATACGCGAGAAATGCCACAATGACAAGTTTGTTGGGTCGATTTGTGATAAGAACGGGGTTCCGTCACTGATTTATGGAACACTTCCTGCTGTACGATTTGGTATGGTTTGATCTGAAAACTCTCCCGCGAGCGTGTGGAGAAATTAATGTTGTTCTGAACTGCTGGAGAAACGCTTGTGACCAAGTCAAGTCGTGCACGTGTGTGTTAGAGAGCGAAGGAACAATATCTGAAGTGTTGAACCACTAGGCACAGTCAGGAACAGCAGGGGGCAAACATATGTGCGTGGACCTACGAGAAGTATAAAAAGCCTCAACAGCAGCAAAACGGGCCAGCAGAAGTGTAGGAGAGGAGCAAAAAAAAACGACCAAGCATCAGGCGTGTACACAGTGCGAAGCATAATTGGTTAAATTGATATGATTTTTGTTTGGCTTCTTTGGCCGGGCTGGAGAAGCCGCGTGCGATTGCGGTTTGCGGCAGCGATTGCGATTGCGATGCGATGCGATGTGTTGAACGAGGAGAAAATTCGTTTTCTGAAAGCGATATACCGCAACCGGGCTCGTATCTCGTATAGATGTGCATTTAATTGAACAAATTATTATTGGCGAGATAGTTTCGCTGGTTTCTATGATCACACACACTCACACACACATACACAGGAACATTTACAGTCTCACGCTTGACGCCAAATATTTGTGGCTATTGGCGAGGAGTGAAGAAGAAATTTTGAAACCGGAAAAAACAGAAACATTTCAATTTTGTTTTCTAATTAATCATGTATCAACTTGTCTAATAGTGAGATGAAAGTTCAAGTGAAATTTGATAAATATTATGATAAGTATTTTCCTTTTCTTCGTAGATAAGCTTATTTATGACACTAATTGGACGTTATAATTTTTATTATGTTCACCAAACAACACAATATATCAAAAACCGATTCTAATATACTTTGATGAAACGTTTCCTACTAATCAAAACTGATATTTGCATACGTAGGACTACTTTGATTTTAATTGAGACATGAGCTGTGACTAGCCAGATCACTTTTGTTGATGTGACTAATTCAACCAACTAGGGTGGTTGACCCTCTTCATCATAGCTAAACACGATGCATACATTATTTCGCGTGTTTTCGAAGGTATTCTATCTGTAACTATCCAATTTTTGGCACAAGATTAACCCTACACTTTTTGTCTGTACATGTACACCCATTTGGACAGATAAAATGTTTCGTAACTTATATTAATTAGTGAAATAATTTTTCATATTCCAGCGGGACACGGAAACTGCCTTCGTCATACGCAAGATTTCTTTCGTCTGTCATGCAGAGACAGCAATCCTTTACAAAAAATTTTTTATGTATTTGTTGCGACGTGTACACGAGCTATCCAACTTCCACAGAAAAGTGGAAGTACTTTGAATCACAGCTCAAAATTTCAAGTAGCTGCTCCAAGTGATAAGCCGATTTTCCTCCTCCTATTCAAAATAAGTAGAAAAATCAAGATAGTTTTTAGTTTTTGAAAAAACATTGGAAAAATAATGAGTTTCTTACATTATCATTTGTCGATAGCGAAAAGACGATCCATAAATATTGATGCTCAGTAAAATTTTGAATCTTATTGGTTTCAAAATTTGTTGTACTTAATACTATTTTTCAGCGCATATGACGGGGTAGACGAAGGCCCGTCATAAAGGAAGATATCCAACACCCTGCTAGAAAAGCGAGAAAGCATGTGCTTACAGAACATTGCTAATTCAGGAATCGATTTTAATAGAATTCAAAATAAAATTGATGATAAAGTTGTATTTTGTATTTTTCAGTGTGTCTGGAAAAAGGTACATTTAGACTTAGTAAGCACATGTTAGTCCTCCAGAAAATATTATTTAATATTAATCAACAAATGAAAGAGAGAATTGTTCTATTCATGCGAAGAAATAAACCCGCTTGTAACCGGTGCTTGTTAAATGCTGATTAGATTTGACGCTTTATTTTTACGTCATATATTGGTTTATTTAGTGACATGCCTACCGTCTATATTATATGTTTTGTTATCATCGTGACTCGCCAAGTGCTCCTGTCTTACGCAGACAAGAGGATTACAGAAGACGAATGCAACAATCGTGCTGGAGGGTTTTCTTTCGTTGTTACTGTAATTGCCTTTGACAAATGTAATGAGTGTAGATACTTGAGTTTTTTTTACAATAGGTATTTTATTGATTGAACATTTTAATCGTGTGTTCATTTTTCCCAAATGAATTCCACTTTCTGAAGGAAGTTTTCGAGCCCGAATGACAAGTATCAAATTTAATGTACGAACTAATTTATTTATTCAGCTCACCTCTATGCTTTAGCTCTGTTCGTTTATTTCACACGACTCATTTGCATTGATATAACGACGTGGCTTTCTTTTTTTAACAAATGTCAATGTTATTTGGAAAAGAGGTGTACATTTTTTATAACGTCGTCTACTGGTCTAGTGTGAGAAATTGAAAGCAAAATATTACCGTGAACGCAGGTAATTCCCATCAGCTCCTAATTCCGATCACTCAACTAAAGTAGTCGATTTTTAGAAGATTGAATCAAAACCCATGGTTAATGGTAATCCTCATGATCAAAGCTTGCCCTTAAACCATGAATTTCAATTCAATCTTTTAAAAATTAGCTACGTCGGTTGAGTGATCGGAATTACCTGCGTTCACGGAAACCCTCTAACAGGTAAATCCGTCTGTAGACGGCCTTCGCTTTTGGAGCTTCAGAATCATATACAAAACTTGTTTTGAATTAGTATTATGAAAAAAATGTTCAGAACAGATTTCTTGACATTCTGATATAACTATCACAACATTTTCACGATGTGTTCATGAGTTAGGTTTACGGACCCTCTTCGTCATACATAAACACAATCCATCTTTATTGCGAGTATTTATAAGAATTAATCCACAAGTACTCAAGTTTTTTACACCAGAAAAATCTGACACATCTTGCTTGTACATGTATATCCATTTAGCCTGAAAAAATATTTCGGAACTTACATTTCTCAGTGGAACAATTTTTCATGCTCCAGCGGAAGTTCGTCATACGAAAATTCACTTCGTCATAAGGAAGAAAATCTATGCATGTATTCTTTGAACCGTGTGCAAGAGCTACCCAACTACTATAAAAAGAGTGGAAATAGTTTAAATCAAAATTTCAATTTATCTGAATTGAAAAAAAACTTGCACAAAATGAAAAAATCAATCTCACATTCAACGTAAATTGAAATGCATATAAAGAATATGAATCACGTAACAATAAGCACATATATTTTTCGGTTAAATAAAACGTAGCCCAAACCATTTTAAAGATATACTTTTACTTCATACCAAATGTAATAAATTACCCTACATGTATGCAACGCATGCCACGATATTTTATTATGCGAAATAACACATAATTTTATATACTTTGCGATGTTCCATTTATGTAGGGTATGTTATCCTATAGTGGACCCTTTACCTATAATGGACACCGGGTACAGTTTCGGTGTTTATTAACTTGTACTTCTTATTTTCGAGGATATATGTCATGAAACAGAAAGTACTAAACATGCCATACAGTTCAGATTACAAAGTTTCAGTCGTATTTGATGATTAATACCTTAAAATCGACATTTTCAACAAGTGAGGGTCCATTATACGGTTAAAAATGCAAAATATGTCGCTTCAGTGGACCCTCGTCATGCAAAATGCACTAGAATTCCTATAATAGACCCGGTCGCTATCCATAAAAGGAACACGGATATTCTTATTTGTTTAAAAAAATGTGTAAAATGTAGAGATTTGCAAACATAAATTGATATTTTTTAACGTTAATCGAAAGTTACTCGTATTGTAAGTGCCATCTGTTGCGTGTTTGGCGTTACCAGTTCAAAACAATTCATGTAAGAAAGCCACTCAAGTACTGAATGGTCCACTAATGGTTAATTTACCCTACGCGTCAAAAAACGTACATTTACAAAAATTTTTCGACGTGTGTGGGTAGACCATTAGATATGGAAAACAAAAAGCAGAAATTAGACTTTTTTTACTTCTTACTTACGTTGGGAAAATCTTTTTCCAGATAATATCGATTGCTGAGCAAACTAGCGTATATTTCCATAAAACAAATTATTCCATGATGTTTCTATAAATTTTCGAGGTAAGCGATTCCTAGAAAAAAAGTAAATTTCTCTTGGAGCTATTGAATAAATATTGTTTTAGTTTATAAACCCATCAGCTATGCCCATGTACAAAAAATCTTGAAATTAAACTAGTAATTTCAATTTTTATAAGAAAATGTAAAATGAAAATGTCAATGGGGGGCTCCGTAGCCGCAAGGTTACCGAGCCTGCTTTGACAAGCGAGTGGTCGTGGATTCGAATCTTAGTAGGACCAGGCCATTCGATGTCAAGTGACTTTAGCATGGGTTTATTCTCAGGCCCCTCATTTACTCTTCCTTCATGCTAAATTCTACATGACCTCAACAAAAGCACTCTTGACAGTGCAAAAAGCCACTCTTATAGTTAAATGTACTGGTCAGCCTCGCCAGGGATTGGCGACAGTAGTGGCGTTGAGGAGCAAGGTGGGCAAAGTAGAGCTAGCCTTGAAGGAAGGGTAAATCTCACTACACACAAGCACGCATTAAATTTAATAGGCATATCGCTCATTCAATAACGATTATAGCACAAAATGCAGTGTATGTTATACAGCAAACACCCGGGCGATATCACAATAGATCAACGATACTGATCGCAGTGATGAGTCCATACAGGAAAAAAAATCTTTTTGTTTCTATTTCGTTACAATACCAAAACTATCCTTGGTTATCATTCATATGTTTATATCAAGCAAATATGTCGTTAAAGACTAGTAACGGGTGGCAACTAAAATTTTGGAATTTTTTTCTCAAGCTGTCAAAAAAGGCAAAGATATATGAAGAAGATCTGATTAACCGAAATTAAAGATACATTATCCATTGTTCAAAAAAAAAATTAAAATGTACAAAAAATGTACATTTGAAAACGGTCCGTATTAGGCTGTTCGGAGAAGCTTTCGTTTGACGTCGAAACAGGAGCGTTGTACGGCCGTCATGTCAACTTTATGAATGCATCTTTTGATTCTACCAATCAACTGTTTGCAATTCGTGGCTCTCCAGTTATTTTTGTACACCAAGGAACTACCTTGCTTGCAAATAGTTGTTGGGTATCTTAGGATATGGTAAACAGTCGAAGCCGCAGCATACTTGCTTTTTAAATATTATACCGTATTGTACTTTTTGCCGAGATTTCTGTTGCAGTCCGTAGAAGTGTATAACGCGCTCCAGAAATGCTTCTTGTTTCGACGCAATTTTTAGCAAAACTGGTCAAGCGTAAATAAAACAAAAAATATTAACAAAAAGAGGAGAGAGAGAGAGAGAGCTAACACATACATACTCTCAGTTCTCTCTGAGCCCGTTTGTTGTTGAGCATAAGGGCCGCGAAAAAATTCCAAAATTTTAGTTGCCACCCGTTAGTTTATTCTAATTCTAATTCCAACCTAAGAATACGGCGATTGAGGTAATAAATCATATCCGAATTGTAAAAACGCTAAGAGGGTGTTCAAATGTGGTGCGCGACGTTTGGTATACGGCATGCGGACATTAGGCATAATGGACGTTAGGCATACTGGACGATAGGCATAATTTACAAAAATTGAATATGAATTGAATGAATACGCACTTGAGCCAATCATCACACCGTCACAATACAATGAGAACTGAAGCCGCCCATTTCACAGAAATGTATTTGGCATAACATGGTTTGTCATAAAAACATTGGCATGAACATAAGGGACCTTTTGGCGGCATAAGGACGTTACGGCATAATGTAAAAAATATTTTATGGCCTTTCACAGATGATTCAAGGCGAGATGGACGTAGGTCTTACGCCATCGTAAGTGCCAGCCACTGCGGGAGGCTGCCCGATCTGTTTAGGTTCATAAGCTTTCCTAGGTCCTCGTATCGACTCACCGGGCTGGTACCGAATGGCCGAATAACAAATAACCGAAATCCAAATGACTGAACTTCAACAATCGTCAAAAAAGGTCGAAATTGTATTTAACCGAATAACAAAACCACGAAGTATTGAACAAAACCACGATTGTATTGAGATCAATGTTAAGCTGCCTAAACTATCATCAAAATAATTAAAAGATGTTTTCGCGCGTTTTAGAAAAATCTAATGCTATAAGTGCATTCTTCTGTCTGTAACGAATACCAGATTCCTGACAGGACGTCACGTTTTCGAAGCAAGAGTCGCACCTAAATATTTTACACAAAACTGAAACATATGCATGTGCAACTAAATTAAAACTGTTGCGAGCACCTCATGAACACTCTCTTATTCAGGGAAATCACCACTATTCAAGCGCATGAATTTTCCTAGGTTCACTGACTACCCAACTACCACGATTGTTATAAAGTTATACGGTAAAGTAGGAGTTATCCCATAATTGAGTCCGAACGAGCGGCAGCGAGTAAAGAACGTATATACCCAACATTTGGGCAGGTCGAAGGCCGCGAATAATTTATCTGACATTCGGCCATTCGTAACTCGGCCATTTGTTATTTCGTCTATTTGAGTTTCGGCCATTCGTGATTGGGTCATTCGCAGGTAATCCGAACCACCCTATATGGAATGCTTTTTTTAACTGACTCTGGTAAGCTAACGGCAGTTGGCTTAACTTCCATTATACTTACCAAACATTGCGCCTTCCGCACATTATGCCTATCGGTCATTATGCCTATTGTCCACTATGTCTGATGTAACGTCCATTATGCCTAATATATTTATGACTAACGTCCGTATACCTATCATCCATATGCCTAGTGGGGTTCACTCGTTCAAATGCATTTAATATTTGCAAAACCGTTTTGATCGATCTAGACTTCTATGCTAGAGGGTTCCGCCAAATTTGTTCAGATTTTAATAGTTAATAGGGTATGTTGCTTCGTCGTAATTGCCTATTCCCGTCCTATCCAACACAAATTATTAAAAATATCAGCATTTTTATGACACACAATGCAAAACTAGTTATTCCCTAATATTTTAGTTTGTTGTCTATCATACGCGATCAATCAAAGTGAGCTGAGATCTATTTAAATGCTTTTTATCAATAAAGAAATCTTACCAGTCAAATTTCCTAAGTTTTTTTCTTGCGATGAAGAAGAAAATGTCGACTAATCGTTTTAATTTCCGTCATTCATAAATGAAAATAACTCACGCAAGGCATTGTCGTTATTCTACAGCTAAGAAAACTTGCCTGACCTGGAGAAATTTTGCAGAATAACATTTGTCATGCCGTCCTACACGAATACATGCGCGCTAATTTCATAAACATTGTTGTGATTTTTAGTTCGGATGATGAAAAATTTTGGTGGACGGATTTTAAAACGGTACGACGAGTTTAAGAAATAAAATCAGTTGCGTAATTTCAACAATATGCTTTAATAATCACTTTTCAGTGATTTCAAAGTTCACGGATCGGAAGGTAAGTGAGTTTTAGAACAAGAACTTTTGGAGTATTCATTAAATCCATCCCACAAATGATACAAATTAGAATGGTTTTATTTACTACGACGGGAATTAGAAATAAACCCTACTTAGGGGGAAGTCCGCCTAAGGATTTTGAAAAAAATCAACACTTAGCATAACTTCAGTTTTTATTCACTCGAAGAGTAATTTAGAAGACTATGTTCCAATAAAAATAGGTTACACGTACTTGCATCACTGATGAATTATTTGAGATGCCGATTTCTCATTTACTTAAAAATAGTGTGTCCCAGTACCTATACTTAACAGAAATCAAAAAATAAACTAAATTAGGGCTTATGTTTTTGAAAAATACATGTTAAAATGTTTAAATTCTCTTATTCCTTACATACTTGTTGACTAGTGTTCGACATCGGAACGAAAATTGAAGTCTGGGTTCCGGTCCGGTCCGGTCCGGTCCGGTTAAAAGTCGGCACGAACTTTGTTAATGCGACTATAACGTCTAATAATCCGGTCCGATTTGGCTCTGTTCAGGTGCCAGAACCGGAACAGAGCCAAATCGGACCGGAATAAAGTCGGAATAACAAAGTTCGTGCCGATTTTTAACCGGACCGGAACCCGGACTTCAATTTTCGTTCCGATGTCGAACACTATTGTTGACTAGAGATGTTTGAAAAATTGCCTCGAATAAAAATCAACAGTTTGTTATGCACTATTCTTTTTTTGTAAAATCAACAGATAACAACAAACAAATCTCTGTTTTCATGAAGTTCCATGGTCATGAGTTTTCATGTTTCTGACATGTAAAATCACACATACTAATTTTTGTCTTTTTTGTTGATTTTATCATATTGGCTACTACTTGTTAATTTGTTTGTTATAAATCATCTGACAAAGTGTCTTAATGAAACGGCGTCTTAATGAAAAGGAACTACTTCTAACTAATATATGTTTAAGGTTCAAACACGTGCCAGGCGTCATAGATTTTTATGATTTTAAAAGCAGTTTTTATGTTCAATACAAAAGGTATGCTCACGAAAATTTATCATTGTGTTTTTTGCGACTGTCAGAATTTTACGCTCAAAAACCCCAAGCACTCGCCGATCAGCTTCCTTCAGCTTCCACAATCTGTTAAAGTGACTATAACCTAACAAAAAAAATTATATCACGCAAAATCACGACGAGCGAAAAGTTTGTAGATTCTAATTTTGACGTTTCGTGGGGCCGAGCGCCATAAGGTGTTTCGAGTATTCAAATACGTTAACAAAGAAGGTACGGTAGCATAATTGACTTTTTTTTAAGGATTTCTATTCGAAATCGATGTGGTCCGTCTTACCCGGCCAGGCCTTCTTACCCCGCCTAACCCTACACTCTAAAACAGCTTTACTTCAAATCTCAAAATAATGACATACGTTTGATTTGGCATTTTCAATGTTGAACGTCTTTTCTGGGAACGGAAGGAAGCCGTCGTTTTTATTATTCTATGCGGAATTTATTTTACTTTCCATGCAAAAAGTGAAGTTAAAAGCTTATATTCTATTTTTAAGTTACAAGACTTAAAAAGTAGAACTTTATCTTTGTTTTATTCTGATTGGCGCCACTGTGTGCCTTGGCGGTTCAGTAAATTGGAGTCGTTGGTTAGGCAGATTTAAAATTTTGGTATTCATTTGTCAGTTTTAAATAATATCCAAATTACTTTCTCTTTGCACCTTGAAAACTTTTTTTTAAGAACCCTCAATTGACCCCCACACCAACTTCTATTGTTTGAAGCTGCACAGATCTATATTTCAACTAAAAGCTGTTAATTCAGCTATACAGGGTGTTAGGCAGCTTAGTGCAAATATTTCAGGGGGTGATAGAAGACCACAATTGACAAATTAACTTCTTCTACGTACATGGTCAAATCGCAATCGTTACAGAGTCATTAAACATTTTTAGTCTTCGGGATACTGTATATACTAGTATACAGTTCTATAAATTACTAGAGGACCCGGCAAACTTCGTACTGCCACAAATTGGACTGAATGTTTCAGATTGTAAATTTCAGATGAACTGAGAGAGCTGCTGATTTTTAGAAAAAAGAGTTTACTAAAGGTGTGAGCAGGGTTTTGTAGTTTTTTAAAGGGACAACGATGTAGTCGATTAAACACTGGATTTTCAAAGAGTGTGTATGTCTAACAACCGTATCTGACAACCTGGGAATTTGACGAAAACTCAAAATTTATTATTCGCTACTCATTGGAAATATGTCGGCGCAAAAGTTGGTTTGTGAATTCCCAATACCCAACGGTTCTGTTGGTAGAATTTACATCGAGCCTTGTCTTATGAACTCTGCTGATTGTTCACTTATTTTTTGTTTGTGTGTTTTCGATGCCTTAAACAGCGCCAGCGCCTAGTTTCGTCTGCTGCAGTTGATCGTATAATTATAACCATCCTGAGAACCAACTACCACTATATTTTAATTGATGCTGAAATATATTATTGTACTATTTAATGCTCTCAAACACTTTTTATTTGCTTTAGTATATTCGTCCCATTACTATCTGTTCTGTATGCTGGTTCTTGATTTAGCTAACAGTTTTTGGATACTCGAGCATATTCCCTTCATCACAATCAAAGATTCGTTTGGAATTCCTTGATAATTTAAAATTCAACTCAATATTCTGATACGTATTAGACATCAACAGTCATGCAATTATTATTTTTAATTGCTTCCTAAATTGATTGATAAGAATTAGCCGATATAGTTGCATTGCCCAATCTCGATAACTGATTCCATTATTCCACAAAATTGAATTGTTAATTTTTGTTCTCTTTGTTTCTTTGATAATTCACGGACCAAAATAATTTAACACAGAAGCATCATTTTGTAGGCTTTTTTACATTTTTAAGAGATGCAATATGAATAGAAAACGACAATAAGTTCAATCAATTTAATCAATTTAGTGCCTAAACCATTTGTACGAATTTTTTTACTGACGCTTTAAGCTTGAATTTGGGTTTATCAATTAGTTATACCTACAACACATTACGTAATGTTGACTATTTTCTGATCTTGCTAAATCACGAAAATGATTAATAGCAAGGATATTCCTCATTGTTACATGTGGCTATTCCGATGAAGGTAACACGTGTTTGTTTTTGGCGGCAACGGTGCTGTTAATCGAACGTGGTATCGGTAGATGATCGTAGTAACCACTGATATGGCGCATACAATGCGTTGCGGGTTTTATATGGAAAACTAATTTTTCGAGTTTTCTAATCTTTGCACTAAATTTTCCGATTTTTCTCTCCGTAAAAACATAGCGGTGGTGGAAACGAACACAATAAAGAAAAGACGGCTCAAATCGGATGCTCCGTTCTCAAGTGATGCGCGGTCGAACTTTTTCACTTCTCTTTTATATATAAGAATTAGTTATTCGGGTCGTTAATAAAAAAAAAAAAAAAAAAAAAAAAAAAAAAATTAGTTATTCATGATAGTATGTGGACACCTAGCCAAAAAACATTTTTTGCAATAACTTGAAAATTTTGGGAGTGTTAGAATGATGTCAAATGTGTTTTCATGATGTACCAGGCGCGACTAATAACGTACACTAAGTAAGTCATTTGAGAAGTCAATTTCAGTTAATTTTTATTATGTTCTGCCATGTATATTTAGTAAACCTATTTCAAATTTATTACCAACAGGCAAGACTTGCCCTAATGGACCTTAATAACTAATACATAAAACGTCGAAACATAGAGACAAAACTCGAACGTAACACTCGTTGTGATAAATTAAAATCAAATAATGCCGAAACTCGGTTGAAAGAACGCTGTAGACCAGAGATAGCGCTGTTGGCACTGTAATTCGTCCGTCGAAAAGGTAAATTTAGTAAAGATAACCTCCGCAGTGATCTGGTTGGTGCATTCAAGTTGATTTGACGAAGGATGGTAGAGCAGTCGATGTTGGATGTCAAGATATCCGAAACAACCATGGCGCGCGCTGTTTCTCGGCGAAGTTCGAGAGTATCGATTCGGATGAGTTGGCAACGATCCTCGTATCGAGTATTCCTCATTGGCTGTCGCCATGGAAGCAATCGAAGAGCGTAGCGTACGAAACGACGCTGGATACTTTCGATGCGGTAGATAGCGTTATTGTAGTGAGGGATCCATACTACGGAACAGTATTCTAGGGAAGCTCGAACCAGTGACCCGTAGAGCGCTACCAAATATTCAATGCTGTTAAAGTCACGTGTCATTCGCATAATTAAGCCTAGTTGTCTAGAGGCTTTGGCAACAATCAATGAAACGTGTTGTTTGAAAGTTAGCTTAACATCAAGTAACACGCCGAGATCCTTGAGAAGTATTTTTTCCGTGTAACACCTTGTTATCTACACGCTTTTTGCCTTGCTTTTGTCAACTGTCAATGGCAAAAATAGAAAATAGATTAAAAGACACAAATCTCGCACCTCCCTTGCTGATAGAAGTATCACATGGACGACATAGTGGTATTTTACAGTGTGGTAATCTCGAATAATTTTATAAAACTATAGTTGGGGGATATTTCCAACAGTGTTAAAAAAATTGACAGCCCTGCAGAGAAAGCGAATATAAAACGCAATCAGCGCATGCAGTTTTACCCCTGTTAGTATCTTTTTATCTGTCAGCCCATGGACAGCACTTCTGATCTGCTGACAGTGTTCGTCTTTCTCAGTTTTCTACCCTTTAAAACAATCCATTCATGAGCTGTAGTGCTAAATGATTGCTCAACTAACCATTCAGTCAGTCAGTCAGTTTTATGCTATTTTAGATCTCAAAGTTTAGTTTTTTAAACTACCTGCCTTTTAAAATCAACCAAACCCCGGCTGAGGGAAATTAATTAATACTTCGGATTAATGTTTACGTGTGTTGTAATTTCGTTTGCCGTTGTCAGCAGTTCAGAATGAATGAATGATTCACATTTCATTTCATTCACTGTTGTCGAGAATAAATGAATGTAAAGAACAACACGAACATGAACGCAAGTGATTTGCTCAAACCGTTGGTTTCTGGTTGGCAATGTTGAGTTCATTTCATCGGTACCTACTAGAAACAGCAAAGAATATGAGAAGTATATTTCATCAATGCAGGCTTCTTCTTCTTCTTCAGCATAGAGCCGGGGTGGCTCGTTCTGTTTCAAGCACTCGTCTCCATTCAACTCGGTCTTGGGCCACTCGTCGTCAATTACCTAATCGTCTCAGAAGTCGCAAATCGCTTTCGACCTGGTCGAGCCATCGTGCACGTTTGGCCCCTTGTTCCTGGTGCCGCACCGGTGGGGTTGTTGAAGAGGACTATTTTCGTCGCACTGCCGTCCGGCATCCTTACGACGTGTTCGGCCCACCGTAGCCTGCAACCTTTCGCTAGATGTACGATGAGAGTCTCCCCAAGCAGTGGCTGTAGCTCGTGATGCATACGCCTCCGCAACTCTCCGCTTTCAGTTTGTACTCCGCCAAATATCGTCCGCAGCACTTTCCGCTCGAACACGGTAAGGGCCCGTATGTCCTCCGTGCGCAACGTCACGGCTTCAAGTCCATAAAGAACTAGCGGTCTAATAAGGGGTTTGTACATTGTTAGCTTCGTGCGGCGGCGTATGCTTCCTGATCGTAGCGTTTTACGAAGGACAAAGTAGGCCCGATTTACCGCTTGGATGTGCCGCTGGATCTCCTTACTAGTGTTGTTGTTCACGGTCACAAGCGATCCCAAATACACGAACTCTTCGACGACTTTTAGTTCGTCGCCGTCAACCAGCCACGTAGCCAGAGGTGGGGGCCAGGAGCCCTATCTTGGCTCCTAATACATTATATGCATATCTTGCTGCTTATAAATATAGTACATTACAATACATTTAATGTATTGTAGTTCTAAACGATAAATTATGCATATAAAACAGTTAAAATCAAAATTGGGCCCCCCTTCTGGCTACGTGGCTGCCGTCAACGGTTACCGTCCGTGGGAGACGCACATTTGTTTCCTTTGAGCCTCTTCCTTTCATGTATTTGGTCTTCGACGCATTCATTTTTAGCCCAATTCTCCTAGACTCCGCTTTCAGTTTGGCGTAGATTGCCTCCGCTGTCGCAAAGTTTCTGGCTATGATATCGAAGTCATCTGCAAAGCCTAGAAGTTGGCTACCCTTGGTTAAAATCGTGCCTCTCGTTTCGATGCCCGCTCGTCGGATCATCCCCTCAAGAGCGATGTTGAACAGCATGCAGGATAAACCGTCACCTTGTCTCAACCCTCGCCGCGTCTCGAAAGGACTCGAGAGTGTCCCAGAGATGCGTGCGAAACACATCACTCGATCCAATGAAGCTCTGATCAGTCGCGTCAGTTTGTCCGTAAAACCGTGTTCGTGCATTATCTGCCATAGCTTGTCTCGATCGACTGTATCGTATGTTGTTTTGAAATCAATCAATAAATCAATGATGCGTGGGCACGTTGTACTCCCCACATTTCTGCAGGATCTGTCGGATAGTAAAAATTTGGTCCGTAGTTTCGCGAGCCCCCATGAAACCCGCCTGATAATTCCCTACGAAACCTTGTGGTATCGGTAACAACCGGTGTAACAGGATCTGGGAGAGCACCTTGTAGGCGGCGTTTACCAGCGTAATACCGCGATAGTTGCAGCAGTCTAGCCGATCACCCTTTTTGTAGATGGGACAAACCACTCCTTCCATCCATTCCTCCGGTAGCTTTTCCTCTTCCCAAATCCTTGAAATAACCCAATGTAGAGCCTTTGCTAGCGTTTCTCCGCCATGTTTATAAAGCTCTGCCGGTAGGCGGTCCTTCCCAGCGGCTTTATTGGTCTTCAGCAGCCTGATTTCTCGTTTAACTCAGTGGCGACTCGTGGTGGTTTAGCTTACCTGTTCAACCAGCGAAAAATACAAATTAATACGCAGCTTTTTTTATTATCGAAATTCTATATTTTATTCATAAAACAAACATTAGGGGTATTCACGTAGCGCTTGCTATGTTGCGTAAACGGAGTATTTCGTGTATATGCTGCCGCAATTCGCATAGCAGTTCCGGTTTCTATGCAAGCGGTAGAGTAGCGGCAGTATAAATACGCAATACTCCGTATACGCAACATAACAAGCGCTACGTGAATACTCCTATTATTTAAATAACAACGGAATACGGCGGTTTACTTTACCAGCAAACTCGTCTCTGAATTTTAACTACGAACCTAAGACTTTCCGTTCAATTTACCTATTGAACCAAATTCAAGAATAACCACCACACGCACCACAAGCAATATGCGTAAGTTGTTCAATGCTAAAGATGAACGAGTTAATGAGAAAATTTTGCGAATAATGCATGCCATCCCCTTCGTACCAATACATTGTTCCTGGTGCTAATCTCTAAAGCAACGTTCAAGCGTCGTATTGAACGTTTTGCTCATTAGCTTCGTGACTAGATAAAATGGAATCAAAGCGCAGGCCATAGGGGTATGTGGTAGTAAGTTGTTCAATGCTGAAGATGAACGAGTAATGAGACAATAATGCGCCCGCGCTTTCGAGTAAAAGCTGTTTCACGTTCTCTTTTTATCTCCTTCGTACCCAGAATCAACACCAGGAATAATGTGTTGGTATATGCTTGTGCATTGAGATCAAAGCAACGTTCAAACGTCGTGTTGAACGGTTTGCTCAGCAGCTTCGTAAACTAAACTAATAATTTACCGAATTATTCGTATTGCGTCGGTTCAAACAAAATCATGAACTAGTGATGAAAAAAAATTTTGTCGGGTTGAATTTTGCTGCCTGTCCTATGAACAGGTTGAACATGCGGACGAGTCGCCATTTAACTTCTTGGAGATCAGGTGCTAGTACATCACTATCTTCCATGGGCGCTCCTAGGTTAATTTCCGTTCCACCTCATTTTGCGACTTCGCCATTGAGGTGTTCATCGAAGAACTGCTTCCACCTGTCGATCACCTCACGCTCGTTTGTAATTAGATCCCCTCCCTCGTCCCTACACATGTCAGGTTTCGGTGTGTAGCCCTTCCGAGTTTGGTTCACCTTCTCATAAAACTCGCGGGTGTCATTAGCTCGGAATAGTTGCTCTAATTCTTCACGATCCCTGTCCTCCTTTTGGCGCTTTTTTCTTTTCAGGATCGTGGTCAACTGGTTCCTAACTCGTCGGTATTTGGCCAGGTTCTCTCTAGTGGCAATACTTAGATAATTTTTCCAAGCATTTTTTTTCTCCTCCACCGCTTGTTGGCATTCCCCATCAAACCAATCATTTTGTGTACTCCGAGGCTCAATACCTCTCCGATGGACGAGCGTATTCTGCCCCAACCGTCTTCGAGGTTTGAAGCACCTACCTCCTCGGAAGAAGGCAGTGCCTCATTCAGTACTCGCGCGTAGTTCTCAGCAGCTTGTGGGTTATCTAGCTGCCTGATGTTCAGCCGAGGAGGGCGGCTTTGACGTGTCCGGTATACGGTGGACAGCTTTGAGCGCACATGTACTGCTACTAGGTAATGGTCAGAATCAATATCCGCACCCCGACGGGAGCGTACGTTCGTGATGTTAGAGAAAAACCGGCCCTCTATGAGAACGTGGTCAATTTGGTTCATTGTACGTTGGTCAGGTGATCTCCAGGAGGCTTTGTGGATATTCTTGCGCGGGCAAAAGGTGTTTCGGACCACCAGGCCAAGGTGAGTTAAAATAGGTGATCTAGTTTTCACAGTTTGTAGAACAAAAGTGCGCGGAACGATTGGTTAGCAACCATCGACGTTGTTTATACATTCAACAGATTCCGCTTTGAAAATTTCGGTGATCACCAAGGGTAACCCAGCGGGGGTGAAAAACAAATTTGAACATCAGAAAACCTCTCTTGACTAACCTTGGACCAGGCCTCGGGAAGCTGCGAAGTTTATACATTGTTGGCCGTTATCAATGCAGGCGTGTTGCATAAATTGAATATGTTTTTCTAGAATCATTGTACACAAGTTACGGTAATTTCGAACTGTATTTTAACATATTTCTTTTGTAAAAATAGTTATTGAAATCCCCTAGAACTTATCTAAAATAAAGCGCCTTGCGGTGAGTACAATATTTATGGACTGAATCATCGGAAATCAAAACCACCAAAAAGAATTTGGTAGGTAATACTATAAATTATCATCTTATTTTTGTTATTGTTTTGTTGATCGAAAGAATAAACGAAATAATAATTTTTGACAACATGGCTGCTTGTCAAACATAATATATCATTTTTTAGCATTAATTTTGCTCTTAATAAAATACAAAAAAAAATTATCGATTGGGAAAAACATTCGATTAAGTACCAGTAAATCTTCTCAGAAATTGAAACCACAATCCACAATATAGAGAAAAACGCGTTCAAAGTTTCGCGTTTCTTCTTTAATCGCTCTGAAACGTCGTAACAAATGTGTGTTTAATTCCGTAAATATTTAACGGATCGATGTGATGAAATTTTATGCGTGTATACTTAAATGCATGTACACTACGATTATGAAAAAAAAATAAAACTAGTTTTTCGATAATTCCAATTTCATTTTCATTTTGGTTTAGTCTTTTCAAAAACTCTTCTCAAGCTATTTAAAGCATTTGGCATTTGGCATTTAAAGTATCGTTAGAGAATTTATTTCGATTTTGTTTCTAATCATTTACATTTCTTGAAGCTATAAACTATGGGTAAACTAGTCAATGAGTAACCGTTTATTTGCTTCTTTAAAATGATCAAGTCTGCAAATATAACATTAAATAAGTTTGACATCAGAACAATAATAAATTTCCCGAAAAATATTTACATTTCCGAAACACACAGTCCTTTCGGCTGCGAAGAATAAAGATAATTTCCACCGAAATAATGTCCCATAAACGCTCACCCATCAATCCCTTCTCGCGTTGTTTGAAACCCATTAGCGCACCATATTTTCACTGTTCAGCTCGAATTTTTTTTTTTGGCTTCCTTCTGTCATCTGCCCTCCCCGTTGGTTGTTGGAATTCGCCGCATTACCCAGCGACGAAAAAATTCTAGTGCTCATTCCTCGCGCAACGAAAAACAAAAATTTCCGCTGCCGAACCGAACTGTGGGAGTCCCGTAACGTCAGCAAATCTAACCACACAATGTGACAGAGCTCTAAGGAAGGCAGAAAAAAACAAGAATAATTTTCGCTAACTCTGATAGGTACCGCGTGCGCGGACGAATCGGACCGAACTTGTTGGTAGGATTGAGCTCTCGAACGGACAAAGTGTTTAGGTAGTACACTTACTTTGTACATTATATAGGAATTTTGTTCCTATGAATTTGTTTTAAAAATGAAATACAGAATGAAAATCAAATTTCGTTCAGTTGATCGAATTGAGCTGAGTGAACCACCCTTCGATTGAGACATTCAGCTCCAAAGTGTTGACGTGACTAATCTAAAGAAGAAACTGTAGAATAATGGTTTTGAATTCTACCAACCACCTAAACTACAAGTATATTAGCAATAATTACGATTTTAAATAATCGGAAACAACTAACGAAAAGCTCGCCTGAACTTCGACCGACCCAGGCTATACTTTTGATGCAATTCAGTTGTGTTCTGCTACTGCTGAGCTGGTGATGGTAGGAGCAGCTCGATATTGCACCATGGTCTTATTTTTTCATCACCCGTTCGGTTCAGTTGTTCAGAACTCACGTATCTAATGTAGCGGAACAGAAACTGTTTTACGAATTTTTTTCTCGCGTTCGCTTTCGATTTTTCGCTGCTTTTCCCGCCTGTCTGCGGTACCCACCAGGGGTACCCGGAAACGGATCCTATTCGGCACCGGAACCCTTTTTCGTCAATCAATCCAACCAAGTTGGTAAGGTTTTCTGCGATATCTGAAGATATTGGTGGGATTTCTGTCAATTTCCATAATTTAAAAAGGTAAATAACCTATCGAAAGGATTTAATCTTATGAAAGACATCAACAACTGGCTGTTGACTTCCGATAATTCTCGGCTCAACAAAACACATCAATATTCTTAATCTTATCTCGCAGATCAATAAACCAGGCCTCCACCCTATGAATACCAAATTCATGAACCATGTGAGAAACCAAGTAGCAGCGCACACACGCGGGGGGGAAATGGAAAAAAGCGGTAGCAGCAAGCAGCAACACGTAATAAAGAAGACTCAGAAAAGTTGAAAATATTCAAATAAAACATATGTTCATCAATCCACCAGCCAGCCGAACTGTGTGTTGACTGTTGTTGGTCTCCGTAATTTTTTTTCTAACTCTCGCTCTGTCTCTGTCTCTCCCTCGGTTCTGTATCTGTACCTACTGTGCCTGCGTGTGTGGAATAAACGTGTGCTGCTGCATTGGGTCCGTCCCGGATTGGGACTAAACACACCGCAGAACTCGGCCGAAATGTGTATACTTCAGCAAAGTGTGACAGACGCAGACACGCGGGCCAAAGCCGCCTTGAACGGATGGACGGACGCACGGAGCGGAGGTCGGCCGGGTTGAATTTTTCTGCTTCGTATTACATCAATTTATTACTTCTCCTAACAATGCGAACGTGTTCTGCTACATTTGAGCTGACTCGGAAGATGATCCCGCCACCATCAACACACCGGATGGCCGAAAGACCGGGAGGTGCCGAATGGAAGGATTATTAGCACTAATTTAGTGACCGAATTAAATACTGAGCTCGCGCTAAATTTGGCGGCATTCGGTATTTGTTGCGCCTCGGTTTGGTGGTTTCTGGTGGTAATTTCTTTATTTTATACATTTATAAATTAAATTATGCCTGTAGTTGCATTCCGTGATTGACTACTTACTAGGTAGGAATTAGGACTCCTTTAACGATGATTTTTTGAGTTTCTCAACAGGACGTTCGGAGAATGCCCAGGTCATCATCGAGGATACGGTATAAATTCTAAAATCCGGCGAGAGATTATCCTCTTCTTTTTCTTCTTCTAGTAGCTAGAGCTCTTCTCCTTTTTTTCTGGAGAAATTCTATTGGAGAATGGCCAATCAACTAAGTAACTCGCGAGTACTTGTCATCATTAAATTAACGACACTCTTTGATGACTGTTCTGCTGGAACTTCCATCATCGAAAACTGTCGTTGGTTTAATGATGTTGGTACTCCTGAGGTATTGAGTTACCCATTCTCTTAAGTGAGTTTCTCTAGGCGGTTCGTGGTGTGTCAAGAATTTGTCTCTACTGTACTCGATTTTGGATTATTTGTCACCAAGTCGTTGAGCGTCTCGACACACGCAAGACGGCTTCAATCTAGTCGAGCCATCTAGCACGTTGGGTCCATCTATTTCTAGTGCTGCTGGGTTTCTTGAAGAGAACAGATTTAACTGCATAGTCGTCCGGCATCTTTGCAACATGACCGGGCCACCGTAGTCTCCCAATTTTCGACAGGTATACGATAGGAATCCCTCGAAGGCTCGCGCAACTACGGACCGACAGAAATGTCGGGAGTACAACGTGCCCACGCATCACATCTTTATTGATTTCAAAGCAGCATACGATACAGTCGATCGAGACAAGCTATGGCAGATGATGCACGAACACGGTTTCCCGGACAAACTGACGCGACTGATCAGAGCAACTTTGGATCGAGTGATGTGTTTCGTACGCATCTCAGGGACACTCTCGAGTCCCTTCGATACGCGGCGAGGGTTGAGACAAAGTGACCGTTTATCCTGCATGCTGTTCAACATCGCTCTTGAGGGGGTGATCCAACGAGCGGGCATCGAAACGAGAGGCAGGATTTTAACCAAGAGTAGCCAACTTCTAGGCTTTGCAGAAGACTTCGATATCATAGCCAGGAACTTTGCGACAGCGGAAGCTATCTAAGCCAGACTGAAAGCGGAATCTAGGAGAATTGGGCTAAAAATAAATGCGTCGAAGACCAGATACATGAAAGGAAGAGGCTCAAAGGAAACAAACACGCGTCTCCCACGGACGGTAACCGTTGACGGCAACGAACTGGTAGGTAGTGGTAGACGGGTTCGTGTATTTGGGATCGCTGGTGACCGCGGACAACAACACTAGTAAGGAGATCTAGCGGCGCATCCAAGCGGGAAATCGGGCCTATTTTGCCCTTCGTAAAACGCTACGATGAGGAAGTGTACGCCGCCACACGAGGCTAACAATGTACAAAACCCATGTTAGACCGGTAGTTCTTTATGGACTTGAAACCGTGACGTTGCTCACGGAGGACATACGCGCCCTTGCCGTGTTCGAGCGGAAAGTGCTGCGGACGATATTTGGCAGAGTACACACTGAAAGCGGAGCGTGGCGGAGGCGTATGAATCACGAGCTACAGGCCCTGCGTCGTTCGGAAACTCCGAGTGCTCGTAGATCCAATTCTAGCAGTGTCAACGTTTCGTGCCCGTAGAGGACAACCGGTCTAATTAGCGTTTTGTACAGTATGCACTTTGTACAGCACTTTGATTGCACTTTGCACTTTGATTCAAATTGTTCGACCGTGTTTGTGGAGTCCGTAGTAGGCCCGACTTCCGCTGATAATACACCTTTTAATCTCATGGCAGGTATTGTTGTCCGCTGTTGCCAGTGAGCCAAAGTATACGATCGTCGACTACCTCGAACTCATCCCCGTCGATTACCATGGCACTGCCCAAGCGGGCCTTGTCGCGCTCGGCCCCGCTCGCCAGCATATACTTCGTTTTATATGTATTTATCTTCAATCTAATCTTTTCTGCTTCGCGTTTTAGTCTGGTGTACTGATCTTCCACCGCCTTAAATGTTCTGCCGACTGCATCCACGTCATCAGCAATGCAGATAAATTGACTGGATTTATTAAAAATAGTGCCTCGCATCTCCTTGTCGAAGTCCCCTGCGAGATTCGAATGGGTCCGACAATCCATCCGAAATTCACACACAGCACTGGATCCCATCCATCGTAGCCATGATAAGTCTAGTAAGCTTACACGAAAAGCCGTTTTCGTCCAAAATTGTCCATAGCTCTTGTCGGTTTACGCTATCATATGCGGCTTTAAAATCGATGAACAGGTGATGCGTTTGGGACTCGGAATACGCGGCACTTCTGGAGGATCTCATTTGGTCTGTTGTAGACCGACCCTCCATGAAGCCGGCCTGGTAACTTCTCACAATTGGCTATTGGCGATAGTCGATGGAAGATGACTTTGGACAGCACTTTGTAGGCGGCATTCAGAATAGTGATCGCTCGGTAGTTCTCACAATCCAGCTTATCGCCTTTCTTGTAGATAAGGCAGATAACCCCGTCTTTCCACTCCTCTGGTAGTCGTTCCGTATGTCCGGGCCCATTTTAATAAGTTCCGCTCCAATGCCATCCTTTCCCGCTGCTTTGTTGTTCTTCATTCGTTGGATAGCCTATCTAAGGGGGTGGCACATCTTTGTTGCTTGCTACACCAATGTGGTCACTTCCTCCGTTATCACGGTCACTTCCTCCGCTGCACGCCATTCAGGTGTTCATTGTAGTGCTGCTTCCACTTTTCTATCACCGCACGGTGGTCAGTCAAGCTACCTCCATCTTTATCGCTGCACATTTCGGACCGCGGTACAAAGCCTTTGCGAGATCCGTTGAGTCTCTGATAGAACTTCCGGATGCCGTGAAAGCGGTACAGCTGTTCGTGTTCTTCGCACTCCTTCTCCTCTTGGTGGCGATTTTTCTTGAAGAGTCAGGTTTGCTGTGTCCGCTTCTGTTTGTATCGCTCCACATTCTGACAGGTGGTTCAGGCTTAGTGGTTTTAGTTTTAGTAGTTCAGGCTTGTAAAACCCGCAACCTTACAGTATCGCCGGAGGGCGAGCGTAGCTCGAAGGAGCCCTCTTCCCCTGTCAGCAAACGACCTTGGTTTCCACCGGGGTTGGTTACCCGATGGAGATCGGGTGGAGACCGAGGTTGCTCGTATCCCGGCTGGTACCACGAGGAGCTAGGGGTAGGAGGTGCTGGGTATGAGGCTGTGAACCACTGTGGGGTCTATTTTATGTCCAGTGCGCAAGTCACCGATGGTACGTATTACCCAGCCGTTTACCCTTTGCGCTTGAGATAACATAATCCAACAAGAGTTTCTCCTCTGAGACAAAACTGCTGCACCTGAGTTTATTTAAATTATTGCACGCAGCCTAACATTTCTAATCAATTTGCGTCATTCCACGCCAAATGTCCGAGTGTCATGTAATCGTCCGTCTCGGATTTAAACCAAATTTTGTCAGATTGTACAAACAGTTCAGGTCAGCAAGAAAAAAACCCTAAGTTTGGTGCCGATTGGACGTCCTTTTGCTTAATGGGAGTACCGTGAAAGCACCTAATTCCGATCACCTAAGGCATGATTCATCTTTGAATCCTCACTAAAAAATAAAGCTTTGACATTTGTATACATGGTATGTGTCTTTAGCAAGTATTTTCAATTATGTTTCATGGAAAAATATTAAAATGCCTAAATTATTTACCGAAAGTAACAAAAAATGCATCAAAGTATGATGTATCAGTGCATCTAATTCCGATCATCGATTTTAAGGGGTGATTCTAATTCCGATCACAGGTGTATCTAATTGCGATCACGTCATGATAAGCTGTTAAAGTATAAAACTATAGTCAATTTGTACCAAATGGAAATGTTTTAAGTTTTCTGAAAACAATCCCCCTACCAGTCATCTTCTGCTTGCGGTAATGATCATTATTATCATTAGATTAATATTCATAAAACTTGTGTACCCGAGCGCTCGACAAGCGGATTATGAAACTTTACCGTTCTTTTATCTTCGTTCAACTGTTACAATTGCAATAAAATTAGGTCACATTCGACGTTTTCATAAAGTTTTGATCAAAAGTAATAGTAAAAATCAAATCAGAAAGGTTGTGTTAGAGACATGACCGCGTAGTTGGCGTAGAATTACGTTAGGCTGGTTTTCGCGAAGAAACCTCGAGTATTAAAGAAAACTCTTTACACCATATTGGTATATATGTAGTATAAAATAGCGTAAATTGAGAAAAAATAAACAGCATAATAATAATATTATCTTGCTTAATAAATTGTATCGTATTTTTGGTGGGTGAGCTATTTTGTGATATCAAAAACGAATATTTTTACCAGTGCCAAAATCGGAGTATTTCAGTATAGAAATCTGCCTCACGCATCCAACTATTAACAAAGTTCTAGGAGAAAACTTAAATCCTCAAAATAATATATTATTGTTACAAATTACAATAAGAGAACAGGCATTAGTAAGATAGTCCATAACTGCACTGTCGCTGTCGCTTGTTTGTAGCGTTAGAAAAGCCGAAAGTCTGAGCCTCTCAGGCCTCGTGATACGGCACTGGTCTAATAAGCCAGACGTCACATGTTTGAATCTCGACTGAAAGAGCTGTAAAAGTCAAAGGATTTGTAGCACTAGTCCTATAATTGTCCCGTACTCTTACAGCTGGCTGCGAAGACTGTGCTGTGCTTTGATAGTAAGCAAAAAAACACGCAAGTCTATATTGCTCCTTTGTCTTAAAACAGGTACAGCCACAAGCCAGTGTGTAACGGTCGTCCGTGCCTGGGAAGAAAGACTATCATACGGAAAACGTATGGAAAAATTTAGCTTGAAAGTTTTCGATAATTTTCACCATTTTGCAATTGGCAAACAATCTTTTCAAGAAAATCAGCCAATTGGTGCATCATTTATGATCAAAATCCGCTTTAAATTGGAAGAGTTATTAGCGTTCAAAATCTTTCATTCTTTAGTGACGCTAGCTTGACTCTAAATTTTGGATCAACCCCCTGCCGTAACACGTAGTTTTACGTCAAAAGATTTCAAAAATCCTACCATGTCTTCATGTTGTGAATAATCCTAAAATCCAAATAGCAACTTAGTTAGCATGCATTTTGCGAGTTTATAACTTTGTGATAGTGATCGGAATTAAAAGCAGAAAAAATGTTATGTTCATAATTCCGATCAATCACTTTAATGGAATTAATTCCCCAAATTCAGCATATTTTCAGCCAAATTTGATATAGAACGGTTTGCTTGTATCTACATGTTATCATAGAATTCCCGAAGAAGGTAATATGTTTCCACGCTGCTATGATCTTAGCAAATTTGATCGTGCGCTTAGCACTTTGGCTAAGAAAATACATTTTGATGACATTTTTTGCTACTGCCTGTTGAATTTAATTTATTGTGAAGTGCATGGTGCCCCAAAAGTAGTCATTTTTCGAGAAATAACACATAAACACATAACACAATAACTGGGTATGCTCATTTACTACAGATTTTGGCTCAATTTTCTAAAAATTGACTATTTAGGTTGAGTGATCGGAATTAGGAGCTGATCGCAATTCTGTGCGGTCACTGTACTTCCATTTTTAAAGAAAAGACACATTTTTGTCAAATCCTCTTATTTACTTTTGCTTATATTTCTGGAAATAATAGATTTAGAAAGGCGATATTATCATGTTTCCAAGGGAAATTGCCCTAGGAATCCGAAAAATATTAGTTTTCAGCGACATGTCGACTATTGATTTTTATGAAAAATCACTGGTTTCTTTCTTCAAATCGCTATAGTTCTGGAACGGCAAAGCACCTCGTGGTTTTGAGTGATTCTTATGTAAAAAAAATTGAGGAATACGATGCAGTTGGAATTTTTGAAATCAAACTGTGCTCATTAAGAGAAAAATGCAAATTTAGTTTTTAAATTGAATATTTGGTAGCGCTACCGCTAAAAACTAATGTTTATTACGGATTCTGTTGGCCGACCCTATTCGACCGACACGCGTCTGACGACCAATCGACCGATCAACCGACTGCCAAACCGATCGATGAACGATCGAAAGAATGATGACAAGCGAATACTGTCATCGAGCCGGTAAGTGTAAACAAGAAGGATAAAACGGATCGAAGTGTACGCAGCTTGATTGAATTATAGTTTTTCTTAATTCGCTAAAATTGTTAAACCTACCATAAAAACTATTACTAAGCCTACAGTATTTCTATGTGCTAAAAGCTTACTTACGAGTACATACGATTGACGGGATAAAAACTAACCTATCCTATCTTATTACAAAGGCTACTTAGAACGAACATAAGCTACCCACCACCGGAAGATCGAGTTTACTATAGGGGAAACTAAACGTGAGTTAAAAGAGTTTACATTAAAGATAAACAGCATGCACACGAGTACGATACGATCACGTTTACATCACAACCCACCACATTAATATTATATCCGACACATTAAAATCACTATGTATATTATACACATTAAAATGATTAATTATTAAGTACAATATTATGCATATGCTTAAACTATATGAATCAAATTCAAATTAACATGTCCTCTATACAATTACCTGCTTCACAGGAAAATTATAATCTTCCAAATACACGGTGTAAATCACTTACGGCTTGGAGGTTATAATCGCGAAGGAATTCCCCCTTTCGGTTGTCGCGTCCGCAACAGATTCCTTGGGCAATTTCTTTTGGAAACATGATAAAATTGTCTTTCTAAACATAATATTTACCACAATAGTTCAAAATAATGGACGCAGTAGTAAGAGTACCCAACAGAAGGAGAAACCTTATATTTCCAGAGATATAAGCAAAAAAATAAGAGAATTTGACAAAAACGTGTCTTTTCTTTAAAAATGGAATGGAATGGGGAATCCCCATTAATCGAGGGGAAATCCAATCGGCATCAAAAACTTAGGATTTTTTCTTGCTGACCTGAAATGAACAATCTGACAAAATTTGGTTTAAATCCGAGAAGGTCAATTACAAGTTTGGACTTTTTCTCGTTGAATGACCCATTTCTAAGTTTGAACGTTAAGGTGATACGGTACTGAATCCCAACATGACCGGAAAATGGCGTCCATGTGAGGATATAGGTGCCATCGATCCGGCCATGTTGGATTGAGTATTTCGTGTTCGAATTTTGGTCAAAAAAAAAGTTTCAGGTTCGTGTCATGTTCGGGTTTGGAAAATATGAAACCCGACTATCTCTTGGACCGGTCGACTCTAGTAAGAAGGCGATTGCCTGTTTACCAGTCCTTTTGAACGGTCAAAAGTGGATTATTGGTAGCATCAAAAATAGATCAAGAACTCATCTGTGTACTATGATGTCACTTGCGAATAACTCTCGAAAAATGTCTAAGCATCCGGTATTATTCAGTTCAATTGAGCAAATAGTTCAATTTTGTCGATTAGCCTTATGCCTTTTCCACAATCTGAAGGCAGAGACTTCGAAAATAAAACAGCTAAATAATGATTAAGTTCTGACATCATTTCAAATTTTCCATCGCATAACTTTCTTTCGTGTGCAGCTGTGTAAAGAAACGTGTGACGAATTACACGTTAAAAGCAGCTTCTTCGAAATTCCCACGTGGTATGAAATCGCACTAGATTTGTGCTGGAGACTAATATCAGCTGATTCTATCTCCATTAAGATAAATTACATCATGTTTTGTTTATTCTTTCTGGCGGTAAATATTCGAAACGATTAGGCTAGAGCTTCGAAGAATCCGAAAATGGGAAAATCGGTCACAAAGTTGACGCTAGCTAGCTTGTGCATGGCGATAAGAACGCTTGCGCACAGCCATCCGAGCTGAAGTGGGAATGAGAAGGAATAAAACAAAAAACAACAAATCGAGATAAGCGAGATGTGTCAGATGCTTTCGAACACATAAATAACGCCGATGAAGAGAGTGGGTACACGGTGGATTAGCCACGGGCACAGTTCTTCCTGCGGTCGCTTACGACGAGAGGACAAAATATGATAATCAGCATCTTGCTCGGTTTCTTGAAAGCTGCCGAGATAACGTTATCAGCGGTCACTTCTTGGAATATTTGTCGCATCATTTATCTCCTATATATTTGAAAAATAAAAACGGGACCAACTCGCGTCAGCACATCTATCTCCGAATGTGACGATGCGTTCAACAACTTTTGTTATACGACAATATCAATCAACAGCTTCTGCTCTGGGCAGACGAAAATGTCACACACAGAGAAAGATTGGTTGCTATTTCCGGACCGGTTTGCACGGTACTCTCTAAATAGGATTGATGTCTGGTAGAATCAAAGGTCGGCCGCTACGACCGCAACAAATCAAACTATTCTTACATGATTCGTCCTACTATATGTGCTACACGACGTAGAAGAAAGTAACGTCGTCGTCGTCGTGACAGCCAGGTTTACGGTGGAGCACTCGACCTCAGCCGCGCGCTGTCTGCTCTGGTTGCTTGCTTGCATCCATGAAAGGATACAGCAATGTTTCACACTTGCAATGCCTTGAATAGTCTCGTATTAGGTAATCATAAAAAATAGGCGTTTGAATTTACCTAACAGTGTGATTTGTTTTCAGTAATCAAAATAGTGCCAAAAAGGAAAATAGAATCAGGTTTCAACACATGTTATTTAAAAGGGAAATCGAAATATTGCACTTCAGGTTAATAGTAACAACTCTCATGTCAGTTCCTTGAATTGCTAAAACTACATGAGGATATTTGATTTTCTATTTTTAAAATACTATTTCAAAGCAGAGATATAGACTAAACAGTAGCGAACAAAGAATACTACCTTGTGGTACCCGAGTAGCTTTACGTGATAGCTCGTTAGCAACAAATTAAAATATACCTTGTACACTGTGTTTTCAGCAGTTTCACCCAATGCGTAAATAAGAAAAGTGAAACCAAACAATCGGAAAAACTACCAACCGCACTGGTCGCATAATGAAGAAGGAAATCACCATCATTTTCTTTTACTTTCCTCATTACCTCGATAGTCTTCCTGCGGCTGTCTGTCCTGGCAGCCAGCCGCGGTGGACGTGTTCCCGTTAGAGCATGCCACCTCCTTTCCTAACCACCAGGCCAGCCACCGGTCGGAAAGCCTCGTTCGATCCCCACGGCATGCCGCGGCACTTTCCCGATCTGACTGGTAGGTTGAAACAACTAAGTGGCGGCCAACGCAACGCTTTGGCCCCCAGAATGCGGCGAGTCGGTCGTTGTGTTTTGTGCTACTGCGTGTGTATCGCACTATATGACACAAATGGTCCATCGTGCAGCTGAAAATGGGATCGTCGTCTTCGTCGTCGGGAGACAACACGC
Organism: Sabethes cyaneus; assembly: GCF_943734655.1. Lineage (NCBI taxonomy): Eukaryota > Metazoa > Arthropoda > Insecta > Diptera > Culicidae > Sabethes > Sabethes cyaneus. Next base: position 19,591,882 of record NC_071354.1, on the reverse strand, counting down.
AACCACCAAACAACACAACGACAACAACGGCGGCGAAAAAGAAATCCGGCTGGTTGAATGATGCGCGCAGTTTTAATCGAATGTTTGCTTCAACATTTGGTATGGTTTGCTTTGGGGTGGAGCGGGAAATTCGCTACCGAATTCATATCCCACCCGTGTAGATATTACCCCAAACTACCCTAGAACGTTGTTGTTTCCCGCCGCGCTTTCACGAAATGAGACACTATGATGCTGTACCTCTACGGTGTGCGATGCCGCGATGAGGGCATGGTGCGAGAGTTCAAGGAATGTGTCGCTATTTTTGTCTTAATCAAATCTGTTGCCTCTGTCCGATACCGCACCATCATCCTTCGCTCACCCGCGGATCAGCCGAACTAGGATCGAACTGGGATGACAAAGATGTGGTTGTGATTCGGTTCAATGTATGAGCGCATTTGGAGAGCAATTTATGTCTTTTGAGTGGCATAGCAAGTCTTTTTGAAGGTATTTTTTATTTCAAACTACCCTACTGGCTTGTGTGATATTGAACAAATTAGAAAACAATATCACGCCATAGAGTATAGGTACAAGACAGATTTCGACCGGATCAAAAACCGGCATGCCCAGGCGTTTCGTAATTGACGTACGATTACGATCTATTATAGCTGACGGTCGTAAACTTGCTGCCGTCACCCATAATCATCGTTTTACTATCATAAACTGTTAGCTGATATGTTGGTAAATATGCATTAAAAAAAGGGCTGTCGGTTCCGTCAGTACCCCGGCCGTCTCGTTGTTGAACGACCTGATGTGGTGTTGATTTTTAATACGTACAACTCGACACATGCAAAATAATATAGTTGGAGTTGATGTTTGTTTTGTATTTTTGTTTTGTTTATTGCATGCCGGGTATTGCATTAGTTTGCTACTGATTGACTTGCTCGTATGTAAACTGTTAGGTTATCAAACATTTGAACTTTCAAGAGCATTCGGTAAATATTGTACTGCAATCGTCATTCAGTTCTGATCGGTCGTTTATGAGACAGGAATCATTAGGTACATACACATCTTAATATTTATATTTTCTTTGATAATAATCGAAGTAACGACCTTTTATTAATGCTGCAATGAAATGTCAAGTTTGACGTTTGGTTTTCTCCTTATTTCAAAACTGAACGTGGAAATCTTTCAGAGAAAAAGTCTTTTACTCATCTTTCATTTTGGAAAAACTAAGTATGCAAAGTTGCTTGTTAACATGAACTCTTTACACACACACAAAGTTTCATTAAATTCTGAGAGGGTCATGCCAACCTTTGGTCGAGTTGGCGTGAAATCCGTTATGATTTGATTAAAAATCTGGGAAAAAATAATTTGATTGAAACAAAATGAAAATATAGTGACGATAAATTTAGGCTCAGTTAAGGTCTAAGAAAGGAAACTGAAACAAAACTAAGGCGTCGTCGTAGTCAGCAGCAGAGCACCGAAGTGGCTCGTGCTATTTCAAGTAGTCATCTCCTTCCAACTCGATCTTGAGCCACTCGTCGCCAATTTTTCTGGCGTCTCAGAAGTCACAAATCACTTTCAACCTGGTCGAGCCATCTGGCACGTGAGGGCCTCTGTTCCTGGTACCGGTGGAATTGTCGAAGAGAACCGTTTTCGTCTCACTGTAGTCAGGCAGCTTTATGATGTGTCCGGCCCATCGTAGCCTTTCGTCAGATGTACAACGGGAATCTTTCCCAGCAGTGCCGGTAGCTTCATACGCCTCCGCCACTCTTCGCTTTCAGTTTGTACTCCGTCAAATATCGTCCGCAGCACCTTTCGCTCGAACACGGCTAGGACGCGTATGTCCTCCGTGAGCAGCGTTACAGCTTGAAGTCCATAAAAAGCTGCCGATCTAATATAGGTTTTGTAGATTGTCAGCTTCGTATGGTGGCATATGCTTTTTGATTATAACGTTTTACGAAGGTAAGTCCGATTTCCCGCTTGCATGCGCCGCTGGGTCTCCTTACCAATGCTGTTGTCCGCGGTTACCAACGATCCCAAACACACGAATTCATCTACCACTTCTAGTTCGTCGCCACCTATGGTTACCGTCCGTGGAAGGCACCCGTTTGTTTCTTTGAGCCTCTTTCGTTCGCCCAATCCTCCTAGACTCTGCTTTCAGTTTGACGTAGATCGCCGTCACCGTCGCAATGTTCCTAGGCTATCCAAGTCATCTACAAAGCCTAGTATTTAATAACTCCTGGTAAAAATTATGCCTTTCATTTTGATGTCCGCTCGTCTGATCACCCTCTTAAGAGCGATTATGAACAATATGTAGGATAAGTTGGCATATTGTTTCAACCCTCGCCGCGTCTCGAAGGAACGACTCGTATCCCCGAGGTGCGCACGAAACACATCACTCGATCCAATACAGCTTTGATCAGTCGCGCCAGTTTGTCCGGAAAACCGTATTCGTGCATTATCTGTCAGAGCTGGTGTCGATCGACAAAATCGTATGCTGCTTTAAAATTAATAAAGCTGTGATGGGTGGGCATGTTGCAACGCGTTGTACTCCCGACCTTTCTGCAAAATATGCCGGTTGATAAAAACTTGTGCGTAGTGGTGTGAGCCCTCATGAAGCCCGCCTGCTAATTTCCTACGAAACCTTGTATTTTCGGTAACAACCGGTGTAATAACATCTGGGAAAGTACGTTGCAGGCAGCGATTACCAGCGTTATGCCACGATACTTGCGGCAGTAGAGCCGATCACCCTTTCAGTAGATGAGCCAACCACTCGTTTCATTCATTCCTCTGTTAACCCCTCTTTAGCTTCTCTCAAATCCTGGAAATAATCCAGTGTAGAGCTGTTGCCAGCGTTTCTTGGTCATATTTCTAAAGCTCTGCTGGTAAGCGGTCCTTACAGGCGGTTTTGTTGTCCTACAGCAACCCCCATTTAATTTGTCGTTTGATGTCTTCTAGATCAGGTGCTGGGACGTTACTATCTTCCATGGGTATGCCAAGGTTAACTTCCGTTCCACATCCTTCTCCTACTACGCCATTGCGATGTTCATCGAAGAACTGTTTCTGGCTATCGCATACCTCGCGCTAGTTTGTGATCAGATCCTCTCCCTCGTCATTACACACAAGCTTCATTCTCGGTTTTTTGCTCAGTAGATGCTCAATTGACTACAGCGCTTCAACTAAACAGAATTCGAAAAAGTAGTGTAAAGGGCGATTGTAGAGCTTATTATTATCTACATTATTGTTGAAGAAAGTATGGTTTTATCTTTTGTATTTACGGCGCTGTGCGATTGCTACCTCGTTGGTAGCCAACTGAACGCTCTTTTTGCTACCAACGGGGTAGCAGCTCCATAGCGCCGTAAATACAAAAGATAGAACTATACTTTCTGCAACAATAATGTAGATAATAATTAGCTTTACAATCGCCCTTTACACTACTTTTTCGAATTCTGTTTAGTTGAGGCGCTGTAGTCAAATGAGCATCTACTAAGCAAAGAACCGAGAATGAAGCCTGATGCGCATGTCATTGACTCGGAATAGTTTTTTTTCTGTATGGATTCATCACTATGGCAATTGACCAAACTCGTGACTTTAGTCATGACCTTGAAATGCGGTCAGGCATATATTAATATTTTTTTGAAACGATGATTCTACAATTGATGAAGCACGGTAAGGGAAAGTAATGAAGAAGGGTTTATTTCCCGGGAATGAAGGGGAAGGGTGGAAAGGAAGGGGGGGGGCTAATAGGTAGCTATGCTTAACAAGTTATCGTTGTGACTCCTATCTTTTGTCCCATGCTGGAAGGTGCATGGGTACAGGTACAGGTACATGGGAAGGTACACGCCCTGGCAGGTGTTGTGGGTTCAAATCCGGTTTTAATCTCTGATTACAGCTTGGTTTGACCCATGCACCTTCCAGCATTGAACAAAAGATAGGAGTCACAACGACAACTTGTTAAGCATAGCTACCTATTATCCCCCCCTTCCTTTCCACCTTTCCCCTTCATTCCCGGGAAAAACCCTTCTTCATTACTTTCCCTTATCGTCCCTTCATCAATTGTAGAATCATCGTTTCAAAAAAAATATTCATCACTATGACCAGTATCGTTGATCTATTGTGATATCGCCCGGGTTGCGTGCTTGCGTGTAGTGGGATTTACCCTTCCTGCTAGATCTACTTTTACCCACTTTGCGCTCAATGCCAGTCCCAAGTAACAATGTGAGTTTTATTGTACTCTTATGGCGGTCTTCAAGACTAATTTTGGTCTTGAATGCCATGATTGATAAGAGTGCAATAAAACCCAAAATGTTACTTGGGGTACTGTCTCCAATTACAGCCATCCCTGGCGAGGCTGACCAATACATTTAACTATAAGAGTGCTTTGATGGGGGTCATGGAGAATTCAGCATAAGGGAAGGGTTATGAGGGTCCTAAGAATGAACCCACTTGACATGGAATGACCTCATCTTACTAAGATTTGAACCCACAACCACCTGTTTGTCAAAGCATACTCGGTAACCTTGCGGCTACGGATTCCCCCAACTGGTATTTAGCCAACGTCTGCCTAATAGTTCTGCCTACCGATTGTTTTGTGAACTCCGGGGTCTTCAGTATTGTGGTAGCTGCCTCTCCGATTGCCGAGCGTATTTTGATCCATACGTTTTCCAGTGTGGAAGCACCTAACTGCTTGGAAGAAGGCAATGCCTCCTTTAATATGAGCGCGTAGTTCTCGGCAGATTGCGGGTTATCTAGCTTTGGTGTAATGAAGTTTTGGTCAGTTTTGAGTGTACATATACTGCTAGTAGATGATGGTCAGAGTCAATACCCGCACGAATCTGGAACGTATGTTCGTGATGTTAGAGAAGAACCTGCCGTCTGTGAGACCGTGGCCAATCTGGTTCATCGTATGTTGGTCAGATGATCTCCAGGTGGCTTTTTGGATAACTTTGCGCGGGAAAAAGGTGCTTTGGATCGTGTTGGTGTGCAGGCTAATGGGGTCCTATCACCGATCTTAACATTTCTTCCCTACCGACCTGGGCATTTATATCCCCGATAGCGTTGTTGATATCCTACGGCGAACTACACTCGTACGTTGCCTCCAGCCGCGCGTAGATCGCTTCTCTCTCATCGTCAGGTTCACCTTAATGCGGACAGTGTACGTTGATGACACTGCAATTGAAGAAATGGCCCTTTATCTATTAAGGGATACATCCTCGTATTGATCGCCTTCCAATGTGTCACGCGATCCCGCATTCTGCTCAACACTACAAAGTACGTTCCCAGTTCGTTGGTAGGCCACCGCTCTGGTAAAACTGGGCCTTTTCACCACGTATTTTCCAAATCTCCGCTTCATTGTGTCAGACTACCTGCAGAGCTATGATGCCGAGTTTCCGGGGTTCAAGATGTTCAAGAAGCACCCTGCCGCTAGCCACGAAGTTCAGCGCCCTGCAGTTCCAGTTACCAGGCATCAATTCCATGTCCTTATTTCGTCGCTTTTGTCTATACAGAGTTCCCCTAGTCGAATCTTCTTGATTGTTCATTGCAAAAATGGATGTTAGATAGGTTGTCTTGTTAGGGCCACGCTACCGAGTTTCGTGACTTTATTGCTGAAACACCACGTTTGTTATTTCACTCGCCCCTAAGCTGCATCTAACATGGAGTACAACTGCGCACTTGGTTGAGGAATCGTCAACCGATCAAGATCCGCCCCTGACATAGGAACAGACATTTGATAAGGCTATTCTTGAATGCTGCACACAGCGCAGCGTTTGCATGAGTCCCTGTCCATCCCTGTCGGTATATGATCTTACTTTCCACCGGAGTTGGTTACCCGATCTCCGCTACAGTTGATTGCATTTCGGCTGATGCCACGAGGTGAAAATGATACACGTTGCTGGATAGGAGGGTAAAAACCACTGTAAGTACGCGAGCGTGTTACGCATTATCCAGCTGTTCACCAACCGAATCAAAACTAAGTTGCCGCATTAAAAAATATTCAGGCATGTTTTTGTGTTCTTTCTTCGTTTTATTCATCAATTCCTCCTCGGTTTTCGCGACAACATTGGTGGAGTAGATCTTACGCTTCAGGTTTACCCAGAAATTCTCGACGGGACGCAGCTGGGGGACGTTGGGCGGGTTACCTACAAGATTGTCCTGCCGAAAACATAAAGTTTGGGAATCATCAACAGTCGATAGCTCCACTTCGATAACCCTACAAGAAGTTATCACCAGTTTCCTAGAGGAACTCTGCAGGCCTATACCATGGCGCGCCCTACCAGAAGAAAAGTCTTGACAGACGAAATCGCGGATCACTAGAACTCCAGCGCATAAGGTCGAACATATGGTCGAACAATAAGTGTTACTGGGAGTGTTACCAAGAGCACACGGAGGGATAGTGAAGAATGATGTTTAATTACCCGCGAATCAGGTCTTACTGTAATCAGCTGTAAATCCGTCATCAGTCCGAAAGTCTATTGAGTATCTTCGAGAACTCGTAGTTAGGGTAGGGGGTATGGTGGTAGAGGGCCGATATGGTGTTGAATCTATTTCGAAACTTTAGATACGCAATACGATGAAGAAGACGGATGTTTTCATCTAATTTGTCCAAAACACATGCCGGCGCGGCCTCCGCATCTTTCCGGTCCAGAAGGCACTGAGCTAGAACAACAAACAAAACACGCTGGCCATGACCCGCACGAGGACGCTGTACCGAGAATAACTGACAAAACCGAAGTGCGTCGTGATGAACGACAAGATTTACGCCAAGGACACAAAGCAGTTACCGAGCTTTAAGGTGAAACTGAAACGGTACTGAAACTCAGCATGGCCGGAAAAATGGCGTCCATGTGGGGATATGCGTACAGAGACTATAGATTACAGAAGCCACAAGGCACTCAAAAACCGGTAAATTTTGAATTAAAGCGGAGGGTACCATTATAAATAAAGGCAACTCTCCGTTTTGATTTAAAATTTAGCGGGTTTTGAGTGCCTTGTCACCTTTGTAATCTATAGTCTCAGTAGGATATGGGTACCATCGATCCGGCCATGTTAGGATTCAGAACCGTTTCACCTTAAGTTGTCACATTACAGTTGGCCGTTCCTGAGGAACTAAGGAAGACGAAGGTGAAGATAGATCCGCCAAAAAGCTTTATAGTTTTTTTTATTTGTGTGGATATTATCAGTAGAATCAATATATATAGAATGCCAGTGTCGCTGTTTTTCTACAGGACTCATTGTGGTAAACATGATGCTAACCATCTGTATCAAGTCTGTGAATCGGGAACTTCATTGTCAAAGTTGCTTATTGTTATTTATCTGTTCTTTGTCTGTGCGCTGGTTGGTACTGTCATCAGTGCACTCATCGCTGTGTTTTTTCGTCCGGATGAATAGAATCCTTCAACTGAGTCTTTTTGCACCGATTTTTTCAGAAATTTGAAGCAAGCGAAGTTTACAATCACATTACTTGGCAGCCATATTCGAAATTTTAAACTGGTTGTCAAAGTTTGACAATGAGATTTCCCTTTTGCTGAATCTCAGGCACACACACATATGCAAGTATAATGTAAATGCATTATCTGAATTAGTATGATGTTTGCCACGCGCACTGCAGCGACACTGGCATTCTATATATATTAATCATACTATATTATCACTACGACCAGCATTTTGATCTATTGTGATCTTATCCAGGTGTTGTTCCGCAGTTCGTTGTTATTGCAGTATCGCTATAGAGTGAGCGAACTGCTTTTACTATCCGTGCTTAAAGTGTCGGTGTGTTTTCACCCCTTTTTCCCTCTACGCTTTTTACTACTTTTCAACCAATCTAGCTCTAGAGCCAGGAAGTGCGGAGACTAGTTACAATTTGTCCTTGGACAAGAGGCTTCATTCGCACCTCGAGCAAGTATCATTCTTATAACCAGTCCCGACTAAAGGCTTCATGGTCGGTAAAGCAGAGTTCAGCACAGAGTGAGGGTGTGTATGTGTGTATGTATGTGTTCCTTACTACTTATGCATTACTAATCTCGTTCCTAGAACCAGGAAGCGGAACAAGCTATAATTTGCCCTTGAACAAGAGGCTTCATTCGCACCTCAAGCAAGTACCGCTCTTATAACTTGCCCTGGCAAGAGGCTTTCATTGTTAGTAAATGCAGAATGCAGTAGGAAAGATGTGGAGGGGCCTGAGAATAAACCCATGCTAAAGTCACTTAACATAAGCTTTATAGTTTGCAGGTCATCTGTGGGAACGGCAATATGATTGGCACTAATTTTGAGTACCTCATTTTTTTCGAGTACAGCCTTTATTGACTTTCTGTTAACTATTATTGTTAGCATGATTATCGTGACCAAGGGTATAATAAAGTTGCGGTCCAAATCATAAGATAATGTTCACAATCTAGTTCTATTCTTGAATTTTAATTAAAAAAAATAATAATCTCTGGAAACAGTTGCATTTTTATCGTATAGGTATTATTTTAAACTTTCAATTTGATTCTCGTACACTCATAGAAGATCCAGTTTGTTCTAAGGTCAACCATTCGAAAGGCTGTGAAATAGTTTTTACCTACGACACTGATGGATTGTTTCAATAAGTAATTAGTTTGTAAGATTTCTGAATAAATACGATTTTGTTTGTTGAGCTCGGCCACTGTTTTCGTAGAAACATCATTTGAGTATACCTTTGAGTATTCGTCGGTCACAACCATATCATTAACTTCCAACCAGAGGAGGAGTGCCTCCTGATCACACAACAGAAGACGTTCTATTTTGCTGATGCAGTCGCCTCACCGACGCAGCTGTTGTCAATACGTTATCGTTTATTGTTTTATTAGTGTCACACGGTTCTGTCTGCGTGCGAGCAAGACACCATTCACCAGGAAAATCTCCGTTCTGTTTTCCCAACCCCATACGACTGAATTATTGTCGCAACGTCCGGGCTTTTCATTCGTCTTCAACTGAATAATGCCTTGCTCAATCCCGATATTTCTTAGTCGGAATCAAACGACCCGCAAGTACATTCGCTTATTTAGTGTCATTAGCGAGTTGACCTACGATCACAATAAGTTTTATTACCACCGATCACATGATGGCGTGGATACTAAATGCGACCCAAAACCCATTTGGCCGCGCGCAGATTAATGAAGACAAATTTCGCACTTTGCTCTCCTGTCTTGCGGTGCGGCGGAAACATGGCATGTGCGGTCGTTCAGTCAAAGAGACCCAAAAACGCGGTCGGTTGTATTTTCGCAACGGTTCCGGTATTGTTCGCGTTCGACAGTCCGACCGAAGCATGTGTCATCGGAATGAGTAATTTAGTCCGCAGGGTTCCACCCCGAGCTGGGAGATAAATCTTTGACAGGAAATTTTTAAACAACACAAAAAGCGCTAGTTCCACTACTGGACCCGCCGATGTCAATCAACCGATGTCGTGCTCTTTGCCGTGATCGACGAAAGTGATGGCGAGTGATGTGACTCAGACTAGTATCGTTATTTGTGGAATAATAACGATGTTTTGTGGTTATGTGAAAGTCAAAAAAATATTTTAAAAGTCTAGACGCTTTTAAAATTACAATTCGATGACTGAATCCTTCTCATGCTACTATGCAATTCTGAAATTTGGCCTTTAATTTGACTTTAGCACATTTTGACGTGATCTCGCTCGTAACTCTTGATAAATTAAGGTGGACTGTTCGCGTCCTAAGAATGATGGATTACAGTTTGCTAGAACTCGTTTTCGCTGGTGTGCCTAGAGAGTGACAGCACACTGGGGCACGTGCCTCACCTTATTTTGAAAATCTAATGACGTACGTATGTTATGAATTCTATATAATGTTTCACATTTTCGAATGAAAAAATGGTGTGAAAATCCGCTGCCTCATTTTCTGTGTTTGAGTACTATATTCCTGTTTACGAAATTTTACTTATTTACTGCCAGAAGCAGAACTACTTTAAAAAAATTTCTTGGTTTTTATTCAATCATGGATATTTTTTGTTGTGTATTTTACCGAATTTAACTTATTGTTTCAAATTTATTTCAATTTTTTTTATTTTATAGATTGGAGGATAAGGGTGCTCCCTAAATGAAAAAAAGTAGATGAAGCTTCGTAAAGCATAAGCATACGCATAGAATACCGCCCGTGTGCTGCTACTCCGTTATTGACCAGGACCGATGAAAATTGCAAAATAATGACTGAAAAAAGCAGACTTTGGACATTACACTATTCCTCATTGTGCAAGCTTATCAGGTCCCTGCGTGCAGATCAATACCGACGCCGGCCACGTCCGAATGCGGGTCCTGGTGGGATGGGAAAGAATGTTAGTCCAATACTAGTTGCTATTAGAGACCAGGGAATTCTCTGCCTCTTCACAAGTATTTCGGGCAAGGAATTGTTGTTAGTAGACGGGGAGAGCTAGATAAAAATCCAACTTAATGGATAATGTCATCTGTCAAAAGCTATGCGCGGTATGGGTGTGGTTTCATTAAAACGTCCGCGAAGTCTCTTAGTACCGATTAACTTTGATATTCAATTGTTTCAATCGAGTACATGCTACAGATATCGTAAACTGCTTTTCTATCCCGGTAAATGAGTTACTTATTCATGTCGGCAAACGTAGTACAGTCTTAAAATGTCATCGAAATATATTGAAATACCTTACTCTTTTTATAAATCCAATATATTGGTGGCGAAAGTTCTCTAGCATTGTTTATTCATCAATATAAAGAACGGTATAGTATTACTAAATTACGTGTGCGAGACTGTGATATCACCGTGAGTTTAACGCTCCGACGAAAAATTAATGACCGCTAATTTCCCCGTAATCGCGTTCATAAGAAATTTCTTAGCACGAGGGGGCTTTGTCACTTTTCCTGGTGTACTTCCCGAGTAAGGACATCAAAATGGCGTAGCTTTAATCGCGGTGTTAAGAAGTCTTGCTGAGACGAGGACATTTTATCGCTTGGTTTGGCTTACTTTCCAAGCACAGATATCAAATTGGCATAGGTTTAGATCGTCGTAAAGAATTTTCGACCTGTTGGGACGGGGAGACTGTCACTTTTTTTTTCTAAAAGTACGTTTAAACTATGATGGCATCTTTTCCAACCAATCACAAAGCGAGAATTTCCAGTTGGAAAATGCTTCATTATTTTCAATTTTTCAATAGTACGTACTTTCAATAGGGTTCATTATTGGTGTAGATGCGTAGAAGATTTTCCGATCGATTGACGTAAAAATATTCAAAATCGATCTAGAAACTGCTAAGCTATTAGTACTCAAAATATTTCATTTTTTCGTAACGCTCGCATTTTTCGATTTTTTGGAATGACACGCCATCCCAAATCTTGCCGTAAGACATAGTCCTACGTCAAAATGCATGCAACAATGCTACCCATCAAATAATGTGCAACACTTGCGCCATCTTTCTCAAGGGCAAAACAGAATGCTACGTCAACACATCCAAAAGCGTCAATTTGACAATTAACCCATGGAAAAACTGTCAGAATAAAGGGCCCATCAGAATATTACGGTGACGGACCCAGCGTTATTCTGACAGTTTTCCCATGAGTTTACTGTCAAATCCTGGTCGTTTTTGAAGACCTTATTTTTCAAAACTTGCCCTTCACTATCGCTCAAAGTGGGCGAAGTTCTGGTGAGTTTGATGAATTTGTCGTTGGCTTTGTACCACTCCATCACCAGTTTCGCGTAATGGCAAGTAATGGCGTAATGGACGATGTCCGTTTCGGCCAAAACAAAGTGTCACCTTCGCGGAACCGGAGGAAGGACAGCAGGCGCTTCTGGAGGCACTCTTCTTTATAAATATTCGCTAATGACGCCGGTTATTATGTACGGCTTGCTGAATTTACCGGACCCACAGATCGTCTGCCACACCAAGTATTTCTCGGAAAATTTGTCGACTTTCTTCTTCCGGAACTTCTCCAGAATATCCAGGCTGCAACAAGGCTCGCGTTGTAGCTTCCTGGCGCGGGATTTGACTGCCGTATTCTTTTTATCGGTTTGGTTAGGCGCCATTTTTACCTTGGCGATATGAAGTCCGGCTCGCTTTATTATGTGCTGCCAAAAATTGACCTTCTTACCCACATCTTGAATCGAAAAGTTCGGATTGTGCTTGAAGTAATCCCTCACCTTCCTTGCCTTCACGGGGTCGACCGTCTTTGCTTTTCTTCCACTGCCAGCTCACCGCTGGATCGTTTGGGTTTCCTTGAACGATTTTACCACACGGGACATGGTCGAATGGTTGATTCCCAACTGTTTTGCGATCCACCTGTGGGACAGGCCTGGATTTTCCATGACTGCGTCCATAATTTTTTGTCGAACACTTCTTGCTTAGACGCTATCCCGATAACCACTCGACAGATTGTGACGAAATTTTACACATATAAACATTACACCCCAAATTAGTTTTACATAAAATTTCATCAATTTTTACCCATGCAATAAAAAGTTCTATACAAAAGAAAGTGTTGCATTTTTTTCGAGTATGGTCTTTATTATCTGATATATTTGATCTGGTTTCATAAATATCTAATACCTAAGTATTTTCTTTTTTTAGATAAATAATTTGATTGATCAATATTGCGGTATTCATTACTCTGTATGACCCCGTGAGCTTTGTCAGACTATTCGTACAAGCCTTCTAGGTTCTAGTGTCTGTCACATGTTGCAACCGATCCTCCCAGTAGGGTACAATTAGTTCTTTCATAAAAATATTAGTGAATTTTCTTAGTTAGTCAGGAAAAATTCGTCCAGAACGTTAATCAGGAGTGGTTTGCTCCTGTCTCATTAGTAATAAAATCACTTCCCTCCAATTTGATTTCCAAAGTGGATCACAAAAAAAATTAACGCAACCGAATTCAGTCTACAGTCATACCGAAAAGCTATGAATTGCTTCGTGTTCAAAGAATGGCATAGCTGGAAAGTTATAGCGGAAAATACAACCGCTGTTTTGCCCGAAGCGGATTCCTTCCATTATAAACAGCTGCCTTCTCGGCTTGGCGGTAGTACATCATAGCATCATCATGCATTGCACTTGGTAGAAAAGGGCGTTACTTACAACTTCTGGGAGCTCTCACTCCTAAAACATCATAACTGCTTAACACGCACATGCTGTTAGCAACAGATACGAGACGACCGACCGACCGGTGAACGATGATGCACCGTTCATGATTTGATTTGTTTTTAAATTTCGCTTGTCGAATGTTGAGCGTGGTTTGCATGATCGACAACGACGACGACGTCCGTGCCGGCGGCGGAGGAAAAGCCCGACACGGGGAAAATGTAAGGAAATTCCTTACCGTTACTCAACAGATCCAACCAGCAGCGAGTTTGACTGATGGACTGCAATGAGCCGGTGGATGTTGGCAATCGGCCCGGCAAAGTAAGTAAATAGACGCCAATTTCACTTCCAACAAATTGAACTTTTCTGTCAACAGGTATCTTCCTGTCAATTTCGTACTCATTAAGTAAGTTAGTAGTGTGTTTTATTGAAGCTTTCATTGCATGCAATACACGATTTAACTAGTTGATTCGGATAATGGAGCAACCAATAAAAAAGAGCTGGGATTTTACAAATAGAATGATAAGATTTTAATCAAAGTAATTTTAATTTTAAATTCTGGTTATTGTCTACAACGGGGACCCTTTTACAAAACAAATCGTCAGACAGTCAATAAGCTGATCTGATTATACTGCATTAGTTTTCAACGATAAATCTTGAATGAAAAAAAAGCAATAAATCAATTCAAATCAAACACAGCACCTCGATGACAATCGAATTCAGAGAAGAAAAAAGCCGATAAAATGGTAATTTATGGATGATTCCTATTCATGCATCATCGGGTCGAAAGAATCAAGCAAATGGAAGAAAAAAAGACATAAAATGTGAACCAAAACTGAAATATTTAAAGAACTAGGTTAATTTCGGGCCGCTGCTGACTTTGAATGCCACTCTGTCGAACCCGCATAACCACTACGCTTTGAATAATCGAGTGCGACTAGAGACCCAGGTGTTAAATCAATGATTTTTTTCTTCTTTCCCTTCAATTGTTTGCTTGCGGACTGTCAGAATCGGAGCGTTACAAAACTTTAAACGACGACGTCGTCGTCGGTCGGTTGTGCTATTTTGGTCTTCTAAGCGCCTCGTGACGGCCTGACGGAAAACGGCAAGAAAAAGGCATTTTCCTTGCCTGAAACATGATATTTTCGACGTCCATCGCTGTTGTTGTTGTTGTTGTTGTTGTTGCTGTTGTTGTTGTGGACATTCTTCCAGCCGATTTGAGGTTATGTAAGGCTTCCCGGCAGAAGGCAACAAAAATTTAGCATTTCTGCTTCCAATTTCCATGCGGATCGAGAAAGTACGGCTTGCGGGTATTCACCACTTTGGTTTAATCGGGGCTGCTTCACGTATGAGCCCGAGGGGTGTATGACTTATTCATAATTGAAAGTCGATGTTTGCTGGTTCAGCAAAGGGTAACCGGACTCGATAATCGATTACTTTTCGCTGAACTCCTGGCGGTGTTATTTATGGCATTGATCAATTTGAAAATCAGAGTAGAGTGTTGTTCGCTGCGCGTTGCTGTGGCTTCCCCCTGTTATCCCATCCGAATCGGTTTCGAGTCAAATGAATTCCTATGCTTTGAAAATGTGACCCAAAATCTGACTCTAAGCGACGCAACTTTGCCGCATTTGTTGCGCGAAGCAGCAGCGGCCGGGTCGGGTTTGTTGGCTTGCAGCGGTAAGACACGTTGAAAAGAGGTGGAGGAGAGTGTGATAGAGGTAGATAGGTAAGTAGAAGGGCGCTGCAGGGCGAAAGAAAATGAATTTATTTATAACTTCGTTGATGACCCCAGCTGACCCGGAATATCTTTGCATTTTGTCAACACCGTGTGTGACAGCGAGAAGTCGTTTGTCTGTCCGTACGGAAGTGGCATTTGTTCGATGACGACCGCAAGGCTATCTGTCCTAGGGAGTTGGATTGGGAACGAAAATGCAGCAACAAACGGTGTTTCCTGTTGTTTCGAATCGTGAACAAAGAACTGATAAAGTGCCGATTGATGGGAGCCGGAAATCGAAAATCGAAATCGAGGGTTGAGTGTGCTTAATTCGAACCGAAATTTTTAAAGTCTAGAAACACGAACAATCAGCTGAACTAGTTCATATGTCTCGGCGATGATGTAGACTATGGATGGATCAAAGGTTAAAAGGATTTCCGTAAGCATGAGAGGCTTGGCTGTAACATGTGGCCGACATTAGAACTGGCTCACACGTGCAGTCTCACGTAGCTAACGGGGACATGCAGTATTGATCAATCGAATTCTTTATCTAAAAAGCCTGAAATACTCAATGAAACCAAGCATAATAAAGGCAATGCATCAGTTTTTGAAACCTGGATGTCTATGATGATAGACTTCTCAGCATAGAATTTCTAAAAAAGCCCTGCAATTTTAACGAGCCATATCTAATTTAGATGAACAAAAACAATAAACAACTAAAAAATTAAATGACGAATATGACATAGGGTAGATGCTCCAGTAGTTGTGGTAGTACCAGTAGTGATGGAAACTCGAAATATATCATAATTTTGGCGGATTTCGAGATAATTTCCGTTTTCTATTGTTAAATATACATTTGTTAACAGTTTTATCTAAGATTCACAGTTAAAATTCAAGATGTTGGTGCAAAAATTACAAATTCCTTTTCAGCAGTCCAATAGAGTGCAATTACTTAAGAAATTCGTAACAATGCATAGCATTTTAACAGGCCTACGTTGTTATTCACCTGCTGCCATGCTCATTGCAAGCGTTGCTAAGGCGGTAAACAACATTTCACTATTATAGGCAAATTTTCCACTATTATAGGAACATTACCACTACTTTAGGAGCACATACTAATGTCAGGAAAAGCAATATTTTAGATATATTAACCAGCAGAATGGTATAATTTTGGTATGTATTTAAAGCCAACACTATGGTGCACCATATTATCATGTAGTTCAATTGGAAACTGATAAATTGAGCGTTCAAATTGTCTTTACACACTATCCCCCGACATAATCCCTCCATTACTGGAGCATCTACCCTATTCTATGTTATTTCACTTTTGTTTCAATCAAATTTCAGGTTGCTACATTTTTTTAATTCAGGTTGCAAGTATTTTTTTTAATTTTAATTTTTAATTTACTGTTATCCTTCAATCTATAATAAGAACCGGTACAGCACTGAAATAGTAAACTGTGGTAATACATTAACGAAAACTACAACGCAACATTAGACCTCTCCGCCATGGTTCGCAAAATTTTCAGTCCTTTTGTAAATATGTTTTATGGAGGTCACTTTTGTGGCAAACTACGTTTGATTCTGGGGTAAAATACAACCCACATACTGTGCAATTGAAAATGATAAACGAGCCACGTGACTGGTGAATGTTCTCGGAAAGAAATCCGATCCCGCTACCGTGAATAAAATCATGAAATCTCGGGTAATTTTTCAAATAGACCTATGTGACAATGAGAGATTCTTTTCATGATTATTATTCATGGTGTATTTTCATAAAACATAAGCTGGAAACCTGAAATCATGAGTCATTTTGCGCATTTTGGAGATTAAATTTCCGCCCGTGTTCATTGGTTTGATTCTTCATGCTTACTTACTTTACCAGCCGGAGCCGAAGCCCGGATTTTACTCGGTCCTGGGCTATTCGTCGCCAATTCCTTGCGCGTCTCGATACATGCAAGTCGGCTTCAACGTGGTCGAGCCATCTAACAGGCTGGACCCCTCTATTCCTTGTGCCGGTGGGGTTCTTGAAGAGAACGGATTTCACTGCACAGTCGTCCGACATCCTTGCGACGTAGCCGGCCCACCGTAGTCTCCCAACTTTCACCAGGTGTACGATGGGAATCTTTCAAAGCAGTGCCTGAAACTCGTGATTCATACGCCTCCGCCACCAGGGGGGATCTATCGGTAAGGAATTGTGAAACTCACATGTGAAGGGGAAGGCAGGTAACCATAATTTTCAATGCCGCTCTTGCTATTTTTTTTTCTTACCGATTTGCTGCTCTTGCCTGTATATGTAGCTTCCGAAAAGTTTCTTAGTTTGTTTTATTTACGCTAAAAAGCAGATAAATGCATTATCGGGAACAAAACAATACAAACGACAATTGCGCTGCGTGTTTGGGTTTGAGTTTCTGTCAACTGTAGCAGACAAAAATAGAGTTGCGAGTCCCCTGGCTCGAAATCAATCATAAGCCGTTTGGTCCATGACAGTACAAACGTCATGGACCAAACACCATCTGCGGTAACGCACACATGTAAGGAATTTGACAGGTATAGATCCCCCCTGTCCGCCACTCTCCGCTTTCCGTTTGTACTCCGCCAAAAATAGTCCGCAACACCTTTCGTTCAAATACGGCATGTGCACTTATGTCTTCCGTAAGCAAAGTTACTATCGCAAGTCCGTGCAGCGGTTCCCAACCTTTTTTTGGTTCGCGAATCTATACACTAATTCTATACTAACGGAATTCCCTATACTATTCTGCAGCGAACTAAATTCTTGGCGAAACCCTCATTTGGAAAACGCTGCCGTAGAGGACTGCCGGTCTT
Source organism: Sabethes cyaneus (assembly GCF_943734655.1). Classification (NCBI taxonomy): domain Eukaryota; kingdom Metazoa; phylum Arthropoda; class Insecta; order Diptera; family Culicidae; genus Sabethes; species Sabethes cyaneus. The sequence continues at coordinate 19,574,292 of NC_071354.1, read as the reverse complement.
ATTAGCTGGCAACACTGTTAAGAAAAACATTTTTATATACTGTATAAATGCTTTTCCGATATGTCAAAGTATTTTTACATTGCGTAGAGAATTACTGCTTCAAAACAAAGTTATTTGCTCTTAATTTTACATTAAAAATGGGCTTGCTTTAAGACGCTGTATCTCGGGATCGTCAAAGAATACCTCTGGGCGATGAGTGATTTTTATATAAAAAAATCTGCGGAACACGATAAAGCTGAAATTTGAGATAACATTGTCTTCATTGAGAGAAAAATGTAAATTTAGTTTTCAAATTGAGTTTAGATATGCACTGGTGCTCAAAAGTAATGTCTTTTTCGAATTCCTTGGATGATTTCCTTTGAAAAGGGGAAAATAGTGTCTTTCTAAACTCAAAATTTCTGGAGACATAAGCAAAATAAAATAAGAGGTTTTGACAAAAAAGGGTATTTTCCTTAAAAATGGTGGTGCTCCCATTAATCGAGGAAATATCCGATCGGCACCAAATTTTCGATTTTTGCTTTCTGACCGAAAACGAACAATCTGGCGAAATTTGGTTCAAATCCGTGAAGGTCGATTACACGTTTGAACTTTTCCTCGGTCACTTGGCATGGAATGACCCCTATATATTATTTATCTATACCTATAAAAATGGATTTCTGTCTGTCTGTCCGTATGATCCTCATAGAATCGAAAACTACTGAACTGATCGGCGTGAAAGTTTGCATATAGGGGTTTTTGGCGCCAGGGAAAGTTCTTTTGATGGTTAAAGACCCCTCACCCACTAAGAGGGGGGCTCCCATACAAATGAAACACAAATTTCTGCATAACTCGAGAACTAATCCTGCGAATGGAACAAAATTTGGCATGCGAAGGTTTTAGGAGGCAAGAATTTTTTCTATGGTGAATTAGGAGCCCTCCCCACTTTAGGAGGGGGGGGGGCTCCTATACACATGAAAAACAAATTTCCTCATAACTAGAGAGCTAATCAACCAAATGGAACCAAATTTGGCATGTGGAGGGTTTTGGAGGCAGGAATTTTTTTATGATGGTTTTAGTCGCCTCACCCCTGTGGTAGGGGGATAAGGACTCTCATACAAATAAAACAGAAATTTTTGCGTAACCTAAAAACTAATCGAACTCGAGAAATTTTAGACTCTTTCATAAAACATTAGTCAAAAACACATCCCTGTCACGACAGCTGTCAACTGAAGCCGCCTCCGATAGTGGTGGTAATAGAGGTAGACAACAAATTTTGAAACAAAATTTATACGAGACAACGCATGTATTTAATGCTGCGCAGTATGACGAATGCAGCGTGTTGTTTCCTCTCTTTCGTTTATCGTAAAAAATAAGACTATCAAAAGTCAGAATTTTTCCTTTCTTATGTTGCCGATAACAGAAAAAACGAACATGTTTCATTATCCACATCCCACATGCAACAAATTTTCTGAAGCAAAAACCCGTATGATTGCGCAATTCTTACAGCTGCTGTCAAATTTGACGTCAAATCGAGCCAGCAAGCCTGGCTCAAACGGCTTCAAGAAGAATGTACGAGAATGACGTTCGTGCCAGGGATGTGGTCAAAAACAAGATCACCAAAAACTATCAATTAGGTTTATTTATTTTCCTAGGTCTACTGACCACTATTACTTTCTTTCAGTTGGGTCCGAACGAGCGCCAGCGAGTAAGGAGAGAATAGCCCCTGCGAAATGGTACTTTCCACGAAAACATTTTCCATGAAATGGTACATCCCGGGTAAGGTTTTTCACGAAATGGTATTCCGCGAAATTCTATATTCCGCGTTATGGTCAACCGAGAAGTGGTGTACCGCAAAACGGTATGCGGCGAAATGTTATCTAATCATGGCGAATATTTTAATGTTATCCGCTTTATTTTATCAGGCTAAGCAATGGGGGGAGTTGCTTTCTACTTTACTGTGAAGAAAATTTGTATATTCAACCACCCATGAACTCCTCAGAAACTTACAAAACTCGAGATTGCGACAAAACGAAGTTTTGTGCTAGTAACTAATAAAATTAGTTGGAAATGGATTACAGATATACCACGATAGTACGTACCATCGGGGATACGTACTAACGAGGGTATGACTGTATGAAAACTTAATTCCGGTAGGCCGGAGGCATCTTTTTGAACGAGTAAATGAAGTCAACAACTTGGAATTAAGGAACAAATCCTCTATTGATGATCTAATTTTCTTCATTCTTCCAAATAATCGGACCTTTAAAACTCAGATTAAAACAAATCAGATGTCATGTTTACATTATCATCTTTATGAAACATATGAGAAAATTTTCAACAAAAAACTGCAACATGAGTCAGCTTCATGAAATGAATGCACTATAAGAACATGGGAAAAATATTGTGTGATCACGATAAATGCAGCTTGCAACTGACCACCGCCATGTGGTCGATTGACTTCATGGCTTCCAACGTTCTGATGAATGAAACGCAAGATAACCAAGAGGTGACCTCCTGCTGGTTGTCCGTTTAATGGTTCCACTTTTGGGGCTGGCTGCGAGCGTATTGGCAAACATGTATGCTAATATCGAGAAAATTCTTTTGTTAATTGTGCCATTCCACTTAATCACCTTTTAGCGTGATGATGTAACCCGAATTGGTATCATCTTGCATGACTTGATGGCGCCAGTGGGTCCTCCCAGTGCAATGTTCATCAGCTGGAACGAAATAAAACCCACATGCCACGGTTGGTTCTGTTCTACGAACATTTTCAACTACAACCGATGGCTTCATAAAGTAAAACTAAAACGAGTGTGGAAATCCTGGAAGCTTCCTTTTGGCACGGTATTATCATGGCAGTACATGTCAACAAAAATTACCTTTAGCAGAGTGCGTGTACTTATATAGCACCTTTCCTCGACAACAAATGGGTCAACCTCCGTTTATCTATTATATTATGGCAACAGGTTAGCGGTAGTGGTTCAGTGTCGTGCGAGTGTCAGGCGTGGTTTAATACGTTCGGGAATTGCGATAGAGATCTTTCCAATTTTCCAACGGTTCTACATACAATCCACCCCAAATTCGTTCGACGCAAACCAGCTGCACGTACTATGCCGATGGTGTGCTACTGTGCTGAGTGAATGAATGAATGAATTGCCGATGGCATAATAGTGTCATATTTCATTTGACGCATTCAGATGAGCAGCACCAGTAGCTTCTGGGCATGAAAATGCCCCATGGCATTTGGCAAACCATTGCAGGAGTAGTAGGTACATTTCTCTCTAGGAAAGCAGCATTTGATCACGCAATGCATCAGAATGCACTGAGTAGGTTTGTATGCGAACAAGCGGAGGCATTCTGGAGCAACCATAAAACTGTCAACTGCGTGCCTGGAGATGAAATATTTCAACAAGATAGTCTACTCTAATCCACTCTTTGATTCGACACTAGCCGCTGTTTGTAGTCGAGAAAAACTACTGCAAGCAATTGCTGAGTCGCACTGTTATTCATCGGTAAAGCGATTATGGTACTTGAATAAATTATGAAATATAATTAAAATAATTAATGATCATTGGTATCGGTATTTTAATGTTTGAAACTATACCCAAATAAATTCGTGATGAGTGATAGTTTTGTCAAAATTTTCAATTCGAAATGCCAGCATGCGCATTTATCATTCGTTAGAAGATTACATAACCAGCCAATCACGTGTCATCGACAACCGTCGGGCAGCATCCAAAATGGCGCACGGCTAACCACCACAGTATCGCCACCATACACCTTCGATCAAGATGACCCTTCGAGATAAGAAGACACAGCATCGCAGCATCCTCCAATAGCGAAACGAGAAACGTGTGCCTGCTACTGGGATTGGGCTAAGCACAAGCTTCCCTTTCCGATGCTGTTCCATATTATTATTAGAGCATGCGCATCGATTAGTTTAGCACATTATACACGATGGCACTGTGCTCCGATTTTGCTCGCAAATCATCGAGATGTTTACAAAGCAGAAGCAACAGCTTCCACTCTTCCAGCGTCTGAAGCTGCATGTTAGGGTGAGTACACGATAGGTTGGCTCTTGCTGTGCTGTTGTGCTGTGCAGCTACAAAAACAAATATCGAAATGGTACTGAATGATTTGCATTGTTGCGGAATTGCCCGGAAGCCCCACAAAACCTCTAGCACCACCATGTTCGCAAACCACCCTATTAATCCAACCAAGAAAATACATTTCGCCCATTATCACCAGACGGTTGGTATTTATTCCGTCCAGTTGAGCTGACCCTGCCGTGACCCGTGATTGCCTGACTCTCGGCTCTCGAACGGCAGCTGATTCGATTCGAACGGCTGATTTTTGTTTCTAATAGAACGGTTGGAACAGCAGTTTTGCAGTGGACGATTTGTGTGCCAGAGACTCGGAAAGACATTTTGAATCCGTTGAAGCGCGTGATGATAACCTCCAGCCCAGATGAAGGTCGTACCGAGATTAGCCCATTAGCAGTGTAGCAGGCTTTCCTCTGGCGTTAGGACGCCATGTTGCACAACTGTTTACTGATACTGATTATGGTCTGGACAAAAATTACCAGACAATTAATCGAGGGATCGAGATCATTTACTAGCTAACGGTCAAAGAACATTCATTAGTTTTATGCAACAGAAGTAGGGCGATTAGGTATGTTTCCTCACGTAGAATGTTTGTTTCTACTGGCTATTTGCAAACATTAATTTCTTCGATCATGAGACGTTCTGAGATTCACGCACTATTTCGAAAGACCCTTGTAATAATGGGTTACGGCTAATTAAATCTAATGGGAAACTAAGATATTGTACATTGAATTCCACGCTACAATGTTGCCTTTATTACCAGTTCTAGCAGTTTCACGTTCTAACTGAGAAAAATGTTTATTTCCCGTATTTTTAGCACCTAACTAAACATCTTTCCGTATACAGGAATTATCTGGATATAAGAGAAATTTTCATCCTTCAAAAAATGATAAATCCAAAATTGTTATTTTTTTGTCATAACATGTTGAGCAATCATCTAAGGGGTTTTTATTAACAATTCTTAAAAAATTCCGTATTAAATTGCTTTTTAATAAATATCCATTTTCACTGCATATCTGTTTAAAATTTTTAGCATCGTAAACTATTAAAGAACGTTAACCATATTAAGACACTCCCAGCCGACAATTCGCGAAACAAAACAGTGATAATTGTAATTATTTGATTACTAGCTGACCCGGCAAACTTTGTATTGCTACAAATTAAACTGTGCTGTACATAGGGTATGATGCTGCTTCGTCGTAATTGCCTATTCCCGTTCTATCCAACACTAATTATTAAAAATATCAGCATTTTTATGACACGCAATGCAAAACTAGTTATTCCCTAATATTTTAGTTTGTTGTCTATCGCGTAAATCAAAGTGAGCTGAGATCTATTTAAATGCTTTTTATCATTAAAGAAGTCCTACCAGCCAAATTTCCTAAGCTTTTTCGTGCGACGAAGAAAAAAAATGTCGACTAATCGTTTTAATTTCCGTCATTCATAAATGAAAATAACTCACGCAAGCCGTTGTCGTTATTCTACAGCCAAGAAAACTTGGAAACAGCCAGGAATAACATTTGTCATGCCGTTCTACACAAATACATGCGCGTTACCTTCGTAAACATTGTTGTGATTTTCAATTCGGACGATGAAAAATTTTGATGGACGGATTTTAAAACGGTACGACGAATTTCGGAAATGAAGTCAGTTGCGTAATTTCAATCAAATGCTTTAATGATCGCTTTTTAGTAATTTCAAAGTTCACGGATCGGAAGGTAAGTGTGTTTTAGTCAAATCAGTACAAAAACTTTTGAAGCATTCATTAAATCCATCCAGCAAATGATGAAAATTAGAATGGCTTTACTTACTACGACGGGAATTAGAAATAAACCCTACCGTAACTCCCGGATAACCTTTGTCATGATCTCGAGTTTTGCAAGTTTCTGAGGAGTTCAACCTTTGATGATTTATTTTGGCAATTTCGTAACTATGGAACCATAGGTAGTTTAATATACATATTTTCAATTTTTCCTCGTAGTAAGATAGAAGACAACTTCCCCATTGCTACATCAGATAAAATAAAGCTGATTTGAATATTCGCCGTGATTATATAAACCTAGCTGTAACCCACGCGTCGCCTCGCGTCTGATTGACAGCAAATTGGAGGTACGCTATGAAACGTTAACGCTATGTAACTCTATGAGATTTAACTACGTTACTTTTGCTCGTCTTGAATGCAGTCTAGTATAATTGGTTTGAGTCTTTGCTTAATCTGGGCAATTCTTACCACGAAAATACATATCGCGCCCTTCGTTTTGGCTACAGACAAGCCTCTGATTATTCGCCGAATACCATTTCACTGAAAACCAATACTCGGTTAACCATAACGAAATATACTGTTTCACGGAATACCATTTTGCAAAAAACCTTTTCACGGAAACTACCATTTTACGAAAATCTATTTCGCGAAAACTACCATTTCGGGTATAATCCTCTCATTACTCGCTGTCGCTCGTTCGGACCCAACGAACTGAAGAAAAGTAATAGAGGTCAGCAGACCTAGGAAAACAAATAAACCTAGACAGAGGTGATCCGAAGGTGGGTCGCCGGCAACACTCGTGACCTGCGATCGTCTCGCCCTGAATCATCTAGTGTTACTATAACTAGTTTTTGATGGTCTTGTTATTGACTAATGTTTTATGGCAGAGTCTAAAATTTCTCGAGTTCGATTAGTTTTTGAGTTATGCAAAAATTTCTGTTTTATTTGTATAAGAGCTCCCCCTTCCTCCCCCTCCCAGAAAGGGGAGGGGTCTCGAACCACAAAAGAAAAAAATCCTACCTCTAGAAACCCCCATGTGCCGACTTTAGTTCCATTTTCGTGATTAATAGTCGATTTATGAGGAAAATTGTATTTCATTTGAATGATAGTCCCCCCTTCTATAGGGATGGGTCTCAAACCATGATAAGTACCTTTCCCGACCCTAGAAACCCCTACATACAAATTTTAACGCCCATCAGTTCTGCAGTTTTGGAATCTATAAGAAACATACGCACTAGAGTGTCCCAAAATAGCATTATGTCAGAAAACCCGGGGGCTCACCCCTCAAATGATAGCTTAGGGTATCACAACAAAATTTTTATATGACGCCAACATTGGTTGACGCGATTTGAGGGTCGCACATTTGAGTTTTATGAAAAAATTGCTTTTTCAGGAGTCTTTTTTTCAAACTGTTTTGACGTTTATTTCAATGAAATTTCGAAAATTTTAAATTTTTGCCGAATTCAATAAATTTTTGTAACCAAATATGACTCCAGACATGCTACCATAAATTTTTTATGAATGTATCAGATCGCAATGAATGTGAAAAAAAAGTTAAGTACCTTGTTTCGTCTACTTTAACATTTCTAAAAATATCTTTTTGAATTTACTCTTGAAAAATGCAATTTTTTCATAAAACTCAAATGTGCAACCCCTAAATCACGGCAACCAATTTTGATATCATATGAAAGTTTTGCTGTGACATCCTAAGCTATCATTTGAGAGGTGAGCTCCCGGGTTTTCTGACATAGTGCTATTTTGGGACACTCTAATACGCACAGACAGACAGACAGAAAATCATTTTTATAGATATACCTAGTTTGTAATTAACTGAAGAAATCAGTAAATTTCTGTGCATTTTATTACATACTAGCTAAGGGCCCGATCTTCCTGGGGGCACCTTTAGTTATAACTCAACCATTTGTACATCTGTTACTGCTACGAAAATTATCGTAATGCATGAAACAAACCCTTTTTCTTCTTTTGAATATTTGTACTCTCATTGTCACTTTGTAATTTTTTCGACGGTTTTATCGTTTTTCATCTTTAGATTTGATCATATTGCTGAATTGTCTTCTAGGCAACTAGGGTTATCTAATCTCTGCTCATCCTTTGTATGGACATTATAATACTGATCGCAGTGATCTATTGTAATATCGTCCAGCTATTTTTTCTGTATTCCACACTTCGTTTTTTTGCATTACCTACGACTGTTGAATGAAACTGTTTGTTATACATGCTTGTCCTGCGTGAGTGTCACTGTTTTTCATACTTTTTCTTCATGGTTTTACTACTTTCCGACCAATTTTGCTCTCTAGAGTCAGAAAAGTACGGAAACTGGCTTCAACAGGTTGGGCGATCCACTTTACAGTTTTTCTCTAGATTTGTTCCAGCATGGTGTTACACACTTAATTTTTTTTACCGAACACCATAATTTTTTGACGAAATTAGAACTGCTGAACGTTTGGCAAAAAATTTCGGTGATAGATATAAATGTTATCGGATCTTCAGTATCGATAAGTAACACCGACATTTTTACCGAACGTGCACGTACTTGATGGCTCTACAATGTACAACATGTCTACATTCCTCAACCTAGTGAGTGCCTGCAGTCTAGGTTAGGAAAGGCCTACAATAGTGTCTGATCCAGAACGAGCTGCTTCAATGACAACATCGTTTAAGTATATAAGGTACCCCGGGGCAAGTGGGAATACGGGGTAAGTGGGAGCGGATCTCCTAAGCGTCATTTTCAATTTGCGGTGTAAGTAGAACGCACCTTTCTATAAATAACATTTTAGTCACAGGCTTCAGTAAAACTACATGTTTTTCTGACCGTATTCAAACATAATTAGTGTATTAACAAGTTAGTTACAGGTAGGTATGTCGAAATGCAGGCGGCAGTTCAGAGCACCTGGGGTAAGTAGGACCTATTAAAAATAAAGTGTCTTAGCACAAAGCTTTCTATCTTAATACAATTTTTAGATATACTACCAAACATTTTCAGTCCAATTGCATAACATTTATATCGGCAAAGCTTTAAAATAAAACTGAAAAGAATTGAACCAAGACGACCCAAAAAAGAAGTCCATTAACATGGCTTATGAGGAAGCAAATAGTTTGGTCACATTCTACTGACACATAACCGATGTTAATTGAATTTGGAAAGGCAAAGTTGATCTGATTACGCTAATCTGCAACTAGAAGTAAAACAATAAAGCGTTATGGTTGTTATAGCGTAACTATTACTTATGATAGTTTCACTAGACTATTGGACATCCTGAGCAGGAGTGAAGAGGAAAATAATATAAAAACAATATCAAACTGTGTTATAATGGTATATTTTGTTATTGAATAGATATGGAGATACATTGATAACACATTTTGTTATTGAGTAGATATTTAAAACAGTAGTTGTAAGATGAGTTTAATAACTGATTTTGTTATCATATTTTATTTTGGCCTTAAAATGACATTTGATATATTTCATACAATTTTTTTATTGATTAAAGAGATTTTAGATTATAAATATTTTATAAAATGATTTTTTAATATCTCATATACTACTGCATTTGTTATTCAATGCCTTAATAATACTAAAATATGTTATTCTAAACTCTGAATACAGTCATGTTATTGCTTTATTATTCAGATAACACAAGTAGTTATTCTTTTGGCCTTAAAGGAACAAAATTTTGATATTATTTTTTGTTATTTTACCAACTATGTCAGCCAAAACAAGACCAAATTTTGATATGAGTTGAGGTACACCGGGGCAAGTGGGACCTAAAAAATGCACCTAAAAAATTTATTCCACTGTGTTTTCTATACCTATGATTATTTCAAAATTCTTTTAGCACAGAAACTCGTCAGTGGTATCACTTCGAAGGATTAATTACGAAAAAGGCCTATCAATTTACATGAAATGAATCTGGAGGAGAATTTTCAAAATTATGGCGATAGGTCCCACTTGCCCCATTTACCGGGGCAAGTGGGACCTATATTCAAATTTGATTAAAAAGCATAAAATAATAGTAAATTGTGTAAGTTAATATACAGCAATGTTAAAGCATTGCAAGAAGCAATCAAAAACAATATTTGTACGAAGGGTTCATTCAACAATAGCGTAACAAAATCAGATCACAACGGGCAACTGTATAATTTATATAAAACACAGATCGTGAGCAATTACGCTGTAAAGCATTATTGTAATGAAATGTAGTTGAATATGTCGTTGTATCCAATTCTTGCGAGACGTAATTTAGGATTAATCATTGTCTAATAGCTCGAAAATACGATTATGATCTGTTTGTTCTACCATGCCCAATTCGGTAGAGCTACTCATAAGAGATAGTAACGTTTTAATAATCACAACACTTTATTGTTTCAATTCCAGTTGCAGATTTGCTTAATTATATCAAATTAGACTTTCCAAATTCAATTAACATCGTTTAGGTGTAACCAAAATGTGACCAAACTGTTTGTTCCCTCACAAGCTGTGCATGTGGGCTTCTTTTTTGAGGACAGGAAGTTTTGTGATGAAACACTTTATTTTTAATAGGCGCTTGCCCCGGGTGCTTTGAAGTGCCGACCTTATTTCGACCCATTTTTTTAATGCCGTTTGTCAAATTAAACAACTAGTTTTCGGGTGTAATTTGTTAATACACTCATTATGTTTACCTACTGTCAGAAAAACATGTACTTTTACGTAAAGCCTGTGGCCAAAATATCATTTATAAAAAGGTACGTCAAACTTACAACGCAAATTGAAAATAACGCTCAAATTGAAAATCCAATTTTGATGTTTGGAATGCCTGTTATAAATAATCTATAATTTTGATACATGCGTTTGAGTTGTATCCTTCATTTCTAGAAAGGTTTGGTTGGAGAAAATGAGGTTGAGGAGAGTTATGAGCTCCATTCCCACTTACCCCGTATTCCCACTTGCCCCGGGGTATCTTATTCGATTTCCAATAACACATTTTGATATTTTTTTTTTTTTTTTTGAGTGGTTTTAACCCAAAGGGTCATTCACCAACACATTTTGATATTATTTTGCTCTTCGCTCCTGCTCGGGATGCTAGAACAAACAAATCATAATCGTAAAGAATGGTTAAGGGGGCATAAACGACTAAAAATTTTTAAGAATTCATTATATTTTTATTTCAGATTTTGATTCTACAGTCTTTTCCGCTTATTTTGATACTAATTTTGTAATGATCCGACCACGGGAAGTGGTCGAGAAACGATCATTCACTTAAGCATTCCAGTGCGGCGTGGAACAACCGCGACGGAATAAAACACCGCTCCTGAAAAACCACGAAACTACACAACGTATTGGAACAAACTTTTTTTGTTTTGTCGGTAGTAGCTTGACAAAGACTTTTATAACTTTTGAGCTTTGTAAACTGCCAGAGAAAAACTAAAAAGAAGAAGGAAAGATGACTGAAAAATAAAATTTTGTCTTCATTTTCAGTCGTTTATATCCCCTTAATAGTAATTACGTCTCGATACTTATACGCATTCAACTACATTGCGTTACAATACTGCGTAATTGCTCATTAATTGTATTTTATATTATTTTAAAGTTGCTCGTTGTGCTAGTAAACTAATAGTATTAACTAATAATAGTAAACTAATGTTGTTACAGTATTTTTGGATGAACCATTAGTAGAAACATTGTCTTTGGTTGCTTTTTTTTTCAATTCTTTAACATTGTTGTACATCAACATGCACATTTTTTTGTTATTTTATACTTTTTAATCAAACTGGAACATAGGTCCCAGTTGCCCCGTTAAATGAGGTAAGTGGGAACTATCGCCATGGTCTTGAATATTCTCCTTAGATTTCTTTTACGTAAATCGATAGTCCTCTTTTGTAATCAAACATTCAAAGTGATACCACTGAAGACTTTCTGTACTGTAAGAATTTTAAAATAATTACACAGCCGAATAAACCCTAACTATACATTTTTTAGGTTCCACTTGCCCCTGGGTACCTTACTGAGTTTCTATTAACAGCTCACATGAAAGCAGACTCGGTGTTGAGCAGGACGCGCACTACGTGCAACCAGTTCGCCACTGGAAATCAATGTCGTCTTTGGGGATATGAACGCCTATTTTTTCATTTTCACCTAAATTTTCACACTCCAACAAATCTTCCCAAAATGTCGGGAGTACAGCGTGACCACGCAACATATTTCCGTTGATTTCTAGGCAGCATACGATACAGTCAAGCGCGAACAGCTATGGCAGAAAATGCACAAGAACGGCTTTTCAGACGAGACACGACGCATATGGACGCAAGGTATAGTATACTAGGCATGCAGATGTCAGCTGTAATGGATGGTATTACATACAGACGTAGTGAGGCCGAATGGATGAGAAACCTTAGGACGGCGGATGCAATGTACATCAGACCAAACATGTTGGAAATGTTGTTTTTGTTGGAAAAATCTGACAATCTATACGGCGAGGAAAAATATCTGTGCAATAATCTGTCCAATGCAAAACAATGAGAGTGAAAGAGATAGAGAGTCATTTTGCTGACTATTTCCGTCTCTTTCACTCTCATGTAAAAGCTCAAAAATTTGCCGAAAATCTGTATTCTATGCACACAGATTCTGTACAGGCGATTTCTTTCAAATATCTGTTAAACACAGAATAATCTGTGCATGTGGCAACCCTGGCTGTAGGTACTATTTGGAGAGGTTCCATTCGCCTAAAATCAGAAGACTATGACGGGGCGGTCGCGTCGCAAGGATTACTGCGCATTTATTTTCTTCAAGAATCCTACCAACACAAGGAATAGAGAGGCCCAACATGCTAGAGGGCCCGACTAGCCGACTTGCGTGTATCGAGATGCTAAACGAATTGGCGACGTTTAGCCCAAGAACAAGTTCAATGGAGATAAGTTCTTGATACAGCGTAACCTATAGTCTGGCTATAGTCGGACTATAGTCTGCTACTTTCGTTCGATAACAATCACAATCTCATCGCCAGGGTTGCGATATTGGATGTAAATATAGAAAATTCGCGATTGGTAATTAAAACGTGCTTCATGTGCTACTCGAGCTACTGAGCAACAGCCTGTGAAAGACACCGAGAACTGCCGCAGCATCTATTTTGTGGACGGCTGTCAGTTGGTTGGTGGATAGTTCGAAGTCCTCCAAAAAATGATCAACTAATAACTTCACAAAATTTGGTTTGTAAATCTTTTCAGTAATGATATCAATATTTTGTCCTTTGTGCAAACCTCTTACTTTAAAAATGGGTGTTTTCGTTTTATAATAATGAGTAATATTTCGGATTCGGATATAATAATCGTAATTGATCGGTGTTTTATCAGACCGGACCAAGCCGCAAAGACTACATAAATCAGTACATCACTACATCAGACTACATAGATATTGCAAACAACCATAGTTATGAGAGGGTTTCGAACGATTGATAGCCATAAACCATACAGAGCAGCAAACTTTAAACGCGCTTTTCTTGAAATCAAAATTTTGTCACTTGGTTCGGTCTGACCGACCAATTACAAAAAAATGGGTGTTTTTAAAATAGAAGAGATATATTGAAAAAACGTGTGTTGCAAAAATTATGAATTGTAATTGCTGGTTGTTAAGAACAGTTCCTGGGTAAGACTGTTTCGCTAGACACTTGTGTTGTCGAAAACGGTAAAACAGAGTTTATTTATCGAGTCGGGTCCGATGGTAGTACACGTCTCAGTACCAGTGAGTAATAAATACGGCCTACTAAATTCGATACCTTCACATTTATGTACACAAGCCACCTTATAACTGCAAAACCCAACTCAAAACAATAAAACACTCCTTTTTCGGCGTGATTGAAAAGGAAACACTCAAACTCAAACTACAACTACTAGGTAGGTACGTCAAGTTACAGTACAGTGCAATGGAAAAACGGGTGAAAAACTAAACCTTTCCACTGTGCACTGTGAAGAAAAAAAATGTGTCATCACTTTTCCTTTCCATATGTCACTTTCCAGCAATCGAAGACACACCGGAAGGAAAATCAAAATTCAGGCTGGCTGGCTGTCTGTTGTCGGCACAACCCAAACCAGGTGCTTATTCCGGAACTTGAAACATTCAATAGGTCCCGTTTTAGCAAGCCCCCATCCATCCGCAAGGGGAGAACGGGAACACCCACCAGTACTGTGTTATTTGTCAATTCAGATGAAAATTTAACAAAAATTTCAAATCTATTCTAACGATTGTTAGACAAAAGAAAAGTGTATAAATTTGTTTAACGGTCTTCAAAAAAATTTATGCCAAATTTGATTTACCATCCTTCGACGGTTATTGCCATTCATTGCAGGCAGAGCAAAATAAGTGCTGAAAAGGTAAAACAATCAGGTTCAATTGTTACCCCCCAAACTTCTGATTCCGGCATAACCTTTACGGGACTATCATTACAGAGTGGCAAGAAGCCATCTATCACACTGACTAAAATTGTTTGATTTTTTTCCTCTCTATCGCACTTGCCGAACTAATGCTTACTTTTTTTTTGGCATAATATTTAACAATTGAAGTGCGACCTCCGCAGGTACCGACCGCCGTAACCGTTAGTTCCATTGAACAATAAACCAGCAAACAGAAAGGGGTAATATGCCCAAACAGGTTCGGTAAATTTAATGCCTTTATGATTTGTTTTTAAGTTTGAGCACCCAATCAAACAAGTTGGACACATGTTCGAAACAAATTAAAGGAATGCTTAGAATTTCTTCAAATATCAGATCGTTTGGGTTAAATTGTCAGTAGATTGCAATTAGAAAATATAAATCAAACGGAACAACTTCAACGCTAAAAAAGGACTCAAGTCGTTTGCTGATTCATTTGCAAAGTTCTTCCGTAAATGTTAACAGTTTGACCAGGATATAGTTCAACTTTCTTTTTTCTTTCCAAATATTACAATCAGGTTATGAAAAAAATGAAAACCTGAACCGAAAATTTAGCCTTACCTAAACGTACCGTCCGATTATGAGCATAAATTGTACCACAAGGAATTATTCCCACTAACTGATGGGCAATCCCAGTGGATAGCTCTGTAGGAACAAGCAGTAGTAGTAGTAGTGCCTAGGCAGTAACATATTCGCAACACACGACATTTTTATATGATTATATTTTTCCTCAATAGCACCATCAGGAGTGTGTGCCTCACGCGACGTAATGTGAGAGCTTTAGAGCTCGACCATATCGCACCCCACTTCTTCGGTTTGAATAAATTTTCCACAGCCCCACCACTCCTCCAGCTCGCAAGGAAGCAAACAAAATCCTGTGTTTAGAGGAAGTAGAGTGAGAAATTTATGCGCTTGGGAACTTCAATTAATGTAATTAATAATTTTAATTCAGTGGAATATTTTGAAGTTAGCTTAAATTTAGCAAATTGTCATTTTCCTGAACCGTAGGACTTTCACCGTGACTGTTTGAAATGTTCCCGCAACATACAGCAAAAATGCATCGACCTTGTTTAAGTGCTTATCTGTCCCAATAAAGCATTTCTTTAAACTACACAAAGCGGTCGCGATAAGCTGTTTTCCGCACATTGTCTGAGTGCTGCACAACGGGAATGCATGGACCAGACCAATGCGACGACCGACGGCAACCGGGCCAGAAATGACCAACAAAAATTGTAAAATTATATCATGCATCATGCTATATATTCCAATGCTAAATAAATAAATCCTGCCAGCGACAACATTCAGGTACACATGCAAACGTGCCAGCAGCGCCCGGTATATGAGAGGTCGCAAGTCACCCGCACCCAGGCTGGGTGTGTGCGCCAGCATAAGCTTTTCCTCCAGACTGCTGCAAACCGAAAAATATGCAGGCAAAGTCGCATACCGGAATTCGATCTCCCAAAACTGAACCTGTGAACATTACTGCGACCGACTGTCGCAAAAGTCGAGGGGATTGTCTCGCTACTAATGCTGTTGCAACATTCCAAACGGCCGGCGCAATCGGCATGCCCCTGGCATCGTAAAGTTTTGGGGCAGTTTGACTGAATGCAAGAAAAACTATGCACCGGCAGGAAAAGCCGAGGAAAAACGCCTTCAATTGGCTGTGCTCTTACTTATCGGATTACCACACACCGTAAGCCGGCTTTGCTGTAAGGCTGAGGCGTCCAGGAGACTGGGTCATATACTGGCTTACTTGCCACGGTCGCCACGAGGAAACCGAGCAGTGGTATTAGGCCTGGAAAACCTATAACCTTCCGTCCTGTTCGCAGTGTCCCAAGTTCTCTTCGTGTTCCGGTATGCAAAAACTGCATCGTGTGACTGACGAAATCTACATACATATCGAAATCATAAGCGATTCGTCGTCAGATTTTTTAACTGTAACAGAACGGAGAATCAGTTAACAACCACGATGATCCCAAAATTGATTTTCTTAACTGAAACCAAACTATTCAAATTTTGTTCGAAAGGCAATAATTGTCCTGTGCTTCTCCCTGGCCTATAGGCCATACTAACTATAGTTGGCACCGATTGCGGTACCACGCACACTGGTACGTACCTACCTGCGACGGAAAACACAAACGGGTGCTGCTGCAGTACAAACCAACAACAGAAGGAACGATCGAAACCGTCGTCGTGTAAAATCGACATTATTTATGCAAATAAATGTTATTTCAAGTTTAAAAGAGGTTAAGCACATATTGGCACAAACCGGGCCGCTGTTGTTGTGCTGCACTTTGCTCTGATGATTGGTATCCTAGACGGATCCGTGCTGATAGGGATGTTCATGTTAGGAAATTTTTTCGATTGTTTCAGCTTAGGGGACAAATCGTATTGCAAATGAGTCAATTTACTGACAAAAATGAGCCGCGCATTTATGGTTGGTCGACTCAAACTTTGCGACAGTGTAAATAAAGTTGGGGTGTACATTGTCCATAAATGGAAGACAGTCACATCTGCAAAAACGTGCAACTTCGAAAAACCTTTTGACCTTTTTTTTGTTTTTTTTGTTTTCTTGAGTTTATAGTGGGATCGCATGATGGGGTTTGTCCGACTCAAAAGCTGGTCGCCCCCTGTGTGTCCGGAACACTTCCAGAACGTGTCCGAGTATGACCAATGTGATCGTGGACACTATATATGACAACAAATGAACTAGTTTTGCAATTTCGAGTACCGACTTAGAGATGTTACATGTTGTATTTTCCTTAAATTCAGAAACTGAGCCCCGTAGAGGAATCCGAAACATTCCTGGACATGTTTAGATGTGGCCAATGGCGTCTTGAAAACTTTATACGACTACCAATAGTCTAGATTTGCAAATCCGTGTATTTATAGGTGTCACATGATGGGTTTGTTGTGATTCAAGGTGCTTCTATGTTCAAGTTCCATATATTCCGGAACTTGTTTCCACTATAACTTCGGAACCGTACATCCGTTTCAAATTCTCTTCAATAGTGTTCTTCTAGGTCATAAAATCTTCCGTTTGGTAGTTGTTATAGTCGAATCGGTCTAAGGACTTCCAAAAAAACAGATGCCTATTGATATATTTTTATTACTGTGACTGTTATGCGTTTATTTGTAATATGGGACTGACAAAGTTTGATATTTTTTTCAACGTTTTGGGAACAAAGATAATTTTTTTGTTTGAAATATTGAAAGAATAGTTAATTTAAAGATGCTTTCCAGGTTTATCTCAAAAGTGGTGAAAAGTCAGATGGGACTGTTATGTGTTTATGGGCAGTTCTCTAGTTATAAGGAAATTTGTACATATTTCATGTGTATGGGAGCGTCCCCTCTTATAGGGAAGAGGGGTCATAATTTCCCTCCTGAAGAGGGGAGGGGTCTAAGTTCACCATAGAAAAAAATTGCCTACAAAAACACCCACATGCTAAATTTGGTTCCATTTGCTTGATTAGTTCTCGAGTTATAAGGAAATTTGTATTTCATTTGTATGGGAGCCCCCCCTCCTAAAAAGGTAAGGGGTCTCAATTCATCATAGAAAAAATTCATGCCTCCAAAAACACCCGCATGTCAAATTTGGTTCCATTTGCTTGATTAGTTCTCGAGTTATAAGGAAATTTGTATTTCATTTGTATGGGAGCCCCCCCTCCTAAAAAGGTAAGGGGTCTCAATTCATCATAAAAAAAATTCATGCCTCCAAAAACCCCCACATGTCACATATGGTTCCATTTGATTAATTAGTTTTCGAGTTATGAGGAAATTTGTATTTCATTTGTATTGGAGTCCCCCCTCTTAGTGGGAGGAGGGGTCTCTAACCATCATAAGAACCTTCCCTGGCCCCAAAAACCCCTATATGCAAAGTTTCACGCCGATCGGTTCGGTAGTTTTCGATTCTATAAGGAACATTCAGGCAGACCGACAAAAATCCATTTTTATAGGCATAGATTGGTATGGGAGCCCCACTCTTGGTTGGGGGAGGGATCTCTAACCATCATAAGAACCTTCCCTGGCACCAAAAACCCCTATATGCAAATTTTCACGCCGATATGTTCAGTATTTTTCGATTCTATAAGAAACAGTCGGGTAGACAGACAGAAATCAATTTTTATAGGTATTGATTTGTATGGGAGCCCCCCTTCTTAGTGGAGGGAGGGGTCTGTAACCATCATAAGAACCTTTCCTGGCCCCAAAAACCTTTACATGCAAATTTTCGCGCCGATCGGTTCAGTAGTTTTCGATTCTATAAGGAACATACGGACAGATAGACAAACAGAAATCCATTTTTATAGGAATAGATTTTGGACTAGATTTGTGGACTAGATTATAAACCAAATTTTGGCCCACATTTTCAAGTATATTTTGGATTTGGAGCAGCTTTAATCAGTTTTTCAACCACCAACCAGATTTTAGATCAGGTTTTGAACCAAACTCCGGATCTGGGCCATATTTTGGACCTGGACTTTTTTGGAACAGATTTGGACTAGATTGTGGATGAAATTTTGAACTCCATTTTTGGTCAGATTTTGGACACAGATTCTAGAACTGATTCTGGACTGGCATCAAATTCTGGACCTAAATCAGATCTTGGAGCTGCATCAGATTCTACATCAGATTTTGGACCACATTTTCATTGAACGAGATTTTAAACCTGGACCAGATCGTGGAACTGCCCCAATTTTGAACCACTTTTTTTTATCAGATTTTGGACCACCAACCAGATTTTGTATCAGGTTTTGAACCAGATTCCAGACCTGGACCTATTCTAGATTTTGAATAGACTGTGAACCATGTTTTGGACCAAATTTTTTATCAGGTTTTGGATGATTCTAGATTGACTACATTGTTATCAAATTTTGTCGCAGATTTTGTAACAAAATTTTAAATAGATTTGAACTAAATTCTGAACTACATTTTAATTAGATTTTGGCCATATTTCGGACCTTTCTAGACCTAAACCAAATGTTGGACTTCCATCAGATTCTGGGCCAGGTCTTTGACAACATTTTTATCAAATTTGGATTTGGTTTTGCCCTACTATGAAACTGAACTTTGATGTGGTGTAGGGTTTTTAAACTAATCAGTAAATGAACGGCGGTCATGTTTACTTCTGATTCTAGATACTGATACCTGATTACTTCTGAATGTGGGTATATGTCAAAATACTTTTGTGCAGCAGGATACCAGACCTGTTAATATTTTTTTTGAAACGATGATTCTACAATTGATGAAGGGACGGTAAGGGAAAGTAATGAAGGATTTTTTTTTTCGGGAATGAAGGGGAAGGGTGGAAAGGAAGGGGGGGGGGGGGTAATAGGTAGCTATGCTTTAACAAGTTGTCGTTGTGACTCCTATCTTTTGTCCAATGCTGGAAGGTGCATGGGTCGAACCAAGCTATAATCAGAGATTATAACCGGATTTGAACCCACAACACCTGCCAGGGCGTGTCGCTCACTGGTACCCGTGTACCTTTAAACCACAGAGGCGCTGGACCACATTTCAAGGTCATGACTAAAGTCACGAGTTTGGTCAATTACCAGACCTGGTTTGGATGCCGAATGAGCATTTTGCAATAATTATAGGTAAGGATAGACGTGCTAAGGTAGGTACCAGATGCGAAAATTCAGTCAATTCTTAGACAATATTATATTTAATTCACAATAATATTTCTAGCGGTCAGTTTTTGAGATTTTATGACGGATTCCCGTTTAAAGGTGCTGCGCACTAGCTCTCGGGTCTCGAGGGTTGGGAGGCGGGTGCGACTCTATAGTTTTAAGTTTCTGTCGACTACCGCGAACGTCCAGGTCGTGCTGCGCTCAATTTACTTTGTAGACCTCTCAGTGCATTAATGCCAAGGGGATGAAAGATGAAATTTGTTCCATGGGTCATGCCCTGATAAAATGGTAACTACTGATAGTTCAAGATTTGTCTTCTCATTGGTTTATTTGTGGTTGTTTGTGTTGGAAAAATGATGGTGGGTGCGCGGTTGAGTATAACCGGTGTTAGGCGGGGCTGACGAGATCTTGACTTCACTATACTACATCCTCTAACTCAAGTACTACAAAATTTCCAGGACAAATTGGGGCACCTGTGTTTTAGTGGGCGACAATGCCTGGCTCGTCTAGTAAAACTGGGGTTTGAGGTCTACCTGATACTCTGATAATGACAACACAAAAGGGTCCGGCATAGAGTTTTGTACGCTATTAAGCGACCAGCTTAAAGCTTAAGCAACCCGAAAAAAGGACAAAAAAAGGACATTTTTAAACATTTTTAGATTTTGGATCAGATTTTAAATCAACAACTAGATTTTGGATCAGATTTTGTATCTGGACTATATTTTGGACCAGGACTGTATCGTGGACCGCATTTTTTTACCAAATTTCGTTCCTGATTTGGACTAGACTGTGGATCATGTTTTGGACCACATTTTTTATCAGGGTTTGGATCAGATTTTAGAGCAGCATGACATTGTGGTGGCCTTGGCGAAGACATTAAATCAGTCTTTAGGGTGTGACACCTTTTGAGATTTGTTTAGAAGCCCAGATTTATTGACGAATTCGCTGTCGCAATATGTTTCACATCGAACATCCCTACCCAGATCCACGTGCAATTCACGTACCTTCACGTGGACTTTATTTTCCCATTCGGGCACTGGCATGCTAGGAACTAGGTACCTCTGCAGTAGTGTATTGCAAGCAGGCATGATGCCTACATGGGAAAAGGGTGGGTCTCCATTCACGCGTAAAACAATTTTCCTCCGATCGCGTGTCTGATTCCGTTGCGACTCGCCGGGCTAGCTTGTCCCGTTGCTGGCTCTTCATCACTCTATAACACACCACCGGCAGGACCTGACGATGCGTGACGTTCGCGCGACACTAACTCAACCGACGACGGCATGGGCAGATGTGCGTGGGAAGTGGTATGAGGGGAGGGGAGAGGGGCACAAAGGAGAACATCACCTCGGGGGAACAGTAAGAGCCATTATCTGTAAGTATATTGTTTCCGCTGTCGTCCGCCGACGATGGTGTTGTTTCACTATGTTGTATGAAGTAGGTTAGGGGTCTCTAGTTTTCCTTTTCTATTCTCCATTAAATGTCAAAACAATTCTAGTTGAATTTAACAATAATTTTGCACAAAAAAAACCAATAATTTTACAAAACTATTTAATTATCCCATAATTTTACAAAATTTTAAAAGGAGCGACGAAAATTATCTCAGTAAATTGAATGCAATTGTATAAAACTGATTATCGCTTTGAAACAAAAATCGTACATTGTAGCAATGCAATAAATATACATAACTATGGTATGAGATTTCGGAAACACAGGGAAATTTGAAAGGTCCTAAACGAAAAGTTGGTGCCACTACCCTACCGCTGTGTTTGCATATATTCCACACCGCGATTTTTTTTCTTAATCTGCCGGTTATAGAGCCGTGGAAAGGATATTTGCGGTACTGCCGTCAAATGGAAATGCTTTCAACCACGCACCATACTTTCACGAACCCAGTCAGTTTGATTTAGTTAAATGTTTGGTAGTAGGTGTGCACTCACTGCACGTAGGTCTACGGAGATCGTACGAGGAAATGCGGAAACAGGGTGATGCGTGCGGGCGAGCGACTGTCATGATGAAGTCATGCGTGCTGCGCCGTTGACTCTCCTGTTAATTGGAACTGAGTACGTGGGTGTGAAATAATTGAAATTGTTGGAAAATTGTCGTCCTTGTTGCTTCGGTTCATCGTCTGTCGGTGGTTTGGAAAATCAATGGCCGGTGGTTGTGAATGTGACTGACGGCAGAGCGCCAGTGAAAATTTATTGTATGATACTCTGACGACGCTTGGTTTATGTCGGCTGCAATGCAACCAATCATCATTTTTGTTCTGAAAATTTTCATGCTTTCTTTTAGAACATGCAGCTGAAAGTTTGTACCGAGTGTGTGATTTGCTACTCAGACGTTTAAAGTTGCTAAAATCAACAAATAGGTAGTATAATCTAATAGCGAATTTGTATTTATTCTAGATTTGTGTAATGAACGAAGTCCGAGGTTGCCTTTCCAAGGCTATTCTAAAGGCCTTGCGGACAATACCCGGGTAGGTTTGGAGAATTCTGCTCGAAGTTTCGTAATAACATTTGAAGGAAACTCTGTCGATGGTGAAATCTGTACTTTGATGTGATATTGAGATGCATTGGAAACGAGACTCATTTCATTCCGGATCTGCTTGTTGTATACCTGATTGTTTAACAAAAGTGTATTTGATGATCTTTATATGTAATACATTTTTACATCTTAAATTATTTGTATGTAATAAACAATCAATAGCGATAGCAAATCAAAACTTCAAAGATTGTTCGGTTTTGGCCTGCTTCGATTTTGGCAACATACATTTTGGATACTGCATTGACAATAAATAAGACGAAAGATGATCAAAAGATGCCAAAAAAACGAAGATAAGACAGAGAACAGATTAACAGGTTCGAAGGAAGTAATCGATTTTTTGTGTGTAAAATCTGTCGGTAGCGCCCTCCAGAAATAGTTTGCCAAACGCATCAAAAAATATTCATGTACCTTTATCAATATTTCTTTGTGCTGGAGTTACATAGCAGCGATGGCAGCGACATCAAGATTTAGTTTGCCACTTACTGCTCGAGGGATGCTCTATTGAAGAATTACTCGTAGATTACATAAAAACCTTTTACACACTTTTTGTCAATTACCTGGTAGTCTGTTCTCTGTGTTTTGACCACAATCATCCCCCGCTTCTGCCTCTATCACATTTTGTCACACCTTCATGAGCCCCCCCCCCCCCCCCCCCCCCCCCTGAAAAAGCACGTCATTTTCGGTTGTTTTCGGCAGTTTCTTGTCGTTTTTTCACAGAGAACAGACTACCAGGTAATCGACAAAAAGTGTGTAAAAGGTTTTTATGTAATCTACGAGTAATCCTTCAATAGAGCACCCCTCGAGCAGTAAGTGGCAAACTAAATCTTGATGTCGCTGCCATCGCTGCTATGTAACTCCAGCACAAAGTAATATTGATAAAAGTACATGGATATTTTTTGATGCGTTTGGCAAACTATTTCTGGGGGCACCACCGACAGATTTTACACACAAAAATTCGATTAGTTCCTTCGAGCCTGTTAATCTGTTCTCTGTGCTTTGAACTTGCAAAAACCAGGAAAACGGTCAAATTTATTTTATGTTTCTATTGACGATACAACTTCAATCAAATCATGAATTAACGGAAAAAAATATTTGAAAAAAATATTAATAGATAGTGAATTTGTTAATCTTTCAAGTGTGCATAAGTTTTGCCTTTATTTATTGGTGAAATACTAAAATAGTTGTCTAAAAACAAAGAAAAATACCACAAACTACTTTAGGGAACCAGACGCCGGCGTATGCAAAGTCATGGTTTTTAAGTTTTATGTAAAGTGTCGCTAATAAAAAAAACATAAATAAGACATAGAAATGACAAAGAGGCGACGACGAAAATGCAGCAAAGAGATGACAAAAGGTAGCCGGCGGCGAAAAGGTAGCCATAATATAACGATTAAACAACAATTAAATGACGAAAAGACGGCGAAAGAACGACAAAAAGACAGTAAATAAAAAACAAAAAGACAACGAACAGACAGCGAAAAGACGACGGAATAATGACGAAGAAGTGAAGACAAGTAGGCTAAAAGACGATGGAGAAAAGACGAAAGACGATAAAAGATGGCGAATATACTTCCGAAAGACATCGAATAACGTCAAAAATTGCGATAAACAATGCCAAGCAATTACAGTATCAAACGACGAAGATACTATAAATGGGTGCAGAAAACGCACTGAAGAGATAATAAAAAGACAGCAAAACAGCGACCAGAAATGGCAAAATAGACAACAAATTACAATGCCTTTAAACCAAAAACGAAACAAAAATGATAACAAATTGAGACAAACAGACGATGACAAACAGATGATGCCAGAAAACCAGGTGTTAAAAACACCAACAAAACGACTAACAAACGTCAAAAGGCAACAAAAATAGACAACAAGGATTAATCCCGGTGTGGTGGTTGGCACTCACGCCTCTCACGCCAAGGACTCGGATACAAATCCCAACCCCGCAGAAGTCGCGAATGGCCCAAGCTGTTTAAGTGACTATAATCAAATTGAAAAAATAATTACAAGAAGCCGATAACAATCAAATACAGAAGATTTAAAACGACGAAAAATTAAAGATGAAATACGGAAAATAAAAACAAAAAGGCGAATGACGAAAGTCGAGAGTATGCGTCCTTGAATAGTTTAGGGAAAATTTAAAATGTATCATATATTGATTTGATTAAAAAAAAAGTATTAATAAATACAAGCAACAACAGTAACTATGCGATAAAAACTGATCATATTAAAAAGAACTCCAATATATCAGAAAACAGTGCATTTCGAAATTTATTTACCCTTTTAAGCAAAAATAACTTGCTACTACTTGTCTAGGGATTATGAGGTCTGTTGTCACAGACAATAGTTAGTCATTTTGACTTAGCTGTCGATTGATTAATAAAATGAATACTTATAAGTAGCTGTAATATTTTGATTGTTTTGAGTTCAGAAATAAATTCAAAATTTGCAGCAGTTTCCGTCGTTGCAAAGCATATGCGCATTAAATTTTATTGTGCATATATAAACGATAATTGTCTACACCCGCTCAATTAGCTGCGGGGCACGATACTGGTTTATCAAGCCAGTCGTCGCACGTTCAAATCTCATTTAGGCGGTACTGCTGTAGAATTAGCAGAATCGTTGTCCTAGCCCCGTTATTGTTCTGTACTCTAATAACCGGCGGCGAAGTCTGTCGACTAAGAAGGGTCAAGTTCTTAAGGACGATTATGCCCATGACTTTGCTTTTCTGTCTAGAAAGAACGCGCCATTGCAAGTTGTCAAATCAAAATAATTAAATTCGTTTCATCCATGCAAATTTCTAAAACATTGATAAATAAATTCATTTTGGCTACTTATGCTTGACACAGATGAAATAATTAGAATTTTAGTGTAAGCGGTAATAAAAATTACAAGAAGATCAATATGGATTAACATAATAAAAAGCTTTTCGATGATAAACTCTTATTTTCTCTTGCTATAGCAAACCTGGTCAGGGTATAGCCGTTTCAAAAGTATTATCAAATTAATAGGTTTATTCCGGTTCGACAAGCAACCACAATAAGATTAAGCTTGTATTGCTACATACACGCATATTTCGTGTTAGCTAGTGTGGGTGCTTGAGCTGTCAGAAAGCTCTATACAAAATGCCTCTATTAAATTCCTTATGGGAATCTTTTCGCCGCAAAAAGGTATTTGAAAATTCGGATTCGCCTGCTTCAAGTGTACACGAGTGAGTAATGTTTTACAATGATAGAAGAGTATGGACCTGAATAAAATTTTCTGAACAATATTCAATTTATTTATTAACTGGTAAATTTCTGTTAGAAAAACTGATACGAATCGACTAAAATAGCGAATTTTTACGTATATAACAGACTTTTACGTTTCGAAAACACGTCGTTTGCTTTCCTTTCTCCATTAGGAGGATTAAATCCTAAATTAAATCAAGTATTTCATCAAATTAGACACACATCTACGTGTCCGAAATCTATACATTACCCTATCTACTGAATCCATTCTATTCCCTTTTTGTTTCATTTTCTCTTTTCAGTTACGGACACTAGAGTGACTATATACAGAGTGGCGACAATGTCAAAATTGGAATGCACGCTCAACCTCGGCTACTCAAAATTGAGTAAAAAACTACTCAGTTTCGGAAAAACCGTGGGTACGCAAAAATGAGTAAAGGTGCTGTCACTCAAAAATGAGTAGGCATACATTTTCTCCAAAATGAGTAGTTTTTGCTCAGTTTTATTTACTTGGATAAATGGGTGGAAACTACTCATTTTTGAGTAACCGGGCATTTTGTCAAAACAGAGTAGTTTCTACTCAGTTTAATTAACTAGAATAATGGGTGGAAACTACTCATTTTATTGAAGGAAATGGTTAGAAAATACTCATTTCGAATATGTTATTTCAATTAAAATATCTAATTTAGTATGATGTATTATTATGAATATTTATTTGTAATTAACCTTCGTAATGCATCGGAAAAAGTTTCACATTATTTGAACTTAAGTTTTGAGTTTGCCCTCATTCTACCGTTTTCAATCCGAATTTCGTTTTCTTTATCTCGTTTCAAAGATATGACCCAAAACTGGCACCTAAAGTAAGTTGAGGAATATTTTGTTGACTAATGGCCACTTCAGCGTCGGTTTCGGAACATCCGGTAACTGTTTCGGGTGACATTTTTGACGTAGGACTACGTCTTTGTTTACATATACTGGGTAGCAATTTGTGAAAACGAAAATAGAAGTGTAACGTTTTAATGAATCTTTCAAATGATATTGTCAATTGCAAGGAAAATTGTCCAATCAATCAGTGCGCAATCGCTCATAAAAGTGCTATTTTAGCTTAAATCGTTTCAGTCTCTTAGGCGCACTTATTGCTTGGAAGATAACGAAAATGTGCGCCGAAGACACCGAAACGATTTAAG
This sequence comes from Sabethes cyaneus, assembly GCF_943734655.1. Lineage (NCBI taxonomy): Eukaryota > Metazoa > Arthropoda > Insecta > Diptera > Culicidae > Sabethes > Sabethes cyaneus. The sequence continues at coordinate 19,547,436 of NC_071354.1, read as the reverse complement.
CTAAAATAGCACTTTTATGAGCGATATCGCACTTTGGATGGTACAATTTTCCTTGCAATTGACAATAATAACTACTAAACTACTGAATGAAACCGAACCGGGATTTCTGTCTATCTGTCTGTCTGTTCGTATGTTCCTTATATACTCGGAAACTACTAAGCCGTTCGGCGTGAAAATTTGCATTTAAGGGTTCTTGGGGCCAAGAAAGGTTCTTATGATAATTAGAGAACCGTATCTCTCCTAATACGGGGTGCTCTCATACAAATGAAACACAAATTTTTGCATAACTAGAGAACTTATCAAGCAAATGATCCAACTATGACATGTGCGGGGTTTTGGAGGCAAGAAATTTTTCTATGGTGAATTGAGACCCCTCATCTTTTTAAGAGGGGGCTCCCATACTAATAAAATACAAATTTCCTCTTAACACAGACATAACTCTTATAAGAAAAATCAACAAAAATTATCGTACCTAACATTTAGCCTGAACACTAGCACCATCTATGATCGACATTCCCAAATATCAAATAGCAACATGGGTATCCATCGAAGTAGCAAGTATTTTTTATGGGGAATTCCACTTCTTTCGTCAAAAAGCACCAATTTGACCAAAACGGAGACATTCCCAATTAACCTAAATTTGAAATGACGGTTTAATCGGTACGAAGAATGGAAAACGAGTGTTATGTCTGTTTGTCTGTGCTCTTAACTTGAGGACTAATCAAGCAAATGGAAACAAATTTGTCCTGTGGGGGGTTTAGGAGGCAATACTTTTTGACGTAGGACTACGTCTTTGTTTACTATACTGGTAGCACTGTTAGTCAGATGCTATACATTAGTTGAATAAGCTACTTGTAAACAAAAATGTTTCTCGTGACGTGATTTTGCGGCTGCCGTGCGAGAATGGGATAAGCAATTGCAACAAAATATGTTGGAATGATAGCGTAAACCGAAGATATCAGATGGCTCTGCAACATGTAGGCTGACTGCCTTTTCCTGAGAGGGCCAGGCTAAAATACTCAGCAGGTTGCTATAGGCATTTCCTTGCAGCATGAAGGATTTCGTCACTTCACAACTTAACTTATCAATTTAATATTTTTTGCAACAAGTATGAGTATGAGTTGCTATTAAAAAATGTGATGTGATTTCATTATTTTTTCATGCATGAAAATCTTACGTAAGAAATGATTAAACTCCCTCCCCCCATCATGCCTGGAAACAAGCAGTTGTTTTACGATTCATTAATAAATTAATAAATTAAATAACTTATGTAGCCTAAAATCATCCCAAACTCGGGAACCGTATATTATACGACTCCAAAATGTTCCTATTGTACATCAGTCTCATTTCATCATTTGTTCCGGGATCGACGCTGAAGTCGCCATTAGTCAACATCAACAAAATATTCCCCAACTTACTTTAGGCGCCAGTTTTGGGTCATATATTTTAAATGAGGCAAAGAAAACAAAATTCGGATTGAAAATGGATGAATGAGAGCCAGCTCAAAACTTGGGTCGTTTTCACCCCAATGAATAATGCTCATGAACATGAGGACCACCTACCGGTAGTGTCGTATAAACATGGAGAAACGCTGGCAATAGCTATAGATTGGATAAATTCCAAGATTTGTGAGAAGGAGAAGCTACCAGAGGACTGGATGGAAGGAATGGTTTGTTCCATCTACAAAAAGGGCGATCGGTTCGACTGCTGCTGACCCTATAGAAATGAGCGCAAATTCCGCCAATGATCAATTCCAAACAATTCCGGGGCAAAATTTGTGGCATTAACCAAGGTCAGGCTGCAATAGGCCAAGGATACAACATCTTATTCTGCTCCCTGAAAATAGAAAGACGTACCAACTACTAAAGATGTGTAAGAATAAAAAAACAAAAGTAGTAAAGTAGTTGCTTAATGAACCAATACATACATAAAGAAATGATGAGAGTGCATTCATTGCAAAGCTTGGTTAATAAATAATGCATATAAATTATTATTGATATTCGTGTGCAATAATTGATGTATTCGAAATTGATGCAAGATTACAGAGGTGGGCACTGCTAATCAGCTAACCGCGAACTAGCTAGCGCATAGTGCGTTCGTCAGGTTTCAAATGGGTTAGTAGTTTTGTTAGCTTGGTATAATAGGTTTTTATAATCTTATGAACGCATAAGGTAAATGGTAAAAGATGGTAAATGGTTGGATAAAGCGCAAAACAGATCCCATAGTTGTGCTTAGACTCCTATCCCTACGTCCACGTGATACCAGCCGAAATACGAGCTACCTCAGCGGAGATCCGGTAACCAACCCCGGTAGAAACAGAGGTCGTATACCAACAGGGAAGGAGGCACAGTGTTGTCTCGACACTTTAAGATGGCAACCCCATCACGAGACTTGGTAGCGTAGGCCTTAGTACCGTCTAGTAGTGTCTAAATCTAAAAAACTAAGAGTCAAGAAAATTGTACTCAGAACATTCGGCATAGACAAAGGCGACGAAATAAGGACATGCAATGGAATCTTGGTACTGCAACTGCAACTGGAACTGCAGATCGCTAAATTTCGTTCGGTGGCGACAGAGTGCTACTCGATCAGTTAGAACCCCGAAATTTTAGCATCGTGGCACTGCAGGACTGTCGCAAAGGCGAAAAGGTATGCAGGGTCCGTGGCGGCAACGTGCAATTTTACCAGAGCGTCGGAGCGACCAACGAGCTGGGAACGGGCTTCGTAGTGATGGGCAAAATGGAGGATCATAAACATGTATTGTCCACACGAAGGTAGACCCGACGACGAGAAGGAAGCGCTCTATGCGCACCTCTAGGCAACGTACGAGAGCTGCTCACCACGGGACATCAAGATCGTCATCGGGGATATGAACGCCCAGGTCGGCAAGGAAGCAATGTTTAGACACAGAGAATAGACATTCAAGCAAAAGATCCCCACTAGGATAAAACTTATGTCAAATTAGTTGAGAAACTATAGAGATTTTGTCGCTAAAGACGCATAAAATTCTACAATAAACTCACAACAACTAGCTTCTGGCGCTATTGTCACGCTTATATATACTAGCGCCTGAGGAGCCAAAGGTTATCAGTGTGCAAATCGAAAGAGTCATTTAGTTGGGAAACTATAGTCTCTGTGCTATAGTGGTGGTGACGCTAGCACACGCTATGTCCGAAGGTACTTATTATTTAATTTACATACACTTCAGATTTCTCTTCACAGGATTCACAATCCCCCTTGCAGTGACATGCAGTGAAAAATGAATATTTTCGAAAATCTGAGAAAAATGGAGAAGCGTCACTGCAAGGGGGATTAATCAATCCGTACAAAACTTTGAGAAAATGAATGTGGGGTCGAAATGAGCAATTATCCCAAATTTGGTTGAAATCGGAGGTGGTGGAATACAACGGATATGAGCACTAGAGAGGGGGTGACCCCTAAATGACCTTAAAAATTGAATTTTGCAAAAAACCTAAGATAAAATATTTTAAGACCTTCATTGAATTAATTGTTTTGACTAATACTAACATCCTGTGAAGAGAAATCTGTGGTGCATGCCGGTTAAATAATAAGTACCTTCGGACATAGCGTGTAGCATATTAGGTGTTTTAATTTGAAATTTTGTCCAAGAATTCCCGAAAAATTTGAAAGAGTCTAAAATTACTCGAGTTCGATTAGTTGTTGAGTTACGCAAAAATTTCTGTTTTATTTGTATGAGAGTCCTTATCTCCCTACCACAGGGGTAAGGGGTCTCAAACTATCATAAAAAAATCCTGCCTCCAAAACCCCCCAAATGCCAAATTTGGTTCCATTTGCTTGATTAGTTCTTGAGTTATGAGGAAATTTGTATTTCATTTATATAGGAGCCCCACCCCTCCTCAAGTTGGGAGGGGTCCCAATTCACCATAGGAAAAATTCTTGCCTCCAAAAACCTTCACATGCCAAATTTGGTTCCATTTGCTTGATTAGCTCTCGAGTTATGAGCGAATTTGTATTTCATTTGTATGGAAGCCCCCCCTCTTAAAGGGGAGAGAGGTCATAATTCCCCTTCTAAAGAGGGGAGGGGTCTCAATTCACCATAGAAAATATTCTTGTCTCCAAAAACACCCACATGTCAAATTTTGTTCCATTTGCTTGATTAGTTCTCGAGTTATGCAGAAATTTGTGTTTCATTTGTCTGGGAGCAGATACCCCTCTTAATGGGGGGAGGGATCTCTAACCATCATAAGAATCTTCTCCGGCCCCAAAAACCCCTATATGCAAATTTTCACGTCGATCGATTCAGTAGTTTTCAATTCTATAAGGAACATACGGCCAGACAGACAGAAATCCATTTTTATAGGTATAGATTTGTATGGGAGCCCCCCCCCCTCTTAGTGGGGTAAGAGATCTCTAACCATCATAAGAACCTTCCCTGGCACCAAAAACCTTTACATGCAAATTTTCACTCCGATCGGTTCAGTAGTTTCCGATTCTATGAGGAACATACGGGCAGACAGAAACCCATTTTTATAGGAATAGATTACCAACAAATGCATATTTAATTTTTATCGTAGAAGCCACTCAAAAATCAAAGCGCAGCCTTCAGGGTTTAATTGACTTTGTAAGCGAATATCGTTTGCCAGACACCCAAATAAGTAAAACTGTTTTTAGTAATCATTATAAAATAGATACGATAATAAGAAAACCGCTTAAATAAACAAGAGATAATTTGACAAAACAGACCTTAAAACATTTAAATCAATCAAAAACTGAATTGCTTTCCATCTGGTTCCTCTCTGACGTCACTGTTCTGGGGCAAATTAAGCAGTGTCGTTTGGCCGACTGGCATATAGGCAACACCTCGCGATATCCTCTGCAGCCTCAATTCTTCGCATTTCTACAAAACCGTCATCGCCAATTTAGCCGTAAAAATTCGCTGCTTCAGCATTCCCCTCCGCCGATACGACAGCGGCTTTCTTCTTCTGTTCGGCCTTCTCGATTATGAAACGATCTTGTCAGCTTCCCGTTAGGCAACTTGTTACATTTATACCGCTTGGGTAAATTCATTGCCGAAAGTCAAATGAGTAACGGAAATGTGAATTGGCCAGGCTGAAGCCGACTTGCGTGTGTCGAGACGCACAATTAATTGGCTACTAGTAGCGCAGGATTAAGTACAATGGAGAGGAATTCTTGATGCGGCAAGAGCCACCGCGGCTCTCGGCTGGTAAAGAAAGAAGAAAGTTCTGGAAGCCTCCGATAAATTAAATATTTTCAAAATAATAACAAAAATAAGCATGGGATGGAAAAAATGATAAAATTGACCATTGGCGGTCGCGATGCGAGTAAATATAATTGATATAAATAGATAGTTGCATTATTTCCAAAAAAATCCTATACTTATTTAACTAAAGTTTATTTAGTGGAAGCTAATTGGAAGCGTTAACCCATTTAAAACCTAGTGAACACACTATTCGTTAGCTAATTCGCGGTTAGCTGATCAGCGGTGCACACCTCTGCAAAATTAAATTAGTAAAACATAAAAAGTCAAATTTAAAACTATACAATTTATGATTCTGCGTTTAGCACGCAGAACATCGTAGTTATGTGAAATAATTAAGTTCAAAACAATCTCACCGGCACTTACAATATGTTCTCTTGTCCGTTTCATCAGCAGCAGCACATCTATGAATTTGCTGCAGTCCAAAGCAGGTCAAGGTCATCTCCAACAGTAATTAAACAGTCAGCTCTAACCGCTCCAACTCGCGATTTGCACCGAACATCCACCAGCAGTATTTAAAAAGTTTGATGACTCGTGCATCTTGCGTTCACTTTTGTTCACAAAAATAAACCAGTAACTACTTTAAAAAACTTAAAAAAAAACAAACGAGAGCGAACAAGCGTTAAATCAACAACAAATTTTCGCGAAAAAATCTGATTGCGGCAACACTCAATTTTGAGTAGTTTTTGCACAGTGACAATATGCAATTCTACTCATTTTTTGACAGCCCCATACAACGATTGAAAAATGAGTAGTTTCAACTCAGTCACTGAGTAGCCCTGGCTAAGCGTGTGATAATTATCTGTCAGTGTCATTCCAATCGAGCAGACGACCTATCTAACGCGTATGCAGGAAAGAGAAAGAAAAACCTTGGAAAACCCGCATTGCATACATTTGGGATGACTTGTCGCCACTCTGTATATAGTCACTCTAACGGACACCACAGACAACATTGCATTAACGAAAAACCATGCTCCTTCTTCAAACGTCAACAAAGGGCAAAACAATCGCAATGGCATAAGAAGTGTAAAAATAAACAAATCAAAACCTACAGGTTGATTGTGCTTGCTTGCTCTACAAATCAAATTGGTTCGGTTTTTCAAAGCCTGTAGCCACTAAAAATGTGCCCAAATCCGTCCTGCTTGTGGGGAAGTTAGAATGACCAAAAAGAAACCGTCGCCGTAAGTATTCAAGATCGGTCGCAAATTGGTACAAAGTTTTGAATGTAAGTAAACACACACTCCTTGCTCTTCTTCCAGGCAAAATCGCATCTGGGAAAAGGAACGTCGTGACCGTCTAAACCAAACATTCGACAACCTCTCCAAATTGTTGCCAGAATATGAACCGGCTACGCAGCTCAGTAAAATCGAAATCCTCCAGCGGGCGATTGAGTACGTGGAGAAACTACAAGACAAGATTAATGCGTTCCTTGAAGAACGGGATGCACTACTGAAAAGTGAGTCATGTCAACGGGAAATGTGTTGTGATTATTCTAGTAAATTTTCTCTCTTTTTGTTGCAGAACATGTGGATGAGCTCGAGGAACGTTTACAAGCGTTGATCGCTAGGAATGAAGATTTGGCCGCTCTACTAAAGAAGGCTAACATCAATGTACCACCTTGTAAGCATGGTTCCGGAGTAGAGAAAGAAAGACCGGAAGAAAAACCAGCTGAACCTCAAGAGGTCGGCAAAAATGCTAGTAAACCGAACAAAAAGACATCACCCAGGAAACGGAACAAGGAGCCGGAACCATCCACGCAAACGGAAGCTAACGGTGAACCCGCTCTTGGGTCATCGAATAGCATCGTTACATCGAGTGCTGCGGTTAATAGCCTCACGAATGCATGCGTGGTAATGACTGAAGCTAACGCGGCAACTTTGAAGCCAGCAGTAACTACAACTGATGGCAGTTCCGCGGCTTCGGTCATACCGAAAATGCATTCCACTTTACCTAGCACTTGTTTCGTGATGGCAAACAATCAAATTGTAGGAACCCTGAAACAGGCCACCGGTGGTAAGTGACCAAATCAATGAACTCGATTCAATTATTAAAATATATTTACTCCACATTGCAGTGAACGTTACGCCGGCCCTCCTTTCTACGCCAATAATGGCCACTGGAGTCCTTATATCCAACAACGGTAGCGTGCTCCAGATGCCTCTCGTTCCGCAGCAATCATCCCTGTTAATCGTAAGTAACGAAGACGTACGATCTAAGATAAGCCTGGAGAAAAAGAGCAGGTCCAGTGCAGATTCAGCCAAAGCACCGGCGAAAAGCAGAACGTCTAAAGGTGCTAAATTTAGTATCAAATCTATTGACGTGATCCCAGGACGAATTGTCAACGGAAAGATTCCGATACCACCGCTAAAGCAACCGCCTCGACCGACTAAAAAGATGCTGAGAGAAATTTGTAGGAAACGTCGCAAACGGAAAATGGCAGAACCTAAAGAAAGCGACGCAAAGAAGCCCAAAATCAACGAAACGGAATCGGCAACAGTGCCGGAAAAGGTGGCGTGTGCTCAAAAATCTACAGAGGAGGTACAAATGTCGAAGGAAAAACCGGCAGACGTTGTGGAAGAAGCCAAAGAAGCAGATCCGAAACAGATTGAAGCTTCTTCACTAGACATGAACTTGGATCAAACGGACTTATCGAATGATATTTTTGCCAATCTGCAGGTTCCGGATGGCGAACCGGATGACAATCAAGGGTCGCTGTCACCCACGGCAGCTTATCTTATGAATTTCCCTCTGGTTGCCACTGGCGGAAAAATTGCTGGAAATCATCACGTGGACGCCCCAGAAGGGGATGTTTCAGATGTTGCAGAAGTGGGCAAGAAAGTCTCTACGCAACAAACCACTGACAATAACTTATTGTTGGATAATTTTTCATCCTACTTTAGTACTAATGTTTATGGTGGTGGATCAGAAACTCCAGTTACAGCTGCAGCTCCCGATGGACAGATAAGTTCCGTGGCTACCTGTACTAGTTTTTCAACTATTTATCAATCGATAGATAGCATGCTGGAACATAAAACGGCACGCACGAAAAGCAATTCGGACTGCCGATATAACGCAACGCCTTTCACTTTCACCTTGACCCCAACAAGCACAACCACCAGCACACAACCATCATTTGACTACAGACATCCTTCAACGTCTAGTTACTATTATTCTACTCCAGTGGCAACTAGTAAACCTATGGACGACTATTGCATACTAAAACCATCAATTGTAACCGAATTCACGTTCTCATTGACAAGTACTACTCCCAGCGTTGCTAAAACAGTCCAATCCCAGTATGCAAACAGTTCTATCCATACGTCAACAATTACTACTTCTTCGTACAACACGTACGGCAACCAGCCGAATTTCGCCAAGTCGACCAGCTACTCTGCCAACTACATTACAGGAACAACGAGTCAGATAGACACGAGGACTTCCGAGAAATACGATTTCTTAGAAACGGAGAAACCGGCAACTAGCTTTACGTTTTCGTTGACTTCAACAACGAAAACATTGCCCAAATACACACAAGCTAGTACATCTTCCGCATGTGCAATACAGAACATTATATCAAGTTCATCAACGTTAAACAAAGTCGAGGACTGCTTGTATAAATCTTCTAGACCAGGAGGAGTTCATGGTCATCAAACTTTAAAAACGACGCCCAAACAAAAATCAAGTTCACAATCTGTCGCCTCCGGGTGCAATGCCAACTATCAATCCCAATCCGGTACGGGGTACCATCAATCCAAGTACGACGTCCCTTGGATGGCATCACAAGACCCGAAACCCAGCACCTCACTGAACCAAGACTATAATCAAATAATGCCGGCATTAGATTTTAACGCTGCTCCCTCACATTCATATCAAACCAACATCGATCTTAGCCGTAAATCGGATATTTTCTTCGCTCATCCAACCGGTGAAGAAAACCTTGCCACGTGGTCTCCGAGTAAGCTCACTAACATCCTGAATGACACCTCCTCACCTTACTACCCACCCACAACCGTTAGTTTGCCGAATCTCAATGGAGACCTTGCTCTGAACACAATATCCAGCGGCTATCAGTCAACTCCTGGTACGGTAAAACCTACGACACAAAACAGAAAAGGAAACGATTCGAGTAGCACTTTTCTCTCCGTGCAACAATTGGTTGATCAACCAAGAAAAGCTACTAGCAAAAATTACTCCAGCTGTGGCAATTATTCCACTCATCACAAGCCACCTCAGAATAACTACTCTGCGGAAGCTTTGATTGCCAGCGCTTCCGGAAGTACCTCAAGTAAAAAGGAAAAATACGTCAATGACCCAAACTTCAACGGCTACACTTCATACGGTACCGACGCAAGCGTCGCGTCTGGTCTATCGTTCAATTTTGACTACCCAACAGACTACAATAAAAACTACAATTATACCTGCCAGCAAAACTACATGACCTCCTTCATGGATAATGGCTATGGCCTACCAGCACTTCCGGCACCAACCGTCACCAGTTCTTCGTCGGCAGTTACCAACTACGGAAGCTACGGTTACGGTCCCGAAAAGAAACAACCCGCAAGCTACTACCCGAATGCATCCTCCTATCAACCAACCGCTCCATCGGACATCCCTTACTATGTTCCATCCAGTGAGAAACGGTCCGCTGCCCCACTGGCATCTACGAAACCGAAAAAAGCTCTCAAACCCTTGGCTCCGGCGAACGAATACGCCAGCGCACTTCCGTCGACCTCCGCTTCCAGCTACTTCCCGGCGATTCTGCCTCCGCCTCCGCCGAACCTGGCGGACGATCCACTGTGCTATAGCAACAATTTCAGCTTCAACCCGGCGGGAACAACGAAAAACCATTCCAGCAGCGGTAGCGGCAGCAGCAGTAGCTGCTACAATCAATCCTACCATCATCCTACCAGCAGAACGGTTCCCGGCTATTGCTTCGGCAGCGGTGCCATTCAATCGTTCGCCGCGACACATTGCGCAAGCAGCAGTAGCGTTTCGTCGAATTCGTTGGCGAACTTCAATCTTAGTACCATTTGTCCGGAAATCAGCGAAAAAAATGCAACCGCAGGGGGAGCCGTTGCGGTAGCTGCCGGTACGGCAATAACCGGCGGTGCCGGTTGGTGATAAATTAGATGGATGAAGTACTATTATAATGTAGGATAAGCTATTATTGTAATAAAAACAAAGTTATGACAATCTGGGTTCGTTGCATTTTGGTTCACAGCCTCTTATCCAGCAATTCCTATCCCTACTTCAGCTCCTACCTGATACTTCCTCGTGGTACAACCTCGTACCTTGTGATGGAGTTCGGGTTGCCAATCCCGGTGCAAATCCAGGTCGTATGCTGACAGGGAAGAAGCGTTCTTAGCCGCCATTATTAAAAATCAATTCTCTCAGTCACCAAACTTACATTTACCCTTATTCTGCGAGGCGAGTGACGTGACTATGTTGCAGTCACCGCGAATCAGGTGACAATTGTCACCTAGGTGACTCGCCTTGTCACTTAGGTGACAAGGGTTTCTTACCTAGGTGACACGAGTGTCACTTAGGTGACTCGACTCGCCGTGGCGAGTCACCCAAGTGACAATTGTCGTATTGAGTCATGTGACTCGCAGAATAAGGGTGATTGTTTAGGTGAGAGCACGCAATGAACAAGGAACAATAAAATTTCTGTTTCTGTTTCTGTTTGCAGCACAAGGTGGGGCAGTTAGAGCCAAGTCTGTCCAGGGCTGAGATAAGGTGGTTGTGATAATGATAAAAGAATCCGTGCGGATTACGCTAGCGCCATAATGTGTTGGTGATTATGGATTAATGGACGGAAGAAGAGTGACAGAACTTGGCTCGTTATAATTGTGTGCTTGGTCAATCTATACCTATAAAAATGGATTTCTGTCTGTCTGTCCTGTGTTCCTTATAGAATCAAAAACTACTGAACCAATCGGCGTGAAAATTTGCATGTAGAGGTTTTTGGGGCCAGGAAAGGTTTTAGTGATGGTTAGAGACCCCTCCCCCACTAAGAGGGGGGGCTCCCATACAAATGAAACACAAATTTCTGCATAACTCGAGAACTAATCAAGCAAATAGAACCAAATTTGGCATGTGGGTGTTTTCGGTGACAAGAATTTATTCTAGGGTAATTTGAGACCCCTCCCCTCTTTATAAGGGGAATTATAACTCCTCTCCCCTTTAAGAGGGGGGGTTTCCATACAAATTTCCTCATAACTCGAGAACTAATCAAGCAAATGGAACCAAATTTGGCATGTGAAGGTTTTCGAGGGCAAGAAAATTTTCTATGTTGAATTAGGACCCCTCCTCACTTTAAGAGGGGGGGCTCCTGTACAAATGAAATACCAATTTCCTCATAACTCGAGAACTAATCAAGCAAATGGAACCAAATTTGGCATGTGTGTGTTTTTGAAGACAAAGTTTTTTTCTATGATGAATTGGGACCCCTCCCCACTTTAAGAGGGGGGGGGCTCCTATACAAACGAAATACAAATTTCCTTATAACTCGAGAGCTAATCCAGCAAATGGAACCAAATTTGGCATGTAGGTGTTTTTGGAGGCAAGAATTTTTTCTATGATGAATAAGAACCTCTCCCCACTTTAGGAGGGGGGGCTCCTATACAAATGAAATACAAATTTCCTCATAACTCGAGAACTAATCAAGCAAATAGAACCAAATTTGGCATGTGGGTGTTTTCGGTGACAAGAATTTATTCTATGGTAAATTGAGACCCCTCCCTCTTTATAAGGGGAATTGTAACTCCTCTCCCCTTTAAGAGGGGGGGCTTCCATACAAATTTCCTCATAACTCAAGAACTAATCAAGCAAATGGAACCAAATTTGGCATGTGAAGGTTTTCGAGGGCAGGAAAATTTTCTACGGTGAATTAGGACCCCTCCCCACTCTAAGAGGGGGGGCTCCTGTACAAATGAAATACCAATTTCCTCATAACTCGAGAACTAATCAAGCAAATGGAACCAAATTTGGCATGTGTGTGTTTTTGAAGACAAAGTTTTTTTCTATGATGAATTGGGACCCCTCCCCACTTTAAGAGGGGGGGGGGGGCTCCTATACAAACGAAATACAAATTACCTTATAACTCGAGAGCTAATCCAGCAAATGGAACCAAATTTGGCATGTAGGTGTTTTTGGAGGCAAGAATTTTTTCTATGATGAATAAGAACCTCTCCCCACTTTAGGAGGGGGGGGCTCCTATACAAATGAAATACAAATTTCCTCATAACTCGAGAACTAATCAAGCAAATAGAACCAAATTTGGCATGTGGGTGTTTTCGGTGACAAGAATTTATTCTATGGTAAATTGAGACCCCTCCCTCTTTATAAGGGGAATTGTAACTCCTCTCCCCTTTAAGAGGGGGGGCTTCCATACAAATTTCCTCATAACTCGAGAACTAATCAAGCAAATGGAACCAAATTTGGCATGTGAAGGTTTTCGAGGGCAGGAAAATTTTCTATGGTGAATTAGGACCCCTCCCCACTCTAAGAGGGGGGGCTCCTGTACAAATGAAATACAAATTTCCTCCTAACTCGAGAACTAATCAAGCAAATAGAACAACATTTGGCATATGGGTGTTTTTTTTTGGTGACAAGAATTTATTCTATGGTGAATTGAGACCCCTCCCCTCTTTATAAGAGGAATTATAACTCCTCTCCCCTTGAAGAGGGGGGGCTTCCATACAAATTTCCTCATAACTCGAGAACTAATCAAGCAAATGCAACCAAATTTGGCATGTGAAGGTTTTCGAGAGCAAGAAAATTTTCTATGGTGAATTAGGACCCCTCCCCACTTTAAGAGGAGGGGCTCCTGTACAAATGAAATACAAATTTCCTCATAACTCGAGAACTAATCAAACGAATTGAACCAAATTTGGCATATGTGTGTTTTTGGAGACAATTTTTTTTTCAATGATGAATTGGGACCTCTCCCCACTTTAGGAGGGGGAGTCCTATACAAACGAAATACAAATTTCCTCTTGATTCGAGAACTAATCAAGCAAATGGAACCATATTTGGCATGTGGGTGTTTTTGGAGGCAACCATTTTTTCTGTGATGAATTAGGACCTCTTCCCACATTAGGAGGGGGGCTCCAATACAAATGAAATACAAATTTCCCCATAACTCGAGAACTAATCAAGCAAATAGAGCCAAATTCGGCATGTGGAGGTTTTTGGAGGCAAAAATATTTTCTACGGTGAATTAGGATCCTTCCACACTTCAAGAGGGGGGGCTTCTACACAAATGAAATACAAATTTCCTCATAATTCGAGAACTAATCAAGCAAATGGAACCATATTTGGCATGTGGGTGTTTTTGGAGGCAACCATTTTTCCCATTATGAATTAGGACTTCTTACCTTTTTAGGAGGGGGGGGGGGCTCCCATTCAAACGAAATACAAATTTGCTCATAACTTTAGAAGTAATCAAGCTAATGGAACCAAATTTGGCATGTGAGAGTTTTAGATGGCAGAATTTTTTTTCTGTGGTGTATTACGACCCCTTTCTCTTTTAAGAGGGTGGGCTCCCATACAAATGAAATACAAATTTCCTTATAATTTGAGTACTAATCAAGCAAATGGAACCAAATTTAGCATGTAGGAGATTTTTGAGTCTTGAATTTATTTTATGATAGTTAGAGACCTCTCACCCCTGTGGTAGGGGGATATGGACTCTCATACAAATAAAACAGAAATTTTTGCGAAACTCAAAAACTAATCCAACTCGAGAAATTCGAGACTCTTCCATAAAACATTAATCAATAACAAGACCACAAAAACTATCTATAGTAACACTAGATCATTCAGGACGAGCCGGTCGCGAGTGTTGCCGGTGACCCGCCGTCGGAAGCGCCGCCCACTGGGGGGCTTACAAAACTCGAGATAGTGACAAAGATCATCCGAGATTCATGATTTATGTACAACACAGGTTAATTTGTGGCAATACGAAGTTTGTCGGGTCAGCTAGTATAGCATAAGATGGCTTGTACTTATCTTGTTTTCTCCTTCCTTTGTTTGTTTCCTCATCTTGTTCGTAGTCAATCTTAATTAAACATAAAGCAGGCTCCACGCCGGCCGTCCTCTCCATCGTTGTCACCAGTGCAATCATCTGTGGCTGATCTCTTGCCTCCCCTCACGACAACATTGTTGCCGTGAGAAGAAGCGATAGAGATCAGGCAGAGAAAGAAAAGAAAAGAAAAGAAGAAATTTTTAGTCAACATGTTGATCGCAATTTTCGAGTTAGTAATATCACGAGAATTCTATGTCTGTCCATCACCTATGCTACTACCGACTAACTACTCGCTAGGCTGGACGCTACTTATCTCCCAAATACCCATGTCATCACGATTGACCCAGCGCTGTTCAACAACCTATGCTCATTAAAAGCCACAGCCGCCTCTTTATCTACCATCTTTGCAGTATTGTAGCTGATGGCGTAAATTTTCGAATATTTTGTGCGGAATATTATTCAAGAGCAATATTATCGCTCAGAACTATCGAAAAACTACTTGAACTTCCGAAAAATAGAGCAGATGCGATATAATGGGGACTCGTACTCGCTCGTATTATTCCCGGTGGCATTAATTGCATATTTGTAGCGGTAGTCAACCGATTTGTCGGTATGCTCTTCAGACCGTGGTCAATTGAAATGATTCTGCAACTAAGAAGGGATGAGGTGGATCAAAAAGAACTTCACTTGGAGATATGTATATATGCCGTGTTAAGTCTTAAGTGCAAGCTGTCACTGAAGCAAGACTTAATAAGATGTTAACGACGTTGATAATTCTGTGAGGATGGTATTGAATCGAAAAAAAAAATCCTCATACCATGGCCATATATTATGTACTATGATCCCATTTTAGGAAGTGGGAATGATGGTATATTGAGGACAGCCCTTCGCTATCGCTTGAATCAGCCAGAGAATCGAATACCTGTTTTTACTTGAAGAAGTTTTAACTCTAAAAAGATTTAGTTAGAAATGGAATTTCAGTTGAAGTCTGCCAGCATTGGGCAATGGACAGAACAAAATATATATCGAGGCTATAAAGCTTTTCGAGAGATCCACTAAGTCCGACCGCGACGACAGCCGCAAGAATGGAGAGGAGCAGGCCGCCGGTGAGTTGCCACCGTTCGACTTGATGGACTCTCCGACAGAGGCTCATCAGCATTAGGAGGGCCCTTGGGAGACAAACAGCGTCATTCATGATCATTTTATGTTGTTAGTTGAATACCGTTAACGCGGTTAGTCACAAGACATGCAAATCATTCTAATAAGGAGGGAAATAAGAAAAAAATAATTATAATTAATTACATCCAAAACAATACAATAGCGGTGACAGTAACAGTAACGATAGCAATATTAGTAATAATAGTAATAACATAGGAAACTGATACAGGAAACACAGCTACTGACTATAACTTCCTGCCCATTAATAATTGCAGTTTGGCAGCATAGGTATAAAAAGAATTTCCGACTCATCATAGAACACTCAAACATATATTCATTCGTACCTATACACCCATGCACACTCATACATGCATACACATGTATACATGTACGTGTGTGTATATTTTTCAGTGCTGTGCTGTCCATAATCGCATAACAGCCACAAATTCTATGGCAATCTCATAGAAAATGTCTCGATTACGCAAATAAAGACATCACATCATTTTTGAACACTCGTTCGTTCTAACTAGCGATAAATTTTAATTTTCATGAGAAGTCAAAATCTCATGAATGGTGGGTAGGATTTGGTTTCAGTTTTCTAGAGAAATTTCTGTGCATACCAGCAATTCATCTAGGGAACTGAGTAAGCCCTCCCGGTGCTTCGGCCCAAACGGATTGAATTTAAAATCAAATCCGTTCGATTTCGCTCCATTCCGCTTTACAAGACACATGCTACAGGTAAAGGTAAATTATGCAATACTACATACTACACATATATCCAACTTAAACTATATTACATTCTACATGCGGAACTAAGATTTTTAGGTCGTTTAGCCGAAGTACGCGTCAAACCACCTACCCATGGGAGGGATGAACAAGGAACAATAAAATTCGGACTAAAAAAAATCGGAAAAGACCCACGTGACTAAAACGGACTATGGATTGGAAACAATGTGACGCCCAAGTGCTCTCCGACGTATTGAAGAGCCGTAGGTCCATTGACCTCATTTAACACTAAAGATTGTCGGGTATTCGGACCCGTGCCCATGCCCGACAGGTTGCGGTCGGGTTCGGGTATCAAAAAAAAATAAACTTGCGGGTTCGGGTCGGGCACGGGTTTTTATTTTTTTTCTTAATCGGGTACGGGTCGGGTTCGGGTATTCAAATTTTCATACCCGACTATCTCTAGGAAGTATCAATGACGATAATAATGAATTGAATTCTACGCGCAGTTGGAGCGTAAAGTGTATAGCGTACACCCGCTGACCAATGTAATGGGCCTAGGACTTATCGACTTTGCCACCTCCAAGAACATGGATCCGCGCAGTACCTTCTTCCAGCATAAACTTCTATACAAGTACACCGGGAGGTCACCGACAGAAACACAGATCGACCACATTTTGATCGACTATCGGCACTTGTCGGATATCGTTGACATCAGAACCTATCGACGCGTTAACGTTGGTTCAGAGTCTGAACTTCAGACCAATGATGCCTAGTGATGGTTAGATGAGCCCAAAACTCTGCGTTGTGAACAACATTCGGTACCGACGCAAGCTTCGGTTAGATCTCACGCGGCTGGAGTAGCCTGTGCATACGGCCATAGGCATGTGGAAGGACATAGACAGAAGAAAATGCAAGAAACCTAAATCTTCCGAAAAAAGTGCTGCCTAGAAGAGCAGGATTATGCGGAGTTGAAGCGGCTGCATCGTTTTACAGGAAACGCGTAATTTCGACCAGGAACTGAACGAATCCCGTACGTGAGCCGAAATGTCGGTATAAGAATGGCAGTATTTCGAAGGGCGATCGTGAAGGGGCTGGAAGGTAGAAGCAGTACTTCGATGAACACTTGAATGGTGCCCAGGCGAAGAACCATGGCGGCAGGAAAGGCAATTTCGACGATGCGACAAGCGTGGAAGAGGTGGCAACCCCAAAGACATGTAAAATCAAGGAGGTCATCAAACAGCTAAGAAATAATCAATCGGCTGAGAAGGATGGCATCGAAGGAGAGCTTATTGAAAAGGAACTGAAAAAGCTGACCCCTGCAGCGGCTAATTTTTGAAATTTGGGTTACTAAACAGCTATCGGAGGTGTGGTAGGACGGGGTTATGTGCCTGATCTACAATAAAGGCGATAAGGTGGACTGTGAAAACTATAGTGCGATAACCGTTCTTAATGCCGCCTACAAAGTTTGCACGCTTCAATTGTTCTTTGAATTCAAAGTTGCATATGATACCACCGACCGAAAAGAGCTATAGGAAATCATGGAGGAGAACGGCTACCTTAAGAAGCTAATCAGACTATTTGCAACTACGATGGATGCTGTTCAAGATAGCAACCCAAATCGTTGGAAAACATCTATGGCGTTGGCTGGACAGTACATTAAACTACAGCGCTAGCTAGAGAAGATTGGGTAAAAGGTAAATATGTCCAAAACAAAGAGTATGCTGGCCGGTAGAACCGAGGCCAACCGTCGCCGTTTGTGCAGTAGAGGAACAATCGACGGGAATGAGTTAGATATAGTTGTGAATTTGTCTATCTTGGGTCACTGGTGGCGGCGGCCAAAGACACCAGATGTGAGATTCGAAAAAGGAACCAGAAGTTGTTCTAATCCCTAGGAAGCAGTGTACGCTATACAAAACACTCATTAGACCGGTTGTTCTTTACGCCCGTGAAGCATAGAAAATGGTCGAGGAGGACCTGAAAATACTCGGAGATTCCGAGAGACGAGCGCTAAGGAGGATCTTTGGTGGCCTACAAGAGAATGGATTATGGAAGCGTTGTTGGGACAGCTCTATGGCGAAGCCCGTATTCTGAAGGTGACTGAAGCCGGACGAGTACGATAGACAGGGCATGTTGCAGGAATACTAGATACTAGACCTGCAACGATGATGTTTGCTGCAAATCTAGTAGGATCACTACGGCTAGTGGCGCAGTCAGCAAGATGACCGGCGGTGACATTCATTCATTTTTCTGGTCAGATGCCAAATCGCACTTTTGCCCCACTAGTAGCGGACAAATAAAAATAGTTAATTTTGTTTAAATAGTGTTCGTATAGGACAACAGCGCTTTCTAGCGAGCAGTTTTGTGACTTGTGTTTGATGTTTCCTATCACAAGCCAGGAAAAAGGAGGGAAAGAGGACACTCATTCCCTAGTCCGCTATAGCCTCTTGCACGGCGATTCTCGTAAAAGCTCAGAATGTATGGTAGTTGCTACATTTAAAGCGATCTGCGGAGAGCACTCAATGTACCTCGTCGATGTACCAGAGCCGAGCCTATGGATTTTGCAATATTTGACTCCATCTATTCTACGCGAGCTCTATATTAGTTGATTTTCCTTTCCCTGTAGAATACATGATCAACCATGGACTAATTTATAAAAAAAATTGAAAGGAAGACCAATAATTCCAAAGAATTGATAGGAGCAGAACAACGGAGAGGGTATTGAAAAAACTTATTGAGGAGAATATTCAATAGAAGACTTACTTGCTTATGTATCCATGTCCGCCGGTCCAATAGAACAAAGGGATGAAAAATCAGAGATCTCCACTGCCGACGGTTACCCGCCATGGCTTTCACCTATCGCCTGGACAGGTTTTCGTTTCGTTTCGGCTCTGGCTCTACATCTTATACGCTGTCCTTGCAGATTCCAGTCGAGTCGTCCTATAGAGGAGAACAACATAAATCTAGAATTAGTAGGAGATTTCGAACTCAACAGCGGCAGCGAGTTGCTGGACAGAGACCCTTCCGAGTCTTTTTTAATTTTGATTTCGTCAAAAGGGAGAGCATGCAGGGCTGTTCAGTCTGACGACACAACTAACGGGTTGTAACTGACGGGGTCGTAACAGCCCAGCACTTACGAACAAGCCTCAGGGTCGGCACACGTTCGCAACTTATTGTCAAGAAAACATCTATTAACCTTCTGCTTAAACTATACCCTTTATTCTTGGATTTTCCGTTTAGTAACACCTACCTTTTGGTTGTTAGGGTTTCAGTTCTGTGCGGAGAATGCTGACCGTAAAATAAAGGGTTGGTAAAGGGCTTGCTGGGAAGTACCGGCATCCTTTCCGACTTATTGAGGGCCCACAAGTTCGATATTGTGGCACTGCAGGAGGTATGCTGGAAGGGGCCTAAAGGGTTTAAAGTTGGATACACCATCTACCAGGGCTGCGGCAATACACACGAGCTGGGTACTAGAGATGGTCGGGTAGCGGAAAATTTGCCCGAAACCCGCACCCGTACCCGTACCCGCCGGGTTCGGGTATTGAAAAAAAATAATTTGCGGGTTCGGGTCAGGTACGGGTTATTAATTTTTGTTTTTGAAACCGGGTACGGGTCGGGTCGGGTATCTCTATTGACCACATTTAACACTAAAGATGGTCGGGTACCCGGGCCCGTCCCGTACCCGTCGGGTTCGGGTATCAAAAATAATAAACTTGCGGGTTCGGGTCGGGTACGGGTTTTTAATTTATTTCTTGATCGGGTACGGGTCGGGTTCGGGTATTCAAATTGTCATAGCCGACCATCTCTACTGGGTACAGCTTTTATCGTGATGGGCGACATTCAAAAGCGCGTGATTGGGTGGTGACCAATCGACAGCCGTTGAGGATTAGAGGCTGTTTCTTCAACATTAGCAATATCAACGTGCATAGCCCACACCTAAGCAATGACGAGGACGATAAGGACGCTTTTTACGCGCAGCCTGACCGTGAATACGACAACTGCCCAAAGCATGACGTCAAAATCGTCATCGGAGATCTTAACCCAACAAACATTTTTGCTGTATAATTGCTTATCAAGCGCTTGATTCCTGAACATTAGCTGTATAACGGTTGAATAATCTACTGTTCAAATAAAATGTTTGATGGGAACGCTTAAGTTGGCCAGGAGGAGGAATCCAGACCGGTTATTAGAAAGTTCAACGCACACTCGCTTACGAACGAAAACGGCCATCGACTCATTGACTTCGCCACCATCAAAACCTTCTTCTGGCACAGCCTCCCATATCGTTACACCTGGAGATCACCACAACAGATGGACTCGCAAATCGGCCACGTTTTGATTGGTGGAAGACACTTTTCGGATATCATCAAAGTTAGAACCTGTCGCGGTGCAAACATCGATTCTGTCCACTACCTTTTGATGGTTAAAATGCACCATGGAAACTTTCCGTTGTTACCAACGTCCGGTACCGTCGCCCGCAACGGTACAATCTGGAACGATTCAAGTTACCTGGGGTCGCTACTGAATACGCGCAACGCCTTGAGACTGCGTTGCCGGGTAAGGGAGAGCTAAATGAAGCCCATCTCGAGGACTGCTGGGATAGCGTTAAAGCAGCCATCAACGGCACAGCGGAATGTGCCATTGGGTTCGCTGAGAGGAGTCGACGTAACGACTGGTTCGAGGAAGAATGCCAGAGGATTGTTGGATGAGAAGAATGCAGCGCGGGCGTCGATGCTGCAATATGGGACCCGTCAAAACGTGGAACAATATAGACAGACACGAAGACAGCAAACCCACTTTTTCCGGGATAATAAGCGCCGCCTGGAAGAAATGGAGCGCTGAGGACATGGAATAGCTGTATCGCTCTCAGGAAACGTGTAAATTCTACAAGAAACTGAACGTATCCCGCAAAGGCTTTGTGCCGCAAGCCGAAACATGTCGAGATAAAGACGGAGGGATCTTGTCGTATGAACGTGAGGTGATCGAAAGATGGAAGCAGCACTACAATGAGCACCGGAATGGTGCGAGACGGAATATCAAGACAGCAAGAGAATGACTACATTAGTACGACGGATTACGGTGATGTGCCGACCCCCACAATAGGTGAAGTGACCGAAGCCATCAAGCAGCTCAAGAACAACAAGACAGCTAGCAAGGATGGCATCGCAGCGGAGCTTATCAAGATGGTCCGGATAGGTTGGCTACCTGTCTGCACCGGCTGATAGTCAGATAGACAAACAATTTGACTCGAAACCAAACCCTCTTTTTCGTTCTTGAGTTTTGTTGTTTATCGAAAATGCTATACAAACTTAGACATGTCTTCTGAGAAAAAATTCTACCATCCGGACACCGGATGAAAAACTATTGAATATGAATAAAAGAATAAAAAACCTTGAAGTTACTCCATTATTTATATTTTCGCTTTTTTCAAAAAAATTGACGTTACAATGTGACATTGTGAAGAATCAACCTACAACGATTCTGGTTCATGTTTGAGAATAAGAAAAACAAATTCTTCTAAATTTTAAACTAGATATAAACCTATCAATAAGACAGCAGTTTTTTGAACACAAAAAAGAAAACCAAAAAATGCAAAAAAACACTGGTAACAGTCTTGTTAATTCCATCCAATCATTGGTAATTCCTGGCCGAGGAGCGTAACAGGTACTATTTGCTAAGTAGACTATCCTCTGGTTTGCTACAACTCTAACAGCACAACAATATCTCCTAGCTCAGGTTCCACGGTGCCGTTATTGTCCAATTTGGGTTGTGCGATATTCCGTTGCACGTCCACGACACTGGGACCAGGTAGTCATGTATCATCGATGCCCCGCTAACAGGACAGTTTCGCCTAGCGTAGTACTCCATGTTGTACAAACTCAGCTGAATTCCGTTACCGATGCAAAGCATGAACCACAATAGAACATTCCCGGCATCTTTGCTTACATTGCGTGTAACGAACATCAGCAGCAAACCCATGAATTCAAACTGTACAAACATAACCGGGTAGAAGAATCGAAAAGCGAACGCCAGAATCACCTCATGGAACACAGCTGAAACGGTGAATACCAGGACTGTCGACAGTGACCGACAATTCTTGAACACATGCTCAACCGAATCCTTGTAGATGTACGTATACAACCAATCGTGTACGACAACATTCCACGAGCGAATGTATTCCGGAAAAGATGAGGCATTCCACCAGTCTCGATAAAACATTCGATCGGCGAACCGTAGCAGTTCAGCGGCAGCATTCATCCAAGCATGTAGCAAGCAGTAGAATCCACACAGGAAGGACAACGATCCGGGCATGATGCTTCCAAACAGTGCTAGCACAAAGTTACCGGCAGTTATCTGGGCGTCTCCGAAACGGTCAAATAGGGGCATCAGGAACCGTTCGAAGATAAAGCTGATGTAGAAAACCACACCGAGCACTTCCAATGCATGCCGAAACACCACCGGCCAGCGGATTTGTTTCGTTCGTGGATATTCGTCTCGGTAGACAAGCGTTGGAGCAAACAGGAAGTACAAGTACTTCGAGAATGCCGGTAACGGTGTTGAATGGGGTGGTTTGTCATCTGCTGATATTTTACTACACGGCGATAACGCACGTGGAATGTTACTACGAACGAAAGCGTACACTTTCATCGAAAAACGAGTCATTTCCATTAGAACAGCTATTGATGATGCTGGTGGAAGATCCAATAGGATAACAGTTTTGATCACACCGATGATAAAACCCCATTGATAGGAAACAAGCACTAAAATGGAACAAAGATCCCAAATTTTCCTTAGGGTTTCTGAAATTTAAATTATTGAATTGTCGTAGAATATAAGTAGACAATCGAAGCTACTTACTGTTTTGAAAGGCTTTATGTAAACGTGCCCAAACGAGAAAACATGGATAGACGCACAATACTGACAGTTGCATGCAACTCCAAAGCAATAAAGCTAAGTGAAACTTTCCAAATCCTGCTATGATGGGCCGAAGGCCGAGATTGATACTAAAAATAAATGATTTACAATAAATTTGTTATGGGCTTAGAAGATTTCCCTTTAGCATTTACCTTCCACGGTCAACGAAATCGTGTACCACAGTATTTAGGAACATGATAATTAAGATCACAACAAATATGTGATAGATGGTCTTAATATGTTTCACCTCGAACAGATCGGTTAGTAGCGAATTCCTCGCTAGAAACTCTTTCTCCGGTAGCGTTCCGTTGGCACTGCGCCGACGACCGGAGTCGTTTTCCGAACGACGTACGGCCGACGGATTCATTTCCCTGAACAGCTGACGTAGTTCGTAGTTCTTGAGATTGAATATTTTCACCTCGTTTACCAGGTCATCCACCAGTAGGTCAAGCTTACGTTCAACGTCCTTCTCCACTTTCTGAACGATGGTCTAGAAATAATTGCATTTACGTTACCGTAATTGGAAACCACGAACGAAATTGCGAAATCACGCCAACGACGGGCTAATCTACTTACATCCATTTTATGTCGCATTTTCTCTATTGCCATGTCCTTCACTATCTCGTCCTTGTACTCGCGCTGGGCTGTAAATGTAATCAATGGCATTGCTTCATGTTCAAGTGTTGAAACTCAATATTGGTCGAAGCAGATGTGTGGTTTAACTTTACAAGTAAGTATAGATTGTGAATGTTATAGATATTTAGACGTTAGCTATTTAGCCGTTACCTGTAACCTGTTACGCTACCTTATTACCTAAACTAAGCCCTCTTACAACTACCTCTCAAAATTTGATACAATATGAACTGTTTCTATAACTGATACGTGGAATCAATTCTTGAAAAAATGAAAAATTTCATAAAGTGGACACTTGATTTTCAACAGTTCAAGGTTAATTCTTAACGAAAATCATTAAAACTGTTTCAGTGTGTATACAAAATGCTCATAACTGCAACACAACTGGTAAATGTTAAGATAACTTAATAATTTTTGAAACGGTAGTTTTTTACATTTGACGAAGGGACGGTAGAAGAAAGTAATGAAATTTTGAGTAAAGGAGAAAGAGCGGAAAGGTGAGAGGAGGGAGGGTTATTAGTAGCTACGCTTAACAAGTAGTCGTTGTGACTCCTACCTTTTGTCCAATGCTGGAAGGTGCATAGGTCTGAGACTATAACCGGATTCGAAGTCACAACATCCGCCAGGGCATGTGGCTCGTTAGTACTAATGTACCTTTGAACCATAGAGGCGCTGGACAAAAGGAGACTGCACAATCCCCTTATTAAGCGTGCGACGTATCTTTCAAACTTCCCCATCTAACGGGTAGGGTTATTTGGATTACCTACGAATGGCCGAAACACACATGGCCGAATCACGAATGGCCGAAATAACAAATAGCATAATATATCTAAAAGTCACAAAAGGTCGAAACACGAATGGCCGAACGTCATATTTGACTGAAAATATTCACGGCCTTCAACCTGCACAAACGCTGGGTACATGCTGTCTTTACTCGCTGCCGCTCGTTCGGACTTAACTAAGGGATAATCCCTACTAGTCAGTAAGCCTAGGAAAATGCATGCCCCTAAATAGAAGTGGGGAACTGCCCCACACCCATCCCCCCTGCAGAGGCCGGCGCTTCCGACATCAGGTCATCGGCGCACACGCGGCCAAAAAATTCGGCCTTTCGTGAATCGGTCATTCATGATTCGGCCTTTCGTGATTCGGCCTTGCTAGATTATAGTCATTCTATTGAAGCTTGGGTCATTCGTGATCCTGACTTCTGAGGGGTTGGGATTTGAACCCGGGTCCTCGGCGTGAATGCTAACCATTACACTGGGACTGATCCCATTATACATCTTTCGAAAGTCAGTAGACTACGGTGGGTCGAAAATGTCGTAAGGGGATGAGCTACGAATGAATGAAACACAAATGGCCGAAACACGAACGGCCGAGTGTCACCTGGACACCTGGACAAATGTTGGTTACATTTCATCATGTCAGTAAATTCGCGTAGAGCTTCCTGGAGCATTTATTTTGTTCCAGATTTCGCTTCGAACTACCTCTAGCAGCTCCATTCAGCAGCCTCCGATTCGAACATCCAAAAACTGCGTTGTTAGGCCAGCATCGTATCCCGAAGCTAACTAGGCGGACGTGGAATACACAAACCCTTGCCCAATAAGGTTGGCTCAACTTATAAGAAAACTTATAACGTATAAGAAAACTTATAACTTATAAGAATAAGATTTTTTCTTAAATTAAAAAAAGCAGGCCAATTGTTCTAGAGAGAGGTAATTCTCTTGTAACAAAAGAAAAAATTACGGTGATTATGCAAGTTGTTTTCTAACCCAACTATAACAGCTGATTAATTTAAAAGTACATATTTTCCGCAACTACAGGTCGGATGAAGCTTTTGCTGATAGTTGCAGTTATCGGTGGGAGTGTTTTGTTTTGGTTGCTCCCCGTAGTAACCCCAGTGCACATTGCGTTCAGAATCAATAGTTTCCGCTTGTTCGCTGATCAAGACTAATTCGAATACTCTCGCTTCACTTACTCGCCACTTTAACTTTGAAGCAACTAATACCATATGGTCTATTTCGTTGCACAATTTCGCAATACAAAACAATACTACTTAATTTTTTTCTCATTCAATGGTAATTCACGTTAAAATCGTACAAATAATAGTTGTAACAAGTATTCAATTTACTTTCATCGTACAAATAGTTCTATAATCAAATTAAGTTTAACACATGCAAGAAATTTATAGTAAATGATCTCTTTCTAATATTCTAATCACTCCTTTAGATACGTATTTATATGCTTACTATTAAATGCCTAGACATATAGCTAAAACTAGCTAATGATCGCTGAAAGTTGGCCTGCCAAAGCTGCCACACATCTGTTCAACCCAAAAAAAAAGAAAGAACCAAACGCTTTTACCTCGTGTCCCAATCCCATTGCATTCGCTACCTGGCGTCTCGCACGGGCTAGATTCGGTCGCTGAACTGTCAGCAGCATTCTTTTGATCACTCATTATGATTTGTAACAAAACTTTTTCACAAAATTAATCTAAGAATCACTATCGTTCAACGGTACTGCTTGAACTTTCGACTTTACTCTAAATAAATCGTACGACAACATTGAGCTGAGACAACTGAACGACTGGAACTGATCGTACAACTAGCAGGAGGCAAAACTTTTTGTGATTAAAAAACACCCAAGAAAAAAAACCCATACTCTATAATCTACTTATGTACTTTGTTCCTGTTTTCTACACAGCAAGTGGAATCCCTTTTCAAATGCCAGTTATGTGTATTAGAAAACTGTTACGATGATCGTAAAAGAGGCATATCGTTTGCTGTGAAACCAGCGTTAAAATAAATGCATTGAATATTTAACCTATAATAAAAGTAAACGTCTATTTTTGGGTTTACTGAGAAATATGTACATTCATGAGACAATTCAGCTAGAATTTATGGAAAGTATCAAAATCAGCTTTCCTATACACACGAGTCGCATTTTGCGCGAAGGATAGTTCCAAGTTTTCTCTGGAATTGTGTATAAGCGACTTTTTTTTGTCGTCATATCAAGTACAATGTCGTATAGGCATTTCTTGCCCTCATCAACTAGACGAACCCACACAAATGTCTAATGCATCATTCTGGTGTTAGCCCGAGCCGAATAGAAACAGAGTGCGACTAGCGTATAGTGCAAGGAAACCGAGTACACGTGTACCCTCAGAACCTCTGCACTTGGTTGATTGAATGCTAGTATGATGGCTGTGACTCAGAAGCTGTGTGTTGCCCGCGCACTGAGATATTGCATAGTAACGATATTAGTTTCGTAATTTCCGGGACATTACTGGAAAAGTTGAGAAGGCAAGAGAAAAAATTCTCATTATTTCATTGTAATATTTTAAATTTCATAAGATTGCTTTCTTTTGACGCCACCAAATTACTTGTGTACTTTCAGCTTTGAAAATCACGAGCATTAGTTTGGTCTCGAGGTGAAGAAATGGGTTCAGAGAATTTATCTGTTTTCTACCCCTCCTCTACCGTACGGCAGGGCACGATCCTAATCAAACGCTTGTTTATGGTTGCTAGTTTATCAGTGAATTGTTAAATATGCGTACCCATCGTACCAAGGCGACCGAGCTAAAGTGCCAGGAGATTATTCTCTTCAATCAAACGGGTAGTAACATCATAATCGTCTACACTATCAGTGCCCGGCTGTGAAAAAAAACTTCGCCGGTAGATAGGGAATGAGGGGGTATCTTCAATTAACAGTTTTTTTCACAAACCGTAAATCCTTGAAATGAACCGAAAAATTGTAATAAATGTTTCCATTCGAATGTATGAATCTTCAATTCCGAAATAAAAATAAAAATTCTTCATGACTCGTACTAGCATCCTCGTCTGCAGCGCACATCCAACCGTTTTAGGGTCTGTTTCCAGGTCGTTGGCCCCGGTCGAGTTCTCAGCTGACTAGGTTTTACTGGTTGTTCATGCGGCATTCTTACTACATGCCCACTACTAGCCCACTGAAGCCTATCATGTTTTTGTCGCTTCACAATATTCCCCTTTTTAATTATATTTTGTGATTCATGCGCCTGCACCATACTCATTCTTCTAATTTGTAACCGAAAACTGATCGCAGGAGCTTACGCTCAAGGGCTCGTCGGTTACTCTATTTTTCAATGTTAACGCATTCATAACCGCCCAGTTAGCTTCCACATTCGATAGTGGTCTAACAAGCCCGTCGTCGTATGCTGGAATCACGGCTGGATGGTGCTTCTGGAGTCAATAGAATCGTTGCACTAGCCCCGTAGTTGTCCTGTACTCTCATAACCGGCTGCGACGTCTGTGTCGATAAAGAAAGGTCAAGTTTTATAGACATTTATACCTAAGGCTTTGCTTTACTTCAAGGCCGTAGGGTGGCCACCGGAAGAATTAGTATCCTATACAGCGCAAGTTACTTACGAAATTGCAGGACCTCAGCTTGGTACCAGTGATGCCAAATCTATGGATTTAGGACCTACGGATCAAGTACTCATATCAACGGATTTTCTTAAACTTTATGGGAAAGACTAAAGTTTATTTGCAAATCGTTTATTTGCAAAAATCACAAGTACGCTACATACAGTGAATAATATCCCGAAAAGCATAGCTTCATTCGACAGTATAGTTTACGACATTAACGGAAAAGTTTACTCTAAAGGGAAAATTTACGTTAATGCTGTCATGCTGTCAATACGAACTTACATTTTCACTTGGATGCCATATAGAACTTTCCACCATATATGCATTACGAAAATGTGACGAAAATACGTTGTAAATACGTTAAAAAACTAGAGAAATAACGATAAAAAGAGGTCTAAACTGCGACAGAAATCGGCAGAATTTTAAAAAGCGTCAAGCCAGCGATAAAACATGCAAAAAGATGACGTAGGAGATGGCGAATATGCGTCGAAAAGACAAAAAAGATAACATCTTTGTTTTCTTGACAGCAAACAGGTCAATAGATTATAAAAAGATGACAAGAAAACGAAGAAAAGTCTGCAAAATCACGACGAAAAGACGCCAAAACAACAACAAAATGAAAGATGGCAAAAAACCATAAAATGACAACAAAAATACGACGGAGAGATGACTATGATATGACGAATACGGGAAAAAAGCAACAAAGACATGATGAAAAGATGGAAAATTAACGACAAAACGACAACGAAAAAAACGACGGAAATATAACGAAGAAGTGAAAACAAGCCGGCGAAAAGAAGAGTTAGAAAAGACGAAAGATGACAAAAATACGGTGTAAAAACGCCAAATAAACAACAAAAATGCCAACAAAAATTACAGGACTAGTGCAACAATCCTACTGACTCTATAGCAGAACCGCTCAGCCGAGGTTCGAACATACGACGACTGGCTTGTTAGACCAGCGTCGTACCTCGAAGCTAACTGGGCGTTAGAGACGATGTAAAGATGTCAAAAAGGCAGATGTTAAAAATAACGAAAAATAACGAAAAACGACTAACAAACATTAAAATGACAACAATAAAAACGAAGAGTCAACCCGGTGTAGTGGTTAGCATTCATGCCTTTTACGCCTGTTTAATCCTCGCAAAAATCACGAGTGCCTAAGCTGTTATAATGACTTTTGCAAATAAAAACAAAAAACGACAAAAAAGCGACGCAATGAACTGGATTCATCCGTGTAAAAAGAAACTCTAGTATTGAGTATATTACGTGACGTCTAATATCTTTTTTTTGTTTGTTTATGATCTTGACACTTATTGGTAACGACAGCACGGTATTAGTAAAAGACGGAAAGATATATTCTTGTTCAAAAAATGCAAACAACAAGCCGCACTGCTCGAATAAACCGATAACTGTCGTCATAAAATGCCTTATATCAGAAAACAGTACACATACAAATTAATTTACACTTTTCAGCAAAACTAACAAACGCTTTATACTAATAAACCTTCAAATGAAGCACAAAAGTCGTTCAAGGTTAATTTAAACCAAAAATTTGATTTAAAATATGATTAAATTTTGCCTCTTACTTAGTTTGAAACAAAATTTTAACTCTTTCTTCTGTGATAAAAACACACTTCTACGGATTTTTCATTAGCAAAACTGAGCCAAAGTGGTGTTCATATCCAAGGAAGGTAAAAAAGCTAGAAAGGAGCTATGTAAATCAAAGGAAACCTCACTTCCTTACCTAGCGACGCTGATTGTAAAGCCGCTCCTGTACCAAGAGACGGAGCATTGTGCTTTTCTTGATATTGAAGGAGCTTTTGGCAACACGTCCTTTGCTTCAATTAATACGACTCTCGTTAACAGAGGAACTTTCCAGATGACAATGAGTTGGATTCAAGCAGTGCTGTCAAGCAGGAAAAACAGCGTCATTGGGAGATACTACTATTTCGTGGTGTTTACAAGAGGGTCTAAATATAAACCCCACCAAAACCGTCGTTATTACATGTATTAGGCGGAGGAGATATACCGTTACTCAACCTACACAGAATACTGTCAGATTAAGCTTTGGAAATGAAGCTAAATATCTGGGTAGTATGTTGGGTCAGAAACGGTACTGGATTGCTCACCTAGACTCTGCTGTTAAGATAGCAACGTCGGCCATCTCAGCATACTGTTCACTGTTCACTGGCGACTGAAACCTCAACTAGCCCTTTGGTCACACACACTAATATTGCACGGCCTATTCTGCTCTCGTATGGTGGCCAAAGATTGACGAGGTGACAGCTCAGGCCAAGATAAACAAAGTTCAACGCGTGGCATTTCTGTCAGTCACCAGCGCCAAGCGCACAACACCAACTGCAGCCAATATATATCTGCTCCAAGATATGTCTAAAACGAAAGTATAAAACAAAGCCTAGGTGCTATATTCCGTTACCAAAACTTGACCTTTTGTTTTTGTATGATAGTCTTCGCAGTCAGCCGTTAGAGTACAGGACAATGGCGGGGCTAGTGCTACGATCTTATTGAATCTAACAGCCTCTCTCAGTCGACATTCGAAAATACGACGAAAGTACGAAAGTATAGACATGCGAAAATAGACATCAATTTAGGATGAATTTAGGACAGTCAATCTGCAGTACTGGCTCTTAAGTCCGCAAGATGTGCATCCAAGTTAGATTGGGAGTGCAGCTTGCTGATAGCCTAGTAAGACAAGGATCAGTTCAGCAGTTCATTGACCCCGAAACCTTTCTGGGCACTTCCATATCCGCCGTAAAAGGCGAATTACTAAACTGGAAAAAGCTAGAAAGAGCATCCCCTTGGTATCAAGTGCGGGGCTGTAGTAACGGTAAGCAGTTTATGTATCCAAATCCTGCAGTAGTTAAAAAAATCAGAGGGGTTGTGTACAAGACACGACCGCATATATAGGTGACGCAGGACTACGGAAATCTCTTTGTAGTGATAGTGGCATGTATTCATGCTTGTAATCATTCGATTCTTCATGTATACATGCTATATGCAACATATATACATGCTACATGCGTTGTATGTAACATTTATCAAAGTAGTAACATTGCATACGTGCAATTCTCAATAGATTGTGCATTTGAAAACAATTTAACAAAATCAAAAACACAAACTATTGCTTTCCTGCTACCTTACTGAAATTAAAGATTGTTTTTATAATCCATGGTTTCCCACGTTGAAGGGATTTTACCAATTCAATCCTATTTTATCAACAGCACATCTTTTCACTACACTTCTAATGAAACAGCAAGCATGCGTATTCATACAGAGCCGTATTATAACCGAGCACAGCTGTAGCACATTTTTCCAACACAGATATCAAATTCGCCGAGGTTTAATCATCTCGCAGTAAAGAATTTGCGATCTGTTGGGACAATGAACTTGTGTCATTTTTTCTGGCACACTTCCCTAACACAGACATCAAATTGGACTAGGTTTAATCGCGTTCGTAAGAAAATTGTTGGCACTGTTGCAGGGGGTTTTGTTACTCTCTCTGGCGTACTTCCCAAGCAAGGACATCAAAATGGTCTAGGTTAAACCGCGGTGTTAAGAAATCTTGTTGAAATGAGGAAACTTTGTCACTTGTTTTGGCTCACTTCCCAAGCACAGATATCAAATTGGTATAGGTTTAGATCATAGTAAAGAATCTTCCAACCAATCACGAAGCGAGAATTCTGGTAAAACATAGGTTCATTATTTTCAATTTTTCAATAGTTCAACATCAAGAATCCATACTTTTCTTTATTTAGGTCAATTCTTAGAAGATTTTCCGATCGATTGGTGTAAGAATATTGAAAATCGATCGGAAAACCGCTGAGGTATTAGCGCTCGAAACCTTTCATTTTTCGTGACGCTCGCATTTTTCGATTTTTTGGAATGACACCCTATCTCAAAACTTGCCGTAAGACGTAGTCCTACGTCAAAACTATTCACATCAATGCGTAGTGAACTATGCACAATCACGGAACTCCTCACTGGATATTGTCCCTATCTTTATCATTTAAAGAGAATCGGCAAGTCTTAACTGACATTTGCAGCTTTCGCAACTCAGAATTAGAAAGTTCAGCGCAACTGCTCTACTCCTGAGGATCTCTCACAGGTACAATTTCTTCGGGAGCTACCCATTAACTCCCTATTGAATACGGAAACTCAAACCCAAGTAGTTCACTGGTTTATTTAACCATGTAGTACCTAAGTTGTAGTCTTACAACAATCTAGCTCAACTCCTTCAATGGGTATGAGTAATTCGTAAACTGTGATACAGCAATCGGGGCAAGCTTCAAAAAATAGTTTTCAAGAAGGACCTAGAAGGGTTGGAAGGGCCAACAAGTGATAACATTTATGGGCTTTTCAGGATTACAAGAATCTTTTTAAGATCTTTTCGAATTGTATTTTACTTAAATATGAAAAAGCAAAGCCAAGCCTAAGTGCTACATTCCGTTATCGAAACTTGACCTTCTGTTTTTATATGACAGAATTCGCAGCCAGCTGTTAGAGTACAGGACAATTGCCGGGCCAGTTGCTACGATCCTATTGACTCTAACAGCCTCTCCTAGTCGAGATTCGAACATACGATGACTGGCTTATTAGACCAGCATCATACCTCGAGGCCAACTGGGAAGCGTTTACTTAAATATATTGTAGCTCAAATGACTAAAATATGCAACTAGCATCTTCTATGAAGCCCTGGAATAATTATATAATATGCATTTGAAGTCCGGAAAGTGAACCTAAACATTTCAAAACTCGAGGGTTTTAAAGGGTTCCAAGCAACAATCTCACAACCACACTGAACCCGGTCAGCTGTTTCACATTAATAACAGAGCACATGACCAGCAGACGCCAAGCCGTTGCCAATGGTTACGGGAGCACCCTCTCGAGCTCTCATTCATTTACTAACTCTCTCGTCGTACGTTTGTTTCGCGAATTCCTCTACTACGCGCCATCATGATGACGTGAACCGCTTTCTTATGCTCTGCGGGAACCCCGACGGGCACGTCATAATATTGTTCGGTATGTAGGCGAGTACGACGGCGACAGCATCATCAACGGTAGCTAGGAACATATAATACACGCGTTAGGATACGCAGATGATAACGAGACTGCCGACTGCCGAGACGATCAGCACTGGCTGGGGAAGAAGTTTCGAAATAAATATATACGAAATCGATTCTAGCAGCAGGCTGCCATTCGTTACGCGACCGTCTCTCAGATAAGCTGCGTCTCTCTACGGTGTTATCGCTTCGATATTTCTTTTTTTATTTCCGCCGATGAAAAGTGAAAATCATCGTTCAAGTTGAATCCTATTCGGTGGTCTGCATCAATTCGCAGGTGTGACGTGACTTTCGGCGAATTTTAGAGAAGAGTGTTCCAGAATTGATAGAATGTTACAGTTGTTTAATGAATAGATTAAGCATACAAATATGAAACCTGAAGAAAGGTAAAGTGTATTGTAGTTTTGTTACAGTGCTTGAAATATATGTCAAGGATAAAACGTTTGATCGGACCTTCGGCGTTAGATGTACGCCTGCTCATCAATCAGTATAAGGTCAATGAACCAGTAATATATTAAGGAGTGGATATATATCATCACAAACAAAGAAAAATTGGCCGGAAAATAAACACTCAGAAAAATAAGACAAATTGTTTCAAGAAATAATTAGTGAGAATTAGTTTTTTTTTCATTCGGCAAAGTATTCCCTGTTTCACTGAGTGAGCATATCTACAGAGGAAAGCGTGAATGAAGATAACGAAATTATGATAAACGGTGGCAATGACACAATTCGGAACCGGCAAATGTTTGAGTGCTAAATTGAGACTGACAAAATTGGGCAACTGGGGATGGGTGCACCTTGGGCGAGAATTACGATTTATAGCAAGACACAGTGAAAACAGTGCGTGAATTTTCGTGATTTTAAGCTCAAGCAATAATTGTATTGCACACATATGAATAAAAAAAATTAATTTTGAAAATATAACATGCATTTCTTATGCACTATTTTTCAAACCGTTTTAAATTATTATATTTTTTATGAATTTTCTCAATGGCAGTAATGTATCCCACCACGTTGATAACACTTACTCGGCTGCTGTTGAACAATCGCCACCGTTGAGCCTATCTAGGGTTGACAGTGTCAGTAATAATAATGAAAATCACTTGCCAACCAATTCAATGGATAGAAGCACAGCTATGATGCATGAGAATATTGACCAAGCAGCATGTACGTCGCAGGAAACGTCTGCACTAATGGCAAAACCTATCCACGAAGACCTACCAACGGAGCATCTGAGAAGGCAATCATCAGTGCAGAGCAATGATGATACTAGCCAAGCAAATTCGGAAATTCACTCAAATGCGCTCGGAGTGTTCCATCAGGTAAGCAAAGTTAAATGTTAAAAAATGTTATTATCAATTAGTAAAAAAAAATTTAGATCCAGACGGATAGACGATGCTACACTTATAACGATTTGTACGAAGACGTTGACGATCCGCTTTAATCCACCCTACTTATTTGGTCAAGCATATATTAAGACTAATATAATATGTTTTTCGTTAGCGACCTCTACCTATTTCCTTTCTTTCTGAAAAAAAGTTCGTTCATGGATCAGAAGCAAAAAAAACTAATTTTTAATAGATTGTTGAAGAGAGGCACATTCCAATGAGGATTTTTGTTTTATATGATTTGAAATGATTTGCATCGAACGGAATAAAGTTGGAATTTGTAGTTGGACGGTTTCAAGTCTGGTGAATATGGCGGGTTGTGTAAAACTTCACAGCCGCTATTCGCCAAGAATTTTAGATCGGTATGCACACGTCTGCCTAGTTGAATATTTGGACAGTCAGATCATATAAATATAAATTATCGCTTCAATCGGATGAATTATTGGTACAGCTATCTTGTTATGGTGTGACCTGTTTCAGGCAAAGTCGTACACCAGACGTCGTTTGTTTAAATTGAGTCGCCTAATTTTCAAAACAAATGGATGCATGGAATGGATTTCGAGTATTGATGAACCTTTTTTGTTTTAGACTAATCTCAAGTTTTTAGTCTTGACCTTAAAATGAGGTCATACATATATATTGTTTTGTTTTTCTTTTTTTTGAAATTGATTAAATTATAATTTAAACCTGTTTTATTCCACCACTATTCTCACTTCCTTGAATTAATATTCATTTCCTAATAGGTTTTATACAAACTAAGAAATGATTGCCAAAACGAATGCTTATTTTGCAAAGTTGGACCTAGCTTGTCCACTGTTGGACCAACAGTGCATTCGGCTCGTTTCCTTGCTACAAACCGTGCAACGTCACAGTCGAGCCTGAGATCTCATCCGTTATGGTCTCCTGTCGCTTGACTACAGGGTCTATAGATTACAGAGGCGACAAGAGACTCAAAAACCGCTAAATTTTTCAATCAGAGCGGAGAGTTCTTCTTCTCCAGCAGCAGCATAGAGCCGGGGTGGCTCGTGCTGTTTCAAGCACTCGTCTCCATTCAACTCGGTCTTGGGCCACTCGTCGCCAATTTCCTAGTCGTCTCAGAAGTTGCAAATCGCTTTCGACCTGGTCGAGCCATCGTGCACGTTTGGCCCCCCTGTTCCTGGTGCCGGTGGGGTTGTTGAAGAGGACTATTTTCGTCGCACTGTTGTCCGGCATCCTTACGACGTGTCCGGCCCACCGTAGCCTGCTAACTTTCGCTAGGTGTACGATGGGAGTCTCCCCAAGCAGTGCCTGTAGCTCGTGATTCATACGCCTCCGCTACTCTCCGCTTTCAGTTTGTACTCTGTCAAATATCGTCCGCAGCACTTTCCGCTCAAACACGGCAAGGGCGCGTATGTGCTCCATCCGTCCGCGGAGCGTACTATCTTATATATAAAAATGGATTTCTGTCTGTCTGTCTGTCGGGATGTTCCTTATAGAATCAAAAACTACTGAACCAATCGGCGAGAAAATTTGCACGTAGGGGTTTTTGGAGCCAGGAAAGTTTTTAGCGATGGTTAGAGACCCCTCCCCCCACTAAGAGGGGGGGCTTCCGTACAAATGAAACACAAATTTCTGCATAACTCGAGAACTAATCAAGCAAATAGAACAAAATTTGGCATGTGGGTGTTTTTGGTGACAAGAATTTATTCTATGGTAAATTGAGACCCCTCCTCTCTTTAGAAGGAGAATTATGACTCCTCTCCCCTTTAAAAGGGGGGCTTCCATACAAACGAAATACAAATTTCCTCATAACTCGAGAACTAATCAAGCAAATGGAACCAAATTTGGCATGTAGGTGTTTTTGGAGACAAAATTTTTTTCTATGGTGAATTAGGACCCCTTACCTTTTTAGGAGGGTGGGCTCTCATACAAACGAAATACAAATTTCTTCATAACTCTAGAACTAATCAAGCAAATGGAACCAATTTTAGCATGTGGGTGTTTTTGTAGGCAAGAATTTTTTCTATGGTGAACTAGGACCCTTCTCCACTTTAGGAGGGGGGGGCTTCTATACAAATGATAATACAAATTTCCTCATAACTCGAGAATTAATCAATCAAATGGAACCAAATTTGACATATAAGTGGTTTTGGAGGCAAGATTTTTTTCTATGGTGAATTGAGACCCCTCTCCTCTTTAGAAAGCGAGTTATAACCCATCTCCCCTTTAAGAGGGTGGGCTTCCATACAAATGAAATGCAAATTTCCTCTTATCTCGAGAACTAATCAAGCAAATGGAACCAAATTTGGCATGTTGGAGATTTTGGAGTCTTGAATTTATTTTATGATAGTTAGAGACCTTTCACCCCTGTGATAGGGGGATATGGACTCTCATACAAATAAACCAGAAATTTTTGCGAAACTCAAAAACTAATCGAACTCGAGAAATTCGAGACTCTTCCATAAAACATTAGTCAATAACAAGACCACCAAAACTATCTATAGTAACACTAGATCATTCAGGAGGAGACGGCCGCGATTGTTGCCGGCGCCGCCCACTGGGGGGAGGCAACTCCCCGCAGAAATCACTACTGGCTAGGTTTATTTGTTTTCCTAGGTCTATCTGGATTTCCTGGAACGAGCGACAGCGAGTAAGGAGAGGATCGCGAAATGGTACTTTCCACAAAAAAAAAATTCCGTGAAATGGTACATTCCGCTCAAGGTTTTTCGCAAAATGATATTCGGCGAAATGTTGTACAATCATGGCGAATATTACTATCCGATTTCTGGCTATGCAATGAGGGGACAGGGGAGTTGTTTTGTACTTTACTGTGAGGAAAAATTGCAAATTTGTATATTAAACTACCCATTCCTGGTAACATTAACATTAACATAAGCATTTTATAATGCACGTTGTTGTATATTAGCTTTTTGACTGCATAGGTGTTGAAAATTGGCATCCAAAATTGTATTCAAATTCTTCGTGTCGGTAATTAGCTGTAAATTAGCATTGTCAGCACTATAAGAAGGTTATCAGTAAAGTAGCTGTATATTTTGCCAAAATAGCATTTAAGTAGCATTTAAACCGACTTAAATGCTTATTGGCCTATATTTGAATAGCATTGGTGATGCTTATTGGTTACCTGGGTGCTTTCATAGTTACGTAACTGCCAAAATGAATCATCTAAGGTTGAACTCCTCATAAACTTGCAAAACTCGAGATTGTGACAAAGATCATCCGAGATTCATGATTTATGTACAACGCAGATTAATTTGTGGCAATACGAAGTTTATCGGGTCAGCTAGTTATAAATAAAGGTAACTGTACGCTTGACGTGGAACTGTCATAATTCATTTCGCTTTACCAATCCGTACGTTGCTTTGCAATCCATGAGGAAGTTTGACTGGATCCGTCCAGGGCAGATCCCGAAGCGCGTATCTGATAAACCTTTTTGTACAGATTCGATCCGAACGACGAAACTCTTTTGCAATTTTCATTATGAATCCCAGGTTCTTGTTTGCTTTAGAAATGATGCTACTGTAGTGGTCCTGGAATGTAAGCTCGGTCCAACAATCCAGCAGAACACCAAGATCCTTGACGACTGTTACGCATTCAATATTCTGACCGTTTATGGAGTAACTGTATTGGATTGGAGCCTTCTATCGGTTGTAACTGATTACAGACGCTGATACTGAGCCGGTTGCTGGAGTTGGTGGATAAGAGGCTAAGAGCCACTATGGGGTCTGTTTTCCGCATTATCCAACCATTTACCAACCAATTTTGGTTGGTGAGTTCATATATTTGGGATCTCTGGTCACCGCCGACAATAACACGAGTAAGGAGATTCAACGACGCATTCAAGCTGGATATCGAGCCTACTTTTCCCTCCGCAAGACGCTTCGATTAAGGAGCATTCGCCGCCGCACAAAGCTGACGATGTACAACACGCTAATCAGATCGGTAGTCATCTATGGATTTGAGACAGTAACTTTGCTTACGGAAAACATACATGCCCCTGCCGTATTTGAACGAAAGGTGTTGCGGACTATTTTTGGTGCAGTACAAACGGAAAGCGAAGAGTGGCGGAGGCGTATGGATCACGAGCTACAGGCACTGCTTGGAGAGATTCCCATCGTACACCTGACGAAAGTTGGGAGACTACGGTGGACCGGCCACGTCGCAAGGATGCCGGACGACTGTCCAATCAGTGAAATCCGTTTTCTTCAAGAACCCCACCGGTACCAGGAATAGAGGGGCTCAACGTGCTATATGGCTCGATCAGGTTGAAGACGGCTTGCGTGTGTCGAGACGCGCAACGAATTGGCGACGAGTAGCCCAGGACCGAGTACAATGGAGAGGAATTCTTGATACGGCAAGAGCCACCCCGGTTCTCGGTTGTTAAAGTAGGCAAGTACGACACATAGAATTTCTACAAAGCAGTGAAAAGCAGGAATTTTGCAATGATAGTGCTGGCAACCTACTTACTTACAAAACGAAGGTAGCAGCCAGGTGGATAAGGAGTACTTCCTGCACGCTACTGAAGGGAGAGGTAAACACGCAGATTAGCAGAAACAGGATAAGAATTGTAAGTGATGACCAAGCTGGTAAGGCTGCTAGGAAGAACGGTATCTCAACTGAACTCCTAACGGGTGACAACTAAAATTTTGAAATTTATTTCTCAAGCTGTCAAGAAAGACAAAAATACTTGAAAAAGATCTGATTTACTCAAATTAAAGATATATTGTTGAAAAAAAAATTAGTGAAAATTTTTCAAAACGGTTCGTAATCGTCTGTTCGCCGGTAAGCTTCTGTTTAATGTCGGAACAGGAGCGTTGTACGGCCGTCATGACAGCTTTGTGAATGCACCTCTTGATTCTATTAAACAACTGTATGCAATTTGTGGCTCTCCAGTTATTTTTGTACACCAAGGAGCTCAAAATCTCGAAGAAACCTTCGATTGGGCGACACTGAGGCAGAACTGTCGGGTTGTGGTTTTTGGTTACAAATGGGATCGAATGGGTATTCAGGAACGATTTAGGTTTTTTGACGTAATGCTACGATGCTTTGTCCAGACAAAACGCGTATTGTCCATCTGCATGTTTTTTTTGTAGAAACGGCATCAAAATTTTCTTCAAACATTCGGTCAGGAACATATCTTGAGTGATGACCCAACCAGAGGGCTTGAACCATGGCTTAAAAATACCTCTGTCGGAAATAGCAATGTACAGCATTACTTTCTGCTTAAACTTATGTTTAAACTTGTATTTTATGTTCGGAGATACAGTAGAATTATCCATGGAATAGTATCGATCATTTCCGGAAATGTGCGTGTTGGAAAGAGCGAAGTAACTTTCGTCGTCCAAAACCAAGCATTTGCCGGAATATTTTTTTATCAACTAGCGGCATTGGGATTTCAGAGTCTGTCCCTCAGTGCGGAACTCTTATCTTCTATCGGCACCTTTTCTCGACTCTTTCCAATGTTTTGCAGATGTACTGGAGGGAACAGTTAAACCTTTTTTGCGACATGCCTTTTTTGGTCGCGGCATCTCGTTAGCTCACGGAATCCTTGTTATTGAAGATACGAGAAAAAGAAGGAAGTCATTCTGCTTTGGCATTTGGCTGATCTTCCACTACCTTGCTCGCGAGTAGTTGCTTTTAAAACGTTGAACCGTATACTTTCTGCCGAGATTTTTGTACAATTTGTAGAAGTGGACAACGTTCTCGCGAAACGTTTTTTTTTTTTTTTTGACGCCATTTTGGGCAAAACTTGGCAAGCATAAGCAAAACAAAAAATACTGGCAGAAAGAGAAGAAAGAGAGCTCACACATACACACTCTCATTTCTCACTGAGTCCGTTTGTTGTTGTGCATAGTGACCTCGAAAAAAATCCAAAATTTTAATTGTCACCCGTTAAGTAAGCAGAATTTTTCGCATCTCTCGCAGTCGCGTTCCATCTTCGATAACTTTTCAAGGCGTTTATCAATCCTGATGACATTTTTGCTACTACCTAAGT
This sequence comes from Sabethes cyaneus, assembly GCF_943734655.1. Lineage (NCBI taxonomy): Eukaryota > Metazoa > Arthropoda > Insecta > Diptera > Culicidae > Sabethes > Sabethes cyaneus. The sequence goes on along the minus strand of NC_071354.1, from coordinate 19,506,858 downwards.
AAAAGTAAAAAAATCTTCCAGAACAAGACGACGTCATTAGTTTCTTGGCACGATAACTAAAGCCGCTGCAGTAACTAGAAAAGCATTCAAGAAACCCTATGAAAATTAAGCAATTTAAGAATTAGTTGCGTGGTATTTGTAGGTGCATCAAATCACTACTTCCTGCATAAAATGACCTCTTTTCACCATGTAGTGCATTGTTTGTATGTAATAAATGACTCTTAATGATGCGGAAAAACTAGAAGAATGATTAAATGAGAACAATCATCTGTAGTAATAAACTGATAATATAATCACTACGTGACAACGTTTAAATATATTATTATTTTTTCACACTAGGTGACTTCGAAACTCAAGGCAAATGATACGGGAATTCACAATACGCTATTCAAGAACATTATACAACTTGTTTTGTGGAAGGATGGAAGTGGAAAGGCTACCGGCACAAATGTGTTCTGTTTCTTCATTATAATAGCAATAGAAATATGACAAATATGGCAAATAAATGCTACTATACGGGCGTGATTGTTTTAGACTGATATTAACAGTTGCATTAACTGCAATCTAAAACGATCACGCACATATAGCAGTCATATTTGCCATACTTGTCATATTTCTATTGCTATTATAAAAAGAAATAGAACACATTTGTTCCGGTAGCTTTTTCGCTTAAAAATAGGTTGTTTAATATTCTTGAAAAGCGAATTGTGAATTCCCTATCATTTGCCTTGACTGCCACAAAACTGGTGCATTTAATTACTAAACAAGAATTCAGTAAAAGTGTAAAGTTTTCCATAGTATACCGCAAGTCATTGTCTAGTCAAATAAAAATAGCATGAATGACGCAAGTTAAGGGCAATTAGATGAAACACGTGACAAGTCGACATCATCACCATCATTAATAAAATTCAATCAAACAGTAAGTCTGTGCTAAGTTCTCAAAAGATTTCAATCAACCGATATACTCATTGCCTGTGTAGTAATCTTCATCCAATAAAATCAACAGTTTAACTATTGCGTAATCAAAACGAACTGATCAACCAATTGCCTTCTTCACCGTTTTTTTTGCCACGATTCCAGATTCTGGTGACATGTGCCGTGCTGCTGCTGGCGGCAGCATGCGGAATGCCCATCGGATACTCTGCGGTTTTGCTGCCCCAGCTGTACAACGTGAGTGAGCCGCTTAGGATCGACATCGAAATGGGTTCGTGGATCGGTGAGTAATGAATGATCGTTACGATTGGCTGCTGCCGGTGACAGAACAGAAAACTTTTACTGCATTCGACATTTGCACTGTCAACGCCAGCCACAGCCGCAGTTCGTTCGATGTGACAAATAGAATTAGCATTAGCGACTCAAGTGCTGTTTGTTTGCTCAACGCAACGTTTAGCAACTCAAACAAAATCTGACCCTCCGCTGATGAGACTAATGAATAAATGAATGGAAAATAAAAACATTATTAATATCAATGTTGCGACTGCTTCGGAAAGTAGGTCAAATACAACTACTTGATAGAACAGCATTCGTTCTTGTACGAATCTACGTATACAAATTTGTTGAAGCTGTTAACAATGCCGTAGAAGCGACGCCGTACGGTTTAGTTCAGCCAACGGCTTGTGTTTACAGCTAGAGCAACAATTTTAAAGGGCACGGATATCACAGTCAGACAGCTGTGTTGTCCTACAACTCTCAGATAATCGGATAATTGTAAATCTTCGTTTTGAAATTCAAATTACATGACCGTGGTCAAGGGAGAACGTGAGAAATGTTTACGCCGCGACACATGGATATCCGACGAGCGACATTGCATAATGTCCCAAAATTGTGAAATATTAGATGATTGTTTCTGATCGGTCGCTCCCAGCAGCGCTAGGTTCAGTACAGTAATGTTTATTTACTAAGCTGAGCTCCAAGCTGTTGGGGAAGGGCGTACATGAGCCTCCCTCTTTTATTTTCAGTGTCGTCGAGATAGGTCCAGGGTCAATAACGACATAATAAAGACGCTACGGTACGCTTATCACCGGTTTCCGCAGTTCCTGTGTAGATGTATTATAGACTGCGTATTACATGACGGTTCAGTGGTTTTATCAAAACACGTTTATAATGTAAGGAGACCTAAAAATAGCACTTGCACAAAAGAGGGTTTATATACAGCTGACAGTGATGGTTTAATTTGTCAGATAGCTGTTAGCGGCGTTTACAGTGTATTACTGACATTTATTTTTTCATTAATGTCTTTCAAGCTAGTGTCCACAGTCTCGCCACACCAGTCGGGTCCTTCGCGTCCGGTCCGATTATGGATCGCTGGGGGCGTAAACCAGCTCTGCTGTTTGCCATCATACCACTGTTCAGTGGATGGATACTGCTTGCAACGGCGTCATCTCATTTCCTCATCCTAGTCGGACGAATCATCGCTGGAATCTCCGTTGGACTGATTGCCGCCCCCGCACAGGTATTTATATCAAGCTTATACTACAGACCGGAAAGTTTCCGTTAAATTTCCATAAATTGAGCATTCAAATGTCTGTAGCGCGACGGCTGCGCTACGCGCTCCATCGTGGTGCCAACGAACGACCTTGTTGGACAGTTGCTCCACAATGGAGAAAAATCTGCACGAGATCGCCAATATTCAAAATAGGGATGATCACGTGAACGTAGAGAATAACATTCAATCATTCAAGAAGCATCAAACTGATAGAGTTTGTAGTATCATTTCGATGATTTTGGACTGATTTCAAATAATTCTTCGCAAAACCATACTAACCCGGAACTAGCCACAAGTCACAACAAATCTTAATTCATTTGCGGGCCACTTTCAACGACACGGTGATGACCGCTCAAGTGTACTACTATAGCGTAAATGATCAGACTATGATACCTACTTATATGCTCATATAATGCACCGTGATAGGCTCTTACATACGATGCATTTGAAAATCTCGTGGACTTGGCCGAGTCACGAGGATGCAAAAATGGTTTAATGTACTGCGAGCGCCGGTCGCGTACGGTTCACTCTTCAGCCCTGACAGATGAAAACATCCATAGAAAGAGTGTGACCGTGAACCTCACTCTTGGCCGTACACAATTACCGGCTCGAAGGAGCGAGCATGGTGTGGCGTTGTTGACTGCGAAACAAATTTAACTTAATTTTCTATATTTTTCTTTTTGAAAACGATTTGAGATTTTTGTTTAAGGAAAATATGATGTGCGCAGAATTAGTTTAGATTAGATTTTCTTTTTACACGGATGCCCTGTCTTACGCCGCTTAAACGTGTGGTCATTATTTATCGCTTTTTTTCATAGCAATTGTTCTTGACTGTACATATTTTAAAGAAATTAATACTTTTTTAAATCAAATTAGGTAGTCCATGATACATTTGAGACTTGACTTAAATGATTCAAAAACGCTTGATCTTAACTTTCGGTATTGATCTTTAATCATTCGCCTTTCGTTTTTGTTTTTCCGTCTTTCATCTTTTATTTTTCGTCGCTTGTTTTTTTTTTGCCTTTTCATTTTCATTTACGTTTCCATTTGCAGTACGAGTTAAGTCCGTTTCATCAATCAATGGTCGTTTAATGCGCACGTGCTGAACAGAGACTGCTGAAAATTTATTAATTATTCTATAAGGTATTTTATTATGGTCACTATAAACCAAATCGAACAGAATGATATGACAGAAAAAGTTTAACTTTTCTGCTCGCGAATGTATTTTCAAATTAACAATTGTGGCTGACTTATTTAGTTTTTCGCCAAAGCAAGCTGTATGCTTTATAGCTTTGTAGAGAAAAGCTTCATTAAATCAAGGCGGTAGCTTTCAAGTAGCGAAAAGCATAATCGGTTTTATTGCTGCTTTCTGCTTGATAAGACTACTTAAGTTTATAACCTGATTTTATAGAGGTTATAAAAAGCGTCAAAGTGTGGGCCCCTTGGTCGGAGAGGTGTTTTGTAGCGGTCATCAAAAAGTTTAAGTGGAGCTTATAGTTTTTCAGCGGTTTTATGAAATTGGTCTTGAAAACCACTAGAGGAACGTAATAAAACTTAGAAGTGATACTTGGGAATGAACTACTGAATTACTTCTTAGTAATTCGGATCGGAACAATCAGCAAAGACCCTGGCGACACAAACAGACTTTGGATTGAACACGGAATTGTTGGACTTTGAATTTCTTGAGAGTCCCCGTGTGCTCTCTGAACCAGGGCTTGAAAAGGGATCGCAAGTTGAATGTGACCGCGTGAATGCGTACGCTTTCGGCATTAAACCTGCGCTTTTCGAACGATCATTTGACTGTTTTTTGAATCCAGTCAATCTGCCGCTTGCGCTGCTGCCGTCTTATAATTCATGCGGCCTCTCAAGAAAAGCCAATAGTCGTTCTGCCGCTTTGCGCGTTGAGATCGAAGAATCTAAACTGCAAACTGACTGGAAGCATAAGATGACGTATTTTTCGTTTCTCTTTTTGTCTCCAAATCGGCTGCTCATAGTAATAGTTTGTCACCCGGACGTTGGTCCGACGCAAGCAAAATGTTCGTTTGTATTGGACGGAGTCCGACCGACTTCTTCCAGTGGTTGTTTTTTTTTGTAGTATTGAATCATACGATAGCGCGGTTGCTTTTCGTTAGCGTGGTGACTGCCAGTCATTTGACTGTTTTGCGGTCAGTCGCCAAACGGTAAAGGCAACTCGATTGAAACGAAAAGGTTAGGCTTAGAACGCATTCGTCCTACTGCGTTCAATCGGAGTAATGGCTGAGTAAACTGCCAGTTGTGTTATGCATAGTGTTCGTATTCCACCACTGAACGGAGGGTGTGAATTTGAATGCGCGGTGGTGTGACTGCGAAAGAAAAAAAAGATCGATCGAAACCCTGCTCTGAACAAGTGAAAACCGGAAGCTCACCATCGTTGCGCTGCAGCTATGTTTTTTTTAACGCAAGCTTGAGAAAATCTTCTAATGACAACAACTCACGGCGTTGTGTAGGATTCACGAGGTGCTAATTGCTCTACCTTTCCTTACCCCTCCCGAAATCATCATTGAGTATTACTTCAGGAGGGAGAATATGCCTTAGCACTCCACCTATGCTGGCTACCTACGTGCCTTCCCAAGTAACAATTCTAAGTTTTATTACGTTCCTATAGTGGTTTTCATGACCAATTTTATAAAAGCGCTAATAAAACTATGAGCTCCCCCAGAATTTTCTGATGACCACTATAAAACTGCCTTCTGACCAAATGGCCCACTCCTCAGAATGTTTTCATAACCTCTAGAAGAATCAGGTTATAAACTCAAGTAGTCATATCACACTCTCCTGGAAGCAGCAATAAAACCGATTAAGCTTTCGCTGATTGACAGCCACCGCTGATTTAATAAAGCTTTTTGCTTTTCGCTCTGGTAAAAGCTAAATCAGTTCGCCAGTTTTGTCAACTTGAGAATACATCCGTGAGCAGAAAAGTTAAAGTTTTACTTTTAGATCATTCGGATCGATTTGGTTTATAGCGACCATAGTAAAATATCCCATTGAATAATTAATAAATTTTAAGCAATCTTAGTTCGTTTGCGCCATACACGCATTAAACTTTGATGTGATAGGTGGATAAATTCAACACGCCATTGAAATTTTGCAATTTTCGAGAACTGGTTGTTTTAACAAAATAAATATATTCAGCTAGTCAATTTCAATGTCTAGCAAAACCATTTTAGTTGCTTCAGGAAACTGACAGGAAAACCGATTGATAACAACTTTCTTTCTACAAAACACTTTGCTTTGATGAATTTTGTTTACGACCTAAAACAAAATGCTAGAACCTGGCAAAACGGCCTCGCATAAAAAAATGATTTTGATGTTGAACTTTAACATTCTCATAATAGCAGCAATAAATCTGTTTGGTCTGGGCGTTGCCGTTTTAAATAGCTCTATAAAACTAACAGATTTCTTGCGGTTTGACAAGCCACCACGCTAAGATCAATTTTGATTGGTGAGCCATTTTGTATTGCTACGCCACACTTATAAATTTAAGTAAGTAACTAAGTTTATAAGAGATGCGGTGCAGCCAACTAGTTTTATTGTGGTAATATAAGCAACCACAATAAATTTGCTTTATTACAGTTTCATAGTGATTTTATAGCTGAAATTGGTTTGACGATTAATGTAGGAGGCTGATGGATGAGGAGAACGCTGCGCGGGCGGCCAAGGCGCGCAGTGCCACACGTCAGAACGTGGAAAGACACAAACAGAAGAAGATGCAGCGAAACCAAATCTTTCTGGAGAAAAGCGCTACCTGGAAGAGCAGGAATATGCAGAGTTGAAGCAGCTGCTTAAACTAATAAGAAATGCGAAAGTTCTACCAGAAACTGAACGGATCCCGCAAAGGCTTTGTGCCGCGAGCCGAAATGTGTCGAAATTAGACTGGCAGTATTCTGACGAACGATCGTGAGGTAACCGATAGGTGAAAGCAGCACTTCGACGAACACCTGAATGGCACCCAGTCGGAGAACCATGGCGGCGGGGAAAGCGATCTCGACGATGCAACAAACGGGGAAGAGGTGCCAGCCCCAACGATAGATGCTTAAGTTAAGGAGGCCATCATGCAGCTAAAGAACAACAAGTCAGTTGGGAAAGATGGCATCGGAGCGGAGCTTAGTAAAATGGGACCAGAAAAGCTGGTCGTTTGTATACACCGACTAATTGTTATAATTTGGGATACAGAACAGCTACCAGAGGAGTGGAAAGATGGGGTTATCTGCCCGATTTATAAAAAGGGCGTCAAGTTGGACTGTGAGAACTATCGAGCGATCACCGTTCTCAATGCCGCCTATAAAGTGCTGTCCCAAATCATTTTCCGCCGACTATCACCAATTGCGAAAAGATTTGTGGGAACTTATCAAGCCGGCTTCGTCGAAGGTCGGTCTACAACGGATCAAATATTTTCACTGCGGCAATTCCTCGAAAAGGGCCGTGAATACACGCATCATTTATTCGACTTTAAAGCCTCATATGATACCATCGGCCGGAAAGAGCTATGGGATCATGGACGAGAACAGCTTCCCCAGGAAACTCATCAAACTGATTAAATCTACGATGGATGGTACACGGTGCTGTGTTCGGATTTCGGGTAGATTGTCAAATTCATTCGAATCATACAGAGGGCTTCGTCAAGGTGATGATCTTTCATGCCTGCTGTTCAACATAGCGCTACAAGGTGTTATGAACCGAGCGGATATCAACACGCGGGGCACGATATTCAACAAATCTATTCAGTTCGTCGGTTTTGCCGATGATATGGATATTATCGTCAGAACATGTGTGGCGGTGGCTGAACAGTACACCAGACTAAAGCGCAAAGCAGAAAAGATTGGGTTAAAGGTAAATACGTCTAAAACAAAGTACATGCTGGCCAGCAGAACCTAGGCCGACCGACGCCACTTGGGCAGTAGTATATTGATCGACGGCGATGAGTTTGAGGTAGTTGACGAATTTGTCTATCTTGGCTCACTGGTAACAGTGGTAACGGACAATGATACCAGCCGTGAGATTCGGAGGCGTATTATCAGCGGAAGTCGTGCTTACTATGGGCTTCACAAGCAATTGCGGTCGAGCAGACTAAGTCCCCGTACAAAGTGCACCCTGTACAAGACGCTTATTAGACCGGTTGTTCTCTACGGGCATGAAACATGGACAATGCTCGAGGAGGACCTGCGAGTGCTCGGAGAACGGAGTATGTATATTTATTCGCGAGATACGTATTTCGCCTACGACTGTTTTTAAACTTTTCGCACTTATTTATTAATGCCCTGCGACGAGCTTTTGCGAATGTGTATTTAGCTAATAGCTACGGTCGTTACTCTCGTTCGTCATAGCAACCCGAGCTGCTGATACCGATTATTCTCGAGGGCTCGAACTCCCGCCCGTGAGTAGAATCGAGGCTGAAGATCTAGAAAAAAAGAAAAAGTAATGCAAAATCTGTATTCCAATGCACCACTACCCCTCACGGGCAGCTGATTGCCCCCGAATTATTTGACTCGCGAGTGGGTTACGCAAACAGACGATATGAGGCTGTGCGTTCACGAGTGTGTAGGTTACAAAATGTCTGTACAAAGCAACGGCGGCTGTTTGTGTTACGCTTGAGTAAGTGGCGTAAGAGTTGAATGCTATGCTTCTCATACTCTCTCGTGTGAGAGTAGGCATCAATGGCTTCTCGCTTCTATTTGCAATGTTGCATCCTACCCCCGTGAAGTACTTCTTGAAGCACCTATGGCTTAACGAAAATTGCGTGAGGTAAAAGTTTACCTCACCATATCTTCTGCCGATCCAAGATGAGATATTTTGAATCAGCCTATGGATACATCTGCCTTGCTCGGCATTGTCCCATTACCTCTATCACCCACTTATAGCAGTCCGGCATAACTCTGTCCCGAATGTCTCTGATATTTCATTGCCTGTGGCACTCAACATCCTCGCTTAGAAGTATGAATATAGGAAGCATACTCACAATTACACCTATCGCTTCTAGCGATAAGAGGGCCTATTCTCACAGTCACTTCACTAACCTCACTTCTCACACGGGCCCTATTCTTACAGTCACCCTCATCTCACCTATACAGGCCCCATTTGATTCGTACAGCCATCCAGGTGAGCGGAGTCACCTAGGTGACTCTCTGAATCGCAAAATGTGCTTTCACCTAAAAAATTTTTTTCGAACGACTGATGTTATTCAGGAATCATTTTTGGTAATGTGCAGAACATATAGTGTATGGTGCCGGAGAATAAACAGTTAATTTGCGTGTTTCTTCGGCGAAGTATTCAGAATTCAGTGTAAGTCAGTTTACCCGGAAATCCACGTTCGTTCATGGCAAGATCTATCGGATGGTACAATTTTGTTTGCAATAGCGGCGTTTCCTGGCATGTTTCTGAGCGGCATTTATCAGCGTTATTACGCCTTAGCTGATCACCCTTTTTGTAGATGGGACAAATAATTTCTTTTATCCGCTCCTTTTAATAGTTTCTCCTTCTATCAGATATTGGAAATTGCCCAGTCAAAAATCGTCATCAACTGCTGATATGCAAGCACTGGGACGCTACTATCATCGAAGGACACTGGATAAACTCTTTATTCTACTATATTGTCGTTGAAGTATCCATCGAAGAACTGTTTTCACCCGTCAACCGCCTCAGATGTTAAGCTATCCTAATTCGCCACGATCTGTGTCCTCCTGGTAGCGCTTTATTCTCCAGTATCGTGGTCAGCTCGCGTCGTCCTCGTCGGTATTAGGTCAAGTTATACCTAGTAGCAATGATACGGAAGTTTTTTAAACTTTTTTTCTTATCTCTATTTTCCAAACTTCCCTATCAAACCAGTTATTTCGTGTACAAGTGGTTCGTAAGCTCTATAAATAATGCACAACACATTTTTCAATATTTCATGCAACTGTATATCAATATCAACGCTTTTCGATTAGAATGCTATCTCAAATATGATGCATATTGAATCAATAAGGAACAAGAGCAGTATAGCATGCAATGATTGTCCAAATATAACAGCAGTTGACTAAACTGGGCCAAGGTCAATTTTTTTGATCCAGTCAGCTGCCGCCATGCTACCGAGAGTGAGACGAATCTATTTGACGACTGCTTTCCGGTTCTTACACCAAACGTACCTCTTTAAAATTGTAAATCAAATATAATGATACCTTTATATTACGCATCATTAGTCACTGTCACCGTTTGATAGCTGTTAATTCAATTTTATGTTTTATGTCTCATGCAGGTATTGCTGGCGGAAATCGCTGAGCCGCGCCTTCGTGGTTTACTCATCGGAGCTCCCTTCGTGTCGTACTCGATGGGGATCTTACTGGTTTACGCAATGGGCAGCCATTTCCACTGGCGTGCGGTAGCCTGGGGAGGAACCATCCTTCCCGTGGTGTCTTTCATTGCGATAATATTGGTACCGGAGACACCAGTTTATCTAGCACGAAACAATAAATTGGAACAGGCTGCCAAGGCGTTGACGTGGCTGCGGGGTTGTCCAATCCAAGCCAAGCGAGAGTTACTGCAATTGATTCAAAGATTTCACAATGAAACCGTGGATGGAAACAATAAAGGATTATGGAAATCATTGACCGAAATCTCCCTGATTAAACCACTCATCATTATCAATGGATTTCACATCTTGCAAATTCTATCTGGAACCTACTTAGTGGTGTTCTATGCAGTGGACATTATTTCTGATATGGGCGGAAGCGAAATCAACACAATGCAAGCTGCCGTTCTAACTGCCGTGGTACGACTCGCATTTACCGTTGTTTACTGCTTTTTACTTTTACTGATGCCCCGTCGCATGATGGTCATCGGCAGCGGGATTGGTTCCGGTCTAAGCTGCCTAGCGCTGTCCATTCTGATGTACATACGATTGAATGCCGTCAAAACTCCGTTCGATACCTATGCGGCTGCGGCATTTATCCTGACCTATATAGGAGCTAACACGGGATTCATGACCATGCCTGGAATTATGATCGGTGAGCTGCTGCCGGCGAAGATCCGAGGACAAATTGCTGGATATCTTTTCACGATTTTCAATCTGGTGCTATTCGGAGTGGCCAAGGGTTTTCCGTATGCAAAGGAAACGTTCAAAACGCAAGGTCTGTTTCTGATATTTGGAGTCGCTTCGTTCGGTGCGTCCCTGCTGCTGTATCTTATGCTTCCGGAAACGAAGGGTCGAACACTGCATGACATTGAAGACTATTTTCAGCGGAAAAATTGGCTGTGGATCAGTAGTAAGCACAGGGAGGGAAAACCTACGAGAGGTACTGTAGAGGAAGAAGGCCAGTCTCTAAAGACAGTTAAAGTTTAATGATATAGGTAGAATCATATTGAATTCTACTAATTTTTGAAGAGGATAGTCATTCATGACAGAGCAAATGGATCCATGGAAAGGACATTGAAGAACAATGAACCGCTACTAAACACTGAAATCATAGATAACTTCCATATTAATTATCTTATCACTAAAAAAGTACAGCAGATACAAATATATTGTGTAACAATTTTCTAACTAGATTAAAATATTAAATTGAAAGTGCGAGCAGCAAATGTACATTTGGTAATTTAGATATTTTGAAACTAAAACATCATAAATTCTAATTATGTACCTGAGAATTATCATTACACATATGTATTGGACAGCGTATTCATGAGCGATATTGATTTAAAGTGTAGGTATTTGAGAATAAGTATAATGCTACAGAACAAATAATCCCAAGAATAAGAAGAATAAGAATAAGAAGCAAAGTAACTTGTTTCTGTCGATAATTAAGCTTAAAATATTTTAAAATTAATAATTTAATGCTACTTTAAATACTAGGATCATTACTAACTGGAACGTACCACAAAAAAACGTCAACCGGTAGACAAATGTTTAACATAATTTCACATAGGTTACTCAACAAAATGGTAACTAATTTTTAGAGTACGAAAGCTAAACAATAGCAAACTATTGTGATATTATGTGTTAGGGATTTAAATGCAAAAACAAAAAAGCTTCTACCAAGACATTTTCAAAAAAGAAAAGTGAACATGTACAGTGTATTTCAGATAAAGCTGATTACTATCATTTAAAAGCATAATAAACTATCATTTGCAACGTGTTTTACTCTCACTACACGGTAGCACCCCAGCACTTTGGCGAAACTCGAATGGATGCCACGGACGAACCATCGGTCCAATCAAGCGTTCACAGTTGGGAAGATAGTCGAAGAAAATTTGACGGAACCGATCGACATTGGTCCGGTAGGGATCCATCGTGTGCCAATAGACGTGACCTTCCTGAATTTGAACCCGCTTGAATTTGCGATAGAATTTCGTCAACTCTTTCTGAGCCTGTGCGATTGTTATGTAAGATAGAGCTTAAACTGCTCGTACTGTTATAATCCACATTTGAAAACTTACGGTTCGTTCCAACTTCTCTTTGTAATGATAATTAACACGACCTTGCATGCCCAGATCTTTGCAAACCGGCCAACGCATCGCAGTTATTCGAGGAATGAGCCAGTTCCAATAATATTTGCTTTGTTGTAGTAGACGAGCGTCCTTTCGTCGCCGTGAAATTCCTACACCGTACCGATGCTGAATCCAGGAATTTAGAAAAGGAAGTTTGTAAGCTTCGGGAAAGGTGGCCAGCACGTACTTCGGATCTTCACACAGTTTCAATAATGCTCTCTGAAAAAATTTTTGTCCAGTTTAACAGGCCTCAAAAAGAAATTCCTGTTGATACCTTTAATAGTTTTTGAAGAAATATAGGATCTTTAGAATCAACGAACTCGTAGTCTAAAAGATCAATTTCGGTTTTCTTCTCTCTGGCCTCCTCTCGCGCTTTGAGGAACTTTTCATTCCAAAGTTTAAGTTCACAACGCCACATTTCCTTCAAACAGTTTCCGATAGCCTCTTCCTCGTCGCAATTCCCTTCTTCCATACCAAGCGCTAGGCGAATGGCTTTCTTCACTGGACAAACCGGTTTACCGCCGGCATCATCTTCCAAAATTTTCCTATAGTCAAACTCGTACGGAACTGACCCTCGACAACACTTGAAATATTTTTGAGCAACACTTTGGTTGACCGCAAGCAGGCTTCGTAAGCAGAATATGCCACGCTCGGAATCGCAGGAACATTTCGTCCCTTCCCGCAATCGACGCTGCTGTTCGAACGACTCCCAGCATTCCGGGCAGTTAGTTCGAGGCGTAAGCATCGCTGTTACGATGGAATCGTCAATAATCTTTCGCAACAGTAACTTAATCATATGGCTTTCTCGGGCCGCTTGCTCTTCTTGTCGCTTTTCATCGCCAACCTTCGAAGCATCCTCAATGATTTTCTCTCTGTCAACGAAAATCAATTAGTTTTAGTTAAACTAAATTAAAGACAGTACTGAAAGCCAATAAACAAGCAACATTATTTTTATTTTCCCTAAGATGCGGTTACAATTCGTTTGAAATTTTATTTTCTGCGATTTACTGCATTTTGGAAAAGAAACCCTTCTTTTCATCTGAATTCATCATTTTTAGGCACATTAAGCGAACACATCGGTTCGAAAGCGCAGTTCTCTATTTTATCGTTAAAAATCTGTCTGAATGTTGTATAATCACAAAGGCTTTGATTCCGCGGGCAACCAGGGATCCAAGCGGGTCTTTCTTGATGTGTCAGCATTACATGCGTACCGTTGGAGCACCTTAAAAAGCGAAAAGGAAATGTCAGTTACAATCTCACTTTAGTTAGAAAATACTCAATACTTACTCGAATTTAGTGAACACAAGATTAGAAGCGAATGCGTCTATTTCGCTCACCCTCCATTGTCTCCTTCGGTCGAAATCTTTGTGCGTTAAAACAAAGTCATCCTTATACAATCCTAGGAAGGCCATTGCCTTCAGCAGCGTTCCAGAATGGGTAAAATAAAAGGTGAATGGTTCTAAGTCCTCATCGAATCGCTGGAACAGATCTCGAAAAGCGGCACAGGCCTGCTTGTATGTCAACTCATGTCCGTAACCATCGATCCAGTAGTATTCCAGATCCTCTCCAAATTCCAGTACCTTCACGGAAGACTTGTCGAACAGCAGGCACCACGGAGAGACGTGCCTTTTCGTCCAAGCAGTCTCGAAGGCACAGGTCTGATACATAAGATAAATACTGTCCGAATCCACGTATGTTCCAACCTTTTTGGAAATCTTCCCCACAACATCCTTCATCAACTTACTGTTGTAAAACCGGTCCACTTCCCGAACTGCTTCGGGGTTGTGCTTGATATTAACCTTCCATCGTTCGCATAGTTTATAGAATCTTAGAACAGGATCTTTAGAGAGCGCTTCGGGAAAGTGTATATTCTCAATTCTATCGAATAAACCCAAGCTAAAGTTTTTAGCGCTGTTCTCCGCTCGTTCCGTTTTAGTAAATTTAAAATAAAAATCTTTCTGCTCATATCGTGCTGGCAAACTTCGTCCGTAACGTTGACGGAATCTTCGACCAATGTGTACCATTTCGTCTGCCCCTTCCGCTACCAGAAGTTTTTCCTGCTCGGGAACCAACGAAGGCGTCCACGATTTGAATAAATCCAGTTCCTTTTGGCATAGCTTACCGTGATGCAGAATGTCATCCCTAATGCCTACCAAATCGTTGTTCATTGCCTCAATAACTTTCTCGGAGGGATTTCGAGTTCCATGTCGGAACAATCCCCAGATCTTGCTCACTCTGCAGCCATCGAAAGCAATCGTTGAAGCGGCTTCACGATCTCGATATACATGTCGATACGGTGTTTTCGTGGCCAACTTTCGATGCACAACTTCCCACGGCTTTTCCGAACACGCCTGACTGCGAACTAAAGCCAGCGGCACCAAACACAGTAGCAAACACTGCAAAGCCGCTTTCGCTGCGGACATTTTAGCATCGCACTGGCACACCACTCACCACTGTTCGGAATGCTCAATCGTCACTAAATCCTCTGCTACAATGCTATTACAGATAAACACTTTAATAACCACAATAAAACTGCCGGACAAACACGATATCGTATGTCGCAGGAATTATAATTTTCCGCAAGCCAATAGTTTCACCTTGAATATTTCAAAACAACTGCACCTGATGGTTGCTATGCTGGGACCAAAGTCTAGAGCCCGAGCTTCACGCGATCAACCAAAATAAACGAAAATGACAACAGGACGCACGTTTTCATTCACAGATTATTGACACTAGTGTGTGTGTGAGATTCGTTTCGAGTTTTACTCAAACCGCCGGTCCGGTCGTGTCGTTGTCTACCTATGATACTACCTATTAAATTTATTCAAAAAATAGCAAAATGAGCACAGATTACTATTGAATATCTGAGCTGAGATTTTTACTTCAATGAGAAATGGAGCAAAACTAATTTTTCTGTTAATGACAGCTTACTAATAGGTACATTGATTTTTCGCAAGATTTTTAGGTACCGTACTAGTTCGTGAGGGCATACTTTGATGACCATATATCAAACGTAGGCAAAATTCAATAGACCTGTAAATTAACGTATGCTTTTTGCTTTGGTATTGCTTAAATGCTGCATACATTACTTATGTATCAGTCAGAAAGTTGCAAACTATACTAAAACAACTAAAATCCAATATGTATTCGAAATTTTGAATTAGAGTTGATTAAATTATTGTCTAGGAAGCTAATGCAGAGCTATGAAAAAAGCGTTATTTACGTGTCACTTAACGGACAAGTAAAATGATTAAAAATGTAATAGGTAACAAAAGCAAAATTTTCAAACATCACTCACCTGACGTCCGTTCGTTTTGCCAGCAGTCCCATCAACTTTTTCCGGCGCTTATCCATATCCTGATGCTTCCTGCACAGTTCGCTGCGCTCGCTTTCCTGTCCCACCATTAGGGCGATTTGATTGTTAAGCAGTTCCCTAACGATCAGCTCTGCACTTCCGCACGGGCTGGATAGTGAAATAGTGCGCTGAACGTGTTCCTCTGGATGCTCATCGAAAGAAGTCTGATGTCCCCGGGTTTGCCGAGCAAACCAGCGGGATGCTTCGTTCGGAATAATGAAATCAGGATCCTGATACAGCGCATAGCGGGAAATGCAAAACGGTACCGGTGCTTTGAACGTACAAGCCGGAAAACATTGGACCAAAGGACGTGGCACCCGTTGGGGCTCCAAGTACGGGGAACAGTAACGAACGCTAGTTGGCCAACAAGGAACTTTTCGCTTATTTAATTCACAGCGGCCATAGGATGGACCGACTGGTGGTAGAACACTTTCCAGCCCCCTCAGAGTAGTCATCATATCAAGATGGCACATAGCCGACATAAGCAAACGTTCGTTATTGCTGTAATCCGTTCCTTTCTTGGAGTAAAACAATTCCAGCAAAAACCAAAGAAAGGATAGGTCGTTTCCACGACACATTATCAGAGCTTCCCGAAACGTAGCTTTCGGACAAACTGGATATAGGCCCAGATTTTTAACTAATCTGCGACAACGAAACACTGTATCCTCATCTAGATCATCTCGGATAGCAAACAGAAGCTGGTTCATAGCTTCAACTTGCTCATTAGACAATTCTTGAAACCACAGTGGAAAGGAACGTCGCCTAAGGACCTTATTCATTTTGCGTTCTGCAATTAGGGGGATGAATTATGTATATCTTCTGCCCTTCATGTTTTATCAGTCACATCAATAAGACAAACCATTTTCCGACAAGATCAACCGGAAACCTTCCATAAAATTTTGATATGACTCAACAGCCTTTTTGTAATTTTCATCATAATTTGTGCTACAGCTCCTGCTGCTGTACTTTCGAATTGAAAACCATTTTGAATGCTAATAAAACAAAATCATTGTAACTTATGAACTAAAATATTTAACTTACTTGTTGTTCCAGTTTACCTCGGATTCCATAAAACTTCCAGACATCTTCAGCACTAGAGGTTTTGAAGCAAGTTGTGTGAATATATAATACGAAACTATTGATTTGTCTAAGCAGCACTAAAATGATTTGAAGCAACTCTAAATAGATTTCCAAATGTTTCACGTATTTCAGTAAATCACATTTATCACCATAACGACACGCAAAATTTAAAATATTTTACTTCATGTTGCAACGGTTGCAACAATAATTTTAAGGGGCTTCCAGCAAGACATATAAAATGCGATAGTAATCAGTGATTACTTGACGACCAACATGCAACATTACAACAGGGAGCCGTTTAAATATTACGTAGCACCTAGAGTGCTCTGTATTACCTGACTCACTGCGAATATGCGTTGTATTCGCGGGATCGTGTAGGTTCGAAAGGTTTCGAAAAGTATCGCCCTTGTATCGAAAATATCGTTAATTTTGATCACTAAAAATAACGTACTTAAACGTTATATTTCATGTGCCAGTAGTACGCAATAATTGTATTGTGAAACTGAATTGTTATTTATGCAACTTTTTACAAATTAAATGCAATAACAGAAGCACAATCTATAAAAAATCGTTTGTTGTCGATATTAACAGCATATGCGTTATAAACGAATAAAACGTATGGTTACGTTATATTTCAATAATTCGCATATTCGCAGTGAGTCAGGTAAAACAGGTAAACGCCCAAAACCGACATTTTTTCACGAGCCCCTTATTCCCCTTTGTTACAATTGTCGACCAACATTAGAAAAGGGCGAATAAGACAAACGTCAAACACGTGAGAGTCTGAGTGAGAGTCAAGGGGTCGGAAACTCAGCACATTGTGCCGCGGCACTCTTCGGCACATATTCGGTATACTTCGGTACAGTTTTCGGCACACGCTGGCACACCTCCGATACAATTACGCAATGGAGTGCCTATAGGAACAGAATGAGGATCAAGGGGTCGGACACTCAGCACATAGTGCCCCGGCACTGCGGAGATATCAAACGGCACACCTCTAAAGCCTTATAAAAATAACATTTATAGGGCTTTACACACCTCCGGTTCAATTTTACATATGAAATGGGAGCACTGCCAGTTGTCAAAATCATCCCGCACGGTTGCCAGATCTATCAGATTTTAACGAATTTAACAAATCTTGCAGTTTGGCACTTTCGGTACAGCATCGGCACAGTTCGGTTCCGACCCCTTGGTGAGGACGCAGAAATTAAATATAAAGTAAAAAGGTTCAACTGAACGCACCTTACAAGAAATATTTCACACCTTTAGGCGCAACTGAATTGAAATGTCGATTTTTCGTTTGAAATATCTGATTCGATTATTTTTACAACAAAATATAGTAAGTAATAATATTTGTCAAAATGTCAAATCAATAGCCACATTTTTTAACCTTGCGCTACTCGCGCCAACTTCGATTTATAGCCATGCTAAAACCTAACAGTATTCACTCGAATATTAATGCCACTTGGCAAAAAACTTATGAAACTTTTTCCACCAGTTGAAAGATCTTGGTCAGCGGATCAACCTTGCTGAAAACAGTAATTTTCTTTATTGTTAGAATCTCGAGATATACCGAGATAAAGTAACGGTTCACAGGCGTTGTACAAAATACAACAGCGCAAGTAACGGAGGGTTAAGTAAGCTTTAGGCTAGGAAACAATACAGTGGACCCCCGTTCGTTTGAACGATTCCTCATGCAAACCAACGGGGATAGCTTTTATTTTGAACAACTGGTAACTCTAAATATGCTGGAGCTTGTGTGCCCTGTTCTTTATTATTGTTTTGGTGGTTTGATTCAGTTGGCAGTTGCGAGCACCGAATATTTCATTCTCCGATTAGATTTCTACCATAATCGTTGGGAAAACGCATTGCAAAACAGAGTAAACACGCAAGATCAGTACAAACAAATCGTGTTTATGTGCATTGTCTGCATAAGCAAATGATGTCATATTGAGAATGACATTTGAAACATTTTTAATTGGCACGTCGTGCAAACCAACGGGGTTCAAATTAAAAAGTGTTCAGATTAAAAACGGTCAAACGGGGGTCCACGGTAATCCTTCATTTGATTCGTTTACGTTTGCACATTCACCCTTCAGTTGGTCTCTTCTAGATGTTTAAAATGACATGTCGTCGCTCTACTTATAGGTACTCTATTTCGTAAGTTACGGCACAATATCGGCACAGTTCAGAAATGTTCGATACATTTCGGCACGCTTAACATAACAACGAGTGTGCCGAGTGTCCGACCCCTTGTGCCTGCCTCTTCACATGTGAGTTTCACAATAATTGGAATAATTGGAATTATTCCTTACCGATAGATCCCCCAGGGAAATTTCCGGATTGTTGGGTTTGAACTAGTGGGGAGCAACTGTATTGCATAATATATTTTTATTTCAGCGGGCCTTATCGTGACACCCGTCAAAACGTGCAATTTTTTACCGGTGCAGGCCGCTACTGTGATGCTGCTGTCAAGTGTCAAACGAGAAACAAAGCATTGAAATTTTGTGCGCGTCTTGTGATTTTATCAGCTGCGGATTTTAGATTTATCCGGCCCAATTCTACTGTTTCCTGTTATTTTGTTAGCATTTTGTAACCAACAACTTGTAACCGCTAGCAGAAGCCGAGTTGGTTTGGTACAAACATGGATTTCTTGGAATATTCATCGATTAGCTCGGAAGTGCGTGGCGCAATGGTGAGTAAATTTGCATCGGATATCGTCGAAGCTTTTGCGTTTGCAATATGTACATGTTTATACCTGGATTCTTAGTGCCCCGGTAAGCTGAAGATGACTGATACTGCTATCGTTTTTAAAAATGATAAAACCGGCAAAGTGGAACAGATAAATGCCTCGGATATCGATTTGCTCAACTACCAGCGTTGTATTGGAAGCTTTGGGCTGCGAGTTTTCATGAAGAACGGAACGCTACACCGGTAATATAATTGTCTGTAAAATAGTGTGCAATCTAATGATTCTTTTTGTTTACCAGATTTTTAGGATTCACTGGAGACGAGAAAAAGATTGCAGACTTCGTGAAAAAGAATTACAAAATGGATATGTTAGAAAAAGAACTGTCAACTCGCGGCTGGAACTGGGGTACGGTTCATTTTAAAGGAAGTGTTTTGTCGTTCGATGTCGAAAATAAAACCAGCTTTGAGATACCGCTGAATCATGTTTCGCAGTGCAACGCCGGCAAGAACGAAGTTACGGTTGAGTTCCATCGGAACGACGATGCGCCCGTCAGCTTGATGGAGATGCGATTCCACATTCCAACAACCGAGTCGGCTGAAATAGATCCGGTAGAAGCATTCCAGGAGCAAGTCATGAAGCAGGCATCTGTGATTTCCGCCTCTGGTGATGCGATAGCTATCTTTCGTGAGATCCATTGCCTCACGCCGCGTGGTCGCTATGACATCAAAGTTTTCCAAAGCTTCTTCCAGCTGCACGGCAAAACGTATGACTTTAAAATTCCTACTTCTTCAGTGCTTCGGTTGTTCTTACTACCGCACAAGGATAATCGACAAATGTTCTTTGTCATTTCGCTGGATCCGCCGATTAAGCAGGGTCAAACTCGTTACCACTTTTTGGTAACTTTGTTCCAGATGGACGAGGAAACTAATATCGAATTGCCCTTCACCGAGGAAGAGTTGAAGGAGAAGTACGAAGACAGATTGACTAAAGAGCTTTCCGGGCCGGTTTATGAAGTGCTGGGCAAAATTATGAAAGTTATTATCAACCGAAAGCTTACCGGACCGGGAACTTTCATCGGGTAAGTTGTAGTAAAAACTGCATGATTGAAGTTGATTAATTAGCTAATGATTTCTAAATGCATCTATTAGGAACACGGGAACTCCGGCTATTGGATGTTCGTACAAAGCAGCTGCTGGATACATTTATCCGCTTGAACGAGGCTTTATCTACGTACACAAACCACCAGTTCATATTCGTTTCGAGGAAATTTCTTCTGTGAATTTCGCTCGTAGTGGTGGTTCGACGCGAAGCTTCGATTTCGAAATTGAACTAAAAACAGGGACAATTTACACTTTTAGCAGCATAGAAAAAGAGGAATACGGAAAACTATTCGACTTTATTTCATCCAAAAAGTTGCATGTCAAGAACACCGGAAAGGACGGAAAGAACAATTATAAGGAGGACTTTGCTGATTCGGATAACGAGGGCGAACCGGATGCTTATCTGGCGCGTGTTAAAGCCGAAGCGAAGGAGCGCGATGATGGCGACGATGATGATGATTCTGAGGAATCTACGGATGAAGACTTCAACCCGAACCAGCAAGAATCAGATGTGGCGGAGGAGTTTGATTCGAACGTAGAATCAACTTCGGAAGATGATTCCGAAGATGGTGGCGGTGGATCGGATGACTCGGGCAAGAAGGAAAAAAAGAAGGAGAAAAAAGAGAAAAAGGAACGCAAAGAACGGAAGGAAAAGAAACCTAAAAAATCTAAAACTGGTGGACCGAAAAGACCGGCTACCGCATTTATGATGTGGCTGAATGCAACTCGAGACAAGATTCGTAAGGATAATCCGGGCATTTCCATAACGGAAATCGCCAAAAAGGGCGGAGAAATGTGGAAAGAATTGAAGGACAAACAGGAATGGGAGCAGAAGGCTGCTAAGGCAAAGGAAGAGTATGCGGAGGCTTTGAAGGCATACAAAGCATCCGGTGGCGGAGCTAGTGCCGATGAAGGTGGCAAGGCAGCCAGTACAAAACGCAAGAAGGAAGGAGTACCACCCAAAAAGGCCGCTTCGGCCGCATCCATGACGGGTAGTGGCTTCAAGAGCAAGGAGTACATTTCCGGTGACGATTCGAGCAGCGACGGCGAGAGCGACGATAAAAAGAATCCCAAAAAGGCGAAGAAATCCGAATCCGGTTCAGAGGCGGAGAAGTCCGACAAGAAAAAAGACGACAAAAAGAAGAATGACGAAAAGGTATACTATTTTCAAAGTTAAATTTTCATCTAATATAACTGCTTTGTATGTTTCAGAAGTCTAAAAAAGACGCTTCCGAATCAGAAGCGTCTGCTGAGTCAGCAGAAGAAGAAGATGAGGATGACGAGGACGCCGGCAGTAATTAGGTGTGATGTCAGCCGTTTTGTGGAATCGAATCTTAATCACGTGTTTGCTGCTACTCTCGGTAAGACATATACTTCTGTCGAGCCGTTCAGTGTCACATACGATTATCGAAAAAACAGTTCGCACTCATTAACCGAGCTACAAACTAACTAGTATTAGAGATTTGTTTTATTATTATCTGTAAAACTACAGCAAGCAAAGCAGACTAATTTGTAAACACAGTCGAGTTTTAAACGAGATCGAAATTTCCATTTTGCTGGTTTTTCTGGGGTTATTTTTCTGGTTGTATCTTGATGTGGCGAGAAACGTCTAGTTTGGATAATGTCGACGTTTGCAAATTGTTTTTATTGTTTGTTTTCTGTGTTCTGTTATTCCAACTAGACTGCAACAATTTGCTTTAATAAATTTCCGTTCGAAAAACTGATCGAAATAACTTTAAATAGGAAGGATGCAATTATCATCTCTAACAGGCAGCACAGTTATATGAAGCATCGCCCAACAACATCGAATATAATATGTAATGTGATCAGTATTAAAATTCATATGCATTGTGTCTGGACCTTTAGAATCTAGCGATAAGTGGATTTGATATATGTTGATTTTAGGAAAACCACACAATATCTTCATTTGCAAATTGAACCACTTGGCTGTACTCTTACATGTCCGACTGCAAAACTTTTGTTCCAGAATATTCGACATATCGACTCGAGTACCTCAAGGCAGTGCCCTTGGGCCTATCATTTTCTATGATTTATATTAATCAGGCAACCTTTCATCGTCAAAACTTTGTTCAAATCAAATAATAAGGATTACCACTGTTGTCAATTATGTCCATTGTGTCACACTATAGGAATATTTTAACCGTTTCCGGGTCTGGTACTAGTAAAGTTGGTGAATCACCAGCTACCGATCCCCGACCTCAACGTGGTACTAACTGGAATGTCATTAACCAACGAGAACTAGGTATAACCTGGTGGGATTACTGGTCATATGCTGACATCGTAAGTATTCGTAAGGGTGTTTTCTTCTCCGGAAGGGAGTTTTGAGGTTCTGTCCAACCCCTTCTGGAGCTTGAGACTTGAAACAGCAGCACTACGTTGATCGTCCTGCGACAAATTGTGTAATTCGGCGAACGAAATACATATTAAGTAATTCAGATGGGAGCAATTAGTAAACACGAAAACGGACACTGCATTGGAAACTAGATAAACGAAACTATCGATTTCCAAATTTACCAGGAAGTACCCGCGAGCCCCTACGCCACATACATTCACGCTTCATAGCATCACTGAATATACGAATATCGTGTGCAAGGCTTGAAATAACCATAAAGTTTATTCCTGAAGTTGGACGCGTGACATACGAACAAGCAAAATATTCTAGACCAATGCAATCAGTCTACCGTACTTCTTGCTTAAATCACTTGAGCGGATTGTTGACCCCCGGAATGAAGAAGGCCATCCACTTTCGTTGGAAAAACTAATCCATTCGAAATACAGAATAGGGGTGAATGTGCCTTCTATAATCATAAAATGGATAGAATAAATCCTTAGTAACCGATTGCTATTTTCGTATGGCAAGCAAGCATTTGGAAGCAAAGTCACCTCTATTATGGAACCTTGTGGCGGATGGAACATCATCAACGTACGCTCCCTACAGAGTGCGGATATTGACTCGGACCACTCAAAACTATCGACGGTTTTTACCTTGCGACAGAGTCGCCCTCCTCGGTTAAACATTCGGCAACTGACAACCCGCGAACTGCCGAAAACTACGCGCGCGTACTGGATGAAGCTCTGCCTTCCTCTGTGAAGCTAGATGCTTCGAACCTCGAAAACGGATGGAGTAGGATAAGCTCGGCCGTCTACGGGGCCGCAGCCGCGGTGCTAGGTGTGGAAACCTCGAGTGCACGAAATGATTGGTTTGAGGGGGAATGCCAAGAAGCGATAGAGAGGAAAAAAGAGCATGGGAAAACTATTTGAACATATCCACGTGAGAGAATTTGGCAAAGTATCGACGAGCGAGGAATGAGTTGACCACGATCCTGAGGAAGAAAAGCGCCAGAAGGAAGACAGAGATCGTGAGGAGCTAGAACAACTATTTCGGGCTAATGACACCCGCAAGTTTTACGAAAAGGTGAACCAATCTCGCAAGGCCCACACATCATAACCTGACATGTGTAGGGACCAGGAAGGGGATCTAATCACAAACGAGCGCGAGGTGGTCAACAGGTGGAAGCAGTTCTTCGATGAGCACCTCAACGGCGATACCCAGATAACAGAAAATCGTAATAGAAAGTTCACATTATATCGTTTTCATGTCAATTTCACATTGAAATTGTATAATGATTAGAGTATGTCAAATCGAAGTGAACAATAAGTTGTTTTGCAGTCGTGCGTGTCTTCATATACAATTCATGACTGTGAATTATAAAGCAGGATAGACAATTGCAATATTTGCTTATATCTTAATCATATATTCAGGAGTATTTAGTTGTGTGTTATAAAAACTGCGCAAAATAGAATTACAAATAATTGTCAAAATTTTCGCACGTATATCGCCTCCACTTTGGTACATATATGTTCTTATATCGCGTGAAGTATAACTTTTTCGTTCATATATGATTTCGTATACCTCAGTTGCAATCGAGATATACAAACCAAATGGTTTACTGGGTATAGCAGCAGGAGACGCACTGGAACTACCGCGGTATTACGCTGGTCAATGCCGCCGCGGTCGTCTATCCCCAATACCAAGAGAATTCGTAGGGCAGTATCAGGTGGGCTTTATGGGGGCCCGTGCTACTACGGATCAAATTTTTACTCTCCGGCAAATCCTTCAGAAATGTCGAGAGTACAACGTGCCCACGCATCATATTTTCGTGGATTTCATAGCAGCATACGACAGCGCATTCAACGGTATGAACGCGAACAGCTATGGCAGATAATGCACGAGTACGGTTTTCCGGACAAACTGACGCGGCTGATCAAAGCTACTCTGGAACGAGTGATGTGCTACATGCGTGTTTCGGGGACACTCTCAAGTCCTTTCGAATCGCGCAGAGGGCTACGGCAAGGGGATGGACTGTCCTGTACGTTATTCAATATAGCTATTGAAGGTGTGATGCGGTGAGAGGGCATCGAAACGAGAGGAACGATCTTCAGCAAGAGTTGCCAACTTCTAGTCTTTGCAGACGACCTCGACATCATTACTAGAAACCGTGGGACGACGGAGGCAATCTACGCCAGACTAAAAACGGAAGCTAGGAGAATAGGGTCACAAATTAATGCGTCGAAAACCAAATATATGGTAGGAAGAGGCTCCCGAGAAAGTAACTGGAAGGGAAGTGGTTGATGTGTTCATATATTTGGGATCTCTGGTCACCGCCGATAATAACACGAGTAAGGAGATCCAACGACGCATTCAAGCTGGAAATTGAGCCTACTTTTCCCTCCACAAGACGTTTCGATACATTTCGGAGCATACGCCGCCGCACAAAGCTGATGATGTACAAAACGCTAATAAGACCGCTGGTCCTCTACGGACTTGAGACAGTAACTTTGCTTACGGAAGACATGCGGCACTTGCCGTATTTGAATGAAAGGTGTTGCGGACTATTTTAGGCGCAATACAAACGGAATGCGAAGAGTGGCGGAGGCGTATGAATCACGAACTACAGGCACTGCTTGGAGAGATTCCCACCGTGCACCTGGTGAAAGTTGGCAGACTACGGTGGGCCGGCCACGTCGCAAGGATGCCGGACGACTGTGTAGTGAAATCCGTTCTCTTCAAGAACCCCACCTCAACGTGCTAGATGGCTCGACCAGGTTGAAGCCGACTTGCGGTTGTCGAGACGCGCAACGAATTGGCGACGAGTATCCCAGGACCGAATACAATGGAGAGGAATTCTTGATACGGCAAGAGCCACCCCGGCTCTCGGCTGAATAAGTAAGTATATATGGCGGATGGAAACTAGGCTATCCGTCATATGTGTTTACTGATGACTATTTCATCCTAATAGTAGGTAGAATGTGCAAAAGCGCAGTATTTGACTTATTGCAAGCGAGTCTAAATGCTAGAGAAGCGCAATCCTATTTCTTATTATTAATATTAAGAAGTCCTTTCCACTGTACTCAATCCTGGGCTACTCGTCGTCAATTCGTTGAGTGTCTCGACTTACGCAAGTCGATTTCAACCTGGTCGAGTCATCTAGCACGTTGGGTCCCACTATCCCCGGTGCCGATGATGGACTGTCCTGTATGTTATTCAACATCGCTATTTCGCTATGTGATCCGAAATCCGAAAGGAACGTTCTTCAGTAAAAGTAGCTAACTTTTAGCCTTCGCAATCGACCGGGACATCATTACTAGAAATCCTGGGACGGCGGAAGCCATCTACAGTCAACTTTCGCTAATTGCACTAAGCTCTTAGCCCATTTAGTGAAAGACCTTCGTTAATTGGGCTGAGATGTCAAAACCGAGGGATATATCGATGTTTTTTGTCGAAATCGTCGCAGAAAGGTTTATAAAAATATACACTTATATTAAATACAAAATCAAAGTGGAACCCAATCTTTTCATTGTTGAAATTTAGTTCTAGATTGTTTAACAAGTAAATAGCTGAATTTCATGCTACAATGTTAATATATATTGGCATTTTTAACTTTTTCACCGTGATGCTAAAAATAGGAGGGTCAAGTTCATAAGGAATCAGAAATGATATGATGCAATTGTGTTCCATTCAATTAATTTTAATATTTTCTATATAAATTATTTTCCACACTTGAATGAACTATATTCAAGAGCCTCTTGGAAGGAAAAATACGCTGTCAGAAATGACGT
Organism: Sabethes cyaneus; assembly: GCF_943734655.1. Classification (NCBI taxonomy): domain Eukaryota; kingdom Metazoa; phylum Arthropoda; class Insecta; order Diptera; family Culicidae; genus Sabethes; species Sabethes cyaneus. The sequence continues at coordinate 19,480,507 of NC_071354.1, read as the reverse complement.
TTGACTTCGTTTTAGATGGGCTATAGCCCAATTAACGGGAGCCCGATTAAAACGTAGCCCAGTTAAAGATAACCCAACGAACGAAAGTTGACTGTACCCCAAACTAAAAATGGAGAAGTGGAGGATTGGGATACAAATTAATTCACCGGAAATTTTACTGTATGGTATAAAGAGGCTTCAAAGAAAATAAAGCTCACCTCTCACGGTTGCTAGTTGCTATTGACGGCGATAAACTGGAAGTGGTTGATCAGTTCAGCTCAGCTCAGCTCAGAATCTCTGGTAACCGCCTCCCAGATGGCCTCGAGGTACGACGCTGCTCTAACAAGCCAGTCGTCGTATGTTCGAATCTCAGCTGGGGGAGGCTGTTAAGTCAATGGGATCGTAGCATTAGCCCTGTAATAGTCCTGCACTCTAACAGTTGGCTGTAAAGTTTATCGAATAAAACCAGAAGGTCAAGTTTTGAAAACGGAATGTAGCACCAAGGCTGTTGCTTTGGTGACCGCAGAGAAAATTACGAGTAAGGAGATTCAACGACGCATTCAAGCTGGAAGTCGAGCCAACTTTTACCTCCGCTAGACGCTTCGATCAAGGACCATATGCTGCCGCACAAAACTGACTATGTACAAAACGCCAATCAAACCGGTAGTTTTCTACGCACTTGAGACTGTAACTTTGCTTACGGAAGACATACGTGTACGGACGACTATGCAGTTGAATCCGTTCTCTTTCAGAACCTCACCGCATCGCCTTGCAACCCTCCATCAGCTACCCTCCAGGGTATTTTATCACCGAAGAGTCCCAAAGTTCCATAAGTTTTTGAACAGGTCCACTATGCATGCAATGGACTAATGAACGAAAAATCGACGTCTTCAATTTCTAACAAAACTTCAAACGAAATTTTCCAATTTTCTGGGACATCGCTTATTTAAAAGGAAAAGATTTTTTGGTTTAAATATGCAAGGCTCTCTCAAGCTCCCACCTGGCGCCTCCACGCAGATCTAAGTCAAATGATGACGGTCGATGGCCTTACCCGGAAATGCTTCATGTACTTACTGAAGCAGCTAAGCTAGGAGGTGCGAACTAGAGCTGTTCTCCAGGTGAGGGGCGGCACACACAGCGTCTGTTTCGAAACTGGCGGCTGAATATGAAATGCTGTATCCCGCAAGCTATACCTAAGATAGCAGACCCATCAGCGGGATGTAGGTATCGCGACCCCGGTGAGGTAGTATTCCGAAAACTCAATTACCACGAACAACGAAGAAAGAAATGCAGGACGGAACAATCGGTATAGGACACGGCAAGGGACAAGGAAACGATTAAGGGATAATGATTGGAAATTTGTCCGAACTCTCCATGAACCGGCACGGGCTGGCTTGCTACAACTCGGAGTGGAGATCGCTGCTATTCAGGAAGTTCGGTGGCCAAATTCTGGAGAAAGGGAGTTCCGTGCAGTAGACCCTATTGCAGACACATTTTTCAAGTACCACATCTACTACAGTGGCGGTAAAAAAGCAGAACATGTAGTCGGTTGCGTAGTGGTGGGAAAACAAAAGCAACGAGTTATCCGGTGGAGGCCCGTAGATGACCGTATATGCGTGCTGAGGATTAAGGGCAAATTCTTCAACTACAGCCTAATCAACTTATACGCACCGACAAATGATAAATCCAATTATGCTAAGGACGAGTTTTATGACAGGCTTGAGAGGACCTATGGAGAGTGCCCAAAACACGACGTGAAAATCATCATCGGAGATGCAAACGCGCAGATCGGGAGGGAGGAATTCTTCCGTCCAGTTATTGGAAGACATAGCCTTCATCTGTCGACCAATGATAACGATTTGAGGCTCATTTAAATTTTGCCGCGGTCAGAGGAATGGCCATCTGTAGCACCTACTTTCCACGTTTGAATATTTTGAAACACACCTGAAGGCATCCAAATGGAGGCTCTAGCTCTCAGATCGATCATGTCTTGATTGACGGTCGACACTTTTCGGATGTTATCGATGTACGGTCTTTTCGTGGACCAAATATCGACTCTGACCACTATCTCGTAGTGAGCAAGATTCGCGCAAGGCTGTCGAACACGGCGAAAGCTCGCACTGAAGGGACGCTGCGTTTCAACATTCAGCGGTTTACGGCAGACGGCGTGGCAGTGGAGTACGGACCAACGGAAGCTTGACCAACGAATCGCAGAACAGCAGGTAGAAATAGAACATATAAATGGGCTGTGGAGGAACATCCATGGTGGTGGTAGGCACGACGCGTGGAAGACAGCGTAACAGCTGGTTTGATGCCGAATGCCAGAGAGTGACAGATGAAAAGAACCAGGCCAGGAGTCGCATGCTCACTGTGGCAACGCGTCAAAACAGAGAGGTACAGAGAGACTAGAGCTGCGGAAAAAAGAATCCATCGTCTAAAAAAACGCGAGTACGAGGAGCACGTGCTCACCGGCGCAGAGGAGCAATACGCCAACAACGACACACGGAGTTTCTATAAAACGGTGAGATGCTCGAATTTTGCCATGCCTGTGATGTGCAATGATAGTGCTGGCAACCTGCTTACCGACTAAACGGCGGTAGCAGCCAGGTGGAAGGAGCACTTTCAGACACTGTTGAATGGAGAGGTAAATGCGAAGATCAGCAGGGATAGGATAGGAATTGTAAGCGATGGTCAAGCTGTGGAGCCACCAACACAAGAGGAGGTTAAAAAGACAATCAGTGAGCTGAAAAACGGTAAGGCTGCTGGGAAGGATGGTATCCCAGCTGAACTTCTAAAAGCGGGGAGCGAGCGGCTGTACGAAGCAATCCACCGGATCATTGTCAGGATCTGGGAGGAAGAACAAATGCCGGAGGAGTGGTTGGATGGCCTCATTTGCCCAATTTTCAAAATGGGACATCGACTGGAGTTTAAAAACGATCGAGGAATTACATTGCTCAAACATTGCTGCCTACAAGGTGCTTTCCCGTATCCTGTTCTGCAGACTGAGACCGTTAGCGGAGTCCTTCGTCGGCGAGTACCAAGCTGGTTTTCGTGAGGGTCACTCCACGACGGATCAGATGTTTACCCTGCGTCAGTTGCTAGACAAGCTCCGGGAATACAACTTGCAGACACATCATCTGTTTGTGGACTTTAAAGCGTCGTACGATTCAGTTAGACGAAATGAGCTGTGGCAGATAATGCTAGAACATGGTTTTCCGACGAAACTAGTTACGCCGATTCGTGCGACGCTGGACGGATCCAAATCATGCGTTAGAATAGCGGGTGAGACCTCAGCTGCTTTCGAGAGGGGATGCACTCTCTAACTTGCTATTCAACATTGCCTTGGAAGGTGCATTACGAAGGGCAAACGTGGAACGGAATGGAACTATCATCACGAAATCTCACATGCTTCTTGGTTTTGTGGATGACGTCGATATCATCGGAATCAACCGTAGGGCCGTGGAAGAGACCTTCAGGCCCTTTAAAAGGGAAGCGGCGAGATTGGGACTTACCATTAACACCGCCAAAAGAAGTACATGGTTGCTGGTAGGGAACGTGGGAGCCCAAATGGTGTTGGTGCCGAGGTGGAGTTAGATGGGGAACGATATGAAGTAGTGGAGGAATTTATATACCTTAGTACACTCGTGACATGTGACAACGATGTAAGCCGCGAAGTGAAACGACGAGTTCCAGCCGCGAATCGGGCTTTCTACGGATTACGTAGCCAGAAGTCCCGTAGTTTGCAAATTCGCACAAAACTAGCACTCTACAGAACATTAATCCTCCCGGTGGCCCTTTACGGACACGATTCATGGACGCTAAAGGAAGCTGATCGGCGAGTGCTTGGGGTTTTTGAGCGTAAAATTCTGCGATCTATACTTGGTGGCAAAATGGAAAATGGAGTGTGGTGCAGACGCATGAATCACGAGCTGTACCAAGTATACAAATATGCTGATAAGGTGCAATGTGGCAGGCTGCGGTGGGCTGGACACGTGGCCAGAATACCCGATGAAAGAGTAGCCAAAACTATTCAGCAGAGAACCAGGAAGAGGCCGTAGATTCCGAGGCAGACCTCGCACCCGGTGGGTGTGTGCTGTCGAAGACGATGCACGTTCAGTTGGTGTCCGTGGGCATTGGAGAACGGCAGCCCAGGACCGACGGTACTGGAGGGCCATAATTCGTTCGGTGCAGGATCGGTAACGGACTGTTGCCAATAAAGTAAAGTAAGTATGCAAGTAAATTTTCTCAGCAATCACGAAATTTTTCACAAACAAAAGTTTTTTTTTGATTGCCGATTTTTAATCTTACAATGATGGAATTTTTATAATAACAGTGTGTTTTGTTTCTCAGTTACGGCCGAAAAACTAACGATAGGTCATGTGGTCATGTGCTGTGCTAAGCGATATAATAATTTTTCAGCCTTAAATGAGAAACAAAAAGTATAAGGGTCCATGCCTAGTGGCACGGGCGCAGGCTTGAAGTAGGACTACGAATGTAGCGCAATTCGTCTCCCAATGCTAAAGCCGGTGATTTTTGTATGAATTTTATATATAGATGCTCAAGTTGCGCATTAAAGAATTGTGTTCTTACATGTGAGAAATTCATAATTTCAACTCTTCAGCTAATTTATATGGTGGACCTGAAAAGGTCCGTTCATTAATCTCTAATTCTCAAATTTCTGACTCGTAGTGTCCATTGTCAACTTTCGTCCTTCAGATGGGCTTAGTGATGTCCGTTAATCGTTCGATTAATTCAACTAATCGAATAACACAAGGAATATTCGAATAATTTTTAATCGAATAATGCCAGCACGAGTAGTTGAATTAATCGAATAGTTCAATCAGTACGTATAATCCCCGTATAATGCTCGGTAATCGTTCGGTTAATCGAATTATGCAAAGAAATATGCGAATATTTCTAATCGGAGACCACTAGACCTTTCCAGTTATGTGTGTATTGGTGCTTGAAAATGAGGCAAACAACTACAGTAAACAAAAGAGATGCATTCCTTTGTCACCAAGGTACAGAATGAGTTTCGTCTTCCGTTGGCTTAAATACCAGCAAATTTTCAAAATATGTGCTTGAATTTGGAACAGGATGAAAAATTTGACCGAAATATGTGCTCTGCAGTGTGGCAATCGGAGAAACACAACTAGTAATCGCTATTTTTCGGTTTGTTCCTCCAGCATCAGCTGTTCCCCAAAATGAGGTACACATCATGTATATACACTCGTATTTCGTGTTCGCTAGTGTGGGTGCTTGAGCTGTCAGAAAGCTCTCTAGCACGAATAGTTGAATTAATCGATTAGTGCAGACAAGGCTCACCGATTAATCGGTAATCGAATAATTGAAAATTTCGGACATCACTATTCCCACCAATTTAAACCCTTTGCTTCCGCGACCAAACTTTGGGTTTTTAGCATATTTAATATGCTATTATAGCAGCTTATTGTCAATTGCAAGTAAAATTGTACCATCCAAAGTGCGATATCGCTCATAAAGTGCTATTTTGCATTAAATCGTTTCGATCTTCGGCGCACTTTTTCGTTATCTTCTAAGCAATAAGTGCGCCGAAGAGACCGAAACGATTTAAGCTAAAATAGTACTTTTATGAGCGATTGCGCACTTATTGATTGGACAATTTTCCTTGCAATTGACAATAATAGATCGATGTTTCGAATCCAACACGGTCGGCGTAATTTCCACTCCACACCAAACAATAATCGGCTGCTGCCGAGTTTTATCACCTTTACCGCGTCCGGATCCGGACAGGGAGATAAAGTCGTAACTCTCATTATTATTTGTAATCCAAACAACGCGAAAATGATGCCGTTCGCAAAATCAATTCAACTGCTTCATATACTTATTCAGTAGTTCTTAAAAGAACTGATTGTTTTCTACCAGCTGTTAATAATACAAATCGAAGAAATTTACTGCTTGGCAGCTTTTTTCGGACAGCATTCTCCGTTAGAACTTCTTTTGGCTTTGGAGTTTTCGATGCCTTTGCTATGGTCTTCATTGACTTAGTAATCTTGCTTCTCGCTAGCAAGTTTGGTAGGCGAACGAACCGGAAGCGCCAGTTCTTTGTTTGGACCAGCTTTCTCTTGTTGAAAACTAACTTCAAAGCCTTTTTCACGAATGTGTCCAACCTTGAAACGTCACAATTGTAGCTGGCGGCGATATACTTCTAGACGGCTTGCAACGAGGATCCGTTGACTCTTCGGTTTATTGGCGTCTCGCTTAGTGAATTTGGATGTCTTCGTTGCCTTATTCCGGGGAAGAACGGCTGAAGCTCAACGATTTTCGAGCGGATTCTATAGAGCGTAAATTAAATACAATCAAACTTTGATTCCTTTGATTCAAAGGGAATTTAATCCATAGCTCTTTTCCTATACATTTCTGTCATCCGTGTTAGGGAAGCGTTGGCGTGGGAAGGCAAAAATTTTTAGCAAAAATAAAATTAAAGCAACGTGCAACGTCATGAGTTAGAAGACCGCATGGTGAGTCACCACATATTTAACGTTTTATAGATCAAATCAGAAGAAATTCTTCATGATTTAAAGAATCAGCGACATTTGGAAATTTAGTACAGAAAATTTTCATCTCTTCATAAACAAATTCGTTCGTCCTAAAAAGGACGGGTTGTGGTAAATTATGTGGTTGAAAATCCGGCCAGCAGAATGGCTTGAATGTTTGACACAACACCTCCCAGGGCAATGGTGACAATGGTTACCGGACAGAGCATTTTCCATTGATTGAAGTCTTCCGCTCCGGCAACCAAATATTCTAATATAGCTGATAATAGATCGATGCTCCGGTGCCAACGCGTTCGGCGCACTCTACACCAAACAATGATCCGCTGCTGCTGCTGCCGCCGCGCTGCGTTTTACCAGTTTGCCGAGTCCAGTGAGGGAGACATAATCGCAACTCTCTGCCTGTTCAGTGTTCTGTACCGTGCCGATGCCAATGCGAAAATGATGCCGTTCGCTGGCTTACTTCTGATTATATACCAGAGCAAACGGCAGCAAGTTGCAACAAAGGCGGATCAACGTAGGGCAGAGAATCATAGACACGAAAGCAAGGCGGTACAACGAAACCGTACTCCGTACATTGTTTGAACAAAACCGGTGTCCGGTGCTTCCTTAATGAAGAGCTACCAGTTTCTGCAGAGCAACCTAATATGAAGTTCATGCCACCGAAAACCAGTGGAAAGGCCGCAAAGCGCGATAGGAAAAAGAAGAAGAAGCCACGCCACTAGGAGAGCAACGCTATATTCTTTCATTTGATGCCGACAGGCAGAGATGCCAATGATCCTGATATTTGTGCATGTATAAACTTGGGACCCATTAATTATTTTAGTTCCTGTGAGTTCTTGTTTTACTAACATACCTGAAGTTTGAGGTACTCCATAAGGTATTTTTGTTATACAAAAGATTAGACTGAGAAAATAAAATACTCAGGAGAAAATCACAGGGTCCCAAATTTATGCATGCACAAATATCAGGAACATTGGCATCTCTGCCGACAGGGATGGCACGGCAACGGGCATGGCAGACGTGCACTCACAGTTGTGTGTGGTTGTACCGGGTGAGTTTGCCAAGCGCGCCGTCTCGGAAGGTACCAAAGTATACCGGCCTACAGAGATGCCAATGTTCCTGATATTTGTGCATGCATAAATTTGGGACCCTGTGATTTTCTCCTGAGTATTTTATTTTCTCAGTCTAATCTTTTGTATAACAAAAATACCTTATGGAGTACCTCAAACTTCAGGTATGTTAGTAAAACAAGAACTCACAGGAACTAAAATAATTAATGGGTCCCAAGTTTATACATGCACAAATATCAGGATCATTGGCATCTCTGCCGGCCTATAGTAAAATCTGGTCAGGCTTCTGTAACTATACAACAATTAGCCCTTTTTAGGGCCTAATATATAAATGAAGATGCAATTCGATTTTCTCACTAAACGCTTAGTCTCGAATTACGAAGTGGCGCAGTTTTCTTTTGCCAGATAATGTGGCTTACTCGTTTCATGCTTTTAGAAAGAATCTTAAATTCGTATTATTTTGCATGTGTAGGTATATGAACAATTTTGTTCAGAAATATTCTTCGGAAGGTTTGTCTTAATACAGTTTAAACATGTAATTTCTGACGGGCTCATACTTCGAACGCTCATACTAAACTGTCAGCATCACTTTAAAATGTGAGAAAAATCAATTTTACTGCTTCGTATACTTTTATTCAGTAGTTCTTAAAAGAACTGATTGTTTTCTACCAGATATTAGTAATGCAAATCAACGAAATTTACATCTAGGCAGCAGTTTTTTCGGGCACCTTCTCCGCTGGAACGACTTCCTTTGACTGGGGCTTTCGGTGCCTTTGCTACGGTTTTCATTGGCTTAGTAGATTTTTGTTCGGGGGCACCATCGCATATTTACTAGTACAGCTTTAATCGGAGCCGCCTTTGCAGCAGTTAGCAAAGATAAATTGTTTTCGTCCGTTTTATCAACCATGAACGAATCGGAATCGCCTGTTCTTTTTGTTTGGACCAGCTTTTCGACAGCTAATTTCAAAACCTTTTTCACAAATGCGTCCAACCTTGAAACGTCACAATTGTGGCTAGCGGCGATTTACTTCTAACGGCTTGCAGCGAGGATCCATTGATTTTACTGGGTATTGATAGCAGCAAAAACCATATCGTTCGCTGGCGGGCGAGTCGATTACTTCTTCGGTTTGTTGGCGTCTTGCTTGGTGAATTTGAATGTCTTCGATGCCTTATTCCGAGCAAGCAGCACCCACTGAAGCTCAACAATTTTCGAGCGGATTCTATAGAGCGTAAATTAAATACATCAAAACCCATAGCTCATCTCGTATATATTTCTGTCATCTGTGCTAGGGAAGCATTGGCGTGGGAAGGCAAAAACATGAAAATAATGAAATAATGAATATAGTCTAATATTTTCTCAATTATTAAACGTCTGTTTGGGAAACATGGAATCTATTGTATTGTTATGGATTTTTTGAAAAATTTCCAATCGATTGATACCAATATCTCTAGAATCTGTTGACGGATGACTGAGTTATAAGCGTGCAAACCATAACCACTTTTCGTTACATGTTCCCTTTTCGTTTTTCTAAAGTGCACCCCAATATAGAAACCAAAGAAGTAGTCCTACTTCAAAATTAACGCTATCGTGAAATGTTTACCATCGAAAGATTAAAAATCAGCAACAAAAAATAAATATATTTTTTCTGCTTTTATTAGGGCTAGGAGCTATTCCACAACGTAAAAAATTACGTGAAACACATTAACACAGACAGTAATTACAAAAAATATTTACGAGTGTCTACCAGTTATAATTGCAAACAACGATTACAACACACATTTCTATAAGTATTAAGTAGATATAATTAAATAAGATCCATTCTTTTTACTTAAAAGTTTTACTTACACATTAAGAATAGTTATCTAATTCTACTAAATTTTAACTAATTAAATTTTTTATCGTCTCTTATTTAGTAAGATTTAGTTCATATAAAAGAATAAAAAGTAACAAAAATCATGCGCGAATATGTAATTTGAAGCTAAGAATTGATACATTCCGTTAGGTAGGAGTCGTTTTCTTCACAGAATTGCTCCCTTTTTCCCGCTAGTAAAGCATAATGCATCCTTTTATGCAGCCGTCCCTTCTTTCAGCGTACCTGTATATAGAAGTATGCTCTATGCCATGGGAAGCCCAACCAAACTGTGTCCCTGTGTCTGCCTGCCTGCCTTGTGTACAGTGCCTCTAATCCATAACGGACGAAATTTTCACGTCCCTGGTGCGTTTTTGTGCCTATATCCTACGGAGGTACGCATTTCGTTGTTCCAGGCATTTTTGTTGCTTCGAGCTTCGTTTGGCGGTTTAAAGGTGCTGTACTGATTGGTACAGTAAATCTTATTCAATGTGTTATTTGCATATTGGATATGTAACACATTTACAGCCTTTAAAAATGCCACTCGCGGCGTTCTTTACATTTTTGAAGGATTCTAAGCTAATTTGCTGTACTGAACTAACTAAATCTATTAAATAAGTCGAAAGAAAAACTTCGAAATAAAAAAATCCACTATATTCAACAACTGGTACTGTTGTTGGTATGTTTGTGAATAGCAACAGCAAAGCAACACCCATCAACATATGCATGAATAAAATATGACAACAAAAATAATCATAAACACGTAACATTATGTGAAAATATGCAAATCTCAATTTAAAAACATAGTTTAGCTATGTATGAAAGAAAATCATTTGTTACGTACAAAGTACGTAGGAGTTATGTAAACGTAATGGGAACATAAATCTTATAAATTAAGACAATACTTTAACAACCATGTTTCATCTGTATAACTCACATTTGTATAATTTATCCAAGGCATGGTACTAAGCTGAATTTCTCTTTATGTATGTTATGTATAAGTATATGCCACTTTTAGAGTTTATTATTCTGCAAAATTTTTGAAAATTTTACGACGCACTCCAGGTTTACACGGTTTGATACAGAAAGAGCGCTCTTTGTGCACCAACGGGTGTGAATCGCGAGTGTGCTGTGAAGAATGATAGAGCCAAGCTTAGTTTAGCAATTTTATAGATATAAATTAGCTCTACAAATGCTCCATACTAACATTTTCATATTTTGCTCGGCAGTTGAATAAGTAAAATTGGTGCACAAAGAACAAGACAGCCTTACCCAAGCGCTTGTTCTATTAGTTTCAGCTATCCAATAGTTGAATAAGCTATTCTTAACCCATTCCCATCCCAGCGTTGCGAAAATGCAATGCACCCTTTTCTCGATTCTAGAGAAGGCTATGTATGAGATATAAGCATGGACCCTAAGAAACAGAGAAAGATTGGGAAAAAATCTAATCGACCCGTTTTAACTCAAAGCTTTTTATCTCTGCTGGAAAAAGTGTGGGGCTTAATGGGTGAAATACAAATGTTTGTTGGGTACTTAGCCTTCTAACGAGCAGAATTCTAAAAACGACGCTGTCAAACTAATGGCTGTATTATTTCATGTTAGTACACTCATAAGAAGCTCAAGTTTTAATTTTCATGCTAAATTTATTATCTGAAAGAGCCCCAGGAAAGGAATAGCTTAATTTTTTTTTCGTTTTTCAAGTCTAACGTTCTTGCCAGATTTTTTAAACCAGATATATTATAATATTCGAATATAGCATAAAAATTACTGAGAGAAAAGTTTTGCGTTCTAGCTGTCCTTTTCTTCAAAACTAAAAATTGTCAAAATTTCTCGATGTCTTATTTTCGAAAGAATGTTTGGGCAAACTGTTGTGATATTGGTACCATAATGTCAAGAAGTCATTAATTTTAAACACAAGTTCACATTGTCCATTAAAAACAAATTTGATACGCGGCTCTGAAGCTTACGGGTTTAATCTGCAGTACTATCATTTAGCAGTGAGGTTTCTAATTTCCGGATTTTGTGAACTGTAACTATTTTCAGTACATAAAATATTGTCCGCCATGCCATGACATTTAAGTGTTTAAGGGGGGACCCTACTCTGGAAAGTCGGAAAAATCGAATTTTATTTTTTTGCATTTTCGAGACACTTATACCTTCAGAAATGTCATGCCAAAAGGATTTGTCATTGCTCCAAATGGGAAGGCCTTTGCTGTACAAAACTTTGAACGTGTTTTCCTCGAAACCATGTTTCTTTAGCTAGCGGTACGTGTATCTCAGAATCTAGTGGATGAACTATCTAAATTGTTACGTGACCGTTTTCTGATATCTCAATTTTTCAATTTTTATGAGCTCTTAATTGGCATTTTTGACGAAAAACACCTTTCTTTTGGAAAAATGGTCGCCATTTTAGGAATTTTTAAAAACCATTACGTAACAACTTAGGTATTGACCTAAAGCTTCAAAATCATCCTTGAAATCCGTACTTCGATACTCCGTTGGTTCCTGTCACGTACCACCTGCAAGGAACTATTTTCTAGAGGGCATTCACGCGCCCATTTGCCACCAGCATAATAATTCTGCTATCCAAAAAATACAAAATATATCTTCAAATATACCTTAACTAATAACCAAAATACTTCAACACTTTACTATAATTCTAGCATCTGAAAAAAAAATTACGAAAATCTTTTATTTTTCGGTCTTCCAGAGTAGGGTCATCCCTTAAACTGATTGCGCGCAGATTTTCATTCTTCCCACAGCATGGCAAAATCAAAACAAGTTGGTTAGCATGAATATATTTCTATAATACAATAACGCTGGAGTTTCGTTTAACTAGACTAGCATATTTAACCTGAAAAGGTGGAATTTGCTAAATATAACCATAAAAATATGATGTATCGACCCCACAAGAATAAATTTGGTGGTATTCATATCTCAAAAATCTGTTTCAGAGAGAGAATAGATAGTAGCAAAGCAAAAGACATTTCAAAAATATAACTTTGAAAATGGGAGTTGAAGGCAAATTAAAAATAATATTAGATAAAATAACGTAAAAATATATTAGGAATGTTCAAAAGGAGTTAGTAATGTTGAAAAATATTCCAAAATCTCGAAGAATCCTAAAATGTCTAGTAATTTTTGGTAAAAATTCCACATCCAAGGCGGCGAAGTTTTACAGGATTTTGAAAGAAATGAACGGCATTGAACTGTCAGATGATGAAAGTACATCTCGCCTTTCATTATAGAGTACAGCATGGTTCATTCAAATATCCGCCTATCCGCCATAGTTGGACGTTGGACGCACACCACCGGATCTCAGTGGCATATCAGAGCAAGGGAAAAACAAACGCGCCACGCATAAAAAAGCTCGCCTCACGTCGGGGTTTCGCTGTGGAAGTACACGGCGGTAGTCAATGTATCGCTGTGTTAGTGAGCTGCCCGACCGAACTGCCGACCGAACCAACCCAGTATAAGCCAGGCCGATCGGACTTTGCTGCCTTGTTCGAGCTTCTCTTCTGTTCATAGTAGCCAGAGTTAGCAGTTCTGTTCGAAGTGTTCCTCCATAGGAAAAAAGTGATCATAAATTAGTGAGTTTTGAACAGTGAAATTCTCCAGGAAATTACTCCGGTGAGTGGATTTTCGCATTCTAGGCCCTGCGGCCACATCTTTCAAAGGGTTTATTCCGTGTTGGTTCCGGAAATCTGGTACTTATTTCTAGCAGAAAATGGCTAAATCCTAGCGGTTGGCTGGCGTGGGTTCGCGAACAAATTTCTTCTATGGCGGCCATAGTAAAATGTTCGCAGCCGAGTCGGCCTCGCAAGATGGCAATTTTCGGCGGAAATACTACCGGACATGTTCGGATCTATATTCAGGCCGTTTTTTACACACCCCAGCTAGCAGCTGGAACGCCATTTGTGTCTCACTTAAATTTTTCGTTGAAGGAAAAAATTATCGAAAAGCAAAATGGCTTGAGCCATGACGAACAAATGGCTTCCACTCTAGTACTAGCCGTCGAACAATTGCAAGGGGCAAAATTTAAAAAATAAATTTCTTCAACCAACTGGTTCGAATCGAGGGACCGTGTTCCACGATCGTCCTAGTTTTGCGAGCTGCATCGATTGGTACCATTGTTCCAGGGTATCCGGAGGAAAGTTTCCGAGTTTGACCCATTTCGCGCCAAAACAAATTTCCTTCGCAAAAAGATGAACTTGGCCATAGGAGCTAAAAATTTTGTTCGAAGATGATGACGGTCGTCGTCGTCGCCTTGTTGGAGCGACCGAGTTTCATTCACAACGGGTTCACACGCACACATGCTGGCTCCGCACAGTCGCCCACTCTAGGCGAGTGATTGCTGCGCATGTGTTGGTTTTGGTACTGATAGCGCAAAGCCCACGTGAACCCACCGGCGAGCTTTCGAAATGAACGGGGTTGACAGATGGAATGAACGATGGGGACTTTTTCCCAATCGGTTCATGTCGTGTGTTGACACTTTACTGTTTGAATTTTTTTGATTTAATTAGACTATTTGAAAATGTTTCAAACGTACAATATTAAATATCTGGTAAATGCAAATATCAAACATATGAAAGAGTTATTACTGCTACATTAGATTGTATGATTCGATTTTCAACAAGTTCCATTAACTGCTTTTTATCAATCATTGAGACCGTGGACTCGTAAGGGACGAATTTGAGAAACTTGAATTCCTTGAAATTCCTTCCTGCTGTTTATTTACTGTATGCTGTAGTAAATATGCTGCCTTTTAGCGATGAAAACTAGGTCAAACTGATGTGATAGAATAATAGATTTATGTTATCGCACCGAGAGTACTGATAATATATATATGATTTTTTAAACTTGCTCAGTTATAAATTCATAAATGTAAGAATATTACCAGCGACGCTTAAAAGTTAGCAGAGCCTGAATGTTTGTTTGGTAACCCGGTATATAACTATTTTACGTTTGAGTAGTTTTTAAAATTATCGCATTAGTTTGGGCCGAATGGTCCCAGAGTTCCATGCAATTATGTATCACATGCGTAGTTCAGCGGAAGCAACACTGCAAAAATTAATGGTTTTCTACTTAACTCCAAGGAAAATTTGATAGAAATTCCACTGCATATTTTGTTGGTGTCGAGCTTTGTTCAGAAAATTTGATTACCTTAAACACCTTAAACGTTTCACAAACGTCAAAAGTTTATCTTATCAATCTTATTGCTACCATAGCAATTCAGAAAAAAATATCTGGAAAAAGTTGTTGACAAAATTTTCGACAATAGTTAACAGCTCCCAAGAAAAGTTAGGAAAAGTATGTTCTAAATCCTATTTTCAAAATATTTTTTCTTGTTGGCCGATTTTGAATCTTTATGGATATGATAAAGGGAAAGGAACTGTCGCTCAGTTTATCAATTTCCCACCCTTTCGTACGCGATGAATTATAACCGTCGCCAGTCGTCGCGAGGGCAAATATCGTTTATTTTGTCAAGTAAATAAATAGCTTGCATGCTAGATAAGCATAATATATATTTATAACTTACATACAGCCAAGCAGATTGTTTCTGCGACGATTTCAAGCTATCAAAAAAGTGAGCAGCGCGTTTTGTTACCAAAGAAACGGGCAATATTTTGAACGAAATTTCCGCCAGCGAAATCAAATGGGCAAAACATCTCGTTGGAAACAAGTCGACCGAAATAAAGATTCGTTCGAAATACAGAATAGGGGTGAATGCGTGTCAACCCCGCGCATCGGTGACATACACTCTTAAATGAGTTTACCCGTAAATTGGTTGAATTTAGCTAAAGCTAGGTTAAAACTACTCAAAATGCTCTCAAAGTGCACAAATTCAGATTTTGAGTAGTTTGTTTATTAGACATTTTACATTTTTTGGTGCATTCGTGTCTGTTAAAAGGTTTTATCATCTATTTACAACTGTTTGTATACCGTGGACCCCCGTTCGTTTGACCATTTTTAATCTGAACACTTTTTAATCTGAACCTCGCTGGTTTGCACAACGTGCAAATTAAAAATGGTTCAAATGTCATTCTCAGCATAACATCATTTGTTTATGCAGACAACGATTTGTTTGTACTGACCTGGCGTGTTTAATCGGTTTCACATTTCGTTTTCCTAACGATTAAGATAGAAATTCGATCAGAAAATGCAATATTCGCACTTGCAACTGCCGACTAAAACAAACCACCAAAACAATAACAAAAAGCAGGGCGGCTAGTTCACAGCGGTTTTAGCATATTTCGGGTTACCAGTTGTTCAAATTAAAAAGTAACCCCGTTAGTTTGCATGAGGAATCGTTCAAACGAACGGGGGTCCACTGTAGTGTTTTGAGTAGTTTTTCAACCAAAAAATTGGTAAGAACTTGAAAGTGTGTTATTTGTCACAGAAAATAATTCAATTATCGGTAGCAACCCAAGTAACAATTCCAGGTTTATCAAACGCTTTTATAGTTGATTTTATTCAACCTGTGGCTGATCTATGGTTTAGGTTTAGAAATGAAAACCTTTTTTCATCTCTTAAACACCTAAATCTGGTGATTTTATTAAGCTTCAGGCAAATTAATAGCTGCTTTCGAAGCTGCAATGAAGCTTAATAAAAACTTTTTTGCGCTTTAAAATAGCCAATTTGCGCAATGCTGTCAATTCTATTTTTAGAACGAGAAATAGTTTTGCAATCTGCTTTTCCAGTCGCTTAATCAGCGCTTCATCAACCTTTATGCAGCCAAAAAATGCATGACTTTTTTCTGGGAATTGAACCCGCCATCTTTTGATCCATAAGCACTCACCGTATGATCCGCCCCATTTGCATCTGCAGAACGTCTAGCGTGAAGCAGTCGATAATGTGGATAACTGACAAACTTTTGCTGTCAGCCGAATTGCGAAATTCTATGATCTGACAGTATGTGTGCTGTGAGCCGAAAGAAAACTTGGTAGATGTTTGTAAAGCCACTTTAACACCGTTAAGCAGCCTTAAAGTAGTTTGAAAGCTGTGAGCCTAATGAAAGCTTCCACTCTACATTTTAACACCTTTAAGCAGCCGTAAAACGGTTTGATGTTTATGGCTATTTAGAAGCAGATTGTTTAGCAGAAAAATCCGCTATTGAGCTTTTTTATCAGCTTTTGGGAGAGAACTGGTTTGAAAAACTTAAAGTAGCTTAAACATCGCTTATTTAAACACCATTTGAGTGCTTACTTTATGTAGCTTTGATCACCTTAAACCAACCCATAAACAGCCATTGCTCTTGCAATTCAGCTACCGTTGTTACTTGGGAAGTAGCCAAAATTGGTTGAATTTTCCACCCAAAATTTGAGTGCGTACACTTTAAAGGCATTTTGAGTAGTTTCAACCTAGCTTTAGCTAAATCCGACCTATTTACGGATAGAATCATTTAAGAGTGTAGGGTAGTTTTTGTTCATCAAGATGATCAGGATGAACTAGGTCAAGTCACGGCTCCAAAGTTGTTGATATTTGTTTAATTTTTGGGAGAAAAAATAGGAAGGATTTTTGCTTTTGTCTTCACATAAGTTTCAACAGTTTGTATAGATTTCGTCTAAGTGAAGCAGCCCCAAAAATCTTTTAGTTTCACAGTCGCGAATGAATGAATTATTATGTCAATCAATGTGTTCGTTTACTAAAAACATTACAATCAAACGGTTTTTTTACGCGAATTTCGGAATTTACGCGGTTTTTTACGCGAATTTTGGAATTTACGCGGTTTTTACACGAATTTCGGAATTTACGCGGTTTTTTACGCAATTTTCGGAATTTACGCGGTTTTTTTTACGCGAATTTCGGAATTTACGCGGTTTTTACGCGATTTTCGGGATTTACGCGGTTTTTTACTCGATTTTCGGAATTTACGCGAATTTTGAAATTTACGCGAATGTCGGAATTTACGCGGGTTTTTACGCGATTTTCGGAATTTAAGCGGTTTTTTACGCGATTTTCGGTATTTACCCGAATTTCGAAATTTACGCGGTTTTTTACGCGATTTTCGGAATTTACGTGGTTTTGATTTACGCGGGACGTATCCTTCGCGTAAAAAGCGACTTGAGTGTAATTGGTGTTATAGCATACAAAAGCCTGAATCTAAAAAACGTCAATCAATCATTGACATGGGTCTCAGTATACCAAGTGAACTAAGCCATTTTCAAATCATTTGGTGAAGTTGACAGAAAACGGTAAAATATTTGAAAACAAATCATTCACTCAACATAATTTTCACGTCGAAATTACGGGAAAATCTATGTGAATATTTTTCATCTAACTTTTCCCGCACTATTTACGTGAATTCCACGTAGTTTGCATTAGTATTCGTGCTTTTACGTGGAAATCAGAGAGATGATTGTATTTTCCAATAATGGTCAACTGAAAGTCACGTAACTCCCTGTAGAGAAATTTACGTGATTTTTCACGTGGAAAAAAGTGTGGATTATTTTGCGTGCTGTGCAGCAGACTTTGTGAAGTTTTTGTTACTTAATTTTACTGACAAACTCTTATTGAGAATCAACTGACCTGATTTTCAGAGTCGTTATAACCGTTTTATCTTCTACAATGCAAAATGAATGTTCCTAAGATTAAAAAAGTATGTTTTTTTACTGATTAGTTCGTGTAAATTGACATTTTAATCTTATAAATTGGTATCGTTAATCAATATTCAAATATCTTAACTGTAAACAAATAATGGCGCGCTTCGCACCGCATTTAATGGCCAAACACGCTCTATAAACAACCAAAACCGTTTCAGAACCGCTTAGGGATGCTGAACGCAGCATGAACGCACTGCCTTGAAAGTGTTCATTTCCTAACCGTCTCCGAACAACGGAATTCGTGGTGGTAATACGGCGAAGCGGCAGATGCGAATAATTTTCTCTGCCTTCAACAAACACCACCACTGCAGCCGAACGAACCGAAGTGCTCTTGTACGGACCGCTAAATCGGGCAGTGTCTAATCCGCTCGATGGCGTCACAACTTTTTGAAAACCAGAGCGCCGTGTCCGTATGTATGGCGGTTATTAATGCTGGCGAACAGCGCTTATGGTTTGAAGAAATATGATTTTCTTATTAAACATTTATTGTAAGGGTTAGTAAAATGCTTCCAATGTTACAAGGGTATAAACCTAATCGATTGAGACTAGTTTTAAAGCCATACGTAATCTAGGTGAAGAGAATCTACCGTTTTATGATGTAAATATAAAAACGAGGTTTTCTTTTGAATGGCGTCAAATGAACGGGTATAACACCGTTTAGACATTTATAGCCGTGGCTGGAATCGTTTGGAAACGATAGCCTTTGTATGCGGTCGAATTTTAAATAAAAATTATTAAAAAACAATATTCGCGCTTCGAACATAATAGCCCTTGGCTGAAGCACATGAGTTCAACGTCAAACCGCTCAAATGGCTGTCGACGCCATTGACCGTGCGAGACACTGGCTAAAAGTTCATCCCGTACAAGTCCGATACCGTCGAAGCGAACACCAGATTCATCTATCCGCACGCGGTTTTTCGTACGGTTGTGTGCGTGCGAGGGCAAGCTTTTACACATACCGTACCCGGCGAAGGATGTGTGAGAAGGAATCGATGCAAAGTTTACCTTGCTTTTGCTTTGGCTGCCTGGTCTGATTGGCTAGGTAGTGGAGTCTTCACCAGCCAACTCATAGCCGAGCAACCGAGCAGTCAGTCAATCAGTCGTAGCTTCATTCGTCGATCCAGTCGGTTGTGTTTTCAGTATTGCTCCTTCGAGTTCCCGGTCAAGAGAACAAAAATAGTACAAGTTCTGTTTCCCCCAAAGTGGTGTTGGTGTGTAAGAAGCTTTTTCAACACACTACCGAGAAGAAAAAGGTGCGTTTTTGAAATGTGTTAGTTGTGTTTACGTTTTTATTACCGGCTAATTTGAGTTGAATAGTTGATTTACTATAATAAAATAAGTATAAAGAAAATTTTAAACAATTACGTGCCGTTGAAGCTGGAAAATGGAGGTGCCTTTCCCGCCGTGAAATATTGATTTTTCATTAGGCGGAAGCGTAAGCATAAAATGAGCGTCCTCTTTCTGTGCGTCTCCTAGGAAACCGAAGAGCAAAAAAAAAAAGGTTGCTTTCCACTAGCAGAGTATGCACAGAGGTGACCCCGGCCTGCCGCCTATTTGCCTGTCCTCACCAAGCCTACTTGATTCGCAAAGGACGCGCGCGCTTGCCTGCTTTGCTCGTACAAATTTTTGGTCGTCCATTTTGTATGGAAAGCACAAAAGCATAGAAGTAAACGACCGGAGAAGAGATATGGTACCAAGCTTGCCACTGCCACTCGCTATAGGCGCGTTGGTTGGCTTCAGCAACGCGTACGGACCGTGTAACGAAGGCGAATAGAACTTGCCTCCAAGCGAAAGGAAAAGAAGACTTGATATTCGATCGCTTGTCATGTAACGGATAAAAATTGCTCGCCGCCGCGTGGCTTGAAACCGGAAAGAGAAATATTAATTTTACGGCGTGCTTTTTATACTGTAGGGCAAGACCTTGTTAATGGTGGCTTTTTAGTCGCTCAAAATTTCCTACTCAAATCAGAAAACATTTCTCAACCATTCGATTTGAGTGAGTCAACCAGTTGTTTGATTTTTCCGTTGCATTTGCCACCATCTTTTTTAACGATGGGAAAAAACTACAATTTCGGTCGTTAATATGTTTTGCTCTCACATTTTTACTAGAAAAAACGGCATAAAATCAACGTTTATAAATGCTTGTGTTTTGCCATTTGTAACTAAAGTTAACCAGCAAAATGGCTAACTTGTTGATATCAAGTTTCCGTTAAAAATAAATTTTACGCACAGCATATCTGCTTCGCCTGTGCCTACTTGATGATAGCATAAAAGTGCTCTCATTTTTTCAAATGTACCTGAAGCTTAATCATCTTCACCAGCTCACTGGTATATTTTATCTAGCAGTAAAGCATTTTTTTTTATCAAATCTGAAACGTTTTTTAACTGATTCACCCGTTCATCTGATTATTGCTCCACGGATAAGTGTAACGGCTCTTGCGTTGTGGAAAATGCTGAAAAGTTTGTTCTAAACTCAAGTTGAGCTATAGATTAATCTACCATTTTAAACGACAGCGCGAATATAATTAAAATATGCTCTGATTGATCACAACTAAGAACCGTCTGTACCTGTCGTCTAATTTTTCCCGTTTTATGGTTTTGCTTGCAGATTTTGTATTTCGCTTTTTCCATCAGTAAATAAAAACCAAACCTAACAATGGCCGAGAAACCGAAGCGTCCTCTATCCGCTTATATGCTGTGGCTGAACTCTGCCCGCGAACAGATCAAGAAGGAGAACCCCGGAATCAAGGTGACCGAAATCGCCAAGAAGGGTGGTGAGCTATGGAGAGGCATGAAGGACAAGTCCGTAAGTATCCCGTTTATCCTTGATTTGTTTGTTTTCATTAGATATTCCAACCCGACAAAGGGTAGTTTATCCGTAAACATCCACAAATCTAACGTTCATGTATTTTTCTTCCTACAATCAATCAAATCATTAGGAATGGGAGAACAAGGCTGCCAAGATGAAGGACGAGTACAACAAAGCCGTTCAGGAGTTCGAGCGAAACGGTGGCAGCAAAGATGCTGGCAAGAAGAAGAGCAAGGGCGCCAAGAAGGCCCCCAAGAAGAGCAAAAAGAAGGACTCCGACGATGATGATGATGAGTCCGGAGAGG
This sequence comes from Sabethes cyaneus, assembly GCF_943734655.1. Taxonomy (NCBI): domain Eukaryota; kingdom Metazoa; phylum Arthropoda; class Insecta; order Diptera; family Culicidae; genus Sabethes; species Sabethes cyaneus. The sequence goes on along the minus strand of NC_071354.1, from coordinate 19,459,355 downwards.
AGAGCGACTGAACTAATCAACCTTTAAAGTAAAGTAAACTGACAAACATAAAAAACCGTAAAAAATTACAAAAAAAAGTTTATTTTTAATTTATTGTATAAATGTTCGGGGCCTTACTTCTCAATAGCAGAATCAGGACTAGTAACAGACGCCAAATTATCAGAATGCAAAATCATAGTCTAGACAAAAACATCATCAGGATGCTAACCAAACAAAACGGTGCAGATGAAAAAAAAGTTAAACGGTTTTGAATTGTTTAAGCCCGCAGAGCGTACCTTCGCAAAAGGAAAGGTCAGTCTCTCTCTCTGTGAAAGTCTGTCCTCGGCGGCAGCACTACCTAGTGTTTGCGTGAACTTTTTTTCGTCTCACTTCATAAATGACAAAATTGATAAAAAAAATATTGGCAGCGAACTCCGGACGTTTGTTAATTTTTCTTTCTTGAATACACATCTTGATCATAACGCAGAACGAACGCGTACATCCCCTTTATTTTTTTAAGGAAGGCCATGTAATATTAAACGCAGGAGATAAGAAAAATTTTAAAACACAAAAAACAACCATAAAAACAAAAACATACTTTTAAGTTAATTAAATGTGTATGAAACAAAAAAATTAAAAAAATGTAATCTTAGGAGAAGGAAAACCGTAAGACATAAGTGTACTCACAGCAAAATACACAAAAACAAAGCGTAAATATACTTAGAGAAATGGAACATTTTCCTGTAGCAATCAGTAATTTTCTACAGTAGAAAAACCTTACAACAAAATAAACGCTAAACAGTTTGTTTTAAAACACGAACATTTCTTCTCATTTTTTGTTTTCCCTCTCGATCGTGTCGGTTGATTAGGAAGAGTATGATAAGGATATTAAAGAAAAGTATTGCAGAATTAATCACATGAATGCGTAATTACCCCGACAAAAACACACATACATACACAACACACACGGATGGTTTTCTCTCTCGATTTGTGTAGTAGCAAGTGGTTTTTATTTTTCGTTTGTTTGAAAAATCTTAACGATTAAAGTTGATTTCTTGTGTAACCACGCGCGCTGCGAAGGCGGCAGACGTTGGAACACGTGTGGATGTGACACAACTCACACAGTGAAGCTAGTTTAAATAAAAACTAAGATTGTAAAAATTAATCTGTGTTGTTTATTGTTGTATGTATCCATAATAAATACATACGTTTTGGATGTTGAGTGTTTGCTGATTTTAATTATTGAAATCAATGTGTTCTCAGTTCTTAAAGCAACACTCATAGAGTACTCTGAATGTTGTCCAACTTTTTGTGAAAGACTAATGTTCATTAGTTGAGCATCTTAGTAGAGTCTAATGAACAGAATGAAGATCTTACAGTCGTCAATGACTTAGGTACTCAGTTTGACGAACAGAATTTAAAATTTTACAATCGACCTTCTTTTGTTAGCCTAAGCGCGAAAATAGCTCGTACGTCTACTCGTCGGCAATCCCCTGAGCGTCTGAACGCTCGCATGTCAGCTTCGATTTGGTTGAGCCATCTAGCGTGTTGAGCCCCTCTATTCCTAATGCCGGTGGGGTCCTTGAAAAGAACAGATTTCGCAGTACTATCGTTCGACATCCTCTCGACGTGGACGAGCCATCGGATGCACCCTGGTGGCGTTAAAAACGTACAGGATAATTCATCCCCTTGCCGCTATTCGAAGGGCCCTGAGAGTGATTTCGAAAAACGTATTTAACACATGGCTCGATCTAGAATAGCTTTGATCAGCCGCGTCAGTTGATCTGCATTATCTGCCGCAGCTGTTTGCGGTCAACTGTATCTTAAGTTGCTTTGAAATCAATGAAAATGTGATGAGTAAGCACGTTGTACTCCAGATATCTCTACAGCATTTATGGACTGCGAAAATTCGATCCGTAGTAGTATGGGCCTCCATAAAGTTCTCCTGGTATTGATCCTACGGATCAAATTTTCGTACTCCGACAAATCCTGTAGAAACGTCTGGAGTACAACGTGCCTACTCATCACATTTTCGTTGATTTCAAGGCAGGTTACGAATAAAGTGAGGTGATCGAAAGGTTGAAGCAGCACTACAATGAGCAAACCCGAATGGCGGAATGGGAAAATGATTGCATCAATACGGTGGATGGTGGTGATGTGCTGACCCCCACAATAGGTGGTGACTGGTGAAGTGATCGAAGCCATCAAACAGCTCAAGAACAATGGCATCAGCGCGGAACTCATCAAGATGAGCCCGAATAGGTTGGCTACCTGTCAGCACAGGTTAATAGTCAGAATCTGAGAAACGGAAGACCTACCGGACGAGTGGAAGAAGGGAGGAGGGTAACCAACCTATTTTGGATCCCATCAGCAGCTATACATAATTTGGACACTTCCATTTGATTTTGCTGTAAGTGTCCAAATTATGTACAGCTACTGAAGGGATCCAAAATACGTTGGTTACCCTAATATGCCCAGTATTCATTATACAAGAAGGGCAACAAGCTGGAATGTAAGAATTACCGAGCGATCACCATTCTGTTCACCATTTCATTCACCAACAAAAGAAAGAGCATCACTGCCGTACAGAAGCAATGAGGTTTAAAAAGGTGTGGCAGATGAAGACATTTGATGGTTTAGCAGTGAAAAATCCAAGGGACTGGCAACCCTATCCCTACTAAATATGTTTGACAGTAGCCAACATCTACTGCCGGCGTGGGTATTATTTGCAAAAATCTGACTAAGATTTGAAAATACTACCCGTCTGCCAGCATACCGGCTTTGCAGAGTGAAACGAACAGAATGTTTGTACGAACGAACCGAAAGTCATGCTGTTTCATTTACGCAAATGGTTAGATGTTGACTCCAAAAACATGGCTGCCTAGCAGGACCGTGGAAAAATCAGAAAACGACGTCGAACTACAAAAACAAACTGCGTCGGAAAATGGGGTTTGTTTTTGGAGTTTGACGTCACGCTTCATCGTGATTGGTCGATTTACGATTGCACACACACGCCATGATGAAATTTCTTCATTGCACTAACATCACTTAACCAACATTGCCACACCTGTATATATCACATTGGTACAGAAGGAGAGTCAGGAGATCGACCCCCCGGCACGACGCCATTTTTCTATGACTGCAATCTAAAACGTCAAAACACTGGGCGGGAAATCATTTCATAGAAAATATATGGAGCGGCCATTGTTGTTTGGGGCCCAGCAACGAGGGGCCCATCAGTATGGGGGTACTGTCAAATCATATGTGAGAGTGTATTGGTGACACCGGGCTGCAGGAGATAGAGTGACTATTTATACAGAGTGGCGACAATGTCAAAATTGGAATGATAATTCTAGATAGAATTAACAAAAGGGCGAATGTCGCAAATGTAAACAAAACGAGTGAGAGTTACTTTTTGCTGGACCAGCATAGGAAAATCAACCCTCACTCGGTTTGTTTACGCTTGCGACATTCGCCCTTTTGTTAATTCTATCTTCAATTATCTGTCAGTGTCATTCCAATCGAGCAGACGACCTATCCAACGCGTATGCAGGAAAGAGAAAGAAAAACCTTGGAAAAACCGCATTGCATACATTTGGGATGACTTGTCGCCACTCTGTATATCCAGCTTTTTACGCGCTATAATGGTGGCCGCTATATATTGTGTTCGTAATATGCAAACAATCTTTTTGACAACTCTGTATACATCAAATCTGGCACTCTTCTCTTGCAACACAACCGTGCTCTTTCTTTCGTTTACGCCAAAGAAGGAGAGCAAAAATGTGCGAAATGTAAACAAAACTATTGCTCTTCTACTTTTGCGTAAACGAAAGAAAGAGCGAAACTGCCGTACAGGAGAAGAGTGCCCAGTTTTGATGTATGCAGAGTTGTCAAAAAGGTTGTTCGCATATTACGAACACAATTTATAGCGTCCTCCATTATAGCGCGTAAAAAGCTGGATAGCGTCCGCCATTATAGCGCGTAAAAAGCTGGATAGTCACTCTATCAGGAGAGTGCCAGATTTGATGGATGCAGAATTGTCAAAAAGATTGTTAGGTGCCGTTCAAATATTACATAACACAGCAGGGGGTGGGGGTACATTGAGTTTCTGTTACAAATTGTTACACAATTTTTTGGGGGAGGGGGCTTTGAGCGATAATGTTACGCCTAACGTTATCCAGCTTTTTACGGGCTATAATGGCGGACGCTATATATTGTGTTCGTAATATGCGAACAATCTTTTTGACAACTCTGCATACATCAAATCTGAAACTCTTCTCTTGCAACACAACCGTGCTCTTTCTTTCGTTTACGCCAAAGAAGGAGAGCAAAAATGTGCGAAATGTAAACAGAAGTAGTGATGTCCAAAATTTTCAATTATTCGATTATCGATTAATCGGCGAACGTTGTCTGCACTAATCGATTAATTCAACTATTCGTACTAGTGGTATTCGATTAGAAATATTCGAATATTTTTTTCATTAATTCGATTAATCGAACGATTATGAACGATTAACGGCCATGATTCGGTGATTATTCGCATTCATATTATTTCCTTTGAACTGTTCGATTAATTCAACCACTCGTGCTGGCAGTATTCGATTAAAAATTATTCGAATATTTTTATAGTTATTCGATTAGTTGAATTAATCGAACGATTAACGGACATCACTAAACAGAAGAGGACTATTGCTCTCCTTCTTTTGCGTAAACGAAAGAAAGAGCAACACTGCGGTACAGGAGAAGAGTGCCCAGTTTTGATGTATGCAGAGTTGTCAAAAAGATTGTTCGCATATTACGAACACAATTTATAGCGTCCGCCATTATAGCGCGTAATAATCTTAGTATGGAGTATTCCACCGCGCACACACATAAAGAACTCGCTGAAGCTGTTTCCACTAGGAATAATATCAACAACATCAAATTCCAAACTCCCGAATCCTCTCCTCCACTTTTTGCTACCCTCTGAACCCTATGGCTAGTGGGTATAGCTTTCGGAGAACGTTAGCATGCCTTTGTCAACTTTATTCACGTCAAGTTGATATTTCCAGCCTTAATTGTTGTTGTAGAACTTTTAAGCATACGTGAGCGGAGTTCCCAAAAGTAAATAAACATTGTCGAAAACTGTACCCACTAGCCGCCATTAAGCGCGCGAAAAGGTGGATACACATACGAGCTCCAGCTAATGTCATTCTCGTTAGTGACGAAACCGCAAATTACTTCATACGCAACGTTCAAAAACTTTAAAAACCAAAACGTTAAAAAATAGCATGGTGAACCAATGGAACCAACCGCACCAACAGGACCCCTCTTTAATGCGCCACCTCTGCGTTTTTGTTTGACACTTTGACTTGACAGCACCGCTCTGCCTTTGTCTGTTTGATAGCAAATTTTTGTTGTTTCTTTTTATGTTTGTGCGCTTTGCTTTGCTTCCATCCCAGCCATCATCGATCCGATCCGTGTACGAACGAACGAATCATTCTTCCTTCACATTGCGGCGTGCGTTTTTTTGCAAGCAACATATAGAACATATCGCCCCGTTGAAGAGTGCGTGTTTTCATTCACAAATTCGTACCCACCGGTATATCGAAGCCAGCGGCAGCGAACAGGGAAAGCGGGGGCTAGGTGTTGAAAATTGATTTTTCCCAGTCGGACGGTTTGCTAGTGCGCTATCCGGATTTTCACAGGTTGCTTGCTGATAGTGCGGTAGAGCCACGTTTCTTGTTCTAATATTCAGAGAAGAAAAGCAAATGGATGCGTAAGTGAATTGAAGTTCTGTGATTTTTCATCATCGTAGAATGTTATTTTCCGCGGAGCGGATTTGATGGGTGTATGCTAATGTTTGATTTTCCCGTACAGGCTTTTCGACGAAGTCGAATCGCTAGAGGCGATTCTGATGGAGGATGTTACCATTACCCGGAACGAAAGGTAAGATTTTTCGCATCCTTTGAACGCTTTGTTCCAAAAGTGGTATCCACTGTTATTTTTGTTCTCGGTCCCAACAAAAATCGATTGCTCAACTGCAAGTGCAACCGACGAAAAGGTGTTGAATTGCAACACGGAATTCATTTTTAATCAATAAAATTGTACGTGTGTTTGAGAAAAAAAATACAAAGTTTAGTTTATATTTATGTAATATTTTTGTGCGTAAGAAAAAAGACAAATTCAGTTAGAATGTAACAGTTTGTAACGTTATTTGCAAATATGTGACTAATTTAGTTTCAATCAAATTAAGGTAGTTTAAAATGTCAGGATTATTGATTGTACTTTTTTTCTTTTGGATTCTAGTGGATTCCCGGAGCTGATTGAAACCACCGTGTTTCCTACCGTTGGCGAAGAGCTCGACAGCCAGTACGTTTGCATTACGTTGCAGGTACTGCCGGTGGTTGGCTATCCCGACGAGAAACCAAACATTAAATTGAAAAATCCTCGCGGTTTAGATGATCATATCATCAATAAAATAGAGTTGAGCGTCAAACAGAAACTAGACGAATCGGTCGGTCAACCGGTGGTATTTGATTTGATTGATATCATTCGGGAACATTTGACCGAAAGCAATCTGCCTTCGGGGCAGTGCGTGATTTGTTTGTACGGTTTCCAGGAGGGAGATGAATTTACGAAAACCGTTTGCTACCACTATTTGCACAGTCACTGTCTGGCGTGCCATTTGAACGCTTCGAAGCGTAACTACGACGAGGAGCTATCCAAAATGCCAGCTTGGAAGCAGAAGGAGGCAAAACCTTACCAGGCACTCTGTCCGGTTTGCCGAGAACCGATAGACGTGGAGGTTGAACCGTTGGTAAAGTGTAAACCTCCAATCGAGCTGGCCAACGCACCCCGATTTCAGCTGACTGATGAGCTGAAGTCGCTGCAGGCACAAATGACCCGACTTTATTTGCACCAAAAGAGTCGCGGAGGAATTATTGATTTGGACGCGGAGGAAGGCAATGTAATTGCGATTGAAACGGAGAACGCCAATAGTGAGGTGAGCCAAGTTCTAAAAAGTAGTTTTACATAAAGTAAAATTTGTTTTTTATTTTATTGCAGTCATCAAAAAGCACAAATGACGGAGCTCAAGATGGAAGTGTAGCAGATAACGGATCGGTGCCGCCAGTTACGGCATATGCGAAGCAAAACAGTACTTTTTCGGGAGGGAACAGCTCTCGACATCACTCCGGGCCGGGTACCGGAGGACATAGAAACTCGCACGGCACTCATCATAACCACCGAGCCGTGCGCCATCATAATACTCCTACAGCGCCTGTTGCTGGAGGTGGCGTGGGCTCTAATTTAAGCGATGCGGGCGTCGCTGAAACCGCACAGTCCACGCATTCCCACCATCCGTTCCATCATCGAGGGGGACATAGGCAGCGTCGTGGTCACCATCACCATCATCACCATGGTCATCACCATCGTGGTTCCGCCGCTAGTGGTGCAGGTTCCACCAATGCTGGTCAGAAGAACTTAAACAACCCATGCGGATCCGGTGCTAGGTGACAATTGTTGCCCCCGGAATTAGAATGCTGGGGCACGATGCAGCTCGACACAACACTGTGGAACGGACTGCATCGAATGCTTTCAAACTGTGACTTGTCACGACAGTCACAACAACACCGCTTGCCGAAGGGCGATGTTTCTACACGAACACAACTGTTGCTGATATAACATCCGCTAATAACACAAAGAGGTAAGCCCACATTAACCCTTGTACCCCTCTTGCAGGACCTTCTGTTCAATTGGTCCGTACATAATCGTCATAGTAATATCGCTATTGAATTTATTGCTGCTCCATCGGCAATCCTATCTACAAAGGATACCACTAGCACTATTTTAACCCTTAATAGTGATGATATCTGCAGCAGTACTAATAATAGTAATAGTAGTCGTAGCAATAGTCCTAATTGTAACAGTCGTTCAAATTTTACTGTCACCGTTTTGACCGCTGGAAAGTCTGCACTCAACCAAGGTACAATACGACTGATTAGAATATCGTCTATCACCTCAGTGCTTCAGTTGACACTTATAGTTATAGTTTTAGTGAATTTATTTCTCAAACGAATCGATGTGTTCTGCTGCTGTTTGTTGTGGACGATGCTAGGTTTACGCAGTAAAGTTGAAACGTGCAACGAAGGTGACGATTCGAGTTACTCGTTCGGTAAGAAGATGATTCGATCTAGCAGGTTGCGAGGAGTAAGAAACTATTTGGTAGTGAGATTTTTTCAGTAGCTAGGTATTGAGCATAAAAAGGAATATCTCTGTGTGGGATATTCGCGTGAAAAGAGCATCAGACTTAATTTTTGGACGAAATGTAGTAGCGTTATGTGTCGTTTTGTCGAGTAGATTTTTTAATGAATGGAGTTAATGCGTTTGATAAGAACTTATACCAGTGCCATATGGTTTTTAAAATGATTTTTTTACATAACTATGTTAAGTCACGTAATATGTTTAATTTCTCTCTGTTCGTATCAACGGATCAGATTGATGTGATCAATTTTAAAGTCGTAATTCAGTAAACGCATTGAACAGCTGTGTCGCTGTGTCCTACAATGAACACAATCGTGATAACCAAGATATTCATCGGTTTAACAGCACATCCTTACTTGCATCCACATCCACATCCTAACCGAAATGAATCAGATTAATAAACGAATTTAGTGTAAAATTTTGGAACACAGATTGCGATCGAATCTATTTCATTCGAGCTCAGATTAGGGAATTTGATTATTATTATTCTGATCGAAACGTGTAATAAAAGTGATTCTTTGTTCCTTCTATTTTAATTCGTGATTTTTGTAGCTTATTGGGGAACGCCGGCAGCGTTCAATACATATTTCAAAACAAGTTGCGGCAATTTTATTAATGTTATTACAATCGATGCTGATAGCATTAGCTGTTCGTTACTGTTCATCGTACGAATGCATTTTGTCAAATTGTCAAAACTGACCACGTTGGGTAGCATCTAAACTGTGTTTTTGAGATCGAGTACTTAAAAGCAGAGTCGTAGGTGGTGGTTGCCAAGATTAGTCCCCACCAGGGGCGTTAACTCTTGGGGGTGCCGAAACGGACTTGAAATTCAGTAGCCTATGCATTAAAAATGGATTAATTTCGGATGGTGTGGAAAAAAACTAAGAGAGATGATGCAGTGAATCAAGTTTTCCCCAAATCCGACGTTTATGAAGCCTTATACAAAAATATTTTGCCTACCAGTTGGCTTCGAGGTATGACGCTGGCCTAATAAGCCAGTCGTCGTATGTTCGAATCTCGACTGGGAGAGGCTGTAAGAGTGAATAGGATCGTAGCAACTGACCCTGCAATTGTCCTGCACTCTAACAGCTGGCTGCGAAGTCTGTCCTATAAAAACAGAAGGTCAATTTTCGATAACGGAATGTAGCACCTAGGCTTTGTTTTGCTTTTTTACATAAATACTTTAGTGTTAGGTGGACTTACGTCTCTTTGTCGTACCCTTAGCGGCAATTTTCGGCAGGTTCATACTGTTTATCTTCCCGTTCACCGCAAGCCCCGAAGGATAGAACAGTGGCTTGAATATTCCCTTCTTGCCACAGAACCTTCTTCGACAACGGTGTGCGAAATATATCTGACATCATCGCCTACCTTCTCGGTGGGAACATGCGCCACTTATGGCCCATTATGACGCGTTGCCGGAGATTCACCAGCACCGTCAGCCGCCCCTTCTGGGTGATTGCTTGCTGCTCAGAAACGGCCGGACTCGACTGACAAACGAAGATGTGGCTCCAACTCTCTACTCACGGGTCGAGATTCACTCTGCCTGATCTCTAACTGTGTGCTGGAGGGTGGGCTGAAACAAACGGAGATCCGAACAGTAATGGCCAGTAGGATGGCTGTGAAATTGCTCAAACAATCTAAAAATATATAACGTCGTTACTCAAAAGTTGCTGAGTCTCAATAAGAGAGATCTCAGTAAGCTTACCGGTCTTGCGACAGGACATTGTCCGAGTAAATATCATCTTCGGAATCTCAGTTTCGTACAAGATGATATTTAACCTCGGAACACTTGCTCTGCAATCGTGGAGCACAAATAGTACGCAGACTGCAGTATCTCAAAAAGGGGAGATCTAGTTGGCGTCGCCGATCAGGGTACTAGGTTCATAAACCAAGTCATCCCTGATTGGCACATGTCTCGCTCCAGCTACCAGCCTGTCACTTCCTCAATAAGTGATAGGTAAGCTTGAAGCGTATAGTAAAATAATAAAACGGGGCATATCACAATACTTTAAAATAATGGACGCAGTGGTAAGAGTACCCAACAGAGGAGAAGAAGAAGAAGATCCCTTATAAACTTACCATGGTTTGAAATCCTCCAGCAAACGTTTTGTAGCGCTACGACGTCGAACTTACGGCTGTTCAATACGTCGGAAGGCACTCGAGTGCTTCCTTGGATGTTAAAAGACCGGCAGGTCTCCATCTCGAGTTTCTAATCCATAGTCCATTTTCATTGCATTGATCTATTTTGATGATCGGCCGGCCGGGGTTCAGACGCCGTTTTAAGCCGCTGCTAATAAGGAGAACAGACGTTCGGAAACTCAATACAACCCCCCTCCCCCTCTCTACCAGCATACGACCATGTCTTTATCGGGGATGGTTCTCTGATTATTCCTAACTAGTACTGCGTACAGGCAAGAATTGGAGTCGCTAGGCCTATAAGTACTCGAGGCGCCGCCCGCTGGCACGCATTATCCAGCTGTTTACGAACCATAAACCAATGGCATAAGCTGCTTTAAATGTGCTAACTGTAACAGATCCGTTGTTAGCCGACCAACATTGCGAACCCATTGCGATGGACGTAGAAAGTTTCAGGAAACCGGCGAACAAGTTGAAAGCACTCATCACCGATACCGAGCAGGTTTTAAACACACCTGACCGACGGTTTGTGAGTTTTCTTAGTTCCATAATATGTTGATATGACTTATAAACGTGAGCACTAGCGCAGTAGTTAACCTGGCTGCCGCAAAGGTTTATTGATAAATCTTTCGTCAAAAGAGTGATAAGGAGCGATGAAGTGGCATTCTCCAGCGTTGTGTTCGTTCGAAGGATTATCAGATCTACCTATTAAGTGGCTGGTCGTGAGTTTGTTTTACGACAAAACATTTATGACAGTTTGCAGGCCCATTGGCCCCTGTACATACACGACTGGATGGTTGGTGAACACTAGCTGCAAGAGCAGCTCTGTAGCAAGGGTTTCAAAAATTCCACAATATCAATTTTTGTGTCAGCTTCAAGAAGTTTTAGTTTCTACACTCTATGTTACTACGGCTTCAATTTTGTTTTGATATTTTAGGACCATGGAGTCAAGCACTGGTTCTAGGGACCCATCCTGAGTAACTATTTAAGTTTGATTGCATTCTTACTTTGGTTTTATGGTTAATTTTGATAATACCATCATAAGTGTGCAATAAAACCCACAATATTACTTGGAATAAGCGGATGAAAAAATCTGAACTTGCAGGTTCTGATCTCTTAGGTGGTGATGATCGAAGACGTATTTTTGTATTCTAAAGACAATTCGTCAATTTCCCAAATTTTAAACATTCTTTATTTGCTTTAATTGAGTTGAAGAATATTCGTCTCGATTCTGCATTTCAATCGGGCTCGTTCCGATCAGAAACGTCCCGATCGACGTGTGTTATAGCATACGATGTATTCCGATCGAAGCGCAATTTCTTATCGGATCCGGCTCCGATCGGTAAGTAGAATAGAGGCGATTATTTCCAAGACCGTTCAAATCGAATTAATGGTACTTACTAATGTTGGATAAAATCCTAGAGAAGAACAGGGAATGTGAATAATTTCAAAAGTGATTGTTACCAAATGCATCCGTGCTCCATTCTTAAGCTATCTAACCATCGATATTGGCGACGTTTTTGATCTACCATAGAAAAAAGCAGGGCAAACGCAGATTGTGATGTTACTTTTAAGTCAATGCATTAGTTAATCCTCAAGGTGAGTGTCTTTACTAGGTTGTTGTGTTCCACCTATGAGCAACTCTCGCAAACTTTCATAGGTTCGTTGTAAATAGTTGCAAACATTTTATATCGGTTTTTAGTATAACACAAAACGAATGATATTCTAATTCATCGAAAGGGTGAGATTTGAGATAACCGATGACGCACAGATGCAGAATTTTGGAACAAAACGGCAAAAATAAAAGCGGACTCTATTAAACCATAAATATTTGGAAATATAATCTACTCAACTACATTCCCGGCATGTTGCGGAATCCACATAAATGTGCGCATGATTGTAGTATAAATTACTCTTGATGACCATTTAAAGACAAAATATTGAATCCAATCAGTAAAAGAAAACATAGTCACTCGTCAACGCAGTTGACGTTTTTAATTAATTAATCGTACATTAATATTTCGGCAATTAATCGTACATTAATAAATACAACCTAATAACGCTTGCATAGCGTGCCAAAAATCAATTCGAATTTGTACTGTAACAGAATAATTACTGTATAGAAGAGGAAGCTTACATAAAGGAGACAAAACTTATCAAAGGATCGATCGATCCGTCGCGTTTTATGGCCAGTGTCTATTCGTACCGTATTTGCAAACTAAAATATATGACAAACCAATTTAAACCACAAGCAAATAAACCCGATAGCCATTACTAATTCCGAGCATGATGAATAGCATACATAATAGTAGTCGTACGTAGATATCTGATTCTGATGTAATTTCAATGAAATGAAATAAACTTTAGACGGTTGCTGCTGCAGAGAACTAAGGAAAACCATATGTGGCATACACGAGAATTCACGAAAACATAAATGATAGAAAAAAAACCAGTTGCATACTTGTTGTTGGTTCGAACTAAAACAATCCAAAATCCAGGTTTAAAACTTGCAGGCTTTGTGTGACTCGTGATTAAACTATTTGTGAATTCATTCATCATTTTAGTTTTCTTAGTATTTTTGCTGTAATATTTTAGTTGTTTTGTGATTTGATTGAGACTAATTTAGATTTCATTGTAAACTGTTTAACCCAATAATTCAAATTAGAAAAAGGTATATGAGTCACTTGAAATGTGCTAGACTGAGCAACTCTACTACTGATGTAGTAGAAAGTAAATGTAAATCCCTCTTGGATGATATATTTCAACTTCAAAAACGCTCAAAAACAATATGTAAAGTATTTAAAATGCCTGGTTCATCGGGTTTATCCTCTGGTAACCTGTCGTTTATCTCTACCAGGCTTTCAGCCTGGTGCCAAGCGTGCTACAAGTGCTTTATTGGGTTTTGTTTTTATATTTTTCTTTCTATAGAAAACGATACCTGATATCTAACATGCAGCCCAGCGCAGACCGGGACTTCGTTCCGTTTCGCTTTGCAGCGTTCTAAGTTACCTGCCGCTGCTCTGTAGCAGCAGGTAATGTGATCGTAGAAACGGGTCCGAAAGTGTTGTAGTGAAACAAAACAAGCAAAAGAAAAAATGCGCCTTTCACGTAATCGTCGCCGTCATTGTCGGCGAGGCATCGTCTGTGCAACGCAAAGAATGACGCATAAACTTGCTTATGATTCAGCGATGCTTAGACGATCGGGTGCATGCTGACCCGGGTTGGCGATGTTCCTTTCAATTTGTGCTCAAGCGGTTCGAAATATTACGCGTGAATGAATGGTTGACCTTCGACAACGGAAATTAATGAGTTGAGTCAGATATCCTGTGTGCATTCATTGGTTAAGAGAATTCGGTCGAAGTATCGAATAAAAAAGTTAGAATAAATCTAAGCGTTGTGATTAGATTTTTCATCGAGTTGATTATTGGACGCCTTGGTAATTATTCGTCATCAGGCTGAAAGCGAAATCTAGGAGAATTGAGCTAAAAATAAATTCCTCAAAGCAGGGATGGTTCGATCACTTTGACTCAATTTTGATTCATTTGACAGTAGCGTCCTAACCGAGCAAAATTTGACAAATTGATGTATGGGACATTTGTAGATAATAACTAGATCTACAATTTTGCTGAATAAAGTGTTGCTGTATCTTTTATAGTTACGGTGCTACAATGCTAGTACATCATTAGTAACTAAATGAACGTTCATTTAGTTACTAAAGAGGTACTAGCATTGTAGCGCCGTAACTACAAAAGTTGCAGCAACACTTTATTTAGCAAAATTGTAGATCTAGTTATTATCTACAAATGTCCCATCTGTCAATTTGTCAAATTTTGCTCGGCTGAGACGGTAGTGTCAAATGAATCAAAATTGAGTCAAAGTGATCGAACCATCCCTGCCTCAAAGAACAAATACATGAAAGGACGAGGCGCGAAAAAGCCAACACGCGTTCTCCACTGACGGTAACTGTTGACGGCGATGAACTCGAAGTGATGGACGAGTTCGTGTATCTGAGATCGTTGGTAACTAGTAAGGAAGTCCAGCGTTGCATTTAACTAGGAAATCGGGCCCTTCGCAAAACGCTACGATTAAGAATCCTATAAGTTGACAATAGACAAAACCCTCAGGTAGTTCGAGTAGAAGGTGCTGCGGGCGATGTTTGGCGGAGTTAAAACTGAACACGGAGCAAATCTGTCCAAAGGTGCGAAAGTGTGAATATGTTGTGTCGACAAGGCTCAGTTTTATCTTAGTGGCGAAGCGAACAACGAGCTAAAAGGCGATCGACGACGGTAAAGATTTGTTATGCGCTATTTTCCGGAAGTATAAAATGTAGTCCTATCATCTGTTCGAAGTTTTCCAGGCGGTGTACGATTCTGTCAAGGGAAATGAACTGCAGCAGAGAATGTTTGTATATGGTTTTCCGACGAAACTGGTTAAGACAATTTGAACAACGCAAGATGGATCAAAATCATGCTCTGATCCACCTCAATTGCGTTCGCCACGAGATCTGGTGGGTTGGATGGACTGTAGCAAGAGTATGCAACTGTTACTCAATATTGCCTCGAATTTCAGTACGTTCAGACTGCTTTAGGTTAAATGGTACTAAATGGTACTGCAAAAGAAAAAATGTTCGTCAGTGATTGAAGAGCAAATTTCAGATGATCTAGTAAGGTTCTGTAGGCTCTTAGATACTATACCGAATAGTCGGTATTGTTTTTTAGCCGAATGAGCCGGCGCGCAATCCCAGTGGCTATTGTCGAAACGCTGTGATATCCAAGGAGCTACTGAGTCTAATACTTTAGTTACTAGCTTGTCTAATACTCACACTGACGGACTTAGAAGTCTAAAAAGAACGGCCAATTTACGACCGATTCTCTGGAATCGCCAATAGCGCGTAGGATTTCAATGCAGCTCAATCTAGTTCAATTAGGGACCAACATAAAGGTCAAGAATTAGCCAGCGGCATTTTCACGTAGTCGAATGGGCAGTGGATTCTCCAGAATCATATGGAATTTATCCGGTGCTATTACAAGAAAGCCAGGATATCATGGCTCTTTTTCTGACCAAGATATCTGATACTAGGTTACTAGGATACATTCCAAACAAATGGCAAAAAATCCTCTTCATCTGCATTCCGAAAATTGGAAAACTTTTCCTGTCAAGTTTTAAAGCCTACAGATCAATTAGTCTTACATCTGTGATTTCAAAAATTTCCTCTCGTAGTCGATGGTCTTCTAAAAAAGTTGGCTGACAAAAGCTATGAAGTCGCATGATTCGCTGATTACAAATGACTAATGAGTGTACAATTTCCAATAGAATGCAATCTGCTCTAAACTACATGCTTAAATGGTCTAACCTGTAGGAGCTAAGGTATTAATCCTTCTGAAACAGTCATAATACTATTTACAAGAAAAAGAAAGTCTAGTATTGCAGCTCTACAGCGGGGGGCGTGCCTAATTAAAGTTATCCAAGTATGCTAAATATTTGGATGTTATGCTTGATCATAAGATAAATTGGAACGATCATCTACAGTATGCGACTTCATAAGCAATGCTTTTTGGGTCTGCAGCAATACTTTTGCTTAAAATTGGGGACCTAAGACGAGGATGATTGACTACATCTATTCGGCAATGGTGGGACCCAGATTGACATATGCTTCGCTAGAGCGGTAACCTAAAACTACACAAGCCACAGCTCTTAAACGGCTTGGTAAATTACAACGTAAGGCAAGCTCTTGAATAACCGGAGCAATCCACAGTACACCCTGCGAAGCCCTTGATACTTTTTATATCTTCTACCGTTGCACAAATTCGAACAACTTGAAGCAGAAATAGGTGCTCTTAGGCTTCGGCCTCTTAGGCTACGAATCCTTCGAGATTTGCATGAATGAAGACCAGTGTTGAAAAATTCATAGCAGCAAAAAACTCAAAGAGATTTCAAGCACCAGAAATTTCAGCTTTGATCAGAAGCGCCGAACTCACATGTGAATTTCTCTCGCTATTATATGCGATGTCTCTGTTGCTATGCTATGTGAACCAAATTCAATTGTGAGCATTTTGCTTACTTCTTCCTGGCATTTCATACAACGAATCAGAGAGCGAAAGAGAATTAACCGCCAGAGAAAACATCAGCTGCAAAAAAAGCTAGCACACATTCATGAATGAAGAATGCAAACAAATTGGCAGAATTTACATTTTTCCTTCGCGGGAATCGACATTTTCTTAACTAGAAAGTAAAAAGCCTAATAAGAATTAGATAAACATGTAATTTAAATGTGTGTTTTAGTTTAACTTTACGATTTATTTAGAGATTCATTGTCTTACGCTCAGTCACAGTTACGTATCGCACGAGAGAATGCTTATGCTGTTCATCAACGAATTTGTATGTATAGGTGTATAGCTCCGGGAAGCAGTTGAAGCAAAGCACATTTTGATCAAGCGGGAAGAAATATGTGTGAGTTTTGTGCTTCTTGCTATGAAAACAGAAAAACTCACGCGAGAGTTTTTTCTGCATAGGATCAAGTTGACATGATCCACAGTTGATTTTGATTTTTGATGAGTTTTGAGATTTCGAGTTTTTAACATCACTGATGAAGACCGGATGCAAACTATGACAAACTTCGATATACCCTTCAAAGTAATCGAAACCAATCGCAGTACATGGGAAGAAACCGGTCCTAAAACTCGTTTGGAATCACATTTGTCTTACACCGATGGTTCTAAAATTGACACATTTACAAGAGGTGGAGTTACTGGACCACGAATTGACATATCAATGGGATAATGGGACAGGGGTCCACAGTCTTTCAGGTAAAAATACATGCTATTTGAACTTGTACAAATATTTGTTTTTGACTAGAAAACATAATTAGTTTTTACAGTAACAGTTTTACGGTAGTTTTTACAATGGTAGAAGCAAGTAATGAAACAAAAGTGTTTATAGTGCAACATGTCCTGCTCAACATATCCGTCCAGCTTTAACCACTTTCTGAATACTGGGTTCGTTGTAGAGACGCACGAGTTCTCTTGCATGCCGCCAAAGATGGTTCTTAGGACCCCGCCGTACGAAGACTGCGAGTGCTCGTAGGTCCTCTTCTAGAAGTGTCCACATGTCGTGTCCGTAGAGGACAATTAGCGTTTTGTGCAGTGTGCACTTTGTGCGGGGGCTCAGATAGTTCGACCGCAGATATTTGTGGAGTCCGTAAGAGATCCAAGTTGCCAAGTGAGCCAAGGTATACGAATTCGTCGACTAGCTCGAACTCATCCTCGTCGATTAACATGGTGTTGTCTGAGGTGTCGTGCTCGGTCCCGTCCGCCAGTATATACATCGTGTTAGACGTATTTATCTTCAATCCATTCTTCTCTGCTTCATGGTTTTGTCTGGTTAACTGATCTTCCTCCGCCTCATATGTTCTGCCGACAGCATCTACGTTGTCGACAAAACAGATAAATTGACTAGATTTGTTGAAAATTGTGCCCCGCATTTCGATCGCCGTTCGTCTTATAACACTTTCAAGCGCAATGTTGAATAGCAGACAGGAAAGACCTTCTCCTTGTCGAAGTCCCCTGTGAGATTCGAATGGGTCCGACAATGCACCCGACATTCTCACACAGTACTGGATCCCATCCATCGTAGCCATGATAAGTCTAGTAAGCTTACCCGTAAAGCCGTTTTCGTCCAGAATTTTCCATAGCTCTTGTCGGTTTACACTATCATATACGGCTTTGAAATCAATCCACTGGTGATACGTGGGGACTCGGAATTAGCATTTCTGGAGGATTTGCCTCAGGGTGAAGATTTGGTTCATTGTAGACCGGTCCTGCATGAAGCTGACCTGATAACTTTCCACGAATCTATAGGCGACAGTCGATATAAGATGACTTGGGAAAGCGCTTCGTAGGCGGCATTCAGGATAGTGATCGCTCGGTAGTTCTCATAATCCAGCTTATCGCCTTTCTTGTAGATAGGGCAAATAACCCCGTCTTTACACTCCTCCGGTAGTCATTTCGTATCCTCCGATTAGGATTCATATCCATAATTTGGAGGAAGTCTCTCATTACGAATTTCTGGGACCTACCATAGACTGCACAATGCGCTGGACAGCATACATTACCTCTCTGATAGGAAAAGTTGGTTGCTTGTGCGCTTTTTGGGCACGAAGAATTTCGCCATTTGTGCGAAAACATGCATTTTGCATTAATTCGCTGCAGTATCTTGTGGCTAACTGGGGTTCTGCCCATTGAAAGTCAAATCTGTGAGAGTTTACTGTTTCCCAAAAGTTGTTCTATGGATTTTTTTTCCAATATCCCACTCAGCGAAACCAAATCTTCCTGGAGAAAAAGCGCTATTTGGAAGAGCAGGAATATGCAGAGTTGGAGCGGCTGCGTCGTTCTCAGGAAACGCGAAAGTTCTACCAGAAACTGAACGGATCCCGCAAAGGTTTTGTGCCGCGAGCGGAAATGTGTCGGAATAAAAATGGCAGTATTTTTGTGATCGTGAGGTGACCGATCGATAGGTCGAAGCAGAAAAGCTGGCCGTTTGTATGCACCGGATAATTCTTAGAACAGCTACCGGAGGAGTAGAAAGAAGGGGTTATCTGCCCGATCTATAAAAAGCACGACAAGTTGAACTGTGAGAACTATCGAGCGATTACCGTTCTCAATGCCGCCTATAAAGTGCTGTCCCAAATCATTTTCCGCTGACTATCACCAATTGCGAACAGATTTGTAGGAACTTGTTATCAGGCTTCGTGGAAGGACGGTTCCTCAACAGACCAAATATTTACATTGCGGCAGATCCTTCAAAAGGGCCGTGAATAGAGAGTTCGCATTCGCCATTTGTTCGTTGACTTTAAAGCAGCATATGATACCATCGACCGTAAAGAGCTATGGAAAATCATGGACAAGAACATCTTCCCCAGGCGATGAATTTGAGGTAGTTGACGAGTTTGTCTACCTCGGCTCACTGGTGACGGCGGATAATGACACCAGCCATGAGATTCCGAGGCGTATTATCAGCGGAAATCGTGCTCATTATGGGCTTCACAAGCAACTGCGGTTGAGCAGATTAAGCTCCCGTACAAAGTGTACACTATACAAGACACTCATTAGTCCGGTTGTTCTCTACGGGTATGGAACATAGACAATGCTCGAGGAGGACCTGCGAGTGCGCGGAGTTTTCGAACGCCGAGTGCTAAGAACGATCGTCGGCGACGTATCAGCAGAACGGAGTATGGAGGCGAAGGATAAACCATGAACTTGCACAGCTCTATGGCGAGCCCAGTATCCAAAAGGTTGCTAAAGCTGGATGGGTACGATGGGCAGGGCATGTTGCAAAAATGCCGGACAACTACCCTGCAAAATTGGTGTTCGCCTTAACCACAACCACCACAAGACGACCAGAAGCGCAGCGAGCAAGATGGCTAGACCAGGTGGAACGAGATCTGGCGGAAAGTACTCGGTGTTCGAGAAATTGAAGAGCGGTAGCCCGCAACCCAGTGAATTGGGGAAACTTTGTTCAACAGGTTTTGTCTTGGAACGGCAGGCAAGCCACCTAAGTAAGTAAATAAGTATTCAGACTAGCTGGGAACCGAAAAGAACCATGAGGAACCATGTTGTACAACAAATTTTCGGAACAAACCAGAAATGTACTTTGTATGAAAAACGTTAAATCTGCGTAGGAAACAAAACGTTTTGAGATATATTTAACGTTTCTGGTCTAGTAAACTGGAATGAAATGGTACTGCCTATTCTGTGCGGTAGAAACCGTCCATAGAATATCTAGCCATAATAACTACAACCGTCTGTGGTGTAGCTTCCTGGCGCATTGGTCAACTAAAACTGCTGCTTCTCCGGCTACGTTATATCACATTGGCTGGCAAAAGGTGAACATGTGCATTAGAGATGGTGATATCCGTTTGTTGTACGATATTTCTCGCCGCCTTAGTGGTGCCAGGATGAATACAAAGATGCCGCTAAAGGACACAGCTGGTCTGCTATTGACTGACCGTACAGAACAGCTTAAGCGATGGACTGAACATTTTGAATAACTCTTGCGAGTTTCAAATGTCAGAGACCAACAAAACCAGCAGCGTATGATGCCTACAGTTCGTCGAATTAATCGCGTGAACTCGGAGGCGCCATCGCTGCATGAAATTGTAGCAGCCATCAAGAGTATGAAATCCAATAGAGCGCCAGGGATAGACTGTATTTCAGCCGAAAAGCTCAAAGCTGACCCATCTTTGTCAGCCCAGATGATGCATCAGTTTTTCAGCAATATATGGGAAACCGCAACTTTTCCGGTGGACTGGATGCAGGGCATATTGGTCAAAGTCCCTAAGAAAGGAGACCTAACTGAATGCGGTAACTGGCGTGGCATCACGTTGCTCTGTATTACTCTCAAAGTACTCTGTAAGGTAATCCTCAGCCGGATCCAGGAGAAGATCGACGATACTCTCCGGCGGCAGCAAGCTGGATTCCGTCCTGGCCGATCATGTGTAGACCATATCACAACGCTCCGCATTATATTGTAGCAGATCAACGAATTTCAGGACTTTTCTCTGCTGGTGTTCGTTGACTTCGAAATGGCGTTCGACCGACTCAACCACGAAAACATCTGGGGCGTACTTAGGCGTAGAGGAGTTCCAGATAAGCTAGTCCATCTCATCGAGGCTCAATACGAGGTGTTCTCGTGCAAGGTTTTGCACGATGGCGTCTTGTCCGACCCCATAAGGGTTACTGCTGGCATGAGACAGGGCTTCATTTTATCACCGCTTCTGTTTCTCATCGTTATGGGTGAGATATTAGTTGGAGCAATTGACAGTATACCAAATCGAGGATTGCCTTGGAATCCTCTAACGATGGAGCAGCTAAATGACCTCGACCTAGCCGACGACATTGTCTTGCTCACACAACGCCGAAACGATATACGGAGCAAGTTAGATGACCTCTCCGAGAGCTCCCAGGCAGCAGGTCTCACAATCAATGTAGCGAAAACTAAGTCTATGGTAGTAAACACTGACAATTCCACCAACTTCACAATAGCGGGACAACAAGTAGAGCAGGTAGACGCCTTTCAATATCTTGGTAGCCAAACAACGCCCGATGGTGGTACCAAGAGTGATATAGCCACACGGATCAGGAAGGCCAGGGGTGCCTTTGCAGGTCTGCGAAACATTTGGCGCTCAATCCAGATCACTCTACGTACGAAAACGCGAATCTTTAATTCAAACGTTAAATCCGTACTGCTGTATGCCTGCGAAACGTGGTGCGTCTCAGCGGAGACAACGCAACAACTGCAGGTATTCATTAACCGGTGCCTGCGATACATCATTCGTGCCTGGAGGCTTGATAACTGGATATCCAATGAGGAACTCCATCGTCGGTGTCATCAACGGCCGATAGCCACAGAAATTCGTGAACGTAGTTGGAAGTTGATCGGACACACCTTGAGGAAAGGAGCGAACGAGGTTTGCAGAGAAGCACTCGACTGGAATCCACAAGGACAGCGTAGAAGAGGCAGACCCAGAGGCTCATAGTGATGGAGCTTAGCTAACGACATCCGGGCTGTAGACGAGAACCTGTCCTGGCGACAGGTAAAGCAATGGCGGGTAACCGTCAGCAGTGGAGATCTCTGATTTCATCCCTTTGTTCTGCCGGACCGGCGGACATGGACACATAAGTAAGTAAGTAAGTTATATCACACTGCACTGCAATTAACTTTGTATTCAGAAGAAGATAGCATGCTTCCTAAAAATATATATTTCCTCACTAAATGCAGACAGTTCAATATTCCCATCAGCTTTTTCCTAATACAAATAAAGCAATCTGGATTAAATAATGTTACAGACTTAATCTTTTTATTGCCTTGCTAAGCCGAATTCAAAGCGCCATTATTTCTATAACTAGGCGCAAAAATTTGTAAACGAACCACTGCGCCAAAAAGCGGGTTTGACCATTAAAGGGTCAATGAATCTTAAGCCTTTTGGCCTTCGAACCCATTTCGTTGATTTTACTCCGTTCTAAACGATACAATATTTATGATTGCAGAATATATTTTTCAACGTAAAAGCATAATAAATATATGTAAATTTGAACGGTTATGATATTAATTTTTACGCTATCTTAAGATTAAATCTCGCAAAATTTGAATATTGCATGATAGCTTCTAATTCGATTAGATATGTTTTATATCGTCAATAAAACTGGTAAAGGTCAATAGTGGGTAAATTGACTTACCCACCTATAATAGTGTACATTATCATATACTCACTTTAGGTTACAATTTGTAAGCTAATTTCGGAAAACTTTATAACGACCCTTTGTACCAGGAACAAATGCAGTGTGGCTTAAGTTTATGATTTTCGAACTGGAACTACCTGCTAGAATCCATCACAACCACGCAGTTCGATAGAATTTTACGGCGGTCGTAAAAGTAGTGGTCGGGCGCCGCCGGATTTGTTTTTTATTTGACACCTCTAGAACGCCGAGCGATGCCCGATAAGGTCTTTGTCGGGTGTCCACCAACCACCGCGCCGCGTGCCTTAATCATTGCGGTGGTACGCTCCGGTACCGGTTGCCGCTGCTCTGCTCGGTAGTGCTAGGTATGCGATTGCTCTGATCTGATGATGGTTGAGGGTTGCACCGCTAGAGCTGATGACTCAAAGCTCGACCAGCAAGCTTGCTGCGGCTCGCTTGTTTTGTTTAGTATCGTTTTGAGTCCGGTCGCGCGCGCATGCGTTTTTCTATTCTGTAAGAGGCAAGTTTAGACCAAGTCTAGTGTATTCTGAATGGTGTACTTATCCGACTGTAGTAGATGCGTGAGTTTTTTCTATGAGTTACTAGAATAGTAGAGCGGCATCAAGTGACCTTATGTGTAAGATCGTGTGAAAAAAAGAAACAAACAAACATAATGTTAACCGTGCGTCGAGCATAGCTATCGATGTTATTTGTGGAAGCGTGCTTGGCTCACTTGAATCCGGTCGAGCAATTTATCTGTTTATTAGGATCAATTAGTTTCAGACGTCGATACCTCGATGCCGATGCCGACGGCTTTCGGTAGAATGAAGCGCAGGCTACGCACGTGAGCTTGTAATTTTTTACATGCCGAGGCGCCTACTTATTTGGCGGTTAATTGCGTGGTGAAGAAAAAAAGGCAGGCGTTCAAGGTGCAAAGTGTTGTTGCCGATGGAACTCTGAACTGGTTAAACTGGTGAAGGATTACCCGGAAGTATTGGCTATTGGCTTAAGTTCGAGTTGGAAATTCAAGCCGACATGGGAGAGAGAAATGTCGCTGCTAAAATTAAATCGATGAGCAAGATATATCAACTCAAACTTGTTATCTTATCAGGTTGTAGTACACATATTCGTATATGTTGAACAGTCGGGATGTATATTTTAAATTGAAAATTGTTGATGGTGGTGCTGAATAGACACTTCATATCTTTCAGACTAATTTATTATATAATCAATTGTACCTAGTATGTAATAATTGTTAGACATATTGTTTTGTGAAAGTTTACTTTAAAGTTTAAGGAATTTCAACCTTGCTGTGGGAAGAGCAAAACTAACCGTGAATGTTAGTTTGAATCAGGTGCAGTCTGCACCGATACCGGTTGAGAACGCATGACCCTCAACCCCCGGGCACGGAAGAGGTCGATTGCTTTTGCGTGACTGGCACTGGCTGCCGTGGTGGCGGCGGTGACGTGTGCGCAAACTTCATCAGTGAAGTTGAGAATTTCAAGGACTGCAGAGCCGTTCGCGCAGCCTCAACGCGTTCCGTTGAACTTTTTCGCGTCTTAGGCTTCGCGCACCGTTCATGCTGTTGCACTGCTCTGTGGTGCCGCTGAACTCACGGGTGACGGGTAATATCCGCCAGTCGCCATCGAGTCGGCGTCATCGATCTCGGCTCAGTCAGTGGATACTTTCGGTCCGTCCGTCGTCGCCCTGCCTATCGGTATAAATCAACTTCCTTTTTGGTCATCTGTATATGAGCGCGCGCGGCGTAAAGATTGTTTCCCCCCTTCAACCAGGCGTGATCTTTTTCAGCCACTGCAATCACAACATTAACAGCTTCCTCTACGCTTCGTGAAAATACGAGCAAAAAATAATCGGCCTGACAGAATTTGCGTTTCTTTGCACCAGACCGCATTACAGAGCAGAGCTGAAACAGTTTTATTTTGTTTTGTTTTGGGTACGTTCATGTCTGCTACTTATTGTGTCTTGTGTCTCAACGAGCCCTTTCGTTTTTGATATATGTTAATACCGCGTATTTAGCTGGCAAGGTCCAGAATTACTCTTAGTGGACATTAACCCCAACGTTCTTCACTTTTCGTGGCATATATTTTACTTTTAAACTATGGAAGAAACAAATGTTGTACTATTCTTAATAGGACACCACCTCTAGTTTCTGATAATAAATAACAGAAGTTAGCGCTAATGTTTCATCATACACAGCGTGAGAGTATGCTTGAAGCTATCAATGTTTCCCTGTTGAATACAACAGATATCGTAATAATTGCACAAATCTTCCACACGATTGTGAGTGATATCTTGATAATTACCGATGTTAATATTTTTTGAAACGATGGTTCTACAATTGATGAAGGGACGGTAGGGGAAAGAAATGAAAATTTTTTGGTGAAGGAGGGGAAGAGCGGAAAGGAAGGGGGGGGGGGGGGGTATTGGTAGCTATGCTTGACAAGTAGTCATTTTGACTCCTACTTTTTGTCCAATGCTGGAAGGTGCATGGGTCGAACCAAGCTATAATCTGGGCACCATTTAGGTGTTCGTCGAAGTGCTGCTTCCACCTATTGGTCACCTCACGATCGTCCGTCAGAATACTGCCAGTCTTATCTCGACATATTTCGGCTCGCGGCACAAAGCCTTTGCGGGATCCATTCAGTTTCTGGTAGAACTTTCGCGTTTCCTGAGAACGATGCAGCCGCTCCAACTCTGCATATTCCTGCTCTTCCAGGTAGCGTTTTTTCTCCCGAAAGATTTGGTTTCACTGCATCTTCTTCTGTTTGTGTCTTTCCACGTTCTGACGTGTGGCACTGCGCATCTTGGCCGCCCGCGCAGCGTTCTCCTCATCTATCACCCTCCTACATTCATCGTCAAATCAATCGTTCCGCTGATTCCGGGCCACATGCCCAATGGAGCTCTCCGCTACACTGCTGATGGCTGTTTTGATAGTGTTCCAACAGTCCTCGAGATGGGCTTCGTCCAACTCGTCCTTTTCCGGCAGCGCAGCTTCGAGTAAATGCGCGTAGTTTGCGGCGACGTCTAGCTGTTTCAGCCGTGCGAGATCTAACCGAGGCTAGCGTCGGTACCGAATGTTGTTCACAACGGAGAATCTTGGGCGCATCTTAACCATGATTAGGTGGTGGTCCAAGTCAACGTTAGCGCTTCGATAGGATCTGACGTCGATAATGTCTGAGAAGTGCCGACTGTCGATCAAAACGTGGTCGATCTGTGATTCTGTCTGATTTGATTGTGATGGATTTTGTGCTGGAAAAAGGTACTACGTACGGCCATATTCTTGGAGGCGGCAAAGTCGATAAGTCTTAGGCCCATTTCATTGGTTCGCTGGTGTGCACTGAACCTTCCAATCACCGGTTTGTATTCCTCCTCCTGGCCGACCTGAGCATTGAAATCCCCGATGACGATCTTGATATCGTGTTTTGGGCAGCGGTCGTATTCACTCTCCAACTGCGCGTAGAATTTATCCTTGTCGTCATCGGTACTTCTGAGGTGAGGGCTGTGCACGTTGATGATGCTTATGTTGAAGAATCGGCCCTTGATTCTCAACCTGCACATTCGAGGATTGATTGGCCACCCGTTTCCGCATCTCGCCCATCACTATGAAAACTGTACCCAGCTCGTGTGTGTTGCCGCAGCTCTGGTAGATGGTATGTCCATCTCTGAACGCACGTACCGTTGAACTCTTCCAGCACTCCTCCTGCAGCGCTACGACGTCGAATTTGCGTCTCTTCAATACTTCGGAGAGCACTCGAGTGCTCCCTTGAAAGTTGAAAGATCGGCAGTTCCACGTCCCGAGTTTCCAATCCATAGTCCTTTTTCGTCGCGTGGGTCTATTCCGATTGTTCCAGTAAGAATTTATTTGTTCTTCGTTCCGTGCTTTAGTATTTTTCGTGGTGACGGCTTGCAAAGCCTGCTACACCAACCCCCTGTTTCACCGGAGGGCCAACCAAGCTCGAAAGAGCCCTTTCTTTCCTGTCAGCATACGACCTTGGCTTCCACCGCGGTTGGTTACCCGATCTCCACCAAGGTTGCGCGTATCCCGGCTGGTACCACGAGGAGGTAGGAATAGGAGTTACTGAATAAGAGGCTATGAACCACTGTAGGGTCTATTTTATGCCTACACGTGCACAAGGCACCGACGGTACGCACTATTCAGCCGTTTATTAGCCTATCCTCATATACAATTCATAACTGTGAATTATAAAGCATGATTGCAATATTGCATTATATCTTAATCATATATTCAGGAGTATTAAGTTGCGTGTTATAAAAACCGCTGTATAAAATGCAAGATAGAATTACAAATAATTGTCAAAATTTTTGCACGTATATTGCCTTCAGTTTGGTACTTATGTGTTCTTATCTTGCGTGAAATATAACTTTTTCGTTCAGATATGATGTCGTATTTCTCAGTTGCAATCGAGATATACAAACCAAATGGTTTAGTGGGGTATATCGCCTCCAGAATAGTACGGTTATGCCAATTTTGCGCATCACATACGGCTTATTAGTATGTATATCTGTACGTACTACTGGTTTTTATCTTTTCTAAGCTGACCCGACAAACTTCGTATTGCCAAAAATGAAACTGTGCTGTACATAAATCCTGGTTATAGGTGAGAGGGGTCAGGGAGAGGCTTCCCTGGCCCCGGAAACCCCTACATGCAAATTTTTTCTCGCCGATCGGTTCTGTAGTTTTCGATTCTATAAGAAACATACGGACAGATAGACAGAAATTTGTGTTTCATTTGTATGGCAGCCCCCCTCTTAATGGGGTGAGAGGTCTCTAACCGTCATAAGAACCTTCCTCGGCCCAAAAACCTCTACGTGCAAATTTTCACGCCGATCGGTTCAGTAGTTTTCGATTCTATAAGGAACATACGGACAGACAGACAGAAATCCATTTTTATAGGTATAGATATACACATGAAAATGCTAGCTGGGTATAATATTAACTTCGAAATTTCATACGGAATGAAATAATTTGACACTAAAGTACTTTTTTCATATAAAAATTTCATGGTAAAAGAGAACCACGGCAATCGGGATCCATAAAAGGCAATCATTAAGGGAAAACTGAAAGTGGCTAGAAATTGGTTGGATCAATGGGTACCATATTGACAAAGCACGTTTTTATCATGTTCATTTTTGTGCATCAATTAAGCGGAGTTCTAAGAATTGACGATATTTTCGTACTTTATAACTTATAGCATGGAACAGGCATTTGAAACGATGTTTGCGTTCTGACCAAAAAAATATTCTAGCTTGAAAGATTCACAAAAGATTTTCTCTACCTGGCACTACATATATAGATTGTTTGCAAGGATTTTACATCATAAACGAGATAACAAAGGAGAATTCCGCAGTTTAGCTTATCAGCATACTGATTCATCATCACACCGCCTTCTTTATCAAATAGAAATGAACTAACGCTACAACTTGCCTAGTCGATAAGTTACATTTGCATGGTGAGGAGTGGTCAGCTGCAACAGACGTGTGCAAGGAAATGAATATTGCTGTCAGAATTAAAATTTACTTCAATCACTTATTTATACAGGCGTTAGTCAAACTTGAGCTCAATTGGCCATAATCTGTAAATTAAATCAATATATTTTTTGGAAACTTCTTGAGGGTTACTGTACTTGGAAAGCGGTGGGAGAAATTCAAAGTGTGAATTAATCCAGCTACGAAAAGTGTGTCACAAGTCACATTGGATTTAATGAATTCGTGACGCTTTCATAGTTTAAACTCCCGAACCTGTTAATTTCAGCACAATCTGTGCGATTGGTTTTTGCCACGTTTAGATACGGACGTACGTACATACGTACTCGTACCAAACAATTTATGGTCAGATCAGCTTTTCTCCCCGTTGGCAAATTGCTGCCGACTTACTTTGTCGCAAAGTCTGTCTCACCTCCTCAATAGAACGGGTCGTCCGGCTGTGTGCGGCCGGCTCGCCGGTTCAGTTCACCGGTAGGTGCTCCGTACACGTCTACTCAAGTCCCACTGTTTGAAAGCTACGTCCAATCCGACTCAATCGCTATGAAATTACAATCACATCGTGGTGCGTTGGCGGTCATTCCAAACCCATCGGCAGATTAGTGGGAAGAAAAAGTGGTTTTCTAATTATTGAGCAACTGGCCCCCTGGACATGAAGGTAGTTGCCGTGAAACGCTTGATCATGCGCGCTGTGATTGACTGACATACGGGTGTCCAAACTGTGTAAAACAAAGAAGTACGGTGAGCCTGAGCCTACGGCTCTGATGAGTCTCAGAACGTAAAATTTTATTATTTACACTCCATTGAGAAGGACTCGAGTGTTCGTTCACCATAGATAGACGTGTCTTATCCAGTGTTAGCATCGCCGTGCAAGTACGCCCATAAAAATCCCACACACAATTTGATACTTGTCTGTTTGTTTTGCCAGATTTATGATTCAAATTATTATTTTATTTGCAAAATTAACGGCCACTGAGGTGTCAGTGAGCTGTGATGGACATGGCGGTGGACATCATAATGTTTCAATCACTTTTGCAACAGCATTTGCTAGTCCGACTACTGATATTTTATATTCTTGTTTCTGGTCCGATTTGGGTTGTTTGTTTTTATCTTTGTAGCTATTGTAGATTTCTTAGATCAGATTTTTTTCTTCTGATTTATAAAAGAATATTGATGGTTTATGTTTATATATTTAGAAATATATTCATTTTGTCCGTGAACATTCTATTAAATATTTTGATTTTTCTAGTATTTATTTTGATTATCTAGTGTATTGTGTGTTGTATATTTATTGCTATTTAAAAGTTGAACGATAAATGACGAGAAACGGACTTGCGAGCTGGTCGACTGGATTGTGTCATTTGATATCACTCTAATATTTTTTACGGGTCTTCATCAAATTCATGGTTTATACGAATAAGCTAGCATCGGTTCAGGTTTCAGAAGCAAATATAATTCGCATGAGGGGTTCGGGAGCTGTATCGCACCGTACTTCACCGATCGGATGGGCTGCGAAAGAGGTAGCGAACGAGTCGACGATATTTTGAAATAAGTGATCGGATAGAACTGAACGAATCTAATATGTAGTAACATTTGCCTTCTGCGGTGCATCGCGAATCGAAAATTTCGAACGATGCTTGAACAAACTCAACATCTTCCTGGCCTTCACCAGGCCAGCTGGCTTCAGTTTTCTGCCACTGGCTGGCCACCGATGGATCGTCTAGGTCTCCGTGAATAACTTCATCACCCGGGACACCGCCAAAAGATGGTTTCACAGGTGTAGCCCAATCCATATATGGGACGCGGTCGAATTTTCCAAGACGGCGTTCAAATGTATTCTCAGTCTGTGTTGTGCCCACAAATTTAAAAAAAAGTTCTACAAATCTCTATCAACGGAACTGAAAAGAGCTTTTTTCCAAAACATTGTTTGGTTTCCGAAAAAACGTAAAGTTTAGAGTTTGAAAAACGAATTTTTACAACTTTAAACTTTAAAGCGGCGCGTGCTTTATTGCACCGAGAGGAATGCTCAGCTATAAGTTTTTTTATTCCCTTCCTATAGTCGGAATAAAAAAAATATTGTTTCTTTCTCGAAATTTTTCGGCGGTCATATCCCATTAAAATGTGTAGATAAATATTTTCTACAAATTTTTCCAAATACAAAACTCGGACATCTTCGCAGATTGCACGGTTGCCTCCCAGAGGCCGCCAAAGTAAGTGTAGATACATATTCGCAGCGGATGGTCGCGGCGCGATGAACTTCTTGTTCAGACAGAGCTGTCTTTTGCTATTCCAGCCGACGCAGACAGATCATTGCAGCAATTTGTACAATTCGCAAAGGTGGATTTCTACGGGTACACCTCGATGGTATTCGAATCGTTGCAAGAAGCCTCAGGATTAGGCAGTACTGAAGGGTGAGATAAACGGCTATTGTGCTAAGGTACATGAAAACGACCATATTGACCTTCTGGGATGTTGCTTTGCGATGTGTGGGCTTTAGTAGCCGATACTGGTGACAGCGAATGTACGAGTGGGAGTTGTACCAACCCTCTGTAATTTTTAATTTAGCACTGTTGTTAACGGATTGAGCTTAAATCCGTTAAGCTAGCGACATATTGGGATCTAAACGAAGTGCCATTTCTTGGTATGCGACTGCTACGTTTCGCGAGAAAGAATGGTTGCCTAGAACATTCACAGGATACCGAACGGCGCACGATTCTCCAGCCGGCCACCAACTCGAAATATATACCTAAGCGATTCAAGAATAGGCTGATCAGCTTCATTAATGATTACAGAGTAGCTAGGTATACCTTGATCTCCTCAGTGAATGATGACCACCTTGATCTCCACAGCGAACTCCGTTGAGCGCAACGCAGCTATGCATATTTGGCTTAACGCTGAGTAATGGGGTAGCGACGATATTGATGTTCGGATAAAACCGCATGCGTTTTTTGCAAGTGATTCGTCCGGCCCCGGCAAGTGCCCGGATTGCATAACTTGGCAACTACAGCGACGCTATTGTCATTGTACCAGCAGCAACCTTTTCTTTAGGCACGCCTTTTGATAAATTTCCTGGCTCCAGAGATAACGAAAGCATTACTTTTCAATCGGCAACCACAAGTTGCATGCCAAATGAGCAACATTTTTGGAATCACTGACATCACTCTCTCTCTCTTTGCACTTTTCAGGGGTACTCTGCCGTTCGAACGAGTAATAAATTTCTTGTTCAGAAATTTTTTCGGGAACAGCCTTGTGGTACCTTTCATCATCCATAATGACGAATCATTTTTCGTCAGTAAATTTTAAAGCTTCCTTGGTCTATAAATAAATAAATAATAATAAAGCTTCCTTGAGCGTGTATGCCTTCCCTTTTTTGCCCCATCGGGGTTTCTATCAATGATGGTCAGACGTTCTCCAAATCGTTTCAAGGCATCACATAGCGAGAATCTGGGAGACATCAACAGTACTCATCAACATATATCAACATATATCAGATATCAACAGTATAACTCACGACTGGATAGATCGGGATTTTCGAATCGTGCCGCGCTTGTTTCGGTAACTTCATGTTGTTAACAGGCTGGTAAACGGCTGAATAATGCGTACCGTCGGTGCCTTGTGCACGTGTAGGCATAAAATAGACCCTACAGTGGTTCATAGCCTCTTATTCAGCAACTCCTATTCCTACCTCCTCGTGGTACCAGCCGGGATACGAGCAACCTTGGTGGAGATCGGGTAACCAACCGCGGTGGAAGCCAAGGTCGTATGCTGACAGGAAAGGAGGGCTCATTCGAGCTTTGTTGGCCCTCCGGCGAAACAGGGGGGTGGTGTAGCAGGCTTTGCAAGCCGTCACCACGAAAAATACTAAAGCACGGAACGAAGAACAAATAAATTCTTACTGGAACAATCGGAATAGTTCCACGCGACGAAAACGGACTATGGATTGGAAACTCGGGACGTGGAACTGCCGATCTCTCAACTTCTAAGGGAGCACTCGAGTGCTCTCCGAAGTATTGAAGCGACGCAAATTCGACGTCGTAGCGCTGCAGGAGGAGTGCTGGAAGAGTTCAACGGTACGTGCGTTCAGAGATGGACATACCATCTACCAGAGCTGCGGCAACACACACGAGCTGGGTACAGCTTTCATAGTGATGGGCGAGATGCGGAAACGGGTGATTGGGTGGTGGCCAATCAATCCTCGAATGTGCAGGTTGAGAATCAAGGGCCGATTCTTCAACATAAGCATCATCAACGTGCACAGCCCTCACCTCAGAAGTACCGATGACGACAAGGATAAATTCTACGCGCAGTTGGAGAGTGAATACGACCGCTGCCCAAAACACGATATCAAGATCGTCATCGGGGATTTCAATGCTCAGGTCGGCCAGGAGGAGGAATACAAACCGGTGATTGGAAGGTTCAGTGCACACCAGCGAACCAATGAAATGGGCCTAAGACTTATCGACTTTGCCGCCTCCAAGAATATGGCCGTACGTAGTACCTTTTTCCAGCACAAAATCCATCACAATCAAATCAGACAGAATCACAGATCGACCACGTTTTGATCGACAGTCGGCACTTCTCAGACATTATCGACGTCAGATCCTATCGAAGCGCTAACGTTGACTTGGACCACCACCTAATCATGGTTAAGATGCGCCCAAGATTCTCCGTTGTGAACAACATTCGGTACCGACGCTAGCCTCGGTTAGATCTCGCACGGCTGAAACAGCTAGACGTCGCCGCAAACTACGCGCATTTACTCGAAGCTGCGCTGCCGGAAAAGGACGAGTTGGACGAAGCCCATCTCGAGGACTGTTGGAACACTATCAAAACAGCCATCAGCAGTGTAGCGGAGAGCTCCATTGGGCATGTGGCCCGGAATCAGCGGAACGATTGATTTGACGATGAATGTAGGAGGGTGATAGATGAGGAGAACGCTGCGCGGGCGGCCAAGATGCGCAGTGCCACACGTCAGAACGTGGAAAGACACAAACAGAAGAAGATGCAGTGAAACCAAATCTTTCGGGAGAAAAAACGCTACCTGGAAGAGCAGGAATATGCAGAGCTGGAGCAGCTGTTGTCAGGATAAGACTGGCAGTATTCTGACGGACGATCGTGAGGTGACCGATAGGTGGAAGCAGCACTTCGACGAACACCTGAATGGCGCGCAGGCGGAGAGCCATGGCGGCGGGGAAAGCGATTTCGACGGTGCAACAAACGGGGAAGAGGTGCCAGCCCCAACGATAGGCGAAGTTAAGGAGGCCATCATGCAGTTAAAGAACAACAAGTCAGCTGGAAAAGATGGCATCGGAGCGGAGCATATTAAAATGGGACCAGAAAGGCTGGCCGTTTGTCTGCACCGACTAATTGTCAGAATTTGGGATACGGAACAGCTACCGGAGGAGTGGAAAGATGGGGTTATCTGCCCGATCTACAAAAAGGGCGACAAGTTGGACTGTGAGAACTATCGAGCGACCGATCACCGTTCTCAATGCCGCCTATAAAGCGCTGTCCCAAATCATTTTCCGCCGTCTATCACCAATTGCAAATAGATTTGTGGGAACTTATCAAGCCGGCTTCGTCGAAGGTCGGTCTACAACGGATCAAATATTTACACTGCGGCAAATCCTCCAAAAGGGCCGTGAATACAGAGTTCCCATGCAGCATTTATTCGTTGACTTCAAAGCCGCATATGATACCATCGACCGGAAAGAGCTTTGGAAAATCATGGACGAGAACAGCTTCCCCAGGAAGCTCATCAAACTGATTAAATCTACGATGGATGGTACACAGTGCTGTGTTCGGATTTCGGGTGGATTGTCAAGTTCATTCGAATCACACAGAGGGCTTCGTCAAGGTGATGGTCTTTCATGGCTGCTGTTCAACATAGCGCTACAAGGTGTTCTGAACCGAGCGGATATCAACACGCGGGGCACGATATTCAACAAATTTACTCAATTCGTCTGCTTTGCCGATGACATGGATATTATCGGCAGAACATCTGTGGCGGTGGCTGAACAGTACATGAGTACACCAGACTAAAGCGCGTAGCAGAAAAGATTGGGTTAAAGGTAAATACGTCTAAAACAAAGTACATGCTGGCCAGCGGAACCGAGGCCGAACGACACCGCTTGGGCAGTAGTATATTGATCGACGGCGATGAGTTTGAGGTAGTCGATGAATTTGTCTACCTTGGCTCACTGGTAACGGCGGGCAATGATACCAGCCGTGAGATTCGGAGGCTGACACCACGCAAACTAAAGTGTGATTCTCTACACTCTTAAAGTAATTTACTAAATTTTTACTCTTGAAACCATTAATTGAAGCATTTGTCAGGTGTTCGGACTTTTTCGGGTTCAACCTTTAGAGTTATTGGAATCTACTTTTGAATGATATCCAAGTCATCAAGTAGACTTAATTTTATGGGATTTATAAAAACAACCTTTTTGCACTCGAACTCGATTTACGGAAAATTACGGGACAAATAAAAACCATTAGTTTTTTATTTTCTAATGAATGGTTGTAATCGTTAGTGCGAGCTCACTGCACTCACTGCTCTCCGGAATAGTGCAAGCTGTTATGCTTATAACAACAAAACAAAAAGGTCAAAACGATCATAACGTCAGATAGCGAAATTGGTTCGTGTCTCGACGCGGATTTACCATTGTCAGTGGTGGAAATACATTTCCTAAATGGGTGGTCTTTGGAGTGATTAGTAACTAACGATGTTTTTGAGTTGAAGCCCAAATCCGGTTGTTTTGCGTCGGAAGTGACTTTCAGTTTGCAGTCGATTGAAATGTGTTTTATGTGTTGTCCAAGCACAAAAATTTGTTACTATATCATTTTGCCATTTTTAAGAATTAGCCTGTGCTTAGCAGTACAAAAATGGTACGATGTTTACGTTGACAAATCGGTTCATCAAACCCGAATAAGAATGTTGAACAACAGCTCGGAGCCATTCTACTTTTAGTCGGATTAATGCGCGAACGGTTTTCCCGATCAACCAACTTTGCAAATTATGGCCCATTATACAATTACCATAAATAAGCAGCTCACAAAAGGCGCAGTCGTCGTGACAGCGCCATTTGTCTGTCATATACGAAACTGAAACGAACGCGCAAGCAAACAGAATCTACCCTTGACATTGCCAAGCGTACAATATATCGAACCCATCGCGATCGGCGGGCTTCCGGCGGGAGCTTTGCACGATGATATTATCCCAAGTTGCATATATGGGCATAAAGTGATATTTCACTTTGCTTTGCTCGGTGGCGTCGCTGAGGCCGTTATGTACCGGCAGGCGCCATCATCACTGGCTTGAGAGCTAACTGCGAATAAACGGTTTAGCCAGCGTTGCCGCCGCTGGCTGCCTGCCGCGGTCAAGGCCGTTCCTGGTGCGAACGGTCGTGTGCTTCCTCTTAAGGGCACTTTGCTCTCTGATCGTCGTTTGTTTACACTCACTCAGTGACGACGTCGCGATGTCGTGGTTCTCGATCGCAAGTGACTCACGAAGTGCGCGCGCGGTCACTGTCCAAAAGAAGCGGCTTAACGTACTTCGTTGTTTTACCCTTATTGCCTTGGTGGAATATTCCCGCGGGCCCCATAGTTCGCCATTTTTGGATTGGTTCGATTTCGATCAACACCTTCGGTGTTGATGATCTTACTGTGTTGTCTAAGCCAACCAACGCCTCCGCCATTTCTCCCCGATTGTTCGTTCATCAATTTCATGGTAACTTATTCTGGACTGGACAGCCGATCATTTGTGGAGGAGGATTGGTGGCCGAATTTCGCCGAGATTTTCGGTCCATATCGAATGATTGCGAGATTGACACGTGTCAATGTTTAGCTTGAAACTTTTACAGGGGTGCTTGCACCTTTAGATAAACGGAGATAGTGAGGAAGCGAAAAAGCAATTAATTTTTAGTTTTTTTTCTAGTAAAAACCACCAGAAAACTTAGAAGATGGCACGAATATTGTTGGCCATTATTTTGAAGCCTGTTTACACCATTCATTGATGTGCTTCGATCGGTCGGTGACTTTGCCTACCCATTTTCGGAGCTTGGTCACGGCAATCATCTCCGAAAGTTATGGCGCCAAAGCGTTTACAAAGTGTTTTTCTTGCAAAATTTGAATTTACAATTTTGGTGCGTTATATTTGTATATTTTTGCATAACTGAACTCTTTTTTTGGTTCGATCGTCAAGGCGTCGATCAATGGAAATAATCACATCGTCATCCCGTTGTTATTGACTTTTCGAGATCGCAAAATATTTCATTGATTTCTGCTTTGTTAGCTTGACTGTTTTATGGAAAACACAGTACAAAGGTACCAAATAGCTGAAAGTAAAAAAGTCACCAAACCAAATGCAATTCACAGAATAGGTACCTACTTCTTTTCTAAATATGTAATTGAGTTTTACCATGTACAACAATTGACTCACTGATTCACATTCTGTTGAGTTGTCTGTACATAATTTAATGTTGCTGGTAAATATTTAAAATCAAAATTGACACAGATAGCGTAAATTTTAAACAAAAGCACAAACAAACCATCAGGTGAACGAACAAATGGGAACGTAAATGTATGCAATTGAAAGCCACGAAAACGTTAATCGGTGGTTTTGTAAGTAAGCTCAAACTAAGTACTGTGAGTAATGTGAGTAGATGGGAAAAATGACAACGCACATGGTTTTTGCCACGGCCATTAATTAAAATGCTCGACGTACGGTCCGATTGAGGTCCAACAAGTAGTGCTAAGTGTTGTGCGCTGTACAAACCTATTCATCTGCGACTATCTAATCTATTGCAACTAGTGAATGAAGCAACAACAAGTCCAACAACAGAAGGTGGTGAGAATTTTCTGCAAGCTAGAACAATTGAAATACATATGTATATGCAAAGTGTGCGCGTACTTAAAGAATTGATGCAATAACTAGCCGCAAAAGAAATGCATGCTTAGTAGCAGTGTGAAGTGCATTGGGACGTGCGCTACTAACTGACAGTGATCAACCAACCGAGTGAGCCATTAGTGTGAACGATGAACAGTACCCGTGCCTTGCTATCAGCAGCGTGATCGCACGGGGGCAGTTGTGTAGAATTGGATATTGACAGCCGCTGTAAGCGATATCTTGACATACGCCAGTGTCAGCGCAAAAAAAAAAAATGACGACACTCCTTAAGAACGTCACCAACAGCATCTGGCATGCGTTCCGAGCCCTTCAGCAGGACACTTCCGGATTCGTGGGAAAATCCAAACTTAAGGTGCGTATGATTTACAAGGTTATTTGTTTCATGTACTAACTTTTTCATATTTAATTGAAGTGAAGGATGATTAGTTTTTCAGTTCAGTCAAAGAAGGTTGTACGCTTATTTTGTGGCACTGAGTTGATTCAAGTACGACGTCTATCAAATTTCTGCATTTTGGACCGCTCTCTTCCCTCTGTCTAATTTGGTCATAGAACTCAATCTCTCTGCCCACCCCCTTGTAAATCATACTTTGAATATAATTTCACCGGAAAAAGGAAATTCAAAGCTCCCGATATTTTCGGATAAACTCGCCGAATTATTTCTTTAAACAAAGTTTATAATTTTCGAAATTATAAAAAATCGACTTTTGTTTTGCAATTTTCCTTCACTAGGTATAAAAATATTGCGGATTTTTTTAAGAACTTTTATACTGAACTGGCTGAGTGCCCGATTTTAGTCGGGGTCACTCTTCGTCTCTCAGCCACTTAATCATCTGTTATTGTAAAGAAAATTCTCATAATGCAAGAAACAAAACCCTTTTTCTTCGTTTGAATATCTCTACTTTCTTTGTCAGTCCCCAGGCACTTGTATATCTGTCTTCTTTTCGACAGTCCCTATATAACGAGACTTAGTCTTTTTTGCTTTTTTGAACCTCTCTTTTGTCAATGGTCATATTACCCCCTTTACGGAAACCCCCTCCAGCCACTTGTACAACTGCTTTCGATCCAAATGCAGAAGAAACGCCCCCTTTACTCATTTGAGCTATCCTCGCTCTTGTAAGAGGCCCATACGCTGATTGTCAGCGAACATGTCTGCCAAGTTTGATGAAAAACCGTCCAGGCGTTCCGGAGTTATGACGAAGCATACAATCATATTCACGTTTCTCGTCCCCTTCTGGTGCCTCTCTTCCAGTCAGTTCCCCTTCTGTCACGAAGCCAATTATGCCACTGTTTGCTCTCTGAAAATCCCTGTAAAGGAAGAGGATCAAAGCCTTTTTTCCATATCTTCCTCTTCGGTGCTTTCTTGTATAAATGCTATGATGAGTTTCAGCGAGCGAGTTAAACTTAAGTATCGTCAAAATGGCACCGAAAACCAATAGAAAAGCCGAAACCGATAGAGTGTGGGTTAGAGTCCCACTCAGTAATTGTACTACGCAATATATTTTTGGCTCCACATCGAAATTTTGCAATATCATCCAGTCTATCATTCTTCCTCACCAAACACTCCTCCGCCTTTATTAAAAAAATAGAAAAGCCGCCAAGTAATCCGGGTTACTTACTTTACTTTACTTTAGCAGCGACGGTGTGTTATCGATCTTGCGTCTAACGAATTATGGCCCTCAAGTATTGTCCGTTTTTGGCTGCCGTTGGCTACTTTACCGTCGGCATTCTGACCGGGTACCCATCCCACCACAGCCGGGCACATTATACTGCCTTCATTATGTTAGCATATTTGTTTACATAACACAGCTCGTGGTTCACGCGTCTGCGCCACCCTTTTGCTACCAAGTATTGATCGCAGAATTTTACACTTAAAACCTCCCAAGAACTCGTCGGTTAGATTCCTTTAGCGCCCAGCATTCATGTTCGCAAAGGGCCACCGAGAGGATTAGTCTTCTGGTGAGCACCAGTTTTGTGCGAATTCATCACGAGCGTCCCAAGGTAAATGAACTCCTCCATTAGTTCATATCGTTCATTTCCCATCCAGCTCCAGCTCCGCATCAACACCATTTGGACTCCCACGATCCCTGTCTGCAACTATGTATTTCGTTTTGGCGGTGTTAGTAGTAAGTCTCAATCTCGTTGCTTTCCATTTAAGAGCCCAAAGACCTCTTCCCCTGCTCAACGGTTCATTCCGATAATATAGACATCATCCGTACAATCAAGAAACCTGTGATATTTCGTGATAATGGTCTCGTTTATTTCACGTTGGCCCTTGTATTGTACGTTCCAAGGCAATGTTAAATAGCAAGTTAGAGAGTGCATCTCCTTGTTTCAGTCTATCAAATATCACGAAAGCGGCAGAAGTCTCACCCGCTATTCTGATGCAAGGTTTTGATCCATTCTGCATCGCAGGTATAAATTTAACTAGTTTCGTAGCAAAACCATGTTCCAGCATTATCTGCCACAGCACATTTCGTTTGATTGAATCGTCCACCGCCTTACAGTCCACAAACAGATCATGAGTCTGCAAGTTGTTCTCCCGGAACTTATCTGGCAACTGGCGCAGAGTAAACATCTGATCTGACAGGAAGCGACCATCACGAAAACCTACATGGTACTTGCCGACGAAGTATTTCGGCATGGCCTAGGAAAAAATCACGACGCACACCGTATGGAGTCGGAGTGGGTCGTGCTGTATCAAGATTTTGTCGCCATTGTACTCTTCCTGGGCTACTCGTCGCCGCTTCGTTAAGCATTTCGACACTCGTAAGTCAGCTTCAACCTGGTCGAGCTATCCAGCATGCAGAACCCCTCTATTCCTGGTGTCGGTGGTGCCACCTTGCGATATGGCTGGCCTACCGTAGCCTTCCGACTTTCACCAGGTGTACGATAGGAATCTCTTCAAGTAGTACACGCAGCTCATGGTTCATACTGCTGCGCTTTTCTATGCTTTCTGTTTATACTCCGCCAAAAATAGTCCGCAACACCTAGGTCTTGCGGAATCATACGTATGTCCGACCTGCAGCTTGAATGAGTCGTTGAATCTCCTTACCGGTATTGTTGTCTGTGGTAACCAGAGATTCCAAACATGTGAACTCATGAACCACATCACGCTCATCGGCATTAATAGTCACTGTCCGTGGGAACGTTAGGACTCAGGAGTTCGTTCGTTAGTTTGTCGTTCTTGTGACTAATTGCCACAGCTCTTCGCGCTCAACTGTATCGTATGTTGTCTTGAAATGCACGAAAATCTGACGCGTGGGTATGTTGTACTCCCAACGGGGCCCAGAAAAGCTCGGCTGGTTCAGCCCTACAAAATCTCTTGCTATTGTGGGTAGGCGACGCAACAAAATCTGAACAAGTGCTTGTTTGTGATCCGCTTTTCCTTCTCATATCTGCTCATATCAAGTTTCGGTATGTATTCTTTACGAGATTAGTTTACCTTCTCATAGAACTTGCGCGTGTCGTTAGCTCAAATAGTGGTACTAGTTCTTCACGATCCCTGTCCTCCTGCTGGTGCTTTTTTCTCATCAGGGTTATGGTCAACTCATTCCGTGCTGGTTGATACTTGGTCAAATTCTCCTTACTTTTTCTAAGATCTTTTTTCAACCATAACGCATACTGACAGTTCCTGTTAAACCAGTTATTTCGGGTTTCATTCCTATCACCGGGGTGACGTCTGATCATATCGTTCCCCATCCCTCTTCGAGTGTCCAAGTGTCCAAGATAGAGTCACATCCAGCAAGCGCGCACAGCTTGCGGTTTGTCTAATTCCTGAATTATAACGAGGTTTTTACTGTCGGTAGTTTTGAGCGCACATGTACTGGTATTAGGTAGTCCATGTAGATATACGCACCCGCATACGTACGCATACGCATACGTAGGGAAAGTATGATGATGATATTTGAAAGAAACATGTCATCGTTTAGAATTTGATAGATTTGCTTGGAAAGAAAGTACTTATGATCACGAGGCTTCGGAAAGTTGCAAAGTTGTCGTTCGTGTCGGTGTGCAGGTTATGGATCCGATCACCGGTTTATACCCCGCTTCGCTAATGACCTGGGCGTTCGTATTTGGGGATGACGATCTTGATGTCACAGGCGAACAACTGTCGTACGTCACCTCCGTCCATAAACGACTTCAGTTCGTGTAGAACTCAATGCCAATCCCAGTCCCAGTCCTAGTCCCAGTCCCAGTCCCAGTCTCAGTCCTTTCAGTCTCAGTCCCAGTTATCCCAATCCGAGGCTAGTCCTGTGTGGTCCAGATTCCACTTCAGGCCACAGTTAAATCTAGTCTAGTGTACAATCCAATCCTGAGTTCAGGCCGGTCAAATTCAGAGTTCACTCTAATCCAGTCTAGGATCCAATCCAGGTTGAATTTCATATCAGTGACGTCCAGCAAGAGACTGGAATTCAATCCAGTTTAGATTCCATATCACTCCAGTTTAGTCCAGCTTTGAATACAGTCCATTCAACAGTTAAGAGTCCAATCCAGACAAGGGTCCAGTGCAATCCTGAGTCCAGTCTATTTCAGAATCTACTTCAATTCAGAGTTCAGTGTAATTTAGAGTCCACACTCTAGTTCGGTACAAATTGCAATTCAGGCGCGACTCCAGTCCAGTCTAGATTTTATATAGTTCAGTCGAGCAAGAATCCAGCAAATCTAGTCAATTTAGACTTCAACCCCATCCAGAGTTCAGTCCAGATTCTAGTCCAGTCCAAGTTCCATACCACTCCATAGCCCAACCCAGTCCAAACCAGTTTAGTAAATAGTCCAAACTAGTTCAGAGTCCATTCTAGCCTAGAATCTGATTTACTCCAGAATTCAACCGTCCAACAGTCCAGAGTCGAATCCAGTCTACAATACAATCCAATCCAATCCAGAGTTCAGTCTAGTCTAGAGTGCAGTCCAGTCTAATTCAGAAACTATTTCAATTCAAAGCCCAGTCTAGTCCAGAGTCTGCTCCACACCAGTCCAGAGTGCAGTATAATTCTGAGTCCAGATCAGAGACCAATCTAATCCGGAATCCAGGCTAATTCAGAATCCAGTCTAGTCCAGAATTCAATGCTGGTCAAATTCCACACTAGTTACGTTCGTTGGATTCGTTGCATTGCGTTGGATTCTAAGTTAATGGTGATGCCAAGTATTTTCTCTTCGGGAAGAACTGAGCTGTTGAATTCAGTCAAGTCCTCCTAGTCTAGAGTCTAACCTAGTCCAGATTCCATACCACTCCAGTTCAGTTCAGTCAAGAGTTGGTCAGTGTTAAGTCAGATCGAGCCAAGTCACAAAATTCTGATTGCGAGAAAAACGCGTTCAAAGTTTGCTGCTCTGTATGGTATCATTCATTCGAAATCATCTTATAACTCTGGCTGTTTGCAATATTTATGTAGTCAGATTAGAGTAAAATGTAGGTTAGAAAATTCTTGATTGTTTGCTGTCATTAACTCATTTTTTAAATTTGGCGACTTGGTCCGGTCTGATTTAACACCGACCAGTTAAGAGTCGAATCCAGTCAAGAGTCTAGCCCGACCCTGAATCCAGTCTAATTCAGAATCCATTTTAATTCAGAGCTCAATCCAAGTCCCTTCTAGTCCAGAGTCTGGTCCAGTACAGATTTCAATCCAGTTCAGTCCAGCAAGAATCCAAAAACCAGTCAATTTAGAGTTCAATTCCATCCAGAGTTTAGTTCAAAATCTAGTCCGGTCCAGGTTCCATACCAGTCCATAGCCCGTACCAGTCGATTCTAGTTCAGTAAAGAGTCCAGAGTACAAACTAGTTCTATATCTTTTCCAATTTAAAATCCAATTCTAGCCGTCTACAGTCCCGAGTCGAATTCAATCTAGAATACAAGCTAATCCAGAGTCCAGTCTAGTTCTGAGTCCAATCCAATTTTGAATCTATCTCAATTTAAAGTCCAGTCTAGTCCAGAGTCTGGTCCAGATTCCAATCCAGTCCAGAAGCCAGTACAGTCAAGAGACCGCACAGATCAGGATCCGGTCCAATTCAGAGTTTAATCTAATCCAGTATCTAGTCCAAACCTGAGCCCAATCCAATCCGGACTAATTCAGAATACAGTCCATTCCAGAATTCTATGCAGGTCACATTTCATACCAGTTACGTCCAGCAAGAGTGCAGTATTTAGTCCAATTCAGACTAGTTTGGACTGGACTGAACAGTCCAGAGTCTAGTTTAGTCCAGATTCCATACCATTCCAGTCCAGTTCAGTTCAGAATCTAGTTCAGTCAAAAGTTCAGAGTCGAATCCGGCAAAGAATTCAATCCAATCCTGAGTC
Organism: Sabethes cyaneus; assembly: GCF_943734655.1. Taxonomy (NCBI): domain Eukaryota; kingdom Metazoa; phylum Arthropoda; class Insecta; order Diptera; family Culicidae; genus Sabethes; species Sabethes cyaneus. The sequence goes on along the minus strand of NC_071354.1, from coordinate 19,416,040 downwards.
CAGACAAGTTCAGAATCAGTTTCAAAGCAGATTTCAGTCCAATTCAGATTACAATCTAATTCAGAGTTCAGTCCGGAGTACAATCCGATCTAGAGTCCAAGCTGATTCGGAATCCCACCAACATTCAAATTAAATTGAGCCAAATTCTTAAAAAATGTAGCATTACGTATGTACAAATGTGGCATTGAAGTGTATTTTAGAGAATGTTTTTGAAAAATTCTGTCGTCCTTCAGAAGAAGTTATTAGACTTTTGAATAACACCTTACGTCTTAACGTCTTTCGTGAACATCGGCGTTCTTCTAACGTTTTGCTTTTATTGGTAACACAGATAACTTAACAGATAAGGTGATTAATGCGCTCCATTTTTTTCCTCTTTCCAATATTCCAGGTTCTGACGGCCAACATTGCCACCCTGCTGGACCTGTACGGCGTCGAACGAGGACTGGACCATTTCCGGTCGACGGCAACGCTGAACTTCGACCACTACCTGTACTACCTTGGACAGGAGGTGTTTTCCTCCATTTCCAGCGAGCTACCGCTGTCTGCGCTGCGAAACTATGAGACTAAAATTGATGAGGTTTGTTGTACTTCAACAAATATGTAAATGAAAACTTAATTGTGAAATTCTTGTTTTTTAGGTTTGCTGGCTTGTATGCCGTAAAGACTTCGAGGACATTGACGTTTCCTACTATAAGCAAGATGCGGTGTATCAGTTGTTCCGGATCTTCTGCCTGATGGCCGATTTGTATAGTGACGATATGGATGACAATCAGTTTATGGTGAAGATTCACCCAACGGAAGCGTTGATTGTGGTGAAACAGCTACTGAACTCACTTGGGCTGGATTACAATAACGAGGAAAAGTATGATTACCTTAAAACGTCGGACGACAGTTTGGATTTTGGCGAGTTTTTAGGGATTCTGAAATTCAAAGACTACAGTAAGGTGAACGACTATGCGGCATCCATCTGCGAAGCCATTAGAGATATTTACCAGACGCTTATTATGGATGTCATCAAAAAGGGTTATTTGTACAGAAGAGGTTATGTTCTGCCCACGTTTCGAGAGTACTTTTTTGTTCTGCAACCCTGTGAGTTGTCGTACTATAAGCATCATACGGATAAGGATGTTTGTGGGACGATTGCGTTGGATTCTAAGTTCATGGTGAAGCCAAGTATTTCCTCTTCGGGAAGGACCGAACGGGTTCAGAAGTTTACGCTAATCTCAGGGGATCGAACGTATGAGCTGGGGGCACAGGATCACAAGACGCGACTCCAGTGGATTTCGGCTTTACAGCTAGCTATCACTTACTCCACTGGACGGGAGGGATTTCAGAGGGATACCGTGAATCGGAGGAAGCAGCAGCGTGAGCTGGAGCTAAGAAAGCGTCGTGAGGAGGAAAATATGCGTAGTATTCACCTGAAGCAGTTGCAGGAGACAAACGTTCGGCTGGAGCAGGAAAAGTTGGCACGATTGGCGGCCGAATCACAGGCTCGACAGTTTCAGGAGGTAGCACGGGAAGATTCCCGCCGCGTAGCGGAGCTGGAAGATGTTAAACTTTGTTTGGAGAAGATGCTCGAGGATGAGATTCAAGCCAAACGGGATGAGGAGATTGTTAGGGCACTGCAGGCACGCGTTTTGGCTGAGGAATGGGAAAAACGGGAAGAGTTGGAAAGTTTGCAAGCGGAGCAGAATGTTCTGTTGGAGCAGGAACGACAAAAGCGGATCGAATTTGAGCATAGGCAGCAGGAAAATGAGAAGCGCTTTAAGGAAGCGGAACAGAAGTTGCGCCAGCTGGAGGAGGAACGGAAGAAGCTGGACCGAGAGCTAAAGCAGGCGCGACAGAAGATTCAACTGTCGGAAGATAATAAAGGAATAGTCGAAGCCAAGTTACAGGTTGGCGGTTCAACTTTTTAGAGTTTATTCAAGTTAAGTAATATTTTATTGTTTTAGGCAATGGCTCCGACGTTCCGTAAAGCTCCCGATTTTATGATCCGTCGAACTCAATCGTTTGTGGCTTCTGACCGTCCAGTTGTGATGGCAATTCCACGCTGAACTGCCCCTTCCGTTCGCTGTATTGTGCCAGTAAGTGTAATGTAAACAGTACTTTTATTGCATTACTTCAGTAGAAAAACGGATAAGGTATTTATCATTTACTTATTAAGAACTGTCTGATGTGTTTTTTTATTTTTTAATTTTATTATACTCTGTTGTCTGGTGCCACAATTTGTAATCGCCTTTTTATGATAAAACTGCCTACAAATTAAATCACATTCCAGTAACACACGTTCTAAACAGGTCGGTTTAAGTAAAACGTGATAATATCAAATCCACTAAAAACGTGCAATGCATCAATTTGGGAACGAATATGATTAAATACTCAAGTTGACTGTTGGACTAGTGAGTACAACTCGGTTGATTTGGTTCGAATTTCCAGCAGCTTACCATTTCGTATGGCATTGCTTAAGTTTCCTTCGATACACGTGACAGGTCTGCGTTGGCCATTCTTACCGGATTTGGCGGATTTATTTTTCAAATCAATATGAATAACTTTTTCAACCTTCATGGAACTAGGTCGCCGAGCCAGTAGTGTTTCATTGGACTCTAAAGACCCTCCGTTATTCATGTTTACCGTTATTAAGTATTCCTTCAATTGATTCTTCAAGCACTCGTTCTCCTCCAGCAATTGCTGTTTTTCCTCCTGCAAACAAGCGCAATCAATTCTAGCTTTATTGAATCTCATCCAGAAGTTTTCAAACTTCTTTGCAATACCAAAAGTATCTTTTTTGAAACTCTCAAACTCAGTTGCCGGTTCCTTGAGTTCATCTTCATCCACTTCAAACATTTGCCTCTTTACGGCGCTATGAACGAACGGAAGTAAGCTTTCGTTCTCTGTCTCGAACTTTTTACAAAAGTTAGCAATCTGAAGAATACCATTTCCACGTTTTAGTAAATTCTGCAAATACTTCAAAGCTTCGTTGCTACAAACGGCCAACTGCTTCAACCGGTCTTCATCCCTTTTGAGGCCAATCTTCATCTCCTGCTTAATGTTCCTAACCCGCTCCTGCAGCTCGGCCTTGGTTTTCTGCAGCTGCTTGATGTTGAAATCGTGCTCTTCCCGAATGGTAACCAGCTTGTGCCGCAGATTACCGATCAGCTCGCTTAGTCGAGCGACCTCCACATAATGGCTTTGGATGTTCTGCGTATCGCTAGAATCCTGATCCCGCAGTTTGCTGTACTCGTTGCGGTACTCCTCGGTATTGCGCAGGTACGTGCTCAACACCTTCTGAAACTCTTTCCACAACCTCTCCATGTGTCGTTCACGTTCCTTGGTGATCATCTCCAGCTTTAGAATCATCTAAAATGGAAGAAAAATAGAATAGATTCAGGTATTCTGATGTTGAGCAGCTATTTGTTACGTGATCACATAGAGTGCCATGCGTTTCAAACGTTTCCGACGATCGAGCTGTCAGAAGTATCACATCTGCTGTGACACTTGTCATGCAGAGCGGCCTTTTTCGAGTGACATTAATAGCGCACGGGAAAAGTGCACTTCATTTACTGTCCGCTATAAATATGCTTGAAACAATGATCAGCTCCTGCAGTACTATTTTGCAAAGCTTCCCACGTAAATACCCAAACCATCCGGGGATGGCTGCCCGGTAGGGCATTACATACTAGCTAATTATGGTGGACGGCCGAGGACTGGTGATGGCACTAATACTGGTCATAGTTTGCATTTTTTGGCGGCAAACAACGGCATTGAAATGTCGCACCGAAGATGGACCAACCAGCGACGAAGTGCGAAAAGTGGTTCGAACTTGCATGAAGCGGATTTCCTCGGAATCGGACAATAAAACCCGAACCGGCAGCGGCAGCAATGAGTATGAAAACTACGATTCATCCGCTGATGACAACGATAGTGGCGAGCAATACAAGGATAACGACGAAAAAAGGCAAGATCAGGGAAAGCAAAATGAGACAGGCCTTCAACAGAACTCGAAAAACAATCGCAACAATGGTGGTTCAAGAAATCGCAGTAGAAATAGTAATGATCAGAGCAATTCTAACCGTAATCGAATGGACAACGGCAGAAACAGAGATTGGGATTACGCGTATGACATGGGAGGAAGAAACAACGAGGGAGGTCGAATGTCTCGTGGCCGATACAAAAGACAGTATTATAATGATGGAACTCAAGGAGGTTATGGTTACAATTATCAACAGAACGATCGTTACAACCGGGATCGAAATAACTTCATGAATCCCGTCGGTAACAGTTCCGACAACGCCACTAAAAATGAAGACCGCGATCGAGCCTGTTTAATGCAGTGTTTCTTCCAGGAAATGAAAATGACCAACAACGAAGGATTTCCGGACAAACATAAGGTACTGCATGTCGTTACGAAAGATTTAAGGGACACCGAGCTGCGCGATTTCTATACGGATTCGATACAGGAATGCTTCCATATGATTAGTATGGACAGTAAACTGAAGGATAAGTGTGATTACACGATGAAGTTCGTAGTATGTTTAGCTGACCGAGGGCAAGCCAATTGCAATGATTGGGAAAACGAAACTATAATGTTCTGATTGTAAGAAATCAACCAACTTTTTTTCTATTGCACATAATTTGCACTGCAAAGCACTGCAACGTCTCCCAAAACTGCATCCTAATATAATAAAACGCAACATTTTGAAAGCAAAACCACTTACCGAATTTTTCAGTTCATCCTTTTTCGCCATATGCTCTTCTTCCGCTTGTTTCCGTTCAAGTCGCGAACGCTCCGCCAACCCATAGAAAACACACTCCAACTCTTTCTGCAGTCCAAACTTCTTGCCCTTATAGTTAGCAATCTCCTGATCATAGTTTGCAATAATTTCCTTCTTCTCAATTTCGTACAACTTAGTCTGGAAGTGCAATCGATCGTTGTGAATGTTCATGATTTTCTGTATCTTCTCCATGTGCGCGTGCAGCATCGTGGCGTAGATTTCCTCCGACTCGTCCAGATCGCACAGCAACCGCCGGATAACGCCGTTCTTGTTCTCGATGCACTCCTTGCACATCTTCTCCACCAGTTCAATCTCGTTGCGCAACTCTTTGCACTTGATGTTGCGCAGTATCGAGCGCCATTCCTGGTTGATCTTGGCCAGGTTCAGCCGGGAGAAGGCGTCCTCGCGCTTTAGTTTATTCTGGAAAGCAGAAACGAGATGAATAATAATTACAGAGGTCGTTTCAACAAAAAGTTACGAATAATTAAAACATGGTAGTCAGATATGAGTGTCGGAAGTGTGGAAAAAAATTTGAATTTTAAATGACGAGTAAGAAAAGCAAGTGGAAATTAAGACGGAAAACAAATAAAGTGCAATAAACAGATTAAATAAACATGAAAAATAAACATGAATGAATCTATCATTCTTTTGTTGTCAATGGCCTGGGTCGCAGAGAGAATGTAAAAGAATCAAATGGAACCAAAAAAATGCTTAATTTCATACAACTTCTTGAAATCAAGCAAAGAGAAGAAAGCGTGGACCTTCCGTACCAAACGCTTCCTTTGTTGTACTGGTATTGGTATGAGTCTCTGCTTCAAATGTGGGCGATTATTACCACGAAAATACATATCGCGCCCCTCGTTTTGGCTACAGACAAGGCTCTTATATATAGATATTTGGTCTCTTGCCTAAAATTAAGTGATTTTCCAGACTCTCGGGGATGAACTTATGGTATTAACCATAATTCAGACTGCACACAGAGAAAGATAAAAACGGAGAGCAAAATATGTAGAGAATAGGAGGCAAAATAGGTAGAAATCAAACTGTAAAAATATGCAGAAAATAAAGAGTATAACATGCAGAATATGCAGGGAGCAAAACTTGCGAGACCTAAGAAATAATATGCATAAAAAGAGAAGATAAATATTCGAAAAACGACGAGACAAATTTGTAGAAAACAAAAAGAAAAGTGCAGAAAACAAACAAACAATGTGCAGAACACAAAGAGCAAAACATACAGGCGATGCTTCGAAAAAGAAACAGAACGATGGTTCTACAATTGATGAAGGGACAGTAGGGGAAAGAAAATGAAAATTTTTGGTGAAGGAGGGGAAGAGTGGAAAGGAAAGGGGGGGGATATTGGTAGCTACGCTTGACAAGTAGTCATTTTGACTCCTACCTTTTGTCCAATGCTGGAAGGTGCATGAGTCGAACCAAGCTATAACCTGAGATTATAACCGGATTCGAACCCACACAGGGTGTCGACTCAAATCCAAAAATAAAATTCCCTGACTTTCCCTGATTTTCCCTGATGCTTCAAGTATTTTTCCCTGACCCTCAAAACTCGAATATCAAGCTTATTTTGGCGATTTCTGGCTTAAGTTTTTAACCCTTTAGCATGACTTATGCGAGCTGCTGAAAACTAAAGCTAGATTTATTCATGATTTAAGAACACATATCAAAGATTCTTAACCTATTTCTTACCAGCGCTTCGAAAACGCCCTCTTCTATCGAGTCTAGGGACAGTTTTGTTTGAGGTATCAACTTGAATCCAAAGAAACAAAGATTGAGAAATAATCTAATCGACCTGTTTTTGCACAAAGCTTAGATGTTACATACAACAAAATTACAGCCGTGTAAACATAACAAATCTTGCTAATTTTCAGTCAGCTCAAACTAGTAACTTTGCCGCTGGAAGGTGGACACATGTCTGCGGGTTTTCAGTTAAACTAAAACAAAACTTTCCTGGAAGTTCCAGCTTGTTATCTTTGCTGCAAAAAGTATGGGGTTAAGAAGATGATTCCTCAAAGATTTTTGGTACAAAAATGTGCGTTTTGCTGGCTTCGAGGTACGGCAAAACTTTAGCTAGATATTTTGTTAGAAAATGTCCAAATGGCAAATATTTTAACCATTGAGGTGGACAGTATGCGAAGTTAAGACTGTAAGACTAAAGCTGTGTGTCATGATTTCGGATTGCAACTATCGAGGCTTGAGAGCAACAATGACTCGAAGGTAGTTCGGTGGCCGGCCGTTCGTTCCGATGACCGTATATGGGTGTTGAGAATTAAGCCAAATTCTTCAACTACAGCTTAATCAACGTATAGTCACCAACAAATCATAAATTCGATGATACTAGGAACGAATTGAACCGCCCAGTTAGCTTCGAGGTACGATGCTGATCTAACAAGCCAGTTGTTCGCCAGTTCGAATCTCGGCTAGCCGGTTTTTGTTAGATAGGATGTAGGATCAGTAGGATGGTTGCACTGACCCCGTAATTTTCCTGTACTCTAACAGCCGGCTGCGAAGTCTGTCGATAAAGAAGGATAATGTCTAGTGACGGTTAATGCTCAAGACTTTGCTTTGCTTTGCTAGAGACGAATTCTATGACAGGTTCGAAAGGATTTATGGGGTGCGCACGACTTGAAAATTCAAGACTCTAGCTCCCAGATCGATCCTGTTTAACGGTCAATACTTTTTGGAAGTCACAATATACAGTCTTTTCTTAGCGACTTAGACCACTATCTCGTCGTAAGATCCACGCAGATCCACTCCACGTTGCAGTGGAGTACACCAGAAAGCTTGATCAACGAATCGCAAAACAGCATGACGAAAGGGAATAAGACATAAGTAGGCTGTGGAGGATCCGCCATGGCGCCAACAACTACGAGGGAAGTGATAGGCACGACGTGGGGAAGACATAACGGCTTGTTTGATGTCGAATGCCAGAAAATGTCAGATGAGAAGAACCAGGCCAAGAGTCGCATGCTCACTGCGAATCACGTCAGAACAGAGAAACATGTAAGCTTTCTGCGTAGTACGTAAGCAGCTGAACCAGTCCCGAAGGTTGCCAACTCGCATAAACGCAAATTCTACAGAACGTTAATGCTCCCGGTAACCCTTAACGGACATGAATCATGGACACTGAAGGAAGATGATGGAGAAAACAGGAAGAAAATAGGAATAAAACAGAGAGAAAGCAAAGAGAAAATAAGTAGAAAAGCATGAGAAATCAGTTTGAAAATAGATAAAAAGGCTATTTTCTCGCAGCAGAGTAAAAATAGTGAGAAAACAGGGAGAAAATATGGAAAAAACAAGCAGAAAATAAAGTTAATCCAGAGAGCAAACAGGGAGAAAACAGACAGAAAACACAGTGAAAATAGAGAGAAATTAGAGTGAAAATTGAGAGAAAACAGGGAGAAAATGTATAAAAAACAAAAAGAAAACGTGAAAATAGAGAGTAAACAGGAAGCAAATATGGCAAAAAGAGAAAGAAATTAGAGTGTAAATAGAGAGAAAACAGGGAGAAAACAGGACAAAAATAGGAATAAACCAGTGAGAAAGCAAAGAGAAAATAAAGAAAAACCCATGAGAAATCAATTTGAAAATAGATAAAAAAGCGAGAAAATGAAGAGTAAGCAGAGTAAAAATAGGGAGAAACAGGAAGAAAATATAGAAAAAACAAACAGAAAATAAAGTGAAAATAGAGAGCAATCAGGGAGAAAACATATAGAAAACCCCGTGAAAATAAAGAGAAATCAGTGAAAATAGGGAGAAAACAGGGAGAAAATGTAGAAAAAAATAAAGAGAAAACATTGTGAACGTAGAGAGTAAACAGGAGGCAAAATGGCGAAAACAGAGAGAAATCAGAGTGCAAATAGAGAGAAAACAAGGAGAAAATAGGGAGAAAACAGGAACAAAATAGGAATAAAACAGAGAGAAAGCAAAGAGAATCATGAGAAATCAGTTTGAACACAGATAAAAAAGCGAGAAAATGAAGAGAAAACAGAGTGAAAATAGAGAGAAATCAGATTGTAAAGAGAGAAAACTAAACTAAAAGAGAGAAAACAGGGAGAAAATATGGAAAAGCAAAGAGAAATAAAGTGGAAATAGAGGGGGCAAACAAGGAGAAAATATGGAGAAACAAAGTGAAAATAAAGAGTAAAAATAGAAAGAAAATAAATAGAAAACAGTTGGTAAATAGGGAGAAAACAAAAAGGAAATAGATTGAAAACAGAGAGAAAACGGAGTAAAAATAGGAGGGAAACGAACAGAAATCAATTTGAAAATAGAGAGAAACAGTGAAAAAATACAGAGATAACAGACAGAAAAGAGAGAAAAATTATAGTGAAAATGAAGAGAAAACAGGAAGAAAACAAAGAGAAGTCAGATAGAAATCAGAGTGCAAATAAAGAAAGGGGAGAGGAAAAAGAAAAAACGATAGAGATAGTAATAGATAAATATAGAGATAGATGGATAGCAACAGCAATAGCAAGGGAATTCGTAGCTCGTAGGGCAGTATCAAGCGGGCTTTATGGGGGCCCGTGCTACTACGGATCAAATTTTTACTCTCCGACAAATCCTTCAGGAATGTCGAGAGTACAACGTGCCCACGCATCATATTTTCGTGGATTTCAGAGCAGCATACGATACAGTTGAAGGCGAACAGCTATGGCAGATAATGCATGAGTACGGTTTTCCGGACAAACTGACGCGACTAATCAAAGCTAGCCTGGAGCAACTGATGTGCTACTTGCGCCTTTTCTGAGACACTCTCGAGTTCTCGAGTTCGCAGAGAGTTGCGGCAAGGGGATGGGCTGTCCTATATGTTATTGAATTTCGCTATTGAAGGTGTGATCTGACGAGCGGGCATCGAAACGAGAGGAACGATCTTCAGCAAGAGTAGCCAACTCATAGCCTTCGCAGACAAGGTCGTCGCATCATTACTAGAAACCCTGGGATGGTGGAGGCAATCTATGCCAGACTAAAAACGGAGGCTAGAAGGGTAGGGCTACAAATCAATACGTCGAGAACCAAATATATGGTAGCAAGAGGCTCCAGAGAAAGCAACGTTTGCCTCCCACGGACAGTGACTATTGACGGTGATGAACGAAAGGTGTTGCGGACTATTTTTAGCGGAGCACAAACGGAAAGCGGAGAGTGGCGGAGGTGTATGAATCACGAGCTACAGGCACTGCTTGGGCAGATTCCTATCGTACACCTGGCGAAAGTTGGGAGACTACGGTGGGCTGGCCACGTCGCAAGGATGCTGGACGACTATGCAGTGAAATCCGTTCTCTTCAAGAACCCCACCGGCACTAGGAATAGAGGGGGCCAACGTGCTAGATGGTTCGAGCAGGTCGAAGCCGGCTTGCGTGTGTCGAGACGCTTAACGAATTGTCGACGTGCAGCCCAGGACCGAGTACAATGGAGAGGAACTCTTGATACGGCAAGAGCCACCTCGGCTCTCGGCTGAATAAGTAAGTAAGCAGAGATAGAGGGAAATAACCAGAAGTAGAAAACACGGAGATCAGACAAGAAACAAGGAAACAGTAACAAAAAGCAAAAAAACACCAATAGGCTGTATGAATAAAACAGTTTACTTTGCTTTTCCCGTTTAAATCATATGGGAGCATTTGCTCTATATTTTTTATTCATATGGCCTAATAGGTATACAAATAACTGGAAACAGGAAGGAAATAGAGACAAAGAAGAGCGAAGAGATTATAAACACATAAAACGGAAAAAGGTCGGCATCTTTAAAAATTTTGTGAAGTACTTTTCCCAAATGATTTTTTTTGAATTGCTGAGAAAATGTGCTTACAAAAATATAATTGGTTTAACAATGCTTAGTTCATGAAATATTCATTTTCAAAGCAGGTATTTTTTTTGAAATACCTTTCAGGCCTATTTTGTATGATAATTTTGAAAATGCCTAACAGAGGAAAATTATGGGTAAAACAAAACGAAATGGTAGAAAATTCTAGAAGAAGGAAAAGAAGAAGAAAAAGAAGTCTAAAACCCGAGAACAGACACTAGAAAATCTATCAAATGCACAATCAAAAGAAGCAAACACAAATTTCGACTACTACTAGTCTGCCCCTTTCATCAAGGACGACACATTCGATAGTTTTCATTGAACTTTTTGGTAGGTACAATCGATTCTCCGATTTTTTTCTAATACTTTTAATTAACTAAGCACTACCTAGTCAATTTGATAGGATTACATCCAGATGAAATGTGTATCTGCAAATCAAGCCCATCAAAACCGTGGAACCCTACCTTCATAAACGTTGCGATCAGTTGCTGCTTCCGGCGGCGAGCTTCTTCCTCCATGTCGGCCCGATGCTGGAGGTAACGAGCCCGCTCCTCTTCGGACATCTTAGCCAGTTTGTTTTTATTACCTCCTTTTTTCTTGCCCATTTTGCTCTATTTGTAAAGTTTCCAACGATCAGCACAGAATATTAATAACACCGTACGTACGGTTTAATTGTATGACCAAAGCAGACTGATTAAAGCAACGAGCCCTTTCGCATTTGTTCCTGAGTTCTTTCGAGTGTTTGATAACGCAAACAACAGTTGCCACGCTGGGCAAGTCGCTCCGGAAACAATATGATACGACAAAGTTTTGCTAGGGGATGTGCAATGGCTGATTGTAAACTACACTAAAGCTAGATGTTAGATCGATACAAGTCGAACGAATCCAGTTTAAAATTTGATATTTTATTTCAAAAAGTGCATTTTTGTCATGGCTGAAGCCATCGAAGAACTGTTCTCCGGTGATTCCGAAGATGACATCGAGGCAATTAAAAACAAAATTGAAAAAATTAAACTGGAAATCATGGCCTATGGCGAGGAAGAACACGATTCGTTCGATCCGGAAAGCTTGCAGAAGGTGGAATTCAACATTCAGATCAACCGGGTGACGTTGATTTTGCAGGAAATGTTAGAAACACTGGAAACGCTTTTCTGCCTGCCATTGATTTGTCGTGATCAGCAACTGATGGATACACACTTCAATGCTGATGAGCAGGATATTTTACGGGTTTTATGCAAATACATACGTTCGAAGAACGATGACGACAGTGTGGTACCGAGCGTGGTTAACGTACGATCTTAAAAAATATGAAGCTACGGTGAATGAACTTTTAAGTTTTTTTAGATGGAAGACTTCAAATTTCCCACCACTAAGTTCATCGAGCTAGTTGAAATGGTTTCCAACAAGGATCTACACAATTCGATTGCCGGAAATTTAAAAAATGTGAGTATGCCTAACAAAGCTTCATTTTTAAAGTATAATTATTCTCTGGGAGCTGCCTACCAGTTACCAGGAATGTACCGCAAGTTTCTTTCCAACATTCGCGAGTTTCGAAAGTTTACTATTACCAAAATGAAGATGACCGCCCAGAAAGAGCTGGCGAAGGAGAAAATATTGCACCGAATGTGGCAAACGAACCAACGCAACATCAAGGAAATCGCCCGCATCGAAGGGCTGCTGGAGGAAAAGGAAAGTTCCTTTCGAAAGGAAATCGAGGAAAAGCAAACCATTATCGAAAAGTATAGTGCGGAAATTAAACATCTGGAGGAGCAAAGTCGGCAGCAAATAAGTGAATATATGTAAGTCAATGACATGTAAAACTTTAATTTAAGGAGTTCATAAATGTAATCATTCAAGTGCCAATTCGGATCGAAAAATGTTTCACTACTTCGAGAGAAGTGATCAACGGCATGCCGACCTCAAGCAGGAAGCCATCCGAAGAATGAAACAGTATCAGAACAATCTCGAGGAAGATTTACGAGTGGAGAAGGAGAATCGTCTGAAGAAAGCTAAGTTGACCCAACAGTTGAAGTTGTTGCTCAATAAGTACGACAAAGATGCAGGTGAACGGACTAAGGAGCTTAATCAGCTGGACGAAATGCTGCTCGAACGGCAGGCTGATTTCGACGAATGGAAACGAACCGTTTTTGATCCACAGGAGAAAAAGTACTTGCGTCTTTTTCTTAAATTGAATGCTTTTCGGGTTAATATAGGATTAATTTTATAGATATTTCGATGCAATTGAGGAGAAACGATTGGATGAGCTTCGTGCCCAGCAGGAGCTGGTGCGAGCATTTATGCAAACTCGAGCAGCCAGAGTATTGCAGAGGGCCTGGCGTGCCGTTGCGGAACGCAAGCGCAAGATGCGTGGTCGTCGGGGAGGCCGCCGTGGAAAGGGCAAAAAGTAAATTTTTTCACATTCCTTAAACTCCTCTATTGGAAAAAATGTTGCACATTACAATCGAACGTTAATATCAATCACACAATCAAAAATAAACCCCGTCCCTGTAGCGATACGAATGAATAACATTGAGTGAGCAATCATTTATTTACAGGAAATAAATTGGATATTGTTGTGATAGTTTTTATCAGAATGCATATTTTGGCGGTTTGATAATATTTTGTAACTTAATATCCACTGTACTGATTAATCTCAATGAAATAAACGGTTTTAGTTTAAAAGTATTATTTGTTATATCATATTCAATTACATCAAAACGCATATACATATTTAGAACTAGCCCTACCCGCGCGTTTCTTCACGCGTCTACTTTACGTGAATAAGGTACCTTCTAAAGTTTTGTGTTCCACATATATATTACTGAGCCAAACTTGCAAGTATCCAACAAATTCCACCACATTCAAAACCATTCTGCACCATTGCTGATGTACTCAAAAAGAGATCAACGCCTCTTGTCTCGTCTGGGGCTCAGGCGACTGCATTTTACTGATCATTCCAAGTGAAAAAACTGACGTGCAGGGTAAGCAGTTTGTAATGTCTCACAATCTGGGACACAACTCACACGAGTACTCTGTTGTCAAAGCCGATGTTGGGCGGTTCGAGAGTTTGGTACCTGGGGAAGAAAAAAGCACCGCTGACGAGATGTTGAGCCATGCTAAATGACATGAAGGCTCCCGGTTTCGATAGCCCATTCAACATCGAGCTCAAGCACTTGCGCTACGGATCATTTACTTTTATAGCAAACTTGTTTAACAGGTGCTGGGAACTTGGCTACTTCCCTTTAATGTGCAAATTGGCCAAAGATATCTCAGTGCTGAAATCGACGAAAGATCTTGCTGTTTCCTAGAGCTATTGGCCTATCAGTTTGCTCTCTGCACTCTCTAAGCTGTTTGAGGAACAGTTTTGGTTCCGCAAGGGTAGGTCCACCATCCATCAACTCCATCGAGTTATCAACATAATCCAGCGAATCAAGTCGAGTCGGTATCCAAGACAACTGCAATGGCGCTCTTGGATCTTAAAAAAGCATTCGATAATGTGTGGGCGCAACGGACAGGTGTTCAAGCTGAATCGGTATAATTTTCCGATGTATCTTATCAAGGTCATCAGAAGCTATCTGTCTGATAAAGTATTCCGGGTATCTTTGAATAGCGTCTGTTTATAAACCTGCAAATCCTTGCAGGTGTGCTTCGAGGAACTATTCTGGGGTCCATTCTGTATAATATCTGATATACATCTGACATCCCTCCCCTCCTAGAGAGTGAGGTAGTACCTCAGTTTACGGACGACATAGCATTATAGCAATCATGATACGCGGGTCGCATCATTCGTGCCCTTACATGCCAGCTTCAGAGATGTCTGGATGCTCTGAGAGAGCATTTTACGAACTGGAAACTTGTGATCAATGCGACAAAACCAAGGCTATCCTTTTCCCACATTCGAAGTCTCCAAAGCTGGTTCTGATTGTGAACGTTAGAGTCCGGTTCGGTGACTCTATCATCCAGTGGTCCGATTAGGTCGATCAGCTCGGACTCACGCTAGACAGACAGCTGATCTTCAGGTCTTATATTAAGAAAATGATCAACAAATGTGGCATACATCCGGTCGTTGTACCCGTTGATATGCAGAATATCCGAGCTGACCCTCACGATTCCCATGGCTGTCTACAAACGAATCATCGACCCAGCGTTAGACTACCCGGTCCCGGTCTGGTCAGGCTGTGTTCGGACAAACAGACTTTCGAATTCGCCTGACGGAGTGGCGTATGTGTGTAAATCTATAGAGTACGGAAGGGAAAAAGTGCGATAGGGGTAAAAGTGCGATTCAATGCCTGAAGTTTTTGGAGCGTCGTAGTAGAATACGGAACCTGAAATTGAATAAAAAGAAAACTTATCCAATTTAATTCTACTATGTATATTTTATTCGCGACAGATACGTATTTCGCCCACGACTTGCAGGCTTCATCAATGTCTGTCTTCGAAAATAGTCGCGAATAAAATATACATAGGGTAAACGCACCATTAGTGGTGGTAGTACCAGTAGTGGTGGAAACTCGAATTATTCCATTATTTTTGCAGATTTTGGTACAAGTTAGATGCTTATCAAATAATACTGTTACTGGTAGTTCGATACTTACCAAACTTGTACCAAAATATGCAAAAATAATGGAATAATTCAAGTTTACACCACTACTGGTACTACCACCACTAATGGTGCGTCTACCCTAGTAGAATTAAATTGGATAAGTTTTTACCTTTGTTATACTATATAACAAAGGTTTAGAAATTGGTCGAAAAATTCGAAAATTCGAGTCAAAATTAATGCGAGGCCCGGAGGGCCGAATCACATATACCAATCGATAGAGCTCGACGAACTGAACAATATCTGTGTGTGTGCAGCTCATTTTCTATCGCCTGTTTCTCGAAGGTGGTTGAACCGATTTGACCGCTTTTACTTTTGTATAAAAGGTATTATTGCCTAGTATATCACTATTGAATTGCTTTTGTGGTCCGACGTTTCGCTTAAAAGTTATGAGCAAAAATGTGAAAACTACGTGATACGCGTTTCTTCGGAACTACGCAACCACTTTTAACGATCTTAGCACCAAACGAAAGCTCTTGCTGTTACTAAACTTTTTACCAAGTTTTTTTGAAAACGGACAAGTAGTTTAAAAGTTAGCCTTAAAAAACTTGTTTTGACCAGGTACAAATGATCGCCTATTTCTCAGAGATAGCTGAACCGATTTATGCGCTATTATTCTCATTTGAAAGGTAATATAGCCTAATAGATCACTATTGGTTTGTTTTTTTATTGGACGTTTAATTCAAAAGTTATGACCAATCGTATACAACACATGAAAATTTACAATAATTTTCGAAGATTTCATCTCAGATAAGGTACCCCGGGGCAAGTGGGAATACGGGGTAAGTAGGAACGCAGCTCATAAACCTCTTCAACCTCATTTTCTCCAACCGAATCTTTCTAGAAATGAAAGATAGAACTCAAACGCATGCATTAAAATTATAGTTTTTACTGGTACTGACTTTTTCGCGGTCAAACGTAAACTCTTTTTTTTATTAAAGCAGAGGAGCGTTTGGTGCGAAAAATGTTAGACTGAATACTGGGCAAGTTTTCGATCTGCAGCTAAAAATATATTGGGTTTAGTTCGTGGCACTGGGACTCCAACCCAGAATTTCTCGATTAGTACTCGAGTGCTTTACGCATTTAAGCTATACCACACCCATGTATTAATTAGTCTCAGATCTAGTTTTTGTCCTACCAGTCCATGCATTCCATTTTTCGCACACTTTCTGGTAGGTCTCTGCTTTCATCTATACCTATAAAGAAGGATTTCTGTCTGTCTGTCTGTCTGTCTGTCTGTCTGTCCTGTGTTCCTTATAGAATCAAAAACTACTGAACCAATCGGCGTGAAAATTTGCATGTAGAGGTTTTTGGGGCCAGGAAAGGTTTTAGTGATGGTTAGAGACCCCTCCCCCCACTAAGAGGGGGGGCTTCCATACAAATGAAACACAAATTTCTGCATAACTCGAGAACTAATCAAGCAAATAGAACCAAATTTGGCATGTGAAGGTTTTCGAGGGCAAGAAAATTTTCTATGTTGAATTAGGACCCCTCCTCACTTTAAGAGGGGGGGCTCCTGTACAAATGAAATACCAATTTCCTCATAACTCGAGAACTAATCAAGCAAATGGAACCAAATTTGGCATGCGTGTGTTTTTGAAGACAAAATTTTTTTCTATGATGAATTGGGACCCCTCCCCACTTTAAGAGGGGGGGGGGGCTCCTATACAAACGAAATACAAATTTCCTTATAACTCGAGAGCTAATCCAGCAAATGGAACCAAATTTGGCATGTGAAGGTTTTCGAGGGCAAGAAAATTTTCTACGGTGAATTAGGAACCCCCCCCCACTTTAAGAGGAGGGGCTCCTGTACAAATGAAATACAAATTTCCTCATAACTCGAGAACTAATCAAGCGAATTGAACCAAATTTGGCATGTGTGTGTTTTTGGAGACAATTTTTTTTTCAATGATGAATTGGGACCCCTCCCCACTTTAGGAGGGGGGGTCCTATACAAACGAAATACAAATTTCCTCATAACTCGAGAACTAATCCAGCAAATGGAACCAAATTTGGCATGTAGGTGTTTTTGGAGGCAAGAATGTTTTCTATGATGAATAAGAACCTCTCCCCACTTTAGGAGGGGGGGGCTCCTATACAAATGAAATACAAATTTCCTCATAACTCGAGAACTAATCAAGCAAATAGAACCAAATTCGGCATGTGGAGGTTTTTGGAGGCAAAAATATTTTCTACGGTGAATTAGGATCCTTCCACACTTCAAGAGGGGGGGCTTCTACACAAATGAAATACAAATTTCCTCATAATTCGAGAACTAATCAAGCAAATGGAACCATATTTGGCATGTGGGTGTTTTTGGAGGCAACCATTTTTCCCATGATGAATTAGGACTTCTTACCTTTTTAGGAGGGGGGGGGGCTTCCATTCAAACAAAATACAAATTTGCTCATAACTTTAGAACTAATCAAGCAAATGGAACCAAATTTGGCATGTGAGAGTTTTAGATGGCAGAATTTTTTTTCTGTGGTGTATTACAACCCCTTTCCCTTTTAAGAGGGTGGGCTCCCATACAAATGAAATACAAATTTCCTTATAATTTGAGTACTAATCAAGCAAATGGAACCAAATTTAGCATGTAGGAGATTTTTGAGTCTTGAATTTATTTTATGATAGTTAGAGACCTCTCACCCCTGTGGTAGGGGGATATGGACTCTCATACAAATAAAACAGAAATTTTTGCGAAACTCAAAAACTAATCCAACTTGAGAAATTTGAGACTCTTCCATAAAACATTAATCAATAACAAGACCACAAAAACTATCTATAGTAACACTAGATCATTCAGGACGAGCCGGTCGCGAGTGTTGCCGGTGACCCGCCGTCGGAGGTGCCGCCCACTGGGGGGCTTGCAAAACTCGAGAAGTGACAAAGATCATCCGAGATTCATGATTTATGTACAACACAGGTTAATTTGTGGCAATACGAAGTTTGTCGGGTCAGCTAGTAAAAAATAAAAATAAAAAAAAGAGTACGTTTGACCACGAAAAAGTCAGTACCAGTAAAAACAAAAAAAAAACACACCCGGTGTGGTTTAACCCTTTATAAGGCAGTGGCAACTATATTGCCACCAACAAAATTTTTTTATTTTGCTTCTATAATTATAATGATGTCATTATAGACACAAAACAAATATTTTTCGTTGGTGGCAATTTTATTGCTACGGCCTTATAAAGGGTTAACACCGTTGTGCCTCGACGACGGTGGGCACCAGACTGTTATGTCGAATTTGTTTATTCAATCCGGGTTGAAACTGGATGAATTTTATCTGTCAGATAGGAGCAAATGAACACAAAAAATTCATCCAGTTCCAATCCGGATTGAATAAACAAATTCGACATTAGCTTCTTTACAATGCAGCAAATAATAACCGTCACCGGGGGAGCGTATGTGTGCGAAAGATGGAATGCTTGGACTGGTAGGACAAAAACTAGATCTGAGACTAATTAATACATGGGTGTGGTATAGTTTAAATGCGTAAAGCACTCGAGTACTAATCGAGAAATACTTGGACCTGGACTTGGTCCATAATTGGACTTTGAATTTGAGCGTTATTTTCAATTTGCGTTGTAAGTCTGACGCACCTTTGTATAAATGATATTATGGTCGCAGGCTTTCGTGAAAGTACATGTTTTTCGGACAGTATAGGTAAACATAATGAGTGTATTAACAAGTTACACCCGAAAACTAATTTAATAATGTGACAAACGGCACTTCAGAGCACTCGCTGCAAGTGGGACCTATCTATCTATATATAGCGTGAGTATGTTTGTATGTTTGTATGTTCTTGTTCTACCATAACTCCAGAACGCCTTGACCGATCTCCACCAAACTTGGCACATATGTGCCTTGATATAAGAGAATCAGCACTGGGGGTTGACAAAAGGGGGGAGGCCACAACTCCGAAATGCCTGGACGGTTATTCATCAAACTTGGCACAATTGTTCCTTGGCATAAGAGAATCAGCACTGGGGGTTAACAAAAACGAGGGAGGGAGGTTTCCTGATAGGGTGGGGGAAGGGTCCCTAATAGGGGGGAGACCATAACTCCGAAATGCCTTGACCGTTCTTTATCAAACTTGGCACACATATTCCTTGACATCAGGGAATCAGAACTGAAGGGATTAACAAAAGAGGGGGGAGTAACAGGGGGAAGACTCCAAAATGTTTGGACGGTTCTTCCTTAAGGTGAAATGGTACGGAAGCCAACATAGCTGAATCGATAGCACCCATTTGCTCACATAGACGCCATTTTTCCGGCCATGTTGGGATTCAGTACCGTATCACCTTAAGTGACGGTAGGACAAAAGTGGGAGTTGATGACAGGAGGTTGCTGACAGGAAGGGGGGAGTAACGCTTACATGACTGTAACAATTTATCCGTACAACAGAAAAAATCAGAATACGAAACACTAAACGGCAATGCTCGCAGCTGTAGATTTGTCAAGTGTAATTATGCGCCGAATCAAAGTGACCCGTATAAAAAGTGTTCGACCATTAGTGCTAAGTGTTGCTGGCCGACTCTATTTGAGTCACAGGGGCAATCATTCAAACAATGTGGAGTTGATCTGAGAACACCATGTTTTTCCCATGGTCAACTTTATGTGGCATGCTCAAGAGTGAGCTCGGCCAATAATTTGTGCGTACTTACTTCTGGTGATAAAACTAAAAGCATTGTTTACAAACAATGTTGTTTGTCTTGAAGTGAGCTGAAAGGAATGACAGGTTTTTTGTATCCATGGTAGAAACACTGTTGCACTTTCTACTTTTTTTGAAAAGTACAATAACAAAACTATTCATTACCTATGGGTGGGGCCATTGTTAGCGGAAGGTGCAAATAGGCAAGGGGTCGGACACTCAGCACATTGTGCCGCGGCACTCCAGAGATATCAAGTTGCACACCTCCGGTTCAATTTTACGTATGAAATGGGAGCACTGCCAGTTGTCAAAATCATCTCGCACGGTTGCCAGATCTACCAGATTATAACCAATTTAGCAAATCTTGCAGTTCGGCACTTTTGGTACAGCATCGGCACAGTTCGGCTCGTCTCAAGTCGCCTAACATAAAAACGGCTCTGCCGAGTGACCGACCCCTTGCAAATAGGATAAATATCTTTGTTTTTATAGGGATTTCCGTAAAGAAAACTGGTGTGCAGGTGGCTGGGTAGACAAAAGAGGGGGAGCTGACAAATGGGGAGGAACGTCCAAAAGAGAAACAGCCGTTATATTTTTGCATTATAAGCATTTCGGTTACAATAACTGATGTACAAGTGGTTGTGAGACAAAGGTGCCCCGAGTAAGATCGGGTACTCAGCTAGTGTTAAATAAAGGTGTAGGTGATCAAATGTTTTGGAAAAATGCGGAAGGAGAGAGTAATGCAAAATTGAACAAAATAAACTTAAGTTAGTTATTCGGAAGCTTTTCTCTTATTAATTGCGTCACATAATTTTAAGTCTACATTCATTTTCGAATCGGAAATAGGTGAATTTTTTTTGTTAACTTAACTTGTTAGAAGGCGTTTGTTGTAACCAACATGGCGTTTATTGCAGACGAAGTACAGTTTAATTGTTCTGTAAACATGACTGAGATGGATTTAAAAGAACTATAACTTTTGAGAATACAAACAGATACAGTCAATTGGCACTTGATTTTACAGGTTTTTTGTTGTATTTTTAAATAGGAGTTGTTTGATCTGCCACCTTGGGAAATATTTATGCTCAAAAAAGTACTATTTTTCACCAAAAAAGCTCAAAATTTGCGAAACTTTAGAAAATAACATATAATAATGTTCTACAGAAACGTTGATTTTAATAAGATAAAAAACTTTCTAGAACACTATGAACAGGTAAAAATTGACCAGAATAAGTCAGGGTTGAAAAACTGTTTTAAAGGGTTTTTCCACGAATAACGCTTCATAGATAATTTCCATGAAGAGATACAAGTATGGTGTGCTCACACGATCACGTATTTCACTGTTTGGACCACTGTGCAGTGGGGTAAAAGTGCGATTCGGTACTTGATCAGAAAATGAAGAATTTATTTTGCATAACACATTTAATTACTTCTGATGGTTTATAACTGATTGTGCAGATATTGAGTTATTGCATCTACATAAATCAACATATTTTATCGCTGTGCTTCAACTTCAAACATCGCACTTATGTCCCGCCCTACTCTACACTTTTATTTCTGTCTTTTGCACTCCTTTACAAGTACCTATTCTTGCTTTAATTGTGGCATGATTTTAAAGCTGGCAACACCGTAACTCCGTTTACGCGGAATTCTATGAAGTGATTTTCTGCCCAGTATTTTTAAAGCAAGTAGATTTTATAACGGAAAGGCATGAAATTTGCGAGGCTGCTAAAATCAATGGCTTCGATAATAAACTCGTCGATAAAATCATTTGTCTGCATGAGTGCAAAATATATAGAGAAAATGCTACTACCTTGCAGCCACAGAATGATGGTGTACAAAAGATCGGTATGCCGCCCTACCCGAAAGCCACACTCAAAACATTCGTCATTTCCTTTTCACGTGAAAAATCACGAGAACTTCTCTATAGGAAGTTACGCGATTTTCAATTGATTGTTACTGGAAAAAATAATAAAATCTATCTGATTTTCACGTAAACGCAATAGTATGCGTGCATTAGTATGAAGCAAATGGAATGAGAATAGATGTTCGTTACGCTAAAATCCAAAAGTGCTGAAAATTCTGTTCATGAAAATATACCCGTTGTGTTCAAATTGGCAAAAAGAATACAGTGAATACATTTCTATGAACAGAATCCCGCTTTTGGGCTCAAAAACTGCTTTCGAGATTGGGCTCTCCGACGAAAAGTTTCTTTCTAAACCTAATATTTCCGGAGATATAAGCAAAAGAAAAAAAGAGGTTTTGACAAAATCGGGTATTTTTCCTTAAAAATGGAGGCGCTCCCATTAATCGAAGGAATGTTCGATCCGTACCAAATTTTGGATTTTTACTTTCTGGCCGAAAACGAATAATCTGGCAAAATTTGGTTCAAATCCGTGAAGCTCGATTACACGTTTGAACTTTTTCTCGGACACTTGGCATGGAATGACCCATATATATTCTACACACACTAACACAGCCTTTAATCGTCATTCCCTAACAATGACTTACAATCAAACGGTTAATTCCTGTGATCATCAATGGAAAGTTACCGGGTCCGCCATTTGTAATTGACGTAAAGCACAAGCATCAAGCAATTAAACTGCAACAAATTGAAATACTAGTACTGAATCCGTTTAGAACTTAATTTTCTCTTTGTACGGAATATTTTGAATTTAAAATACGAATTGCTTAGCGGATTAGAAATTAGAAATTGTGACGTTAGTTTCGTGTACATTAAAATAGTCAAATTATGTTAATATCATGTCTTAACATGACCATGCATCAGCAAAGCTCTTCGTGCTGCGTCCCGTTCAAGTGACCGAGATTCACATAGTGCTGTAAATCGCATTGTACATTTGAAACTTGAAATAAAAATTTAGACTATCGAATCGAATCAATAGATACTGCATGTACGAAACTTTTTCTAAACGACATGAGCGTCAATTTCGAATTACACGAGCAACAACTAAGGAAATTGATTATTACAACTAATGCAGATAAATGATACATGTTTTTGCTTAAATTTATATAAATTTATTCAATATTATGTTGCTTTTATGTTTACATATAGAGTGAATTGAAAATCATAGATTGAAGCTATTTTTAAGATCTTCTTTCACCAAATATGATAGATAGGATTCTAAAACTATTCATTAACACTACCAGACAGTATCGATATGAGTAGCTTCCAATATTATGAAATTTCGTAAGCAGGATAAATCTAAGAGGCAGGTTTTCGAGGAACTTGACGATATGTACATACACTTCCTTAGATTGTATTTAATTCTAACCAGTCCGCACATCACATAATTAAAAATAAGAACCGTAAAACGATCGAGAAAAATCTCAAATCTAACTCTTCTTCCGAATGCTTGCTGGTCCTGAAAAGGACCTTTGTTTGGGTGGGTTGGTAACACAAAATACGTTCGATGATCAATTTAAGCGCGTTCTCCACGGATACGACGAGCCAATTGAATATCCTTGGGCATAATCGTGACGCGTTTCGCGTGGATAGCGCACAGATTGGTATCCTCAAACAGTCCGACCAGGTAAGCTTCGCTTGCTTCCTGCAGCGCAGCAATGGCGGCACTCTGGAAGCGCAGATCGGTTTTGAAATCCTGAGCGATCTCACGCACCAGACGCTGGAAGGGCAGCTTGCGGATCAACAGTTCCGTTGATTTCTGGTAACGACGAATCTCACGCAGTGCGACCGTACCCGGGCGGTAACGATGCGGCTTCTTGACGCCTCCGGTCGAGGGTGCACTCTTACGAGCGGCCTTTGTGGCCAACTGCTTACGAGGAGCCTTTCCTCCGGTCGACTTACGAGCGGTCTGCTTGGTACGAGCCATTCTATCACGATAATTACTTTTGGTTTTCAACTAGCCTTCTGAATGTCCTGACTGACTGACGCTTACTGATGCTGAACACAGACAAACCAGTTTGTTTTATACCCGCCTGGAATGGCGGGAAATTGTTGATCCTCTTAATTTCAAGTCCGTTGTGCGTACCGTACGCGTACCGCGTGCGGATATTACACATACATGCACAGCCGGTGCATCCCTGCCTGCATTGTGTATGGTTTTCCTTCCTGTCTGCTGCAGAGTTGCCATTACGTAGCGTTTAACTTGGTATCGAATGTATATGTGTAATTTATAGGTAGCTACTTTACCAAGCAAATATTACCTAATGTATTTCAAATCACTGTTTATCATTTTGAATAACTTTAAATGTTTTTTTTTAATGTAAAACACATTATATACATAGATCAGTCAGGATGTAAACTGAAATCTAAAATTTGACTGGAATTTAAGTTTCAAACCTGCATCACTGATTTTTGAGATTTTAAAATTAGTTTTTACTCAAAATCAATGTTTTATTCGTGAAAATAAATACATTGTGTTCTGATAGACTGTTCTGATAGGTAAAAATGAAGTGACAACAGTTTTCTAAATATTATTATTAATCTTTAGCTAAAATTATTAAATATTAGCTAAACTGCTTTTCAAATTCCAAAAATCAATGACACATGTTTGTGTCTTAAATTTCAATGCAATTTTGAATCTTCGATATCGAGCAAATATACAAAATAACCTTGAAATATTCATTGAACAGATACTACATACAGCCATATTGCTCCTAATACATTTTCAAATCGCCCTTTTCTTCTTGGAACGAAAAACATTTATCAGCCGAAAACTTGTATCAAGAAAGCATTTTACTATCATCAGAATCAGCTGCAGACGGTTTATACATAAATGTAATGTTTTAACCCTAATCCGGAAGACATCATCTCAGTCAGGTAGAAAAAATTAAATCCCAAACTGAAAAAGCCTACCCTTCCGTTCCGGCAGTTGGCATTTTGGCAACTCTGACCACATGTGAAGCCGGTCGGTCGGTCCAGTAAAGCCCATCTTCCCCCTTCGTTTTTAAGTGCAAATGTTTGCAATGCACCGTTTTTCGTTATTCTATATCCTTCTTAAGGAACAGTGGCATGAGGGTTGATTTTAAAAGTAAATGGGGGAATCGAAAACCAAACATGCAAACATGCAGTTAATTTCTTACATTTTTTCGGCAACTGTACCATTTCTGTATGTGTGCTAGGTGATTGTGTGCGACTCGTTATTTGACCTTGAGTATTCGACGCTAATGACGATGAATAATGTTAGAATCTGGAATTTATCTACTAAAATACTGCGTCATCAATGATTTCAAGAGATCGATTTCAGTTTCGGTTTTCATTTTATTTTCGAACTAATGCTAGGTATTTGACTTACTGATCTTTTTCCGGTGAAAACATTAGTAAAACAACTAAAACATGTGTGGCGTTATTGTCTATTTTCTTTTCTACATTCATCATCAGACCTAAAAAGCATGTCAAAGCTGTGGCGTCGAACGAAAATAACGTAATTAAGGAGAAATGAGTCGTCACTGATTTTGTAAATTTTAAAAGCAGTTCTTTTGTTTGAAACAAAAATTCTTTCATGAAAATATATTCCCTGTGTTCAGATTGGCAAGAATAAAGCAGTGATTACATTTCTAAAAACAAAGCCCCTGTTTGGGCCCATAAACTGCTTCCGAAATTGGGCTTTCCGACAAAAGTGATAATGACTGCTCATTCTCATTTCTCCTTAAGAGAAATGTTTATTGCCATTTAATTCTATTATAACTACTATTTATTAGCAGGTTGTGTCATTACGTACACAAATTTATACAGCATAAAGGTTTCTAACCCGTTTAGAAAATTTATTGCTCAAAAATCGTCGGAACGACACCATTTATGCTTCGAAATAGCGAATCAATCTGATCTATAAATCTATGAAACATCATATTACGAAGTTTCTTAGTTGATAGAGTTACAGAACTTTATTTTTAAGATTTGGCCAAATTTCCAGTGCACACTTCTTCAGCGTGACGGTGCAGTTTGCCTATGGCCTTGCCACGATTGGCAGTTAAAGAATGTGTCTTTTTGCACTCGACTACCTACTGTGAACTCAAGTCTTCGAACATTTTTGGAATATTAATTGAATAGGAAATAAATTGAATTTTGTCAGATCCGACATCAAATATTGCTAATTATTTTTTCCTCAGAACTAGTGTTTATTCTGTTTTTAATAAGATATCAGACTGTCGGTGCTTTTGATTTTATAAAATACAGCAAAATTTTTGAAACTGACAAAGAAATGGTGTTCATCAAGCAGTGTGGATGAAACGACACCTAATTTGGTCAATTAATTTACTCGAAAACTATTTACTGAACCGATTTGTGAGCAGCCACTAGCAAATGAAAAGTGATAACGTTCAATACGTCGTTATATTATTTATGGCTGGAATCAGTTAACAAATCTCGAAGTTATGGGCAGACCTCGGAATACGAAACCGTAAATACAGAATATAAGAACTCAATGACAAGCATAATTATGGACCTAGGCCTTTGAAAACTAGGACCGGAAAAGTTCCGTAAACTTCCGAGAAAGTTGCCAGTTTTCTGATTTGTTGTTTGGATGATAACCATAAATACGGTACCTACGTGTACGGTAACCATAATGACATCTAACGTCTTTATAAATGGCTGTAAACGAATTCAAGACGATTCAGGGCGAGACTGTGGGTGTTGCCGTCGACCTGCAAGTATACCTGTCTTACCTACATATACTATAGATAACAGAGGCGACCAGGCACTTTTTTCAATATTTATTTATAATGGTACTCTCCGCTTTGTTTCAAAATGTAGCGGTTTTTGAGTACCGTGTCGCCATTGAATCTATAGTCTCATCCCGTTCAAAGGGTGCCGGACTTCCCCCGTGGCATACGTTTTTTAAGAAAGCAATTTTAATACAACATTTAGTCCTGTAATTTTTATTTTACTCATACCTCACTGATGACAAACAATACCATGTACCCCCGCTGCACTATGGTCCAGAAAGCGTTTTTAGACGGACAAAAATGATTTCGCCTAAACGGAATATTCTAGCTCAATGAATTGTTCGGCAACTTTTTGAATAAAAATATGATGCATCTTTTGAAGGGGTCGTCCAATGTTCAGATGATACCATAACAACAATTCAAGTAATAAATTTTTAAATAAGTTTGTTTTCCATTTTTTAGTTTCAAAACATTAAAGATAGATCAATTTCACATAACTTTTCTAAACATTTCAAATTTCTAACTCTTACGTATTTTCAGCAGTGGACGTTTGTTTATGGACGACCCGTAAAATCATATTTCCTCTTATAACTCATTTATCTCAAGGGGTATCTCAATATGATGTTCTACAAAACATTTTACACATAAGAGAAAAATATTTTTGCGGAGGACCATTTTGCTTTATCTTTATGAGTTTTTTTTTTCCATGTGTGGACTCATTACTGCGACCAGTATAGTTGATCTATTGTAATATCGCCCGGGTGTTTGCTGTATGACCTGCACTGCATTTCTTTTTGCTATAATCGCTATTGAGTGAGCGATATGCTTATTAAATTTTATGCGTGCTTGCGTGTATTGGGGTTTACCCTTCCTTCAAAGCTTAATCTACTTTACCCACTTATTCCTCGCTGCCAGCACTATCCCATATTATAGCCGTCCCTGGCGAGGACTCATTCGTATCTCTGACCAGTACACTTAACTATAGGAGGGACATTTGCACTGTTAAGAGGCTTCAGAGGGTAAATATAGAATTCAGCACGAAGGAAGGGTAAATGGAGGGGCCTGAGAATAAACCCATGCTAAAGTCACTTGACATCGAGAATGGCTTAATTCTACTAAGATTCGAACCCATGAGTTAATAAGATATAGCCGATTTCAGATTTTTAATTTTTTAACAGGCCAAATTTACTAAAGCATAACTCGAAAAGTTGCAAACGAATGTTGATGAAACTTTGGCGATTTAATATACATATATGCATAAAGTTTTTAGCAAAAAATGGTGAAGGTGTTATTTTTTTAAATATTTTTTTTTTAAATTTTTATGTTAAATTAATCTGTCTTTAATGTTTTGAATGTTTTTTTGTGTTGGCGATCTCTACGGGGGGTTGCCCCCCCCAGCAGCGGCCGGCGCTTCCTACAGACAGACAGACAGACAGACAGACAGACAGACAGACAGACAGACAGACAGACAGACAGACAGACAGACAGACAGACAGACAGACAGACAGACAGACAGACAGACAGACAGACAGACAGACAGACAGACAGACAGACAGACAGACAGACAGACAGACAGACAGACAGACAGACAGACAGACAGACAGACAGACAGACAGACAGACAGACAGACAGACAGACAGACAGACAGACAGACAGACAGACAGACAGACAGACAGACAGACAGACAGACAGACAGACAGACAGACAGACAGACAGACAGACAGACAGACAGACAGACAGACAGACAGACAGACAGACAGACAGACAGACAGACAGACAGACAGACAGACAGACAGACAGACAGACAGACAGACAGACAGACAGACAGACAGACAGACAGACAGACAGACAGACAGACAGACAGACAGACAGACAGACAGACAGACAGACAGACAGACAGACAGACAGACAGACAGACAGACAGACAGACAGACAGACAGACAGACAGACAGACAGACAGACAGACAGACAGACAGACAGACAGACAGACAGACAGACAGACAGACAGACAGACAGACAGACAGACAGACAGACAGACAGACAGACAGACAGACAGACAGACAGACAGACAGACAGACAGACAGACAGACAGACAGACAGACAGACAGACAGACAGACAGACAGACAGACAGACAGACAGACAGACAGACAGACAGACAGACAGACAGACAGACAGACAGACAGACAGACAGACAGACAGACAGACAGACAGACAGACAGACAGACAGACAGACAGACAGACAGACAGACAGACAGACAGACAGACAGACAGACAGACAGACAGACAGACAGACAGACAGACAGACAGACAGACAGACAGACAGACAGACAGACAGACAGACAGACAGACAGACAGACAGACAGACAGACAGACAGACAGACAGACAGACAGACAGACAGACAGACAGACAGACAGACAGACAGACAGACAGACAGACAGACAGACAGACAGACAGACAGACAGACAGACAGACAGACAGACAGACAGACAGACAGACAGACAGACAGACAGACAGACAGACAGACAGACAGACAGACAGACAGACAGACAGACAGACAGACAGACAGACAGACAGACAGACAGACAGACAGACAGACAGACAGACAGACAGACAGACAGACAGACAGACAGACAGACAGACAGACAGACAGACAGACAGACAGACAGACAGACAGACAGACAGACAGACAGACAGACAGACAGACAGACAGACAGACAGACAGACAGACAGACAGACAGACAGACAGACAGACAGACAGACAGACAGACAGACAGACAGACAGACAGACAGACAGACAGACAGACAGACAGACAGACAGACAGACAGACAGACAGACAGACAGACAGACAGACAGACAGACAGACAGACAGACAGACAGACAGACAGACAGACAGACAGACAGACAGACAGACAGACAGACAGACAGACAGACAGACAGACAGACAGACAGACAGACAGACAGACAGACAGACAGACAGACAGACAGACAGACAGACAGACAGACAGACAGACAGACAGACAGACAGACAGACAGACAGACAGACAGACAGACAGACAGACAGACAGACAGACAGACAGACAGACAGACAGACAGACAGACAGACAGACAGACAGACAGACAGACAGACAGACAGACAGACAGACAGACAGACAGACAGACAGACAGACAGACAGACAGACAGACAGACAGACAGACAGACAGACAGACAGACAGACAGACAGACAGACAGACAGACAGACAGACAGACAGACAGACAGACAGACAGACAGACAGACAGACAGACAGACAGACAGACAGACAGACAGACAGACAGACAGACAGACAGACAGACAGACAGACAGACAGACAGACAGACAGACAGACAGACAGACAGACAGACAGACAGACAGACAGACAGACAGACAGACAGACAGACAGACAGACAGACAGACAGACAGACAGACAGACAGACAGACAGACAGACAGACAGACAGACAGACAGACAGACAGACAGACAGACAGACAGACAGACAGACAGACAGACAGACAGACAGACAGACAGACAGACAGACAGACAGACAGACAGACAGACAGACAGACAGACAGACAGACAGACAGACAGACAGACAGACAGACAGACAGACAGACAGACAGACAGACAGACAGACAGACAGACAGACAGACAGACAGACAGACAGACAGACAGACAGACAGACAGACAGACAGACAGACAGACAGACAGACAGACAGACAGACAGACAGACAGACAGACAGACAGACAGACAGACAGACAGACAGACAGACAGACAGACAGACAGACAGACAGACAGACAGACAGACAGACAGACAGACAGACAGACAGACAGACAGACAGACAGACAGACAGACAGACAGACAGACAGACAGACAGACAGACAGACAGACAGACAGACAGACAGACAGACAGACAGACAGACAGACAGACAGACAGACAGACAGACAGACAGACAGACAGACAGACAGACAGACAGACAGACAGACAGACAGACAGACAGACAGACAGACAGACAGACAGACAGACAGACAGACAGACAGACAGACAGACAGACAGACAGACAGACAGACAGACAGACAGACAGACAGACAGACAGACAGACAGACAGACAGACAGACAGACAGACAGACAGACAGACAGACAGACAGACAGACAGACAGACAGACAGACAGACAGACAGACAGACAGACAGACAGACAGACAGACAGACAGACAGACAGACAGACAGACAGACAGACAGACAGACAGACAGACAGACAGACAGACAGACAGACAGACAGACAGACAGACAGACAGACAGACAGACAGACAGACAGACAGACAGACAGACAGACAGACAGACAGACAGACAGACAGACAGACAGACAGACAGACAGACAGACAGACAGACAGACAGACAGACAGACAGACAGACAGACAGACAGACAGACAGACAGACAGACAGACAGACAGACAGACAGACAGACAGACAGACAGACAGACAGACAGACAGACAGACAGACAGACAGACAGACAGACAGACAGACAGACAGACAGACAGACAGACAGACAGACAGACAGACAGACAGACAGACAGACAGACAGACAGACAGACAGACAGACAGACAGACAGACAGACAGACAGACAGACAGACAGACAGACAGACAGACAGACAGACAGACAGACAGACAGACAGACAGACAGACAGACAGACAGACAGACAGACAGACAGACAGACAGACAGACAGACAGACAGACAGACAGACAGACAGACAGACAGACAGACAGACAGACAGACAGACAGACAGACAGACAGACAGACAGACAGACAGACAGACAGACAGACAGACAGACACACCCCTCCCCACTTCCCCACATTTTTTTAAGGCAGGACCGACCGGCCAGTTTTTGTAATTTTCAGACTTGGCAACCTTATGACTTCAGCAGGATCTTCATCTTAGAAGCATCATCGTCACTTCTTGGGCTGCTCGTGAACCTATTCTCTCATATCTTAAATTTCGTCACTATATCATGTATTTTAAGGTGAAAATCGTTAACTGAAGTCGGTAATAAGCCTCACTAGTGCTAACCTTTGGTAACCAGCGGAAACGTTGCAAATGATATGAAACAAAATGTAGGGTTTTTTTCTAATTCCCGTCGTAATAACGAAAGCCATTCTAATTTTCATCATTTGTTGGATGGATTTAATGAATACTCAAAAAGTTCTTGTGCTGATTTGACTAAAACACACTTACCTTCCGATCCGTGAGCTTTGAAATCACTGAAAAGCGACTTTTAAAGCGTATTATTGAAATTACGCAACTGACTTTATTTCTAAAATACGTCGTACCTAGGGATGCTTTACCGGTTTTACCGAAACCGGTTTTACCGGTATTACCGTGTTATTTTTCAATACCGAAATACCGGTTTTTACGTGATCAAAAACCGGTATTTCCGGTATTTTTTTACATGGTAAATTTAATGAAAAAATAACTCAAGAAGCTTCCATTGCCGTTCAGATTGTTAACGTATGGCGCGAATTCAATTCAAAGATTCGAGGTTCTGAAAATAACAGCTTAATTATATAATTTTAACAAACGGAAAATATTTATCTAAATCTAAAGATAGTGACTTTAAGAATTAAGAATACAATTAAGAATATTGCGCAACAGTAAGAATGTGCAATACACATTGTAGCTCTTCTTAAAATCTTCAGTGAAAAATTACGGATTGCTTTAAAAAATGCTATAGCATATCACAAAAGAGGAGTTCGGTTATTGACTCGTTGTTGGCAATCCTCAACGGATAGACAGTATGACTGTTTTCTGAAACCACTATCAAAGATTGCATCGCTGTGAGCGTAGACTGACTTGTAAGAACCATTCATACTGCGAGCCGCGTGAAACGAGCTTTGTAATGCAGTTTTTTCCGACCATGTTCAGTTCCTGATCAATTATTTATTCTCCGCCTTAAAATGCGTGTCTCAAAATTCACTAATGCTCTATGTCACTCAAAATAATTCGAAAAGCCTGTAAATATTTCAATTACCCGGCACCACGTATCACAGATGTTTCCGCAAGAACAGGGCTTTAATAAAATTAGTAGGAAAATAAGCTGTCAATTTGGACCACAAGACCATATAGTTTGGTATTACTCAAATTGTATGCAGTTTCCCAGTAAAGCCTGTCTCGTTTTATAGTTCACGATAAACACTTTTTCCATACTTATTCCTTTTTAAGAGAGCTAGTCAATTAGCTGTTCCAAGAAATTGAGTACCATTGATTAATGGAAACATTTTCTACAAATTTTACAATTTTTTAATTTATTTTTCTAGTATTGGCTTTTACCGGTTTTTTACCGGTTTTACCGGTATTGAATTTATCAATACCGAAAAACCGGTTTTCGAAATACCCCCTCGGTATTGGCATCTCTAGTCGTACCGTTTTAAAATCCGCCCATTAAAATTTTTCATCGTCCGAACTAAAAATCACAACAATGTTTACGAAGCTAACGCGCATGTATTTGTGTATGACGGCATGACAAATGTTATTCTACAAAATTTCTGCAGGTCGCAAGCTTTCCTAGCTGTAGAATAACAACAATGCCTTGCGTGAGTTATTTTCATTTATGAATGACGGAAATTAAAACGATTAGTCGACATTGTCTTCTTCGTCGCACGAAAAACGTAGGGAATTTGGTTGGTAGGACTTCTTTAATGATAAAAAGCATTTAAATAGATCTCAGCTCACTTTGTTTGATCTCATGTGATTGACAACAAATTAAAATATTAGGGAATAACTAGTTTTGCATCCTGTGTCATAAAAATGCTGACATTTTTAATAATTTGTGTTGGTTTGGACGGGAATAGGCAATTCCCCCATCTAATATATGGGTGTGGTATAGTTTAAATGCGTAAAGCACTCGAGTACTAATCGAGAAACTCTGGGTTGGAGTCCCAGTGCCACGCTAAGCCCAATATTTTTAGCCGCAGATCGAAACTTGCCCAGTATTCAGTCTAACATTTTTCGCACCAAACGCTCCTCTGCTTTAATAAAAAAAAAGTAAATAAATTAATTAATTAATTAGAAAGAAAATTCTGTAACAAGCATTAAATATACTGTTTAAACAAATGGTTTTCTGCATAATAACTTGGCCTCCCTCGAGAGGCGAAAACTTCTCTAATAAAAAAATGGCTTGACCCCCCCCCCCCCCCGAACGAAAATCCTGGCTACATCACTGATTAGAACTGGAACCGACTTTAGTAACTCTGATAGATAATGTAGTAACTTTGATAAAGTATTACTGTTCGAGTCTCCTACGATGAATTACTGTAAAAAGTCTCGAAGTTCTGGCGACGCTGCTCCAAATTAATGTTATTAGAACATTTGAGCCGACATTCGCAATCGAACTTACAACCTGTTTTTGCCGTAACAATACGGCATAAAGTGTTCATGTACGCCCTGGCAGAATTCCTCTTTGGTTCTTTTTCCACAAGTCAGGCTCTGGATATTTACGTTTCCTGGGACGCTCCAAAGAAAATTCCTTGGCCACCTAATTACTCTCCGATTCTATAATGCTGCTCCAATTGTTGAATTCAATATTATATTAAACTGTTATAGTTTACTTCAGGTATCAGCATCTGTGGCTCGAGCAGCATGTTCCTCACAATCGTTATACCTAGTTTACTTATGTTGACTAAATATATCAGGACTCACGTTGCTTCCGGTATCATATTTTCCAAGATCCAGATTCTCCAGCATCATGTTCTACTTCTTCTTTGGTAGAACTGATTTCTTCAAGGGGATCTTTGACTTCCGAGTTAGAGTCACTGCTATATTCTGAAAGTATTTTTATTTTATTGTAACTGTAACTTCTAGTTATTTAATTATTTATTTGTTTATTCAATACTTGTAGAGCACGATACAACCTTATAATTTACTGCATTCGGATAAGATGAAGCCCAAATTCCAATTATATACTTTCAAATACTACAAAATCATCTAATTCATTCTGTTGAACCAATCCCTGCATTCTCTCTGAAATGTATTCGAATTTTGCATGCGTTTAATATCATCAGGTAGGTAGCTGATTCCAAATGACAATACCACGAGCGAAAAAAGAATTTCCATAATTAGAGGTAGTATGAACGGGCAAAATGAAGTTTGAAATCTGATTAAAGTAAAACGTAACTAAAAAACTCAGGATACAATTGTTTCTAAATTTGCAACTTGGCCCGGTCTGAACTAACACCGACCAGTTTTTGTCCGCGACATTCATAACAGAGTAATGTTCGACGTTCCCAAGTATCCAATGACTTCTTGACAATTTCGGATGACTAATCAAAAGCATCAAAACCGAGCTCCCAGATATAATATGCACTATATTTGACTGGATTTAACTTCCCCAACAATAAACATTTAACCAAGATATTAAACTGTCGGTTTTTGTATTTTCTGCCTAATTGTATGTATGTAGGTATGTACTTGTTGTTCACATTCTTCCTAGAGCGCGAGTATTCCCGAGTTACTGTGAATTACTGTGTGCCAGGTTCATCGGCGTAAGGGTTCGGGTACAGCAATGAACCGATTTCCGATTATTTCTACTGATTAGAGAGATGATAGTTGTGTGACTGATTTTACATTATCCATAGATATTCACATGTTTTTCTCACAGACTGAGTAGCTGTTGTTTGCTTCAAGTTGTTTGTGGTTTGTGTAAATTGTTGCATGCCATTAGACTAAGTGTTACGAATGTTTGTTAGTTTTGTTTTTATCAAGGCGTTACCAAATTCTTTCTAGTTTGTATCAGTTTTTTTAGTTTTATTTTTTTTCTGACGGTGTGTAGTGTGTTGTTACTGTTAAATTTTCCTATTATTTCATATCTCTGCGTTCAAATGTTAACTTGTTTCCGTAGAAAAACTAAACTATTTCTGAGTAGAAAAGCATCCAGTCGAAGTTGAAAGGTAGAAATGAAACAGTTCTGAACAAGACAAAAGCTTACAATTTGTATAATTGATTTGATTTAGATTTTTGATACAAAAATAATACTTTTTATCTTGATATTTTTTATAGTTGTTGCCCTTACTCCTTTCAACACTGCAGTTTACCGTTATCGCTTAGCTAACACGTTATTATAATAATAAATACTTTTTCACGTTACACGACGCAAAATAAATATTATGAATTATCTTCCACTATAAATATACCCTGGCGCTTGCACATCAAACATTTTGTATTTTAATCTGTTCTGACAAATACGTATGTATAAATAAGAGTGCTTTCTCCATTTTTTTCTGCAACTTTATACACACATTTACACAAAAATACTTACGCATATTGTTAATGTTACTTAATTCCTGGAGTAAAAGTAGCTGACAGCTGTTCCATCGAATGGGTGGTCGACGACTCACCGGAATCATCACAGCAGCAGGCCCAGGTGCGGTGGCTGCTGATGTTTCCGGCTGGATTGATGCTGCTGCTGCCGTCGACGCTTTCGCTTTAGCACACGGAAAAATAGTTTCCGCAGCAAAAATCGGGTCGGAACTCTCAATTCCCATCCGGTTTGGGCAGATTGGTGTCGTAGGCTCTGATAACGTCGGTTTGCGTCACGCTTCCACCTTCCTCCTGGGAGAAAGCGAAGCCATCTGATGGGGCGTAATGACAGTTGCGAATGTGTGGGGAAAAACAATTTTGATTAGTGATCCATTGGTTTAAAAACTATTTACAGAATTTACAGAGCAATTTGAGTGACATTCCAACCAGGAATGTTACCTTGGTTCGAATTTTAGTACTGAAGAGCCACGAATGATTTTATGTGCAGAAAAAATGGTGAATGTTAATGTTTTGCTGGTTATAGACCACTGACGCAGGTAACTTTCTTTTCAAAAAAAAAGTTTTTTAACGTTTCAAAACTGTGCAAAAGACTAGCTTCTGTCCCTCTTATAGATAATGTATTCAGTTTTGCATTCTTCACCGACGAAACACAATAATCATGTGAGAACTGAATTTTAACATTATCAATCTGAATCTTGTGTCCTGCACTAACGTATGGCGTCATATGGTTCCATTTGTAGCATGGAATGATACAGCTTTTCCAATGCTCAAAGATACGAAAATAAAGATAAATTACACGTATAATTATCGGCACCAGCGTATTCCTATTATAACCGAGAAGCACGAAACACTGATTTATTGATTGCTTTGTAGTAAGGACATATTGTACTTACGTAGGTTAGTCAGAATTTTACTTCCTGCTTTTTTACCAGGTCGTTGTCCTGAACAAAATTTTATTTGATATTCAAGTGTTGTGTAATACAATTTATGTGTAAGCGACACGCACGCAAAAGAATTCCTACTGTAGGAGTGGTAACGTTAAATTGTAGATTTCTGATACTCTATTTTCATTGGTGGAACTAAAAGAGGATACACAGAGTCACACACACACACACACACACACACACACACACACACACACACACACACACACACACACACACACACACAACTGAGACACAAGAGTCTAGAGGCTTGAACGCCCCACACGCAGATCAAGCAGAAGGAGGCACGCATTAAATCCGCTATGTCCGCAACTGAACTCGAAGCAGAAGCTTGGACTGCTGAAAACGTACTAAGCGAAGTCAAGAAGAAGATAGCAATCGAAGTACCGAGTGGATATCCAGACTTCAAATCACGTTAAAGAAGGAGGAGGAAAAAGATCCGGACAAAGAATGTTCCGGTGCAATTTGGAAAGCCAGAAAGACAGGAAGAGGCTAAATGGAGTGAAAAAGAAAGGAGAACATAAGACGCATAGGTCAGGGCGGGAGAGGAGTAAAAATGAGAGTGATAGCCCAAGTTGTCGAATGGAACGGCAACGTTTCGTACGCAACGATCCTCTAAAAGAGTGGTTGCGAACCCCCCTTGGGGTGATACTGCTCTAAAATATACGAGAAGGCTCGGAGTTGAAGGAACTAGGCAAAAAGTGATGAGAATCTTGCAAGCTCAGGTTAAAAAAACATTCCAACTTTTTTTAAATAAAAATACTTTTAATATTTTCAGTCAAATTATAGAAAAACTGATTTTAAGCAACTTTATTGAAGACAGAGCAAAGCTCCATCTCTGATACTTTTTGTGCTTATAAAGGCGAAACTATCTCGATTCAGTGCTTCTCAACAAATGGTTGAATGGTTAAGCTCATACCTCAGTGGTAGACTGTTTCGTATAAAACACGGATCCAGTGTTTCATCGTAAACCAAAGCCAAATGTCCTTAGAACTTGACCCTTCTTTATCGACAGACTTCGCAGCCGGTTATTGTGCTACATGACAATAGTGCAATGGTTCTATAGCAGCACCGCCCAGCCGAGATTTGTATATATGACGACTGACTGGTTAGGCCAATATCGTACCCCGAAACTCGGTGTTTATTAATAAGTCTGGAGTTCCTCAAGGCAGCAATTTTGGGACCATTGCTTTTATTGCTGTACTTTAACGATATAGCGTACCTGTTGGGTACTAGACCTGAAGCTATTTGCCTCGATAGGAAATATAGACGACTATCGCCAAATTGCTTATTCCGACCCCACAAATTTCGCAAAGTTTTGTACAGATTGATCAATCCCCCTTACAGTTACGCGAAATGTTACGAAAGTAAATTGTGATAGAGTTATGTCCGATTAAGCAACCGCGTAAATAGTAATAAGTGTAATTATAAGTGAAAGTGCCCCAGTATAATCTAGGCATTAACTGCAACTAACTTACTTACTTCTAGCAGCATAGAGCCGGGGTGGCTCTTGCTTGACCAAAAATCTCACTCTACCGTACTCGGTCCTCGGCCAATCGTCGCCAATTCGTTGAGCGTCTCGACACACGCAAGTCGGCTTCAACCTGGTCGAGCAATCAAGCACGTTATTAGCACTCTATTACTGGTGCCGGTGGGGTTCTTGAAGAAAACAGCTTTCACTGTACAGTCATTCGGCATTCTTGTGATGTGGCCGGCTCATCGATTTTGGCAATGGGCCCGATGAGTATCTTTCTAAACAGTGTCTGCGGCTCGTGGTTCATTCGCCTCCGCCACTCTCCGCTTATCGTTTGTATTACGCCGAAAATAGTCCGTAATACCTTTCACGACTTTCGGCAAGAATACGTCTGCGCATTCCTGTGCTGTAGTTATCATCCGACGTCATCAATGACCTGAGATATACAAATTCGTTGACCACCTCGAACTCGTCGCCGTTACCAATGCGAACCCGATCGCGCTCAGTTCCTTTTGCTAATGGGAACTTCATTTTAGACGTATTCACCACTAACCCAGCCTTTACTGCTTCACGCTTCAGTTTGGTATACTGCTCGGCAACCACCTGAAACGTCCTCCACGTCGTCAGCGAAACAGATAAATTGGCTAGATTTATTAAAGGTGGTGCCTCCCTTGTTAAAACTCGCACGTTTCATAACACCTTCTAGCGCGATGTTAAACCGGAGACAGGAAATACCTTCGCCTTGTCGAAGTCCCCCGCGTGTTTCAAACTGGCTTGATAAGGCGCCCGAAATCCTCACACAGCACTGTACATCATCATCGTGACCATAAACAGTCTTGTCAGCTTCCCGGGAAAGTCGTTTTCGTTCATACTCTTCCATAGCTCTTCCCGGTCGATAGTATCGTAGGCAGCTTTGAAATTTATGAATAGGTGATGGGTAGGAACTTGGTATTTGCAACACGTTTGGAGAATCTATCGCAGCACAAAGATTTGGTCCGTTGTCGATCGCCCGTTCACAAAACAGGCTTGATAACTTTTCGCGAAACTGGATAATTGTTAGCGGCGATAGACGGCGAAAGATGGTCTGAGAAAGCACTTTATAGGTAGTGATGAGAATGGTGATCGCTCGATGGTTCTCGCATTCCATCTTGTCGCCCTGCTTGTATATTCGGGATTTCACTCCTCCGGTAGCTGTTTTGTTTCCCAGATCCTGACTATCAGCCGGTGCAGACAGATTGCCAGCCTATCCGGGCCCATCTTGATAAGCTCCGCTGCGATGCCATCTTTGCTAGTTGCTTGATGGCTTCGATCGCTTCACCTACTGTGGGGGTCGGAACATCACCGTCATCCGTGATGTAGTCATAACACAGCTGCGTTTGTGGGATGTGTTTATTTTCTTTTAGAATTTACGAGTTGCCTGAGAACGATACAGCTGTCCCAAGAAACAATTATGCGATGATTAAACATTTTAGTAGCCATAATTATTCACCTATAGCTGAATATGCATCGAATAAAATTTATGTAAATAATTCTACAATACTTATTCAGCCGAAATTGGAGAACCTATACAACCTATTTCGTTTGAAGCAGAAAACATACTTGTTAAGCAGTTATATCGCCTCTGTACGCTTTGTTTCCAGCTTTGCACAAATTGGCATTTAAAAATGTACAAAAGCCTCTATTAAGCTACATTACAGCTTCAAAGCAGCTATAGAAAGCCCGAAGCTTGACTTAAATGTTTAAGAGCGCCCCATCTGCATCTGCAGAACAGACAGTGAAAAATCTTTACACTTGAAGCAGTCCATAATGTCGATAACTGACAAATATTTTTGCTACCAGCCGAATTGCGAAATTCTATGATCTGACAGTATGTGTGCTGTGAACCGCATGAAAGCTTGATATTAGTTTGTAAAGCCACTTTAACATCCTTAAGCAGCTTTAAAGTAGTTTGAAAGTTGTGAGCCTAGTGAAAGCCTCTACTGATTTATAAAGCCACTTTAACACCTTTAAGCAACCGTAAAACGGTTTGATGTTTATGACTGTTTAAAGGCGGATTGTTTAACAGAAAACCCCGCTGTTAAGCTTGTTTATCAGCTTTGGATGAAAGCTGGTTTGAAAAAACTTAAAATAGCTTAAACATCGCTTGGTCAAACACCATTTGAGTGCTTACTTTATGCAGCTTGGATCACCTTAAACCGTAAACAGCAATTGCTCTTGCAGTGTGCAAGATTTTTCGAAAACAGACACTGATGAAGCCTGCATGTCGTAGGCGACATACGTATCAGTCACGAATAAACATAAATAGTTGAAAAGAATTTATATTTTGAATGCTTGGAAAGTTTTTAATTTCAGAAGGTGGCGGTTCAATTTCCGAAAGATGACGACCTGCATTTTTAATTAGCTTGCATATACGAATTCAAGTTATTCGAAATTTAAAATATAGCATACGACGCCATAGCAAAATAAATATGACGCTTTCTATTTTCTTAAATTTAAAAATAGATTATTTTTTGGCTGCATTGCTTTTTGGTTGAAGAGACGTTGATTAAGCGACTGAAAAAACATTGCAAAACTATTTCTTGTTCTCGTTCGTTATTTAAAAACACGCAAAAGCTTCTATTAAGCTTTGGAAGCAGCTATCCAAGTAACAATTTCAGGATGATTAAACGCTTTTATAACTGATTTTTTCAACCTGTGGCTGAATGGTTTAATTTTAGAAATAAAAACCTTTTTTCAGCTCTTAAACATCTAAATTTGGTGATTTTATCGAGCTTAGCAGGCTTGCTAATAGCTGCTTTCGAAGCTGCAATAGAGCTTGATAGAGGCTTTTGCGCGTTTTCAAATAACCAATTTGCGCAGAGTAGGACAGAGGTTATATAAAGGGTGATATAATTGCTTAACAAGTGTTTTTCTGCCTCAAACGAAATAGGTTGTATAAGTTCTTCAATTTCGACTAAATAAGTATTGTAGAATGGTTTACACAAATTTTATTCGATGCATATTCGGCTATGGCTGAATAATAATGACTGATAAAATGTTTAATCAGCGCATAAATGTTTCTTGGGCGGTCCTTATAGGTGGCTTTAATATTCTTCAGCAACCTTTTGCCGGCAATTACGGGACTAGTGCAACGATCCTACTAATTATGTCTAGCCCGGGTGCGATTCGAACATACGACGGATGGTTTGTTAGACCAGCATCGTACTTCGAAGTTAACTGGACGGTTGAATGCGAACGATGCTGGATGGGCCAAAATCATGGTCAGAATAACGGGTGAGACATGGTCTTGCAAGGGAAAATACGAAGAGCAAACGTGGAAACGAACGGGACATAACGGAATCTCGCATGCTTCTTGGTTTTGCGGATGACGCCGATATTATCCGATTCAATCACAGATCAATGGATAAGAATGTGGAACGATATGAACTATTGGAGGAATTCATATACCTTGATATGCTCAAAAGAAATGGCGGTTGACTGTGACCAGTGTTGCGAAACCCGCACTAGTGAGCTCTAATTTTCTCACACACGCGTACTCATTCTAATGAACACGCCGGCATAAGCATTCCTTTCGGACTCCCGCTCTTGTTTATTCATGCACTGCAACGACTTTTGCGAGTGAGTATTTCACTAACAGCCACGGTCGTCGCTCTCGCACGTCATTGCAGCCTGAACCACTGATACCGATCACTCGTGAGGACTCGCACTCCCACCCGCGTGTAGAATTGAGAGCGTAAGATGAAAAAGAAAACAAAAAGTAATGCAAAATCTGTAGCCCACACGGGCAGCTGGCTGCACACGAGTTATTTGCCTCGTGAGTGGTTATGCAGAAAGACGCTACGAGACTGTTGCGTTTGCGTTTGCGAGTGCGTAGGTAGTAAAATGTCTGCACACAGCAACGCCGGCTGCTTTTCGTTTGTTCTGGGGGCGCCATTTTGAGAATTTGCGTAGAGCGACAAATTGGTTAGCGCCGGCCCTGGCTGTCGAGGATGATGGAAGGTTCAGCTGGTGTGTGAGATTATTGAAGAACGGTAGCCCAGGACCGACAGTACAGAAGTACTATAATTCGTTCGGCGCAGGATCGAAAACGGACCTTCTCCTTTAAAATATACTCTAGATGTCTATTCTCTATGGTCAAACTTCAAATATCATGTATTAGTTTCTGGTCAGAAATAGAACGAACCCAGATTAGTTTACCAATAATTCGCTATAAGTTTTTGACACCGAGGCGAAAATAAAAATTACAAAGTT
Organism: Sabethes cyaneus; assembly: GCF_943734655.1. NCBI lineage: Eukaryota > Metazoa > Arthropoda > Insecta > Diptera > Culicidae > Sabethes > Sabethes cyaneus. The sequence goes on along the minus strand of NC_071354.1, from coordinate 19,373,563 downwards.
GGTACTACGATATCACTTGCTCAGAGGCTATTAAGCTTTTCAGTCTCACTCAAGCTTCCAAAGAGGTGAGTTGGGACCCGAAAGAAAAGCGCATCTATCTATGGTAAACTAAACAATAATTTGGTAAGTGAACATTATATTACATTCATGTAATGACACGATATGAGTTGTTCTATACACTAAAATATTTATACCTAAATATAGGGTAATACTATCAGAATTCACAAGAAGCGCACAGGCTCAAATTGTGACGATGTGATAAAAAATAGTTGAGAAAATTCAGGGGCAGATCCAACAAAGTTACTGAAAATATGGATTTACGCTAGGTGGATCGAACCACTCCGTCGTTCGATTACATCGCGTCAGTCAGTACTATAACCAGCAAATGACATTGTTGTGTCGGCTTTGTGTGCATAATTCATGTAATTGGTGGAAGCTTGATTGAACTAGGGGCGGGGTGGGTGGAGGTGCTGACACTAAAGCATACGTAGAAAATGTGTGACTAGTGACGAGTGACTAGTGTATACGGAAATGGATTAGAACGCAGCTAAGCGTGTGGATAGGTTGTGCAGGGGTGCCATTGGCGTGGCATCTAGTGATAAGGCGGTGGGGGTGAGATTGAAGTGAAGAAATTGGCAGCCCGCCGACGTGACGCGCGTCGTAGTGGTGGAAAATAAAATCCACAACCAGTGCCATCGTTCACAGTCCAACCTAATCGTCGGTTTAGGCTGGTGGTGTTTTAGGATAATTGTTAGGTTTACACCATTATCGGACAGGAATTTGATATTTACAGAAAATTGTGATGTTGCAAAGTGTACACTTATTGTGATTTAAATAGTGGATTTAGATTTAGTGAAAAGCAGTTCAGCTCTGACACATGTTATTCAGTTTTTTTGTTTTGTAGATTTTATAAATTTTAATCAATATCTTTATCTCCGTTTTGCAGTTTTTATTTGTTAAACAGACAATTATCAAAATAAAAAGATTCTAGAGAAAATAAATTTGGGATCAAATAAACACACTAATTCACATTTATCAATCGGGTCGAAAAGTGTGAAAATTCTAAAGCGCCATTTTTTAACCCTTTAAAGCTTCTTGTACACTGAAAATCATGAATGAAAGGTTATCAAAATCTTTCCGTTATTTTCCCAATAATCTTAATGCTTTACTACAAAAAGGATTGAATAGTTGCTGAATAATAGCTGAACAAATTGACATATTCTAAGAAATGATTTTCCAACATTCTCTTAGTTTTCAAAATTTACAAATCGAAAACTTTAGTGTCAGTGCTGTAGATAGATGTAAAAAGTACAAAGTATATTACATTATAGAGCTATGAAAATATATGATTAATGAATTGCTCATCAATTGAATTTAACTGTAGAGGGTAATAACTGTTAGACAAGTGGTTTAAAAAGCAAAACACAATATGAAAACTAGAATTTTGGGGACTACTTTAAAAGGCCAAACTAGTCAGAATCAAAACATAATTTGTATCAATTTTCTTTTTTCATGAAAAATCCATTATGTATGATTCTTTTCGGGGTGGCTTCAGGTTTGGTGGCGGAAATGAGAAATTTTGATTTCAAGCACTAACAAACATAAGAACTAATTTGTCATAATTTGAACCAAAAGAAAAATCTACGCTGTCAGGTAGGGCACTAGTGACGTAGTACAGTACACCCAGTAGGAGAAGTAGGTAGGAAAACTCTTCAAACAAACTAATATGTAAAATAAGAGACTCCGTAGTGCCACGGGATCGGTAAAAATACTGCGATATTTGATGATGTTAAGGAAGGAAGAAGACAAATAGTAGAGGTGGTACTCACGCTTCAGTTCTAGTTCTTTGTTTTCGGGTGGGTGCGACCGGCCGGTAAAGACTCGTCGTACGTTTCGTTTGAGGAGGCGGGCGGTTTCGGTTAATCTGCAAAAAGGGCGTTTGAAGAGGCCGAAGAGCGAAGTTCAATTTTTTTTTCTCGGGTGGATACTGATACTGATAGTTGTTTTGTTGCTGTTACATCATAGTGTTAGTTAGTTAGTTAATTAAAAAGAAACCCTTATGGATTCAATAGATATGTCTTTTTTAAAATGTGGTGTTCCAATCAATTAAGACAATTGTAGAGAGGCTACTGTTGAGTTCTCAGACTTTAGGGGTTACTATACTTTGGAATAGGTGAAAACTACACAGTTTTGTTAATCGAAAAAATCATAAAATCTTACTAAAAACCTACCGACTTAGAGGGCAAATCTGTGCTGTTACTTTTTATTCAAAAATTAACACCAATTATGTTAACTAAACCATAACAATAAAACACAAAACGGCAAAAGATGCAAATTAAACATAGAAAATCTTTAAATCAACCGGTGTAAGACAGGTATTGTTTTTCGTAACAATAATGGTAGGTATTGTCGAGACTTTTACAGAATGTTTTCTTAACACAAACTATAGCAGGTATTAATTTAGGAACAATATTGATTGTATTTTTTTCTGTGTATGTACAACAGCGCTTCATAGGGTTTGGTAGAACATAGAAAAAATAATAGGAAAACAGACATATAGTAGTAGTAGGTGGTGGTGTGTATTTAAACAAGGCAGCTAACATCGATTTACACGTTTTGGTACAGAAAAGCGACAACAAGCGAGAACTGAACTGGGAAACGAAATGAAAATACAATTTACGAGGACGAAATACCATACATCGAAACAGTACAGTGGTTGGTTGGTTGATATTGTTTGCTTAACATGTTTTTTTTTCTGTACATTACTCTAGAATATTTAACTAGCAATTGGTGCGTTGGTGTTTTTGTGGTATGGCAGGGTGCGAATTTCTACAGTTAGTTTGTGGCTCGTGATGTTTTATGTACACGTTTTTATCTACACACATTTGTATTGTTTGTCTCACTTTTCGTGAGAGCACAGTTCAATATAAAATCAATTTTACTAATGGTGACCGCCAAAACCTTTACTTTTTTGTTCGTTTGTTTCTAATTGGCTATCTAATTGAGCACCGATTTGAACACTTGTAGCTATGTTTTGTTTGTTTTTGCTTCTTTTGTTATAATTTTTATTGGTGTTTTCTGGTTTGTTTTGGATTTCGGTCGGCCTACTTGTGCTCTCCGTACAAGTCACCATTGGTAGTGTTTACTTACACCTGATTATTGATCCGAGGGCATGCATAGTTCTGAAGAAAATTGGAAAATTCAAAGTTAAGGGTGTTTTGTTGAACCAAAATGTACTTCTTAGTGGGTGGTGGTGGTGGTGAGCGAATGTCATGTGTCAATTTGTTTTCATTTTCTTCCTGGGATACGGATCACTACGACTACTAAGTAAGGAAAAGTATCTATCTCTATTCGGTTCGTGTAAGACAGAGCATTCGCAGTGCTATATGCGTTCGAAATAGGGTAAATATCTACTGAAAACAGAAGAAGAAAATTATAGCGAAATTGGTTGAGGCTTTAATAATAATTTGCAGTTTGTAAGTGATAGGCGATCTATAAGCTTATGCTTGCTTCAGAAGACAGGTTCGCTGACAGGAGAAAGTATTTTTTATGGTTGGATTTAGAATAAAATTATAAAAATATGTTCACTTTTTCATATTTTTATATGTGGAAGAATTTTATTTTTTTGCTTACAGTTACAGTTTATTTACAGTTCGTATTATCGCACTGCTTGAAATACATTTTAAAATAATGAACATTGGCAAGGTTCATTCGATGCAAACAATATCATTGCTAGGAATCACATTCGTATCAGACAATACTTGCATGCAAGCAACAAGTGGCATGCAATGTGTGTCTGATGCTAAATATTAAGGCCAAGCCAGCGCACTAGAGAGAGAAAAAAGACGAAGCAAAATTTTCAATAAGAGTGCGCTTCTATTGGATAGTTTTGAATTCTCTACTGTAGTGACATATCATATCAGGTTAACCCATACCGTACACATTACGATGTATTCGAAAAACTATGTTGTAGCGTTATTTAAGAAATATTCAAGATTTTCAAAATGCTACCTTTCTCGATCTCCTCAATGCTTTTTGATGCTTGCGCCGCTTCGGCCTTAAATGAACAAAATCTACATATCACTAATTACGACACTAGTAGATTACGTCAAAACTCCAAATTCATACCGATCAGTTTATTAAAAATAAACATATTGGACCGAATGTAATACCTTATAACTAATATTTTTAGAAGTTTGTTATTATATTATAAGCTTAAAACAGGAAATTGTAGTAACTAATAGAAAATACAACAGAGAAACAACAGAGAATTTTTGAGATGTGGATGGGTGGAGAGATTAAGAAGAGTTCAGTTTTTTTTATTGAAACCGACGACTATGGTATTCAAATATTAAAAAACAAGTTTTCACTCATGATTGCTCTAAGAGTCTATGGAATTGCTCTGCCTGAGATGGAATAAAAATGTAAGTTTTGGATGCGTCTGACAAAAAAACACATATTTCTGGTACGTCTTTGCCCGAAAAATCCATTTCATTGCAGGTAAAAAAACACCATGCATCTCCATTGCATTGTTTTTCGAACTAAAATAAGGAAATTAACCAATCCTAAGGCATTTCATGATCAGATTAGAAACGCCATACGCCATAGACAGACGGATAAATACCATCAGACACAACACTAGTGATGCGCTCCAAAAGCAATGTTTGTGGTGACAGCGGTGTGACAATCCATTAATGGTCTTAATTCCTACTCCTCCTTGTTTATAGTAATTGATTAATAACATTAACATTTACTTTAACTTATATTGCTGGAATGTCTGTTTATTTATACGAACCCCGCGGTAGATGAAAACCCTTTCACTCACTTCTCACAATTAACTAGGCACTACTGACTCCTCACCGGACACTGTCTTTGTGGCATCCTGTTATTTATACCATATTAGAGGATTTGCCTGTAATGTGTGTAATATTTGCACATTACTTGGGTAGTTGCTGGTAGCGTGTAAGAGGGAAAAGGTCAGAGTGAGTTTACAGCTTCCCGCGTTAAATGGGAGCGTCACTTAGTCAGTCAGTCGGGAGATTGTGAACAAGCAGAATATTACATTGGCGATCTATTGCCAAATCGAACTTTCGGGATAAATTTCGTGGTAAAATATGAGGTAAGAAAAATGGAATATATTAATGGAGCCGGAAAGGCAAAATTGCAAACGAGAAAAAGAAAATATCACGCCGGCTTTTATTGAGATTGGTCCCAAAGTAAGCGAAATACAAGGTACAATACTCCAGAGTTGGCACAAAAGATGGCAACAAATTTCACTTTCAAATTCATTTTCTAAAAATTGATTTACTATTACAATAGAAGGAACTTTTATTTTTCTTACACCATAAAAATAAATGGTAAAACAGTTTGGCAAATTCGTATTAAAGTTGAGCCGGCAAAAGACCGTGACCAACCCGAATAAAATTTTACATCAAAATTTTGTAGTAGAAACAATGCTTCTGAGTAATTCTCGCTGAAACTGGGCACTACTGACACGAGGTATTCAAATATTAGAACTTTTACGCTTAATTTGTTGAAAATGGTTAAAAACTAATAATTACGCGTTTGATACCTCGAAATAGTCGACACCTCGTTCGCCAAGAGGCTTTACAGGTTCAAAAAATGTTGAATTTGAGCAAATATTGAGATCTATATCATGTGATATTTCATAAATTTGTCATGAAACAACTAACAAATAGCCCGGTTATGTAAAGAAAATGAACAGGGCTTTCAAATGGAGTAAAAAAGTTTGGCGGCCATCTTGGATTTTATCAAAAAATCGCCGTTTTCACCATGAGCTCCCCAGCCGATTTTCATTTTAAGACCACCATTGGAAAGCTGAGGAGAAATGCTATAAGAAACATTCATCAAATTACATGTGTAGTGGCATTAAATAAACGAAACAATTTATTCTCTGTATCAAGGTTTACAACTCTCATATAATGGAATATCTTGCTAGAGAAAATTAATTGTTTTATTTAGTTAATGCTATTGCACACTTAACTTGATGAATGTTTCTTATAGCATTTTTTCTCAGCTTTCCGATGATGGTCTTGAAATTAAAATCGGTCGAGGGGATCATGGCGAAAACGGCGATTTTTTGATAGAATCCAACATGGCGGCCAAATCCAAGATGGCCGCCAATTTTTTTTCACTTTGTTTATAATCCCAATGTCTTCTATTTACATAACCGTGTTGTTTGTAGTCTGTTTCATAGCAAATTTTGGAAATATCACAATAATTATATGAAATTTGTGAACCTTGCTACAAATAACTGCTGTTTTATTCAGCTAAGGCCATTGCACACCTAATTTTATGAATGTTTCTTGTAGCATTTTTCCTCAGCTTACCAATGCACAGTGGTCCAGAAACGAAAGTTAAGTGGAAACTTACTTTTGCAGCTGAGCGATTTATAATAGCTCCCCACAATGTTCAGCAAAGTTGTTCAACTCTAAAAGACAAATAATGCGAAATCAACGACTAAGTTCCAGTTTGGCTTGGAAACACATAATCAATAATAACTTTTTATAAGAAAGAGATAGAAGGATAAGTTTTTCGACAAAATTGTAGCTAAAGATTATGTAAGTAACTTTGTCAAAGACATAGTAGGCGTATTTTTAGGCGTTTCTAACTTACAGTGTTTTACAACAAGACCTCTCAAAAATCACTTTTTCACTGATTTCTTCAAATGCAGTGGTTTTATTGCATCATAATGTTTTACAAAGTTGGTTATCTTATCAAAAGACATATTTTTGTAGAACATTGTATGTTGAAAACTCGTACGTATAACGAGTTCTAACGTTTTTCCTGTGTTTTTTTAGTCTTTTTTGGAATAGAATATCTCAAAAAGGGGCAAACGAAAAAAATCAAACTCGGCCGTTTCTGAAAGCTTGAAGTTTTATCTCAAGCATATGTGAAAATAAAAAACTGGTTTTTTCTCTAACTCGAGTAATTTCAGTTTAATTATTTCTTGTTTGACCATTTTCTACTATGCAGTATTTTCCAATATCTTCTGGAAGACGATTAAAGTCAACATGTCAATAGTAAAAAAGAAATTTGTCGTACCTTGACACAATTTCTTCTGATTGTCACGTAAAATAGTCTTCCAACTCCAGATATGACATCAGTTTTCTATCAGCACCAGCTGTTTTTGATAAATATCTATCTTTAAATTTTCATTATTTTGCAAATATGCTCAATCTACCATCAATAATGTTTCAAAAATAATTTTCAATGGAAAAGCAAAAAAATATTGGTTATTTCATGCGTAATATTGTTAACTGTTATTTTAGTTTTATGTCATTTTTTAATCGCAGGTAAGTATATCAAAACAGTCAAAGAGGTAAAAGAGAAAAAAGACCTATAGATCCCTTTCGAACTTCAACCACCTTATATCAGTATATCGTTGATTTGGAAAACAAAAATGGTAGTCATTTATTTGAGAGATTCAATAAATGTTTTGTTTTCGAAATATTTTATTATTGTCAGCAATATAATAATTTATTATATTAATAATTGGTGGAAGCTCCAGAGTACGTGTACAATACGAACGATTTTGTATTGCAATGACTGGATCGGACGACAGTAGGAGGCGTCTGAACGCATCCTCCAAATTGGCATTCCGGTTAAATTTTCTGGCGTGAAATTCTCTTAACTAACAAATACATTTATTTCGCGTTTCCTGTACCTCTTCGCTTAATAACCCTATGGGTTGTGCCGTGGCCTTAATAATATCTGCGCCGTGTACTAAAATTTTATTAACGGTTGGCGATATAGCTAATATGGAATTGAATGGGAAATAATCTCCTAAACTACCGAATTACTTTCACGAACATTTTAGATACTAATTTAAAAAACAGTAACGGTACCCTCAAATTTTTTGACAAAAAACTCCAGGACTCTAATAGGATTTGCTTGAAAGCGTTCCTCCTTTTTTACTACGATCATAGTCATGTTCCTGTTCCTGAATACGTAGACATCAATTTTGAAGACTTCTCAGCTTTCTGACACTAAAGTAATTTAAAAAATGATCAATCAAAGTAATTTAAGAATCAAAAATATCAATATAAAATTTAATTTCATGTGCATATATCCAAGTGAAGATTTCCATTTGTCTATTTGTAAAATAATGAAAATTGTAAGATCAAAAACAGCTGGTGCTGAGCTCCATTTGCAGAGAGGACGATACGACAGTGATTATTTGAAATCCAGGATAACTGCTAACCAGAGTACATTAGTTCTGTGGAGACTAAGGCCCTTCACTCCAAACCACCGTCGAACTAACTACGCGCGCAATGATCCAGCCTGTCGCTGTATGCAGCTAATGAACAATTTTAGAAACATACTAAACTTAAACATGTCGACTGATGCTATTAAGAAAAAACTTTCTGACTATTTCTGAGAGGTCAATTACATGTACACTAATACCACTGCGTTTTATATTATTTTGTATTTGGTATTATAATTTATATTTATATGTATGGACTGGATGACGGGCGAAGTCCATATATCTTGACAATAAACAATTATAAAAACTACCGTTATACAAACTTATTTAATGAATATTTCAGCAGTGGTTCGAAAACTAGCACAAGGTCGAAAAACTAGATCTCTTAACTTATCCTGAGTTCGAAGACTATTTTACGTGACAATCAGTAGAAATTGTGTCATGGTACGACAAATTTCGTTTTTACTATTGACATGTTGACTTTAATCGTCTTCAAGAAGATATTAGAAAATACTGCATAGTAGAAAATGGTCAAACATGAAATAATTAAACTGAAATTATTCGAGTTAGAGAAAAAACCAGTTTTTTATTTTCACATATGTTTGAGATAAAACTCCAAGCTTTCAGAAACGGCTAAGTTTGATTTTTTTCGTTTGCCCCTTTTTGAGATATTCTATCCAAAAAAGACTAAAAAAACACAGGAAAAACGTTAGAACTCGTTATACGTACGAGTTTTCAACATACAATGTTCTACAAAAATATGTCTTTTGATAAGATAACCAACTTTGTAAAACATTATGATGCAATAAAACCACTGCATTTGAAGAAATCAGCGAAAAAGTGATTTTTGAGAGGTCTTGTTGTAAAACACTCTGTAAGTTAGAAACGCTTAAAAATACGCCTACTATGTCTTTGGCAAAGTTACTTATATAATCTTTAGCTACAACTTTGACGAAAAAATTATCCTTCTATCTCTTTCTTATAAAAAGTTATTATCGATTATGTGTTTACAAGCCAAACTGGAACTTAGTCGTTGATTTCGCATTAATTGTCTTTTAGAGTTGTACAACTTTGCTGAACATTGTGGGGAGCTATTTTGAGCCACAAAAAACTTTCCACTTAATTTTCGCTGCTGGACCACTGTGCAATGGTGGTCTTAAAATGAAAATCGGTTGGGGGCCCATGGTGGAAACGTCGATTTTTTGATAAAATCCAATATAGCGACCAAATCCAAGATGGCCGTCCAAATTTTTTTACTCCATTTGAAAGCCCTGTTCTTCTTTACAGAACTGGGCCATTTGTTAGTTGTTTCATGGCAAATTTATGAAATATCACATGATTTAGATTTCAAGGTTTGCTCAAAATTCAAGTTTTTTCGAACCTGTTAGATCGCTTGGCGTACGAGGGATTCACTATTTCGAGGTATCAAAAGTGTAATTCTTATTTTTTAACCATTTTCAACCAATTAGGCGCAAAAGTTCCAATATTTGAAGACCTCGTTACAATAGTGGCCTTGTTTCAGCGAGAATTACTCCTCTTCAATAGTTTTTATTGCGGACAGTAAAACGTATGGTATGCGTACTGTAAAAGTGTCATAAATTCAAATTTTATTCATAATTTTCTTTTTTTTTATTAAGATTGAGCCAGCGAGAGGACCATTGCCAATTTATATTACAGTTGAGCCGGCGAGAGGGCCATGCCCAACATCTACGAAGTTTCAGCCGAGATGTATCTATTACGCGTGTCCTGACCAGGGATGGAAAAAATCGCTTCTAGCGATCAAGATCATTGGAGCGATCAGATTCAGAATCATTGACATCTCTACTTGTAAGCGACAAATACTTTGTCGTGATCTGTCGAACGGAGTGACTACCGGGACTGTAAACTAGCAGATCTACCTCAAGGAGTGTCTACAGAAGCGTCTCCTTCCTCTGATGAAACAACACGAGGGCCCTATAATCTTCTGGCCAGATCTAGTTTTGTGTCACTCTCCAAAGGATGTCCTAGAGTGGTACGAAGCGAACGGGGTTACTTTTGTACCCAAGGACATGGACGGTTTTAACGCACCGGAACTATTATATAGCAGGCACTTCGGAAACATCCCAAGCAAGTCAAATCTGAGGAGAACATGAAGAAAAAGTGGGGTTTCCGTACAGAAGAAGCTTCAGTCAGATGTTGTACAGAACCTTATGAGGTGAGTTAAGCGTAAGGTGCGAGCATATCGTTATGGTATTGATGTTGATGCCCAAAGCTTACTAATGGGTTATATTTTATTGTCTGAAAGTTTGAAGAGGATCACAGTCAACTAGGCAATTTTCCACAGCGTTTTTTCCGTGATGTGGGACACCTTTTATACGACGATAATGGCAATGCTAGTGTTCACTATCGTGAACTAAAATCTGAACAACCCGTTTTGCTTAGCAGATACTGCACCATATTTCACCATGTGGGTAATTTTTGTGATCATTTACTAAACTTACAAAGCGGGTCTATAAGCATTTTGAACTATACTGTATAAAACTAAAGATTCTATTTTGATTTTCTTCAGCCTAAAAAATTGATTGGAATAATATAGCAAATGCCATCTTGTCCCTATGCCATGTCTTAACGAAAGAGATCTGTTATTATTAGGCAGTAGTTAGAATGTTAAAAAAGTAATTAAATTGATCTATTTCACAAGAGACATTATTAATAATGATAATGGTAAAAGCTTATTGGATTGTGTCATTTGGCAGTTAAGAAAGCGGTTGTTAGTGTTAAATGCTCAAAGGAGTGTTTTGTTTCTTTTTAAAAAAATTAAAACCATTGAGATAATGGTACATTTCAGTATTGTATTATACTTGGGTTTGTGAGCTTTATTAACGATACGGCACTCAATTTTAGCGCTCCGGAATTAAACTGCTCCGATTTTTTTGGCGTTCCTATAAACGACCAACGAATGGCTAGGCCATAACCGCTAACCGATCGTCACTAGCGTCTGGTTCCAGTAGTGTAAAGGTGGAATAAAGTCTGCAAAAAGATGACACACCACGAACGGGCAAAACATCAATGTTTGATTTCTGACGCAACACCGAACAAAACCCTTCACCTGGTGCTGTCACAAAACAATGTTCCTTACAGGGGGGAGAGAACGTTGACACAATTCCCGTTCCGGATTAATTTACTGAACATGATGACGTAGACCTGATATACGGACACAAAGCTCCATTATTTTTGGTTCATAGAATTTTACTCATTAGTTACACAAACATATAGAGGAACTTAAAAGTAAAACAAACACTTACGGGATTACTTGTCGGGGCGGACGGAAGTGGTTTCGGGATAGTTTTTCGGTTTCACAGTAAACGGAGTCGGATTTAATATGTTTTTTTTCTTCGGTGGTTTGTATTGAATAGTGTTTCGAATTGCGACTGACTGTCCGATGATGCGAGTAACAAGTAACAAATAATATCTACACTGTGTTAAATACAAGCGACAACCTTTAAGTACATAACTGTTGATTACTGCCGAATCGTTGAACTATTGCACACAAAACACATTAAAATGCACTCCTGCTTTACTTTATTAAGCTAAAATATCACAAACATTGAGTTCGTTTGGTTTTCTGCGTTGCGTTCTGATTTACTTTGAGCATACTTTGAGTTTGGACGGATTTATCATATTTTTACAGTTTTAGAGAGATTCGGTTTTGCTTTTCTTCACTTCTCTTATCAAAGGGATGTGCTGATTCTGATTCTGATCGGGTGTCTGTACATATACGGGAAATTGGGCTAGATGTGCAGCTCGGTCACATTGATACTGTTATGGTTCCAGGCCGGTAGCGGGGCCACCGAGTTCCGCGGTCGCCAGGATAATACCTTCACCAGGCTTCTACGCTCATTGGGTGAAGCACGTTTACGGAGTAGGTTTTAATTTGGTAACACACAGGTAACACGTACGTAGAGATGGTTGAGGTGTGATGGTATTGAGGAAAAACGTAAAAAAGAAAAATAAATCGGTACAGGAAAATAAAACGACTTGTCAACGGTAGGATTATTTTTTGTTTGTTTTTGAACTGAAAGAAATTCCAACCAGACGGTTTAAGCTTTTGAAATCGGCAGAACATCGCTAGGCAAATTGAAAGCAAAAATACTTCCGTATGCGGAAGAGGTGCAAAACACCCCTGAAAAAAGTGTGGCATTTTGTTGAAAGAACAAGCACTTGAATTGAGAAACGAACTTAATGAAAAAAAACTATTTGGTAAAAGTTTTGGTAAGCAGATTTGTATAAACAAAATTAGCTGCAAAAATGTTGAAAGTAGAATAGTTGAATCAAAACATACTAGTGTGTGTGTGTAATTGTGTGACGATAATTTATCAGCTCTTCGGTTGTTAATTATGGGAAATCGAGAAATATTAGCACTAAGTCAGTAAATCGAATACTCATGTGGAAATGAAATCCACTCCGCTTAAAACTGCGCAGGTCTGATTTGAGATTTTTCTTACCCAATTTGTGCTAAACCAGACTAACTATGCGTTTAAACTGTTTCATTTTCAACCACAAATCGAAGTTTACGGTTAAATCAATGTACAAAAGTAATGTGCCACTGTTAGTATTAGCGCAACGTACGTTTTCCAGGGACTACTGTGTTTGTTGCATCTGTCAAAAACACGTGTTTTTTTTAAATAAATCAGAAGTCTATTTACTACAGCCGTATCGAGTGTTTTGCCACGGTTTGTTTTGGTTAAGTTGGAGTTTGAAAATTCATTTGATCTGACAGCTTATAAATGCCGAGAAAATCCAAAGTAACAATGTGAGTTTTATTGCACTCTTATAGTGGTTTTCATGATCAATTTTGTTCGTAAAAATCATCATAAGAGTGTGATAAAACGCATATTGTTTGCTTGGAGTGTGTTTTGAGTGAGAAAAAAGGGAATAACTAAAGCCTAAGAAAACAAAGGTGTACAGGTTTGAGAAATCGAATGAAGGTTCAGTAAAAACTATTTGAAGGATCCATGAAACTGCTACGATTAAACGAGAGTCAAAAATCGAGGTTGTCAGTTAATTTGGTAGTTCGAAATGACCGACAGATACGGCACAAGGCTAACGGGTGGCAACTAAAATTTTGGAATTTTTTTCTCAAGCTGTCAAAAAAAGACAAAGATACATGAAGAAGATCTGATTTACCGAAATTAAAGATACATTATCCAATGTTTTTTAAAAAAAGTGTATATTTGAAAACGGCTCATAATCGGCTGTTCGGCGAGGTTTTCGTTTGACGTCGAAACAGGAGCGTTGTATGGCCGTCAAGTCAACTTTGCGAATGCACCTCTTGATTCTATCAATCAACTGTTATTTTTATACACCAAGGAATTCAAAATCCCGAAAAAATCTTCGATTAGGCGCACAGACAGATGAGACAGATTTTTCGGGTCGTGGTTTTGAATGGGAAAAAATGAGATCGAATGGGTATTCAGGAACGATTGTGTTTTTTTTGGCGTAATGCGATGATGCTCTATCCGGCCAAAACACGTATTGTCCATCTGCATGATGTTTTTGTAGAAACTGGATCAAAATTTTCTTCAAACATTCATCTGGGGCATCTTAATTGATAGCCAAACCAGAGGGCTTGATGTTGAAGAAACGAGAAACAGCACGATGTCCTTTTGCGTCCATAATTTTGGCTGGTCTTCCACTACCTTGCTTGCGAATAGTTGTTGGGCATCTTAGGATATGGTAAACAGTCGAAGCCGCAACATATTTACTTTTTTAATGTTGTACCGTAAACTTTTTGCCGAGATTTCTGTGGCAGTTCGTAGAAGTGTATAACGCGCTGCCGAAATGCTTCTTGTTTCGACGCCATTTTAAGCAAAACTTGGCAAGCATAAACAAAACAAAAAATATTCACAAAAAGAGGAGAGATAGAGCTAACACATACATACTCTCATTTCTCTCTGAGCTCGTTTGTTGTTGAGCATAAGGGCCGCGAAAAAATTTCAAAATTTTAGTTGCCGCCCGTTACATATGTAATCTGCCAGTTTGTAAGGAAGCAGTTCGTATGATATTCGTTACTTTGAGTTTAGTTTTTCAAATTATTCAGCTGATCCGTCGTCGTTTTTGATAATTGGTATTGTTTCACTCGACCATATGGAAGATTTATGCAGCATTTTGTGTTAAAACAGTGCACAAAATAATTCGTTCAAGAAGTTGGGTGAGATGCTTTAGACAGATTTGATGATTTGCTGTTTTGTGCCAAAGAATCATTTATCTGCGAAGATCATTTCTGGTTAAACGGATACGGGACTCTAGCAACTTTATAAACATGTCCGAGAAACCCTGGCTTCAGCTCTATACTAGGTTATTTTCAAGATCTAAGTAACTACCGGAGAAATGAATGGAGTTGTTCGTCCCAGCTAAAAAAGGGTGATCGATCCAACTGCTGTAATTGTCGCGCCATAACGCTATACGTCGCCTACAAGGTACTTTCCCAGATCCTCTTAGGGGTTTGCGTAACTGATGACCAAATTTTTACTATCCGACAGATCTTGCAGAAATGTTCGGTATACTATGTACCCACGCATCGTAACTTTATTGATTTCAAAGCAGCATACGATACAGTCGATCGAGATCAGCTATGGCAGAGCAGATAATGCACGAACACTGCACATAATGCACTCTGACGCGACTGGCCAGAGAGAGACAGAGACAGAAAGAGAGAGAGAGAGAGAGAGAGAGAGAGAGATATCGAGGTTTTGCGTACCTCCCACGAACGATAATTGTTTACAGCGATGAACTAGAAGTGGTAGATGATTTCGTGTATTTGAGATCGCTGGCGATAACGGACAACAACGCTAGTAATAAGATCCAGCGTTGCATTCAAGCGGGAAATCGGGCCTACTTTACCCTTCGCAAAACGCTACGATCAAGAAGCATACGCCACCGTCCGAAGCTGACAATGTACAAAACCCTTATTAGTCCGCCAGCTATTTATGGACTTAAAGCCATGATGCTGCTCACGAAGGACATATGTACCCTTGCCGTGTTCGAGCGTTCTGCGTTTTGTGTAGGTTCTACGGACGACATATTCAGATATTCAGATAGTCTCTGCTTCGGGAGCGCGAAAAATTCTGGCGCATGAGCTGCTAGTTAAGCGTCTTATAACGATGGTTCGGTGAAGGCCGTCTAGCGAGGTTATGAGCTTGATTACGTGTAGATCAACTCCCACTGAAATGCTGAAAAAAAGATCTAGAATTTGGTACAGCTTCTGTCTCCACCAAGATTGTAGTCAGTTCTACAAAACTTAGCACCTATTTGAGGCGAGTTTTGGCAAATTTTACTGCTGTTTCCCATGAACCGCTAAACTTGAGAGCGCTTAGTGGCTTATAATAGCATTTAATTTCTCGTATGTGACAAAACTCTTGGAGTCCATTAACATGGTTTTCGTTTTGAAATTGCAAAAACGAGTCATGTAGCTGCGGTTGGTACCGCGAAAGTTAGTTGCGTTGCCTGAATATCTGTTGAACCACTCCTCTTGGACCGATGAACCATTTAAGAGACGCTGGGAATGTGTCCGTACTTAAAACTGTTACAGTTTCTGGAACTCGTCCAACGTATACGAGCTCTAGTGCATCTTCTTAAGCTTGAAATTATTGCATCACCAGATCTCGATAACGATTTTAAAGTTGGCTGGGACCCCAGGGTTGTACATTAACAGTACTATTAAGCGATAAAAAGGTTGTATAAATCGAGTCTTAAACTGGACCAAGCAGTTGGCAGGATGTGTCAAGGAAGCCGGATGTCTGCAAGTTGCAATTCTCGGACTCAGAGCAAACATGTCATTCGTCATTTTTGTTTGTATGCCAGAAGGGCATTGGGTTAAAAGGCCACTGCGACAGTCTTAATGATCGTCTTTTGTGGCTGGCCCCGATTGCTGTACACAGTTTACGGATCGCTCATACCCATTGATGGAGTTGAGCGGAATAGTTGTAATCCTGTGCCCCAATTCGGTACTTACTTACTTTTTCGGCGACAATCCGCTTATCG
Source organism: Sabethes cyaneus (assembly GCF_943734655.1). Taxonomy (NCBI): domain Eukaryota; kingdom Metazoa; phylum Arthropoda; class Insecta; order Diptera; family Culicidae; genus Sabethes; species Sabethes cyaneus. Next base: position 19,357,314 of record NC_071354.1, on the reverse strand, counting down.
AATCAATGCCGAATTCAGGAGCCGTCTCCACATTACTCGGTCTTGGGCTGCCACTCTCCAGTCGCCCGTAACACCCGCTGTTCTAGCATCCTCGTCAACAGCGCTCATCCAACGGGTACGGGGTCTGCCTCGAAGTCGTCGGCCTCTGTCGGGTTCTCTGCTGAATATTGTTTTCGCTGGTCTCTCATCCGGCATCCTTGCTACGTGGCCAGCCCACTGCAGCCTGCCGTATTTTAGGCGCTTCACAATATCCGCATCTTTGTACACTTGGTATATTTCATGATTCATGCGCCTGCGCCACACTCCTTCGTCTAATATGCCGCCAAGAATTGATCACAGGATCTTACGCTCGAAAACGCCAAGAGCTCGTCGGTCGCTCTCTTTCAACGTCCACGCTTCGTGGCCGTAGAGTACCACCGGGAGAATTAGCGTCTTATAGAGCACGAGTTTTGTACGGAGTTGTAGGCTACGGGACCTCAGCTGGCTACGTAATCCGTAGAAGGCCCTGTTGGCAGCCGCTATCCGCCTTTTTACTTCACGGCTCACATCGTTGTCACATGTCACTAACGTACCAAGGTAAACAAATTCGTCGACCACTTCAAAAGTATCTCCATCTATCACCACCGCAGTTCCAACACCAGACGGGCTACCACGCTCTCTACCAGCCACCATATACTTTGCTTTGGAAGAATTTATGATAAGCCCTATCCTCGCAGCTTCCTCTTTAAGATGCGTGTACGCTTCTTCCACAGCTCTACGGTTAACACCGATGATATCGATGTCGTCCGCGAACCCTAGGAGCATATGAGATTTCGTGATGATGGTACCGCTTCTCTGCACGCCGGCCCTTCGAATAGCACCTTCCAATACAATGTTGAACAGCAAGTTCGATAGCCCGTCACCTTGCTTCAAACCATCTAACGTCACAAACGAGTCCGAAGTCTCACCCGCTATCCTGACGCTTGATTTTGAACCATCAAGGGTAGCACGTATCAGCCTAATCAGCTTTGTTGGAAAACCATGTTCAAGCATAATTTGCCACAGCTCGTTTCGTTTAACTGAATCGTACTCCGCCTTGAAGTCTATAAACAGATGATGTGTCTGCAAGTTGAATTCCCGGAATTTATCGAGGATCTGTCGCAAGGTGAACATTTGGTCCCCCAATTCGGTACTACATGGTTTATAAAGCCAATGACCGTTTTGGGATTTAGGCTCCATACCTGATATGGAGTAAAAAGGAAACTTCCTAAGAAGTTGTGCCTTGATAATGCAAGAGGTCCGCAATAGCAGAGCAGATGCGCTGAACTTTCAGGTTCAGAGTTACAAAAGCGGCAGGTGTTGGATGATACCTTGCCGATATTCTTTAATGTCATTCGTCATGGAGCAAACCGCACGAACTTCAGTTGTCTCAGTCTACAGTACAGGATGCGGGAAAGCATCTTAAAGGCAGACGTTAAGGTACTACAAGTGGCCATTCCGCTGGCTGCGGCAAAGTAGGAGAGCCTCAGACCGTTATTATTGGTCGACAGATGTAGGCTACGTCTGCCAATGCCCAGGATGGCCGAATTTCGCCCTCTCGATTTGAGCATTTTCATCTCGGAACAAGTACTTTTGGGCACTCTCCATGGGTCCACTCGAGACTATCGTAGAACATTCTTAACACCTTCAGATTTGTCGTTTGTCGGTGCATAGCTATACGTCGTTGTTTGAGAAATGTAATTCCTACCAGGAGGCAAAAGGTCAGTATAACAAGGTAAGCTGCCATTAGTTCTTCATGGTAGAGTACGGCAGATTCTTAGAATAAAGTGTTTTTGTACGCGTTCAATCGGTTTTATCCAGTTGTCGTAGATCGGGTCCCATACAGCGCAGGCTGCCTCCAGGACTTAGCGCACCAGTGAGCAAAAAAGGGCGCGCAAAGTACCAGGAACATCAAACTGCTTTACAATTTTCATGATCAGTCCAAGCTGGCGATTGGCCTTGCTAATAAACTAAACGTCAGTTGAGCATCCAACACTACAATTGCTGTTTTTTGCGTTAAAGGTTGATTACGGTGCATTTAGATAGGCTTAGCGTCATGTAATGAACAACGAAAACAATAATGGACTCAGGAAACTGCCTTGAGGGACCCCAGAATTGTTACAGAATCAGTCAGATTGAGACAGAGACTTTACAGCAATTTTTTGATTGCGTAGATAAAATTCCAGCCATGCTAGGTCATGCTTTTAGGTCAGTATAGATAGCATCTATCTGGATACTCCGGTCTATACCGCGTAGGCAAAATGAAGTGAATTCCGATTGTTGGTAGTTACCCAACAAAAATTTTATTTGGAGAGCAGTTTATTGAACCATCATACAGCTAATTTCCAGTAAACATGCGCTTGATAAGCTATTATACAACCAAAATGTTTGTTGGTTACGGACCTGCCAGGTATGTTGTGCTGTAGAAATAAGAACTTGCTCATAATTATTATTACACAAACCTACATACTTACAACCCGCAACCCGGGTTTGCCATCTAAGATATAACTTGCGGAATACAGCATTTCATATTCAGCCGCTTGCTCCGAAACAGACGATGTTTGAGCCGCTCCTCTTCTAGGGTATAGGCGCTCAAGTTCGCACCCCCTAGCTTATCTGCTCCAGTAGACACATAGGCGTTACCAGGTAGGGGCTTGAGAGAGCCTGAGCTATATTTATCATTCCGGTCAGATATCTCACCCAATTGCAAATCGGATCGCTTAACGATTTTGCGTGTTGCCTTTGCGTAGGGGCTTGCTATTTTTCCTGTATCGTTCCAATATCAATATCAGTATAACGGGTGGCAACTAAAACTTTGGAATTTTTTTGCGGCCCTTATGCTCAACAACAAACGAGCTCAGAGAGAAATAGGAGTATGTATATGTTAGCTCTCTCTCCTCTTTTTGTAAATATTTTTTGTTTTGTTTATGCTTGCACAGTTTTGCTTCAAATGGCGTCGAAACAAGAAGCATTCCGCGAGCGCGTTGTACACTTCTACGAACTACAACAGAAATCTCGGCAAAAAGTATACGGTACAACATTTAAAAAGCAAATATGTTGCGGCTTCGACTGTTTTCCGTATCCTAAGATGCCCAATAACTATTCGCAAGCAAGGTAGGGGAAGACCAGCCAAAATTATGGACGCAGAAGGACATCGTTCTCTTTCTCGTTTGGCCCTCTGGTTTGGCTACCAATTAAGACGAACGTTTGAAGAAAATTTTGATCCCGTTTCTTCAAACACATCATGCAGATAGATAATACGTGTTTTGGCCGAATAGAGCATCATCGCATTACGCAAAAAAAACACAATCGTTCCTGAATACCCATTCAATTCCATTTTTACCCAAAACCCACAACCCGAAAAACCTGTCTTAGTGCGCCCAATCGAATATTTCTTCGGTATTTTGAGTTTCTTGGTGTACAAAAATAACTGGAGAGCCACGAATTACAAACAGTTGATTGGTAGAATCAAGAGATGCATTCACAAAGTTGACATGACGGCCGTACAATGCTCCTGTTTCGATGTCAAACGAAAGCTTCGCCGAACAGCCGATTACGGACCGTTTTCAAATGTACACTTTTTTTTCAACAATAGATAATGTATCTTTAATTTCGGTAAATCAGAACTTCTTCGTGTATCTTTGTCTTTTTTGACAGCTTGAGAAAAAAATTCCAAAATTTTAGTTGCCACCCGTTATGTCCAGTCGAAGTTAGGATCATTCCTCACAATTCTCGTATATTTCAAATGTTTATGTAACAATCAGACTATCGTAGTCCTACAACAGTCACACGGACGTGTCTTCCGCATAACCCCTCTGATCGAGAGCTTTCAACAAATATATAAATAATGGCTCAGATCATCTAAAGTAATTTAAAAACTAAAATTATTTGAAATAACGTAACATGATGAGTGAATCTGAGGGGAGAATAAATCTTAGTTCGAATCAGTTTTTCCAGCTTATTAAAAATTGTATAAAATGCAGAACAACCAACACAAATTACTACAACCGCTTGCCAAAATAGTATGAACGTGGCATGGTCTTCACAGCAATTGGAAGATTTGTGGTTTAAAAACAAAACCGTTAACATATTTGTCAAGCAGGATTGAGATCTTCTTGTGTTTTTAACGCTAGAAAGGGCTATATAGCACTGAAGAAGAATGTTTCACTTTTTAATAGGCTTTTTACGAATATAACTGACTAAAGTAGGAATTCAACCAGAAGGAGCAGTATCTGATGAGTACAGCGGGTATGCGAAATCTTATATGTGTCTAAGCAGGTGATCCGACTGGCAACGTAAAATGTGATACGAACATTATCGTGTAACAAATTATTACACTGACGCATAATGGGCAAAAACGAGTTCGTAATCCCAACAATTAGAAGCCGCTTGTTTGGAATCTTACAAGGTACCTATTCCTATGTAAAAAATGCAGGGAATCGATTGGTGATGGTTTCATCCTGCGCAGACTTGTAAGATTCCAAACCAGCGACTTCTAATTCTTGGGATTACGAGCTCGTTTTTGCCCATTGTGCGACGGTTTTACTGTTGACATCTCGCGATGCTAAAAAGACTCATCAACTTATTTGTACAAATTATCGTCATATTTTATCACCGATGGGACGTAATCGTTAGGCTTTTATTGATTTAGTAAGTCATGGTACTGGCACTGAAGCACAGTAAAATTATGTGATGTAGAAAGGTGCGACAATCATTCATGTCATGTTATAATTCATACATATTGTATTAATGTTATTGAATTTGTGAACAGCGCATTTTGTCGATCAATTGTGTACATCATACTGACCTTATGGCTGTACTATTGTCAGGAGTCAGTATTATATTACGACAAATATAATTATTGAAAAGTTTTTCAAAAGAAATTTTTCGATCAATATCAATTTTGATTGAAGTGACAATAGGAATCAAGTCCTGATAATGATTGGGTGGTTAAAATTACTTTATTCAGTTTGAAAACTAAAAGAATGAGTTTTGTTAGAAATTGCCTAATCTTTTTACTTGCTGCTGACAGCAGCGAATGACAAAAGTGGAAACTCTTCGTAATCTCTCGGGGAATTGGTTTGGTATCAAATTTGGCATTATTATCATTACCTCAATGTGAAACTTTTACTCAAGCAGATTGCATGCATACTAACAGACTGTCGTGAACTGACTACTACTGGAGAAAAGTTTAAATCAAACTACTACAGGACAGAAGGATTTTACTGGTTACTGGGTGTTAATGTTAATTCTTGCACGAAAGTGATGAGCCACTAATTACTCTATGCATTGCACGGTACGGTTAGTTAGTAAAATTTGGAAACAAAATTGCAGAAATACGTCGTTCCGAAATGCTACTCTAGAGTGTGTTTTTTTGCTACGGTAGAGTTATATTTTGTTTAGAATAAAAACCTGTATTTTTCAACTTTCATATGCGACGATACGGCTATCGTTACGTACGCAGCCGACACATCCGGGTTCGATCTGTCGCGGGGCACGTGTTTTCGTTTGTTTTTTTTTTTGGACGAGGAGAGATGAAAGATGAAAAGTTAACGGAAATTATGTTATTTGATTATGCAAAATTATTGAGCGTCGTGTCTGAGTTCAGAGCGAACCGCTTTCGATACGATTAATAATATACGATTGATTGATTGATTGAGTTATTGCAAATTGAGATTGAATCCTGACGGATATCGTGTTCTGTTGGTTCAATGAGACATATCCTGTCGAAGTGCAATGTTAGCGAATAAACCAAACGAAATCAAAACGAATAGAGAGCGTGTTCGAACTACAGAAGAATGAACTTAAACGAAAGTTAAACAAATCCCGACATACAGAAAAAACAAATTCGAAAATGGCAAGGAGCAGTTAGAAGCAAGGCGCTGCTAAGAGGTTGAACTAAAAGATAGCACACAGCATTACACACACACAGAAACTAAATTTCAATTCAACTGATTGGGTTTTTTTTCTTGCATATTGGTTACAAACACTGCAATCGAAAAAATTAATAAAACATTTCGATCAAATTGGAAACAAGAATCACAAGAATCGGAAAAAAATGTTTAGAAAAAGGTCGAACGAAATCAGAACTAGCAATTAACACGAAGGTAAAACAAGAAACGTTTTTTTTTTGGTAACAACAAACAAACAACATCAGCAACATCTATAAAACATGGATTTTTGGGACGAAGGATGTTCAGTTTTTGTTTGGGAAATTTGAAACGAAGGATTGTTTTTTTTTTAAGAACTAGATAGAATGTGTTTAGGAATCTAATGAAGAGAGATAGAAACAGTTACTTTACTTTGAAGCAATCACTATAGAGCCAATAATAGGTGAAATGACATAAACTTAATACCAGATCTACTAGTAGAAGCTTGCAAAAACATACGTAAGTTTAGGTTGCATCTCTAGTGAGTGTGGTTTCTTGAAAGAGTTAGCTTACAATTTATAAACTATGAAATTCTCTATCGAGTTCTTCTTGGCAGTTTTGGATGGATTCAAAGGTTGGTTTTTGGAAATATTGGATGGGACATTTGATTCAGTTATTTGCTTCAAGTGCTTCCGATTTATTTTCACAGTGAACATAGTTTTAAACCATGAAAAAGTAAGTTGTTCATATGATACTTACGATGAACGCGATTCCTTGATGGGATGGGGAGCTGCTAGGTCCTGGTTTCTGTTCTTTATCCTGTGAAAAAATTAGTTTTAAATTAGAAACGAAAATCTTGACGCTTTCTGTTACAGTTAAAAATGAAGTTTGATACGAAGAAGCTGGTTTCATTTTTAATGCATGCATTTTTTCCATCAGCTTTCAAATATAAAGAGAATTGCTTTTTATGTTCGAATGCAATAACTTGAAGATCGCTTCGGAGGAATACTTGTCAGTACGCAATTGCTACCGATCGCACAGCCACTGCATTTCTTCGAAGGCTTGATTTGAAAGAACACTTCCACTTCACCTAGCTTTTTGGTAAACTTGAAGCAGGAAACGCTTGACAATCTATGAGTCGAATCGATTAATATGCTTCTGCTTGGCTTGATGTAAGCGATTAAATTAAATATGTTGTTTGTACTTACACTTTTGCTACGACATCGGGCAGTAGAGCCGTTATGGGTATCAGGAATAAACCCAGCCAAAAACCGGGCGATGAGAAAATCATATCGTCCATGCCGGTAAACACCGCACCAACCGGTATCGTTGGCCAAATATTACTGCAGTGGATAGTTAAGCGTAGTTAGAAGCATAAATTAAATGGGTTTGAAAGTTGGAATTCACCTGTAAATATAAATAAACATAAACCACAGCACAATCGAGCCCCAGATGGAACAATGCGTCAGCCACGTCCAGGAGTTTGTCAGCAAGCCGGCTTTCAGACAAACCGTAACAACCACGTACTGAAAGAAGCCAACAAAATTTCGATTAGCGGGAACCAATCTTGTCATTTTGTTGTTAACTCACAGTATAAACTATATTTCCTAACACTAAATAACCACCGTCCCGTCCGTTCCCCCAGATCACGTCGCCCTGGTAGGAAAACATTGGCAGCCAGTATAAGAGCACCGAGTGGACCAGAGCGTTGAAGATCCAGTACCAGAATACTTTTACGTTGAATAGTTGGGCACTTTGGGATGGTTCATAAAGCCTTGGTTCTCTACAAAGTGAGATTAACATTATTAAAGTTTCATTCTAAAGTCAAACTTCGCAGACTTACTTTAACATTTGCTCCGCCGAGGTCACCTTATCGAAAAGACCCATCGCAAATGGTGGCAATGCGGTGAAAAACACATTGTACAAACCGATTGTCCATCGTTCGAATAAGATTTGGCCGGACCTGCGAAGGAAAAATTGTTTGTAGAATGCTTGTTCGTTAATCACCATGCGTTCACTTCGTTCAGCTTTATAGTGGAGACGCATGGTTATTTTCAATTTTGATTAAAAAATTGTTCCACATTACTTACCATCCAGAGTAAATAGCAAACCACAGCTCAATAACGTACAGACAAATGTTTTTGTAAAAGCTGTACAGTATCAGCTTGCAGACTCGACTGTAGTTCCACGCTCCATGCACCAGCAGCAACTTTCGCAGATAACTGAACTGCAATTTCATGGATGAAAAAATAAAAGACAATTAACGCAACGTTTCCCAATTGCTACCGATTCCAGTACCTGTGCTATCGAATAGTCGGATGCACACGCGGCCTGCAGCCCTTCGACGCCGGAAATGCCGACACCGACGTGCGCCTTCTGTATCATGGCCACATCGTTCGCCCCGTCGCCGATGGCCAGCGTTACCGATTTGGTGTTGGTCGTCACCAGATCGACCACATCCGCCTTCTGGATGGGCGAAACCCGGCAGCAGATGACCACTTTGCACGAAATGCATAAATCCAGAAAATCGGTCCGCAAATCACAGCTCAGCGCGTACTTCAGCGTTTTGCCGTCCACGATGAGCGCCATGTTGCTTTCCTTCCGCAGCTGGTCGCCCAGATTCGCTATGTGCATCTGAATGCAGTTGCGGGTGTTCTGTCGCGTGGAAAAAAATCATCATTCGCTTGAACGCGGAACCATAAACTAGCAAATACTCACGTCTAAACTATCTTCGTTTAAAATAATTAAGTCCATGCCGTGTGACAGCAACTTGCACGAGTAGCCAATGTTAATGGCCGTCTCCTGCTTATCTCCGGTCAGCACCCAAACGTTGATTTTGGCTTCAATAAGGGAGGCTATGGTTTCAGGTACACCGTCCTGCAGTTTGTCTTCGATTGCTGTCGCACCCAGCAGCATTAGGTTAGTTTCGATTAGATTGGCCGCATCTTCCACCTTTTGTTCGCGGTACTGCAGCGAAGTCGACGCTTTATGGTACGTGTGCTTCCAGTCTTCGTAGACGTCATCGGGAATGACAGACACCGCGCAGCAGAGCGTCCGCAGGCCTTCGGTTGCGAATTCTTCCAAATGCTGGAGCGTAGCTTCCCGATAGGCTTGTCCGTTCGGGGCTAGCCTTTCATAGATCACCGTATCCGCACCCTTGCAGTACAGCTTAATTTCACCCTTGGAATTCTTCGCAATAACCGACATCCGTTTGCGCGTGGAGGTAAACTCGAGTACGTTCAGTATTTCGAACCGTTCCTGAACGCCAAGTGCTTCGATTTCGACGTAGTTTGGTGTGCGGGTGTGAAAGACGTAGCCGAATTTTTTAGCGCCGTAGACCAGTGCCCGCTCGTCCGGACTTGCCGCGTGGTAGTTAATGTTCTCGTTGTCGGATTTCTCCGGTATCACCGTGTGACAGATGGCCATCAGGGTTAGAAACTCCCGCAGGATGGCAGCGGTGTGGTGGTTGTTCAGAATGTGCTGCAAAAAAAGTAAGAAAACATAGATGTTAAAATTGTTATAGTCAGTTTATAAGAGAAAGAAAGCAGCCAACATTCCTAATGATAATCGATGGAAAATATAGACGGAGTAAATTGTTGCAATCCTTCATCTGAAACATTGTTTTAAATGCTAAAATCTACTCGTCGTGATTGATTGAGCTGAAATTAAGATCTGAACTTTTACCACGAAATAGACATTGGCTGTCAGCACGAGTACATCGCACCCGTGGGAAATGCCACTTGTCAGAAAACTGACGTCATAGCAAGCATTTCAAATATGTAGATAATTGATAATGCGTGATACAACTATTCATAAATAGTCACCATAATTAGCGCTATTTGAAACTGCTAAGAGCGTATAAATATTCAAGGAGATTCCGGTCTATCAACCAACGGTGACGGTGACATTCTCGAATGTGTCCACCCAAAAACAAAACAAAACAAAAAACCTATCGCCATTGTTTGAATCAAAATGGACTCCAATTAGCATACACACGTGTCGACGTTGTCGTCGTCGGGGCAATGCGGGTTTTCGAGAACGCATCCTGCACCATTCATAACTCATGTCCACACGGGGTGCACGCGGATCGTACCTGCCGCCGCCTGGCTTGGTGGAAGGAACGCTGCATCGCGAACGTACCGCGCGAGCAGCAGTATTTACGTCATATCAGCAGCCTGCCTGACAGGTACGGCGGCAGCATTGCCATATTGCCATTGAAAGCAGGAAACGCATGTCAAGTTTATTGATTTACGCTGCAACTCCCTGCTCTCCCACCACCACCGGGTGGTGATGATGAGAGTTATGCACTTTGCTCTACAGTAAAACTGGGGAGGGTAGTACTGTGATTCCTCTCGTCCTACCCATCGGTATTATAGAATTTGTTCAAAGCTAAATCAACCCCGGTTAGGGTGGAGAACGTTGAAATGTTCATTGTTATTTATAGCGTAAAAAACAAGCTATGCGTGATGGGTTGAAATTGAAAAATAAATTATTCATCTGCTAAACCAGCGTCTGGTCTTAGCGGCTCTGCCGCTATTAAATTGCCAACCAAATTCGAGGTTCGGTGCCATTTAACTGGACTATCAGATTAGTCTTCTATTAATATTTACAAAGCGATTTTGAAACCTTACCTGCACTAGCTGCGACTGGGCCGGGTTATCTTCCGGATTGTAGATGGTGCGTGCCACCGAACACTTCTTGAACTCCATCACGTTGCGCGTTAGGGTGCCCGTTTTGTCCGAAAAGATGTACTTGACCATGCCGAGTTCCTCGTTCAGGTTGGACGTTCGGGCCATCGCGGGAGTGTCCGATTCCTCGTGATACATGTCGATGTCCATGTTGATGAAGATTGCCTGCGGGAAGCGAATTATGCTTTTAATTCCATATTGTATAATTCAATTACATGTCAAACATTTGACTTCTTAGTGCGATTATATGCAATGGGCAAGAAAAGGGTCGCCCTTCTTTCTTATTTTTGATTTTTGATAGAATTGAATTTTAAATAAGAAAAAGTTTTTCGTGGATGCCATGTCTATCCGCTGAAGAAGATTGTTCAAAGTAATCACAAAAAGTAGCGGGTAACCTGACACTGTAAAAATCAATAAACATTTGAGTAGCCATTTGAATGCGAATTGGTATTATTTAAGGTTTATGGCAGTTCTTTTTTTGGACTGACGAGTCTACTGCTTTAAAAGTTTTTAAAATCAGTTAAAAAATGCTTTAAGAAATCGCTGTTATCAGAAATTGCAACTCATCTTCTAAGAAATTTGAAAAGTTTCTTGATATACTTTTCAAAATATTGTTTTGCAACTCGGTGAAATGTCACAAAAGTGTTGAAAGTGTTAAAAATTGAAAGTTAATGACCCATCGCGAAGCTAGAAAACGCGGCCACTAGGGCATAATCCTACCTCGAAAAATCCAGAAAATATAATCAAAACAAAAAAGCATAGCCGCTTGGACCTTGGAATGTCAGGACACTACCCGAATCGGCAGTAACGTAATAACGACCAGAAATAGCTGCAACAACCGAAAGCGGCGGTAATGTGCTGCTAGGGAAACTTTGAGAACGGAATTTGATTCATTACCATAGATTTTAAGGCAGCGTGTGATTGAATAAAACGAAATAGGTTATGGCAGATTATTATGATTGACCATGGTATCCAACGAAACTGGTTTCCTTGTTAAGCGTCAGGAAAGCGAGTGAGTTATCGAACTCGTTTGGAACGTTAAACGGTTTGGAGCAAGATGATGGACTCTGCCCATAGTACTATTCAACATAGCATTGAAAGGTATTATTCGAAGGGCAACCGTAGAGGGATGCAGTACCATCATTACGAATTCTGACAAGCTCTTAGACGACATTGAAATCATAGGCGTTACTCGTAGAGCAGTGGAAGAGGTTTTCAAGCAAATTAAGAAGAAAGTTGTAATGGATTTGACGGGCTTGTCATATGCTCTGCTAAAACGAAGTAGAAGGTCATCGACAGGGAGTGCGGTAATTGCTTGAACATTGATTCCATAGCAGCAGCGCCTTTTACAGACTGTACAGTTAGCAAAAATCCTGCAATTTGCAAGTTCGCAGAAAACTCACAATTTACAAGACGCCGAATTTCCCAATGGTACTGAACGGCCACGAAGCGTAGACAGAAAAAGGGGATAGCCGAGTTTATGACCGTAAGATCCTGTAAGCATAATTTGGAGGATGTAATGAAGCGGAAGCGCGTGAATCCCAAGTTGTATCAGATGTATAAAGATATGGACGTTGTCATGCGAGTAGTAGTCAAGCGGCAGGCTACATTGGCCTAAAGGAAACCTGAAAAAAGCTGACAACTTCGAAGCAGATTATGCACCCTTTGAATGTACACTGTCGATGCTGTAGGTTTTCGTAGCGATTGGAGGACCTGCGACCTAAGACTTGATGATGGGGAGGTGACTTTTGAATTCGACGTAAAATTGAGATTCGGACGGCAGCATAATAGTAAACTAGGCCCTGTCCAGCTGACTTCGAGGTACGATGATGGTCTTACAAGCCTGTCATCGTATGTCGTCGGCTACGAAGCCTGTATCAATAAAAAAGGGCCAAGTTCGAAAATGTTTCTACCCAAGATTTTGCAGAATAGTAGCAAAAAAAGTAAATAATGTACACCAATTATAAAATTGCTTAAGATAACCTTTAATGAAAAATAATAAGGAAAGTGATGTATGCAGAGCGCAGAGGTCATATCATTCAACACGGCTGTTGGTCGCCAGCCTTGAGGTAAGGCTAGTAGTCGGCTTCTAGTTGGTCCATCAATTTTGTCCATTCCTGTTGCCGAAATCCATTTTCACTGTGATATTCTTGTGACGTGTTCAACCTACCATAACCGGCAAAATCTCGCATTATGGACGATGGGCAATTCTTCTAGCAATCGGTTTAAATCATGGTTTGTTTCATCATCTTTTTGGACCCCACCGTAGATGGTAGAATGCCCATTTTGCAATAGTGTTCCAAGAAGATATGTGCAGTAAAGATGTTGCTGGTTCATGTTTTGGATACGGGGACTACACAGTCAAATTTGCTTCTTGTTGTCGTCATAAGCCATAGCAGCTCAACTTTCACCAGACATGTCAGATGTGAAGATTTATTTGCAAATATGCCGTCTTTATGGTGATTATTATGTTGAAATATCTGGCATCAATTTTAAAGCTTTGCATGCAGTTTGACAATGAAGTTCCTGCATCGAATCTTCAGCATTCAAGTATATGAGTCGTTAGTTCACAATGCTTATATACTTACTTACTTAGGTGGCTTGCCGCCCTAAAGCAAAGCCAGTTGAACAAAGTTTCTCAATGTAACTCGGTTGAGGGCTACCGCTCTCCAATTCCTCAGACACTGAGTACTCTCTGCCAGATTTTGCTCCACCTGGTCTAACCATCTTGCTCGCTGCGCTGCTGGTCGTCTTGTTCCTACCGCATTTGAGGCAAACACCATCTTGGTAGGGTAGTTGTCCGGCATTCTTGCAACATGCCCTGCCCATCGTATCCGTCCAGCTTTAGCCACCTTCTGGATACTGGGTTCGCCATGGAGCTATGCGAGTTCATGGTTCATCCTTCGCCTCCAAACTTCGGTCTCCTGCACGCCGCCGAAGATCGTTCTTAGCACCCGTCGTTCGAAAACTCCGAGCACTCGCAGGTCCTCCTCGAGCATTGTCCATGTTTCATGCCCGTAGGGAACAACCGGTCTAATAAGCGTCTTGTATAGGGTGCACTTTGTACGGGGACATAGTCTGCTCGACCGCAATTGCTCGTGAAACCCATAGTAAGCACGACTTCCGCTGAAGAACATCAACTTAACGAAATCCTCTGTGCCATTCGAAAGAACTTTGCAATCTACCCGAAATCCGAACACAGCACTGTGTACCATCCATCGTAGATTTAATCAGTTTGATGAGCTTCCTAGGGAAGTTGTTCTCGTCCATGATTTTCCATAGCTCTTTCCGGTCGATGGTATCATATGCGGCTTTGAAGTCAATGAACAAATGATGCGTAGGAACTCTGTATTCATGGCCCTTTTGGAGGATTTGCCGCAGTGTAAATATTTGATCCGTTGTAGACCGACCTTCGACGAAGCAAGCTTGATAAGTTCCCACAAATCTATTCGCAATTGGTGATAGACGGCGGAAAATGATTTGGGACAGCACTTTATAGGCGGCATTGAGAACGGTGATCGCTCGATGGTTCTCACAGTCCAACTTGTTGCCCTTTTTACAGATCGGGCAGATAACCCCATCTTTCCACTCCTCCGGTAGCTGTTTGTGCGGTGTATACAAACGGTCAGCTTTTCTGGTCCCATTTTAATAAGCTCCGCTCCGATGCCATCTTTCCCAGCTGACTTGTTGTTCTTTAGCTGCATGATGGCCTCCTTAACTTCGCCTATCGTTGGGGCTGACACCTCCTCATCTTCCCCATTTGTTGCACCGTCGAAATCGTGCTGCTTCCACCTATCGGTCACCTCAGGATCGTCCGTCAGAATACTCCCAGTCTTATCCCGACATATTTCGGCACGCGGCACAAAGTCTTTGCGGGATCCGTTCAGTTTCTGGTAGAACTTTCACGTTTCCTGAGAACGATGCAGCCGCTTCAACTCTGCATATTCCTGCCATTCCTCCCAGGTAGCGCTTTTTCTTCCGAAAGATTTGGTTTCGCTACATCTTCTTCTGTTTGTGTCTTTCCACGTTCTGACGTGTGGCACTGCGCGTCATGGCCGCCCGCGCAGTCTTCCCCTCATCCATCACCCTCCTACATTCATCGTCAAACCAATCGTTCCGCTGATTCCGGGCCACATGCCCGATGGAGCACTCCGCTACACTGCTGATAGTTGTTTTGATAGTGTTCCAACAGTCCTCGAGAGCTCATCCTCTTTCGGCAGCGCAGGAGCTTCGAGTGATTGCGTGTAGTTTGCGACGACGTCTGGTTGCTTCAGGTACCGAGGCTGGCGTCGGTACCGAATTTTGTTCACAACGGAGAGTCTTGGGCGCATCTTAATCATCACTAGGTAGTGGTCCGAGTCAACGTTAGCGCTTCGATAGGATCTGACGTCGATAATGTCTGAGAAGTGCCGCTGTCGATCAAAACGTGGTCGATCTGTGATTCTGTTTTCGTTGTCGTTTTAAGCATGTTTCGTCGCCTGTTTGACGCTTTTTTAACCATGTTATTTTTGTCATGCTTTTGTTCTTTTTGTCGCTGTTTTGACGTGTGTGCATAAATTTCCAAAGTTTCTTTTGAATTGAGATTTGTGGACCAAAAGATGGCCCAACCACGACGACATTCCCCTACCAAAATTATACCATTCTGTTGGTTAATATGTCTAAAATATTGCTTTTACTGACATTAGTCTGTGCTCCTAAAGTAGTGGCAATGTTCCTATAATAGTGGAAAATTTGCCTATAATAGTGGAATTTTATTTACCGCCCTTAGTAACGCTTGCAGTGTGCATGGCAGCTGGTGGATAACAACGTAGGCTTGTTTAAATGCTTTGGTTTGTTATGAATTCATTAAGTAATTGCACCGTTTTGGTCTACTCAAAAGGAATTTGTAATTTCTGCACCAACATCTTAAATTTTAACTATATACGTTAGATAAAACTGTTCACAAATATACATTTAATAATCGAAAATTGATATTCTATCGAAATCATACTAAAATCCGTCAAAATTATGAAATGTTTCGAGTTTCCACTATTACTGGTACACCCACAACCGCTGGTACATCTACCCTATGGTCCAAATTTATGCATGCACAAATATCTGTATTTATGGTAGCTCAGTTCTGTAGGTCCGTAGAATTATCCTAAATCCGCAGAACTACGGATACGTAGACGGCATTACTCCTTCCAAGACGAGATCAATGGGACTGGTAATATTAAATGATGGATCAGTCAGGTCTATATTCGATGTAATCTTCCAGGATGAAACTTCCACGGATATCGACGGATTACTTCCGAGCACAGCGAAATGGCAATGTGTTGCTCGAACCGGTTTTCGAGAATAATCTTCCTGTTTACCGCAGATGTCCGATGCGTTACTAATTTTTTGTCCGGAAACCATGAGCCATTTTGCACATTAGGAAAATTGAATTATTTTTCGTATGAAAAATGTGGTAGATACAGACGATCGGCAAATGCGTACCACAGAAGAGGTACAAGGAGAGATGTAAAAACGCATGTAAAATTTTGCTCACAAAATGCAAAGCATAGCGGTTGAACATCGTATCGTTGGAAGATTTATTTGAAGAACCTCAAATGCACAAAAATGTGGGTAAATTCAGGTACATCAACCACATTCACTGCTAGACCGATAGCTGCTTTGACAGGAAAATGCTGCTAAAAAATGTCAACAATGTTCATAACAAACATTAACAAAAGCTATTGAGCTTTGACTTGAAAAACAATAAGATTTTAAAAAGATTAAACCAAAACCAAAACCATTCAGCACGGTTTGATTATGAGCATTCTCACTAACTATAGTTTTTGATTCAATCTTATAAAACTCGTTTACTTTAGTTGAGCGATAGGATTTAGGAGTTGACCGCAATTGCGGCATTCACAATAACAACTTCAATTTAATCATTTTAACTGTTACAAGAACGGTACTCACCTGAAGAAACCGAACTAACTCCAACGTAACTTGAAGTGATATTGGAATTAAATTGTTGTACAGAATTATAAATGTAAGAAGATTGTAGGCGAAGTTTTTGCTTAATAAATCTGCAATGCAAAATAGAAAAACGAATGCAAAATACCGTTAGATGTATTTTTCAATGGTAAAGGCTGATGAAACTGCATCACTGATGCAGCAATGAACTTACCACTTATGCCTAGATACCAATCGGTTTTGTAATGCTGTTTAGTCCAAACTTGATTAAAAATGCAACTCACGATACAAAGAAAGATTAGAATGAAAAATAACATTAAAATTTGCGTATTTGTCAGTCTGTCAACAGTTGAGCGCTGAAACGAGAAGAAACGAGAAAACCGTTAGTTTTCTTTAGTTTGTAAAAAATTCTTAGGTGTTTGTTCTACTAACCTTGAGTGGCGCTGAGGTAGAGTTTCGCATAAGTTTCGTATCGTGACCGGTGTAGATGACGATGCCGAATATCCAGGATGTGTTCCGTAGCATGGCGCCCCGCAACAAAAGCTGGTCCGGGCCGAGGGCTACCGCGCTGGAAGACGTCAAAAAAAAGCAGAACTCAAAATACCAAATTTGCGATCATTAAGATTAATGACACTCACGGCTTCCCGCTCTCCTTCAGCACCCCGTTGAACTCGTACAAATGCCGATTGGGTGGTTCGCTTTCCAGCGTGCCGGAAAACTGGATAAAATCTTTGGTTTCAAGAATTTTGGCCGTGGCAGGAACGCCCTGACGAATCTTGAGGTTCGTCTCCCCGTCCAGGTTGGACGTCTCGATGAATGATATGCCCTGCGGTTCGCTCGAGGACAGCAGCACCAGATCGGCCGGAAAGAAGGTGTTGTTCTGCACCTTGACGGTGTCGCCGACGGACAGCTCTTTCCACTTGATCCATCGCCACTGGCCGCCCTGCAGCGTCTCGATTTCGCGATGGTTGATCTCATCGTCGGCCCGGTGCCGCTTAATATCCTCGACGATTTCTTTGATAGCACTTACAGATAAAATAAATATTAAAGGTACTAGGGTGGTGTAGCGACCGGTTGGCGAGACATCCGGAATCTGCTGCAGCAGCGCGATGAACAAAAAGAAGCAGTTCGAATACCGCCGGAACTGCTCGAACAAAAACGATGGTATAAAACTTATTGCGCTGCAATGTAAATCGAACAGAAAAAAAAGAACAGCATTTTAGAACTCGGAACATGTCCAACATGAACGTGGCAGGCCGACAAGCCTGAATTGATCGGATGCCAAATAGCTCGGGAGACAGAGGAAGAGAGAGAGAGAGATTGCAATCGTTCATCGTTGCAATTGCAACAAAACAAATTGCTGTAAATACCTATTTCCTGCTAGGGAGGAAAACAATCATAACCGATGTGTGCTGCTCTAATTCGATTGTGCATCTTAGTGTGACTTTTAAATTGTTTTAGAATTTTTGATAGAATTATGCTAAATTACGTTTAGGGGTGTTTAAAAATTGTGGGCCAACGAAACAATAAGTTTATGTTGGTCACCCTACCGTGAATCCGAACGACCATTTTCTAACAAACGAATACTAAATCTGGCAAGGAAAATTGGCATTCACCGAGATGATGGAAATGTGCTCGGGTCGAAGGCAAAGAAATCTGAAATTATAGTTTTTAACTAAACACCGTCGATACTGTCGGGCCGCCGCCGCCGCCGTTGTGGCCCTTCTTCCTATAAATAGTACACGTGCTGTTGCGAACGTGTGTGCACACGTACGGTATGTCACCCCCGCATTTCGATCCGAAGCCGGTTGACCGATTTTCTCACTCGCGGAAAGTGGCCTCGGAAACTGTGTGGTCGGTCGCGTCACCGCACCGCACCGATGCGCGGAGCCGTGAAACAGCTGCCACTCGAAACCGGTCGGGTGGAAATTTCTCCGAAAACGAATTGTTACAATGGAATGGAAACAAATTTATATCTGCCTAGTTTGAATGTGACAGTCATGTATTATTATACATTTTGCGAAATGTTCGCATAAAATTTTCCCGAAAAATTTAAACCTAAATTCAAACATATAATCCATTATTCATTCGACGGTTGCCTAACTTAAAGGTTATGACGAATTATGATATTCCTATTCAAGCTTATTTAAAACTGCTTTTGCACAAAGTAAACGAAACAAGAAATTTATTATAATGTGAAAGTTTGTTCTGTGGGATTTAAAATAGAATCGAATTCAAAATACAACGAATGTGTTAAATTTCAACAATAAATAAATCACTCACTCGATCAACGCGAAGTTATTTTTATGTCAAGGTGATGGAGAGGAAGGTGCGATAAACGCATATTTATGAACGTAAACTAGTTATTGCTTACACACTTTGTTATTTGTTTGCGGAAGAGTCCAACGAAAATAAAAACAAATATAATTTCAGTTGATTTTATCTGAAATTTTCGTTTACTGAAGCAAGCAATCAAGGTCTGCACGGTCAAACCCGAATCGCTTGAGTCATGTCGGTTCATGACTGAACAAATTAAATTTTGAAATAACTAAACGAATATTGTATTTATAAATTTCGTTTGATGATGTCTTATAACTCTTACAATATTTTGATTAATTAACCTATAAGACTGAAACCGACAACCAACCTCTTAACTTTCCCGAGGGTTTCAACCCGGAACTTCAATGAAAAGTTCAACAACAAGCTAGTGCCGTCCTAGTTAATAGTACCTACTTACCTATACTTTGCTGTCGAGATATGATTGTTGCAGTACTTTTGTCGTTGAGTTTGATTCAACAGTATCACTCGCTTATCACTATCGTCCAACGTTACCCCGGAGGTTGTGGCATCATCGTCATCTGCAAATAGAAGGAGAAAAGATGTGACAAACATTAGTGCCGGGTATTAGTTTTGAGACAGGCTCGTGCACGACTAGACTAGAACTGCAACGAGAAGCTAAACTCCGGGGAATGCAAATATTTACGGTAATGTATTTGTTTCACTAAGATCTGTATAACGCAGTAGTTTTTCACTCCCATTTGCTGGAACGAATCGGTGAAGATGGGATTGGACCACAAGTGCAGCGCAGAACGTTGATTTTCTAACGTTCGCCCGGAATAAAATCCTGCAGCGGAATGGGCAAACTGTCAAGGGAAACCCCATAAACTAGGGCCCACATTAGCATAGAGGCCAACCAAGCCGCAGGTTCTGCATTTTTTATTTCGCCTTAAAGGTAATCGATGAAACATGATGATGTTTGAAAACAGAAATAGAGCACAGCGGGGTAAAACCGCGGGACCCAATGTGGGCTGCTACCGGCAAGGTTATTCGCTTCGATCCGATGCACCACTCCACCGGTGCATATCAAATAGATACTGTGGATTGTTTAATGATCTACATTAAAGGTCTATGACAAACAGTGATGATGGCTATCTATCATGAATTATAGAGCGGCGGCGATGCATTCCGTTTGCCGCTTGATTCCGTACATCAATACGTTGAAAGCGATTTGATTTGATGACTGCTTAATGAGTTTTGAGTGCATTCGAAATGACTATTGAGTGTGGCACATCCAATACAAATAAGCAATTATAGAGTTTGTCCTTCTTAGTTTGTATATGCTAAAAGTCAATTGTTTTTAATTGAAAGGAGTTTTATATTAGCACTGGTAGAAGGAATTGTCAATTTAGGAACTACGAAACACGACTTTCATCACCAAAATAGTCACCTTCCATGAAGATTTCAACCGACATTCATTTAAACTTTCGATAGATACGGAAGGGATCAATTTCGTTAGCTACAGTAATAACCTTATAAGTCCGACATGGATACCCTAAGGAACCCGGAGGAAATATGGCAAAAGGAATCCCTCGATAAATATACATTGAGATGACGGTTCGGTAGGTATTATTTGACCCAATGGAGCAACGATGATGATTTGATGATTCAGTTTGTCAAAAGCGATGAAGATGGCCTTTCGAAAAACATTTCACCTCGTGCCATCGTTTAAGAAGATGACTGCCGAATTTCCATGTAGTTTTCATTCATTCAAAATGCGTTCAGCTTTCGTGAGCCAGAGATAGACGTGGTGGTAACCTTTGACTTGTCTACAAAAAGTTGTATCTGCTGTACTTGACGATTCACTGGCCGACGAGGAAATAGTGAACATTCATACCGCTCTTCATTCCCAACTTGGTCGGTTTCTGGTAGCACTTGGTGCAGTCCATAAAAACTGCAATGAGAGGTCTTTTAAAATAACGCAAGTTGAACGATCAAACCTTTTATAAATCGTGTCCGTAGAAGCTGAAGCTATTGTAAACAGACAGTCGTAAGCCCTCCTAATTGAGTCAAGCAGCCCAATTGTGACCGATTCGGTCCAACACATGTTTGTTATATTCTAGAAACGCTGAATCAGAGAGTTTCTTCCTACAATGTCCACAAAAAAAAAAAACAACGCGATTCTGGGAAACGAAGTTGATGCAGCAAGAAGACTTGGATGTGATCATCAACGAGTCGAAATTGAATGGGGTGCTTCAAGGAAAGGTATCGACGATGATGCCAGGGAGGACGCTCGATAGAGTTTTCCGGAGGCTCGTATCGTATCTATGTTAGTTTTGGATACGCTTCTGCAAACCGAAGTCAAGTAATTCCGAAATAATAGAAGCTAGAGTGATAGAGATTCATCGGTGTAACAATTTTGTTGAACCGTTAAATAAATAGGACAATCAAAAGAAATCTCATAAAGGATCGAAAAATCGGTCACATCACTCATTGATCATAGATTGTGTCGATTTTTCTTTTTCGTTTTTCACCACAACCACCACCGAATGCCCGGGAAGACTCATCTAATATTAGTACATCGTCTGTAACTGAAGCCGTAGAAGAGAGTTTCATAGAAATGAAAAGAGATCAGGTATTCTTACAGTGATCCACACTTGCTCGACAGGTACTCCAACTAAAAGTCATGAGATGGGGTGAACCGCCATCGCAGACCGCAGACCGAAGGACCGCAGATTTGGATGGAACCATTTCTCGATCAAGATAATTATTTTGCATGGACGGTCGACACACGCTAACAGATAGTCGTAGAAATAAGCCACACCTTTTCTCCTTTTCTGCCGAGACGAGCAGCAGTAAAAAGACTCTATAGCACATAAGCAGTGTGTCCAGTGGCGCATTAATTCAGTATTTTTCCACGTGTTATTTTAGAATCATCTAGAGAGAAGCAAATAAATGGATGTTATTTTAGTTTAGATTAGTGCTTCCTTCACATGCTCTGAAGACGTTCTGAGAAGTATCTGATAAGAATACACAGCTCACCCTTGGCTTAGTCTTGGTGTTGCTGCCAGGCCAGTGCTCGAAAAAAATGACAGCATTGCAAGAAGACGAATGTAAAACGCATTCAGTACATATAGTTTTACCTCTGGTAGTATTCTTTTAACTGTCAGTCTTTGGGCAGGACTACTGAACTGCTGACAGTGTTTGGCATACTCAGTTTTCTACTCTTCAAAACAATTCCATCATGAATTGCAGTGCTGAACGATTGCTCGACTATCATTCAGTTTTCTTGTTCTTGATTGATATTATAGAGGTTAAAATTTCGTTTTTAAAACTATTTACTTTTTAAAATACACCTAAACTTGGCCGAAGAAAAATTATTAAAACTTCGGAGTAATGTTAACGTTTATTGTAATTTTGTTTGTCAATGTCGCCAGTTCAAAATGAATGAATGGTTCACATTTGATTTCATTCACTATTGTCAAGAATGATGAACGTTGAGTACAACCCGAACTGGTTTCAGGATGGCATTGCTGAGTTCATTTCATCTGTACTAGAAACAGCAATGAATGAGCAGTATATTGCATCAATTCGGGCGAATCGCATACATTGAATATGAGATTTCTAAGCACTGGTTGCTGTAGCAGGTTTGCGGACCAAATCGTTCTTTCCTTTCAAATTTTTATTTTTCTCTACCCCCTCTACCCTTACCCGCCAGTCCTCAAGCAGAACACGGATGCAACCCGGATCACACTGGCTGAGTGTTTGCTGTCAATGAACTTGGGGATAAAAACCGTTCCTACAAGGATAAGAATGAAGAGTTAATTGTTATCCGCAAGTGCCTGAACTGAACACTCGCATTCCTAGCGGCTTCTGGTTTGATCGGCACCGTTCTTCTTTCGTTCGAGTTCAAGACATGTCTGTTCATGCCGCTACAAAGCTAGGAAGTCATTTTGTTTTACCCTGTGGAGTCTAACAAAGCACTGAACACGAGACCTTCATGAGCTTGAAGAACTTCACGCGCTTCATGAGCTCAACCAATAAGTAATATTGCGAAGCCCACACTTGTGTGGTCTAATTTTCTCACACACGCATACTCGTCCTAACGAACACGCTGGCATAAGCAACCCCTTTCGGACTCTTATTTATTCATGTACTGCGATGAGTTTTTGCAAGTGTGTATTAGGTTAATAGCCACGGTCGTCGCTCTCGCTCGTCATTTTACCCCGAGTAGCTGATACCGAGCACTCGCAAGGCTCGCACTCGAGCTTGTATGTAAATTCAAGGGCGTAAGATGGAGACGAAAAGAAAAAGTAATGTGTGCCGTTAAACAACACGGGCAGCTTGCTGCTCCCGTGTCGTTTGCCTCGTGAGTGAGTTATGCAGAAAGAAGCTACGAGGCTATGCGTACGCGAGTGTGTAGGTAGCAGAATGTCTGCACACAGCAACGGCGGTTGTTTGTCATACGCTTGCGTCAGTAGCGTAAGCGTTGAATGCTACGCTTCTCATACTGGCTCGCGTGAGTAGGCATTGTTTGCTTCTCGCTCGACTTACAACATTGCCAATAAGTACTCTGTCTTACTTATCCATGCTACGATTACTACAAATGTTTCCCCCCCCAGAAAATCCAGTTTCTGTTCTTAAGTTGTGTTCGAAAGCGTAACTTTATCTTTTGTCAGGATTATTCAGCAGATCACTGCCGGAGAGCATATGTGTCGAGCTTAGGATTGACTCCTATACACTCTCGTACCCTCCTGAAGTCGAGGAACGCACGAAATCTGCAGGGAGGCGCTCTACTGGAATCTACGAATTGAATGTTCACAGCAGCGTAGCTTAGCCAACGATATACAAACTGTTGATTTGACCTTCTATTGACGGTAGGTAAAGGCCATGGCTAAAACATGGTACACAAAACACTTTTAAAGTGTACAAACTCAAATTTCGGGTAGAAAATTCTACCAATTTCGGCTATTTGCTACCGGTAATTGAATTATTCTCTGTGACAAACGTACTGTTAAGTTTCTACTGCCAATTTTATGGTTGAAAAACTATTCAGTTTGTGCACTTTAAGGACATTTTGAGTAGTTTTAACCAAGTTTTAGCTAAATTCAACCAATTTACCGGAAACTCATTTAACACTGTAGGATCGTTGACATTGGAGAAACCTGACTGACTCTATCCATTTGTTCTACCGAAGCGGCGACAAAGGTAAAGTAAGTAAAATTGATCACTTTTGGTTAATAGGGTAACGGCCCCAGTTTTCGCCAGGGGTTCAAAAGTGTTTTATTTATATTTGGAATGCCATGACTAGCACAACAATTCAAACATAGTTATGTACTGAACCAATAAAATATGACTCCAAACCCTTAATGGTTATATAACTCAAATTGGCAAGATTTTTAGTTGGCGTCGTCATATCGAAATGATTTAAATATGATCCACTTTGCATTGGCGAATTTCAACGGACCGTTCCTAAACACACCACGCGAAACTGTGAAGCGTTTCTCAACGGAAATCCTTTCTGTTTTCACTATTCAACTGAAAATTAATTCTATTTTTCAGAAAAAAATATAAATATTGATGAATTTTCAAACTAGAAAAAGATACAAACGATGCTTTTGGGGGTGGCGAAAGCTGAAGCATAGAAATGGCGAAATCTGGGTCTCGGGGGTCGAAAACTGGTGCCTCAACATGCATCACAAATTTTACATTAATAACGACTTTTTCAAATATTTGTGCTTAAGTTTTATGCTGAAAACGCAACAGAAAAGTTTCTGTTTAATGTAGGCTAAACAATTCTCATCGATATGGAACTATATGGCAAAATATGGCAAAAACCATATGGCAAAATGTGCCAAAAAACCTCGCTTTTCTTGTTTGCTGTCTGAAAAAGTGGCGATTTCTGGTGTCGTTACCCTATTGGATCTTCTCGTTCTGAAGTATGTACGAATATTTTCGGTGTTCCCCAAGGGAGTAGCTTATAGCCTCTTTCGTTCTTATTATTTATCAACAGCTAGTTGCCCTCTGTTTTATGGTGAAGATTTCAAATTCAATTGGTTATTAACATATGCTTGATCCATGCTTGAGCGAGTCAATTAGATTATAGATTTAAAAATTACACTTGAATACCACATAGAACGAAAAAATGAATCTCACATTCGACGTAAACAAAAATCAGATATATTTTTACATCAAATAAAACGTAAATAGCCTAACCCGTTTTTAAAGGTATATTTTTACATCAAACCAAAATGTAATACGTAAACCTATAGGTGAAATAACACGTAATTTTAAATGTTTTGCGATGCTTCATTTATGTGCATGTTAAAAGACGTAAATTTATAAGATTTTTTCGAAGTGTGTAGCTAACGGTTGACCCGAATGAACCCAATAATGCCATACGGACGGTATCACTTGACCCATTTTATGCTTCAGGCCAATAAATAAAAATCAATTGACACATCATTCCCCCGTCATTCATCATCAGTCCCCCGAATAAACCGGTATAGTGCTACTTAAAATCTCAGAGTGCTACTTCAAAGTATGAGAGATACGCGGAAGCAGCCATGTTGGGAACCAATCGAGCAGCGATTGCATATGGCCTGCATTATAAACAATTGTTTCGACGTGGAACAGTCCTATTTTCATAAAAACTACACCGAAATGTTGTAAGATGCAAAACATTTGCTCAGCAATCTAGGAAAAATATTAGTTGGAAAAATTCTTTCACAAAACTTTCCACGACGGTGGAAAAATTTGAACAAAAATCGCAAATTCTCATCGATTTCTCGTCTCGTTCTGTCTGCGCAACCTGAATGTAGGAATTCAAATTGATGCAGTGTACATGGACCTGAAAGCAGCGTTTGATCGGGTGGGTCGCGGCATCCTGCTTGCTAGACTGGAGAAACTGCGAGTTTCCGCATCGTTCTGCAAGTGGCTATAATAGTCGTACCTAGCACACCCTAGACTGAGAGTGAAAATCGGGTTCGAATTTTTTAATTCGATCTGCAACATCCCTGGCGTAACCACAGGGGAGCAACCGTGGACCACGGCTTTTTTACTTGGTTTTAATGAATGAACTGGCAGCTCTCGTGCCAACTGGTGTCGGTCTTTTTAGGCTGGCGATGTAAAATCTACAAGGTAACGCGTCTATCACAGTCATCATCTTGGTGTCATCCTGGATAGCGACATTATTTAGCAACTCGGATTTAGTTTTAAAATCGCCAAGGAGTTCCGTGACCCGTATTGTTTTAGATCTGTTCCTTCGATGCATAGTACCACTTGTAAGGTCTCTTGTGGAATACGGACCTGTGATCTGTGATCCAACAAATTTGGATCCCTAGAATAGGACCAGTACAGAAAAAAATCTAAATTGTACTTTAAAAAAAGCTTTACAAAAAACGACACTTGGTTGAAAAGTTACGCCACTGTGCATTAAATGATGTTCAAAAAAATCGGAAAATTTCCCTTTGAGGTTGCTAGGAAAACGGAAGAGCTCAAATTTTTCAACTATTATTTTCATTAATAAACTCAATAAACTATGCACGTATGCCAAATTTCGTAACATTCTTGGACCCTTTGTCCCACTTTCTATGATTGATTTTGAGAAATGCTGTACTGTACAATCCTCATATATAAGACAGCAAACACGCAAGGGTATTTTTTGACGTAGGACTACGCCTTTCAGGAAGGTAGCTGGTATAGGGGGTAATTCCAAAAAATCGAAAAATGCGAGCGCCACGAAAAATGAAAGATTTTAAATATTTTTACGCCAATCGATCGAAAAATCCTCTACGTATCCAAATCAGTAATGAAACCTATTGATTCCAAAGTACGTACTATTGAACGTATATTGAAAATAATGAAGCATTGTCCAACTGGAAATCCTCTCATCATGATTGGTTGGAAGATTCTTTGCGATGATCTAAATCTATACCAATTTGATATCTGTGCTTGGGAAGTAAGTCAAAACAAGTGACAAAGCTTCCTCATCTCAAAAGGATTTCTTAACACACTAACACAGCGATTAAACCTAGACCATTTGGATGTCTTTGCTTGGGAAGTAGGCCAGAAAGAGTGACAAAGCCCTCTCGTGCCAACTGCCAAAAAATTTCTTTCGAACGCGATTAAATCTTGTTCAATTTGATGTCTGTGTTAGGAAAGTGTGCCAGAAAAAATGAGAAAAGCTCATTGTTTCAACAGATTGCAAATTCTTTACGGCGAGTCGATTAAACCTAGGCGAATTTGATATCTGTGTTGGAAAAATGGGCTACAGCTGTAGTGTTCGGTTATAATTTAATTCTGTATGGATGCGAATGTTTGACGTTTCATTGGAAGTGTAGTGAAAAGATGTGCTGTTGATAAAATGGGATTGAATTGGTAAAATCCCTTCGACGTGGTGAAACGATTGATAATAAAATCTTTTATTTCTGTAAGGTAACAGGAAAGCATCAGTGTGTGTTCTTGATTTTGTTAAATTGTTTCCAAATGCACATAGAAATAACTCTGAAATATATATCGAGGATTGAACGTATACAATGTTACTACTTTGATGAATGTTACATATAACGCATTTAGCATGTATTTATGCTTAATATAGTATGTATACATGAAGAATCAAATGATTACATGCATGGATACATGCTACTATCACTACAAAGAGACTTTTACGTAGTTTGGCGTCACCTACATATCCGGTCATGTCTTGTACACAATCCGTCTGATTTTTTTGACGCGGTACCTTGACGGAACTAGTGCAGAATGGGAATTAAATTACTCAAACAATAGAATAATCATTTCGTGGCTGATTTTCATCTATCGTAACTTGTCCGTCCGTCGAATGCAGTACAGTTTATGTTAGTATGCATTCAAATATGCATTTGTTTGGTTTCATTAAAGGACCAGTCATGAAAGTAACGGTTAAGTATCCAATAAACTGTCTAATTATATCCTAAAATTAAAGAAATCAGCTCAAAACGGCATACTTCAATGCTGAAAATAATCGTTACGAGAGCAGCCGAAGCGAAAGATATTCATCATCGTTTTCATTTTTATTTTCCCTTGCTCAGCTGGCATAATGGCCCATGGCCCATGCAAAACGTAGACAAAAAGATGATCCCCAAAGGTGTCATTAACTGGTTCAACCCAAGAACAATTGCACCTTGCCAAGTTAAGTTGGCATTGTGGCAGTCGAGCAGCGATGACGTACGGAAGTACCGGTAATTGCATAGTCCCGTGGACTAAAAATAGTTTGTCACATGAACCGCTGCTGGCTGGCTGGCCGTTGGAATTAATCCCTTTCGCTCCTCTGAGGTAAGGAAAGCATATCCATCCAGTACCAGTACCTACAGCACAGTAAGGTTGAAGGTTTCTCGCGCCTTCCACTCTGGGGGAAAGGTATTATTTTCTCTTCCTTTCGCGACAATTATATCCCGTTAAGTAGGATACTCATCAAGAATGCATACCATAACACAGCACATTGTTAATGCAGATACCATCACAAGCAGAGGGGGCAGTTTTACTGGAAAATATCGTCAACAATCGTGAGTTCAGTTGAAAAATAAACTGGCACCGCGGTTTTCCACGTACATACAACAAACTGTGGTTGTGCTGCGCTAGGCTCCGGATGAAGAGGTGTGCCCTTTTCCTTCCGCCTGCATTTTACGGCCACGGTGAAGGTAATTTAAATGTTTCGAATCAAGGATAACGCCGTCGTATATGACTTCCGCAATGAAAAGGTCTGGGCGGACTAACTAATATGTATGTAGAACTATCGATCCGTCTAGGAATGTGTGCTGTTTTCACGGCCAACGAGCGTAGTAGTAGCTATCATTTGATTTCGCTGATCCTATAATTTTCTTAGAAAGTGTAAAAAGAAAAAAAAATCTTACGGTTCACGAGTCGCAGCCTCAGAGCTCGGTACATATGGTTGAAGGCCATTTCCAGCAGGACGAAGTTTTCACTCCAAAACAGCTCTGCGTGTTTTTCCGCAATCAGAAACGAGTTTCGCTCATTTATTGGTGATTATTATGCCATTTGTTTTGGTGGTAAAAAATACACGTTGAATTATTATGATTGTTCATCAAACGCCTCTGAGAAAAAATCTCATCAATTATTCTGCATGCACGTACGGTATAATTTTGATACATATTGTAACCATCTAGAAACCACCGTTCTATTTTGGATTATTCATTGATTTTTACACTACTCTGTCGATTTCGTAGGAACGTAATTTTTCCAACATTTTCAACACGTTTTAGTTCACTGATGCGAAGAGTGAGCCAACTCAAGTGAAAAATTAAAACCAGCCCTTTTTCAGCTCCCAACAGTCCGAGCATATGTTTGTTTGGCTGAATACGCACAGGCTGATAATTTTCACTGAAACCAACTTTTTTTCATGCCATTTTCACTACACTTAACATTCAGCGATTATTTTGCCATTTTTCTAGCACGATTCGGAGCTAAAAACAACAAACACACGACATTATTGCAGCGCAGAAATTAAAAACACTTTTTTCGGCCAAGGAGCTCGAACGCGAAATGTCAGTCTCAGCACAGTCAGGCTCTGCTGGGTATGTTCCTTTTCCTTGTTTTGGACAGAAAAGGGACTTTTCGTCGCGTACGTATAAGCTCTCATGCTCTCTCGACGGTGGCATGGCAGTAGCTGGCAATAATAAAGCCTTGCTTACCACCGAGGAAAATCCAGCAGAAAGCACATATACCCACCGACCGCACGCAGGTCGTCTCCTGTCCTGTACACTCACACTAACACGGGCTTTCGTCCCTTCAAGCCGAAGCATGATTTGTTGTGGTTCAGCCTAGACAGTAAAGTTACGTTTGCCACATCAACATATCGTTTTGACATTATCCTGTGGATGTTCTGGAGCT
Organism: Sabethes cyaneus; assembly: GCF_943734655.1. NCBI lineage: Eukaryota > Metazoa > Arthropoda > Insecta > Diptera > Culicidae > Sabethes > Sabethes cyaneus. The sequence goes on along the minus strand of NC_071354.1, from coordinate 19,327,631 downwards.
GCTTGTTCATAGGTCAAATGCTAAGAATAATCAAATTCGAAATTCCTGGGTTTACTTTAAACAAGTTGAGTAAATCTGTTCGGCATGACTTCCAGCACAAAGCTAACACGTAGGGTGAAAACATCAACCACGCTGACGTCATCAGAATTGTCAGCGTAAACAGTTTAACTTATTTTTTTGCGAGTGACTGTTTCCAATCCTAATGTAGAAAATTGAATAAGTTACTCGATTAGAATGACTCTGACAATCATTGTTTCATCACTTAATAAGGTAGATGAGTAATATTTGCATGTAGAAAACGGCTTCGTACAGCGATGAAGTGAATGTATTAAAAAACTCGCATGAAGAGCCAACGAAGCTGTAAGTTACAAAATATGTTATTGAAAGTATCAATATTTTATAATATATATTTATTCAATGGAAAGTACTGTTTTGAAGGTGACTTTCCTTTCTCCCGAAGGTAATCAGGAAATCAAAGCTGTCGATTTCTTCAGATCGGGAATATTTTAAAAATGCTTGCCTATGAACCTATGCTGTAAATAAGTAGGTGAAGTGACAATACCTTCATTCCTACTCACCTTGTGCCAAAAGGGATCAAATCATGTTGACAGACACCCATACTGGAAATTTCCCAGCACGCTGGGAGAATTATGCTCGAAGAGAAGAGCTATCGTCCTTTACGGGAAAGTGTGCGTGCGGTCTTTGCGCTTTCCTCTCACTACACTACACTGCTGTTATTTTATGTAGAAAACCATTTGTTTTTGTTTTTTCCCTTTTGTGCTACTATTTCGCATTCTTGTCTCGTGTAGCTGGGAGTTCCAGGCCAGCATGCATGTGTATGCTGTATGATGTAGTGCGGTGCGAAAGACTCCTTCGGCAGCAGCACATCAGTTGCATAGAACTGCGCATGTACGAGGCTGGATATGAAATATGAAAACAAACATTAAATCGGTACCGAAGCCGTCGCGACGTCTCTGTGCTTATCGTTCGATGTGGGGCTGCCAGCTGCAGATGATAAATTTTTATCATTAGTGGAAATGGCCTAACTGCTAGTGATTTCGAAGCCAAAAGTTTTATTTGGTGTACCGCTGACCCGTTATTTATCAGGATTATAATTTGAAAATCCTAGAGAATCCATTTTTTTTGAATCACTGAATCGATTTTAAGAATTTTGGTATTAGGGTGACGGAGCCACCACGTCATACGTAATCATGATTCAGTAAGGTTTTGTTGCAAAAACTAACTACTTTACTACTTTACTATGAGGAAAAATTGCAAATTTGTATGTTAAACTACCCATGGCTTCATAGTTACGTAACTGTCAAAATGAATCGTCTAAGTTTGAACTCCTCAGAAACTCAGAAACTCGCCGCAAAACTCAAGATTGTGATAAAGGCCATCCGAGATTCACGATTTATGTACAAGACAGTATAATTTGTACCAATACGAAGTTTGTCGGGTCAGGTAGTAATATATAAAACACCTTGACAATGCGCAGCCCAATTTCTCTAAGGGTGCGCTCAAATGAGCGCCTTGCGGTTCGAAGTACGAAATAAACACATGACACACCACACACACTGCTTGCTGAACCTTTCTACGAGGCTCGAGTGTTTCGAGATCCAGGAAACGACATCTATCGGGGTACGGCGGTAGATTTTCTAGATCATGCCAAGGTAAATCTCTCAATGCGAGCATCACAAAAGGTTTTTGAACTCGTTCGATGCGCAGATTCCATGCCAGCTGCTAAGAGCACCATACCAAGCAAGCATTTTCAATGAGTGGACGTTCTACGGAGCAATATAACGCCTTCAGACAGTGAGGATCATTGAAAACAAGGTCAACTTTAGCGATGAAACCTAGTTGTCGAGAAGTTTTTGCTATTGCAGTGGAGCGATGCAGGTTGAATGTGAGTTTGACGTCAAGCAATACCACAAGGTCACTAACTTAATCAACTCTAATGAGTACATGCTCATTTATTTGATAGTTGTAGACGATTGGACTGGCAATGCGGTGGAAAGTCATTGTTTGACATTTTGGGATGCTGATCACAAGCCAGTTTTTCTTGCACCAGTCGACAAAAAAATCCAAGAGCCTGTGCAGGACCCAATCATCTATAGAACGAATTACGAACGAATCATGTTTCATTTGTATGAGTCCTTATCCCCCTACCACAGGGGTGAGGGGTCTCAAGCCATCATTAAAAAATTCCTGCCTCCAAAACCCCCCACAGGCCAAATTTGGTTCCATTTGCTTGATTACTTCTCGAGTTATGAGGAAATTTGAATTTCATTTGTATGGGAGCCCCCCTCCTAAAAAGGGAGAGGGGTCTTAATTCATCATAGAAAAAATTCATGCCTCCAAAAACACCCGCATGCCAAATATGGTTCCATTTGAATAATTAGTTCTCGAGTTATGAGGAAATTTGTATTTCATTTGTATAGGAGCCCCCCCCTCCTGAAGCGGGGAGTGGTTTCAATTAACCATAGAAAACATCCTTGTCTTCAAAAACACCTACATGTCATATTTTGTTCCATTTGCTTGACTAGTTCTCGAGTTATGAGGAAATTTGTATTTCATTTGTATGGGAGCCCCCCCCCCCCTCGCAAGTGGGGAGGGGTCTCAATTCACCATAGAAAAAAATCTTGTATCCAAAAGCACCCACATGTAAAATTTTGTTCCACTTGCTTGATTAGTTCTCGAGTTATGCAGAAATTTGTATTTCATTTGTATGGGAGCCCCCTCTCTTAGTGGGGGGAGGGGTCTCTAGCCATCATGAGAACCTTCCCTGGCCCCAAAAACCCCTGTATGCAAATGTTCACGCCGATCGGTTCAGTAGTTTTCGATTCTATAAGGAACATTCGGGTACTCCGGACATACGGTTATCCGGACAAACTGACGCGACTGATCAGAGCTACATTGGATCGAGTGATGTGTTTTGTACGCATCTCTGGGACACTCTCGAGTCCCTTCGAGACGCGACGAGGGTTGAGACAAGGTGACGGTCTATCCTGCATGCTGTTCAACATCGCTCTTGAGGGGGTGATCCGACGAGCGAGCATCGAAACGAGAGGCACGATTTTTACCAAGAGCAGCCAACTTCTAGGCTTTGCAGATGACTTCGATATCATTGCCAGGAACTTTGCGACGGCGGAGGCAATCTACGCCAGACTGAAAGCGGAGTCTAGGAGAATTGGGCTAAAAATAAATGCGTCGAAGACCAAATACATGAAAGGAAGAGGCTCAAAGGAAACAAATGTGCGCCTCCCACGGACGGTAACCGTTGACGGCGACGAACTAGAAGTGGTAGAAGAGTTCGTGTATTTGGGATCGCTGGTGACCGCGGACAACAACACTAGTAAGGAGATCCAGCGGCGCATCCAAGCGGGAAATCGGGCCTACTTTGCCCTTCGTAAAACGCTACGATCAGGAAGCATACGCCGCCGCACGAAGCTAACAATGTACAAAACCATTATTAGACCGGTAGTTCTTTATGGACTTGAAGCCGTGACGCTGCTTACGGAGGACATACGCGCCCTTGCCGTGTTTGAGCGGAAAGTGCTGCGGACGATATTTGGCGGAGTACAAACTGAAAGCGGAGAGTGGCGGAGGCGTATGAATCACGAGCTACAGGCACTGCTTGGGGAGACTCCCATCGTACAGCTAGCGAAAGTTAGCAGGCTACGGTGGGCCGGACACGTCGTAAGGATGCCGGACGACTGTGCGGCGAAAATAGTCCTCTTCAACAACCCCACCGGCACCAGGAACAGGGGGGCCCAACGTGCACGATGGCTCGACCAGGTCGAGAGCGATTTGCGACTTCTGAGACGACTAGGAAATTGGCGACGAGTGGCCCAAGACCGAGTTGAATGGAGACGAGTGCTTGAAACAGCACGAGCCACCCCGGCTCTATGCTGCTGAAGAAGAAGAAGAAGAAGGAACATTCGGGCAGACAGACAGCAATCCATTTTTATAGGTATAGATTTGTATGGGAGCCCCCCTCTTAGTGGGGGGAGGGGTCTTTTACCATCGAGAGAACCTTCCCTAGCCCCAAAAACCCCTACGTGCAAATTTTCACGCCGATCGGTTCAGTAGTTTTCGATTCTATAAGGAACATACGGACAGACAGACAGACAGACAGAAATCCATTTTTATAGGTATAGATAATGTATGATTCGATTATCCGGGCTGAAAATACAAATGAACACCTGGATAATCGAGTCCGGGCTGTGCCACAAAAAAGAAGTGTGGAATACAGAAAAATATTTAGCACAATAGGTCAAAATACAGCTCGTAGTGATTATATTCATTCAGATAAAAATGAAAGGCGATCTCAAGGATGTATTTGATACAAACATAAAATTTTAGATTGGAGTAAAATACAGTTAAATGCAATGTTGCAAATCGAGCGAGAAGCAAACGATGCCGCGAGCGAGCATGAGAATTAAAGCATTCAACGCTTACGCCACTAACGCAAGTGTACAACAACCGCACACAGCCGCACAGCTTCATAGCGTCTTTCTGCATATCCCACTCGCGAGGCAAACAACTCGTAAGCAATCAGCTGCTTGCGAGGGCTAGCACTACACAGATTTTGCATTATTCTTTCTTTTCTTCTTCATCTTATGCCCCCGATTCTACTCACGGGTGGGAGTGCGAGCCCTCGCAAGTAATCGGTATCAGATGCTCGGACTGTAATGACGAGCGAGAGCGGTGACTGTGGCTGTCAGCTAAATACACACTCGCAAAAACTCGTCGCACTGCGGTAATAAGTAAGAATAAGAGTCCGAAAGGGATGCTTATGCCGGCGTGTTTGTTAGAATGAGTACGCGTGTGTGAGAAAATTAGACCGCACGATTGTGGGCTTCGCAAATCGCAACACTGGTTAAATGGTGTTGATTGCCCGGAATTTGTCTTTAATTAAAAGATGATTTTTTGTCTTATTTATTTTATTTATTTATTTGCAGTCAATCGTGTGTAGACCGTGATACAAGCTTAACCTAATGTTATCAATCGATTACATATTCTATTTATGTTTGCTCGTTTCTGCTAGTTTTCTGTTGTTATTGACTTGAATTACTTATTGTCCTAAAATATTGCTTCAATTTGTTTTTTTTAATTGTGAAGTCAATAAAATTACAATGTTGGTTGTATAGCACCATCATTTGATTTATGGGCCCGAATTTAGCATAATTAGTTCGATAATGATCCGTGGCAAATAGTGTACGAACACGTAAGTTTCTAGTAGGTGCGTAAAAATTTAATTTAGATAAGAGTTCGGCAGAGTCAATACGTTGTGAGACTATGTCATTAACAAATGAGACCATTGCAAATTCACGACGCGCCTTTAATGTTTCGATATTTATAAGCTTGCAGCGGTCGTCATATGACGGAAGAGGAAGGCTCGTCCAATTTAAATTACGGAGTGCGTACAACAAGAATTGTTTTTGTATTGATTCTATTCTATTTATGTGTGCATTGGCAAACGGAGACCATACCACGCTACAGTACTCAAGAATTGAACGAACGTAGTAAATGTAAAGTGTTTTTAATGTGTATGGGTCTCGAAAATTAAAGCTAAAGCGTTTTATGAAAGAGAGCATGTTGCTTGCTTTACAAGTAATTGTATTATAGTGATCTATAAACGTTAATTTTGAGTCTAGAATAACTCCCAAATCTCTAATTCGTTCACAATTTTCTATCATTTGATCTCCAAGGGAGATGTTGGGAGGGAGTGGGAGAGAGAGGGAGAGTGGGATCTCACTCCAAGGGAGTGAGATGTCATCGGTGTACATCAGTGACAACGGCTTATCGTCCTGATAACGTGATTTTAGAGGCCATTTACGTGATGTATGTCCATTTCCTCGAAATTATTCGTTTGCCAAACGTTTCTGTCAATAAATATATTGCAGTACCCATGGTGTGGCATGTTGCTCCATCTTTTTCAAACTCTAGCGCCTCGACATTAAAGGCACTCAAATTTGGTACTAAAAAGACGGTGATCATGGTCCTGTAGCGGTTACCATTAAAGGGGTTTAGGAGTTCTACCACCATATTTGTTGACTCATTTCAACTTTTTTTCAAATTTGTCAAAAATGTTTCTCTTTGGAGGTTGTGGCAGTAAAATGATCGCTTCAATTCAAAATGTTAGCTTTTTTCGTCGAAAACTGCCAATCACAAAATGCCAACAAAAAAAAGAAAATCGAAAATAAAATAAATAAATTTTGCTCTTCTACCCTTTTTCTTGAGTTGTTTCATATGAATGGGTGGTAAAAAACAAAGGTAAAAAATTACAAAAAAATGCAAAGATGGGGTAATAAACAAAATTATTTCAGACAGATTCAAAAGCGAAGTTATTCATTGGATGATTTTTTTTATTTAATTAAAAGATTGGTTCGAGGCACCGAGCACATTTTCGATTTACCGCAAAAGCAACTGAGTATAATAACATCTGCTTAAACACGGTAATAATCTAAAGGATAATCCTAGTATATTTTCCTGCTGAATTCTACTTTCGGTCCACAAAGCTCTTTTTTTTTAATGAATTCCAATTTATTTGAGCAACGCAAGGCAAATAAAATGCAAAAATTATCATTGTCATAATCAGGCTTCCCACAAAATATCGTATATTACGGTACACAACACACGTGGCATAGGTCTGCGTTAGTGTGTGACCTTCCGGCCTGTAGGCTAGGGATTGTTGTGGTATTTATGTGGTAGGTATGTACCTTGCATAAGTAGAACTGCAAAAAAAAAAAATACAGAACAGCAGCATAAATATTTATGCGATCACGATGAGTCCGTGTAGTTGAACGTATAGAACTTTCTACCTATACATGTATGCGATATTTTGAACCCCACGGAAGAAAGCCTCCCCTGAACGTGATAACACGTGCTATTGCGTTGTTGTTTTTATTTGCCCCGTTTTATGTATGCGACAGTAGCTTAGTAGGTCAATTGGAATAATGCGTTTTGTGCACCACCGTACCACACCGGGGGAAACATAAAGCATCATCATCGTCATTGTTCGCTTGTTGGTACATAAGGCAGTTCACACGGCTAAATTCGGATCCCTCTCAGCAGGGAAATGGAAATAAAAATGTTTCATTTTAATACCTTCTTTAGAAAATTAAGAGGAAGAAAACGGAGAGATAAAACGGGAAAGTGATTCAACAAAAGACATTTTAAAGACTGCCAAACCACTGAAGTGCATGAAATTTTATGTCACATCGGATAAAGGGGAGAATTGGGGTCACCGTAATCGCTTATCGGTGATAGGAAAATAAATAAGCAATGTTTGGATGCTGAACAAAAGATGAATTAGGGTAGAAAAATGCGAGTTTATAAATGTTTAAAAGCAAATAAAGTACGTTAGAACTGTAATCTGTTAAAATTTTATTTGTTATTTACAATCCAATTTTTGTTGAATTGATAGGAATTTGAAACTAATTTAAAAAAAATTTTCCTAACCGCCAACTAGTCTTAACTACAGAAACTCGTGCGAAAGATTATCATTTCCGAACAAGGACATCATAGTCGATAGACCAATGGATAATTCATTCAACGAGAAAGTTAGTGCGTTTAATTCTACTACTTTAACTGAACTTCACAGATACGCGAACTTGTAACCTTCTACACGTTCTAATGGAACATAGCTAATGGAATAATCAATAACACTTGGCCCTTGACCGTCCCAACAGGACCCACTTGAGAAACATTTTATCGTCGCAAAAAAAAACTAATCAACAAAAGGTACTTACTCTGGTTTGCTTTCACCTTTTTGTTCCAGCAAAAGTTCGGAATGTGGCGACTCCTTCGGATTCTAATTATTATTCCACGCAGGAACTCTCGCACTTGTGGCATATTTTGATGGCCGTTTCGTGCTGATTTGAGGCTAGAGCAGTACTTGGTCACAGTGGTGTTGTTGGCACCCAACGGAAAATGCCTTTCGGACAAACAAAATTTTTTTCATCAATCCACACATAAAACACACTTACGATGCCTCCCTCACTCAGGGTGTTAATTTCTTCATATGCACTGTAACGAAACTGTTCACGATGATTTTCCAAAACACTATTAGAACGCGGTTTTTCCTGGGGTGACACATCGTGACTGTGTCGCAGGTCTTTTCATCACTTATGCCATGCAACTGGATCTGTGGGGCGAGCAAGCAAAGGTATTGATTTACTGTCCTACGGAGTCACACAATTTCTCCTTCTTTCTGTTGAATAATTGAGACAGTCATGGTTCGGTGCATTACCCAGTCAGCAGGCAGTGTCATTACGGTGTTTCTTGCTAGCGAGTAATTGCAGACAGCCCAGGTAGACAGGCAGAGGAGGTGTACACCTTCTTAACCAAAACGATTGCAATGGATGTGGCTGACCAGAAAGGTATGGAAACTAATTCCTGAGCACAGTGGGGTAATTTTCGCTTCGGTTACATAAACTGAACAGGTGACATACATTCGAAATTGGCAACTGCATTCGATATGGAAATGTTTACCACTTCGGCATGCCTATCGGACATGGTGTGCAGTCCGGGCTTCGAGTTAAGCTCTGCCGTAGAGTCAAGGTCGGAGATGTGCCGTATACATTGGCAGATAGCATGTGCGCTTTAAAGTTACCATACCACCGATAATGGTTGTTGTTTTACACATGTTTTTGTTGTTCTAGACATAAGTGCTTCGAGTAAAACACGTTGTCAGAAACGAAAAATAAAATGGTTTTGTAAGATATTAGCTGTCGAAGACGAAAAGGGTTGAGAAAGCTAGAAAACCAACAGCGAATTAAGCGCTTGCAAATATGTATGTCAGTATATTTGTTTTACCCCACATTACTTGATTATCATATCAGCCGACACCTGTAAAGGTTGGCATTGAACTTAGCATGTGTAAATCCTTTGGGATGCATATTGCTGTTTGTTGTTTTCTGCATTGAACTTCTTCCTTTATGGTACTTTGTAAGTCTTCTATAACCGAAAGGGAACAGAAGTTTTTGGAATCAAATATTCACAAAACGAAATGATTACTGTCTCTACCGCGTCCAGACATAAACGAAACGGTAGGTTTGCACCGTCACCTAACACCCTATATAGGAAGACTGGAAAAGAACCCGGAAAAAGTAACCATAGCACGAAGATAAAAATTATGGTAATAGTAGGATACCAAATACAGTAAAAACAATAAAACTTATCGTCAGAAACGATAGCTAAACCATCAAACTTATTGTAGTCCACAATAACTTTCATGGTTTTGAGATATTTTACCATAAAAATAACGGGTTGTTAAGTATCTTAACAATAAAAAAATCTGTTTTTCCCGAACAAAAATTTACATTTACAGTGAAAGTTATCGTCCTTTTATGGTAATTTTTTTAAGCGAGAAAATAAAATATTATTAAAAAAAGCAGTAATTTTGTGATGAAATATGGCCAATTCTATTGCATAAAATTAAATAACAATAACAATAACATGAAAAAATTGAATTTGAGATACTTTTACGATAAATTTACCATAAGTTTCAATGTCTACAATAAAAACTGTTGTAGATGCATTGTTTATACTACAAAATTTATTGTAATGTTTAAAGAAATGTATCCATCGTATTCTTCTTGCCAATCTGAACACAGTGAATATGTTTTCATGATCAAATTTTTGTTTTAAACAAACTTTTGAAATTTGCAGAATCGATGACGACTAATTTCACTTTAAATAAATGTATATTATGCATTGCTGAACAAGAAAAAAGTATTTTGAAAATTTTCCATGCTGTAAAACATGGTTTCTCATAAAACGGCACCTCAAATATATGAGGTGTGGTGGATTTCCCTAAATAATTTTATGAGCCGTCGTCGTTGGTTCGTATTAAATTACAGTCTTTTTCCTTTATCGAAAATCACAATGCATCTAAAGTTCTAACGACCAATTGTATTCGCCATCTGTTTAGTTTATGAGTAATCCTCTGTTGCCATACAATAATAATAATAATAATAATAACATCCCCACCATATAAGTCATAGAACAAATATTTGCCGACGGTTGCGTCATTCTGCAGCTCATCAAGTGAGATAAACTTCAGCAGCAGAAGACCCCCGATAGTGTGTGGTGCCGATTGCCCGGCGGGCTGCTAGCTGCTGGAGGAAAATCGTGGAATTATAGAGTCTGACAGGTGACGGTATGCAATTAAGGCTTAATTAAAAAGCATTCTCTTTCCATCATATATGTATGCAGGGTACTACCTCCGGCATATAAAAGTGCGCTATATATCGCACTCATCGTGTGCTTAGAAACTGGTGACAGCCAGCTCGACTGCTGCAGCAGCATCTGTACCGACTGTACTGGCAGCAGCAAATTTCATCATGGAACACGACATGTTTATTGTGTGGTGTCTGGTGTGAGCGGAGGTGGACTGTCAATAAAGTCGGTCGCTGGCGACAGCATGACTATCGCTCCGGACTGTCAAATGGATCGCTCGTTACTACGACAGCATCTTCTCATTGGGATGCTGCTGATATCAGTAAGATACATTTTCTATGTTCTTCTAGCTTGAAACTGACTCGAACTCGAACCATGTTTTGATTGAATTACGATAATCAAAATACGGCATCTAAAAATAACAATCACAAACGGATTGTTTCCATTAGATTTCGGTTGAAACTTTGCCGCCGTTTCGTTTCGTCGGTATTTACGATACCGTTTCACTCAGCGAAAAATTCCGCCTGAAAGTTTCCTTTGGATCGCCATAAATACTCCCACAACACATTCGCACTCGTGTTCGCGTTGATGGAAACCACATCCTCCCGCTGCGCTGCTGCTGGTGGTAGGATTTTCACCGGCAAAATGAGTGAGTAAAATAATAAAACAGCGCACTCGACCTTCGTAGCACCTGCTTAAAATTTTCTGCATCCACGGCTCAGTTACCTGGTATGGTAGCCATTACGTTAAGCAGATTTTATGGAACGAGATGTATGGACCTGTAATTGATTTGAGGCAAATGTGATGAGGTAAGAAAAAATCCACTACATTTCATGAGTAAGTTCCCTATTTTTTATGGACAGGTACGTGTTTATTGTGGTAATTCCACTCAGCACTTGATTATGCGGTTTTTATTTTCATTTGATTCACCGCTTGTCCCCCGTTATTAGTCGTTAGTTTTTTGACCATAATTCAAGAACGAAAAATATTGCTGTTTTACTAAAAATATCGAAAGAATGATTTTTGGGTAAATTAGGGTTGAGTCTACCAGATCAACTTCCTACCGTTGCAAAGCACCGGTACCGGAAGCAAAGTGTTGATACTACGTTGATACACTCGCACAATTCCATCTGTCCTAGGTCTGAAGCATCCATGTCCAGACAGAAATTGCGTTAGGTAGTAATCCACCTCTCCATGCTTTCTATTCATCCAAATCGACGGATTTGGAATGTGCCTATGGGTCCATCATTCTTTATCTGTTGTATTCCATTCTTGTTGCCACTTCGTCATCAACTTCATTCTAGCGGTAATTCGAATTCCACGGTATAAGCCTGGATAGCGTAATGACCGGCTTTGGTGTCTTTTCACAAGTATAGTCAACATGGCTATTAAAACCACGCCGCGTGGCAACAGAATGTTCTCCTACTAGGATGCCTGCTCTTTGCACCACCTTACAGTTGCTGACCGGCAGTATCTCCGTTTTGTAGTGCGCAATTTGCAACTTTGCTCCCTGCATCCAGTTATCGATCATATTGATTCCCTCAACGGCCAGCGGGTATGAAACGGGGGAGGCAACTAGGAAAAAGCGCCCAACATAGTGAAATAAGGCGCTATTTTCTTGACCAATTGCAGCCTGGCTTCTGGTATAAATGCCAATAGTTCGTCCCCAAAGGTTCCGGAGTATCACTTAACCTTTATTAGCAAGATACTCCCAACGACTGTAAATAAATCATTATCTTTATGGGAAGCGTTTGGTACGGGAGGTCCAGGCTTTCTTTTTTCCTCTTGATTTCCAGGATTTTAATGGAAATATACATTATTTCTGATTCCACTTGATTCCTTAGAATTCTGTCTGCGTTACTTGCAGCGCAGTTGGCCTGGCCGTTGACAAGAAAAATGATTGATTCAAGTAATCGTCATTTTCCAGGATGCTTTCAAGAATGGGCTGCGTTAGTGTGAGATTAGATTAGATATCGATTCCCTCAGCTGCCACCGTTTCCACCTTCTCCAGTGATTCACCTATTACCGTTACAACGACGTTGACTGGAAAACCCACAATCTACACACTTTTGGGAAGCTTTAGCTTTAGTACCCCGTCGTACATTGCATTGCATAGTGTTGGATCAAGAATTGATTCTTGCGGAACTCCTGCCGTAACCTTAATAGATCTGGGTCCCATCTGGATCGCCTCAAAAACCAATACTCGGTTTTGGAAATAGCTGCCTAAAATTCTGCACAGGTAGTCTGGAACTTTCATTCTGTGTAGAGACTCTGCGATGGCTTTCCAGCTAGCGTTGTTAAAGGCATTCTAACGTCTATTGTTATTATGGCATAATGGCGATTTCCCCTTCGTTACTGTTTAGAAGCTTTGTCAAATTTCTCGAACACGATCTTGGTTGCCCTCTGTAACTCTAATCAATCTACTAAGAACTATGCTTCCCAGAAATTTGTTTGTTGAGTGTATCCAACAAGCAGATAGGCCCGTACGCTGTTAGATCTCCCGGGGGTTTACGTAGTTTTGGCATCAACACAAACGTTTGTACCTTCCATCTATCCGGAAAAATACTTTCGTTCAGATATTTCTGCATCACCATTCTGAATATATCCGGGAATGCCTGAACTGCCGCTTTCGAAGCTATATTGGAGATTCCATCTGGTTCGGGTACCATTTTGACCTTTAGCTCTGTTATCACTGCTAAAAGCTCTTCGTTGGAGACAAGAGTATCATCGACCTCCTCTTCATTCTACGGTGTGGGTGGCTCGTTGCTAGATGTTCAGGAAAAGTCCCTCTTTTAGCTTATCCGGGCACATCTCAGTAAGCCTGGTCGAGCCTTCTATTTTCGCCATCGACACTCGATAAGCGTCGCCCCACGGGTTGGCATAAATCTATACCTATAAAAAAGGATTTCTGTCTGTCTGTCTGTCTGTCCCTATGTTCCATTTAGAATCGAAAACTACTGAACCGATCGGCGTGGAAATTTGCATGTAGAGGGAAGGTTCTCTCGATGGCAAAAGACCCCTCCCCCCACTAAGAGGGGGGGCTCCCATACAAATCTATGCCTATAAAAATGGATTTCTGTCTGCTCTATGTTCCTTGGAGAATCGAAAACTACTGAACCGATCGGAGTTAAAATTTGCATGTAGGGGTTTTTGGTGCCAGAGAAGGTTCTTATGAAGGTTAGAGATCCTTTCCCCCACCAAGAGGGGGGGCTCCCATACAAATCTATACCTATAAAAATGGATTTCTGTCTGTCTGCCCGAATGTTCCTTATAGAATCGAAAACTACTGAACCGATCGGCGTGAAAATTCGCATATAGGGGTTTTTGGGGCCAGGGAAGGTTCTTATGATTGTTAGAGACCCCTACCCCCACTAAGAGGGGGGGCTCCCATACAAATGAAACACAAATTTCTACATAACGCGAGAACTAATCAAGTAAATGGAACAAAATTTTACATGTGGATCGTTTTGGAGACAAGAATTTTATCTATGGTGGATTAAGACCCCTCCCCACTTTAGGAGGGAAGGTTCTCATACAAATGAAATACAAATTTCCTTATAACTCGAGAACTAATTAATCAAATGGAACCATATTTGGCATGTGGGGGGTTTTGGAGGCAGGAATTTTTTTAATGGTGGTTTGAGACCCCTCACCCCTGTCCCCTACCACAGATAAGGACTCTCATACAAAAAAAAACAAATTTTTGCATAACTCAAAAACTAATCAAATTCGAGAAATTTTAGACTCATAAAACATTAATCAATAACAAGACCACCAAAAACTATCAATAGTAACATTAGATAATTCAGCGGGAGACGGCCATAGGCCGCGAGTGTTGCCGGCGACCTGCTGTCGCACAGTGGGGAATCGCTGGCCAGCAGCCAAAAAATGAAAGTTCATTTCGACTCTCCGTTGTATTTTTCCTGTGATTCTATACTATTGAAGTATTCAAATCCAAAATTTTAAATCAATATGATAAAATTTGAATTTTCTATGAATCTTGAAAGTATGCTATCTCAGCATGTTTTAGCGTTTTTTTGAAAAATAACCCAATATTTCAATACATGCTAGAGGTCTAATGGTAGCTCGGATTTCAACGGCGTCAAGGAAAAGTTCTTCAAAAAATAGTGCTGAATAAAGCCCATTAATTGAGTATGCAGTAATTTTATCATAGTATGCCACAATTTTAATTTTCATTAAAAAAATGCCATATTTTCGCGTAAGACACGCTTAAAAGTTTTGAAGCCAAGGTTCGCCACTATTGACACTACCGGTAAAAGTTAGCGTAAAATATGAGCTTTCAAATGGATATAGTCTCATTTAGCGCAGAGTAGCACAGAGCACAAATATTACACTTGTAAGGCTACTATATCAGAATTCAACAATATAGACAAAATGCAAACACTCAAAGTAAACGGTGGATATCTTAATTATGGGATATCTCCTTTACATGGTTGGATAAGCTGCTTCGAATGTATGGTCCATATTGCATATTGACCAGATTTTAGAGGCTGGAGGAAATCTCGAGGATACAGCGATAGTAATGATGGAAATACAGCTTGAAGATCGTATGCCAATCTTGGTATAAGTTCTGAAATCACGGGTATAGATATGAATTTAGTTAAAAGGTTGAGAAATTTTCTTTAGCAAGTTATTGAACATTATTTCAGAAAAATTCGAAACTTATTGTTTGTATACCAAAAACCTTTATGTCAGGGTGTAGTCCTCATATAATACGTCCACTGCAATGCAAAGATTTTGAATTCGCGGTCATAAATGAATCTAGACAACTATATTGCTGATAGGACGAATGACAGAAGAAGCACAAAAATAAGTTTTTTTGCTTAATTATAGTCACTTTAACAACTCGGGTCATTCGTGACTTCTGCGGGGTTGGGAATTGAACCACGGTCGTCGGTGTGAGAGGCGTGAATACTAGCCATTGCACCGGTATTGACACTCACGAAAATAAGGTTATTGCGTTATAAGACAATATTTTACATGCAAAAATAAGTGTGAAAATACAAATCGTGATAGAATTATTCGTCCTTATTTCTCCGGATAAAGCTTATAGCTTCTTCGAAACGGAAAAATGTAACTAGAAAAATCTTTCTGAGCACGCTATATTACTATTGAAGACGAAACGTGAAACTAGTGATTCTGAAGAAGAAGAAGAAGAAGAAGAAGAAGAAGAAGAAGAAGAAGAAGAAGAAGAAGAAGAAGAAGAAGATGGAGATAAAGAAGATTAAGGAAACTAATAAGGGGAAAAGTTTTGATTTTTGATTAATATTAACTTATATGAAATTTGTGTTGATTATTAAAGCTCATACTTGCTTTGAACTGTGTTATATAATGTTTTATCCTATAAAAATCCATCTGCAATAGTTTTCCAGATGACCCTCACTTCTTATACGTCATTATACTTAAAAAATACTTGAAAAATAGTTGAAAGCTCTCCCTAACACCAAAAATATACGTTCTAATGCAAAATAAACCTGAAATTCGAGCTCAGCACCCCAAAATTACTTAAGAACCACATATTTTCCTTGATTTAAAGAGATTTTTTTACTTGGCCAGCGTTTGTATGGAGTCGCCCCACTGTGCGTCGGAAGCGCCGGCCACTGCGGGGGGCAGCCCCCCGTAGAGATCACCTATATCTAGGTTTATTTATTTTCCTAGATCTGCTGACCTCTATTACTTTCCTTCAGTTCGGTAATCCCTGCGAAATGGTATTTTTTACGAAAAGATTTTCCGTGAAATGGTACATCCCGCGTAAGGTTTTTCGCGAAATGGTATTCTGCGAAACTCTATATTCCGCGTTATGGTCAACCGAGAATTGGTGTTCCGCAAAATGGTATTCGGCAAAATAGTTCGTAATGATGGCGAATATTTAAATGCTATCCGCTTTATCAGGCTGAGCGATGGGGGGAGTTGTTTTCTACTTTACTGTGAGGAAAATTTGTGTATTAAAACACCCATGAACTCCTCAGAAACTTGCAAAACTCGAGATTGTGACAAAGGTCCTCCGAGATTCACGATTTATGTATAACACAGTTTAATTTTTGGCAATACGAAGTTTGTCGGGTTAGCTAGTACTCCTATAAAGCTTTTTAAAACAAGCCGATTTGTTGCTCTCACTAACAATTCTGCCAATTCGTCCGCGTTTAGCACAGCAGAGCAACTAACTGTAACGTAATTGCTTCCACGAAGAAATTCTTATTGAAGACCTTTATTTTCCACTTTCGACCCAAGTTCGTCTCCGTCATGTTACCGTTGGCCGGTGCTTCGGTTGGCCAATGCTATACCGAATCGCCTGATGCTCGCTATGGGTATAGCTCACGCACTCTCCAGTTCCGATTAGCCACCAATGATGGACTGCAAAAAGGTGGCTGGTAAATGGCTTGGTAATGCGTACCATCGGTGCCTTGTGCACTGGGCATAAAATAGACCCCACAGTGGGTCATAGCCTCTTACCTAGCAACTCCTACCCCAACCTCCTCGTGGTACCAGCCGGGATACGAGCAACCTCGGGTGGAGATCGGGTAACCAACCCCGGTGGAAACCAAGGTCGTATGCTGACAGGGGGGGAGGGCTCCTTCGAGCTACGTTGGCCCTCCGGCGATACTGTGGGGTTGGTTGCGGGCTTTGCAAGCCTGAACCACTAAAAAAACCAAAGCAATGGACTCCGTAAGTAATAATAATAACTCTAATCGGAACAATCGGCAAAGACCCAGGCGACGAAAACGGACTAACGATTGGAAATTAGGAACATGGAACTGTCGGTCTCTAAATTTCCTCGGAAGTACCCACGTGCTTTCTAAAGAAGTGAAGAGCCGCAAGTTCGACATCGTAGCGCTGCAGGAGGTATGCTGGAAAGGAACGATGGTACGTACGTATAGAGATGGTCATACCATCTACCAGAGCTGCGGCAATACACACGAGCTGGGCACAGCTTTTATAGTGATGGGCGAGATGCAGAAGCGGGTGATCGGGTGGTGGCCGATCAACCCCCGAATGTGCAGATTAAGAATCAAGGGCCGATTCTTCAATATAAGCATAATTAACGTGCACAGCCCTCACCTCGGAAGTACCGATGATGACAAAGACGAATTCTACGCGCAGTTGGAGCGTGAATACGACCGCTGCCCAAGACATGATGTCAAAATTATCATCGGGGACTGTAATGCTCAGGTTGGTCAGGAGGAGGAATTCAAACCGGTGATTGGACGGTTCAGCGCTCACCCGCAAACGAACGAAAACGGCCTAAGACTTGTCGACTTCGCCGCCTCCAAGAACATGGCCATACGTAGTACCTCCTTCCAGCATAACCTCTACCATCGGTACACCTGGAGATCACCCAACCAGACAGAATCACAAATCGACCACGTTCTGATAGATGGTCGGCAGTTTTCAGACATTATCGACGTCAGAACCTATCCGGGCGCTAACATTGATTCGGACCACTACCTAGTGATGGTAAGGATACGTCAAAAACTATCTGTTGTGAACAACATACGATACCGCCGCCCGCCACGGTATAATCTAGCGCGACTGAAGCAACCAGAGGTCGCCGAAAACTACGCGTTATCTCTCGAAACCGCGCTGCCGGAAGAGGGAGAGCTGGATGAAGCCCCTCTTGAAGACTGTTGGAATGCCGTGAAAACAGCCATTAACAGCGTAGCGGAGAACGTTCTAGGCAGTGTGGCACCGAATCGACGTAACGAATGGTTTGACGAGGAATGCCAGCAGATATTGGATGAGAAGAACGCAGCGCGGGTACAAATGCTGCGTAGAGCCACCCGTCAGAATGTGGAGCGATACAAACAGAAGCGGAGGCAGCAAACCCGACTCTTCAAGGAAAAGAAGCGCCACCAAGAGGAGAAGGAGTGCGAAGAACTCGAACAGCTGTACCGCTTTCACGACACACGGAAGTTCTATCAGAAACTCAACGGATCTCGCAAAGGCTTCGTGCCGCGGGCCGAAATGTGCAGAGATAAAGATGGAGGTATCTTGACTGATGACCGTGCGGTGATCGAAAGGTGGAAGCAGCACTACGATGAACACCTGAATGGTGTGCAGGCGGAAGACCATGATAGCGGAGGAAGTGACCACATTGGTGCAGCAAGCGACGAAGATGTGCCACCCCCATCGATAAGGGAAGTTAAAGAAGCCATCCAGCGGCTGAGAAACAACAAAGCAGCGGGAAAGGATGGCATTGGAGCGGAACTTATTAAAATGGGCCCGGACAAGTTGGCCGGCTGTCTGCATCAATTGATTGTCAAGATTTGGGATACGGAACGACTACTGGAGGAGTGGAAAGACGGGGTTATCTGCCCTATCTACAAGAAAGGTGATAAGCTGGATTGTGAGAACTACCGAGCCATCACCATCCTGAATGCCGCCTACAAAGTGCTGTCCCAAGTCCTCTTTCATCGACTATCGCCAATAGCCAATAGATTTGTGGGAAGTTACCAGGCCGGCTTCATGGAGGGTCGGTCTACAACAGACCAAATCTTCACCCTGCGGCAGATCCTCCAGAAGTGCCGCGAATTCCGAGTCCCCACGCACCACCTGTTCATTGATTTCAAAGCCGCATATGATAGCGTAAACCGACAAGAGCTATGGAAAATTTTGGACGAAAACGGCTTTCCGGGTAAGCTTACTAGACTTATCATGGCTACGATGGATGGGATCCAGTGCTGTGTGAGAATCTCGGGTGGATTGTCGGACCCATTCGAATCTCGCAGGGGACTTCGACAAGGAGATGGTCTTTCCTGCCTGCTATTCAACATTGCGCTTGAAGGTGTTATAAGGCGAGCGGCGATCGAAATGCGGGGCACGATTTTCAATAAATCCAGTCAATTTATCTGCTTTGCTGACGACGTGGATGCTGTCGGCAGAACATTTGAGGCGGTGGAAGATCAGTACACCAGACTGAAACGCGAAGTAGAGAAGATTGGATTGCAGATAAATACGTCTAAAACGAAGTATATGCTGGCGGGCGGGACCGAGCGCGACAGGGCTCGCTTGGGCAGCACCGTGGTAATCGACGGGGATGAGTTCGAGGTAGTCGACGAGTTCGTATACCTTGGCTCGCTGGCAACAGAGGACAACAATACCAGCCGTGAGATTAAAAGACGTATTATCAGCGGAAGTCGGGCCTACTACGGACTCCACAAACACTTGCGGTCGAACAATCTGAGCCCCCGTACAAAGTGCACACTGTACAAAACGCTAATTAGACCGGTTGTCCTCTACGGGCACGAAACGTGGACATTGCTAGAAGAGGACCTACGAGCACTCGGAGTTTTCGAACGGCGGGTGCTAAGAACCATCTTTGGCGGAGTGCAAGAGAACGGTGTATGGAGGCGAAGAATGAACCACGAGCTCGCGCGTCTCTACGGCGAACCAAGTATTCAGAAAGTGGTTAAAGCTGGACGGATACGTTGGGCAGGACATGTTGCTAGAATGCCGGACAACTATCCTGCAAAAATGGTTTTCGCATCAAATCCGGTAGGAACAAGACGAAGAGGGGCACAGCGAGCGAGGTGGCAAGACCAGGTGGAGCGAGATCTGGCGAGCACTGGGTGCCCGCGGAACTGGAGATCAGTTGCCATGGACCGAAACAGATGGAGAAATTATACTGCGCAGGCCTTGTCATAAGACGTTAGGCCAATTAATGTAATGATGGACTGCAAAAGGTTACGTCAATGATGGATTCTCGTTCATCTTTGCGAAAAGTACTGACAGAACCTTCAATAGTTTGACCAACTTCATAAAATACAGTACCCCCGTTAATCCGACGACTCGATAGTCAGGATCTCGCTAATCCGGAAAATTTCGAATTAAAAAGCATTGTATTAAGCTTCATTCAACCAAACACTGCCTTTAATGGGGGTCTTCATTTGAGTCAAGACGTTAATCATTCCAACTAAATGGAAAGGGTCAATGGAGCTCCTTGTAATTGCGTTCAATTTTGCCAAGAGCTCCATTTTTCATCACTCTTCTCAAAAGATTAACGTTCTTGCGCTTATTTCTAAGCTAAACAAGAATTTAAAAGTATTTTATAGAATAAATTGAGTATTTCTTAGTACAACACAAATTTATTGCGTATTTGCGACAATTTTTTCGGAAATTTCCGGACCGCACTGACGTTAGTTTGACTGCCGGATTATCGAGTCAAAATTCGTTAATCCGGCCATGAATCAGTCGGATTAGCGATTGGGTCTGCAGTATTACCAGTTCAAAATAATGCATAGAAGAAGACAACTCAAGCACTAAAGTATCCACTAACGTTTAATTAACCCTATATAGCCGTGAGCAGACAAGGTAAAGTTTTACTGTCAGATCATCTTGATTGATCTGATTTACAGCGACCATAATAAAATATCCGAAAGAATATATAATACATCTTCAGCAGTTTCCGTAGTTGTGCAGCATATGCGCATGGGTTTTTATCGTGCATATTGGAATGATATGTGGGTAAAATTTACGTGCATACATACATAATTAGGCAATTTTTGAAAACCAGTTTTTTAAACAAAATAACTATATTCGATATGCAATTTCAGTGCTTAGACAACTTATGTTCAATTTATGCAATATACTGCTCATTCTTTGCTGTTCTGTACAGAACTCAGCATTGCGAACCTAAAACCAACGAATCGAACAAATCACTTGCGTTCATGTTCGTGTCATTCTCAGCAATAGTGAATGAAATTAAATGTGAATCATTCATCCGTTTTGAACTACCAACAACGGCAAACGAAATTACAATAAACGTGATCATTGCTCCGAAGTTTAAATCGATTTCCTTCAGCCAGGCTTGGTTGATTTTAAAAAGCAAGCAGTTTAAGCAGGTTAAGCAGTTTAAGTTTAACGAATTTGACTGATAGGTTAGTCGAGCTATCATTCAGCACCGCAATTCATGAATGAATTGTTTTGAAGGGTATAGAACTGAAAATGACAAACACTGTCAGCAGTTCAGTAGTTATGTCCATGGGGCTGTGACAGATTAGGGACCCTCATTGTGTGCAGCACTGCAGCGATGACTTTCCAACTGGCGTTATTAAAAGCATTCTTAACGTCAATCATGATTACGGCACAGTGCCGAGCAGTTCTCTTCTGCTTAGTTGCCTTCTCAGCTCTTTCGAGCACCGTCCATATGATATCTACCGTATACATTTTCCTTTCCTGAACCCAAATTGCCTCTCTGACCGTCCATGTTCACTCTCCGTGTATTTTGCAAGCCAGTTGAGAATTATCCTCTCCAAGAGTTTGTCCGAGTGTGTCCAGCAGATTGGTCTCTAAGACACACCAACACCAGTCAAATGCACTGATTCTTCAATAGAAAAAAATTGTTTTTTGTGTAAATCGGAACCTAGATCAATCAATATTGATTTACGCTTTGCGATAATTTTTAAGCAAAGAGCGTAAAATAAATTTCATACTGGAAAACCGTTCAATTAGAACGAATAGTTGGTGCGCACCGGCTCGGTAACGCTCAATTAGCAATAGGTTGTTAATGTCAGACCGAGCTACACACTGAAATCTGATGTGAATCCGAGCAGCCAATGGCAATTAACGGCACCGTGTTATTGAGGGCCGATTCTTCCAGGAAGGCCAATTGACCTCGTCGTCGGTTCCAACATAAATTACAACGCCCGCCAGAGGGTACTACACTGGAAAGCTTGTCGGCACACGCCAAAGTTCTCATCGTGAATCATAAATACCAAATAAAGCGCGAATCGGGCGTAGTTGGAGTACGCCAGATTCAATATTTGCGTGGCTGTTTGCTATGGGGTATGTCAGCCATGACCACTTCAAATCAATTATTTCCATTAACGAGTTAAATTGTTATCAGCAGGAAGTTTTGAACCGATAAATGCATTTGAGTAAGTTTTTCTCTTTAAAAAACAACTCATTCACTAACACTCATTTGTCCTATGGAAGAAAATCTTTGTGTTAAGAAAACACCGTTTGAAGATGTGTTTAATGTTTTTATCTACTTTAATGTGGTCGTGGAAAATTTTATGAAAAACTTTTTCCAACTGATAGGGTATGTTACTGCTTCGTCGTAATTGCCTATTCCCGTCCTAACCAACACAAATTATTAAAAATATCAGCATTTTTGTGACTCACAATGCAAAACTAGTTATTCCCTAATATTTTAGTTTGTTGTCTATCATACGCGATCAATCAAAGTGAGCTGAGATCTATTAAAATCCCTTTTATCATTAAAGAAGTCCTACCAGCCAAATTTCCTACGTTTTTTCGGGCGACGAAGAAGAAAATGTCAACTAATCGTTTTAATTTCCGTCATTCATAAATGAAAATAACTCACGCAAGACATTGTCGTTATTCTACAGCCAGGAAAACTTGCCTTATCAGCAGAAATTTTGCAGAATAACATTACACATTACATTACAACATTACAATACACAAATACATGCGCGTTAGCTTCGTCAACATTGTTGTGATTTTTAGTTCGGGCGATGAAAAATTTTGATGGACTGATTTTAAAACGGTACGACGAATTTAAGAAATAAAGTCAGTTGCGTAATTTCAATAATACGCTTTAGTAATCGCTTTTCAGTGATTTCAATGTTCCCTGATCGGAAGGTAAGTGTGTTTTAGTCGAATCAGCACAAGAACTTTTGGAGTATTCATTAAATCCATCCAACAAATGATGAAAATTAGAATGGCTGAAATTTACTTTCATTTTCATAAATAGTAGAAGGGTTTGTGGACGCAAAAACGCAGGTTTGGTGTAGAACTACATTATTCTACCGTTGTAGAAGTAGAAAATAATGAATTTTAGGATTCAAAGCGAAATAAATCCGAGTTGCCATTCTTAGAATTTTTCAAAACAATGGAGGTTCAATTCCAAATCTAAGTATAAATCAGAAAACGTGAAAAGACAAACACACTTTCGTCACCGTTTCTTACAAGATATCAGTTCTGAAAACATTACAACAGCATATCCATAAAATCGTTTAAAGAGAGGGAATCATTGAGCACTTTCCCAAATCGGTTTACTTTCAGGACATCATTTTAGTCTAGGTTCAACCGACATAACTAATCGCCGGCCTGTTGGAACGAAGGAATTTGGTTGCCTTTGGTGGCGAGAATAAACTGAAACGACTGTGCCTGGGAAGCAAGACTGAGTAAGATCATGTTGAAAATGTTTGGGAAAATTTGATTGAAAACTAATATAGTATTAAATAGCATACAATTGCTACATATTCTATGAATCGATTGGTATACAAACCATTGAAAACAGTTCTGAACTGCCAGTGTTAAAAATTCTTGGAAACTAAAGGGCTAATTTATCGCAGGTTTAAATGGAAATGATAACACTCTAAAGTTTTGGAACTAAGCTTACAGTAAAAACTTTTCACACTTCTTTTCGATTCGTTCATTAATAGAAGAATTCAACTAAGTTTTAACTAACACAAACACTCAATGGTTAAGCCGTAGAAGTCAGACGTTTTTTGAGGAAAGTTATATTTTTATGAAGTCTTGCTATACACTTCTTTAAATCCTACTAAAGGACAATATCAAATGTTCGGTACTAGAATGCAATCCAACAGGTGTTAATAATAAATCAAACGACAGTACAGAGCGCAAAGATGTTAGCCCTAATGACAAATATTTTTCAATGTCAGCCAGCACCAAAACCGGAATCGAATCGAGTACCAAATTCTGCCTGTCAGCTTAGCTTCGCTGCGGTCTCCGGGTCTCTTATTGTGAGCGAACGTCGTGTGTAGTGGTAGCAAACGACGTGCAAAAAAACGTAATATAGCTACGTCGTGCTGTTACTGTTACTAGTTCAGTGCTCCGTCCGTAGAAGCCGAATAAAGCTGGAAGTAATTTTCATACCGCCCCAAGTACAAACTTGTTGCATGTAAAGGTAATACCGACGGAAGCACCTACCAGTACTGATGGCATAACACAGGCTTTGTGACCTGGGAGATGCTTCGCAGCGCAGTTTGACACACAGTGGTTCTGGTTTTACTAATATTTCATATAAATTTGTATTAATAATCAAATCAATTCAAATTAAAAAATGTAAAAAGTGCCAAAACATAGACCATGAAGCGAAATAAATCAAACTGTTGTAACAAAATATTGCACCAACTCGAGCGGTTGGAACCCACCGTGCGCCGGCACGCTTATTGATGTGGGAAATAATCCACGCTCCCCAAGGCTGGTAAATGCGAGTGTTTGTACATATGACGTACATGGAAATGTATAGTAGCTAAGTTCCCCCCCTTTTGGAGATCGTTCGCTTCACCAACAGCTGGGAAACACTGGCGCACCGAAGCGACGCTTTAAAGAATAATCAATAGTGATGAAAAATTCAAGCTTCTCCGTTGACTGAATGATTTTCAGCGAACACTGATCGCCGTTTGTAAAGCCGGGGTCCGGTCACCGAATTCGACTGAACTGACTGGGCGCTGCAGCACACCTGACCGGTTTACGATTTATTCACTTTCGAACCTTTCGAATGAATCACAGTGAGTCATAACTAACGCCGTAAACAAGTAAAATCACGTGTATGGTTTCTTCAGACAGTTATTCTTCAGATCGAAATAAGGTAATCCATTCGCACCTAGACTGCAGTGGAATTCACTGCGCTTCGAGTCGTTCATTTATTTCAACTCAGCACAAAACTTTCTTTTCATTTGCGATTCATTCCGCAGACTCGATACGAGTCAATGACATCACGTAGCAGAAGAAGCACACAACTCCCGAAAGAGACACTTTAGCACAAATCACATCGCATTATGCAGTCCCAGCCCTACTAGCTAGAGGAGGAGCCTTGTGAGATGTAGCTCCCTCCCTCGATTTGAACGACACTGCGCTTATCCGATATTGATGTTTTCCAGTATGACTTTCATCTGCGACTGTCACAGCGACGAAAAGTTCTCACTGACACAGCATCTACTACACCAAGCACTTCTTCTTCGATGAAGGCCACAAACACGCGTCGGACAGATGACCCAGAAAAAGTAGACGAGTTCGAGTTGTTATTTCATTTGATTGAAATGCTTTCGTAACTCGTTGTTTGTCAACATTGAGGGTTTTTTTCCTTCAACCGAACACTGAATTTAGACTTCTTTTGAGTGAAAATTGAATAATTTGGGAGACTATTGAGCGACACGACAATACCGGCTAGCAAGTAAGTGAAACTTACACCGAACCGCATGCACGACTTGACTCGACTACATCGCCAGAGGCAACCGTACTGTCCCGTTGGATTTGCAGTTTGAGCTGAGCTTGCTGCTGTACAATGTTCCGAGCGAGACGGGTGCTTCACTGCCCTGCTGTATTGGTGCTAGCGGGCCACCACGGTTTCGGTGTGTGGAACGTCAAATGCACGAGTGTGCAGTAATCGCTGCGGCCGCGAGCGTGACTCGCTGGTATGGCAATGTGTATGGAAGATCCGACCGCACCGAGCGAACGCGTTTGTTTTGAATCGATTTGTGTACAACTACTGTGTTTTCGTATCGCCACTTTAGATGTTTAGATGACTGATCGGAGATGTTGCATTGGTTTGAGTTTTTGATGAATTGGGTACGTGAGGTGATAATGATATGCGAAACGATAGTTTGTTGATCATCAACACTTTGTATCAGTAGGGCAAATTATTAGATTTTCAAGATATTTTCTGACAAATAAATTTTGGCTAGGGTGGATGATTTTTCGATTGGATCGATTGATTGTTATACAATTTAATAAAGCAGAAAAGATTCAATTGGGAATCGAACGAGTTTATCAACTCCGCTAAACAAAGAGTCACAGATGTGGGAGTCCACGAATACATAAGATGAGCTTCGATTGTTATTGCCACACACCCGCGGGTCTCAACATAGAAAAAAATTACTAGTGTTTCGTACGAATGATGTAGTAACATGCAATTACTTACAAAGTACTCCAGTGCTTGTCATGCTTGGAGAATCCGGAAAATTGTTTACGAAGCACCGTACTATGACCCTAGTCAAAAGACGATTGATTAGTTTTTTTTTGTTTACCAGGAAACGAATCGGAATTGAGTCTGCACTGACCTTACCAGAAAAATGTATTCAGTTTTCTCGAGCATCGCGGAGAAACACACTAGCCTAGCGTATCTGGTTGACCCTCAGTTGTCTAAACGAAGCGAAAACCCCGGAATAAACTGTCTATGGCTGGACGAAACTTGATGTTTATGACAGCAAATAAGACATCAAATGTACTTGTGTATTTATTGTGTGATTGACTCGCCTACTGACACTATGCGTAGTTCGAAACTATTGCAGTATCACAAAGCTCATACAGTCAACCAAAAAAGTATTCGGACAGCAGCGCATAAAATTTTCTTTTAGTAATTTTGCACAGTATTTTTGCAAAGAATGGTAACACATATTTTTTAAAACAATGTTTAACTAAAGCATATTTAGATGCACAACAAAAATTCGGGGAAAAGCTTTCCGTTTTGAAGATAGGGTACATACAGTTTGAATTCCTCAAAAATGCAGCCAAAAAAGTATTCGGACAGTTAACTATTAGTTGAAACAAATGTCCTTTCTCGTTCAACTACTACCTCGTAGGACCATTTACAATCTTGATGACCTGTGTTAATCTGTTTGGGATAAAATTAACAATTTTTCAAATATCCCTCTGTGAATTGCTGACCATTTTTTTACAAGAGCTCGGTTTAAGTCATTGTGATAAGAAATCGAATGATTTCTCATTTAGAAATAAAATTATCTAAAAAGATGTTCAAAAGGGCTCAAATCTAGACTGAATGCTGATGTTTCGAAAGCTCTAGGACAATTGTATGGTGCCTAACGCTTACAATTATCGACAGTATGTTTAGTTTCAACATCCCGGTACAATATGTATGTACCGCACAATTACAATTTTGCTTTAATTTCATCTAAAATTGTTCAGATAATTGAGTTTACACTTAGTTCTATCCAAAAATATATATCTTTGCTACTTCGGAGCTTTCCATGCATCCCAACAAGGTATGACACTAACCGCATTGCTTGTTTACTTGCTGACGAGTGATTTTTCGCTGTAACCCTTCTCTTTTAGTTATTCTTGCATAAGGGTTGTTGATGTCATACCTTGTTGGGGTGCTTGGAAAGCTCCGAGGCAGCAAAGATATATATTTTAGGATAGAACTAAATGTAAACTCAACTATCTGAATAATTTTAGGTGAAATTAAAGCAAAATTGTAATTGTGTGGTACATACATATTGTACCGGGATGTTGAATCTAAACATACTGTCGATAATTGTAAGCGGTAGGCACCATATAATTGTCCTAGAGCTTTCGAAACATCAGCATTCAGTCTAGATTTGAACCCTTTTGAACATCTTTTTAGATAATCTCATTTCTAAATGAGAAATCATTCGATTTCTTATCACAATGACTTAAACCGAGCTCTTGTAAAAAAAATGGTCAGCAATTCACAGAGGGATATTTGAAAAATTGTCAATTTTATCCCAAACAGATTAACATAGGTCATCAAGATTGTAAATGGTCCTACGAGGTAGTAGTTGAGCGAGAAAGGACATTTGTTTCAACTAATAGTTAACTGTCCGAATACTTTTTTGGCTGTATTTTTGAGGAATTCAAACTGTATGTACCCTATCTTCAAAACGGAAAGCTTTTCCCCGAATTTTTGTTGTGCATATAAATATGCTTTAGTTAAACATTGTTTTAAAAAATATGTGTTACCATTCTTTGCAAAAATACTGTGCAAAATTTCTAAAAGAAAATTTTATGCGCTGCTGTCCGAATACTTTTTTGGTTGACTGTATGAGTAACTCCAAATATAAAAGCAAAGCCATGGTGCTACATTCCTTTCTCGGAAACTGACCTTCTGATTTTATACGAAAGACTTCGCAATGCCAAGTGCAGTCTACATTTGCAGGATTTACAGAAAACAGAACGGGTTTTAGTCAAATTCAGAAAACACATGTACTACTATAACATGTTCTCAAAGCATTAGCATTGTGTGTTGTATTAACATTAAAATTGCCAACTTAATTTTGTTTTGGATCAACCGTCGGGATCAGAGCGTCACTTCGTTTAACGTTTATTGCTAACGCTACAAGGGGCTGTTGCGGCGAACATCTGCCTCCCCGTGACGCCACAATTTTCTGGTTGGTGCTACCAGAACTTTCGACGTCCAGCAATGCCAACTTTGTAGTAGGTCTCTTTAATAACCCACCAGAAGTCTACACTTCCGCATGGCTAATCAGTCCATCCTTTCCCGGAAACGCTCGCACTACCGATCCTCGTATCCACCTTCCTTCCTTCCTTATTCAGCCGAGAGCCGGGGTGGCTCTTGCCGTATCAAGAATTCCTCTCCATTGTACTCGGTCCTGGGCTACTCGTCGCCAATTCGTTGCGCGTCTCAACACACGCAAGTCGGCTTCAACCTGGTCGAGCCATCTAGCACGTTGAGCCTCTCTATTCCTGGTGCCGGTGCGGTTCTTGAAGAGAACGGATTTCACTACACAGTCGTCCGGCATCCTTGCGACGTGGCCGGCCCACTATAATCTCCCAACTTTCGCCAGGTGTATGATGAGAATCTCTCCAAGCAGTGCCTGCAGCTCGTGATTCATACGTCTCCGCCACTCACCGCTTTTCGTCTGTACTCCGCCAAAAATAGTCCGCAACACCTTTCGTTCAAAAACGGCAAGTGCACGTATGTCTTCCGTAAGTAAAGTTACTGTTTCAAGTCCGTAGAGGACTACCGGTCTGATTAGCGTTTTGTACATCGTCAGCTTTGTGCGGCGGCGTATGCTCCTTGATCGAAACGTCTTGCAGAGGTAAAAGTAGGCTCGATTTCCAGCTTGAATGCGTCGTTGGATCTCCTTACTCGTATTATTATCGGCGGTGACCAGAGATCCCAAATATCATCAACCACTTCCTCATCAACTCATCAACGAACTCATCAACCACTTCCAGCTCATCGCCGTCAATAGTCACTGTCCGTGGGAGGCAAACGTTACTATCTCGGGAGCCTCTTCCTACCATATATTTGGTTTTCAACGCATTAATTTGTAACCCTATCCTCCTAGCCTCCGTTTTCAGTCTGGCGTAGATTACCTCCGCCGTCCCACGGTTTCTAGTAATGATGTCGAGGTCGTCTGCAAAGGCTAGGAGTTGGCTACTCTTACTGAAGATCGTTCCCCTCGTTTCAATGCCCGCTCGCCGGATCACACCTTCAATAGCGATATTGAACAACATACAAGACAGTCCATCCCCTTGCCGTAACCCTCTGCGCGATTCGAAAGGGCTGAGAGTGTCCCCGAAACGCGCACGTAGCACATCACTCGTTCCAAAGTAGCTTTGATCAGCCGCGTCAGTTGGTCCGGAAAACCGTACTCGTGCATTATCTGCCATAGCTGTTCGCGTTCAACGGTATCGTATGCTGCTCTGAAATCCACGAAAATATGATGCATGGGCACGTTGTACTCTCGACATTTCTGAAGGATTTGTCGGAGAGTAAAAATTTGATCCGTAGTAGCACGGGCCCCCATAAAGCCTGCCTGATACTGCCCTACGTATTCCCTTGCTATTGGGGATAGACGACGCAACAGAATCTGGGAGAGCACCTTGTAGGTGGCGTTGACCAGCGTAATGCCGCGGTAGTTACAGAACAGCAGTCTAGCCGGTCGCCCTTTTTGTAGATGGGACAGACTACGCCTTCCATCCACTCCTCCGGTAGTTTCTCTTCTTCCCAAATCCTTGAAATCAGCCAGTGAAGTGCTGTTACTAGCGATTCTTGGCCATTTTTGAAGAGTTCTGCCGGGAATCGGTCCTTCCCGGCGGCTATATTATTCTTCAGCAGACCGATTTCTCGTCAGATCTCTTCGAGATCGGGAGCCGGTACGCTGTTGTCGTTTGTAGGTACTCCGAGGTTAACTTCCATTGCGTCTCCTGCTGCTATATCGCCGTTGAGGTGTTCATCAAAGAACTGTTTCCACCTGTCGACCACCTCGCGCTCGTTTGTGATAAGATCCCCTCCCTCGTCCCTACACACGTCAGGATTTGGTGTGTGGGCCTTGCGAGTTTGGTTCACCTTCTCGTAAAACTTGCGGGTATCATTAGCCCGGAATAGTTGTTCGTATCCACCTATTCCGCACATTTTGGTCAACCACGAGCACTAGATCTCCTTCTTTATTGGTGCTACGTCCTGGAACCATTTCGTCCGCCGAGATATCGTTGTTAGATACTCTCGCACCCAACGACGCCAGAAGTTATCCAGAGTGTGTTTCACCTGATTCCAACTACTCCGCAGAACCATTCCAAAATCCGTAAAGAATTTTTCCGGTTGTCGTACTCCGTTGGAACTCAGGATAAGGAAATTATTTAGAGTCAAAGATGCACTGTCGGTTGTATCTAGAGGGATGAAGGTGAGAAGACGAGAGTACACCATACTTTCGGCCTTTGCAAATATTGTAGCAAACGACTCATCTTCGAGGTTTCGCACTACTGAAACAAACGCTAACGCTGGTTTCTCTGCGCGAACCATTTTTTCCCAACAACCTCCCATGAGTGTTCGACATCGGAACGAAAAATGAAGTCCGGGTTCCGGTCCGATAAAATTTTATTTAGTCCGATCTCATTCCAGCCCGATTTGGCTCTATTCCAGTTCCGAAACCGTACAGAAAGGGAACAGAGCTAAATCGGACCGGAATGAGATCGGACTAAAAAAGTTAGTGCCGATTTTTAACCGGAGCGGACCGGAACCCGGACTTCAATTTTCGTGCATATTGATATGATAGATTGATAAAATCAACGCGCCAGTGGAATTTTGCTATTTTCGAAAACTGGTTGCCCAGACAAACAGACATAACACTCGTTTTCCATTCTTCGCACCGATTAAACCGTCATTTCAAATTTGGGCTTAGTTGGGAATGTCTCCGTTTTGGTCAAAGTGGCGCTTTTGGACGAAAGAAGGGGAATGCCCCATAAAAATACTTGCTAGTTCGAGGGATACTCCTGTTGCTATTTGATATCAGGGAATGTCGATCATAGATGGTGCTAGCGTTCAGGCTAAATGTGAGGTACGATAATTTTTGTTGATTTTTATTCCAAGAGTTATGTCTGTTTGTCTGTGGTCTTAGGTTGATGGAACCTTTGGAAGACTTTCTTAAAATTAAAACTTCATCCGTCCAGCGGAATCCAAATTTTGATTAATCCCCCTAAAAGTGAAATAAAAAAATTATTTCTCTTCAGTTTCAATATAACACATTAATGAGTTCTGCAAAGTTTTACAGCATATTATTACAAGAAATTTTGCTGGAGACAGTAACTTTCTATCTCTTCACCAAAGATAGAAAAATCCTATAAATCCATAAATGAAAAATCGGTAAAATCAGTTTTTCTATTTTAGCTGTTTTTGTAGTTGTTGTATGACTTTTTCATGTTTTACAAAGTTGTACAAATAGTAAAAATACACAGCAATGCTGAATATAGTATATCTTTATCTTTGTTTGTTAGAAACTATAGAATTTTTACTATAAAATAAACCCTAATTTTGACCCCGAATTACTCGCAAGAAGGCATCATTTTATTCAAAAACTCTCCCTAGAGAATCAAAATAGTTTCAAGCAGGCTGGAAAGTTTTATAAAGTATGTTTAAAAGCACAAACAAAATTTATTGGCTGACAAAATCGGGATAAAAAGCTGATAAAATCGGGTGTAGACAAAATCGGGGGCTGACAAAATAGGGAGCTCACAAAATCGGAACATTACTATATTAGAATATGGCAATATGGCCTCGCATTAAAAAATGATTTTTGTGTTGAACTTCGGTACATATTCTTCTTAATAGCAGCAAAAAAACTGTTTGGTTAAGGTGCTACCGATTTAATAGCTCTATAAAACTAACAAATTTATTACGGTTTGGCAAGCAACCGCGATAAGATCAATTTTGATTGGTGAACCATTTTGTATTGATGCGCCACAAGTTTGTAAGAGACGTGGTGCAGCCAACCAGTTTTAACGTTGTAATATAAGCAACTACAATGAATTAGCTTTAATACGGTTTTCAAGCTAGCTATAAGTGACTAATCTCAAGATTTTAGTCTTGACCTTGGAATGAGGTCATACATATATTTAATATTTTTTGAAACGATGGTTCTACAATTGATGAAGGGACGGTAGGGGAAAGAAATGAAAATTTTTTGGTGAAGGAGGGGGAAGAGCGGAAAAGGAAGGGGGGGGGGGTATTGGTAGCTATGCTTGACAAGTAGTCATTTTGACTCCTACCTTTTTGTCCAATGCTGGAAGGTGCATGAGTCGAACCAAGCTGTAATCTGAGATTATAACCGGATACCGGATAGCTATAAGTGTATTTGGACTCGTATCCTCTTGGTATTACGCAATACCACAATAAAACCAGGGGTAATGATTAATACCGCAATAAAACCTTTATAAAATTCAAGTAAAACCAAGTAGCTTTAGAATTATTACTTGAGAACAGTGCAGCAGCAGTTCCGTAATTCGGTCTTTTCTGGGTAAAATGATGGGAAACTTCTGATCATACGACTGGATCTCCGCCTCTGCGGATTGAGTCGTTCGTTCACGAATGGTGATGGCATCACCAATTCACTTGACGATCGTAATTGCTTCTAACCAGTTCGACCTTCTCCACAATTCTTCTTCGAGATGAACACTTCGTCCGGGAACGCCCCAGTTTACGCAGTCATCCACAGTGTTCGTTCGGCCTTCCGTATTTCTTTACTCGTCAACCCGACAGTGTCCGTAATCCACTCAATCGACGTAGTCTATCGGCGAAGCAATGAACATAGGTTGCTGGATGGATTCGTCTACGGTGGGTCTTCGTCTACTTTCCAGACATATGAACAATAAACCAGCATTATAAGCAATTTTGATGCGAGTTACAGTCAAACCAACCTGGTATTGATATTTATGGATTGTCTCTTCGCTATCGAGGAAAAGATTATGTTAGAAAATTACTATTTCTCACTATTTGTTCAAAAAATAGAAGTCCGCTTGGTTTTTCTACCAGTTTTGAGTATGACGGAGTGAAATTTGAGTATGACGAAGAGTAACTACTTGGAAATTTGAGCTGTGATTCAAACTATTTCCACATTTTTATAGTAGTTGGGAAGCTCTTGCACTCGGCGCAAAGAATACGTGCAAAGAAATTGGTAAATAATTGCTGTCTGCCCAGGATAAACGAAAGAAATTTTGCTTATGACGAAGTGAATTTTCGTAAGACGAACTCCCGCTGTAGCACGAAAAATTGATCGACTGAGAAATGTAAGTTCCGAAATATTTTTTCGGGCTAAATGGGCATACATGTACAGTAGAGATGGTCGGGTATGAATATTTGAATACCCGAACCCGACCCGTACCCGATCAAGAAAAAAATTAAAAACCCGTACCCGACCCGAACCCGCAAGTTTATTATTTTTGATACCCGAACCTGACCGCAACCCGACGGGTACGGGACGGGCCCGGGTACCGGACCATCTCTAGTGTTAAATGTGGTCAATAGAGATACCCGACCCGACCCATACCCGGTTTCAAAAACAAAAATTAAGAACCCGTACCCGACCCGAACCCGCAAATTATTTTTTTTCAATTCCCGAACCCGACCCGAACCCGGCGGGTACGGGTACGGGTGTGGGTTTCGGGCAAATTTTCCGCTACCCGACCATCTCTAGTACGAACGAGTCCGTGAAGTTTTCCGATACTAATTCAACACCCAACACGATACGTTAAAAATGAAATTGCAATGAAACTAAAAGATATAGGCGTTTCACATCAAAGAACGAATTGTAGAATGGTACCGGTTGAAGCCCCGTAATTGGTAAGTAAGAGCAATCAGTTTTATCACACGTTTTTAGGAGAAATTTGTAAAAAACGCCTTGAGGAACACAACCCCAACCACTTAGTTGGTTTCGAGGTACGATGCTGGTCTAACAAGCCAGTCGTCGTATGTTTGAATCTCGGCTAGGTGCTGCTGCTAGATAGAGTCAGTAGGATTGTTACACTAGCCCCGTAACCGTCATGTACTCTAATAGCCAGCTGTGAAGTCTGTCGATAAAGAAGGGTCAAGTGTAAGAAAGACGTTTAAGCCCAAGGCTTTGCTTTTTTAGCCTTGAGGAACACTTATTTCAATGCTTATTGCTTCTAAAACTTTACTAAATTTCACGAAATAGAAGATTTGAGAGCAATTTTCAATACATTTCCTTAGCTTTCGAATGGAAGAAACAGAATCAGGCTAGCTAGCATAGTTTTTGTATTAGAGCTAATTTATGACAAACAGAACCGAAAACTAAAAATGTTTAATAATTTTGTAACGCTTGAGATTTGACCATATGCGTAGAAAGATTTTTTTCGTCAAATGTGGTCCTCTATCACTCCCTAAACTATCTTCACTAAGCTACCTAACACCCTGTGTCGTAACATAATATGCGCAAATCCTAATACTTTCTTTAATGTTTATTTGCGTCAATGCTTTTATGAATTAACAATGCTGATACAGGTATACCTCGATAGTACGTATCATCCACAATACGTACATTTTGCCTCGATAGTACGTACATTTTCCAGCAACACGTTATTTGTTTCATTCTAAGCTTCTCAAAGGGCAAAATCATTGATTTATAAAAAAAATTAACTGCTATATTAAATCAATACCATTAAAATGAATATTTATTGAATAGTGTATGCAAATTTGCAAATTTCATGCAATATTAAGCATAATACAACAATGCTTCAAAGCCTAAAATTGTGATTCGATAGTACGTACACTTCGGTAATACGTACGCTAAACGAAGCAAAGGTGTACGTACTATCGTGGTATATCTGTATAATTAAGCAGAATTTTCGTCATTTCCATCATAAATTTCGTCATTTTCATCATTGTTTTCGTCATTCTTCATTTTAGGCACTACCATCAGAATTTTCTTCACTACCATCATCATTTTCGTGATTACCATCTTCATTTTCATCATGATAATTTTCGTTATTTATAGCATGGTAGTCTTCATTACTACCATCATTTTTGTCATCTCAGTTTTTGTTACTACCATCATCATGATTTTCGTTATTACAATTAACATTTTTTTAAATAACCGGCGCAGGGATGGGACGATTACTTTTACTATATTCACATTCATTTGACAGTACCGTCTCAGTTAAGCAAAATTTGACCAAGTTTTATTTGGGACATTTGTAGAATTAGTTATTATCTACAATTTTGCTGAAAAAAGTTTTGCTGTATCTTTTGTAGTTATGGCGCTACAATGCAAGTAACTCTTTTAATGACTAAATGAACGTTCACTTAGTCACTAAAGAGGTACTAGCATTGTAGCACCGTAAATACAAAAGATACAGCAATACTTTAATCAGAAAAGTTGTAGATAACAACAAGTTCTTCAATCATCTCATATATAACATTTTCAAATTTTGCATGACTGAGACGATACTGTCAAATGAGTGTGAATTGAGTCAAAGTGATTGTACCATCCCTGAACTAGCGTCATTTTCGTCATTACCATCTTTATTTTCGTCATTACCATTATAATTTTCGTCACAACCATCATCAATTTCGTCAATTCTATCATCATTTTCGTCATCAGCGTCATCAGTTCCGTCATTTCTATCTTCTTTTTTCGTTATTATCATCATAGTTTGGACATCATCCACATGCCAAAACAAATGTTGTGAAAATCGAGTTCATAGAGAAATGTATGATTTGGGAAAAGTTGGCAAAAAAGTCGTACACAAACAAGTTATCGGTTTTTGAGAATAATCCACTCAAAGTTGGAACATTGCCTGCGATTCATTATTGCCACGCCCATCGTTATCATAGTTTGGTAAAATGGAAGGAAAGGAAGTGAGATGTAGTAAAAGGAATGTTCATTTTATAAAGTGGACATTGGTTTTTCAAAGTTCAAGATTAATTCCTAACGAAAAGCTATGAATGCAATTTGTGTGTGCATATAAAATGCTCAATATAACTGATAAATGTCAAAAAAACATGTCGCCAGTCGCTAGTCGCCACACAAATGGTGCTCCGAGAAGCTATCGTTGCGCAATTTAACGAAAATCGCAAAGTGTTCAAAGCCTGCGGTGTTCATAACCGTTAAGAAGTGAATTCTACAAAGATGTTTGAAAATAATTTTAATTATTCAGAATTTAGAGTAACTTATACTGTACGTTTTCGGTGAACCCACGAAAACTCGACGCGAGAAGGGACCAGTGGACCGGAATAAGGAACTTAAAGCAGTTCATTTCTTAGCATAAAATGTTACGCATTCTACGTGATAATGCCAAAAAATTTAGTCCTATAAGCATCGAAACTGTGCAAAATATCAAGAAGCGCCATAACATCAGAACCTACAAGAAACAATGAGCACTTAAAAGGACTTCTGCAGTCAGTCAGAGCGAAAAGTTGTCACAACCAGTTGGTGAATTAACTAGTCGATCATAATAATAATTATAAAATATTTTCGAACATCTTAGTATAATTCCCGAATCAATGGAAAATGTAGGAAATAATCCAGTTAAATCATTAACATTAACTAATGTAGCAGAATGAAAAGGCCGACAAACAACTACGACAACTAGGACTATTTCGCTTCAAGCACCGAACTATTTCCAACAAACTGCCGTAGATCACGCAGAATACTACACCAACCAAAAAGCATTTTCAATGGACGTAAAAAAATCCCGAAAACAGTTGAGGTTAATAGTTAAATGTTTATGCTTTGTCAATTATTTGTTCGTTCAGTTTTTGTTTCACTAGCAAGGATTATATCATAAAAAAAATTCATTACACTAATTATAGTACGGAAATAGCTAAAAGCTCGCAGGTTTTAATTCTTTTTTTTTCGAAATAAAAAACAATTGAAAGTATAATTGTAGGATGGATATATTCCACGAAAAGGTGAGTCAATACAGTACTATGTGAATGAAAGGGAATTAATATGGCTGGTTTGTGTGGCTGGACGGTTTCGTTGCAGATTGGCGCGGTTCGTTGCGTGTAAGGTTATTACATCTAGAGACCATAAAGCAGATTAATAAATCATACCGTTGGTATGTCTGACTGGAAAGGGTGTGCAGAAAAATGGCCAAAAACCTATGCAATGTTTGTCGCTTAAGGTGTTTTGTCGTCAAACAAAACTTTCGAATAAATTGCAAAATATAACGGGTGACAACTAAAATTTTGGAATTTTTTCGCAGCCCTCATACTCAACAGCAAACGAGCTCAGAGAGAAATGAAAGTATATATGTGTTAGCTCTCTCTCCTCTTTTTGTCAATATTTTTTGTTTTGTTTATACTTGTCCAGTTTGGCTTAAAATGGCGTCGAAATAAGAAGCATTTCGGGAGTGCGTTGTACACTTCTACGAACTGCCACAGAAATCTCGGTAAAAAGTATGCGGTACAACATTTAAAAAGCTAAGATCCCCAACAACTATTCACAAGCAAGGTAGTGGAAGACCAGCGAAAATTATGAGTGCAGAAGGACATCGTTCTCTTTCTCGTACCTTCAACAACAAGCCCTCTGGTTTGGCATCAATTAAGATGTGTATCAGACGAATGTTTGAAGAAAATTTTGATCCCGTTTCTACAAAAACATCATGCAGATGGACAATACGTGTTTTGGCTGGATAGAGCATCATGGCATTACGCCAAAAGACACAATCGTTCCCGAATATCCATTCGATCCCATTTTTACCCAAAAACCACGACCAGACAAATCTGTCTCGGTGCGCCCAATCGAAGCTTTCTTCGGGATTTTGAGTTTCTTGGTGTACAAAAATAACTGGAGAGCCACGAATTGCCAACACTTAATTAGTAGAATCAAGAGATGCATTCGCAAAGTTGACATGACGGCCGTACAACGCTCCTGTTACGACATCAAACGGAAGCGTCGCCGAACAGTCGATTACGGACCGTTTTCAATTGTACACTAATTTTTTTTCAACAATGGATAATGTATCTTTAATTTCGTAATTTCGTTAACTTCGTAAATAAGTTTTTCTTCAAGTATTTTTGACTTTTTTTGACAGCTTGAGAGAAAAATTCCAAAATTTTAGTTGTCACCCGTTACAAACGTCAATTGTGCTTAAACAAAGTAAAGTACATACTTTTTTTGTTGGGGGAGAATAAATGCTTAATGCGAAAAATGTAGATTCAGACAAATTGAAAAGTTCTTGATATTAGGCCAAAAATATAAACTTAGCGAAGGTTTATATTATTGGCATGATATCAAAAACTTTTCAGTTTGCCTGAATCTACATTTTTCGCATTAAACACTTATTCTTTCCAAACAAAAAAAGTAAGCCGACTGCTTTACGTCGTTAAAAGAAAAAAGAAAAGTAAAGTACGTATCCTTTTCAAATTAAGTATTAGCTAAATTAAAATTCAAGCTACATTGTGAGAAACTTTTCTGCAAACACGGTAGTGAGGTCAGAAACAGTAAATATTTAGAACGAAACTCAAACTATAAATGATTCAATCCCGCAGAATATTTTCACTAGAATTGGGCATTAAATTGTACGCCGATGAAACGCTAAAACGTACTTTTAGCTCAGCTATACTTTTGCTCCACCTTTCCTCAAATATACCGTAGATTGAGAACCACCATTACTA
The DNA here is from genome assembly GCF_943734655.1 of Sabethes cyaneus. Lineage (NCBI taxonomy): Eukaryota > Metazoa > Arthropoda > Insecta > Diptera > Culicidae > Sabethes > Sabethes cyaneus. The sequence continues at coordinate 19,288,795 of NC_071354.1, read as the reverse complement.
ATTTTTCCATGAAAAGTCCTAATCTGCAACGTAACTTTATGTCTCACCATATCTTTGGATGGCGTGCCAGCAAACATCATCAACGTCGTCGTAGTTTCGCGCAGCAAAGGCGTATCCTTGCAGCCTTTTGGAACCGTTATTCTATCCAACACGTTCCAGTGGCTAACACGTGCCTGGTACCTGGCGGAAATTAGCAATGAATGGCAGTGCGAATATTTAATAATGTCATCATTTGCCATTTCCGACTGCAGGCTCAAGTGACTCACGTTCGCCATGTTCCGATCGAGTGGGTTCCCTGCTATAGCATTGCCGTGTCGTGGCATTCTGATTCTAGTTCCAGTTCATGAACGAAGCGGAAGCTTTTACCGTGTTACACACGACTGCGGTAGGTACCGGAGCCCGATGACGGGTCGATTCTATGGGATTTTATTGAGGTTAGGTGTCAAATTTTGAAGCAATAATAAACAAGCCAAAATGCCGTTAAATCAAAAGTTAGTTGAACTAACCATTCAATAATTGTTAATATAAATTCTACTGAAACAATGTAGTAGACGCTTTATTCTGCCCGAAATTATTACCATTTGACACCTGTCTTTTCACGACCTTTCGAAATGGTGCATAAAATCCAGTCGGTCGCACAATATGCGTCAAATGTCAGTGATTTCATGTCTGCAACGTTTGTTTTATTTTTAAACATGGACTTGTTTCATTCGTCTTTGTTATGCTATCATTTTACCGATCAGAAGAATAAATATCGGAAATTAATGATTTCATAAAACTGTGTTGGTTATTGTTTGTTCTATAGGTAATTCAAATATCAGACCAAGTATTCGACGATATAATTAGTTTTATTTTTCATTCTGTTGGTGTATTTTTGTACTCGACAACCTTGCTAAAGTATATAATTTCGATGACTCAATAAAGCTATACAGCAATTCCACAAAAATACCGTGGTTTCCACTTCATTCCCAGCCATATGCGTAAGTGGTCTTTCAAATCCATCACAAATCGTGAGGTCAAAGAGCAGAAAATATATGCAAATTCACCATCGCACATTTGAATGATTGCAAAAACGAGAACGACCAGACAGCAGAATTCCGCGATAAATCGATATTCTCCGAAAACTGCTGAGTCGATTGCAAAAGTCTGAACCACGAAAAAGAACCTGGATTTACAGGGTTTTTAATCCCAGCCGGCGCAGGCATGGCCTGACGCGGACGGATACCTACACAGTAACGTGTCGCAAATCACGGCTTAATTGAGTTTACGGTCAGACTGGCTGCTCTGCAACCGGGACGGGTTGCGTTCAGTCCAGTCAAATTTATTCCCACATAAATCTTCATCAACAGCTTCCATCCATCCGTAGAGATTCCGTGCGGTCCCACGCATTGCGGCTAAGCCGCAATATGACTAGGATGTGTGCTAACTATATTGAAGGATGCAGTGTTTACTGGCAATTAAAATCGGTGATAATTTTATTTTGAACAATTTCGAATGGGCCAAAAAGCAGAAATTAAAGTCAGTAAAAATTAAAGTCAATCAAATCTAGTTTATTTGATATTCATAGTCGTGATTTTCAGGGGCATCAATTGACGTCAATTTATTTATCCGTCTATGCATGATTATGAAAAACGTCAAACTTTATCAGAATGGAATAACATAACACCGTGACTGGGACAAAGGCGAACGTGCTCCTCCCTGGTGAGATATTTGTTTTGCAACGTGTGTACACTGAATTCAATAAATATCGATTACATGTCCTATTGTCAATTGAGTGTGAGTTGTGGTCCTCGATAGGGTAACCGATGAATGAGTTTATGATAAGCGCGGCTGTGCTATGCAGTGCTGGCACATAAAGAGGCTTTGTTTCGATTGTGTTTGCGGAACTGTTCATACAGCTGATGTAGTCTATTTGATTGCATTATAATGCACTAAAATATGTTGAGCTTTGAAATTTGCATTCGCAGGGGATCTGATTATGACCCGGTTAGAGTATTTCGTTTTTGAAGCCATGTTATCATTATGGTTTGTTTTCCTTTGTCATGAAAAATTTGTGTTTAATCCGTTCCAAACAAAATATCCTATTTCAAACTTTGTTAAAAATTTAATATTACTTCATATTAAATTTAGTTGTTAAAGAATATCTTACAATAACCAATTCATCAAGTCGTCCCCGTGCTGTGGGGGGCCTGGGTAAATTGAAAAAAGGTAAAAAAATACAACAGATGTCGTTACATTGTAACGCATATTGTACGTTTCGGAAACAGCTCAATTTTGCGCGACAATAAATTTACTCAAAGCAGAAACATTATTCTCTCACGCATCTCAGTTTCTTTTGGGTTGACCGTTAATCGCAATATAACGTTTGACACCTGAACCAATAAATAGTTAGTAAACATTGTTTTTATTTATTGCGTTCTTGTTGCGAAATTTGATTTTTTTTTTCGAAATAAAATGTCGCAAACATTTTCAGCTCCTGGCTCTCGTACGGTACCAAATCACTTTTCCGTGTTCTCGGATGAATGGTACTAAGATGCTATAGATAGGTATAGGAAAAGATTGTTTAAAATATGATTGGTGATTGTTTTTCAGGTAGGTAAACATAGATAAGTGAGAAATGTTGATTTTACTACCACTAAAAAAGCGCCATCTCTTGAAATGCAACGGTTCGTATGGTGTCTTATTCCATAGCTATATAATTATTATAACTAAATTTAAGAGTAGATTTGCTGTTTCCGTCTGTATAGTGCTCTCAATATCAAACTATTTCGAGCATCGGTGAAATAAGATTGTTGAATCATTCTACACAAAACACAGTAAAAATGTTAAAGAGTACTGCAAGAGTCACAGCAGCAAAATGTCTGTATGGAAACATTTAGGAAGCTGTGTTATAATGAAAACTGAATCTTATTCTTTATTCTTACGACTAATTTAGTATCAAACTTGATTTTTTCATACATCCTGATAGTATAGCTGCACATTCAGCATGGCTTTTACGTAGCAGCAGTTGTTAAATTAATCCACATTGAACAAGGCAGACCTATGGACCAGGCAAACCTTTGGCCAAAACAAACTGATAGGCAAGACAAATCGACAGATAAAACCAACCGATCTACTAGACTGATTGATAGATAAAACATATCAATGGACAAGTCAGACTGATGGACAAGAAACACCGACGCACTATGGGGAAAAGCTGGCAAAAAATCCAAAATCCAACCGACGGAGGAGACGGTAGAAGAAAGTAATGAAATAAAGGTGTTTATAGTATCCAAACAGAGTGGGACAAGATGTGAAGAGGAAAGAGCAGAAAATTAGGCAAGGGAGAGTCATTGAAGCATCGCTTATTAAGTACTAGTTGAGCCCGAATCTTACGATGCGGAAAATATAAATGTCTGTTCAGAATTCAGAAAACTGCGGACACATTCCATTGGCCAGTGTTTGCGAAGATGTTTAATCTTTGTATTAGTTCTTTGAATTCTTATATTGCATAAAATAGTTCTAACATGTTGTATATAAAAGAGTCAGCCGGAAACTGAAACAAATAGTTTTTACGTCCGCATTGGATTTTATTCATATTAATAATAAAACCATTATCCCCACTGTGCTGTTTGTATAGGTGGGCAAAATGGCACTTTTGTGTGAGTGGCTCTGAACCGTCCACTGTCTGCCGCGAACCGATTGATATGGTCGGTGTTAAGTCAGTTAGAACCGAGTGACAAAATTCTGAGAAAAACGCACTCAAAGTTTGCTGCATTCGAAATCATCTTATAACTCTGGCTGTTTGCAACATTTATGTAGTCTGATTAGAGTAAAATGTTGCTTAGAAAAATCTTTATCGTTTCCTGTCATTAACTCATTTTTTAAAATTTTGCGACTTGGTCCGGTCTGATTTAATACCGACCATATAATATCGCGACAAACAATCGAGTTGAGCAGGCGAGTCCAGCAGTCGAGTCAAACAATCAAGTCAAGCAATTGGGTCGAGCAGTCGAGTTCGAGTCGAACAGTTGAGTCGAGCAGTCAAGTCGAGCAGTTAAATCAAGCTGTTCAATCAAGCGGTCCCGTCGAGTAGTTGAGTCGAGCAGTCCAGTCGAGCAGTTAAGTCAAGCAGTACAGTCGAGTAGTCCAGTCGAGCACTCGAATCGAACAATGTAGCAAGCAGTCTAGTCGAGCGGTCGGGCTAAGCGGTTCAGTCGAGCGGTTAAATCAAACAGTTGAGTCGACCAGTTTAATCGAGCAGTTGAATCGAGCGGCCCAGCCGAGTAGTCCAGTCGAGCAGTTGAGTGGAGCAGTTGAGTCGAGTAGTCCAGTCTAGCAGTCGAATCAAACAGTTAAGTCAAGCTGTTGAGTCGAGCAGTCGGGCCAAGTGGCTAAGTCGAGCAGCCTAGTCAAGCTGTTGAATCGAGCTGCCAAGTCAGTCATCAGTTTAGTCGAGCTGGCAGGTCGAGCAGTTAAATCGGGTAGTCTAGTCGAGCAGTTGAATCGAGCAATCGGGTTGAGCAGTTGAGTCGAGCAACCGATTCGAATAGTCCAATCGAGTAGTTGAGTCAAGCAGTTGAGTCCAGTAGTATACTCGAGCAGTTGAGTCGAGTAGTCTAGTTGAGTAGTTGAATCAAACTGCCGTCAAGAAGTCGAGCAGTCGAATCGAAAAGTCCAGTCACGGAGTTCAATTGTGCAATTAAGTCGAGGAGTTCAATTGTGCATTTAAGTCGAGCAGTTGGGTCGAGCAGTAAGTCGAGCAGTCGGGTCGAGTAGTAAGTCGAACAAATGTGTGAAGTAGTTACATCGAGTAGTTAAGTCGAGCAGTCCAGTCGACCAATCAAATCGGGCAGTCTAATCGACCAATCCAGTCGAGCAGTCTAGTCAACCAGTTGAGCAATCGAGCAGTCCAGCAGCCAACCAGTGACTGAGGTAACTGAGAATACAACCCATTGCTACGACAGCATGACGTCCTGTCAGGAGCCTGTTTTTAGTTACTGATAAACCTCTTATGACGTCCTGTCGTGGTTTTCCGTACAGACATAAGCCTCTTGTATAAATACATAGATGTGTATGCAATGTAAAATTGATATTTTTCGGGGAATGTAATGAAAAAAGCTTTCCCTTTTCTTTACGTTTCGGTTAACAGTCTTCTTATTTAGCCATCATCAGAATATCGAACTAATTACTGTAATGTTCCGATTTGTCAGCCCCATGTTGAATTTTGGGCTGACAAAATGGAGAAACTGACAAAATCGGGGAAAATTTTTTTTCGTTATTTTTTTTCAAAATTCAAGACTTAAGACCTTGCAATATCGAAGACTTCTACTAAAATTTAAATTTTACCCTCAATTGGTCAACCGAAAGCTCAATGAACCGGGTACAGCACACTGGTCCAGAACCTTTTTTGGTGCGCATTAGCTTTGAGCGGGAAAACTTGGTCTTAGGTTTATGAAACCTTTGGAAGAGTTTCTTAAAATTAAAACTTCTATCGTCTAGCGGAATTCAAATTTTGATAAATCCCTCTAAAAGTGCAGTAAAAATTTATTTTTCTTCAGTTTCAATACAACACATTGATGTGTTCTGCAAAGTTTTACAGCATATTATTGCAAGAAATTATGCTGAAGACAGTAACCTTCTATCTCTTCAGCAAACATAGAAAAATCCTATTTCTCATAAATGAAAAATCGTTAAAATCAGTTTGTGTATTTTAGCAGTTTTTGTAGTTGTTGTATGACTTTTTCATGTTTTACAAAGTTGTACAAATAGTAAAAATACACAACATTGCTGAACATAGTATACCTCTATCTTTGCTTGTTTAGGAACTATAGAACTTTTACTATAAAAACACACTAATTTGGACCCCGAATAACTCGCAAGAAGCATGGGCGTAGCAACGGGGGGGGGGGGGGTCTGGGGGTTCAAACTCCCCCCAAGAAGAAAATTTGTTCTACATGTTCAAGCTTGAAATTTCACAGCCAGGTGTTTAGAGCACAGAAAAATTATCGGGGTTGACTATACGATCCTCGTCATCGTCAGCAGCTTAGAACCGAAATGGTTCGTACTGTTTTAAACTCCTTCCAACTTCATCTTGTCATCCTGCGTCGCTCATTTCCCAGACTTTTCTACGGTCGCAGTTTTATTTATTCAAAAAATAAAAAAGTCGCTTTAGACCTAGTTGAGCCTCTCTGTTCTGTGTGCCTGCGTGGTTACTGAACAGAACCATTTGCCTCACGACGTGTCCAATTCACCGTAGCTTGCCGACTTTCGCCAAACGTATATTGGTAATCTCCCTAAACAGTGTCTGTTACCGTTTGAATCATACACCTCTGTCACTCTTCGCTTTTAGCTTGTACTCCGCCAAATATCGTCTGCCCTTGCGGATATGTCCTCCGTGAGCATTGTGATGTCCATAAAAACTATCGATCTAATAAGGGTTTGCAAAGCACAAAGTAGGCTCGATGTTTTGCTTGATTACGCTACTGGATCTCCTTATTTGTGTAGTTATCCGGAGTCACCAGCGATCCTACATGCACGAGCTCGTCTACGCTTCTGGTTCGTCGTCGTCAACGATTACCGGTCGCGAAAGGCGCACGTTCATCTAGTTTGCGCCTCTACCATTCATGTATTCGGTCTCCAACGCGTTTATTTTAAACCCAATCCTCCTAGCGTTCGATTTCAGTATAGCGCAAATGACCTCCACCGTGGCAAAGTTTATGGCTTCAATATCAAAGTCATCTGCGTAGCCAAGAAGTTTGCTACCTTTATTGGAAATCAAACCTCCCGTTTCGATATCTATTCGTCGCATCACCCCCTTAAAAGCGATGTTAAGAAGCTCGATTCCCGCCGTACCTCGAAGAGACTCGATCCTATGGACTCAAACAGTGTTAACAGCCTCTCCCAGCTGAGATTCAAACAAACGACGTACCTTGATACCAACTGGAAGGCAAAATTTTAACATTGGCCTTCTTCTGTTGGTTCATTTCGATTTTTTTTGTCAAACGAAGAACACTTAATTTAGCTTCTAATTGACCCGGCCAGTTAGCTTCGGGGTTCGATGTTGGTTTGACAAGCCGGTCGTCGTATATTAGAATCTCGGCTGGGCGATGCTGCTATACAGCCAGTAGGATCATTGCACTAGCCTTGTAATTGTTCTGTAATTTAATAACCGGCTGCGAAGTCTGTCGATACAAAACGATCAAATTCTTATGGACGTTTCTACCCATGGCGTTTAACTGAAAATAATTCCCCGTTTCCTGAATAAACTCCTTAAGGTTAGGCCACAGAGAACAGACAACAAAGCGAAAGGTTCCCACTTGGATAAAACTTATGTCAATTAGTTGGGAAACTACAGCGATGGTGTCGCTAAAGGCGCATGAAATTCTACTCTAAATTCACAGCAGCTAGCTTCTGGCGCTAGCGTAACGCATATAGTCCATATATACTAGCGCCAGAGGAGCCAAGGTTGTCAGTGTGCAAATCAAAAGAATCATTTAGATGGGAAACTTAGATAGTGGTGGTGTCGCTAGCATATTAGGTGATTTTAATTTGAAATTTTATCCAAGAATTCCCGAAAAATTTGTTCCTGAATGGATGTCTGTTCTCTGTGGTTAGGCTATGTTAGATTTTTTTTTCTAAAACACCCCCCCCCCCCCCCCGATATACATTTCTGGCTACGCCCGTGGCGTGTAGGGATCATTTTATTCAAAACCGCTCCCCAGAGAATCAGAATAGTTGTAAGAAGGCTGCAGAGTATTATAAATCATGTTTAAAAGCACAAAAGTTAAGCAAAATTTACAGGCTGACAAAATCGGGATAAAAAGCTGATAAAATCGGGGGTAGACAAAATCTGGGATAGACAAAATCGGGAGCTGACAAAATCGGAACATTACTGTATTTCATTTTTACGATTAGCGGCTTTCCGTGCGTCAACCGCAAGCGAACGGCATCGCCAATGGTATTTGCGTTTTTACTAGACACGATGACCATGATCGGCGATTCGGTCTTTTAGAGCAAGAGTGGCTTGAACGATGTTTCGCTCTGAGTTCTAGCATTTCTGACCATCGTTTGTGATGTGATGTTCTCTCATTACTCGCTCTAGTCTGTTTTTAAGGATTATGTAAATATCATTGGCGGAACTGGCGCTCATTTCTAGGGGGGGCTATAGCCCCGGCATTTTTTTCGACCATTTTATTGGATGGCCAATGAAATTTCGTCCATGAAAGCCGATGGAAGGTTCCCACTGAGCGCTTCATTAATTGCAGATTCATTTCGCGGTGGATGACATCGAACATGCGGTGGTAGAATTCTCTCGGGATGTCGTCGGAGTCAGGAGCTTTCCGAGGAAGACTTGTTGTTCTTGTAGACCAGATGTCTGCAGTCGTAATATCTCTAGGTCGTAAAATCAGTAAGCCGAAACGTAAAGAAAAGAGAAAGCTTTTTTCTTTATATTCACCGACAAATATCAATTTTAAATTGCGCACATAATTTACCGCTGACTTAAAAATTCAAGTTATTAAGTATGTATACCGTTCCTCTTTACCTAAGCTATCCTGCGCGACTTACTCACACTCCCGTTTTCGCGGGAAACTGTCACACACATTACACATTCAAGGGATATCCTCTGATATGGTATAAATACCAGGATACTACATCCTCCCCCTGAATAAAATGAACAATTCAATTATAAATTATTTACCTTGTAGGCAAAAACGTCAAATTTAATATAACCGAGGATCTAAACGGGACTGATGTGGAGCAAAAGTATGCTCATGTTCAAGGAGTTTCTGCAGGAAGCGTGAATCGCCCCGAAGACGCCAGAACGCTCCGAAAAAATGTAAAGACTTTGAACTCTATCAACAATACTATAGGGAATGGTCTTTAAGTATATAGTATCGAATAATATGTTATCGAAGATCGAGTACAGTCCTTAATTTAGAGAGGGATATACTAGAGTCACTTGCTAGAGATGTAACACACCTGGCACCGTCTGATAGAATCCATTGGATTAGAAGCAATGTATTTAGTGTATCTCTTATGTGATGGTTATTAAAAGAGAAAGAGCGCACATGACAGCCAAGCAGAGAATCGGCAGTTTACGGATAGACTCGCGAGGGAGCAGATCGGTACAGTAGTACCAAGGAAGAAACACTGTAGAAAATTACCTAATTGACCGATTCTTTTCAAACTTTTAGACAACTTCATTCAACTTCAATACCATAACCGTATGCACGCACCTTAAGCTTAACTCTACTCAAAAGGTTTTGTACAACCTAGCTGCAGCAACATATGTACGGAAATCCACTTTTTCTTCATGTCTTCCTCAGACTTGACCTCCTTGGGATGCTTCCGTAGTGCCTGCTTCGTAATAGGCCTAGGGCCTTAATTCTGGTGCGTAGGAGGCGTTCATGTGCTTGGGTACGAAAGTGACTCCGTTCGCTTCGTACCACTCCAATACATCCTTTGAATATTGGCACGAAGGTAAATCCGGCCAGAATATCATAGGGCCCTCGTGTTGTTTCGACAGAGGAAGCAAATGCTACTGTAGACACTCTTTGAGGTAGATCTGCCCGTTTACAGTCTTGGAACCCGACCAAATGAAAATATCAAATTTATAACAGGATGAGTTCGAAATAACAAGTATTTTATAACAAAATCTCCTTTGAGTTCTTGTTCTAGTTAGTAGTTAAAATAACAAAAATTGTAAAAAAATTTGTTCTAATATACCAAATATATCAAATTATGATATAATTTGATCTAGTTTATATCAAGATGAGTTACAAAAATCAGCATTCTGTGCCGCTGTATATCCAAATTGTAAGAAATCGTGTTATAAGTAACAGAACGTGATAGAATTTTGGTAGAACATTTTGTGTGTCACAAGTTTTTCTATCACATTTATAACAAAGTTTGATAGAAATATAAACTTGAGCTACAATTCTGTAATATTTTTGTTAGAATTATCTGATCGGGCAGTCACGAACGGCGCACTCCGTTTGTCACATGATGTATTTCTTGGCAAACTAAGAAAGTTTCTGCACCCTTACTTCCTCGGGAACATCAAGCTCGCACTGGACGGTGAAGTACAGTAGCCCCGGAAGCTGCCGGAAGTCCGCCTTGACGTAAGTCTCATCATTCATGATGAGGGAGTTGAGGATTTTCCAGGTGCTTGCGCAAAATAAATTCGCGACGTTGTTTTTCGGGTGACGCAACTTTTTCCAATTTTCGAAAAACTGACCGCGGTAAAAATAGAGTGTAAACAATACACTCTAAACTACTTCTACTCAAATTTTCAAGAGAGAATACCCAATGGGTAATTTTCTACAGCGTTTCTTCCGTGGTGCAATTTGATGTGGGACACCTTTTAAGTGCTTGACAATATTGGATATCAACATCAAAGACTTTACCATTCTAGGATCCCCGCAACTTGGTGACTCCACTTGTCACTATAGTGATGCTGTGCTCCATTTAAGAGACAACAAATTGTAATGCCTATCTCAATGATCTTGTAACAAAAACCAACTTTAATTGATAATGGGTGTTTCAATGTCACGCTGGTTCTAAATCGTATGCTTCGTTAACCATTCCAGATTAGTCTGGTTTTGCAGGGTGTTAAATTTTATGTGTCAATTATTCCGCCAACAATTTCATGTCAATTCAGTAATTTAATTTTCCGCTTTGTTCGCCGGTTGAGTGCGGTTTCGTAAAGTGCCGAATTTCATGCATCAATTGATTCATTTATTGCGTCTTTGTTGATGACATCAACTAAATACTATTAACCTAAACAATTATTCTGGCTACGTACTTTAGTTTTAATTATCATAGGGGAAGGGCGGTAAAGACGGACACTGCAGGAAAGACGGACACTTGTCATATTTCATAAACAATAATTTTTTGAAGCAAATCAGTAATGGGAAATGTTTTTATAGACTGAATTAACACTTTTGAATTAAACTACCGATTTTTAGCAGCGCAGCTGTCAAATTTATAAGCAAAATAGAGAAATAATACGTATATACGCTAACCGATGTAATTTTGTGTGTGAAGAAAATAGCTGGTAAATCGTTGAAAAACAACATATTCATGCTAAACCGACGACATTCCGTTAGTTTGATCCTTCACTGAATATCCATTGGAACCCTGGTGAATTTTCGAATATTCAGTAAAAAGCTATTGAAGTTTGAAAAAATGGTATCCAAGTCGGGAAAGACGGACACCCAATGGTAGGGAAAGACGGACACACAGATTTTGAACCCATTTTGCCCAACAACTATTTAACATTGTAAATACTTACATATACATTATATATGTAAAAGTAACGAGAAGTCATATAGCAGTTAGAATAGGCCAACTTTTAAAAACGAATAATTCGTCACCAATTAAAATATTGAAGGGAACCATTTTATTTTCTCGCTCAAAGGGGGGATCGGGAAGGGGGTTTTCGCAAACCAATTCTTTCCTAAGTACATGATGAAATATGTTAATCTTGCTTAATACTCATAATTCGATGACACGTGACACCTTTTTGCGAGTGTCCGTCTTTCCCACATCAAGTGTCCGTCTTTCCCGCCCATGCGCAGAAACTCTGATTTATACATGATGTTTATAATATAAAAAAAAGCATAAATTTTGGAAGAAATTTTCCAGCGCACGTTGTAACTTTATTAGACAGAGACTTAAACGTTCAGTTTGTGTGAAAATTGCGATCAATACAGTTATATTTGAGTAGATATTGAGTCTTTACCTTAAGGTGTCCGTCTTTACCGCCCTTCCCCTACCGGTAAACCGTTTAACTCATCATCATCATCATTCGATTGATCAGATCGACCGTTAAATCGTCAAACTTCCAGTTAAATGCAGAACAATTAACCAATTCATCGGAAACAAAATTGGACGGTTCAATTGGCGCACACCGATCTATTATAAGGAAAAATCGGTAAGATTTTTTATCGGGTAGTTGAGTCACGGTATCCAACTTTTTGCGTGTGATACCGTAATGAACGTCCTGCCCACGTCAGCGTGACAATTATTTTCATTCCCACACGTTCTTATGGTACCATTTTCGTGACCAAAATCACAGTTCCCTCCTATCCCGACACGTTTTACACAAAGATAAGCAATTTGTTCAACTAAATTATGGGGATAGTAATTTTGATAATTAAAGGGAGGTGCGGAAAGGCCCTGTGCGGCCAACATTGCAATATATTTAACGATATTTGTCAAAAACAGCTCATTTAAGTTAACATGAATTATTGAAGATAAACCCATCATCATATTCCATACGCTATCTGTAGAACTCCAAGTGTTCATACGCTATTTATAGAATAAAAATTTGTTTCAAAATGACAAATTGGCGTTCCGAAAACGAACGAATCGGTTATTTAAAATGTGCAAGTATTAAATTTGTTGTCTAAATCGGAAAAGGTTTGTTTGAAAAATACGTTAGAGTTAACAGTGTAAAATTATATCTGGACAAATGGATTGCAGAATAGCAGAAGGAATGGGACGAATATAATCAACAAAGCTAAAGTGCTGTCAATATAATCATTAACTTACAACCGCTTCATATTGTAGATCATATCATCAGTTGAAACTATTATTAATAATGCATAGCTTGATGCACTCACCTGGAACGGAAAAGAAAATATGTATAAGTTAATAAATTAAAAAGAACAAACTTTTGCTAAATTTTTCGAATAAAAAATGTGAAAAACTAATTATTTTGAAAGGAAAATTTGCATTTATTGTGTGAATTATTCAGTTTATTTTTCCCATTTAAATTTCCCCACGGCCATTTCATGCTGATTCAATAATTGATATTCCTGTTTAATACAGCAGGATAGCAGTACCGACAGAGAGGAAAAAACAAATCGATTAGGCTTCTCAGAACCGTCGGCGACTGGTGCACCAGTGGTATGGCAATGGCAGTCGTTTTGCCTCCTCCTACACAAACACGGTGGCGCGGTGCAGCGCGACGAAAGGTGTAAACGAGCGGAACGATTCCCGGCAAGCGGCCACTTCCGGAAGCCAACCCGAACCAGAAGAAAAAGAAGAAGAACGTACGGCATTTACCCTGAACTACTTTCCAAAGTTCAATTGGCTCGCCGTACATCCGCATCGGAGAAAGACAAAAAAAAGCACACCATCATAGGAAAAGATCGAAACGTTCGATTGAACGGTTCAGATCAGATTGGTTTGGTTCTTCTAGTAGTGCCTGATTGTGCTTGTGCTTGTGCCTTGGCGTGGTCGATAGATTCCCAAAAATAGACGATAATGACTTTGAATGTTATTGCAACTAATTTTCACTGCTCGCATTCAGGAATATTCCGGTTGGATAATGGAAGGGTAATTTATATTTTTTGAAGTCAAACATTTGCTAGTGAAACATTTGCTAGTGGTTGGAACATATTTTCCAAAATGGAATTAAATAATATTTTCTTTTATGGTTCGCCTAAGCTACTCGTAAGTAATAATTTGGTGTCCATTAAAAACATAAAATTTTATTGAACTCTTTTTTGATGTCCAGCACGCTTTCTAGGGTAATCTAGGGGAAAATCCAACCCAGCTTCATAAAATTAATCAACATTAATTGCGTTCCGTGACTTATTTCAAAGGGTAATTTTTCACGGGACGAAACCGAGTCTAACCGGGCAGTCATGCCCGGGCCTTAGAACTGCGTTGCTAGCATACCATGACCAGACCAGTGAGTAGTCCTGCAGCAGGCTTAGCGAGGCCCTAGCATAGGCCATTAGCAGCGGTGCTATCCTCTTACATAATGGCACTTTTGCTTTTTTCACCTCACGTCCTCCTATTCGCGTTCCCTGGCTTACATTATTCTGGAATCTGTGCGTTTTATGTATTATTCATATGACTCTCTTGCGAAAGGATTTTTCCACTCTAGTTCTCGCTTCTGTCGTTGTTGTTGTTGTTGTTCATGTTGCCGTATTTGTTGATAGCATAAGCACAAGCTTGTGCTAGACGGAACCAACGAAGTCAAGAGTTTAACATCTTTTTTCATGGGTGGACTGTTGACAAAACCACCTGCCGCTTAATCATTCAGAGTGTGTAGGCGGGCGGTGGCAGTTTTAAAAAATGTGTTCAAGGATACTGAGGATATTACATCACATACTAACGATATATTTTTACATTATCTAGGGGCAATTTGAAACATCCGAAAGCACTCTCCCTCGTTCTTCGTGTAACACTTTCTTTTTAACTCTAAACTGATTCGTAACACCATATAGGTTAAAAGATTTTGACAAAAAAAAAACATATTTGTGGGGCACAAAAAATCACAAATTGTGTCACCAGAAAATAAATCGGAGAAATTACCTTTGGAATTGGGTTGTGCAATGGCAGCTGGGGCTCGCACCCACGCTCTTTCGGTTGGTTCCCGAATGTTTTACTAATTAAACTGCTGCCGTCCGTTATATTAGGTAGTGTGATATCTAGTTTTATTTTGTTTTACAATTCTATCATTTGCACCACACAAAAAAGCAAAGCCGTGGGGTTAAACGTCATTAGACATTACCCTTCTATCGACAGACTTTGCAGCTTGCTGTTAGAGTACAAGAAAATAACGGGGCCAGTGTAACGATCCTACTGACACTATCTAGCAAACACCGCCTAGCCGAGATTCGAACATACGACAACTGACTTGTTAGACCAGCATCGTACCTCGAAGCTAACTGGGCGGTTAACTTCGAGGTACGATCCCGCATAGAAATGCATAACGAATATTACTGTAAAAACATTACGGTTACTATGAATTTTACTGTTTACAACACTTTATGCTGTAACTTTACTGTACCGTTCTTGGAAAAATTTTCATATAATGTATTCATATTAATGTAAAAACTTTTCGATTACAGTGAATTTTACTGTTTACACACTTTATGCTGTAACTTTACTGTACTATTCTTGGAAAATTTTTCATATAATTCGGCAACAATGCAAATTGTTTCGAAGTAGGAAATAATCTCTATCTAAGGTCCAATCCTTGGCAGGTTGAGTAATTTGTAGACACAAATTGTGTTTCTTCCTCCGTCTACTGTAGAAACCATCGATCGAGAAGTTTAATCTAATTCGTTTTACTGACGGGACGACACCACTATGCAGGCGCTTGCGACTTACTTGTTCGTCTATCAACATATTAGCCGCGATTCTTAACGCGGGTGTTCGGGGAAAGGCTCCGTTCCAATGGAATACACCAACCTCGTTGTTTCTACGTCTTGACATCGAATGAGGTGTCAGGCATATAATTAAGTTTTTATAACGGTAGATTTTCCAATTGACAGAGGGAACGATAGAAGACAGTAATGAAACAAAGAGTCGATAGGATCTAACAGATTGAGATAAGGCGTGAATGGAAAAGAGCGGAATTTCTTTATGTAGGTGTACTGACCTCTAATACTTTCCTAATATGAGCGATGAATGCGGCTCGCAAATCATAATAGTTTGAAGTCTTTCAAAGTCATTGTCATTATATCTTTTCAAAAACATGAAATACCGCAATTAATCAGCCGGTTTTATTTTGTCCTAATAATCCGAAAGCCTACATTTTTTTTGCAGAACTCACCTTAAATTTCATTGTAACTTCGTTGTAAAACAGTGTAAAACTTATAGTGAATGTACCACAAATTTTACTGTTTTTGGGTTTTATTTGTATGGGAAAAAGCCGAAAAATTTAGTGTTACATCACTTAATCACCCCCTTATTCGCTGTAAAATTAGCGGTTTCCATTAAAATTTACTGTTAAAACAGCGATATTCATGGTAACTTTAGTGTAACTTTTACAAAGATTTTCACTGTTTCAATGTGGTTTTTCGAAGTTTTTCAATGTTTGTAACAGTGAAATTTAATGTTTTTTCGCTATACATTTTTATTCGGGATGCTACGGGTTTGCACCACAGACTTCTCTTGCGTATGACTGCTTCATACATTTTATAACTGCACAGTGGGGATTTTTTTGCAAAAAGGTCCTTTATCTCAATATCTCGATATTTTGATGTCAAAAGAAAGATATTTCCATATATTCCAATGGTGTGGTCGTTGTTCATGGCTCGAGACTGTTTTTAGTAGTTTTGGCCAAATGAAGGGGGTTTTACCCAACTTTTCTAGGAGTACTGAGATGTTAATATTAATAACTCTAGAATCCGCTGGGATAAAACCGATCTCCCTTTACGCCAAAAAAGCTATCTTCACGTGTATTCCGATGGCATTGTATTTGATAGCGACAAAAAGTCATTTTACCCTTATTCTTTCAGCTGACGTCGCGAAATTAGCATGATCTTTGTTAGGCTAAAACTACAAGAACTTTTGGTGAAAAATTTTTTATTTTATCCAGAGATATTCGCTGGTACATCGATAAAACTAGGGTAGAATGCCGTATATTTGACCAGAACAGCTAGAAACAACCATGTGCCGTAAATAAATATCTTGTCATCGGATTTTCCAAGAAAATAAGATCAATTTTATCTTACCAGAATCCGGAGACATAGAAGTTTACATCTCTTCAATCGAGAAAATTAGGGTGAAATGACCTTCTTTTGGTCAAAACTGCTAGAAATAGATGCGTACCACGAACAAGCACCAAATCAATGAAATCCTTATAGAAATATTTTACTTTTGACATCAAACCTGAACCTGAACCTAGCTCAGCGGCACTTCCAGATATTGAGATAAAGGTTTTTTTCTGAGTAAATCGCTACTATGGACTGCTTTACTATTTCCACTGGAAAGCACACTAACTGGATTGAAAATATTAAGCTTTCAGAAGCCTTCCAATTTTGATGGCAGGGTATGTAATAAATAATTCCAATGGAGAAGAGTAAAAACGATAACAGATGAATCAACTACGTGTCAGAATATTATAGAAAAAGTTGAATAGCAAGAAATGTTAAGGCAAAAATTATGTATTCAGTATTTGAAATAAAAAATTAAAAACAATGAAAAAGAGAAACGGGAAATGAAAGATGAAAACAGAAGAGGAAAACCGGAAAAAACAATATAAAAGAGCAATGAAAAAGAGAAAGGAAGGAGACGGGAAATCAAATCAGAATGCAAGCAGAACGTGAAATGAAAAATCAATTGGAAGCAAAATGGGAACTATGAGTGTGAAAGCAAATTATAACAATGATAATTATAATAGACCGTTGTATTTGTATTAAAAGATGTGGCTTTTCGGTCTCGGGTTTCTCACGAAAACTTTTTTTTACGTTTTCGGCTGACGTTTCGAAGGTCTATGCCTTCATCCTCGGAGCAACTATTGTTATGAAACATTACAATTATTTAAACAATCTTCGTCATTACACATACAATTACTTACAACGTTAACAAATGTTGTCTTAGTCAAACGAAATTCCATAACGAAAAATGGCTCCATAACGGATTCAGGCTCTGCAAGTCGCCATCACAAAAAATCAATACGTAATAAACGAGGAAGCAAGACGAACTAGGTTAATCGGTAAAACAGATAGATCCAGGGATGCCACATATAATTCTGTGTTTTTTGTTGGAAAAATCTGGCCATCTCTACAGCGAGGAAAAATAACTGCAAAAATCTGTCCAATGCAAAACAATGAGAGTGAAAGAGACGGAGAGTCATTTTGCTGACTATTTCCATCTCTTTCACTCTCATGTAAAACTCAAAAATCTGTTTAATCTGTGTAATTGGCGAAAATTTGTATTCTATGCATACAGATTCTATACAGGTTATTTCTTTCAAATACCTGTTAAACACAGAATAGGGTGATTAATATATTTTGCACAGGCGTTACGCGTACTCTTTGGACTTGTACGGCAAAATCAAATAGAAAATGTCCAAAATGGCAGTCAAAATAGAGTGGACGTAACGCTTGTCCAAAATAGATAAATCACCCTAATCTGTGCATGTGGCAACCCTGGACAGATCGGACAGTGAAACGTGACAGAAATTCAAAAGAGAAAGGAAAAAACTACAAGGTATACAGCCCTAAGGGTTGTACGAAAGGGTAACGTAGGACTATATTGCCGTGAATCGCATATCAGTCCCATTTTTTATGGAGCTTCCTATATAAATGGGACAGTTATGCGATTAGATCATTAGATTAACTAAGTACAACACCTGCAACCATTGAGACATAGAGATTTCTTTTAAAAATCACTTGTGTGCATCATAAAGGTCGAAATACTAATGAATGAACAGCCCACAGATTATTGTATTAAATATGATTATGCGTAGCTTGACATGTTTCAATAATCTTACTTTAACTCGCTTGTGACCTTTAAAAGGGCTATGTTATTTGTAACCATAACATTAACCCATTATGCCCTAGCGTATGAAATTTAATACGTAATTTCAATACACTCTGGGTCAAAATGGGTTAAAGCCAAAGCACGTTTATCGCAAATCTGACCATTCGAATGCCGTTCTCTTTGGATGAAGGAGAAAAGAAAAAAGAATGCAAAATCTACACCACAGTGCGTCACTAGCCCTAGCCCGAGGGTTGCTCACGAGTTATTTGACTCGCGAGTGGACTACGCAGAAAGACGATATAAGGCTGTGCGTGCGCGTGTGTAAAGGTAGCAGAATACTCGCTCACGTGAGAGTAGGCGTCGTTGGATTCTCGCTCGATTAGCAACATTGGTAATAATAATAAAAATATAATATGAAACGGTATAAGTATTGGAAAAACGGAACGGAATTGGAAGCGAAATTGGACGAGGAAATGAGCCCAGGAAAAGGGAGGCGGGAAAAATAAAATAAGAACAACTGTAACAGTATAGTGTCAAATAATCTGATAGAATGGTGAGAAATTGAAATAAGGGTTAACGCTGGGAAACGAGAACAGTGAAATAGGGTGTAATTGAGACCAATTAGAAGGAGAAAACGAAAGGGTAAAACGGGAATGAGAATATAAGAAAGTGGAAGTCGAAATGAAAGAGAAGAGATTGAGTTAAGAGTGTAGAAGAACGAAGTAAAAAGAGAAATAAATATTTAAAGAGTGGAAAGATGACAAATGTGAAAAAAAATAAATAAATGGGAAAACGCGCAGTCCCAGTCCCATTTTTGTCTCAGCAAATTTTTTGCCGATTTTCGGAAATTCCATTGATTGAATTTCCATTTCTGTTTCGTGCTAGAAGCGTCAATTCCGCTGGTAAACTCATTTTTCGAGTTCTTTAGTCTGTAAAGCCTACAAACAATTGATTTCATAACAAAAATTAACTTCTTTAATCCCACAAATTATTTTTTGCCCCTAGATTTTTCAAGCCAATTTCAAAAACATAAGCTTCAAAAAATGTAATGGCCTAATATGACTAAACGAGTTGAAGTAGATGCACGGGGAACTGTATTGAACGTGCGAGCGAACATAAAAATAAGAAAAAAAGTGAAAAATGAAAAAAGAATTGGAAACATGTAAAAAGTAGAAATAGATTGCGGAAAAAGAAAAACTACTATGTGTAAGAAAATAACTACGCAGAAACAAAGTGCAAAAGAAGGGGGGTGCAAAGAAAAAGAATATACGGAAGGAAAAAATTAAGAAAAAATGCTAGAAATAAATTTATTTATTAACTGTTTAATGGGGCTTTCAACCGGTGCACAAGAATTAGAAGCCGCTGGTTTAGAATCTTACAAGATACCTATTCTTATGTACAAAATGCAGGAAATCGATTGGTGATGGTTTAATCCTGCGCAGACTTCGGGAAGTGGTCCATTTTGCCCTATTTTCCCCAAAAATCACGTTGAAAGCTAATTAAACAGTATAAAAACTTATTTGCCGCCCGTGAAACGAACTCAAATAGCTTCCAAATGTTGTCAAAATAACAGAAGAATCAAATCCCATCCATTACATACTGTGCGAAATGCAAGTATAGTCCTTTTTGCCCAATTCACCCCTAAATACATTGTAAAGTCTAATTAAAGCGATTAAAACTAATTCAAAGACAGGGGAATAAACTCGAATGGTACCAATTTGCTCGAAAGACATCAGGAGAGTTGATTGTCATCGATTTAGTACCGTGATGAATTCACAATCGGTTCGTTTTGCCTGATTCTCTCCTAGATCTACAAAAACACGTTCATTTGCTATTGCGTAAAAAAATCGTAATTTTTCAAAGATGGTGTCTTTGGAGAAGTTTATCAATAAATACAGCGCATCTTTTCAAACTATCAAGGTGATCATCTATCAGGGCGATACAAACTTTTGTTTTTTTGAATACGTCAAAAAATAAATTTTTCTTCAGGAAAACTATAAAACACACTGAATTGACCAACTTTACCGAATGTAGTAACTATCTATCTTTTGCTAGTTGCGAGTTTGAAGACTGTTTTTACCTTTGAGTTAGTTTTAATCGCTTCAATTAGGTTATCTATGTATTTGGGGGTGAATTGGGCAAAATGGATTATTCTTGCATTTCACACGGTATGGAATGGATGGAATTTGATTCTTCTCATGTTTTAACAAAATTTGGAAGCTATTTTTGTTCGTTTGACGGGCGGCAAATAAGTTTTTATACTGTTTAATTAGCTTTTATCATGATTTTTGGGGAAAATAGGGCAAAATGGACCACTTCCCGAAGTCTATGCAGGATGAAACCATTACCAATCGATTTCCTGTTTATTTACATAGAAATAGGTATCTTGTAAGATTCCAAACCAGCGGCTTCTAATTCTTGGGATTACGAGCTCGTTTTTGCCCATTGTGCGGTGGTTGGTACGCCCCAATAAAAAGAAACCAGAACAGTCATACTGGAAAGGAGTAAAAAAACGAGAAGTAAAAGAGAGATGATGAAAAAGAGGAAACAATAAGTCGTTAAAAATCGAGTAAGCAACACGGAAAGGCAAAGCAAGCTATCTAAAAAGCAGACTGAATCGATTGAGACGAATGAATGAAACAAATTAGAAAACAAAGAGATGAGAAACAGTTTCGGAATGTATAGGAAATGAAAAGAAGAGATGAAATAGACCAGTGGAAAAAACAAAGGATGTTAACAAAGGAGAAGAACAAAAGAGATTGGAATGAAAAATGGAAAATAAAACCGAAAGGTTTTTGATGGATGCAGTTGAAGTAGAAAAAAAATATAATTTTAACAGCAACTAAAAAAATGTTAGCAAATGGGAAGAGAAAATGAAAAATGGAAGTCGAACTGAAAAAATATACAAAACTACAAAACAAATGTGAAGAGATGTCTGAAAAAAAGGGATGGAGTAGCGAAATGCAGCGGAACGTAAAATTAGAAAAATAGATGGACAAACTAGAAAAGGCATTCGAGAACACTTGAGAACAAAATAGTCAAAAGAAAAGTTAAAGCAAGTGATAGAAGATGTTATCAATTGGAGAGGAAATGGAGCATGGAAATAAGTTATGAAATAACGGTTAGAAAAATTAGAACGGGACACAACAGTTATAGTTCTTACAAGACGGAAAGTTTACCTATTAAACCAACCGGTTTTAGGTAATATATTTCCCATCGACGGGCTGATACCTAACTAATTATTTGGAGGAGATAGAGCAGCTACATCCTTAATTTGATTAAACCAAAGAGTGGCGATACATTAGCACATAACAGGATTTGTAGTGAAAATACGTGAATGCATTGAAAGTAGCATTTGTATATGAAAAAGTTTTCTTTGAATTAGGTTCTTCAATTTTTGACTAAAATTATTTCCAACAATGATTTGTTTGGTTTGTGTAAACAAACCATAAACACATAATAAAAGCAGAGGGTAACGCTATAAGTAATTTGAAAAAAAAAACCCGATTTAATCCACCTAGTGGTGAAAGGAACCTTTGTTATACGGTCTTACTTGCTATTTGAGATAGAAATCGACACGTCTTTGGAAAATAATTCATTTATTGGTTGTAGTTGCGTAGTGCGTTGGTTTACATAATATTTTTGAAAATTGAATAAGTTTACAAAATTTGAACAAAATAGGAACACTTTTAAATTTTGATGAAAAAAGGATCATGAAATTGCTGAGTAAGGATAAGTAAGTTGTTATTAATCTGAGTAAGTGCAAATAAAAGTAAGTTGTAAGAGGAAATCTTATCCTTTAGCATATACATTGTCTAGTAAAGGTCTAGTTTATAGGTTTTTGAACTATGCATAGTTTCCTGTAATGCCATTCTATTTGAATCACATCAATAGAGTTTTCTTGAATAATTTTCATCAATTTTTATTAACTCACGCTGTTGTATTTTATACAACACGTGTAGGTTTTTCAACGCCATATTGTTACAAATCGTTACAAATAAAGTTACAAATCGTTGTTTAACTAACGTATATTCTTCAACAAACTTATTGTGAGCAAAATATCATAATTATTCAGTGCATTAATAATTTAAATTGTTGGGAAAATTTATGCAGCAAAACTATCAGCAAATGTAAAATGTTTAAAATGTATCCGTCTGCTGATAGTCGAGTAATTCGGAGTCAAAATTAGGGTATTCTTTATAATCAAAGTTCTACAGTTCCTAAACAAGCAAACATACAGGTATACTATTTTCAGAAAAGTTGTGTATTTTTACTATTTGTACAATTTTGTAGTACATGAAAAAGTCATGCAACAATTACAAAAAGAGCAATGATAGAAAAACTGATTTTACAAATTCATATACAATAAATAAGATTTTTCTATCTTCGCTGCAGAGATAGAAGGTTACTGTCTTTAGCAAAATTTCCTGTAATAATATGCTCTATAGCTTTGCAGAACACATCAATGTGTTATATTGACACTGAAGAAAAATATTTTTTTTATTTCACTTTTAGGGGGTTTAATAAAAATTTAAATTCCACCAGACGATAGAGCTCCCAATTTCAAGAAACTCTTCCAAAGGTTCGATCAACCTAAAACCAAGTTTTTCCAGTCAAAATTCTAGTGCACACGTTTTCTTTGGTTTGGGGCTATTGTGCGCGCGAGTAACTGTGTTACAAAAATTGGCGCGAGTGTTCGAGGGTTAATATCTTTTAACCGGTGAAACCAATTTTTATACAATTTTGCATATATATTCGTAGTGTCAAAACCTCTCGGTTGATATTAAAATAATTGAAATTAGGTAAATTATCTTGGTTAAAATCATTATAAATTATTGTAAATTTTGGGGTGGTGTATACTGTTGCTCATAACTTTCAAATTAAAAGGCCAATCAAAAAACCATTCAATAGTGATCTATTAGGATATACTATCTTTCAAATGAGACTAATAGCGCATAAATCGGTTGGGCCATCTCTAAGAAACAGGCGATAATTATTACCTTGTCAAAACAGGTTTTTTAAGCATAACTTTTAAACTACTTGTTTGTTTTCAATTAAAAATTCCTGAACAATTTAGCTTTAATAAGGGCTTTCATTTGATACTAAGATCGTTGAAATCGGTCATGTAGTTTTGAAGAAACCCGTGTCACGTATTTTTCACATTTTTGCTTATAACTCTTAAACGAAACGTCGTGTCACGAACCAACTCAATAGTGATCTACTAGACAAAAACACCTTTCAAACAAAAGTAATAGCGAACCATTCGGTTCAGCCATCTCTGAGAAACAGGCGATAGAAAAAATCATTACATACATACACACACACACACACACACAGAGACATTGCTCAAATCGTCGAACCCTATCGATTGGTATATGTGACTTGGCCCTCCGGGCCTCGGATCAATTTCGTGTTTTTCGACCAATTTTTAAACCTTTGTTATAGTATAACAAAGGTAAAAACAGAAATAAAGGTAAACTTTAGGAGGAAAAGTTAACACAAGTTAGCTCACCGGCATACTCCTTGCACTTGCGCCGCAGGAAGGACGATTTAAGGCAGCGCGGTCGCTCGACGTTTGCATTCATTTCGATGTGCGTCGAGCTGCGCTTCCGGGACGAACTGTGCGACTTCATCGAGGCCGACGTCGAGCGATCACCGCCGCGATAGTTGTTCTGCGACAGTTCCGAGGATCGGCGCGACCGAGCCCGGCTGCTGGTGGTGCCGGCATTATTGTTGGCCAGAAACAGTGAATTCCGATGATTGTTGGCCACCAGCCGGGACGTTTCCGGCGGTCCCGGAATGCTGACCGAGATTCCAGCCGGGTCGTCCGTCCGGCTGAAGATGGTGTAGATTTCCTGCGGGCAGAGAATGTTTGGCAGCGGCGAGGTGATGGGAGTGGTGTCATCGGCGAATAAAAGACTACTGCACCGATTGCTGGAGGTATTGTTGATGCTGAGAGTTGGCCGAGAGCCCGAAGTGGGCAGATGTAGCGAGCTCGGCGGCGACAGACTGGGTGGGGTGGGACACCCGGGCGATGTCCTAACCGGTGGGGGAGTGTTAGGCAGCGGCGATATCGGCGATAAACTATTGACACTCTTCCTCATTTTCACCACGACTATTTGGCTTCACGTTGTAGAAAATATAATGGCACTTTTTCCCCGGCGAAACAGGCTTTTTGACACAGATATTATTATTTACATTCCGTATTGCTTATGCAGTGGATACGAGCACTACACGACGTCAGGTAAGGTTGGCAACATTAGCATAATCTGTTTGTGTTGCTTGCGGCGATCCTCGGTACAAACTGGAACACGAACGGCTTTCCACTTTTCATATTGCTTTCGTTGGGGGGAAAATTTTCACTGCAGGCTGTAAAGCTTTCGCGACTTTAATCGAGCAATTTATGCGAAGAACGCGAACAATAATATTCACAACGCAACCGGCAAGCTAGTCCAAGCCTAGTACTTAAACCGGGTGGGGGCGGGTGGTCGATTTGGGCGATGCCGACGGTCGTAGAAATGATTGAACCACACGAATGTCCTCGAGGACGGAGAACTTTGCTTTGCGGGAAGGCAAAGGCAAACTTTTACAGTGGCATATTTTTGCTTTTGAGGATTATTTTTTTCTATATTCTGTAGCAGCACTGCACCTAGAGGCCAGTATCCGCCCGCAGAGAACCGGTAGGGTGGCTTAGAATTTATTTTGGGGAGCAATTTCAAGGTTTCTGGGGGAAACGGACTTCCAAAATCGGACACGCTATGCTTCGTGTTCAAATAGCTGAAATAACGGGTACGGAGAAAGCTGTTGTATTTATATGCCGAAGCACGTTCAGGAACGCTACTCGAAGCTATGCCTGCCGCTACCGCTCTGTTGCCTTGTCACACCGCTGCTGCTACGTCCGAGCAAACCATAAATGTTTATACGTACATTGCGGGTGACCCTACATGTCAAGAATCGTTGTGGTACATTGGGGAAGTTCATTGGGGTAAAAATTAATGTAATGATTTTGCTGTAATGCGAACTTTTTGTCATTGGTTTAAGGCAAATCAGAGGATTGTTTTGTTTTTTTTTTGCGAGGCAATACAATCAATAATTTGGTGATTTTTTAAAGGTTCGCTCCAAGTAACCCTTGATTCAAAATATATTTCAAAATGTATTTTTTTGAATTAGGTACCTTAAGAAATTTGAACATAAACCGTGGTTTGCACTGGTGGTCTCAAATAGTAAAAGTTAATTATAACAAATGAAGATAAAATAAAATAAATCAGCACTATTCATGACGTCTGGAAAGTCCGTAAAAACGAAATAACATTTTATGAATTTAACGTGGCAGGAGCCTTGGCAGTACCAAAATTGATACCCTTTCAAACGTAATTAAAAGTGTTTCTAAACACTTCCAATGTCGACAACGAATTGTTTGGCACGCCAACCGCTACGTTAGTATTTTGCCGTCTGCCCTCGTAAATATTACTGTTTTCGTTCAGCGAAAATTGTTCACCAGGGCATCATAAACTATAGTTCTCGTCGAACACACGATGTCTGGTGCTACGGCGGTGACGGCGGCAACGGCAACTGCGGGAGCTGGCAGATGACCATTACGTAGGAACGGAACCCCTATTTTCTTGTTACACCGCACAGAGAGACAGAGCCAGCATCAACCAGTGTCACAAATTACTTCGTGTACTGACGAACACGCGAAATAATCGCTGCATGATATCACTCTACAGCCACTCCAAGAGATGCATTCAACAGCTGAAACACTTGACAATTTTCCACTGCCAGCCAGTAAACTGCCGACCACCCAAAGGAAAACTAAAACGGATCAACAAAGATGAACACACAAGAACACGGTCGCGGCGAACGCGTTTTGTTTACGTTTACTCGAGCCCGGAGAGCACTTCCACGGGACAACTGCTCAGCAGGACGACGAAAAAGGCACTGGCGGGCTTGTTCGGATCGGCCGAACCGAGCTTGCTTCCTAACCGGGATCCGGCACACGCGAACGGACTGCTGTTGCTGCTGCTGCTGTGGTTGTGAAGGTCGGTGGGTGGCAGATATCTCTGTCAGCTTGGTTGGCAGCGAGGATGGATTTTTACGACCACCAGGCAGCCGACATTCAACGGCTCCCGCTTCTTCTCCTTGTCCGTTTTTCCACCGCTACACCCGCGACCGTCCCCCGAACTACGCGTGCCGACACGTTCGGTCGGAATATCCTTGGAACGTCCCGGTGGGTGTTGGTAGCTTTGATGCTTACGGCACAAGTGACAACGACCAACTGGAAAACATCCGAATTCGGTTCTGCTGCAACTGAAATCCGCAAATGCCGGTCGACCTTATTCGAAAGATAATAGCGGGAATGATGATGATGATGATGATGATAATGATGATGACGATGACGGTGAAGGAGGTGCTGGCATTTGCGATGCTGGCATGTTTTGGAATTATGCTTATGCCATCCCGTGAAGGTGCTTGGTTCAACCGTCTCGGTAGACTGGAGACTGGAAAAGGTTGCGAGTTGATTGAGCTTTATGTGTGCCAACCGCCAAGCCCTTAAGCCATTAAACTGGGGTTCCCTGGGGTTGTGTTTCGGAAAATTGCGAGCTAGTCGCCTATCTTTTCGTGTTCTGACAGGGATTGTTATAGGTTAGAAGTTTTATCCAGATAGAAGTGTAAAGGCCATTTCAATTGCTAACAAGGATGTGATATGATAGAATCTACAGTTGAGCGTTGTTGAGCCAATTTGAGTTTTAAGATGAAGATTTCCTTTATTCTCTAAAAATTAGAGCAAAATACTAACAACACTGAAATTGCCCTTTCTTGATAGTTTTTGTCATAGGACCTACAAGATGCAAAGCAGTTGGATTTTCAACGCTCGTAAATCATTCATTTTAGTGGATTGCCAAGATTTTCGTATCTATCGATCAGAACTTTTTCTACGAACTGATTCGCATGGAAGAAAACACAGACGACACATGCAATATACGAACTAGCTACTGATGAACAATCTCCATTCCATCTACATGGAATCGATACCTATAAAAATGGATTTCTGTCTGCCCGAATGTTCCTAATAGAATCGAAAACTACTGAACCGACCGGCGTGAAAATTTGCATGTAGGGGTTTTTAGGGCCAGGGAGGGTTTTTATGATGGTTAGAGACCCCTCTCCCCACTAAAAGGGGGGCTCCCATACAAATGAAACACAAATTTCTGCATAACTCGAGAACTACTCAAGCAAATGGAACAAAATTTCACATGTGGGTGTTTTTGGAGACAAGATTTTTTTCAATGGCGAGTTGAGACCCCTCCCCACTTTAGGAGGGGGGTTCCTATACAAATGAAATACAAATTTCTCCATAACTCGAAAACTAATTAATCAAATGACACCATATTTGGCATGTGGGTGTTTTTGGAGGCATGAATTTTTTCTATGATGAATTAGGACCCCTTACCTTTTTAGGAGGGGGGCTCCCATACATATGAAATACAAATTTCCTCATAACTCGAGAAC
The DNA here is from genome assembly GCF_943734655.1 of Sabethes cyaneus. Classification (NCBI taxonomy): domain Eukaryota; kingdom Metazoa; phylum Arthropoda; class Insecta; order Diptera; family Culicidae; genus Sabethes; species Sabethes cyaneus. The sequence continues at coordinate 19,261,069 of NC_071354.1, read as the reverse complement.
TAATCAAGCAAATAGAACAAAATATGACGTGTGGGTGTTTTTGGAGGCATGAACTTTTTCTATAATGAATTATGAATCCTTTTCCTTTTTAGGAGGGGGGCTCCCATACATATGAAATACAAATTTCCTCATAACTCGAAAAGTAATCAAGCAAATGGAACCAAATTTGGCATGTGGGGGGTTTTGGAGGCAGGAAATTTTTTAATGATGGGTTGAAACCCCTCACCCTTATGGTAGGGGGATAAGAACTCTCATACAAATAAAACAGAAATATTTTCGTAACTCAAAAACTAATCGAACTTTCATAAAACTTAGACTCTTTCATAAAACATTCATCAATAACAAGACCACCAAAAACTAGCAATAGTAACATTAGATAATTCAGCGCGAGATGGCCACAGGCCGTGAGTGTTGCCGGCGACCTGCCGTCGGAAGCGACGGCCACTGCGGGGGGCAGCCCCCGTAGAGGTCACCTCTATCTAGGTTTATTGATTTTCCTAGATCTACTGACCTCTATTACTTTCCTTCAGTTGGGTCACCCCTGCGAAATGGTACTTTCTACGAAAAGATTTTCCGTGAAATGGTACATCCCGCGTAAGGTTTTTCGCGAAATGGTATTCTACGAAACTCTATATTCCGCGTTATGGTCAACCGAGAATTGATGTTCCGCCAAATAGTATTCCGCGAAATGGGTTGTAATGATGGCGAATATTTAAATGCTATCCGCTTTATTTTATCAGGCTAAGCAATGGGGGGAGTTGTTTTCTACTTTACTGTGAGGAAAATTTGTATATTAAAACACCCATGAACTCCTCAGAGACTTGCAAATCTCGAGATTGTGACAAAGGTCATCCAAGATTCACGATTTATGTACACCACAGTTTAATTTGTGGCAATACGAAGTTTGTCGGGTCAACTAGTAATATATAAAAGCAATGATGCAAATCGAGCGAGAAGCCAACGATGCCTACTCTCACGCGAGAAAGCATGAAAATCATAGTGCTGTTGCTGCGTACAGACATTCTGCTACCTACACACTCGCGAACGCACCATCTCATATCGTCTTCTTGCATAACCTCACTATAAAAATCACGAGTCAAATAATTTAGGGCTAATGGCACACTGGGATGTAGATTTTGCATTACTTTTTCTTTTATTTTTCATCTTCGCCCTCCACTCTACTCACGGGTAAGAGTGCAAGCTCTCGCGAGTAACCGATATCAGTATCTCGGGCTGCAATGACGAATGAGAGCGACGACCGTAGCTGTTAGTTAAATACACACTCGCAAAAACTCGTCGCAGTGCATGGATAAGTAAGTACGAGAGTCCGAAAGGGACGCTTATGCCAGCGTGTTCGTTAAAATGATTGCGCTTGTGTGACAAAATTAGACCACATGAGTGTGGGTTTCGCAACACTGTATAAAAGCGTCATTCGTCTCTCGTACTTTGGAAGTTACAATTTTGGAATAAGTAAGAGTACAAGACAGAACACGATATAAGACAACCTCGATCTAAAACAACTTCAACATAAGATAATTCGATATAGGACAATTTTTAAAACATGATTTCAATTCTAAAATGATCGATCTTTGAAACCTAAGAATGCTTGAACTCCTTGCTTACTACAAGATAACAGAAAGTGCATGGATGATGCTTCGAGCAATTCATCGAATTCGCAACCGTATTTGTACTTGATAATCTTTTCACTCACCACTCCACTAGAACGGTGTGAAACTCTAGTCCACTAAAAACCTCAGGGGCACCTGACCTAAACCCCCTCCGAACTATCGTTAAGCATTACTTTGGAGAAAAGCTGTATGTTCACACTGCTCCGTACACCTGTTCGAGATGTCTCCGATCCGGAGATGGCGACCGCCATAACATCCATTCTTTTATTGCCACCCTAGTAGGGTTTTTACGTAGGACTACGTCTTTGATTTCTATTCTAGCTATATGGGGGAGCACTTTAGAAAAGAAAAACGAAAAAGGAACATGTAACGAAAAGTGGTTATAGTTTGCACGCTTATAACTCAGTCATCCGTCAATACATTCTAGAGATATTGGTATCAATCGATTGGAAATTTTTCAAAAAATCCATTACAGTATAGTAGATTACATGTTTCCCTAACAGACGTTTAATAATTAATAAAATATTAGACGACTATAATTTAACAAATAAATTTTTTGTGCAACGTAAGAGCACCACAATCACTAGGTACAATCGCGGACAAGACACTTCTAACTCTTACAAAATGTTAAAATAAAACAAATTACTTTTAACTTACACGTCGACCGGTTTCAGGCATCATATGCTAGCTATCTTCAGGACGAGAGCCGGTGTCCAAATGATGAATGATGATGACGCACCAATAATCTCGCCTCTCTTCTATCTTATAAGAAAAAATTGAGCTGTGACATCTTTCTCACTCTCTCTACGACGTTGCATCGATGATGATACAATAACGACACAGTGATCAGTTGGACATCGGCTCTCGTCCTGAAGATAGGCATATGATGCCTGAAACCGGTCGACGTGTAAGTTAAAAGTAATTTGTTTTATTTTGACATTTTGTAAGAGTTAGAAGTGTCTTGTCCGCGATTGTATCTAGTGATATTAGACGACTATTCATCATTTCATTATTTTCATTTTTTCGTCTTCCCACGTCAATGCTTCCCTATCACGGATGACAGAAATATGTAGGAGATGAGCTATGTGTTAAGGTCCCTTATGATTCTATTTAATTTAGCTGTTGCAGCTTCCCCGGAAAAGGCAACGAAGACATCCAAATTCACCAAGCGAGACGCCAACAAACCGAAGAATCCATCGACTCATCCGCCAGCGAACGATAAGGTTTTGGCTGCTATGTCTTTTGCTGCGCATCGCCATTCGGTCGCGACACATCGGCAGGAAAGGTTGTATTTGAAACATTGCTTCTGGTTGCCTGCCTTTTGCTGCTCATCGTCATTTGCTCAGCGGCTTTGGTTGGCGACACATCGGGCAGGCAGCTTTCGAGCCGCATCCATGGCATCATTTTAAAGGCTTTATTTGAAACATTGCTTGCCTTACGGTTCGCATCGTCATTCGGTCAGCGGCTTTGGTTGGTGACAGATCGGCAAGCAGCTAGCTTGCGACACATAACATCATCATAACATAGCATCATAAACATAAAAGTCTATCTTGATTACAGATCTTCCTACCAGTAGCGTTTATTCGGTGGGAATACTGTGGGAATACTGTTTTCCCACCATTAATCCACACACCAATAACCTCTCTGATGGACGAAAGTAGACAATGGATACGACGAGTCAGAAATTTGAGAATTCGAGATTAACAAACGGGCCTTTTCAGGTCCACCATTTAAATTAGCTGAAGAGTTGAAATTATGAATTTCTCACATGTAAGAACACAATACTTTAATCCGCAACTTGGGCATCTATATATGAAATTCGTACAAAAATCACCGGCTTTAGCATTGGGAGACGAATTGCTCTACATTCATAGTCCTACGTCAATGCTGCTCTATGTTTCTAGACCATCCGCCTTCTCTGCACTTGTCAAGACGTATATCGATCCAGGAGTCTACATTACTTCGATTCTTTCAAGTCCCTCTCGTAGGTTTTCTGACCAACCACAGTGTTGCTACTTCGAGCTTGACTCTCCGCTTCCACTACGTCTATCTAGGTATCCTAATTGTTTGTCCGTTGGTGGTCTCTCCATTTTTGTTGCAGCCGCACCATAATCTGTGCTTTTACGCTATTTTAGGCATTCTAAATATTCTCCTCCTGACATATTTCGTTCACGTTCACGATTATCCACGTTCAAAGGTTTCATCTCGCGTCGCACTGCAGCAAATCTTGGCCATTCGACGTGCTACGCTGTATAGATACAGGTGATACAGGTATTGCTTGAAACAACCGTTCCCTGACAGAAACTGCGTCCTATAGGAGTTGACTTGTCCATGGTTCCTGTTTAAACAGATCGATAGAACCGGTATAAGCCTATACGTCCATGTACCATTCTTGGCCCTGGTCCAGTCTTGCTAACATTTAGCTACAATTCCTCTCGAACCAGCTTCCGAATTTCTCTGATGTGTCTTCGTCTGTAGCATTCGTTACCCAGATAACCAATCAGTATTACCATAAGCAGTAAATCAATCACTTATTGGCATATTTGGCATTTTTTTATTGCTCGTTGCTGTAATTGAGCCTTTTGATTGCATAGCTGATGTAAAATGGTATCCAAAATTCTATTCTAATTCTCGTGTAACCATTCAAAAGGACCTACACACTTAAAAAAAAGCGCCGAAGTCGGCTAAATTTTGCCGAGATTTGGACAGCCGAGCGTTCGGTAAAAATTTCGATTTTGCAAATCGACGTCTACGGATCTTTACTAACGTTTGGCATCATAAAAAATTTTACCGAACGCTCGGCTGTCCAAATCTCGGCAAAATTTAGCCGACTTCGGCGCTTTTTTTTAAGTGTGTAAGTAACATTGAGAGACTCTCTTTGTGCCTCTTCTTATTCACTGGCTACGGCGATGTTTATACTTGGTGGTGTTCAGACGACCGGAAGCCGAATTGCACGTTTGACAGACCGTGTTCAGCTTTCTCTACATGAGTTTTCCGCAAGTATCCAGCAGACATATCGGCGAATGCGATGCTGGATCCCCCGCAGGTTTTCCTGGCTTAGGTAACAGAACTAACTTCACTAACTTCTGTAGCACTGTCGTGAACATATTCGGGTACGTTTGTGTTGCTGCCTTCTGGGCCACATTAGGGATTCCATCTGAACCAGGCGCCTTCTTGCTCTTCAGTCGTCTAGCTACTGCCGCTAGCTCTACGTGGGAGACTTGCAGACCGTCAGCATTTTTCACTTCTTCTAAATCGTACGGCGTTAGTCGCCACATCATAGGGTCGTGACCACGATAACCTTCAGCTTATCCGAACACAGCTCCCTAGTAGTCACAGGACCTTTGACGTTCGCCATCACGATACGGTACGTATCACCACACGTGTTGGCATTAGCTTTTTGGAACAGTTTCTCGAAGCAGCTGCAACTATCACCAATTGCGGACAGATTCGTGGGTACTTACCAAGCCGAATTCGTCGAATGTCAGTCTACAACGAATCAAATATTTACACTGCGGCAGATCCTGCTAAAAGCCGTGAATACAGAGTTCGCCCGCACCATTTGTTTGTTGACATCAAAGCCGCATATGATTCCATCGACCGGAAATAGCCATGGGAAATCATGGACGAGAACAGCTTCCCTCAAACTGAATAAATCTACAATCGATGGTACACAGTGCTGTATTCGGATTTTAGGTGGATTGTCGAGTTCGTTCGGATCACCCAGAGGGCTTCGTCAACGTGATGGTCTCTCATGCCTGCTGTTTAACATAGCGCTATAAGGGGTTATCAACCGAGCGGATATCAACATGCGGGGCATGATCTTTAACAAATCTAGTCAATTCATCTGCTTTGCCGATGGCATGGATATTATCGGCAGAACATCTGTGGCGGTGGCTACACAGTACACCAGACTAAAGCGCGAAGCAGAAAAGATTGGGTTAAAGGTAATATGCTGGCCAACGGAACCGCGGCCGGCCGACACCGCTTGGGCAGTATTATAATGGTCGACGGCGGTGAGTTTGAGCTAGTCGACAAATTTGTCTATGTTGGCTATTGGTAATGGCGGACAATGATACCAGCCGTGAGATTTGGAGCCGTTTTATCAGTGGAAGTCGTGCTTACTATGGGCTTCACAAGCAATTGAGGTCGAACAGACTAAGTCCCCGTACAAAGGGCACCCTGTACAAGACCCTTATTAGGCCGGGTGTCCTCTATGGGCATGAAATATGGACAAGGAGGAGAACCTGCGAGTGTTCGGAGTTTTCGAACGACGAGTGCTAAGAACGATCTTCGGTGGTGTACAGGAGAATGGAGTATGGAGGAGGAGGATGAACCATGAACTCGCACAGTTCTATGGCGAACCCAGTATCCAGAAGGTGGCTACAGCTGGACGGATACGATGGGCAGGGCATGTTGCAAGAATGCCGGACAACTACCCTGCAAAGATGGTGTTCGCCTCACATCTGGTAGGAACAAGACGACTAGGAGCGCAGCGAGCGAGATGGTTAGACCAGGTGGAGCGAGATCTGGTGGAGAGTACTTGGTGTCCGAGGAATTGGAGAGCGGCAGCCCACAACCGAGTTATATGGAGAAACCTTGTTCAACAGGCTTTGTCTCAGGACGGCAAGTCACTTAAGTAAGTAAGTAAGTAAGTAAGTAAGTAAGTAAGTAAGTAAGTAAGTAAGTAAGTAAGTAAGTAAGTAAGTAAGTAAGTAAGTAAGTAAGTAAGTAAGTAAGTAAGTAAGTAAGTAAGTAAGTAAGTAAGTAAGTAAGTAAGTAAGTAAGTAAGTAAGTAAGTAAGTAAGTAAGTAAGTAAGTAAGTAAGTAAGTAAGTAAGTAAGTAAGTAAGTAAGTAAGTAAGTAAGTACGTAATAAGGATGTAAGTAAGTAAGTAGGTAAGTAAGTAAGTAAGTAAGTAAGTAAGTGAGTAAGTAAGTAAGTAAGTAAGTAAGTAAGTAAGGAAGTAAGTAATAAGTAGCAGCTGATTTTGCTTTATTTTCCATTTCAGTGCAGTCTGAACACCACATTACACGCTTCTCGATCCGTTGCAGTTCTGATTCTCTGAACGCGTCTTCTGGCTCTGAAACAACTAGCACGAAGGTTGCTAAGTGACCAGTAAGCCTCGGGCCGGGCATTTCTCGGTTGCAGTTTTCTCGGCATGGTTGCACCACATGCCTTCATCAGCGTCAACTCGCGGACATTCAAGATCACTCTTCCGCTGTCAGCCCGAAGTGTTTCAACAAATAAGTCCTTGTCAAAGGCCGTCGCCTTCCACTTTCGCTCGCAGGTTTTAGCTCTATCCATTACAACCGGATTCCACCGGCCGCAGGTATATTTAATCGTTTTTCAATCGCTGTGGGTACATCTTTCACAGACGGTACCTTCATTAAATAGTGACACTTCCAGCTTGGCCAGCCAGGAGGAGAAAAGGGCATGGAAAATGTCCACGTGGACAAGTTTTTTTATACAAACAAATTAGAAGTTAGAAAGAGAAATTAAAGATTAGTGCTCGAAAAAATTGATAGCCTTGCAGAAACGAATATGAAGCGCATACAGTTTTAGCGTAGAATTCTTTTATCTGTCAACCCCTAGACATGACTACTGAAGTGCTGACAGTATTACTCTTTCTCAGTTTTTTACCATTCAAAACGATTGGTTCATGAATTGCAGTGCTGAATAATAGTTTGTCTAACCGGTCAGTCAATTTTCTTGCTCTTGACTGATATTTTAGATTTCAAAGTTGAGTTTTCTAAATTGCTTGCTTACTTGCAAAAATCAACCCAAACCTAGCTGAATGAAATTAATTAAAACTTCGGAGCAATGTTTACGTTTATTTTAATTTCGTTTGCCGTAGTCGACAGTTCAAAATAAATGAATGATTCTAAAGGGATATTTCATAGACAAACAAAGCTCAAAGCTCAAACAAAGTATTAGGGTTTATTTCTGATTCCCGTCGTAGTAAGTAAAGCCAATCTAATTTTCATCATTTGTTGGATGGATTTGTTGAATACTCCAAAAGTTCTTGTGCTGATTTGACTAAAACATACTTACATTTCGATCCGTGAACTTTGAAATCACTGAAAAGCGATTATTAAAGCAAATTATTGATATTACGCAACTGACTTTATTTCTTAAATTCGTCGTATCGTTTTAAAATCCGTCCATCAAAATTTTTCATCGTCCGAACTAAAAATCACAGCAATGTTTACGAAGCTAACGCGCATGTATTTGTGTAGGACGGCATGACAAATGTTATTCTGTAAAATTTCTGCAGGTCAGGCAAGTTTTCCTGGCTGTAGAATAACGACAATGCCTTGCGTGAGTTATTTTCATTTATGAATGACGGAAAATAAACCGATTAGTCGACATTTTCTTCTTCGTCGCACGAAAAAACGGAGGAAATTTGGCTTTTTAATAATAAAAAGCATTTAAATAGATCTCAGCTCACTTTGATTGATCGCGTATGATAGACAACAAACTAAAATATTAGGGAATAACTAGTTTTGCATTGTGTGTCATAAAAATGCTGATATTTTCAATAATTTGGATACGACGGGAATAGGCAATTACGACGAAGCAGCAATATATCCTATCTTTCGAGGAATATATCGACGTAAACACATGCACCGAGCATTACGAGAGCGCATATCTGGCATAAGTCTTGTCTGGGTTTTCTTGTAGTTGATAATATTGAAGAACTAGATAGGATAATATGCCTATCACAACGTCCTTTTACGTAAGATTTCACGGAATATTTACGGTTGTCCACGGAGTTGGACGGCGGGTAGAAAATTGATATTTTTCTGTTCACGTGGTATCTGGATGGCCCCTGTGTAGGTAGTAGAATGTCTGCAGCATTCACGCAGCAATGGCGGCTGTTTGTCTTACGTTTGCGTGAGTGGTGTAAGCGTTGATGGCTATGCTTCTCATACTCGCTCGTGTGATCGCTCGATTTGCGATATTGGTAAGGAATGAAGAGCAGAGAGTAGAGGGCAGAGAAGAGAGTAAAGTAATGTTATTTTAGATCATAATGCACCGATATCTTGGCTTTGGTAGGTACTTTTTTAAAGACTTTTGCTTTATAAAATTTGATTATTTGGCGGCATATTCCTGCAGCTAAATAAAAGAATCGGCCCATACAAAATATATCAGCACTTCCTTAGCATTGAAGAAAAGGGGCTTTGAGCTCATGTGCTATATTGCACGATACAGGAATCGAACGAAGGATATTTATCCTGCAAGAATGTGTGTCCCACCCAACCAACATTCGCACAAACATAGGAGACATAATCCCAAAGTAGCTATATTTTGATGCTTTCCCATAGACTATTAACACAATCTACCTAAAAGCTCTGAAGCTACCGAACGAGGTGATATTGCTTTCTGAAAAGATTGCTAATTTTACCTTTCGGACATCAAACCCACCCATGCACGCATTCTTGTATTTTATTATCAACGCACGCAGAGCCTTTGGAAACTGACACTGGACATTGGAAACGTGATAACGACGAGTACCCGAAGGGACTCATTCTACCCGATTTAATGACCTTATCAAAAGAAAGCAGATTCCACGTGGAAGGCAACCCTCTGGTCGTAGTCGTAGCTGTCGTTTGTTCAGCCTAAGTCAGTTTGTTACAGGCGAATAAATGTTTACCCTTGTGTCTGCTGTCTCGGCCAATATCCGGCTAGCTAAGTTCCACCGAAACTGTAATCAATAATGGTGTCACATCGTGACCGGGGTGATATGTATTTTCAAACTTGAATAGATTGTAGGCGTTGGATTTGCCTGGTGGCAGATTAGGTATCCAGTTGGCGCACCCTCGCTTTTCCGAGCGAACGAACAGGCACAAAAAGGCGCACCTTTTCGCCTGTCTTCTGTACGGCGAGGATTAGTATCTGCTCCTTTCAACGTTGGCGTTGGTGAGAATGTTTACCCAATGAATCGTTTCCATCGAAGCTATCTATTCACTACGGTTAATGTATTTCCTCTGCGAAAACGGAAACGATTTCGCTTCCTGCGAATGTCAGTACAAGGTATAAAACCCACGTTCCGGGTTTTCCGACAAGACAGCTAGCGGAGGTCCAAGGTTGCATCATTTTCCCGTCGATGATACTACAGCTAGAGCGATGGAAACTTTGTTAAGCGAGGTTTTATGAGCTTTTCCGGGCGGATACGTAACTGACTGTTTAAACTACGTCATAAAACGATTTTAAATGCGCGGAATTATTATAATTTGACCACCATCGTAGGACCGTGCTGCGGTTCTGTTGAGTTCTGCCTCGTTACGCTGCGCTCTAACGAGGATTATACAAAGTACGTTTATAGTTGTAGCAATTTTATGGTTCCGTTACTTTGCATTTGCACCTTTATGATCATGTACTCTTAATTTTATGTTAACTTTTCATTGAACCAAGACCATTTTGTGATTTTGTGCCTAAAAATTAAAGCATAAACGAACATAAACGACGAATTTTCCAAGTTAGTAGTAGATGGTTAAATCTAAGACAAAAGAAGAGCTCTGCTTTGTTTTAGAATTTATCCGGGAATAATGTTTATTGTTAATTGACACAACAGTAGTACAGTTTCAAAGCTCTCAACCGTTTCGTGTCACTCCCTGTCCTAGCAAGTTATACACTTATCTCCAAGTATAATATTTATCTTCTCATTAGTACTACTCAGAAGAACAAACAAAATGTCACATAATACGTTCTCATTCGAGTCAGCTAGCATTATGCTGAGATTTTGTGCTACGTTGTGCTATCCTCTGAACCACCCATCTGGCCACCCAACTTCTAGGCACACAGTCCCTAGTAAGACTGCAATAGCAATCTTCACTGGTCTAACTATGCACGATAGCCTGTACCAGTCTATGCAAAGGCTTGGTCGTTGTACATTCACGGTAGAGGTCTTTTGTGATTCATTCGTTGTTTCAAACTACACATAAGTGTACCATTTCGGATTACACCTCATTTTTGAACAAGGTGTAGGTATATAAAATTTAAAATGAAACACTTATTTATCATAACTATAATATACAAACAGTACATTTAGTTGTTAAGAAAATGAAACCACTTTATTAAAAAGGCGACTTCCGGAACTACCAAAGCATCATTGCACTAAACTTGAAACCGAAAGAAGCGACCGACCCGGCGAGGTCGGTACGAGACCGAGTGAGTATAGTACGGTTTATGTGCTGATACTTTTAAATACGATTATTGTGCCATGCCTCCTGCCGCACTGGCAGCCATAAACTAACGTGGGGTAGTTTGATTCTAGGCCAAGCGACCACCCATCCACCCATCCGTTGCCGCCGACCGACCCAGCCCTAAGCCATCGTTTGTCGCTTGGCTGGCACTCCTACGAACGGGAAGTTTCGGTTTTCCACCGAATCTGTTTACGCGCACTGGATTCGCTTTTGTTTCATTCTGCAGATGTCGAAAACGATTTCAGTTGGCAAACGTTTTCGAAGATGGACAACAAGCGCGGTGTGGTAGTTGAAGTGCAGCGCCATCCTGCGGATCGGGGCGTGAATATAAGACAATACACTACGGCGTTGAATTTTATGATCTAACTAACCGAACCTTGTTGCAGACAGAAAGTTTCGGGTATGCGTGGAAACCCCTTTCGAAACTGCACTGCTTTGCCGAAAATTGGGTGGCAGCCGGCACACACAAGCACACGCAAATGATTCAATTCATTTCGCTTACTCGAGCTGTTCCGCTCGGTAAGGCTAGCCAAACACATAAATTTTATTACTGACTTTACGAGTGGCTGGCCATACTCGTAGCAGTGATTTTGGTATATAATAATGGCAGATTTCGTTTCGTGGTTGTGCCAAAAGAAAATTCAATCAGGAACTTTTTGCTTTGTTTCACAAGTAGTGAACGGCAACCACTTTGTGCACAATCGTCAGAAATTGATATTATTCTCAGTGAAACGAGTAAACTAGCTATGTTTCATTTGTGAAACTATTCCTGAAAAGTGTGTTATACTATACAATACTATACTATACAAGAAAAGGGCTTGTTTGTATATATGGCATGAACTATGAATTTGACGGCATGCAACATGATTGGCCTGAGAATCATTAATCACCTGGGATTCGTTATTTGTTAGTTGGTTTGGTAAGTCTGAAAAGAGTTCAGCTAAGGTAAACAATCATCATTTATCAAAAGCACCTACTAAGTACGATCTTAAAGTTTGAAAAGGTTTAAAATGTGAAATGAAAATTCTAGAAATAACGTGATAAGAGAAACTCTTTCTCTCACACATAGACACACAAACACACACACACACACACACACACACACACACACACACACACACACACACACACACACACACACACACCACACACACACACACACACACACACACACACACACACACACACACACACACACACACACACACACACACACACACACACACACACACACACACACACACACACACACACACACACACACACACACACACACACACACACACACACACACACACACACACACACACACACACACACACACACACACACACACACACACACACACACACACACACACACACACACACACACACACACACACACACACACACACACACACACACACACACACACACACACACACACACACACACACACACACACACACACACACACACACACACACACACACACACACACACACACACACACACACACACACACACACACACACACACACACACACACACACACACACACACACACACACACACACACACACACAGAGGATGTGACCCTTCATCCCCCCGCTTCGGCGTTAACCGGTATAGCCACCCACGTGCTTGATGAGGACGATACACAAACATCACCACGGACCCCGAATCCAAGATGTGACGCGACCCGTGTCGAGGGATGCAAGGTGAGGGGGGGGTCAAAATCAAAATTACCTCACCGCGAACGCAGCCTGGCGGACACTGGGGCGCATCCTACCAGTTCGAAGCCCTTACTGCGTTAAGGCAGGGCACTGGCGCAGCGGACTACATATTTCCCTAGCTACTCGTGGGATCCAAAATGAGTTTTCAAGAATTAAATACAAAATCAAATACAGGAGAAGATAGCGATTGCGCGATGGACACGCAGATCAGCGATGCCAACGTGTTCGATAGGAAGGAGAAGCTGTGTAGATCGCCAATATTGAAGGAAGTAGTCGCACAAATGTTTAGCGGCAACACACAGCAGCAGATAACCCCAAAAGGGCAAGGCTCGATGCTAAACTTCACTACGCCCATCCCGAAGTCAAAGGAGGACAGCCAACAGACGAACAAGCTGCGAGCTGCCAAAGATAAGCTCCTGAAGCTGATTGAGTTCATGAAGGAGAGAAGTAACATCCATGGTGAAATCAAGAAGCAAGCAGCACGGACCTTAACGGCGGTGATAGAGGCAGAAATGGAGCAGGAGGCCTTGATTAAGAGGGTTGTAGTCGCCGAGGAGGCCCTGGCAGAGAAAGAAGTGGTGCATGCGGCTTTAATAAGGAGGGCTGTAATTGCGGAAGAAGCCCTGGCAGCGACGACCCTGGATCAGGCGGTGTCGAGAGCCCCGCGCACAGAAAAGCGGGATCGGGAATCGCCAGGAGATAAGGTAAGCTCAAAAAAGCGGAAGGATGAGCTGAACGGCGACCACGAAGAGCAAAATGAAAACAGAGCGGAGGAGCAGTGCGACACGGAGCAGGGTGAGGCTAGCGGCTGGCGAACCATTCCTAAGCAGAAGGAGGAGAGTGAGAAAAAGAAAAGGATGAAAGAAGATCGGCAGAAGCAGATGCAGAGGGAAATGCCGGCTCAACGCGAAGAAGCGGAAAGGGAGAGACCCCAACCTCGCCGGATCCGGAGCAGAGGCGACGCTCTGATTGTTGGAGTGAAGGGCAAGAAGACGACGTATGCCAATCTCCTCTGAGAATAAGGGATAATCCGAAGCTGAAAGAGCTAGGGGAAAAGGTCGTGAAAACCCGGAGAACCCAGAGCGGCGAGTTGGTCTTCGAGCTCATGAGAGACCCGGAGGTGACCTTCTAGGTGCTAGTCGAGACAGCGCTCGGTAGCGAAGCACAAGTAAAAGATTTGTCTCAGAAGACGATCGTTGAAACGAAAAACCTGGACGAGGTCACAACAGAGAGTGAGGTGAAAGCGGTGCTGACAAGAGCGGAATACCTGGACGACGTTCCAATGTCTATTCGGCTGCGGAAGGCATACGGCAGTACGCAGACTGCATCGATTCGTCTATCTATCGCGGCGGCAAAGCGGCTTCTGAAGATGGACAGAGTCAAGATCGGATGGGCGGTGGTTAGCTTTAGAGCCATCCCCCGTGAATCCACAGAAATGGCGAGATGCTTTAAATGCATGGACTTTGGTCACCAGGCGAGGAATTGTCCGGGACCCGACAGATCGAAGCTGTTTTGGAAATACGGCAATGAGGGGCATATTGCGAGCAACCGAGGTGTATGTTGTGCAAGGAAGACAACGACCACGCGACGGGAGGCTTTAAATGCCCGGTGTACCAGAAGACAAAGCAGCCCTACAATAATGGAAGTGATTCAAATCAACCTCAATCACTGCGAAACTGCACAGCAACTGTTGTGACAACAGAAACGAAGTGCGACGTTGCAATCATAGCGGAGCCGTATCGAATTTCCTCCGATAACGGTAACTGGATAGCAGACAGAGCAGGAATGTCTGCGATATTGGTGACGGGCAGATGTCTCATCCAGGAGGTGGTTACAAGCCGATACGAGGGTTTCGTGGTCGCCAAAATTAACGGAATCTTCGTGTGCAGCTGCTATGCTCCCCCCGGAATCTACCAGAACGTAGAGCAGAAGAAGCCTAATCCCAGGCGGAAGAATAGTAAAGGCGATGCTCTAGTTGTCGAAGTGAACGCCAACGTTTCGTGCTCAGCGATCTTCCGAAAAGTCCGAGAAGCCCCAAAGCTGAAGGAGCTTGGTGAAAAGTGGTGAGAACAAGACAGACTCAAAAAGGAGAAACGCGCTTTGAACTGTGTGGGAGTTGAATGCCCCTGATATAGAATATCGCTTATCCCACCATCAGAACATGCCTCGCGCAATATACCATCTTAGCAGCGATATACTGTGCTGCCGTTGCTGCGAACGGTATGAACAGTTCAGTGCATCATCGTGTCGGCAATCATTGGTATCGTCTAGATTCCAACCGCGTTCAAAGACCTTACTGCTGAGCAAAGTCAGTCGCATTCAGTTGGTTAAACAATCAAGACTTGGGTGATTCATTGTGGCAGTAATTTAGGCTTTGCACAAGCTGCAAAGGAACCCGTTGGCCAGGAGTATAGCATGTAAAGAGCTTGTTGCGAGCGTGAAAGCGGTCTTTCAAGAAACCGTGATGGAGTGCAGGGATCTTGATCAGATAACCACAGAGCAGAAGCTGTGCGTTATGCGTTGAAGTGCATTGATAGCACAGTGTGAATTGCGCTACGTGCCGATGTCAATCCTGCTAAGGAAGGCCTACGGTGGAACGCAGGTGACGGCGATTCGTATTTCGGCGTTAGCTGTGTTCAAGCTACTAAAAAGGGCAAAATCGACGTTGGATGGTCAGTGTGCATAATAAAAGTTATCTCTCGCGTGTCCAAGGACATAGAGCGATACTTCAAGTGCTGGGGCTTTGGACATCAAGCACGAATCTGGAAAAAAGAGAGAGGATGACCACACGATGGGTGGTTCCAATGCTCAGCGTATAAAAAGGCGAAGGCGGGCTAGCTGTGAAGAGAGTAACCCCGATAAATCATTCCGCCACAGCACAATGTGGCAGTCGACATCGGATTCATTGTCTGATGTCCCAATAATTGCACAACCGTACAAAGTTCGATCCGGTAACGATAGCTGGTCAACAGATCGAGCAACAATGACTGCAATACAGATAATGGGCAAATTCCTATCGAAGAAGTGGTTTCGTGATTGTCAAAATTAACGGGATCTTCGTGTGCAGTCATTACGCGCCCCCAAGATGGACCATCGAGCAGTTCCACCAGATGCGGGACGCGCTGATCGGGAAACTCATCGGGCGAAGGCCAGCCATCATTGGAGGAGACTTCAACGCTTGGGCTGTGGAGTGCGACAGCAAACATTCAAACGGCAGAGGGTACAGTTTGTTGAAAGCCTTAGCTAAGCTAAGGCACCGTTAGTACATTTCGTAAGGACGGTTGCGAATCCATCATCAACATCACCTTTGACAGTCCATCGCTAATGCCGAATATGAACGTGGGTTAATGAAGGGTATACCCACATATAACTTTTTCAAATTTTACTCTGCTGAGACGGTGCCGTCAAATGCATCAAAATTGAGTCAAAGTGATCGAACCATCCCTGATTACATGCATGGACACATGCTACTTTCACTACAAAGAGACTTACGTAGTCCTACTCCTACGCCACCTATGCGGTCCACAACCTGTCTGATTTTTGATCGGCTTTGAAACCGCCGATCAAACTTTAGATCAGGTTTCGAACCAGATTCCGGACCTGGACCATATTTTAGATATGGACTAAATTGCGAATCGCATTTTTTTATCAACTTTCGTTTCAGATTTGAACTAGATTTTGGATCAAATTTTGAACCATATTTTTAATCAGATTTTTGGCCAGGTTTTGAATCAGACCTTGGATAAGATTTTGGACCAGTTTCTTGAACCGGACGGTATTTTGGACCTGAACTAGATTTTGGACCACATTCTTTTATCAAATTTTGTTGCAGATTTTGTAAAAAAATTTGGACCAGGTTTGAAATAGATTATGGACTACATTTTTCATTAGATTTTGGCTATATTTTGGACCAGATTCCAGACCTGAACCAAATTTTGGACCTCCATCAGATTCTGGGCCAGATTTTGGACTACATTTGCATCAAATTTGGACCAGGTTTTTTATATATTGGACCACAGTTTTGATCAGATTCTAAACCAGCAACCAGACTTTGAACTAGATTTTGGACTGGACTAGCTCATGGAAATTTTTTTTATCAAATTTCGGAACAGACTTGGACTAGATTGTGGACCATGTTTTGGACCACATTTTTATCAGGTTTTGGATCATTTCTAAATCTAGTTGTAGAGCGTCGTAGCGTGACATTGTGGTAGCTTTGGCAAAGACCCGATTTGGCGGCCATTTGATTTTTAAGTTGGTGTCCCTTTGAACCCATTCTAGCCTTTAATCATATTCGTTGCAGTGCACTTGCTGTCTTATAGCCATTACGTCTATTACAAGGCAACAAATGAGTGGCTTCCTAGCACTTTTTGATTCACAGACACAGTGTTTAAGAGCATGTCACGACTCACCAGTGATTCCAGAGTTTCCACTCATTGTACGTGGATGAGGAAAAGAATTGTTAAAAACCTGTTGCATGTACATGTACACCTTCGGCGAGCAGAAATGACGTGATTTAAAACCAAAAATTAAGTTGTTCTTTCGAATTTAATCAACACGAACGGATTAAGTTCCGGTTAACTAGTTAAGTGACAGTGTGAAGTGGCGTGTGAAAGCGGTATAAAAGCTCCACTAATATTATAGCACAGTTTACCCCGGCAGATAGGCAAGCAGAGTGCACTTTTGACATGAAACAGCTGATTTACGCACACACACACACACAGTGTTAATAAATAGTGTCGAATTTCAACACGATGGTGATAAGCATATACTATCGTTATATGCATTATTAGTTTCCATATACTGCCGGTGGTAGACATGCACCCTGAATTGTGCAAAATAAAAGAAAAAAAAAAACAAATCTAAAACATTTTTCATATTCATGTACAAATTAAATGGCTTATTTATGTTTTGCGTGGGCCTTATCATGCACCAACCTAATGCCCTTTTACGTATCTGTGTTGTAGGAGTAAGCAAATACAATCGAATGTAATTCGTTGATCAAAAGAAATGCTGCTTTATCGCTTAGGATTTTGCTATACCTACGGCATGTAGAGCAAATTCAGCTTTTTGCAGCTCTCTAAGTATAGGTCATGATTAATGATTAGAGAACTGCCAACAGATAAGATTACACTTACGTTCTTCGCTTTCGTCCAGTAGCAAGCCATCCTCGTTGTAGGTTCCGCGTCGACGCCGTCGTCGGCCAGAGCCTCCGTCGAAGATACTTCCCATCGGAAGTAGAATTCTCCTAATTTTCACAGTTAAACTCATTGCCGACTGATTACGCTCAGACTCGAAGTACAAAAAGACAATTTCTTATCGCATCAAACAGCACAGTCACTTTTTCTTTTTATCATCACTGTTATATCTTACACAAACTACTGCGCCGCGAAAAATGACTTGAAAGTGAAAGCACTGCATGCAATTGGCACGAAAAGGTTAGGAAAACACAACGAAGATGAGTAGTAGAGCAAATTACTGCCAATCACGCATCGACCGAATGCGGAATTCTACACTAGCTAGATTGAATTGAACGAATAATTGACCGGAACGGGCTGCTAGTACGACTTCACATGTACGAAACAAGAATCTAACAAGTGACCGCGGCCAGGAAGGTAAGAAAATCGACCTACACTTTTCCGATCCGCGCGCGATGGAATCTACTAATCTCCTCCTGTCAAAACGCACTGAAAAGGTTTCTCTATCGTGCCTGCCGTGACTGACACAAGAGGCACTGTACTGTGCTCGTACCAACAAACAGTACGAACAGTTAACTGCAAAAATGCAATTCCTTTGCTGGCCATAACCAGGCCTAACGTCATGTCAGACCATCAGACCGTCAGACGGGAGGCGGCGAAGATGAAAAACCGTCAAAACAACAAGTGCGATAAGTGTGCGATCGCAAAGCGAGAGAGAGTGATTAGTGCAACACACGAGAGAATCAATTGGATGTGTTTGTGTGTGTGATGGCTGTTTGCCTCGCAGTTTCGGTTGAAGAGGTAGGCGACATGCGCGCTCGCGTGGGCTTTTTCTGAATCATCAAATGGGGAGGACGCAGCCAGTTTATGGTTGCTATCGGAAATGATGATACAATGTGGTCTTATCATATATTTCAAAAATAGATTTATAAACTAGTTTTAACAATTTAGTTTTTCAGATCTTTCGAATCATTGAATCAGATTAGAAAAATGTCGTTACATGTGGATGGACCCTTGAGTTTCTGGTAGCAGTGACGTTTGGTGCCATATTATTGAGCTATAAAATTTTCTTCTAATGTAACAAAATTTGCAGATGAATCGGTTTTCCGATGCTCATCGGAATGTAGATTAAACTATGGAATATAATTTTGAATCAAATAGATCAACAAATTTGTACCATAGAGAAAATTTTACAACGGACTCGAAAATTGACAGTGCCAAAATTCGAAACAGTTACACGTTTGCTACCCAGTTTGCTATAAAAGCTCTGCGTTTGAATTACCGACGCTTCGTTTACTGTTTCAGGATACAGGAGACAGCACGGTAAAAAGCTTCGTCTGTTCGAAAGCTCCAAGCTTTAATCACTAGAAATGTAAACGCATGGTAGTTAATCAAATTTTTATTGAACAGTGCTTATTCTGGCGCAAATTATTCAGGGAACATCAATGTTGCAAATTTCATTATTTGGCTTGGAGAAACTCATACTTGTTTAAACAGTAACGGATATTGTATATCATACAGTAGTAGAAGCGTGTTGTATGTTAAAATAAATTGCTTATTTACCATGTTGATATTACTTCCAAACTAATCTAGGAAATGACATACATACTTTGATGCCGAAGCTTTGGTTGGATTATTTCCCGAGGGAAGTGTGCCAATTCAGCGGAGCGTCACGAAAACATGATTGAATTTGACCATAATAAGCGCACTTTGAAATTGAATTACGTTTTAATCATTTCTGTATCAGTCAGTTGTGTTGATTTTGGGATTTCGTCTATTATTAGTGTCGTGTCCGCTAGTAATGTAACGCCGGGATCCCTGCAACACGGATCAAACAAACAACGTCCGTTCCAGTCTACGTTGGTCCAAAAACGGACTTGTTTAGAGCATGCATGACTGCCAATATAATCCGAGTCAATGCTGTTAAAGATTTGGGCGTTCTCTTGGACAGCAAATTATGTTTTGCTCAGCATGTTGTAGTTACTACCGCTAAAGCTTACGCTATGCTGGGCTTCATTGAAAGGAATACGCAACAGTTCGACGATATCTATTCCCTGAAGTCACTCTACTGTGCGATCGTGCGCAGCATTCTCGAATACGAATCCAGCGTCACTTCATTCGATATGCTTTGCGAATGCTACCCTGGAATGATCCAATTCGTCTGCCTCCGTATGAACACCGATGTGCTTTTATACGCCTATCTACTCTGACCAACAGGAGAACTATGTTGAAATGCTTGTTTATCTACGGTCTTCTGGAAAATAATATTGATAGCTCGGATATGCTAGGCCAAGTTCGGTTCAACGTACCACCTAGGCATACCCGACTCGTACCCCCCCCCCCCTCTCTCTCTCTCTCTCTCTCTCTCTCTCTCTCTCTCTCTCTCTCTCTCTCTCTCTCTCTCTCTCTCTCTCTCTCTCTCTCGCTCTCTAGCATACTCGTACTCTCTATAGCGCCCTACACGCTTAATTGGGTCTGTATGCTGTTGGACAAAAACTCAAATTGCTAAATATATGCAACTAGCTGACCCGACAAACTTCGTATTGCCACAAATTAACCTGTGTTGTACATAAATCATGAATCTCGGATGATCTTTGTCACAATCTCGAGTTTTACAAGCCCCCCAGTGGGCGGCGCTTCCGACGGCGGGTCACCGGCAACACTCGCAACCGTCTCGTCCTGAATGATCTAGTGTTACTATAGATAGTTTTTGTGATCTTGTATTGACTAATGTTTTATGGAAGAGTCTCGAATTTCTCGAGTTCGATTAGTTTTTGAGTTTCGCAAAAATTTCTGTTTTATTTGTATGAGAATCCATATCCCCCTACCACAGGGGTGAGAGGTCTCTAACTATCGTAAAATAAATTCAAGACTCCAAAATCTCCCACATGCCAAATTTGGTTCCATTTGCTTGATTAGTTCTAGAGTTATGAGGAAATTTGTATTTCGTTTGTATGAGAGCCCCCCTCTTACAAAGGTAAGGGGTCCTAATTCATCATAGAAAAAATGGTTGCCTCCAAAAACACCCACATGCCAAATATGGTTCCATTTGCTTGATTAGTTCTCGAATTATGAGGAAATTTGTATTTCATTTGTGTAGAAGCACCCCCTCTTAAAGTTGGGAGTGGTCCTAATTCACCATAGAAAATATTTTTGCCTCCAGAAACCTCCACATGCCAAGTTTGGTTCTATTGGCTTGATTAGCTCTCGAGTTATGAGGAAATTTGTATTTCATTTGTATAGGAGCCCCCCCTCCTAAAGTGAGGAGGGATCCCAGTTCATCATAGAAAAAATTTTTGTCTCCAAAAACACCCACGTGTCAAATTTGGTTCCATTTGCTTGATTAGTTCTCGAGTTATGAGGAAATTTGTATTTCGTTTGTATAGGAGCCCCCCCCTCTTAAAGTGGGGAGGGGTTCTAATTCACCATAGAAAATATTCATGCCCTAGAAAACTTTCACATGCCAAATTTGGTTCCATTTGCTTGATTAATTCTCGAGTTATGAGGAAATTTGCATTTCATTTGTATAGGAGCCCCCCTTCCTAAAGTGGGGAGGGGTCCCAATTCATCATAGAAAATAATTTTGTCTCCAAAAACACCCACGTGCCAAATTTTGTTCCATTTGATTGATTAGTTCTCGAGTTATGAGGAAATTTGTATTTCGTTTGTATAGGAGCCCCCCTCTTAAAGTGGGAAGGGGTCCTTATTCACCATAGAAAATATTCTTGCCCTTGAATACTTTCACATGCCAAATTTTGTTCCATTTGCTTGATTAGTTCTTCAGTTATGAGGAAATTTGTATTTCATGTGTATAGGATCCCCCCCTCCTAAAACGGGGAGGGGTCCCAATTCATCATAGAAAAAGTTTTTGTCTCCAAAAACACCCACATGCCAAATTTGGTTCCATTTGCTTAATTACTTCTCGAGTTATGAGGAAAATTGTGTTTCTTTGGTACAGGAGCCCCCCCTCTTAAAGTGGGGAGGGGTCCTAATTTACTATAGAAAATATTCTTGCCCTCGAAAACCTTCACTTGCCAAGGTTGGTTTCATTTGCTTGATTAGTTCTAGAGTTATGAGGAAATTTGTATTTCGTTTGTATGAGAGCCCCCCTCTTAAAAAGGTAAGGGGTCCTAATTCATCATAGAAAAAATGGTTGCCTCCAAAAACACCCACATGCCAAATATGGTTCCATTTGCTTGATTAGTTCTCGAATTATGAGGAAATTTGTATTTCATTTGTGTAGAAGCAACCCCTCTTAAAGTTGGGAGTGGTCCTAATTCACCATAGATAATATTTTTGCCTCCAGAAACCTCCACATGCCAAGTTTGGTTCTATTGGCTTGATTAGCTCTCGAGTTATGAGGAAATTTGTATTTCATTTGTATAGGAGCCCCCCCTCCTAAAGTGAGGAGGGGTCCCAGTTCATCATAGAAAAAATTTTTGTCTCCAAAAACACCCACGTGTCAAATTTTGTTCCATTTGCTTGATTAGTTCTTCAGTTATGAGGAAATTTGTATTTCATGTGTATAGGATCCCCCCCTCCTAAAACGGGGAGGGGTCCCAATTCATCATAGAAAAAGTTTTTGTCTCCAAAAACAACCACATGCCAAATTTGGTTCCATTTGCTTAATTACTTCTCGAGTTATGAGGAAAATTGTGTTTCTTTGGTACAGGAGCCCCCCCTCTTAAAGTGGGGAGGGGTCCTAATTTACTATAGAAAATATTCTTGCCCTCGAAAACCTTCACTTGCCAAGGTTGGTTCCATTTGCTTGATTAGTTCTAGAGTTATGAGGAAATTTGTATTTCGTTTGTATGAGAGCCTCCCTCTTAAAAAGGTAAGGGGTCCTAACTCATCATAGAAAAAATGGTTGCCTCCAAAAACACCCACATGCCAAATATGGTTCCATTTGCTTGATTAGTTCTCGACTTATGAGGAAATTTGTATTTCATTTGTGTAGAAGCACCCCTTCTTAAAGTTGGGAGTGGTCCTAATTCACCATAGATAATATTTTTGCCTCCAGAAACCTCCACATGCCAAGTTTGGTTCTATTATGAGTTATGAGGAAATTTGTATTTCGTTTGTATAGGAGCCTCCCCTTTTAAAGTGGGAAGGGGTCCTTATTCACCATAGAAAATATTCTTGCCCTCGAATACTTTCACATGCCAAATTTTGTTCCATTTGCTTGATTAGTTCTTCAGTTATGAGGAAATTTGTATTTCATGTGTATAGGATCCCCCCCTCCTAAAACGGGGAGGGGTCCCAATTCATCATAGAAAAAGTTTTTGTCTCCAAAAACAACCACATGCCAAATTTGGTTCCATTTGCTTAATTACTTCTCGAGTTATGAGGAAAATTGTGTTTCTTTGGTACAGGAGCCCCCCTCTTAAAGTGGGGAGGGGTCCTAATTTATTATAGAAAATATTCTTGCCCTCGAAAACCTTCACTTGCCAAATTTGGTTCCATTTGCTTGATTAGTTCTCGAGTTATGAGGAAATTTGTATGGAAGCCCCCCCTTTTAAAGAGGAGAGGAGTTGTAATTCCCCTTATAAAGAGGGGAGGGGTCTCAATTTACCATAGAATAAATTCTTGTCACCGAAAACACCCACATGCCAAATTTTGTTCTATTTGCTTCATTAGTTGTCGAGTTATGCAGAAATTTGTGTTTCATTTGTATGGGAGCCCCCCCTCTTAGTGGGGGGAGGGGTTTCTAACTATCACTAAAACCTTTCCTGGCCCCTCTACATGCATATTTTCATGCCGATTGGTTCAGTAGTTTTCGATTCTATAAGGAACATACAGACAGACAGACAGACAGACAGAAATCCTTCTTTATAGGTATAGATATTTATAATTCTATGGCTATGAAAACATACCAAATGTTTTACTGTGAAAGGTCATTGTGTTTACAGGACAAATTTCAATTTAAGTAACGTAATAGTTTCCACGAGAGATAATTAAAACTGAAAGTTCCTGCATTAGGTGAGCAACAATTGGGAAATTACCCTATCATGGCATGGGGGAGTAGCCCAACGACATGCAAGCTGTTCGAAATAATAGTAAGCTCTGTTATTTTCTCGCATACGAAAAGTTATATCTCTGTCGATCAGTATGAAGCCAGGGCGATCCGTTTGCACTAACCATATGGGTCTTATGTCGACTTTAATCTCGCACATGAAGTAGCAGGCCCAAATCGATGTAATGTACACCGATTTGAAGGCAGCGATTGACCGTATTGACCATCCAATACGAAAACTTTCTCGACTATGCGGTCGAACACTATGTGTACAGCTTAATTCCTGCTTATCCACTCCATTTTTGAACAAATTGGGCGTACCACAAGGCAGTAATATGGGCCCACAGCTTTTAACGCTGTACTTCAATGGCATTGCTTTGCTTGGCTGACGATTGTAAGTTAGTGACCCATAATCGTATCCAGTTGTACGGTCAATTTAGGATGGTCGTGATCTGCAAAAGCTGCTGGATATTTTAGTCAATTGCTGTCGCCAGAACTGGCTAAACGTTAGTATTTCAAAGTGTCAGATTATGGCATTCGATCGCATTGCAAACCCGGTTACTTTCGATCGAATACAACATTAATGGTCAAGTGGCCCGGTCGGCATTGAAAACTCCAGTCAAATTATCAGCAAACAAAACACTTTTACGACCCAGATATGTTGCTTCGTTATCTTATAAATATACATATATATCTTCCTTTTTACGTTTTGAATTTACAAAACTCCAAAAACTTTTCGGATAGAACCAAAGATTACGCTCAGTTGTCTGCATTCGAGGCAACAACCACCAACGAGGAAACAGTTTCTCTAACTTTTCTTTACCAATTTCATTTCGATATCCAACAACTAAATGCCGCAAGTGTCAATCCCAGAGCTCACACATTTTCCATCAGTGCAAGCATTTGTTTTCAGCCATTTCGGTGAAGTATTGCGAACCGATTGACTTGAAACATCATTCGTCCTTGTACGGGCCGGCTCACGGCACTTGGGATCGACATTCGCCGCGACCGAGCGGTGGTTCGGCCGGTGCGATGATGGCAGTCGTAAAATAGAAGATTTATCTTCCCGGAAATTTTCATCGGACCGCAGTTCGTCGACTCGCCACTAGCCACAAAGAGTCGCCAGTTGCCGCAAACCAACCGACAGCTAGTCAGTCTGTTGGAGTTTTGTATGGAATGGTTTCGGCTTCGTGCGGGAAACAATAACACATAATAATGCAAGCTGGACGTGCGAGAATAAACTGCAGAATTATTATGATATAAATTTTGCGATGGTTTTATACTTGGTTTACCCAGCGAACATTAAGTGATTGGTTATAGGCGTACCAACATAGGGTTTTAATTCCGAAGAAATTTTGAATAGGCAAGTTAGTATAAATCTGTCAAGAACCCACAGTCCACTAACAAGGAAACATCACTATCGGTCACAGGCTTAGAGCTTAACCATATACACCATAGTGTAGTCCTGTCGATCCAGAAATTCACTGCACTGCACGTATAGGTGTAGCCTATGGAACTTTTTTGAGCAAACTTAGGGTAGACGCACCATTAGTGGTGGTAGTACCAGTAGTGGTGGAAACTCGAATTATTCCATTATTTTTGTAGATTTTGGTACAAGTTTGATACGTATCAAATAATACTGTTACTGGTAGTTCGATACTTATCAAACTTGTACCAAAATCTGCAAAAATAATGAAATAATTCAAGTTTCCACCACTACTGGTGCGTATACCCTAACTTGAAATTTGTATGGGCATTTGACTTAATGGAGGCGCATAGTATTTTGTGGATATCAGGAACGTTTAAGCACAGAGAACAGACATCCAGGCTGGCATACCCAACCTGTGTAAATTTTTGTAACGGTCATTTCGAAATAACCCCTCGTTCACGTTAAAGTTACCCGAAGTTACTCCTCGCATTTGTTAGTTCGGCGATTCGTTTGATGGCGGCTCCACCCGCAAGCATCTGTCAAAAGTGAAATCCAATATATTTCTTTCCCTTTTTTACTTATGCAAAAACCAAAAAAACATCAAAAGCTCATCAGTAAACAAACCCAACGATGGGAAAGGTCTGTTGATACTATCGAAACTAGTGTCGTACCGATAGTTTCGTCAAACTTCACCATTACAAATGATTTGCGATTTGTGACACACACGTTACAAAATTCGGTCTTCTTTTGATGTTATCGTGTTGTTATGCTAATTATCATTATTATTACTGTTGATGTTTGACTAGTTTTGTTCGAAATAGTATCCGTCAAATCATCGATAAATAGCCCCGTAATATCGATAGTTATTTCAAGTGTTATCTCTCATCGTTAATTGACGGAAATACTTGACGGTGATTGACAGTCAATTTAGTTTGGCGATTCGTAGGCTAGGCGGCGTTTGATAACTGTTGTAATTTTAACGGTTTTTCGTTTGAATTTTTATACAAAAATTTACGAAAAATTTGTTCTAGCTCGGATGTCTGTTCTCTGTGGTTTAAGTAACAGTTCAAAAAGAAAATGATATGGTTTGGAAAAGGATGATTTGATTACGCAACAAGCATTACTAAAATCCTTTTTTTGTTCACCTGGAAGTGTTATTACTCTTTTATACTGATAGATAATACGTTAATTGCGGTTCAAGTTATTCGTTAACGATACCGGACGGTATTTTCTCTCTATTTAACTAAATACGGTGACTTAATTGAGACAAACGTTCAGAGATGTTTACAATAGTTTTGCTGCTGGGTAACCGAAAAAAGCATTCTTCTTTACCTTTTCTTTGTTACCTATTATGTTGAATAGAACAGCAATTGGAAATTTGTAAATATACTCTAGCAAATCTGGTTTGATGGGCAGCGAAATTGCCAAGCAATGGATGAAAGAGGTGGCTAGGCGTTGGGATCAACATTCCGATACATTGTTGAATGGTTAACAAGATGGAGTGCTCAACAGAAATAGGAGAACGACTGAATATGATGGGCAAGCTATGGATCCACTAACTTTAGACGAGGTTATAAAAGCAGCGAGATAGCTGAAAAATGGCAAAGCAGTTGGAAAGGATGACATCCCTGCTAAACTTTTGAAAGTCGGGAGCGAACGTTTGAAAGAACGGGTGCAATCCATCAGGTTATCCTAAAAGGTATAGAATGAAAAGGAAATTCCTACGGACTGGTTAGAAGGTCTCATGTTCCCTATTTACAAAAAAGGCCTTTGACACGAATGCAGCAATCACCGAGGCATTAATTTCCTCAATTATGCATACAAACTTCTCTCCCGTATCCTGTTTCTCAGAACAGACTGATGCCGTTGCAGGAAACCTTTGTTGGCGAATACCTGTGTGGTATTCGAGAGGAACGCTCCAAGACGGACCAATCAACTGAATGTTCACCTTGCGACAAATCCTCGATAAATTCCAGGAATTCAACTAGCAGACTTACCATTTGTTTGTAAGGCGGCGTACGGTTCAGTTAAACGCAATGAGCTGTGGAAAATTATGCTCGAACAAGAAAACTGATAACGGCTGAAACGTTCTATTGTTAATGGTTCCAATCAAGCATTAGGATAACGGGTGAAACATCGGACGCGTTTGTGATTTGAAGTAAGATGACGGGCTATCGAATTTGCTTTTCAACATTGTATTGGAAGGTGCTATTCGAAGGGCAGGCGTGTAGAGAATCGGTACCATCTTCACGAAATCTCATATGCTCCTAGCGTTTGCGGGCGACATCGGTATCATCATTGTTAACCGTAGAACTGTGGAAACAGCGAACACGCGTCTTAAATCATGAATCGCATGAATCATGAAATCTGCTAAGTAAACCAAGATGCGGATATTGTGAAGCGACTAAACCACGGCAGGCTTAAATGGGTTGGTCACGTAGCAAGGATGTTGGATGAGAAACCAGCGAAAACAGACCGCGTACCCGTTGGATGAGCGCTGTTGACGTAGCTGCTAGAGCAGCAGGTGTTAGGGGTTACTGAGGAGCGGCAGTCCAAGACCGAGAAATGTGGAGACGGCTCCTGAATTCGGTATGCATTCGATAAGTGAATTGTCGCCAAAAAAGTCAGGTAAGTAAAGGATGAAGGAGGTGTTATTGGACATAGCTGAAGATGACAGAGTTTTAAAAATTAATTCGTGGTCCGGTTATAAACAAATGATGGAGTATCTGCAAATCGCTCAGAAAAAATTGAAAATCATTTTATTTCCGTCTGACTCAACCTCGGTTCTGTAAACGGCAGATATATATATATTTTAATCGGCCTTTTAAGGATCTCATACGAAACGTATGTAATAAAATTCAATGGCATCACAATCTTGACAAAGCGGAACAATGTATTGGCAATTCTAGACATGCTTTGGTACCAAGGTTTGAAAGTTTTTATGGTATCATGGTATTCATGGTATCGAAACGTCTTCATTGATGAACATCCATATGAATTTAATACACCAGCGCAATTTTGGATTGATTTTTCAAGATACGCAACATGCAAAAAGCAATCTTGCACGAATTTTTGCTTTTTCAATTACATTTGTAGTTTCAATTCAGAACACCAAAACAAGCATGCCGGAATTAACGAGGAGAAAAGTTTAATAACACTTTCAGATGAACGAAAAAGGGATTTTAGAAAAGCATGTTGCATAATCTAATTATCCTTTTCAAACAATATCATTTTTCTTTTGATCTGTTACTTAAACGTTTACGATATTCACAATGTACCATGCGCCTCCATTAAGTCAAATGCCCATATACATTTCAAGTTAAGTTTTCTCAAAAAAGTTCCATAGGCTACACCTATATGAGCAGTGTAGTGAAGTTCTGGATCGACAGGACCATATACACCATATAGAATACCATATAGAACCATATACACCATGGTTAAGCTCTGAGCCTGTGACCGATAGTGATGTTTCCTTGTAAGTAAACATTTCGCAAAACTTATCTAATAAGAAAGAAACGTCACATGATTCGTCAATTTACTAGGAAACGAAGATTGAATTTGCGTTGCTGTCACTGGGCCGGGTTTTGTAACGGAAATGTACCGAGATTGACGTAGATTTACCTAACTTGTTTACTGGAATTAAATTATTTCTCAACTTTTATCGTGATATTAATCCATCAGCGTGGCGCTGACCGCAGCTCAGCGGCGCGGCGGTGCCAGCAACCAACCAGCATCAGCAGGGTGACGACAACGACAACCATCGCAACGCGGCAGATCAGCATTTTTCTCCATTTTCCCCATTTTCAGCCCGCCGCCGCGTTCCAGTGCGAGTAGTGAGGACATATAACGGTAAACAAAATCACCCGCTGGCGTTCCGGTGGAAAACTTTTGCAATGCACTATACCTAAGATTCTTACGCTAGGAATGTTGCAGAAATTTATTTTCCATTTTAACGACGCTATAAGATTATGCCATGTTTGGTTAATGTGAGAGATTAATCTTGCTGTGATCAACCCCGCGAATTTGTTATCCGTCTTTCGCAAAGATGGAGTCCTCTCCAATGTAAGTTGGAAATGAGTTTAATTGATTGTCCTAAATTGTTAGTACTGAACATGAAATTAATAATATAAGTGAATACTGACAGATACCCATATTCCACCATTGACTAAGACTCTCATTTTAATCGTACAATACAACATACAACATATTCAAAGTCATCATGCGAACATTCATTATAAGGTACACCGGGGCAAGTGGAACCAAAAAAAATGCATAGTTTGGGTTTATTTCACTGTGTTTTCTATACCTATGATTATTTCAAAATTCTTTCAGCACAGAAACTCTTCAGTGGTATCACTTCGCAGGATTAATTACGAAAAAGGCCTATCAAATTACATGAAATGAATCTGGAGGAGAATTTTCAAAATTATGGCGGTAGGTCCCACTTGCCCCATTTACCGGGGCAAGTGGGACCTATATACAAATTTGATTAAAAAGCATAAAATAATAGTAAATTGTGTCAGTTAATATACAGAAATGTAAAAGCATTGCAATTTGCAAGAAGCAATCGAAAACAATATTTGTACGAAGGGTTCATTCGAAAACAGCGTAACAAATTCAGATCACAACGGGCGACTTTATAATTTATATAAAACACAGATCGTGGGCAATTACGTTGTAAAGCATTATTGTTATGAAATGTAGTTGAATATGTCGTTGTATTCTTGTTCCAATTCTTGTGAGACGTAATTTAGGATTAACCATTGTTTAATAGCTCAAAACTACGATTATGATCTGTTTGTTCTACCATGCCCAATTCGGTAGAGCTACTCATAAGAGATAGTTACGCTGTAAGAACCACAACACTTTATTGTTTCAATTCCAGTTGCAGATTTGCTTAATTATGTCAAATTTACCTTTCCAAATTCAATTAACATCGTTTAGGTGTGACCAAACTGTTAGTTCCCTCATAAGCTGTGCATGTGGGCTTCTTTTTTGGGGCCACTTAGTTTAGTCCTTTTCGGTTTTATTTTAAAGCTTTACTGATATAAATATTATGTAATTGAACTGAAAATGTTCGGTAATTCATCTAAAAAATGTATTAAGCCAGGAAGTTTTGTGCTGAAACATTTTATTTTTAATAGGTCCCACTTGCCCCAGATGGTTCGAAGTGCCGACCTCATTTCGACCCATTTTTTTTAATGCCATTTGTCAAATTAAACAACTAGTTTTCGGGTGTAATTTGTTAATACACTCGTTATGTTTACCTACTGCCAAAAAAATATGTACTTTTACGTAAAGCTTGTGGCCAAAATATCATTTCTAGAAAGGTGCGTCAAACTTACAACGCAAATTGAAAATCACGCTCAAATTTAAAATCCAGTTTTGATGTTTGGAATGCCTGCTATAAATAATTTATAATTTCAATACACGCGTTTGAGTTGTATCTTTCATTTCTAGAAAGGTTTGTTTGGAGAAAATGAGGTTGAAGAGAGTTATGAGCATCGTTCGTACTTACCCCGTATTCCCACTTGCCCCGGGGTACCTTACTCATTTCATAGATTTAAACTAAACGTTTATGTAAAGGTATTAGGAACTTGAATTTATTTTAGCTTCAGAATTCTGATAAGCTTGATTAAATTCTATTTATGGGGCCCTCATAACTCGTCAATGTGTATTACGTTTCTGTTTGATTTCTATCCTGCTGTGACCATCGTTAGAAATACAACAAAACAGTGGGAAACGTGGAATGCATTTTTGTGTAAATTCAACAATGGAATACGTGAACGCATGAATTTGTTCACGTATGATAATCCCTTCTGAGGGGATCCAACAAAGCGTGTTTAGATCAAAGCTTAAATCTAGATTCCCATCACGATAGACAATCGAAATCTATTGAATTTCGAGCGTAGGTAATCGAAATTAAGCTTCAGGTAGCATTTTCATTATTCGCGTTTCACTGTGGAACGCGTGGGTTTCGTCCTCCCCATCATCATCATCATCATCATCATCATCTTCATCGTCATTGTCATTCCCGCAAGCATTGTTTCCCCGTTCGGCTTGCTAGGTACGTTTCACGTGACGAGCGTTAATACTTAACGAACTCCCATCGGCGATGCTACTTATCAATATCATCATGTTTCAATAGATAATGTATTGAAATTCTAATAATTTGATTTCGTTTGATGCTTCTTTGGATTGGAAACTCCACTCTCTTCTCTTTTCTAATCTAATAAAGATCATGGTAACTAAGATAAGCTAATCGATTTTGTTTCTTTTTCAATCTTTGTTATTTTCTCACTCGCTAACGCGAGTGAGTCACATTTTATACCAAATTTGTTAAACTATTCTGCATGGAAATTGATTCATGGCCAAGAAAATAGACATTATTTAAACTTGTGACAGACACAAAACAGACAAACACATAAAACTAGTCTGGGGCGCGGGCGCGGACGCTGAGGATGCGCACGCTAGATGACCAAACTTTTTCAGAGGCATCCGGTGGATACGCGAAACGAGCGGAAATTCGGCCTGGCGTGGCCTTGCGATGACAAAAGGCAAAAGCGGTCGTCGTCAGTCAGTTTTCGGTCTTTGTTTCAGCAGGCGCGCGGTGCCGGCGAGTTCCATCATTTGGAAGTCCGAGCTCTCCGAGCCGGAGATTTCATCCCCTTCTCCGCGGGTAGCCTTGCTTTGCTTGTGCCTTGAAATGAAACGGTCTACATCCGGACGACAGCAGTGGACCTTTTTAATGAATTAATGTTGCAAAATAACTCAACAGCAGACTGTTGAGTTTAAAACTTTTAACGACCTAATAAAGGGTGATTTTTTAGGAGGTTCGTTTTTCATTTTAAATCAAAACACATGACTGCCATGTACCTTTGCAAGATGGTTTCATGCAAATGCTGGACGCGACTCTGTGATGTTCTTCGTGACTTTGTTCGCCGTTGAACGCCACTTTACCTTAAACTGGTTCCCGTGGCAGTTTCCATTTTATAATCAAACAAGATTATACGTCTATTTCTGCAAAATAAGATGACGTTGCATTTTTGAACATTCACGTCCATCCCGTTAAGTGAGCACCAATTTAACAGCAAGTCGATGTCGGATTGTATGGCACTGCAATCAATTGCCGATGTAACTACTCGAAAAAACTTCAGGTTTTTCAGGGCAAACATATACTTAGGAGACCTTATAGTTGAGCATAAATCGTTTACAAAAAGAACAAATAACAGCGGCCCCAGGTGACTTCCTTGGGGTAGTCCAGAGAGTATTTCAAATGGAATAGAGCTAGTTCCATTTACGCGAACAAATGCACTACGACCGGTAAGGTATGATAGTATCAGCAGTATGATCGTGTCAGAAATTCAGGAAATCCGATTTTATCAAGCTTCGCTATCATCAAATTGTGCGGTACCCCTTCGAAGGCTTTAGTAAAATCAACATACACGGTGTCCACTTGTTGACGCTTCACAAGTGTGCTTTTCAGCGAAGAGACATGTGCAATCATATTGGTAATCGTCGAGTGTTTTTTCACGAAGCCATGTTGACATTCAGAAATGATGTGATGAACCTTCGGGTAGAGTAAGTCGTGGATAAGGCTTTCCAATACTTTGGGCAGGTAGCTCAGGATCGAAATGCCACGGTAGTTCGCGACATCATGGGCACTACCTGCTTTATGGACAGGTTATTTATTTAATCAAACATTATGAATGCGGGTATTTTGAAAGGCATAGAAAGTAATATGGAAAAAATTTGCTTTTTGTTGAGATTTAAAAGCTTAAATTTGATGAGCGATTTCTCAATCCAAACTGTAAGCTTTCGACGTATTTTGGCTCTACTAAGAGTCGTCTCACCTCCCTGAAGTAATACCGATAAGGTGGTTTAGGGGGGATGGAGGCTGGAGACTCGAGTAGGGTTTTAGTGGGTCCGGATCCTCACGCCCCATTAGGGGGATCGGGATACCAAACGCCACTCCCTGAGTTGTCTTCTCAGGTGTCTAATAGTACCGTATCTTCTAAGGTGCTCAGCAGATTTCCCTACACGTAAAAAAGAGTCGTATTTTATGAGGTAACTAGCTGACCCGACAAATTAACTTGTGTTGTACATAAATCATGAATTTCGGATGATCTCGAGTTTTGCAAGTTTCTGTGGAATTCAACCTTAGATGATTCATTTTGGCAGTTACGTAACTATGAAAGCATCCAAGGTAACCAATAAGCATCACCAATGCTATTCAAATGTAGGCCAATAAGCATTTAAGTCGCCTTAAATGCTACTTAAATGCTATTTTGGCAAAATATACAGCTACTTTACTGATAACCTTCTTATAGTGCTTGCAATGCTAATTTACAGCTAATTACCGACACGAAGAATTTGAATACAATTTTGGATACCAATTTACAACACCTATGCAAAAAAGCTAATATACAACAACGTGCAGTATAAAATGCCAGATTCGCTGATTTACTGCTTATGTTAATGCTTATTAGTTACCAGGAATGGGTAGTTTAATTTACAAATTTGCAATTTTTCCTCACAGTACAGTAAAAAACAACTCCCCTGTCTCCTCATTGCATAGCCAGAAGTGCGGATAGTAATATTCGCCATGATTTCCATTTTCCATATTCGCCATGTACCGTTTCACGGAAAACTTTGTTGTGGAAAGTACCATTTCGCGATCCTCTCCTTACTCGCTGTCGCTCGTTCCAGGAAACCCAGGTAGACCTAGGAAAACAAATAAACCTAGACAGTAGTGATTTCTGCGGGGAGTTGCCTCCCCTTAGGCGCTTCCGACGGCGGGTCGCCGGCAACACTTGCGGCCGTCTCGTCCTGAATGATCTAGTGTTACTATAGATAGTTTTTGTGGTCTTGTTATTGACTAATGTTTTATGTAAGAGTCTCGAATTTCTCAAGTTCGATTAGTTTTTGAGTTTCGCAAAAATTTCTGTTTTATTTGTATAAGAGTCCATATCCCCCTACCACAGGGGTGAGAGGTCTCTAACTATCATAAAATAAATTGAAGATTCCAAAATCTCCCACATGCCAAATTTGGTTCCATTTGCTTGATTAGTTCTCGAGATAAGAGGAAATTTCATTTCATTTGTATGGAAGCCCACCTTCTTAAAGGGGAGATGGGTCATAACTCGCTTTCTAAAAAAGGAGAGGGGTCTCAATTCACTACAGAAAAAAATCTTGCCTCCAAAACCACTTACATGTCAAATTTGGTTCCATTTCCTTGATTAGTTCTCGAGTTATGAGGAAATTTGGTTTTCATTTGTATAGGAGCCCCCCTCCTAAAGTGGGGAAGGGTCCTAATTTACCATAGAAAATATTCTTGCCTACAAAAACCTCCACATGCCAAATTTGGTTCTATTTGCTTGATTAGTTCTCGAGTTATGAAGAAATTTGTATTTCATTTGTATAGGAGCCCCCCTACTAAAGTGGGGAGGAGTCCTAATTCATCATAGAAAAAATTCTTGCCTCCAAAAACACCTACCTGCCGAATTTGGTTCCATTTGCTTGATTAGTTCTCGATTTAGGAGGAAATTTGTATTTCGTTTGTATAGGAGCCCCTCTTCTTAACGTGGGGAGGGGCCCTAATTCATCATAGAAAATATTCTTGCCCTCGAAAACTTTCGCATGCCAAATTTTGTTCCATTTGCTTGATTAGTTCTCGAGTTATGAGGAAATTTGTATTTCATTTGTATAGGAGCCCCGCCTCCTAAAGTGGGGAGGAGTCCTACTTCATCATAGAAAAAATGGTTGCCTCCAAAAACACGCACATGCCAAATATAGTTCCATTTGCTTGATTAGTTCTCGAATTATGAGGAAATTTGTATTTCATTTGTTTAGAAGCCCCCCTCTTAAAGTGAGGACGGGTCCTAATTCACCATAGAAAATATTTTTGCCTCCAAAAACCTCCACATGCCAAATTTGGTTCTATTTGCTTGATTAGTTCTCGAGTTATGAAGAAATTTGTATTTCATTTGTATAGGAGCCCCCCTACTAAAGTGGGGAGGAGTCCTAATTCATCATAGAAAAAATTCTTGCCTCCAAAAACACCTACCTGCCGAATTTGGTTCCATTTGCTTGATTAGTTCTCGATTTAGGAGGAAATTTGTATTTCGTTTGTATAGGAGCCCCTCTTCTTAACGTGGGGAGGGGCCTAATTCATCATAAAAAATATTCTTGCCCTCGAAAACTTTCGCATGCCAAATTTTGTTCCATTTGCTTGATTAGTTCTCGAGTTATGAGGAAATTTGTATTTCATTTGTATGGAAGCCCCTCCTCTTAAAGGGGAGAGGAGTCATAATTCCCCTTCTGAAGAGGGGAGGGGTTCCAATTTATCATAGAATAAATTTTTGTCATCAAAAACACCCACATGCCAAATTTTGTTCTATTTGCTTGATTAGTTCTCGAGTTATGCAGAAGTTTGTATTTCATTTGTATGGGAGCCCCTCCTCTTAGTAGGGGAAGGGGTCTCTAACCATCACTAAAACCTTTCCTGGTCCCAAAAACCTCTACATGCAAATTTTCACGCCGATTGGTTCAGTAGTTTTTGATTCTATAAAATATTCTTAAAAACCGGAAACGATTATGTTAAATTAGAAATAGACCAATTTCAAGTTAGACTTGAAGTTGGATTTGAAATCAGACTTGAAATTGGAAATAAATTTGACTTTAAATTGGATAGAATTTAGGTTTTAAAATTGGATTTGAACTCAAGTTTTAGATTTGAAATTAGGCTTTAATTCGGAATTCAAAATAAATCGAAATTTGGCTAGGAATTGGTTTTAAAATGGGACATTACATTGGACTTAAAGCTGGACTACAATTGGACTTTAAATTGTGCTTAAAACTGTGTTTAATATTCCATTTCAAATTAATCTGGATCTTGAACTTCAAAATAGTAATTGAATTAGACATGAAATGGGCCTTTATATGGAGCATAATGAGTGGGCTTAAAATTTGACATAAATCAAGGTTGAAATTCGAGGTGAAAATGGAATTAAATTAGACTCCAAGTTGGACTTAACATGGGATAAAACTGGACTTGAAATTTGACTTTATTTTATTAACTAATTAAAATTTAATTAGATTAGAAATTGGTTTTAAAACGGGACATTAAAATTGGACTTCAATTGAATTTCAAATGGTTCTTAGAATTATTATTCTAATTGGCCTTTAAATTGAACTTGAAATTCAACTTGCAATTGCAACTTGCACAATCAAGCCACAGTTGTCTGTACCTATAAAAAGAGATTTCTGTCTGTCTGTCTGTCCCTATGATCCTTTTAGAATCGAAAACTACTGAACCGATCAGCGTGAAAATTTGCATGTTTCGATAATTGCCTAGAACAGGGATAGGGAAAAAAGGGATATTGAAATTGGATCTAAATTGCACTTCATGTTGCAAGTCACTTTAAAATTAAACAATAATGCACTTGAAATTGGGCCTGCAATTGGAGGTGAAATTGGAATTAAAATAAATTTGAAGTTGGACTTCAAATGAGACATTAAATTGAAATTGAACTTGCGATTGGAAATGTAAAGGGATTTGAATTTAAACTTCAAATCGTACTTGAAAATGGAATTCAATAAGTTGGACTCGAAATTAAACAATTATGAAATTATTATGTTATACATTAAATTGTTACAGAAGGTGGGGCACGTGTCCCAGTGTGCCCCGATTGGACACACTACTATTTCAAAGTGTTGCTAAATAAGTTTGAAACCATGGAACTTTTATTAGATGTACTCCCGCATAATATATTCATTTGAATGTAGATGTTGGGCTTTAGTTGATTAAGTTTCTTTGGTCTAAGAGCTTTAGACGTCTGCTCAACCTGATATTTTTTGTTATTCTTTGCCAGGAATATTCGTTTCCTTGCAGTTATTATTTTTGATTGGTTTGCTGCATTATCTCTCGTTTTATATCAAAACTTTTTTAGTTTAAAAAAGGTGAATTATTATTCTGAATAGAAAACAGAACATGATCCTACGTTTCTTTAAGGATACAGAAATAGAACTATTCAAACCCTGTGTAGGAGATAGAATAACCGTGAAAAGCAGTTTTCCTCCTCGTTCCAAGCTTACCGAAGAGGATTGTCGTCTGGATCCAGGTTAATCCGTGCCCGTTCCGCATCCGCTC
Organism: Sabethes cyaneus; assembly: GCF_943734655.1. Classification (NCBI taxonomy): domain Eukaryota; kingdom Metazoa; phylum Arthropoda; class Insecta; order Diptera; family Culicidae; genus Sabethes; species Sabethes cyaneus. The sequence continues at coordinate 19,223,724 of NC_071354.1, read as the reverse complement.
ACCAGGGCAAAATTATCTCATTTGTGAAGGCAACAAAAAATGACGAGAATCGGTGTGTCCTTGTGGCTGGCTGTGTGACACAGCTCTGTGCAAGCGCGCAAATCATTTTATCCGCCCTTGCGTGATGCTGACGAAGGAAGGAACCTAACGTTGATGTTGGGTGTTGTACACGAAAAGCAGAAAATATGCTTGCAAATTCCGTGGATTTTCGAGCAGAATTATAACGATGTCATTTTCTGTACACTATTATCCCTGTAACTTGCTTGTGGTAACGAAGTTTACCTTTCAAGCTTAAATCAATGTAAAGACAAGTACATGAAATTACAAAGTCCAGGTGTTGTAGCTGTGGTCATTTGGTTAATTGATTCGTCCGAGCTTTTACCTTAGTTTTTCGTACATCACTCCTAGTAACAGTGCTAATTTCATAATAATGCTTCAGGCTACAAAGCCCTTTCATTTTCTAGAATTAATTATTAATGGATTTTACCACACACATCCGAACGAACGTCAACTTATGGTTTTGTCAATTAACGCCGGTTCGTGATGAAAACTACTAGCAGCAATCTTGTTTCCAAGTATCCCGACGAATTGGGGTAAAACATTTGCCCGATCGTTCATGAATTTTCTCAGCACTTCCATTGGATACGATGAACTCTATACTACTGACAAGAATGATGGCATCACACAACTATGGCTGCGGTTGTCACATTCATAGCAGGATGGAATCTCAAAATCTTGATGAGCCACCATACCAGAAGCAGCATACCGAGCCTCTGTCAGACATATGATATTACTTATTCCAGCAAGGTTGGAAAGCGGTTTCGGCAGGTGATACCCTTTCGTTATAGTATATTCTTAAAGTTATAATTTATTTATTTTCATAACATCATAATAGCTTTAAGTTTGAGAGTGAGAAGCATATGATATGGTGTCTTGCAGTTTGAGGAGTTTAAACCGACACCACCGACAATACTTGACCGTCATTTATCTTACATATTTCCCCGTGTTTCACGTTTTACTGATGACTAGGACATACCGCACCTTTTAGGGCTTTTACAGATCAACTTTTTGTAAACAAGGTATCTGTACACTGAGTAAAACTTATCTGCATACCAAAAGTGGTCACCCAAATCAATTCCGCTATCAACTTTCCTAGCATCAACGGGCCTTGTCAACCGGGCTTATGTTTAAAATTTAATTTTCTATATAAAATCAATTAACTTTTCATAACATCGCCGGATGCAGGACCCATGTTTGTCCACACGCTTGTCCGGGTAAAAATTATACCATCGAAAGGTTTAAATTATCAGAGCAAGTTTTATTAACTCGGCTATCGGCTAGTGTATGTGTGCAGCAGATTTAATTCCAATTTGATCCCCTTCCTGGAACTGTCGTGCTTTCGGTGCAGGCTGCGGGTTTCCGTATTCTGTTTCCGAACTGCATCCATTGACCGACACCCCTCTGACCGCTGCGCTGCCCCGATCCGATACGCATGGACTGTAATGACATTCAATGCCTAATTGTCATACCGATTGGAACATCGTTATATGTGTAATTATCGGAGTGAAACTCAAGTGGTTATTGGTTTTTAGTACCGACAAACAATTTGCAGTTTTGTTAAAATACGATACAATTTATGATGCAATTATTGTATTGAATACAAATTGCTTTGTTTGTTGGAAATGGTATCCTAGTGCATTAAAAAAGATGAGTCGATGGGAAGCCCAAACAGAACAAACTAAAATTCATGATATCAAATTCAAACTGCATGATTCCCCTCATCCGTTAATGCTTAACAGAAATATAACATGTTCATACTTTATACTTTATACACATTCATGATTGCTTCCGTAACATAATTGTTTCTATGCAAATTTTGCAGTCCATCCAGATTTCCGAAATTATTTTCATCGTTATCATTTGCATTTGGCCGGATATTAAATTGAAATTTTTAAAAGCTTTCCACCGTAACACGTGCCGACTGTGTTCGAATGAATTAAGTGATTACCGTCGAAGTCGAAATCAGCGTAGCCCATCATGGCAGTAGCAGCGCCCTGAAATGAACAGTGTAAAACACACCAAAACAGCAATATGTCATTGACGCTATCGGCATCGGTCGGCACACCATTATTGGTTGTGGTGCAGGTCGGTTATTATTGCCCCGGACAGATACAACATGCGCATCAGGAGATCAGCATAATCGGTCCTGAAGGATGAAATATAAAATTAATTACCATTTCGGGGTTATGTTGTTGTCGACCAGAACCGGCATTCTACCGGTGACAGTTTAAGCCTTCCTGCCGGCTGTAAGGGACTTACAGCGGAGAGAAATTACAAAAGGACTCTGAAACACGCAAAATATGCTTTTATACATATATAGTGAAGGGTGTCCCACATCAAATTGCATCACGGAAAAAACGCTGTAGAAAACTACCTAGTTGACAGATCATTTTCAAACTTTCTGACCAAGGGACTGGCAACTCTATCCCTACTCTATGTGTTTGACAGTAACCAACATCTACTGCCGGCGTGGGTATTATTTGCAAAAATCTGGCTAAGATTTGAAAATAATACCCATCTGCAGCATACCGGCTTTACAGAGTGAAACGAACAGAACGTATAGCGGTATCAAGCTGTTTCATTCCCGCAAATGGTTAGATGTCGACTGCAAAAACATGGCTGCCTAGCAGGTCCAAGTTGTTGTATTTATATTTGAATATAGGCTATTGTGCCCGTTACCCAATCTTAACCTACTTACAAAACGTGAAAAATACGTACATGACTCACTTTTCTTAAAATACACATTAAAACTAAACAATAGAAACATTCATATAATTGTCCTTTAAAATATAATCTAAGCCTACTTCTTATTGTATCTGGGCTCATGTCGATGGCTATTATTTCCTGAAGTGCATTGAAACTGTTCTTGAAGCGTTCGCCCTGCAAGGATGTTCGTGAAGAATACGATATCGGCTATCTTATGCCTCGAGTGGACCGAGTCGAGGTCGACCAAACAACACAGATCATGATAAGCTGTTCTACGTTCCATCCGAGATTTCTAAGAGCAAATCTAATAAATCTCGTTTGGATTCTTTCTACTCGCTGAATGTGGGTAACGTACTGCGGGCGCCATATTACACTTGCGAAATCCAGTTTGCTCCTAACAGGCCTTTTCAATTGTCAATATAGCGTGTGGATCATTGAGGTCACGGCCAAAGCTCCTAACGAGTGAGAACAGCTTCAAGCTCTCTTTGATCACGTTATCAATGTGTCTTTTGAAGGAGAGTGTGCAGTCAAATGTTACACCCAAGTCGCGAACATGTTCTGTACGCGGTACTACTCTATTCCGGTAAGCGTAGTCGAAGATCACGGGGCTAATTTTTCTGCTAAATGTCATTACTGAGCACTTGTCTGTATTCACTTTTAATCCATGGTTTTCCACAGTACATTCCATTGACAGACAGACAGACAGACTAGGGTGAATGTAGTGGATAGCGTCCTCTTATAGGCCAGAAAGACTAAAGGGTGTCCCACATCAAATTCCATTACGAAAGAAACGCTGTAGAAAATTACTCATTGGGTATTTTCTCTTGAAAATTTGGGTAGAAGTAGTTTAGAGTGTATTGTTTACACTGTATTTTTATCGCGGTCAGTTTTTCGAAAATTGGAAAAAATGGTGTCACCCGAAGAGCAACGCCGCGACTTTATTTTGCGCAAGCACCTAGAAAATTCTCAACTCCCTCATCATGGGTGATGAGAGTAACGTCAAGGCGGACTTCCGGTAGCTTCCGTGGCTACTGTACTTCACCGCCCAGCACAAGTTTGATGTTCTGGAGGAAGTAAGGATGCAGAAACTTTCAAAGTTTGCCAAGAAATACATCTTTGACAAGCGATTTGCTCATGTGGCAAATGGAGTGCGCCGTTCGTGACTACCGGGTCTATAAATGGGCAGATCTACTTCAAGGAGTGTCTACAGAAGAGTCTGCTTCCTCTGTTGAAGAAACACGAGAGTCCTACGATCTTCTGGCCGAATCTAGCTTCGTGCCACATTTCGATGGATGTCCTGGAGTGGTACGAAGCCAACCGGGACCCAAGGACATGAACCTCCCCCCCTAACGCACCAGAACTAAGGCCCGATGAAAAATACTGGCCTATTATGGAGCAGGCACTACGGAAGCATCCCAAGAAGGTCTATAATCTGAGGAATACATGAAGAAAAAGTGGGTTTCCGTACAGAAGAAGCTGCAGCGAGATGTTGCACAAAATATTTTGAGTGGAGTTAAGCGTAAGGTGCGAGCATTCGGTTATGGTATTGAAGTTGAATGAATTAAATATGCCAAAAGCTTACTAATGGGTTATATTTTATTGTCTAAAAGTTTGAAAAGGATCGGTCAATTCGGTATTTTTTTACAGCGTTTCTTCCGTGATGCAATTTGATCAGGGACACCCTTTAGCAGAAGCAAAAAGAAAATGCAGTGAAGAAAGAAGAGTAGAAGAAACCTAGGCCTCGGCGGGAGAAGAGAAAAGGCGATGCTCTAGTTGTCGAAGCAAACGTTAACACTTCGTACGCAGCAATCCTGCAAAAAGTCCGAGAGGACTGATGGACCCAAAACAGAGAATTTCTTGAGAATAGCTTGCTACCAAGGTACTGGGGAATGATGCGAGCGTGTACACACTCCCCGAAGAAATTGTGATCAAGTGCAGAAATCTGGATGAAGTCAGGTCAGAGCAGGAGCTGAAAGACTGTCCTCGAAAAAATGCAACAGACAAAAATGAAACCAAAAATTTAATTTAAGTCGGATACTTTTCAACTTTCGAAAAATAATTAAGAACAGCTATTAGGTTTTTGCGAAGTTGGTTGGTTTTTCTAAATGCGGGCTAAATGCCCGCACCTTGGACTAAACGCTATCCCTCGAATCCTTGTGCCATATTTCTTTTAAACTTTCAGCCACTCTTTTTTCAAATCCTGGTCACTTTGGAAGACCTTCCCTGTTTTCCGGAGCAGCTTCCTGGCACGGGATTTGGCCACCTAATTGTGTTTATCACTACTGTTAGACGCCTTCCTTATCTTGAAGATATGAAGCACGGCCCGCTTCATAGTCTAGTGGACGAGCCATACGGAAGCGTTGACCTTCTTGACCACGTCCCGAACCGAAATTGTGCTTGAAGTAATCCCTCACTTTTCTTGCCTTCACGGGGTCCGTCGTCTTCGCCTATCTTCATCGCTGCCAGTTCGCCGCTGAGTCGTCTGGGCTTCTTGAACGATTTTACCATCGAATGGTCGATTCCCAACTGTTTCGCGATCCATGGGAGCCTGGATTTTCCACGAGTGCGCCCATAATTTTTCGTCGAAGCACTTCTTGCTTGGAAGCCATCTCGATAACCACCTGACAGATTGTGAAGAAATTTGCACATGCAAACATTACACTCTAAACTAGTGTTACCCAAAATTTAATAACCCTTGCAATAAAAAATTACAGTGGCAACTAAAATTTTGGAATTTTTTCGAGGCCCCTATGGCAAAACAACAAACAAGCTTAGAGAGAAATGAGAGTGTGCATGCGTTAGTTCTCACTCTCTCCTCTTTCTGCCAGTATTTTTTGTTTTGTTTATGCTTGCCAAGTTTTACTCAAAATGGCGTCAAAACAAGAAGTTAATGCCCCGTTAAAGGGCAAATTCCTCATCGAAGTGATGGTTTGGAATTCATACGAAGATTTCGTGATTGTCAAAATCAACGGGATCTCCGTATGCAGCTGTTACGCACCTTCCTAGAGGACCATAGGATCATAGAGGAGTTCCACCAGATAGCAGACATACCAACGCCAGAGAGTACGGTTTGTTGAAAGCCTTATCTAAGCTGTAAGTCGCGTTGTTCACCGAAAGTACCGTTAGTACAGTCACCTTCGGCGGTCCAACGCTGATGTCGAGAAGCTAACGCTAACCCCTAGCGAAACGTGTACCGCCACCGCGTCGTGATGTCGAAAGTGAAAGGTTCTGAGACGGCTAGGGAGATGTGACCGGATAAGCTGAGGGCTATCGTCAATATCGTGATAGGATTTTACCCGACGTACGAGCCTGCGATTGGACTATCAACTATCTACAGTGGCCCTGAAGGCTACAAATCAAGCATTTCCGGACATGTTCAGTACAGTGCTGTAAAATTGCCTAGAAGATAGGCCCTTGTCAGACCAACGGAAGGTGCAGAAGCTGGTGCGGAAAACTCCTGAACAGATTAACGAGTTACACGGAAGTTGAACACAATCTGTCGAACATGCAATTCAGGTTTTGGAGAGGGAAGTCCACGGTGGATGCCAGTTGGACAGTAGTCGAGCGAGCCTAGAAGTCATCCAAACACAAACTAAATGATCGTTTTTTCGTCGTAAAAAATGCCTTCAATAGTGCGAGCTGGGAGGCCATTCCCAAAAACATTTTTGTTTAATAGTAGGTTATTCAACCATTGTATAGCTAATTACCGAGTAGCAAACGCTTGATAAGCTGTTATACAACAAAAATGTTTGTTGGGTTGCCGAGTCTCGGGGTATCTAAGCAGAACTCTGAGGAGTTACGTCCTGAATCGGATTGCTGTTTATGAAACCGCCAAGGGGCATAGTACAATGAACGTTTCGTCGGGAGTTCCGCGAGGTTCTATCCTCAAACCGACGCCTAGGAACGGGGTATACAACGGTATACTGACTTTGTAGCTGCCCAGAGGTGCGGTGACCATCGGCTTTGCGGATGATATCATGTTATCGGTGACCAGCGGGACACTGGAAGAGGTGGAAATGCTGGTGACAGAGGCAAATGAAAGGATCGAGAATTGGTTGTAGGAGGCAAAGCTATAAATTTGCCACCATAAAACGGGGGTCCTGCAGATCAATAATTGCAAGGCCCTGTAGCGCGTGAGACTTTTAGTGGGTTAGAGTCATCATTATCGTTATTGTGCCAGCAAAAAAGCATTACCACACGAAAAAAAAAACAAACAGGCAGAGTATATTTTATCTTATTTTACTTTACTTGTACATAGTTCAGTAAACTGTGCTGCCATAGGTACAAATTTACTTTTCAAGAATGAGAATTATGCAATTTGGTGCAAATAAAAAAACATTCTCGTCATCATATATCTTCTTTCTTGGGATTATGGGCGATAACATTTCATCACAATTTCGTAGCCTCGTTAAAAAACCTCTCTACCCCTCGTTTTTAATCAAGGTTCCGGCTTTATTAATTATCGCTGCCTGTTCCACTTAAACATAGATGCTTCAGAGCAGTGGCAATGTAGAGACTTTTATATTGCGGACGTGATAGTTTTATATTTCATAATGGTAGAAAGTCGATCGAACATTCTTCTTATTTAAATTTCATGCAGATTTAATTTTTTTCTAGTTAATCAATATCCGTCTTGCTGACCATCAAGTTCGGCAATCCAATTTTAAATTAAAAATTTTAAGAAACAACACACCATCGTTTCTTTTGGTTTATTTCCTATAAAAGCCGAAATTTGTTAACCCAACTGATTCTGCAAGGTGCATTTTCTCCAAAAATGAAAGGTAATATAAAATCCTCCTGTTATTGGATTGTTGCGATCCGTTCATTTCAGTTTCCTTTTCCTGTGTAAGCTTGATGGAGCCGCTCCGGATGTAAAAGCTCAGACCGAAAGCCCGAAAGAACAACCGTGCCTCGAACAAGACCGAACCTGTTTACAATGCAATCTAAATATAAGCCGATTACGTGATGAGCGATTTCTGTCCTCCATTTGAGGTGGGGTGAACTCCTTTCGAGACAGTTGCTGGACCGGCCCGGTTCGGGATGCTAAGCTTTTCTATATGCCACGGTGGTGACCCGGAATCGATAATAGCTTTTGGTGGAACATAATTTCCCGAGAGTGGAACCAGACGACTGACAGTGTGGTGCGGTCCCTCATCCCGTGCGTCGCGTCGCGCCGGGATGTACTCGCAGATGGTTGCAGAAGTGTATTGAATCATTTATCAGGTAGAACGAAAATAGTGTTCCAACGTGAGCTGGTTGTGGTTCGTAGCGCATATGTGGGGAAGGACTTCATCTTCTCCGACGACAGCTGCCTGAAACGTTTTATTCATAGCTATTATCTGTTTTTTCCCTTCGTTGACGGGTTTTTATCGTTTCATCCCAAATACCCGTTATAAGGACGAAGCACAGCCGACGAAAAGTTTGCTTGCCTCCGCCGCCAACGTCATCTATTGTGCTTTTTTGGTTTTTATGTTTAATTTAGTACGTGTGCATGTGTCGATCGATGGGAACGCGCGGAGGAACGTTCTGTAGATTTCACATTTCCTCCTGTGCCTTAGCAGGAAATTTGTTCTGCTTTTACACCCCTTCTATTTGCAGAGGTTTTTTTTTCAATAAAATCGAGATAAATCAAGATTTATTTCACGTTATGAGTCGGTATGGCGCGTGAGCTCACGTTGTATTTCATAAAAGCAAACAGCCGGGCCATAAATTGGGATAAAGATCCGTTCTACCATTTCGGTTTCCATCGCATCATTTTTGCATCAGGCTTTATTGTTGTGGTTTCACGCAGGAAAAAAAAAGTCTATAAACTCCTTCTTCCGTGGGCGGCAGAGCAAGGCAAATTAAGTTGCCGGCTGACGGCTGATTTAGTAGGACGTTTATTTTTTGTTTTGCAATTGTTTTTAGTCAAGTTCAGCGAAGCATCATCGGCTGAATCGAGCTTGGACGAGGAAAGTTTTTAAACCATTTTTGCTGCTGCAGTCAAAAGGAGGTTTTCTAGTGTAATGCGATTATGGTGAGAATGAAGCAATTTCTTGGTTTCTTGCTTGATTTTCAAAAGAGCTTTTTTTAAAAAGTTAGATACAGAGCTTAACAGTGTCGGAGTTTACCGCCTCCATTGAGTGGTGCCCGAAATGGAGGCGCATTATAATTAGCTAATTACACGCTGTCTTGAAGGGGAACAGATTAAGAAATATTTTGCATTTGAAAAACTTTTGAAGGTTACTTTCTTGTTGGAGAAATGAATTTTATTATTTTTGCGTTTTCAAACTGCTTTAAAATAAGGTCTGTGTGATTTAAACTTAAAACTTAATCTTGATATTATTTTAATAACTTCTAATGCGTTGGCCGTCCTTCCCCGGAAATTGAAATAATTACGCAAATTGGACATATATTACGCATATTTTGCTGATCATTCCGTCAATAAACCTATCACATCAAAGGCTTTAATTCTAAGCTAGCCCATAGCCTTCAATTTCATTGTAGCACCCATCATCACTGTGACGGACATTCCTTGCTTCAACTAAAATTAATGATTTGTTTAAATTAAATGACCATACATTTAAAGTGCTATCTCTGGCAAGACTTAATGGCAATCCGTTGGTATTCTACACTAATAGTGTGCTCTCTATATTTTTTGCTCTGTTTGACTTTATGATGCACGACTGACGTGACAACTTGGAGCCATTTTCAACTTCAAATTTTACCCATTCTATACCTCATCCTTCACCGGACTTGCCGTCCCAAAGTAGCGTGCATCACCCTACCTAGTTTTCCACTGACTGACCACCACCCGAGGGATGCGTCTTTTCATTCGCAAGCAAAGCAAAACGTCGTCGCTCGTCGGTCTGCAGGATGATGAATAGTAGATAGCGAGCGAGCGTGCAAAAAGCAGATAACATTTATCAACGAACGAACAAAAGATTGCAAAACAAGGTCGAAGAAACGAGGTCCTCCACCGATGCCGTATTGTGACTTTGCACAGTGTTGACGGTTTAGAAAATCGGCACATTCTCCAATGCCTTTCTCTTATCTCTCTCCTATTGAGCTCCGGGGATGTTTGCCGAAGGAACTAAACTAGGTAAAGGAATCCTAGAACAGAATGTGCCAACGAGGCAATCAAACCGAATGAATGTGAATTTAAAAGCTTCAATCTGGACAGCGGATGGACAGAATTGTCTGCAATCTAAATGTGTGCCGGAAAGTTAATGTTTTCTTTAGTGCTTAGGGAATAGTCGATGTTGACAGTTGTAGTTAATCTGTGACTTTTTGGGAATTTGGCTAGAAAATGACATTGAGAAAAGTTGATTAAGCAAACAAAAAAAAAATCACAGTAATTGTTCACGATATGTGCTCTGGTATGGAATTATTTAGGTTTCAAAAATTTCAAAAAATCAGCAGGGTTGTGTTCCAGATACGACCGTGTGGTTGATGGGAAATAATTTGTATTTGTAATATTGAACATTGAAGATAATTTGTTACGATTCTAATCCATGTGTAGCCACAGCAACGCGAATGATGTTATGGTCGAAATTTAGTCGCCTTAAGCTAGAGTACGAATGGTCGAAATACGCAAGGCCGGGAATATTGTCGGCCGAACACGTGTTTCGGCCATTCGTGTTTCGGCCATTTGTAATACGATCATTTGTTATTTCGGCCTTTCGTGATTCGGTCAAATATATTTACGGCATTCTGTGATAGTTGCTGAAATTCGGCCATTTGGATTTTGGCTATTTGTTATTCGTCCATTTGTGTTTCGGCCATTCGGTACTAACCCCCTTAAACTGCTTCTTTTTTTAATTGTGCATTTAAGAAACCTGAACAGCTCTCACGTGCAGGTGTGTGTACGCACGCACAATGATATCTTCATTTTGATTTTGACTTTTCCCAAAATGGCTTCCAAGCAAGATTAGTAACGCATCAAAATTTTACTTGAATTTTGTGAAAATCCGGAACTAACACGTTGAGTAAGCGAAATCGTTGAAAGTGGCCAGATCAACCCTCACTAACGTAATACGATTTTTCGGAATCAAAAGTTTAGTGGACTGCCAGGAAGCCTGGATCTGAACATCAAACCCCGGAAGCCGCAGCGACGACAAAAAGAGTGGCCAGACTTTGCAACATCACTAAAAGCATTTGGCTCCGAGGCTTCTAAGCCCATAAACGATAACGGTACAGAAGCAGAGGTCAAATCTAATCCACAGAGACTCTTGAAAGCACCGCCAAGGTAGCTTCGTTTTATCTATCACTAGCTGATTGCCCGATCTCACTCGGGGCCCCTTTGTCACTCAGTCACTACTCCCTTTGCCAGTTCCTCTCATGTTGTCCCTCAGCTACTTGTAAATCTATCTTGTTCTCGGTAATCCCTATAAATCGATACAAAGCCTTTTTTACGTTATTGAACCTCCCCCATTTTAATGGCCACCCTATTCTCCCTTTCAGAAATAAAACAACTTTTACAACTGCTATCGTTCCAAATGCAAGAGAAACGCACCCCTTTACCCGTTTGAACCTTTCTCTCCCCTTGAAAGAGACCGTCTCTCTCTTTTATCAACCCCCCGGTGCTGATTTTTTTATGTCAAAAAACATGTGTTTGACAAACGACGTTTGATGAAGAACAGAAGCTCCGGAGCTATGGCAGAAAATACATTCATACTCACGTTCCTCGTACCCCTACATGTCGGTTCCTTCCCAGTCAGGTCCCCCGTCTGTCACGTAGCTAATTATGCATCGGTATGCTCAATGAAAATCACTATAATGGAAACGAATCAAAGGTTTATTTACCATATATTGCTCCTCGGTGGAATCCTTCTCTTTTCTCAAAGTCAGTTGCACAACTGCAATCGATTTAAATGCAAGAGAAACGCAACCCCTTTTACTTATTTAGATCTCTCCCCCCGTTGTTAGGCATTCCCCCTTTTGTCAACTTCCCAGTGCTGGTTCCCTAATGCCAAGGAACATTTGAGCCAAGTTTGATAAAGAATTATCCAGGCATTTCGGAGTTATGGCCTTCTTCCTGTTATGAGCCACCCCCCCTGTTATGACCCCTTCCTGTTATTAGCTTCCCTCTTCAGTCTCCCCCCCTGAGTTCTGATTCCCTTATGCCAAGGAACATGTGTGCCAAGTTTGATGAAGAACCGTCCAGGCATTTCGGAGTTGTGGACCTCCCCCCCCCTGTTGCGTCCCCCCTCATATCAACCCCGCAGTGCTGATTCTCTTAGATCAAAGAACATGTGGGTTAAGTTTATATATATATATATATATATATATATATATATATATATATATATATATATATATATAAGTTAAGAGTTGGGTTACATACGAGGAGTTTTTAAAAAAGGGAAACTAAGTACTGCCCGCCACAGTGGTCGTCAATGGAATGGTTTTATTGGAATCGTTTATGGTACTCACTGCCCTAGTCTGTTGCCTAAAATATGCTAAGCCTGCAAAACCTGGCGATGTCACGTTGCATGCACTGATGTTCGCTGCCTTCGATCGTCCGGTGTTGCTGGGTATCAAAACTGCTGACTGTTTTCCTGTACAGGTGATTGATCGCTGAGTTAGAGTTGGTTGGTTGTCGTTCGGTGCGTGTACTTTGGATCCGTCGTTAACTCGTCCCTCCTCAAGTATTGCTCGTCCCGAGCAATCGCCTGTTTCCGTTAGCTGGTGAATTTTGATGATGCCAAAAATTATAAGTCCGATCATGAAAATTATGGTAATGCTGAGCGATGTGAAACCGACTAAGTGTTTTTCGTCGATTGTTTCTAGGTGTTGTCTGTTTTGTAGATTGAGTTCGTGCAGCTCTGTAAAATTTACATGCCTTTCGATTTGCAGGGGTTTTATTTTCCCTGGTTGCAGTGGAAGAATTATTGGTTGGTAGAACTGAAGTTCGTAATTTTCATAGAGCTGGTTTCCAACGTATATTGAACAATTGCGGAATGTTACTAGGTGGATTCCGGTTAATTTTTCGTTGCTGACGCCGCAGGTGCTGTTGATTTTTACGTCTTGGTGAACGGTTTGAACCAACAGTGTGTCTGGGGCTAGCATTTTTATATCTGAAGTTGGAGGTTTTTCTGAAAGGTTGCAATTACCATGATGGCCTCGCAAAAGTGGTGCTTCGCATAGGCTATCGCTGATATCGGTTAATTGTGTCCGTTCACAGATTGTAACTTTATGATTTTCTTGGCATTGTGAGTTGATTGCCAAAATCTCCATTTCATTCATAAATACTGTTTTGTGGGGTATCTTGGCTGTATGATTGAGAAGAGGTAATGGTTCGATGATGATTTTTCTGTAGGATGTGGTAACTAGTTGCGGAATGTTTACGCTGATGATTAATGTTGATCCCTTGTAAATTATGGTGGTCGTGAGGTAGCCGCTGGCATCGTCAGGTCTATTGATTTCTAAGCCCTGATTCTTGATCTCTTGTGCTATTATCTCTAATTCTTTAGGTGTCAGTAAAAATTTGCTTACAATGTTTAATTTGGCTAACATTATTGCGTACTCGATTGATTTAAGAGTTTCTAGGAAAGTATCCATCTGTAGAATGATTGATAGTTTTTGAAATTCTGATATAATGTAATCATCTTTTTCGATTATGTTGTGCAAACTGCTTTGATAGTTTCTAATTTCGTTGTTAATGTCTTGTTGACGTAGTTGAAGTCTGTTTTCGAATTTTGTGTTGATTTTTATCTGTCTATTATTTTGCTTTATCAGAGAATTTCCTGTTTTTCTAAGCTCATTCAAATTATTGTCAATTAGAATCATATCTTCTGCGTCTAGGTTGCCTGTAGTAAATTTGATTGCACTTCCTAACATGTTAATTGAGCGTCTGTTTCTATTTGATTTGATATGTAACAAACTGAAGAATGATTTAATTTCTTTTAGTTTCATTCTGATGATACCTGAGAAATCACTGGATGAATTGTTTAGCTGATTGATTACGTTTTCAATAATTGATACGGAAATTTCGAATTGTGGGAAATCGATAATATGCAATAGTCTATCATGTCCAGCAATTACTCTCCCTTCCCCCCTTTGTAAAAGCAACGCTCCTGCGTTGTTGGTAATGTCGTGGATTTGAATGGATTGTTGGTAGGATGGTGGGATGTTGGTGTTTATGAGGAATATTGTTAGGATTATCCTTGCCGTATTTTCCATCTTGTTGGCCTAAAAATATACAAAGCATTAGTTATTGTACTTGAAAAGAATGTGCAACACGGTCTTTTAGGTCCGTTTCACATTCTCTTTGTGTATCTCCCGGCCAGAGTCGTCTTCAAAGGTTCTGCCTTTGTCCTCGACCACTCTGATCGGTGAATACTGTGGCTTGGTCTTCTTTTTTATTCCTTGCACTTTGTTATATGCGATTTTGTTCGGCTCGAAGTCTGGTTCGATTTCTCTGTGTTTGTTGTGATAGTCAAGGTTCTGTTTTTTTGACTTTTCATGTGCTAAAATAATTTCATCATATACTTTGTTTCTGTTTTGGATCATTAATTCCATATCGAGAGACCTTTCTTGATTGTCTTTCAATCCAAAGAAGGCTTCTCTTGGTTTAATCTTGATTGCGGAATGGATGGTGTTATTGTATTGTGTGCAAGCAATATAAAAGATTTCCTTCGTACTTAGATCTTCATAGTTTGGTTTGGTGCATCGAAAGATCTCGGTTACGGTAGAGTGAAACCTTTCGACGGTACCATTACTTTCACTATGGTTAGGAGGTGTATAATAGATTTCTATATCTAGATCATGTAGGAGTCCTCGTACTTCTACTGATCGCAAAGACGGTTCATTGTCACATATTATTTTCTTCGGTGTTCCATACGTTTTTATGAATTTTGTCAGTCCTTTTCTGACGTCTACTATGCTTCTTGATTTAATATGTGTCAATGATCCAAAGCGGGAAAACTTATCGACTGCTGAAAGGAAGTATATTTGTTGCGCGGTAAAAATATCAATATGTACAATATCTAGAGGTCTATTAGGATTAGGGGTAGAACCTAGCTTAAGTTTAAAGGGATGACGTTCATATTTGTTCTTGTGACAGGTTTCACAGAACTTAATATGATCTCTAATTTTTGCTTTCATCTTAGGAAAGTAAAATCTTTTAGAGATTTGTTGGAGATTCTCCCATATACCTCTATGCGAGCGATCGTGTGTCTGTTCAATGATGATGTTTTGTTCCTCCAAGGTTCTTAGATCGATCATTAGTTTTTGTGTTAAGTAAATTTTAAACGGTTTCGTTCTACTGAAATGGTTTTTATAAACTGTTTGGATTAAATTCATGAGACTTTCTGGACAATAAATACAATTCGCTCTTCTCAAATCCATAAAGTCTTTAAACATTTTGAAAATTGCGGGTACACCGAAGACGAGTCTTGTAATCGTTCTTCGATATACTCTCGGAAAAATTTGTTCATAGTTATCTGGTTCATCTGGACCTATTTTCAATATTATTTGGTTACTGAAACTGTTCAGCGGTTTCTCAGTGCAACTTATGAATTCTGAGTCGTCAGTGTCTGCCGAGTGCACGGTAGCATCATCAGACGACACGTCCTCATTTTCGTTAATATTAAGTTCGTTTCGAACTCGAGAGAGGCCATCGGCAACAATATTTTGTTTGCCTGGCCGATAGCGAATTTCATAATCGAATTCACTAAGGGAAAGACGCCAGTGGACCAATCTGTTATTGGTGTCTTTTAAATTGAGACCATACGTCAAAGGTTTATGGTCTGTGTATAGAACAAATTTCCTTCCGTAGAGATATGGGCGGAAATATTTGCAGGCCCATACTACTGCTAATAACTCCTTTTCGATTGCGGAGTATTTCTCTTCACTTTTGTTCAATGTTCTAGAAGCGAAGGCTATTGGCTTATCGCTTCCTATACAACGTTGTGATAATACAGCGCCAATTGCAAAATTTGAGGCGTCTGTAGTTAGAATAAATTGTTTGCTGAAGTCGGGATACTGTAGAATGTTACTCCCAGTTAGAATGTTTCGGCACTTTTCAAAAGCATCTACAAATTCTTTACAATGGGAAATTTCCTCTCCTTTTCTTAATGCATTTGTCAAAGGTTTTGCTATCTTAGCAAAATCTTTTATAAATTTCCTGTAGTATCCGAGGATTCCAAGGAATCCGCGTAATTCTTTTTCATTTACAGGGATAGGCCAGTTTTCGATGATTGCAATTTTGTCCGGATTAGGCTTAACGCCCTCTGGAGTGACAATATGGCCTAAGAAAGCGACTTCCCTTTGCAAGAATTCGCTCTTGTCCAATTGTACTTTCAAATTGTGCACTTGCAAAGTCCGGAAAATTTTTGCAAGATTATCAACATGCTCTGTAAGGCTAGTTGAAAAAACAATGATGTCATCCATGTATACCAAGCAGATGACACCAATGTGTTCACGAAGAACGTTGTCCATCACACGTTGAAACGTTGACGGTGCGTTCTTCAACCCGAAAGGCATTCTAAGGAACTCATAGTGTCCATTTTCGACACTAAAAGCTGTTTTTTGAATGTCCCTTTCGTCTACCTCGACCTGGTGAAATCCAGATGCGAGATCTAAAGTCGTGAAATACATGCATCGTCCTAATTTATCCAAAATATCTGTGATATTTGGTATAGGATAACGATCATCGATCGTTTTTTCATTTAATTTGCGGTAGTCGATGACTAACCGCCATTTCTTTTTGCCGGAAGCATCCATTTTTTTGGAACTATCCAAACAGGGGAAGTCCATGGACTGCTTGAAGGCCGAATAATTTTTTGATCCAAAAGCCTAGAGATTTGCTGTTTAATTTCATCTCTATGGCAAAATGGATATCTATATGATTTAACATGTATAGGCATCTCATCCTGTTCTGATGCTGTGTTTAATAGCACTTGTGAACGAAAGTTGTGTGCCCTCGATGAAAAAGATATCTTCGTACCGAGAAATAAGATTTAATAATTTTTTTCTTTCATCATCATTGAGATGGTCGGTTCTAATTTGTTTTCGCAGAGATTCTTTCATGCATGGCTCATCCTCCGGGATTCCTGTTTCAAAATTGTTTATTTCGAGTTTCAAAAAGCTAGTGTTCAACTCAACCTTGCGGGATTCTAGAGAATAATTTGTGATTAATATTTTCGTAATCCCGTTTTCTGCTTTATATAATCCGGAGTGCAGAATTATATTAGGATTAATTTCTAAATCGTTTTCTACCAAAAAGTCGCCATTTACGTTCGCAGGAATATTCGCAATCTTTGACTCATGAGAATTCAAGTAGATTGACATTACATCAGGGTATTTTCGTTTCATTGTGATTCTACCCTTTGGAAATTTTAGTTCATTCGTTGAGGTGATGATGTCTGCATTCAGGTTCTTTAAAGTTTCGTACCCTATCAGACCATCAAAAAACGAGTGGAAATCGAAAATAAGAAAAATTTGTTTTTGTGTATCAGGAATTTCTAGAAATGGGTTTAGTTCTACGAATTGGTTCACCGTATGTAATCCTTTAACATTTCGAACGGTAGTTGGGTTTGTATACCTGCAGTTTTGTAAATTCACGTGTTTCGGGGATAGATAGTTTCGGTTACTTCCAGAATCGATCAAAAATTTTAAGTCCCCTTTACTAGTATGCACTACGATATAGGGAATAAAATTATTCACGTCGTTGCGTGATGATGAATTACCATGTGAAAATTTAAATCATCAACCTGTTGTTGATCTGTGTTATCTGTTTTATTGTTGTCTGGTTGTTCATGCTCCGTTTCTATAGAGTGCGAATTTGAAAAGTGGTCCGGTGCTTGCATTGTTTCTTGTTCACCATAATTTTGTTCATAATAATCTGGATAATGGTAATAATTGTAATCTGGTGTGTATTGTTCATAATAATTATTGTAATCGTGATAATCATGTTCTAAATGGAAATGCGGTCTGTTCATATAATTGATCTGTCTGGATCTTATGGAAGGATCCACTTCCATGGGTGTTGGTTTCGGTTGAGTAGGGAATCTAGGCATGAAAGCGTTTTGTGGTGGCGGAAAATTTTGTTGTCTAGGTGGGTTGTAAGGATGGGAATGTGGTAACATTTTGAAAGGATTTGGTCTATTCTGTTGGTAAAATTGGTTTTGCGGCGGTTTAGGGTTGACTGGTTTGAATGGGGGTTGCTGTTGTGGGAATTTGAATATTGGTGGTTGTATTGGAAATCTCAGCATGGGTGGTGGTTGTGGAAATTTTGGCGGAATAATGGGTGCTTGGACTTTAAACGGGTTTTTTACGTAGCTGTAGTTGCTCTCTTCCAAACACAATCTTAGGGCTTCCCTAAGTGTTTCTGGAGCTTGCGCACGAATAATAGGTCCTAGTGGATCCTTTAACCCAGCTACGAACACTTTCAGCCCAATTAATTGATAGAATTTTTGTTTTGCTGATTTTACCGCAGCGTTGGTTTCATTTAAATTTAACTGATTTAACATCAGTGAGATTATGTAGGAAACTTTACCGTAATATTCTTCTACCGTTCCCATTTGTTGTAGTTTAAAGAGATCCCTAGTCAGAGAGACTTCGTCTCTCTTATCGTTATAGTGCGTAATAAGATTTACTTTTATATCTCGCCAGACGAGATCTGTACCGTATAACTCCAGTACAGTATCTGCGTCTCCAATGATTTTGGATCTAATTGATTGAATCCACACGTTGTACATAGGAGTTCCCCGAGCCGTTTCGATAATTGGCATAATGTTATCTATGGCTCTTAAAAATTGGTGAAGTTTGATAGGATTGCCGTCGAAACATGGCAAATCCCTGATGATATTGGGCGTTTGTAAGCTTTTCAAAACACTGTCAGCTTCACTATTCCCTCTTCGAGAAGCCCTTTGCAGTTCTCTTTCGAGAGCAGAAATTCTCGCTTCATTCTGCTGGGCGATTTGCGCGGCTGCTCCCGCTTCGGCTTGTGCAGCCTCTACGGCATGCGCTGCCCCCTGAGCCTCTAGGGCCATCCTAGCTAATTGATCCTCACGTTCTTGCAATAATAGTTGCATATCCGCATAAGATATTTGGTTGGTCATATTGATTATCACTGTTATTCACAGTCACACTACACAACTTAAATTTATCTCTTATTCTAGCACTTACCTTACCAAATCACTAAAATTTTCTTTACAAATCCACGATATTCGTTCGTTTCAAATATTTTCTTCACAAATCCACGATATTCGTTCGTGTTACAATTTACTAGGTTCCTACGGATTTCAAATACTTTTCTTCACAAATTCGCGATATTCGTTCGCGAACGCACCTTAGCGGAAGATAAAACTATTCGAGATCCTACCGACTGCGCCAGTTAAGAGTTGGGTTACATACGAGGAGTTTTTAAAAAAGGGAAACTAAGTATTGCCCGCCACAGTGGTCGTCAATGGAATGGTTTTATTGGAATCGTTTATGGTACTCACTGCCCTAGTCTGTTGCCTAAAATATGCTAAGCCTGCAAAACCTGGCGATGTCACGTTGCATGCACTGATGTTCGCTGCCTTCGATCGTCCGGTGTTGCTGGGTATCAAAACTGCTGACTGTTTTCCTGTACAGGTGATTGATCGCTGAGTTAGAGTTGGTTGGTTGTCGTTCGGTGCGTGTACTTTGGATCCGTCGTTAACTTATATATATATATATATATATATATATATATATATATATATATATATATATATATATATATATATATATATATATATATATATATATATATATATATCTCAAATGTTCCGCAGAAGCAGTCATAGGGCATTCTGCTCCCTGAGATCATCGGTTTCGACGCTTCAACGCTTGAGGAGCAGGGACCAAAACGAGTAATTTTCAGGACCGTTTCGGTTGACGAAGTAGCGTTAATACCTACTCAAATACCAACGATCTGAATATGGATGTAGATCAATCTATATATATATATATATATATATATATATATATATATATATATATATATATATATATATATATATATATATATATATATATATATATATATATATATATATATATATATGATATATATGATATATATATATATATATATATATATATATATATATATATATATATATATATATATATATATATATATATATATATATATATATATATATATATATATATAGATTGATCTACATCCATATTCAGAACGTTGGTATTGACGAAGTAGCGTTAATACCTACTCAAATACCAACGATCTGAATATGGATGTAGATCAATCTATATATATATATATATATATATATATATATAGATTGATCTACATCCATATTCAGAACGTTGGTATTTGAGTAGGTATTAACGCTACTTCGTCAACCGAAACGGTCCTGAAAATTACTCGTTTTGGTCCCTGCTCCTCAAGCGTTGAAGCGTCGAAACCGATGATCTCAGGGAGCAGAATGCCCTATGACTGCTTCTGCGGAACATCTGAGATATATATATATATATATATATATATATATATATATATATATATATATATATATATATATATATATATAGTTAACGACGGATCCAAAGTACACGCACCGAACGACAACCAACCAACTCTAACTCAGCGATCAATCACCTGTACAGGAAAACAGTCAGCAGTTTTGATACCCAGCAACACCGGACGACTTCGTCAACCAAAACGGTCCTGAAAATTACTCGTTTGGTCCCTGCTTCTCAAGCGTTGAAGCGTCGAAACCGATGATCTTAGGGAGCAGAATGCTCTTCGTCTGCTTCTGCGGAACATCTAGATATCCCATCTAGGAACAGCAGTTGCAACTCCATGTTGAAGCGGGCCATCAGCAGAAATACGAAGCCATTGGGAATATTGGGACTTGCATGATGATAATGATGCTGCAGTTTAAATAGCTACCAACATTTAACGGACTCATGCGAGTACAGTAACGCAGAAAATCTTTGCTGCAAAGCCTGAAAAGAATTCGTTGACAGCTTTTTATTGAATTCGTCGAATGTAATCTGCAGTAGTTGTACAGGTGCCCAGAACAAATTGATATGATTGCCAAGACACGAGCAACCTCTCCTCCAAATCCAGATCGGTTGGAGACCCCAGCTAGCACCAACTCGTATATCAATGTACAAAAATTATCGTAAATATCTCCTATCAAATTCGAAATCGTAACTAAAGCTGGATAAAGTGGAAGCAAGTTGATTTTCTATCGTATATAATGATAATAACTGACATACATACGATTTTAAGCACAAAATCGTATAGTAGTACGGTGCGACTCGCGCTTAATCGGATATTATCGTATATAAATACTTATTTAGTCGTAACGCTTAAAATTATTCGCAATCACGTATATCGCCTCCAAGATAGTATGCCAATTTTGTGCATCAAATACGATTTATTAGAATGTATATCTGTACGTAATGCTGATTTTTATCTTTTTAATCCATATGAAAATGCTAGCTGGGACACTTGTAAGCAGTTGAGTTCGAATGACAGCTCCCTTCTCTGATCTGAATCTGATCCATTTCCAGAACTGGTGGATAAGCTTCTAAAGACTGGATTTGAACGAGTGCTGGGAATGGTGTGTAGATTCCAAAGGAGGATTTCTTCTGATTGTTATTGCAGTTTTGCGAGAAAATACGTTCCCTGCTACACGGAACCACGATCCCGATAAAACAATAAATGCTTCGACTGATCTGAGTATCTAGTCCAAGAAAAATTCTTTTCCAGGCTGTTTGGCAAAGTGCGACGAACTGAGACAGCAACATTCCTTTGGAGACCGTTTCACGCTGGATTGAATGGTTGGCAGTACTGAGGAATATAACCGGATTACGTATTTCTCGGTGTTATTTACACGAAAGCTCAGGCATTCACTGCGGTAGCATATTTGCTCATAATAGATCGAGGATAAATCGGAATTGCACTAGTTTCGTCGAAAGCGAAGGTTGCAGCGCTTCGAGGACTCTCGATACCACTATTGGAGTAGATGGCACGTTGCTGGGACAACGCTAGCAAAGATCTATTGTGGAAAACCATTCCCTAGAGATAAAGGAGGCTTGCTTTTGGAGTGTCTCGTCTACGGTTTGCCACTTAATTGCTTTCAGAGTGGACGAAATATTGAGTCTTTCAAGCATCGAGGAATGGCGGTTGACTTCGATAAAAGCCTTTTGGTCCAGGGACCCGAATTCCTTTATAGCAGCAGTGAAACAAATATGTGGGTACCGAAAGACGGTACAGATGACAGTGACAGGGAGTTACGAGAGGCATTCGTGTGCAGTCCTCGTGTACGGGCAATCGGCAGTGAAAACCAAAAGGATTTCACGGTTTAAAAGGGTGTTTTGTTCGCTAGCGCATGTCCATCATTACGCGAATAATCTGTGTGCGTCGATGAGCGATGGATTCACAGAAACTGTTGGGCTGACTAGGGTGGAAATCCAGACAAAGAAAAGCACATTGTGGTTAATATGGGGGTTGAATATCCCTGATACAGAATATCGCTTATCCCAGCCCGCTTTTCAGAACATGTGTCTCGCGTAATACGAGTACATCACATCGGCAGAGTTACGTTGTGTTATCGTTGCGACAAACGGTATGAACAACGGTTCGATGCGTCATCGGTATCGTCTAGATTCCGACCGCAGATAGACTGCAGACTTAAAAATATGAGACGTTGTGCAAGGTATTTTTTTAAATATTGTAGATACCTTTAAGAAATAATATTGGAAGTAATATTTCGATTATAATTTGGGTGCTTTTTCTAAATGCGCCATGATTTATTATATCAGAAAATATAAGAACTTGAATGATTCGATTCGACCGGAACTTCGAAATATTTCGGAACATTCATTGGGCAATTAAATATATGGTTCGGTACGACCATATATGAAAATAAACGCTTCGGTACAAAAATAGATGCATTGAATGATTCGGTACGATTATTGTTGAATAAAGTATATCGTTCGGCACGACCATAGATCATTAAAACGGTATGAAAAGAAGTTCTTAAAAGTGGGTGAATTGATTCGTTGTGATCATTATTGAATTAAATGTATTGTTCGGTACGACCATAGTTAAATGAAAAAAAAAGGTGGATCGGTAGGACCATAAACGAATGAAATAGTTTGATTCGATCATTGATAAATAAAACGGTTCTGTAGGATAGCTTTGTTTAGTGTGAATCATGCACCAGATAATGTGCAGAAGCAGCTATAAGTTTGAGCTATCGATTTATTTGGATTTTTGGCAGATAAAATGTGATCCATTTTGAATAGATTTTTATAGCTGCATTGGTTTCTGAGAAACTGCTATGTATTTGAGTGCCATTTATAATGAATAGCATGGAGCTATTTTTTCTTTTTCTGGTATCAGCACAGATCCCAAGTAACAATTGGAGTTTTATTGCACTCTTATATCGGCATTTATGGCCAATTTTGGCCACGAAAACCATAATAAGGGTGTAATAAAACCGTAAATGTTACTTGGGATGTTAAGACCCTTATATTGAACAGAGAGACACAGAAGAAGAATAATATGTTATGTACAAATTAACAAGTATTAGACGATCCCCAAGCAGAGAATCCCGCGTGATCACGCAGTCTGAAGCATTCCCGGATGATGTAGCGGTATTGAAGCAACATGTGAAACGGAGTCAAAAGCAAATAGGGGCGTCCTGAACTAGGACAGCCCACGACTCTAAGTTCTGGACATCTGGAACTGTTACTGGACTTCTATCATCGGAAGTACGGTCATGCCAACAACGAGAACCCGTAGTCAACGAGATTCACCAGAGTGTCAGTTGTTCTTAAAATAGGACTAACCGTTGGCTTTGACCTTTTCGGACCATATTCGGTAAAAGTCAGACAAACGTGGCTAAACGGCTGTCCTGTGGTTTCTAGCATGACGGGGATCGCCATAGGAAATTCACTCCGACAGTGGGATAAATATTGTAAGGGCAAGACGGGAAGTGAAGGATGAAGTCAACGGATTCACTCTGAATTGGGTACGCCCTCACGAATGCCCAAACCCAATGACGGTTCAACCATCCAGCTGCTCCTCATATGGGGGCTGCTGGGAGAGAATGATTTGAGCTGTAAAATCAACACTTGGATGTGTTCTGGTAATACAAAAATTCGACGAAGAATCATTCGCAACCACTACCATCTGTAACTTTTTTTTATCAACGAAGAACGGGTTACAATTTCATTTCGAACTCAAGAACGTAGCCAAGTTTATTCAAATTGTAGTTTAACCGACCGTTGGAAGTTTGATCGACATTTTCGCGTCATTTGAAGGCTTGTTATCATTAGGTATTTGCTAGTTTTGTAATTATGATGTTGATCTCTTATCATTCGTCTTTCTTCTTTGTTTTTCCGTTTTTCATCTTTCATTTTCAGTCGTTTCTTGTCTTTTGTCTTTAGTCTTTTTCGTCAGTCGTTTTGCGTTATTTTTAACATCAGGCTTTCTAACACCTTTACATTGTCTTTTCAATGATTTGTTGTCAATTTTTCATAATCTTTTATGGCGTTTGATCTGGATGGCGTCTTTCTATCGTCATTTGTATTCTTTTTCATCTTTCTTGTCGAGGTTTTGTCGTCTTTTTATCATATTTATCGTCTCGTATTATCGTATTCGTTATCGTATTTTTTTTTATTTTTCGTTATCTTTATTGGCATTGTTGTTGCTTCTTTAACCTTTATACGGTGGTTTTTCATCGTAATTTTATCGTCTTCCATCATTTTCATTCTCTTTTTGCCCACTTGTTCTCACGTTTTCGTCTTCTATCCGTCGTCCTTTCGCCGCTTCTTCGTCGTCTTTTTGTCGTTGATTTGCTGTCTTTCCGTTATCTTATTGGAGTCTTTCTTACGCGCTTTCACCGCCCTTTTGTCATCTCCTTGTTGTCTAACCTTCGTTGTTTTATTTTCTCTCTGTTGTATTTTTGTTGTTTTGATGGTCTTTTTGCCATCTTTTCATCCTATTTTCGTCGTTTATCGTTTCTGGACGTCTATTTTTGGCGTTTTTGTCGTTTTTGACGCGTTTTTGCGTAATTTTTTACCATTTTGTCATCGTCCTATTTGTTGTCAAAACAAACGAATTGACGCCTTTTTGATGTTTTTAAACATCATTCTGCCAGCTTTGTTGCATTTTTTTTGTTGCTGTTTTGGTGTCTTTTCGTCGTATATTTAGTGTACGCTCATGTTATTTCCGTTGTATTTTTGTCAACTTTTCATGGTATTTTCGCCATTTCTCTATAAATTTTTTATCGTCTTTTTTGTTTTGCATTTTTTTTTTCGATTTCTTCACAGTCGTCTCTCGTCTTATTGTAGTTTTTAGTTGTTTTTTTTCTGAAGTTTTTTGGAGCGTCTTAGAAAATTCCACTATGTATATTTTATTCTTGACAGATACGTATTTCGCCTACGACTTGCAGGCTTTTTTTTCCATGTGTGGACTCATCACTGCGATCAGTATAGTTGATCTATTGTGATATCGCCCGGGTGTTTGCTGTATGACCCGCCCTGCATTTCTTTTTGCTATAATCGCTATTGAATGAGCGATATGGTTTTATGCGCGCTTGTTTGTATTGGGCTTTACCCTTCCTTCAAAACTTGATCTACTTTAGCCACTTATTCCTCGCTGCCAGTACTATCCCATATTATAGCCGTCCCTGGCGAGGACTCATTCGTACCTCTGACCAGTACACTTAACTATAGGAGGGACATTTGCACTGTCAAGAGGCTTCATAGGGTAAATATAGAATTCAGCATGAAGGAAGGGTAAATGAGGGGCCTGAGAATGAACCCATGCTAAAGTCACTTGACAAGGAATGGCTTGATTCTACTAAGATTCGAACCCATGACCACTCGTTTGTCAAAGCAGACTCAATAACCTTGCGGCTACGGAGCCCCCGACTTGCAGGCTTCCTCAGTGTCTGTTTTCGAACTGTGTCTGTTCGAAAACAGACACTGAGGAAGCCTGCAAGTCGTAGACGAAATACGTATCTGTCAAGAATAAAATATACATAGTAGAATTAAATTGGATAAGTTTTCTCTTTATTTAATTTCCAGGTTTTTATTTCTGTTGTTTTTCGTTCGTTTCGTCCTTTTTAACGCCTGGCTTCCTGGCATTTTTAGAATGTTCACATCTTCTGTGATTTTTTATCTTTTTTTTTATCGTTTTTTGTGGCCTTTTTGGTTACTCTTAATGACGTTTTTGAAATTTTTTTCCCTTATTTTCGAGCTTTTCAGCTGTGGACAGGTTTATTCCGTACTTTTTGGAATTTCTAGTTACTGGTTTGCCCGTCTTTTCCGTCTCTTAGTCTCATAGTCTTTTTATCGCCTTTTATTGTCTTTTTTGGAATTTTTTCGTTTATTTGGCATTTTGTCGGCGGTTTTTCATCGCGTTTTTGTCGTCTTCCATCTTTTTTCTTTGTCTTTTAACCCGTTTGTTATTCGTTTTTCGTCATTTTTCTGTCGTCTTTTTGTCGTTTAATTGCCGTCTTTTCTTGGTCGTTTCGTTGTCTGACAGTTGTTTTTTCGACGCTTTTTCGATATCTTTTTGTCATCTCTCTTTGTCGTATTTTTGTTGGCTTTTCTTAATCTTTTTGCCACCTTTTCATCATATTTGCATCGTTTTTTTTTTCGTTTGTTTTTGGCATTTTTGTCGCTTTTTTCGGTAGATTTCTGCAAGTTTTGTCATCTATTTTGTTGCTATTTTAGCGTCTTTCCTTTGTTTTATGTCGTCCTTTTATAGTCTTTTTTTGTCGTTTCGCCATTTTTTGTTGTCTTTTCGTCACTTTTTTACCATTTTTTCGACGTCCTGTTTGCTTTTCAGGTCAACAAAAATGTTGTCCTTTTACTGTCTTTTCGTCGTTATTTCGTCGTCTTTGTGTCGTATATTCGACATATTTTCGTTATTATTTCAGTATTTTTGGTCGCCTTTTCGAAGTTTTTCAAACATCCTTTTTTTATTTTTTGATGCGTTTTTTATTCTTTTTGTTACCGTTATTTCCGTCGTATTTTTGTCATCTTTTGATGTTTAATCGCCAACTTTTCATCGTATTTCCATCATCTTATCATAAGCTTTGCGTCAACTTTTCGTCGCATCGTTATCGTCATTACACCGTCTTTTCGCCTTCCCTACGTTGTTTTTTCTTCGTCATCCCTTCATCGGATTTTGATTCTGTTTTGTTTGAGAGAAACGCGTAATAAGAGTAAAGCTAAATAATACAATTATAACAAGGACTCCAGTTACTTGGTTAAAAAAACAGCCTGATTTGCTTGACCCTTTACGTAAAGATTATGAAAATCCGTCGAAGCGAGCACTTCATCCGAAGGTTCGTAGGAAATTCATAAATCCGCAGAACTATGGATAAATCGTAGATCTAAAATAAGTGGGCCTCGGTGCTTACTTGTTACGAGTTTGATTTATCTTTTTATAGACGCAAGTCAGGCATTATTTTGTGATCATTTTGGGAGACCCATTGTGGTAAAATAAATCTATTGTACGCCTGGCATTAAGCCGGAATAGTTATTCTAGCTTTGTTTCATGAGCTTTGTGTTCTTTCTAATACTTTTTCCTTCTCGGAATCATGTTCAACTCATTCTTCATTATCCTTTGCCTCAATGAAAGCAAAGATACCTTGATAATTATCTAAATGGACGACTCTTTGTTTATTGTTAATTCTAAGGGGTCAAGCTTGTAACTAAAGAAAGGTTATGTTGTTTCGTTCAAAGATCCATTGGCCGTATTGTTCCTGTCTATGGGACAGCTTCAGAGTTTTTACTGTGATCCTGTTTAAGTAATGATTTCTTTCTGACTAACTTATTACCATTTAATGAGCTCTATTTTAAGAACAAACCTTCATACCAACTATATAAAGTTCTTTTCGTACGAAAATGCATATCGCAAGGAAACTAACTGCCAAGTAGAGCTTTGAGCAAGCTAAAAACAAAATTAACAGCCTCGTAAAACTATCAAGCTGCTGTAGGTATAACTTCCTGAAGTGTAGTTTTTCTCATGTGTTACATACTGTCATAAGTTGGTACTTGAAAGTTGCTCCTTCTTTCGTTGCCTTAGCCGGCGGCACAGTCGTGGCCGCCACCGTCACCGCTGCCGCTGGAATGGTTTCACTTGCAACGTTGTGTTAAATTGTTTATATCGAGACAAAAGTTTTCTAAATTATACTCAACGTCGTCGCCTAGCTCATGACGCAATCCGGTTCGAGGTGTGAAAGTCATTCCTAGCAAAAGTGGTGGAAAAATGCCGGAAAAAATATTCTTCTTTCGGCGAGCAGTTCACTGATGTAGCAAATTGCAAACTGTGCTGAAAAAACTTTGATTCTTCTTCGGGGCACTTTTAAGTTGGTTGAAATAATCAACTGCGGACGGGATTGTAGAGCGCAACTTGAAAGTTTGCTCTCTACTATATTTGGGTAATCGGATTATCATGTTGAAGCGAGTTAATGCGTTTTCTTCGCTTCAAAGAAGTGGGTTGTCAAAAGGAAGACAGCATCGATTACTGGCAGTAATTAGAATCAAACTTAATTCCGAAATTTTATCACCAAAATGCTTTGCTCGGTGGCGTCGTTTACGGCAATTATAGCTGTACGCTTGCAGGCAGACAAAGTTTCTAAAGAAGAAACTCCTGCTCCCGATTCACACCTTCTTCCATCCATTTGGTGTTCCAGTAAAATCATCTATAATTGGGTTGTGTCGAGCATCGTTAAATATTTACAAATTTTAGCCAGTCAGTGAGTGTGAGAAAATGTCTTCGCTAGCAAATGAAGCCAAGCGTAGCAGTTCGAGGTAGGTACACGACATCTTATGCCAGGAACAGATTAATATTTGATGGTGGCGACAAGTGCCGGCAGCCTAGAACTAAACCTAAACTAGACCAGTTGTTAGACTTCAGCTGCTTCCTTGGGGCTAATTATTTCACACTCAATTAGAACTTCCCAAGGCAAACTGTTTGCAAACGTTCGGAGGGGGTTTTCTTACTTACGGTGTTACAGTGGCAGGTTGTTTGAAGGTAATTTGCGGGGAAGTACGAAGTCCAGCGTTGCCAGACTTTGCTGAGGAAGAAACTGTAATTTTATCACCGAAGAAAGGGTTATAGTTTCGTTTCAAAATCAATTTAATTGCGAAGTTTAAACAAATTTTAGTTTAAATAAAAATTTAACAAAAATGTGTGCCTCATTTGCAGGTTTGCTAGTATTGTTTGTCCATTTTGCTGAAAACTGTAAATTAATTTCGATATGTTAACCCGGATGGACTTCGCTTCATTCTTCTTCAATGTGTGATCACTTTTAATCACATTTATTTTATAGGTACGGTTGTTTGAACGAATTTAGTACTTTTTTGAATATGATTTAATCATTTAGATTTGAAATTTGACTGAAATTAATTAATGACGCTTACTCTCGACATTCGCTATTGATATTTTATCATTCCCCGTTCATCTCACATTTTCTTCGTGTGGTTTTTCGGTTCGGTACGTGATTCAGTGGTTCGTTCTTTTTAACACTTGCCTTTCTGACTTCTTTAGATCGTCTTTTTGTCTTTTTATAGCGATATGTTGTTGCTTTTTATTGTCTTTTATTGTGGTTTTGGTTGCTGACCCCATGTCTTTTTGTCCTCATTTGATTTGGCATTTCTTGTCGCTGTTTTACTGTCATTTCATTGTCTCTTCGTCGCCTTTTCTGCAACAATTTTTATTTTTTTTGTTGTTTTTTACTATCCATACTCACAAATTTTTTGTCACTTCGTCAGCGTCTTGATGTCGTATTTCCATCGTTTTTTGTCTTTCATTTTCACCTACTTGCGACCACCTTTTCATCATCTTGCTATCATTTTTTCGGTGTTTTTCTACCATTGCTTCATCGTCCTTTTGTCGTACATTTGCAATCTTTTCACCTTTCTTATGTTGTTGTTTTGTTTGATTTATTATAGAGTTGTTTAACCGACGGGTCATTTACCACTCGTACCGTTTTTATGTCGTTTTTCTTTGTTTTTGTTGTTTTTTGTCGCGTTTTCGTCATATTTTTGTTTTCAGTGTCTGTTCGCCATCTTTACATCACATTTTCGCCGTTCGTCGTTGTCGTCATTCGTTGACTTCCGTTTTTGCACTTTTCGTCGCTTTTTTCAATGACTTTTTATAACGGTTTTGTCATCTCTTTTGTTATGTTTTGGCCGATTATTCTCGATTTTTAAGGTCATCTTATCATCATGTTTTATGGTTGTTTTGCCGTTGTTTGCGTCTCTTTCCATCACCTTTCTGGCACCTTTTCTCGTTGTCAAGAACTGCCACAACGACGAGCTGTAACCCGAATCAACTCAATGATGCCATATCGCACTATAAAATAAAAACAATTCGCTGTGCGCATCATTTAGTAACGTTATTTTGAAGGCCAATAGGCTTTTTGCCATTTCAGTGGCTTTTTATGTAACTACTTTTCGTCGTTTTCGACACTCAAGTTGATTAGACTATTTGTTGCGTTCTTCATTTTATTTTTCGTCGTTGTTTTGACACCTGTTCGTCAAATTTTTGTTGTCTTTTCTTCCCATTCGTCATTTGTTTGTCATCTGTTTGTAGCTTGTCATTTGTTGTTCTTTTGGATGTTGTTTTGGCATCTTTACATCATTTAATCGGTGGTAAGTCAGATCTAACCAAGTGACAAAACTCTGATTTCGAGAAAAACGCGTTCAAAGTTTGCTGCTCTGAATGCTTTATAGCTATCAATCGTTCGAAATCATCTCATAAATCTGGCTATTTGTAACATTTTTGTAATTTGATTAGAACAAAATGTAGCTTACAAAATTCTTGATCGTTGGCTGTCATTAACTCATTTTTTTAAATTTTGCTACTTGGGCCGGTCTGATTTAACCCCGACCATTTATTTGTCTTTTTTTCGGCGATTTTATGTCATATTTTATCGTCCTTTATGACGATTTTGGATGATCGATTCATTCGCATTTTTTCGGCGGTTAGTTTATCAAGTTTTTGTCATCTTCTGTCTTTTTCCAATGTGCTTTTCGTCTATTTGTCATTACGTTTTCGTTGTCTTTTTGCTGTCTTTTTGCCGTTTTTTAGTCTATTTACTGTCTTTTTGCCATTCTTTCGTCGGTTTTTTGTTCTCTCTTTATTGTCTTTTCATCGTTTTCATCGTCGTTTTGTCATTTTTAGTTTTGTATTTGTTCGTCTTTGTTTCGTTGTTGTTTTCTTTTGTTTGGTCATCTTTTTCGTTGTTGTTTTTTTTTCGTCATTCTTATGTCGTTTTCCTGCTATCTGTTTATTGTTTTTTCGACTCGTTTCGTCGTCTTTTTGTCATCTATCTGTCGTATTTTCGCCGTCTTTTCATAGTCTGCTCGCTATGTCTACATCACATTTTCATCGTTCATCGTTGCGTTATTTGTTGACTTCCGTTTTAGCATTTTTCGTCGCTCATTTCAACGACGTTTTACAACGATTTTTGTCCTCTTTTTTGTTGGTATTTCGACCGACCTTTTTCCATTTATTTGATCATCTTTTCATCGTGTTTTGTGGTCGTATTGCCGTTTTTGTGCTCTTTCCATCCCCATTTTGGCACCTTTTCTCGTTGTCCTGTTTAGTTGTCAAGTCAACCAAAACTGCCACAATAGACGATCTTCAAGGCTGTCGCAGTGGCCTTATAACCCTTTCTGGTTATAAAAATTTTGTTTTATTACTGTCATTTCATGGTTTGTTTGACGTCTATCTTATATTCGTGTCTTTTTTACATATCTTGTTCCTTTTTAAATTATTTTTTGTTGTGTTTGTTTTTGTTGGTTTTTCGACGGCTTTTTGTCACCTTTTTTGACGCTGTTGTGGGCTCTTTTCGACGTTTTTATCGTATTTTCATATCATTTCTGTCGTCGAACATCCGTCGTTTTTGATACTTTTAAACGTCTTTTTGTCTTGGTTTTTGTCTTCTTTTTCGTTTGGTATCGCTGTGTTGACTTCTTTTCGTCATCATATTGTTGCGTTTTCGACGCCTTTTTGTTGTTTTTTACCTTTTCTTTGTATTTGGCGTCATTTTATCGTATTTGTCATTTTTTGTCATATTTTCTGTTATTGTTTTGGCGTCTTTTCGTCATATTTTCGTCATCTTTACATCATTTCATTGTCTCTTTTCAGCGACTTCATATTGCATCGTTTTTATGGCGTTTTTTGATGATCACTATTTTTGCGTTTTTTAGCGGTTTTTCATCGTATTTTTTCGTCTGTTTTTGCTAGACGCCAGCGTCAAAAAAGGTGACAAAAAGCCGTCGAAAAACCAGCAAAAACAAACACGACAAAAAATAATTTAAAAAGCAACAAGATATGTAAAAATGACGAATATAGGATAGACGTCAAACGAATGACAACGAACGTCAACCATGAAATGACAGTAATAAAACAAAATTTTGGTTGTACGCCAGAAAGGGTTATAAGGCCACTGCGACAGCCTTGAAGATCGTCTATTGTGGCAGTTTTGGTTGATTTGACAACTAAACAGGACAACAAGAAAAAAGGTCGGTCGAAATACCAGCAAAAAAGAGGACTAAAATCGTTGTAAAACGTCGTTGAAATGAGCGACGAAAAATGCTAAAACGGAAGTCAAGAAATGACGCAACGATGAACGACGAAAGTGTGATGTAGAGATAGCGTCGGCTTTTTGCCATTTCTTTATTGTCTTTTCTTCGTATTCATTGTATTATTGCATCTTCTTTGTCGTATTTCAGATGTGTTTTTGTCATATTTTCATCATCTGTTCGTCTTTTTTCCCCTGTGTTTTTGATTTTCTGATTTTTTTTTCGACGGAATTTCCCGTTTTGGTTTTTTTTGTTGCTGTTTAGGCGTCTTTTAGTTTTTCATTTTGTTATCTTTTCATCATCTTCTGTCGCCATATCGCCATTTTTGTATTGTCCGTCAAGTTTTTTCAATTTTTTCGTCGTCTTGTTTGTAGTCAGCTGCCATTTTGGGGCCTTTTCAGCCGCTCTTATTGGCGTCTTTTTATCGTCATCTGTAGTCTTTTTCGGCACTTCAAATTACTGTTTTATCGTCTCTTTACCACCTTTTCTGTATAATCCTTTTCTTGTTTTTTGTTGTCTCTTTTTTGCATTTTGGTTGCTTCTTTTACGTTTTCTCGCCGGTTCTTAATTGATTTTTATCGTCTTTTCGTCTATTTGTGATTACTTTTTCGTCAACTTTCCGTCATCTTTTCGCATCCTTTTTTATCATTTAACCGCTATCTTTCCTTTGTCCTTATAGTTGTCTTTTCATCATCTTTCTCTATCATATTTTTTGTTGTCTTTTCGTGATCCATGATTTTTGCCATCCTTTCATCGTCACTTTTTGACGTCTGTTTTTGTCGCTTTCTCAGCGGATTTTTGCCGTTTTTGTCATCTATAGGTCGGACTCGATTATCCGACTGAAAAAAAAATTTTAAATAGGTTTTTTGGAATGTATTCACGTTGAAAACGTGTTTACCATTGAAAAAAAAATTTTTTTCACCCGGATAATCGAGTCCGACCTGTATTGCTGCTGTTTTAACGTGTATTATGACCTCCTTTTCAATGGACTTTTCGCCTATTTGTCATTACATTTTCGTTATGTTTCCATTGTCTTTTTGCTATTTTTTGTCGTCTTTTTGTCACCTATTTGCTGTATTTTGCTGTTTTATGGTCGGCCTTTTGTTGTCTTTTCTTCGTATTCATCGTATACTTGCTTCTTTGTCGTATTTTTGTCATCTGTTCGTCTCTTTTTGCGTCTGTTTTTGTGATTTTTTTCGACAGCTTTTGCCGTCAAACAAAATATGTTGCTGTTTTGACGTCTTTTCGTTATCATTTTGTCGCTTTTGGAGCGTCTTAGTAGAATACGAAACCTATTATTAAAAAAGAAGAAAACTTATTCAGTTTAATTCTACTATGTATATTGGAATTGGATAAGTTTTCTTCTTTTTTAATTTTAGGTCTTTTCTCCGTTTGTTGTCATCTTTTCATCATCTTCGTTTGTCGCCTTCGTCGTCTTTTTGGAATATTTGGTTGCCTTTTTGACTCTTTTTCAATGACTTTTTTGACAAGAATAACCACTTTGTTGCTGTATTTTTTCACCGTATTTTCGTCAACTTTTCATCGTATCTTTTCATAACTTTTCCGTCATCATTTGAGCGCTTTCCCGTCGTTATAATGCCGTCCTTCGCCGCTTCTTCGTCGTCTATTCACTTTTTTTTTCGTTGTTCTTCGATCATCATAGTGTTACTTATTGCTTTTCAGTTTTCTTTTCTTCGTATTCGTCGTGTCTCTGTCGTATTTGCCATTTTCGTCGTGTTTTTTGTTCCTATTTAGGCATCCTTCCGTAGCATTTTCGCCACTTTTTAATCGTTTTTTGTCCCTTTTCAGTGATTTGATGTCAAATTTTATCGTCTTTTATGGTGTTTTTGATTGTTAGCTTTTTTCCATTTTTTCCTGATTGGCTTTCCGCTTATTATTACCTTTTCCTTATGTTTCCGTTATTTTTTGCTGCATTTTTGTCGTTCTTTCATCGTCTTTTGTAGCCTGTTTGGTGTCTTTTTGTCGTTCCTTCGTCGGCTTTTTGTCATGTCTTGTCTTTTTCATCGTGACAAAACTTTTTTGTCGTATTTTTGTTGTGTTTTCGTCGTATTTTCGTCATCTTTGTGTCATCTTCTGTCATTTCATTGTCTTTCCATCATCTTTTTGCAATTTTTTCGTCGTTTTGATTGTCGTCAGTTGTTTGTTTGCTGCCTCTGTGTTGTTCTTACGTTATATATTCGTCCCCTCTTCGTTGTCTTTTTTAGCATATTTTGACGCTTTTTAAACGACTATTTTTCCTTTTTTTTGTTCTTGGTGCTGTATTTTTTCATACT
Source organism: Sabethes cyaneus (assembly GCF_943734655.1). Taxonomy (NCBI): domain Eukaryota; kingdom Metazoa; phylum Arthropoda; class Insecta; order Diptera; family Culicidae; genus Sabethes; species Sabethes cyaneus. The sequence continues at coordinate 19,189,117 of NC_071354.1, read as the reverse complement.
CTTTTCGTCAACTTTTCATCGTATTTTTGCCATCTTTTCATAACTTTTTCGTCGTCTGTTCGTCGTTTTTGACTCTTTTAAACGTCTTTTTGTCGTGTTTCTTGTTTTATTTATCGCTGTTTTGACATCTTTTCGTCATTTTATTGTTGTCTGTTCGACGGCTTTTTGCCATCTTTTTGTTGTCTTCGTATTCGTTGTATTTTTGTCGCCCCTCTATCGTATGTGTGATTTCATGCCGTGTTTTTTTCGTGTTCTGTTTGATGTTGTTTTGGCATCTTTTCATGGTATTTTCGCCGTCGATATATTCTTTATCTCTTTTCTACGATTTGGTGTTATATTTTATCGTCTGGAATGGCGTTTTTTCGGCAGTTTTACATCGTATTTTTGTCGTCTTTATCTTTATTCAATGAGCTTTTCGCCTATTTGTCCTTAATTTTTCGTCATGTTTCCGTTGTCTTTTTGCCTTTCGCCTATTTGCTGTTCTTTTGTCGTTCTTTCGTCAGCTTTTTGTCATCTCTTTGTTGTCTTGTCTTCGTATTCGTCGTCTTATTGTTCTTTGATGTATTTTTGTTGTGTTTTCGTCATTTGTTTATCTTTCCTTGTGTCAGTTTTTTTTGTGTGTGGTTTTTTGATGGCTTTTGTCGTTTTTACCATTTTTTGCTGCTGTTTTGAAATGTTTTCGACATAATTTTGCCGTCTTTTCTTCGTTTTTTGTCATCTTTTCCTCACCTTCTGTCGTTTAATTGTCCTCTCGTTACTTTTTTGTAATTTTCTCGTCGTCTTGTTTGTTGTTAGTTGTCTTTTTATTGCTTCTGTTAATCTTCCATCGTATATTTGCGCATATTTGTATATTTCGTCGTCTTTTCAGCATTTTTTGACGCTTTCTAAACGGCTTGTTTTTCATGTTTGCTGTATCGTATCGTAAATTCTCCATCGTTTTATAACTATTTCATCAACATGTCATCGCTTTTCCGTCGTTATTGTGTCGTCTTTCGCCGACTCTTGTTCTTTGGTCTTAATGTTGTTCTCTTATCGTTGTCATTTTTCAATTGTCTTTTCTTCGTACTCGTCGTCTTTTTGTCACCTAACCGTCGTATGTTTGTTATCTCTTCGTGGTCTTTTTGCCATGCTTTTGATGTTATTAGGTCGGCTCTTCGTTGTCTTTTCTTCGTACTTTAGTCATCTTTTGATCGCCTTTTTGTTGTGTTTGCTGAAGACAACCATATTCAGCAATTTTTAGACCAAATCCGTGTTTTTGTCTTGAGGCTTTAATAAGGTCAGGGGCGCTAAAAGACAGTAATGAAACAAATGTGTGGATAGTATCTAAACAGAATGGGACAAGGCGTAAAGTGGAAAGTGTGGAAAATTGGGTAAGGCAGAGTCATTGAAGTAACACTTAAGGAGTTGTGTACCGTGTGGCAGACAACGGATAAATCCGTGGATCTAGCAACACTGCTACGCCCCGATTTTCCCCCCACCCCGAACAGGTAAGTCCACAACAAATATGTACTATTATTATTTTTCTGTTCTTTTGTGTTTATATAAATGAAACCATTCAGATTTTCTGTACAACCTATTACTTACCGGCACATGGCAGCTTCGGCAGCTTTAGACCTGTAAAAGATTTCCATCCTGAAAGAGTGAAAGGCCAAAATGTAGCAACCAAAGTTCGACAAACCAAAGCAGACACCACAAACCACAGGAACCCCACAAGCGGACACAAACTTTCAGTTCACTAGCTGCTTACCTACCAACAACAGTCGAATGGTAAAATAACTAAAAAGAGCTTCATTAATTTGTTGAGCTTGTTGTCGAGCAACAAAGTCGGAAGCTATTTAGCACCCTTTCCAGGGACGGAAAAGTTCATTTCGACCAATTAGAACTAAGTAAGGTTGGCATTCGACAGTTCGGTTGGTTGCGGCTGGTGTATTCAAATTCCAACTTCATCTTACCGCTTCACATACACACACAGTCAGCCAGTAATTATTTTCCACAGCCATTAAGAAGATTGCAACAACATTCACTTTTGAGGCCCTGATTTTATTGCTTCTCAATTCCGCTGGCTGGGAACGATTCAGAGTCACTGGCACAGTGCTCGTAGAATTCTCGCCATTCCGGGGCAATAAAATTATTCCAATCGGAATACTTTATGGCGGGTCATTCCATTTTATTGTTATAGTACGCTACACTATAACGGAAGACAGGAAATGGTCCATCATTCCATAATTCTGGTACGGGTTTTTGGCTCTAGAGGTAAAGTGGAACAAGGAAGCAAGGCTGTGATCATAAAATCTGCTAATCCAAAGCGAAAGCATCCATGTAATAATCAGTGTGAATATTGACCAGTTGTGTCCTTCGTTTATTCTCTCGTAAAATGCGCTTGCTAAAGTTAGTTTGTACAATTATGCTGCGAGATGGGTACAACTATAAATATACGGATGTGTCTGCTTAAATAGCACTAGGTTTTTTTTCTTCTTTTGGTTTTTCTCATACACGACTATCATCGTTATCGACTCGACTCTACATTGAGTTATAAACCCAGTTTTCATCTTTTCCATAATTCATATAACAAACGGAAAAACAATATCACCACTATTCATGCACAAGAATATAAACTGCTTTTGATTGCTTTCCAATAGGGTTATAGTTTACATAGATATCTCTCTCTTTCTTTCTTTCTCTCTAGATATATATGAATGTTGGCAAAGTTTGCTCATTGTCAGTGCACTTTCATTGCGGTTTCGGAGTTGGTTTCTTCCATCCCTAGGGGGAACCTCTCGATAACAACATCAACAGTGTCAGAAGTAGGTAGCTCGCTGGTTTCAGTTGGGAAAAAAAAGAACAATTGATAAATAGCTAGAGATACCTAGGTATATATAAATTTCAACAAGTTTTCTCTTTTTAATTTTTGGTTTCGTGGAAGTTTGACTTTGTCTCTCTCCGCATCCTTTGCTTTGTATGAAGTTGCAAAGTTGCAACGAACTGGTGCGCGCGCAAATTGAAAACAATTTTTTAATAGTGGAAAAGAAAAACAAATATTCTAGAAAACCCCTTTCGATAGCGGTTGTGCAAGCAGTGCAGGGAAGCGAAGATTTATAGCTGGAATTTTACCTAGAAATTGAATTAAACTTTTCGTATCTGATTTTAAACTGATCTATAATGCGACGTTAATTACAATAAATGATCTCCAAATCACTGAGAATTGATATTTTCTTTCTAAATCACGAAAAACAATATTAAAAAGTGATAACATGGATTTGATTCGTAGTGTTGCTAACATTTAAAAAATGAAAGATATGAACTTGTAAAATCTAAAACAAAAAGAATCGAAGTTATTCTTGCTAATCAGGTACGCCACCAAGCAAACAAAATCGGAAGTTTGATTTTAAACAGATCGAAGCAAACATTGCGTGATGGGCAAAAATATGATTTTTCGCAGTTTAAAAGTTCCCCGTTGGTTTCGAGACAAATAAGTGATATAAGTGATATCTTGATCACATTCCACTTTACATTAAACGGAATGTTTTACCAAGCAGAAATGTTCCACGTGGACTTAAAAAGCTTATCAATAAAGTCTGCCAAATCTGGAAGTCTATTGTATTTTGTATATGTATTTTAACTTCCTTTTTCACCACTTTGTTCTTCCGTATCAGAAATCTCTCGTTCTGAATGTTATTCTACCACAAGAAAAGAAAAAATATCTAGAACAGAAACTGTGTCTACTCTATTTGTATCAGATTTCATCAGATCAGATTGTATCAGATTTCGATTTCCAGGACGGTCCAATTGTGGAGCGCTTCCACAGAATACGGAACGCTAAAGATATCAATAATTACGCCTGAGTCAAGCGCCCGCCCAGTTAGCTTCGGAGTACGATGCTGGCCTAACAAACCAGTCGTCGTAGGTTCGAATCTCGGCTGGGACGTGCTGCTATAGAGTCAGTAGGTTTGTTGCACTAGCCCCGTAATTGTCCTGTACTCTAATGGCTGCGAAGTCTATCGATAATGAAGGGTCAAGATCTCAACAGGACGCTTATAGCCATGGCTTTGCTATTTTGCCTGAGTTTTTTTAGTTTTTTCGAAATTTTAAATTGGAGAGTTCTATACCACCCACCATATTCACCAGATATCGCTCCAAATGATTAGCATCTGTTCCGGCGGTGTGATATCTTCATGATAATTGGCAAAAACTGGCGAAAGCGATGTCCAGGATACGTACCATGTAAATCAAAGCCGCATAAATTTCGAAAGTCACGTTAAAAAACAACGTAAATTCCAATTCCATCTATTATGTTTTTGAATGCCCCAAGTACCGATAAAAGAGAATTTTTTGGCTTAATCAGCCAACGAAATAATCATGAATAGAACTCTATTCACCTTAATTTTTAAGTAATTAACTGAACTTTCAAGTTCGTATTTGATGATTAAATTTCGAAGGGAATACAAAGCCACTTCTAACAGAACTAGAAAGTTTGAAAAAAGTTCACTTAAGTCGCTATATAGAACACTGTTCAGCTCAAAAAGAAACTCCAATAATCCTAAAAATAAAATAGATTGTAGGAATTTTCCCACTTCCTCCTGTTTTGTAGATTCATGACATTTCCCATTTAAACTAAGGCATTTAATTTCGGTTAATAATAGTCATAACCAATATAAATTGGTTTATTTAATTAAAATTTATCAGAAGAATAATCGACTTTTTTTATAAATATTAATTTATTGTAACTTACCACACACCACCAACCACCGAGTTCTCCCTTTCGGTGACTTAGATGCATACCACTGCTCCGTTGCTAGAATATGCGATTTGCATTGATTTTACTCGATGTCCTAATTTCTCATTTACCACAGCCCCGAAACGAACTTACACTCAAGAACAACTCATCGGAAAAATCCATGTCACTTGCGTCAGAGCGGCATCAGGATAGGCTTGCAACGCGGAACGTTCGGGTTCAAATCCAACAGCGGTAGGTGTTCGGTAGTTTTTTTATGTGGTCTATCTTAATCGCATGAACCGACTTTACAGAAATTAGAAGGAGGAGATGGAGGTAGAAAATAGAAAAGTATAAAAATAGAACTTAAAGTGCTATTTTAAAATTTTTGACAAACTTGCTTAGCGCTCTATGCAGCGAACTCAAGGCAGCTTTGAGGTTCGGCTAATTACAGGCAAAGCTGCTCAGCAAGCTATAGATCCATAGACATAAAGCTTGTTAACCTTCCTCAGGCACCATCATCCGAACTCTTAGTTACCTTCAGATTGCATGTAGAATTTTCAAGCTGCATGTTGAACTTTCAAGTTGCTACAGATGCTAGCGGTACTTTATTAAGAATGAAGTTCAGTTTACAAATGTAGTGTCTGGTTGTGCAGCAAGAAAGTTCTGCGGAACTAAATTTGAACCAAATAAGAACTTCCAAGTCCGTTTCTTAAGGGAAATTCGAACTTTGGTTGCTTGGGGCGAAGCAGCCTCTTCCACTAGCAGCCGGGGGTTTGACGGAATTCTTGTTGCAGTGCTGCAAAACGCAATATTACAGTTTCTGAAATCTCGAATTGATAGTATTTTTAACCTCTCAACAAAGACAAAAAAATCGTGTAAGTGGGAAATCATCATTTATGTTCCCTTTGTTCAAGTAAGGTAACAAGCACAATGTGGAGCAATACCAAGGAAACACTTCATAGTGTGCTTTCTCTTATAACGGATTTTATTCTAGTCGATCGGCTTCAACTAACTTATGGGAGTTTGTCTCACTTGATCTGCGTACCATGGAACAGAGTAACCAGATCGCCCTACTAACAAAGTTGTTATAAAACTGTTGTGGCAACTGATTTAAAACCAATTTTAGTCGTAAATAAGTTCCCTCAACTAGAAGCGCCATAAGTGTGCTACTTGGGCGACACCATTTAGAATGATCTGAAAGCAGCATTCGATCGGTTCGATCATGATATTTTACTAGCCAAACTGGACAAGTTGTCGACGAGTGTCAGCTAGTCTACTTTCCTGGCCTAGCTCATATCTACGCCATCATAAATAGCCGTTAAATTGGACCCAGTCCAATCAAGATGGTTCCGGAATGTTTCTGGAGTTTCACAAGGCAGCATTTTGGGACCTTTGCTATTCTCGCTATTCGTGAACGACGTCATTCAACTGCTGCCTCTAGGAATAAGGCTGTGCTACGCCCCTGATGTAAAAATTTATCTGACATCTGAACCCATAACAGATTGTTTGCGGCTACAGAAATTGATCGATTTCTTTGCAGAATGGTGTAACTTTAATCGTATGCTAATCAGTACTCAGAAATGCACTGTTGCTTTACCCGTAAAAACAGCTTCTAGCGTTTGATGACTGTAATAACGGTTCGTCACTACAGCAGAGTAATAATGTAACAGATCTTGGCGTTGTACTGGATAGCCAAATGTTGTTATACCTTTATCAAATATTTTATACAGGTTCACCTGGATAATCGAGTCCGACCTGTATTACCAATATAGTTCACTTCGCAAAATCCCATACATAACCGAAAAGACGTAAAAGTAACACCCTCTTGCGGACAAAAAAGTGACAGTTGACTAGCTGGGTACTACAAACTACATTCTTCGAATTCGACAGAGAATTCTGTGATACAGATATTCTACGTACTTCACATTTCTCTTTAGTGCGGTCCATCCTTGAGTGTAGCTGTGTTGTTTGGGATCCTCATTATCTATATTGGAAGCTTCGTGTTACACGGATACAAAAATACTTCCTACGTAAAATTTGCGACATATGCGATATACCCAGGAGAAATCCTGATGCTCTATCGCCTTATGAAGAACTTTGTCTGCCAGCTGGGATTGCTCCCCTTGAACAGCGACGGACGGCTATCATCGTCAAGACTGCTCATAGAATTCTGTTAGGTGCACTTGAACCAAACGAACAGAACAAAACAACAGTGGCTCTAGATTGCTATCTAAGAAGGAGACTCTGACAACATTTCATGGTCATTACTGTCAAAGAGAGCATCATCGTGCACGCGCCACTGTATTAGTGGAATGATTCATGTAACGACGAATGTAGGAGGGTGATGATGATGCGTGGGTGGCAAAGGTGCGCAGTATCACTCGTCAGAACGTGGAATGACACAAACAGAAGAAGATGCAGCGAACCCAAATCTTCTGGGAGAAAAGCGCTGCCCGGTAGAGCAGGAGTATGCGGAGTTGAAGCTGCTGCATCGTTCGCAGAAAGCGCAAAATTTTACTAGAAACTGAATGGATCCCATAAAAGTTGCGTACCGGGAGCCGAAATGCGTCGGGCTAAAAAAGGCAGTATTTTGATGGACGATAATGAGGTAACCGAAGGGTGGAAATAGCACTTCGATGAAGACCTGAATGCCACACCCCTTTCTAGTTCCGCCAATGGTCATAAATTATTTTCCACCGATAATTACCAATCGCGGTTCCGTTAAAGGACGGTCCCGTACGGATCAAATATTTACAATAAGGTAGATCTGCCAAATGGGCCGTGAATACTGAGCTTCCACGTTGATTTCAAAGCTGCACATGATATAATCGACCGAAAAGAGGTATGGAAAATCACGGACGAGAGCGGCTGCCCCAGAAAGCTGATCCAACTGATTCAGTCTATGATGGATAGTACACATCACAGTGTTCGAATCATTCGAATCACAAAGTGTGATCAAGTGGTCTCTCACGCCTGCTGTTCAACAGTCGGCGGCGTATCATCAGCGGAAGTCAGGCTTACTACGGGCTTCACAAGCAATTACCCCAAGAGTGTCCTCTATAAGACACTGATTCTACGTGCATGAAACGTGGACAATGCTAGAAGAGGACCTTCCTTATTCGGAGTTTTCGAAAGAACAATCTTCGAGAGTGCAAAGGAGAACGGATTATGGAGGCGGATAATGAACCATGAACTCGCACAGCGGTCATGGTCAACACAGTATTCAAAAGGTGGCTAAAGCTTGATGGATACGGTGGACAGGACATGTTGAAGAGTGCCGGACAACTACCACCTTATCAACGATGTTGTTTTGTTTTAAATCCGGTAGGAAAAGACGACCAGGATCGCAGCAAACAAGTTGGTTAGACTAGGTGTAGTGAGATCTGGCGGAGAGTACACGTTGTCCAAGGAATAGGAGAGCAGTAGCCCACAACGGAGTAAATTGAAGAAATTTTGTTCATCAGGCTATGTCTTAGGACGGAAAACCAATTAGGGAAGGAAGGAATCTCCCGAATTTCACCCGGTGTACGAAGATTTGTGGGAACTTATCAAGCTGGCTTCGTCGAATGTCAGTCTACAACGGATCAAATATTTACACTGCGGCAGCTCCTCCAAAAGGGCCGCGAATACAGAGTTCCCGCGCACCATTTGTTCGTCGACTTCAAAGCCGCATATGATACCAGCGACCGGAAAGAGCTATGACAAATTATGGACGAGAACAGCTCCCCCAGGAAACTCATCATACTGATTAAATCTACGGTGGATGGTACACAGTGCTGTGTTCGGATTTCGGGTGTCGAGTTCATTCAAATCACAACGTGGATTCATCATGATCTCCCAGGTCTGCTGTTTAACAGCCATGAGCATTAGAGGTGGGCTCTTTTGTGTGAGCGGCTCCGAACCGTTCATTTGCTGCTGCGAACCGATTCAAAAGAGCGGCTTATGGCTCACAGTTCGTTGTTCGGCAGGTTGATAGTTCGGTAAATTACGATTTCCGAACCAAACTTCGTGTCGCCGTCGAGTGCGTTTGAGGAACCGTGGTTCTTTTTCAAGAGCCGTTCGTTTGAACGCTCTTTTTTGTGAACCGGTTCATTTGAACGGCTCGTGAGCCGTTCGCCCATCTCTAATGAGCATCGGAGGCGTATTAAATATCGTATCCGGCGTCCACAAAGTATCGCGCGATTTCCGTTTTCGACGCGGCGGGGTACCGTTCTTTGGACGCGCACACTTCTGAACGTGTCACCATGAACTTAAGAAGTATTCCATCAACGCAACTAGTTCTGAAAGCGCCAACAATGAGATGACCCTCTTGAAGCTTTGCTTGTAGAAGTTGAACAACATCAACTGAAGCTCAGCTGTGTGTTGTGTTGAAAGCGCGGTAAATTGCAATCCGCATTTTGTCGGAATTCGGGAGGCCAGTGTAAGGTGGGTGAAATCACATGCGGGAAAAATCTGCGCTAATTTGGATTAATTTGTTTCGATGGCGACAGATAACACGAATGCTTTTATTCTTGCTCACTCTTTAATCGCGCGTGAGTTCCAACTGAGGGGAATCGAGTTGTTAGTTTTCTAATAAGTTATGGACCAAACGAAAGGAGCCTTTGTTCGTTTTGCATTATGCGAAGTTCCGGATCGATAACGGATGTACACAAGGAGCTGGAAAACAAGACGAGGGTCTAAGAAATACGAGTCCATTGACAAGGAGTAGGTTTAAATAAAGAAAACGGGGTTATTTTGCCTATCATTGGATCCTCTCTATGATTGGACAGCGTCCATTAATAAATTTCCATCTAACGAATTCAGAGATTTACATCCAAATTAATAACAATTAATAAACAACTTTCTGGCTGATTTTCGGTGATCAAATCTTGTTTAATTTACTTTAATGATGATGTGTACAAAAATTTCGGTTTAAATTATGCCAAACATTTAATTTGTTGACTCGTTTTAATTCAAATTGGTTCAAAGCGATAATTTGTACCGACCAAGGAAATGTCTTGTTAGAACATAAAATTAATTTAGAAAAGACTCCTTCACTTGTTTGCTGAAATTAATCAAATGCAATGAAATTAAACTGAAGGTCTATTCAATTAATATCGAAAGACAAATCAATTAGTTAGGTCAAACACAATTATAAGGCTACTCAAATAATGTTATACAATAAATTTAAATGAACCGCAAAATTTCCACGAAAATTCCAGCCATTCCCCACATCACCGGGGGGCTTCATCATCGTCGCCAACCTACCTGCCAGCTCAGGTAACCACAACGTTTCGCATTTTCAAATTCTCCGGCATCAGCTACTACTAGGTACTATTACCACTTACAACAGCTACCGCTTCGGACTTTGGTCGGTGATTCCGGAGCTTTCGAAGGGCTCAATACGATAAAACTATGTGGCAACCGGGTGCGATCGCCCCCGCATCCGGGCGTCGCGCGCCCAAAGGAAGAAGGCAATCCGCAGCATCAGCAGCAGCAGCCGGAATCGAAAGGGTTTTTCCGGTGCCAGTGTTTCACCGCGATAAACCGGTGGCTACACTTTAATGACTTTTCGATCCGCTCGTTTTCGTTTTCGATAGCATAGCGCCAATTTGAAGAGCACGTAAGAAACAAAAGGGTTTTCGAAAACGGCAACAAAGCAACAAAAAACAAAACCGCTGCTCGATTGGTGTACGCTTTCGCGGCGGAACTTTTCACGCTTCAATTGACGCCCACGCGGGGTCGGTGTGGTGGTGGCGAAAAGGATTGAAACATTTCGGAAAGTGTTTCCTAGTTTTTTTTCTTCTCTGTTTTGCTTCCACTGATTGGGGGAAAATATCCTACATAAAATACACGAACGTACATTCATTTTGATCGTAACTGATACACTCGGCTATTCCTAGTAGCGTTTTTAGTTTACATTTGGATTGCTCTTCATTGGTTTTGGTGTGTACGTGGTTGTGTGTGTATGTGTGTAGTTGTGTGAAACTTTCTCGCTTTGGTTTTTCCGAATTATCCTTTCAATCGGTGCTTAATTTTCCGCGCGCTAGATTTGTAGCGCTGCAGTTTTTGTTTTCTAATTGAAGTTTCTTTTTTTTTGTTTGGTTCGCTCACTCACTTTATCAGCCTAACGAGTATGTGTGTTTGTTTGTTTGTTGTTTTTTCTTCTTCTATTAACTCACTTAACCTAGTTTAGGTGTGTTTTGTTTACAAGTTAGACAAATTTAAACGTTAATGATTGTACAATTTTGATTTTACATTCCATCTGAATTGTTTTTTTGCTTACAATTTGATTTTCGTCTTTGACGGCAAATCATCGTACTCGGTGTTTTTTTTTTCAAACCAGACTACGAGTCCTTTCATTCTGGTACAAAAGTTCAACATAAAGGAGACAAATGGTTTGAACAAAACTATTCTGATTTAAGTACTGTTAACCTAAGTTGTATCGACATTCCGGTAGGGCAAACTAAAATTTGCAATGTAACCCGCATTGTCCGTGTTGATCATTTAACTGCTGTTTGTTTGTAGTAGGTGATAAATGGCGCATTTTTACCTTTGTTTGAGGCAATTTGTTTGCCCGATTTGCATACTTTTTTTTTGCTTTCGCAAGCTCTAATGCTTCATATAAAAACAGTGAACGATGAGTGGGTTTGAGTTGCTACACTTAAAGTACTTCGAAGGCTCAGCCTACTTTTGAATTACGAGGAGGAGTTTGAGTAGCCGTAGTTTTGGACTGTGGCAGAGATTAAGATTAACTAAAACTGTATATTCGTTCAACTATCAATATAATAAGGAAGAATAAAAACGCACTGTTCAGAAAAAATTTGTAACTTACCAACTTTATAAATTAAACTTGTGTTCTTGTTGAGATTCGTTAAAGCATGGAGCATTTAAATACTTCAAAGCATCTTCACCATGCGTAATACTTTCAAAAGAGGAAGGTAAATAACATAATCCTTCTTAGGGCTTCCGGAGTCAAGTAATAGCCGGACCAACGGAGTATTTTCGTCAGAAGTGAAATTAATTAGTATTGCATTGACGTTTTCTCTTTCTTCTGAATAACATGGGCAGCTGTTCCTGGATAAACTTTTTACAAATTTGTTGTTTACATCCAATATTGGCCTACCCCTACTCCCCTTAGTGTGAAAAAGAAGAAGCAAAAGAACGCTATTCGGATGTAAGATACAAGGTTACAAGCTGGCAGATTGCCCGAAGAAGAGGCCAAGTGACACAAAGAATGCAAAACAAAAATCGAAGGCGCCTTTCGTTGAGAAAGTTGGTATTTGTTTTGTACGAATGTCAAGGGAAGTTTTGTCAGATGAACCCCGTGCAGTCGATTGCGCTGGTTTATTGATTTCGGCCGCCCGAATCATTTAGTTTAGTAAAAAAACTCATGCGGATGGTGTTCCCGGTAGAAATCGTCGTAGCGCGAGACGGACAGGAAAGTTTGGCGAAGCATTCGAGAAGGGTATTCAATCAAGAATGATTGCGATCAAGAATGAAGTCTTCAAGAGTTTTAAGCAATACGAGACTTTACATGGTGGCAAATTTTAAGTTCCGTACACTCCGGAGTAGAATGCGAACCATGCCATACTCTGGTCGGCAAGGCAAGGTCTATGCTGGAGGATTTGCAGATAGACAAGCATATTAAGGGATAAGAAGTTATAAGATTGGTTAGAAATGTAAGTACAGTCATCCCAGTATTATGGGCCAGTTAAGCATGATGATGCTACAAAATTATTGGTAGAAACGCAGATTTAAATAATTTACAGTTTATTTATAATCTAATTGGTTATAAATATATCATAACTTGATGTTCAGTAGGCAATCTTGTTCCAAATTCACGCACTTTTTTGCAGAACAACAAAATGTAAGCATATTCCATTCCCAGTATTATGAGCCGCTTTTAAACCTGGTCAGAATTATGGGTCAATGTTCCCAGTATTATGGGTCAGTAAAACAAAATTGGTTTTATTTCGAGAAAGCCGCGCGTGTGTGTGTGTGCGTGTGTGTATGTGTGTGTGTGTGTGTGTGTGTGTGTGTGTGTGTGTGTGTGCGTGTGTGCGTGTGTGTTTTTTTACCGTGAGGAAAAGCTCAATGCCTGGCACACTGATGATGCACTGCATCACGTGGCACGGAGTGGGACTCTAACCCACTAAAAACCTCACTGCTTCTGGCCCCAAATCCCCCTGGGACCACCGCTAGGTATTACTTCGGGATGAGGGCGTGCCTATGCACTACTCCGCTACCTGTCGAGACGTGCACCGATGCTGAGATGGCGACCAACTTAACGTCCATCTCTTCACGGCCACCCTCGCAGGATTTCTTTGCGAAAGTGTAGCTAGCATTGCGACCGCATTCACAGGAACTTTACCCGTCGAGACGTGAGCCAAATCAGGACTGCCTTCCAACAGCACCCACATGGCCTCCGTAGCGGGATTTCTCCACCTGTCGAGACGTGACCTGATAAGGAAGTGCCCTCCAACATAACGCGCACCCCGCACAGTCACCATCGCAGGATTTCTTCCATTTCCACATTGAATATTGTTCATCTAGGTACAAGGACTATTTTGGGAAAGATCCTATCCCCTACACATCGATGCGTCAGTCTAGGGTTTCACCGCGCCCAGAATCGCGTTGCTTTTGATCTGTGTGTCATATGCGGCCTAGATACGTCCATTCAATGGGCCACCTTGTCCTCTATACGCTCATCACCCCTCTTTTGAAGCTAGGCATTACCGACTTGCTGATCTGCCCTCCATTTTCGCTGTAGCTCAACCAGAATTCTTGAAATCGATCAATTGACGACGTTCCAAGTGCCCTCATCTAGACACATTTTCTCAACAATGTTGTCTACGTTTAGAGCGACATATCCTCGCGCACCGCTTCAAATCTGGGGCATAAAAAGACCACATGCTCGGGTGTTTCTTTAATCACCCAACTGTCAAAAACAGCGAATACTGTTGATCTATATGCTTGATCCATAATACTGGGAAAAGTTAATTTTGCTCCCAGTATTATGGGCCATTGTTTAATTTCGTCTATTAAAGCGGAAAATGCATTTTTCTAGGTGGTTTCACCGTAGTTCAATAAATACATACCTATTCCCTCGCTTTCCATCCATTTTACGCTCAGACATACAAATTTACGCCGCTATTCAGCTTATAATTCACGACCGACTTTTTATTATTACCACAAAAATAACATCAAATCGACAGTCGATTGGAGCCAAGTAACAACTATCGAAAAATTCAGAAAATTAACGCATTGGAACTAAGTGTATTGCTGTCAAGCATGCAGTAGAATGTTGCTACTATCTATTGCACTCATATTCGATTGTTAAATATTAATTTGTTACGTATAAAACTAACGTAAAGTGTACACTGGCCCATAATACTGGGTGGCCCATAATACTGGGGTGACTGTATTCGTAGCACTTGTTGAGCTTTTGAGCACCAGATAGTGGTTTCGCAGTGAGTGTGTCTTATACCTTGAGTATAGCCCCAAAGCGGGTTTCTTTGAATTTAATGTAACGTAGCATAGTATTTAACCATCCGCATACAGTTTTACCCCTGATAGTATTCCTTTATCTGTCAGCCCATGGATATCAATACTGAACTGCTGACAGTATGTGTCTTTCTCAGTTTTCGACGCTTCACACAATGCAAAATCAGTTATTCCCTAATATTTTAGTATGTTGTCTATCATACGCGATCAATCAAAGTGAGCTGAGATCTATTTAAATGCTTTTCATCATTAAAGAAGTCACTTAAACCAGCCAAATTTCCTACGTTTTTTCGTGCGACGAAGAAGACAATGTCGACTAATCGTTTTAATTTCCGTCATTCATAAATGAAAATAACTCACGCAAGGCATTGTCGTTATTCTACAGCGAGGAAAACTTGCCTGACCTGCAGAAATTTTGCAGAATAACATTTGTCATGCCGTTTTACACAAATACATGCGCGTTAGCTTCGTAAACATTGTTGTGATTTTTAGTTCGGACGATGAAAAATTTTGATGGACGGGTTTTAAAATGGTACGACGAATTTAAGAAAAAAGTCAATTGCGTAATTTTAATAATATGCTTTAATAACCGCTTTTCAAAGTTCAAAGTTCACGGATCGGAAGGTAAGTGTGTTTTAGTCAAATCAGCACAAGAACTTTTGGAGTATTCATTAAATCCATTCAACAAATGATGAAAATTAGAATGGCTTTACTTACTACGATGGGAATTAGAAATAAACCCCACCTGCTAAAGACCATCAAAGTAGCCGGTGAGGACCGCTTAATAGCAGAGCTTTATAAACAAGGCCGAGAAATGCTAACAACTGATTTATAGTAGGTTATTTCCAAGATTGGAGAAGAGAAGAAGCTACCGGAAGAATGGATGGAGGGTTAGCAAGGGTGATCAGCTCGACGGCTGCAACTATCGCAGGATAACGCTGATAAACGTCACCTACAGCCTACAGGTCGTATTATACCGGCTGTTACCGATAGGACAACGTTTCATAGAGAATTTCGCAGGCAACAGCAGACCAAATTTATACCATACGATAGATCTTGCAGAAACGTCGAGAATACAACGTGCCTATGCATCGTATCTTTATTGACTTCAAAGCTGCAGACGATACAGTTGAACGAACATGGATTTCCGGAAAATCTGACACGACTGATCAGAGTAACATTGGATCGAGTGATGCGTTTCTCAGGGACACTCTCAAATCCTTTCGAGACACGACGAGCGTTGAAACAAACTAAGGGCTTATCCTGCATGCTGTTCAACATCACTCTTAAGGGCGTGATCCGATGAGCGGGCTTCGAAACGAGAGACACAATTTTCACCAAGGGAAGCCAACTCCTAAGCTTTGCAGATGACTTTGATATTATAGCCAGGAACTTTGCGACAACAGAGGCATACTACGCTAAACTGAAAGCGCAGTCTAGGAGATTGGACTAAAAATAAATGCGTTCGAAGACCAAATACATGAAAGGAAGAGAGTCAAAGGAGACAAACGACAAACTACAAGTGTATAAAAGATGTTCAATAAATAGCAATCAGTATTCAGTGCACTAGCAGCCACCGTCGCTGGCCGTTGGGATGGTTGCCGTCAGACAATCTAGCGTTTTATTTTACTGTGAAGAATCCAGTCCCGTTGGTAACCGGCATACTCTAACGACGATCACGAACAGACCGATATCTTTTTATGGACTTGAAGCTGTGAAGCTGCTTACGAAAGACGTAAGCGTCCTTTCCGTGTTCGAGCGGACATATGTGGACAATATTTGGCGGAGTACAAACTGAAAGCGGAGAGTGGCGTAACGTATGAATCACGAGTAACAGTCGGTGACAGTCGGTGGGCTACGGTTCGGACACACCGTAAGGATGCCGGACAAAAGTGTGACGAAAATGGTTCTCTTCAACAACCGCATCGGCATCAGGAACAGAAGGGCTCGTCGAGTCAGATAGTTTGACCAGGTCGAAAGTGATTTGCTGACGAATGCCTGGGAAACTGGCGGCGTTTGGCCTAAGATCGAGTTGAATAAAGCCGACTGCTTAAAACTTGCTCTATGGTGTTGATGACGATGACGACGATGATGATGGAGAACATCTTTCATGAGTGAAGCAGGCGCCAACGCACATTCTGGAGCATGACTGTGGGCATCAACGAAGCCAGCAACCAAACAGCGCCAATTTTCGTTGGGTAATTTGTTAATTTGCTGAGTAGTAGCTGTACTATATCAATTGAACAACTCACTGGTGATGGGGGCGAGATGTTGAAGAACTGGGGTCCATGAACCAGTAGCCGGTAACCGTATCGTCAGAAGTGGCAGCTATCGAAGAAATCTAAGAAACCGATACTCTATGAGCCGTGAGAAGAATAGCGTTGCTTACCCCATCCGGTGGGAAATAGACAGCGCACTTGTATAAAGAGCTATAGGATAATTTTAAAGTCACCTAAACTTGCTCGATAGGTAGCCTATCGTTGTATTTTAAAACAGAGGCTCGAGTTGACGTTGAACTGCTTGCTATTAAAACGCTGCCGTCTGACAGTTATGCAAACTTTGGTCGCAACGAGAAGTTTCGTAGTTCGAAGATTTGTATGGAGGATATTCGTTCGTCATGCTAGGGTTCGGGCAAAATAATAATTAACGTTAGGACCATCAACAAATGCTGGCTGCAAGTGGTGAACGCTAGTTTTCATTCCACCTACTTTATGGCAATATACGTGGATGTCGCGTATACTGTTCAGTAGCCAGTTGGAGCAAATTAGAAACGATTACATCATTATGGTAGATTTCGACTGGCTTTATCCGTAATCCTTGCACATTTTGGTAGTACAAACGCAGGGGATGATTGTCAGCCCGAAAGTTCAACTCTGAAGCTAAGGTACATGGCGCTAGGATCGGAGGTTCGACGATGAGAGATGTCACTACAGAAACTGTTGCTACGGACGGAAAGAACTTTAGAAAGCGAAGATGAGCTCTCAAGTAGGAGTATTCTTGAGAAAGCAAGTTGGGTACCCTTGCCAATGGTACCAAGTACAGGAAAAGTACAGCTCTGATGGCAGAAACAGATTATCTGATTGACGGGACAGCGCCGCTCGACTATGGTGGACGGATTACACTTTTTGATGTACATTCCCCTCAATATAAAGTGCTCCGATAATCTTTCGCCGTCTATCGCCGTTAGCAAGTAGATTTGTGGGAAGTTATCAAGCCGGTTTTGTGGACGGGTAATCGACAACGGCCCAAATCTTTGTGCTGCGACAGTTCGTCCAAAAGTGTCGCGAATACGAAGTTCCTACGGACCAGCTATTCATAGATTTCAAGGCCGCGTACGATACTATCGACCGTGAAGAGCTATAGAGAATCGTGGACGAAAATGCCTTTCCCGGGAAGCTAACAAGACTGATTAAGGCCACTGTGGATGGTGTACAGTGCTGTTTGAGGATTTCGGGCGCGTTATCAAGTCGTTTTATTTGAAACACGCAGGGTACTTCAACAGTCTAGGCTAAAAATAAATGCGTCGAAGACCAAATACATGAAAGGAAGAGGCTCAATGGAAGCAAACGCGCATCTGCCACGGACGGTAACCGTTGACGGCGACGAACTAGAAGTGGTAGAGGAGTTCGTGACAACAACACTAGTAAGGAGATCCAGTGGCGCAGCCAAGCGGGAAATTGGGCCTACTTTGCACTTCGTAAAACGCTACGATCAGGAAGCATACGCCGCCGCACGAAGCTAACAATGTACAAAACTCTTATTAGACCGGTAATTCTTTATGGTCTGACGCTGTGACGCTGTTCACGGAGGACATACGCGCCCTTGCCGTGTTCGAGCGGAAAGTGCTGTGGACGATATTTGGCGGAGTACAAACTGAAAGCGGAGAGTGGCGGAGGCGTACGAATCACGAGCTACAGGCACTGTTTGGGGAGACTCCATCGTACATCTAGCGAGTTAGCAGGCTACGGTGGGCCGGACACGTCGTAAGGATGCCGGACGACAGTGTGACGAAAATAGTCCCCTTCAACAACCCCACCGGCACCAGAAACAGGGGGCCCAACGTGTACGATGGTTCGACCAGGTCGAAAGCGATTTGCGACTTCTGAGACGACTAGGAAATTGGCGACGAGTGGCCCAAGACCGAGTTGAATGGAGACGAGTGCTTGAAACAGCACGAACCACCCCGGCTCTATGCTGAAGAAGAAGAAGCAGAAGGGTACTTCGACAAGACGATGGTATTTCCTGTTTCTTGTTCAACATCGCGCTTGAAGGTGTTTTGACACGTGCGGGTTTTAACATGCGGGTAACGATTTTCATTAAATCTAGCCAATTCATCTGTTTCGCTGACGACGTGGACATTTTCGGAAGGACGTTTAAGGCGGTTGCTGAGCAGTATAAAATGAAACTACGTTTAAAACCAAGTATCAATGAGTTCGAAGTGGTGGACAATTTCGTATACCTTGGGTCGTTGATGGCCTCGGATAGCAACTGCAGCAGAGAAATGCGCAGACGTATGCTTTATTCTTGCCGGAAGTCGTGCTTACCACGGACTCCACAAGACCCTAAGGTGTGGCAAACTTCACCCCCATACCAAATGTACCATGTACAAATGTACGCTAATGAAACCGGTAGTCCTCTTTGGGCACAAAACGTGGACAATGCTCGATGGGGACTTGAAAACACAGGCTGTTTTTGAACGTCGAGTGCTTAGGCCCTTCTTTGGTGGTGCATGGGTGGACCACGAGCTGGCGCTGCTCTTCGGTGAACTCAGTATCCGGAAAGTTGCTAAAGCTGGAAGGGTACAATGGTGAGATATGTAGTGAGAATGCCGGACAACAATTCCCCAAAAATGGTGTTCACTTCAAATTTGGTTGGTACCAGACGCAGAGGTGCGTAGCGTGCTTGATGGTTAGACCAAGTAGAGCAAGACCAGGAAAGTGTGGGACAATCGAGAAATTGGAGACGAACAGCCGTCCAGGACTAAACATTGTTATACGGTTGAAATCCTAAAGGACATCGCACCACGATAAGTAAGTAAGTCCCTTGTAAGAAATAGAAACAGGAGGCAATTTATTTTTTAATTGTGTAGTGGTCGTTATCATAAAGCGCGGTATGCATCAAGATTTATAAATGGCATGCTGGGTTCTGGAAGCTCTGTTAACGCCTTTACGACCCAGCATTATGTTTGGCGCTGGAAGATCTAAGACCCTGCTTGCGACGATTCTGAATCTCTGGAAGACAGGGGATTCCTTGCTGGGGTTACTCCTATACACAAAGTTGTCGGTGTTACTCAAGATATGGATGGTTCCCAGTGTTTTTTTTTCACTGGTGCTTTTAATTTCTATGAAGAGTAAATCGTCGGTGAGTGTACCCGTATCTAGCGCAATATTACGACACTTTTTATCAACTTCGACTTGGAACGAAATGAAGCTCAAAGCGTTCTGGTTGGTGGCATCGGTGCCTCACGTACTTGTAGGTATAAAATAGACCCAATAACGGCAATTAGTTTTTTATCCAGCAACTCCTATCCCTACCTCCTCATCATGGTACAAGACGAAATACGAGCAACTTTAGCGGAGATCAAGTAACCAACCCAGATGGAAACTAAGATTGAATATCTATCATGGAAGGAAGCACTCGTGCGAATGCTGAGTGTAGCAACGAGGGATAATAGCCTTGTCAGCCTTGACCGTTTGGTCCCATGTCAGAGAACGGCAGTTGATTCAATCAAGTACGTGGTTGTACTCCACGTTAAGAGTGGCTCTTGATAGAATTTAATCTGGAGCGGTCGGCAAAATAAGAAATGTGTTGTCTCGGCATTACAGCTAGAAAGGTAACGACTAGATAGCATAGCCCTAGTTAGGCAACCTACCTATGAACAATCAGGCAAATTCGACTCGGAACACTCGGACAAAGCCGACGAAATAAGAACATCCCAAGTAACAATTTGGATTATATTAAACTCTTGTGATGGCATTTAAGATCAAAATAGGTCTTGAATGCCGTAATAAGAGTACAATAAAACTCACATTGTTGTTTGGGATGCTTGATACCCGGAACTACAGATCGCTGAATATTTTGGCTGGCGAAAGGGTGCTGCTGGAACACCTAGAACCTCAAAAATTCGGCAGGAGATCTGCCGGAAAGGTGAGAATGTGTGGAGGATTGCAGAAATTATCGCGGCATTACACTGATCAACGCCGCCCATCAGGGTGCTCTCCCAGATTTGGTTGCTCACGCATCATATTTTCGTGGATTTCAGGGCAGCATACGATACAGTCGAGCGCAAACAGCTATTGCAGATAATGCACGAGAACGGGTTTTCAGCCAGACTGACGTGGTTGGTCAAGGATACCCTGGAGCGAGTGATGTACTACGTGAGTGTTTCAGGGGTACTCTCGAGTCCTTCCGAGTTGCACAGAAGGTTGCGGCAAAGAGATTGACTGTCCTGTATATTATTTAAAATCGATATTGAAGGTATAATCCGCCGAGCGATTACGGAACGATCTCCACCAAGAGTTGCCAACTCCGAGCCTTCGCAGATGACCTCAACATCATTACTAGAAACCTTGGGATGGCGGAGGCAATCTACGCCAGATTGAAACACAGGCTAGAAGCATTGGATTACAAATCCATGCATCGAAAAATCAAATAATTGGTAAGAAGACGCTCCAAAGAAAACAACGTTTTCAACGAGATTCAAGGACGCATTCACGTTGGAAGTCGAGCCTACTTTCCCCTCCGCAAGACGCTTCGAACGGTAATCAGAGCGGTAGTTCTATGCGGACTTGAGCCTGAAACTTTGCTTACGGAAGACATACGTGCCACAGAACAGAAGTGGAAGTAGAAATCCAAACTCGTACATGCTACTTTCTACAGATACTAGCGAACCTGGCGGTAGCGAGTCACTTTTTTCCACGAAAACACACGAACGCATACGAATGCACACGAAAGCATGTGAAAGCTGCTATGCGATTGGCAGCGAGCGTTCTACTTATATTGCTGTTATTTTCTTCTATGCGAAAACCTTTTCAAAGAAAAATAAAAACAAAAAAGACTCTGTTACCAGTTTTGATCGCCGAATCGTTCGGACTTCCACTTCTGTTCTGTATACGTGCACTTGCTGTATTTGAACGAAAGGTTATGCCGACTATTTTTGGCGGAGTACAAACGGAAAGCGGCGAGTGGCGGAGCTGTATGAACCTAGAGCTACCGGCACTACTTGGGGAGATTCCCATCGAGCATCTGGCGTAAGTTGGGAGGCTACGGTGGGCGGGTCACTTCGCAAAGATGATGGAAGACTGTGAAGTAAAATCTGTTCTCTTCAAGAAACCCACTGGCACCAGGAGTAACGGGGTCCAATGTGCTAGCTAGATGATTCGACCAGGTTGAAGCCGACCCGGGCGTGTAGAGACGCTTAACAAATTTGCGACGAGTAGCCCACGATCGAGTACAGTGGAAAGGAATTCTGATACTCTAAGAGCCACCCCGGCTCTCTGCTGGCAGATGTAAAGTAAGTAAGCTTGCTTATTCCATTTGGAGTGCCCCAAGGCACTATCCGAGGATCGTTAATTTTCGTACTTTTTGTGAACATTATTGGTTACTGGATCAAATCTGCGAAATTGTTATTTCATGTGAACCAAAAAATCTTCGGAACTATTACTTTCGGTCTCAATCGCGATACTTTTGCAACGTGATATAAATTATCTGTTGCATCGGTACCTCGCAAACGGTATGGAAGTGAATGGATGGAAAAGTCTTAGTTTCGCCAATATTAGAAACGCATTAATGAACTTAAATTAGTTCTGCTCTAAAGACTGTAAACAACAATATATACCGTAAACGATGAACAAAAATACAGTTTATCATACAATTCATCTCTTCCTTACTTCCAAAATGACAGCTACTCATACCGCCTCGTCGTTTTTAATTGCTCTAATCCTAATAAGTCTATTTTCGGGGGCTCTGTCTGCTTGTTTTTAATTTTCTATATGTACAAATTTCCCTATCTATAGTACAAGGACATCACAAATCACTTACCCGCTTGACCGGAGAACCACCAGCACCATCGTCATCATCATCATCATCATCAGCATCGGTGCACCCTTACCGCCCACCGACCCGTACACCCATATGGCGCGTCCGTCGCAGGGTGTGCCGCCGGCCGCACAGGAGCCGCTTGAACGCGTGCCGAAACTCCGGACTGAAGATGGTGTAGATGATCGGATTGAGGGTGGAATTGAAGTAACCTAACCAAAGGCAGACGCTGGTTACGATCGGGCTGATATCGCAACCGGTGCACGTCGGCAGCAGGATGGCGATAATGAAGAACGGCAGCCAGCAGCACACGAAGGCCCCGGTGATGATGGCCAACGTTTTGGCCGCCTTCCGTTCCCGCTTCGAGTCCGTCGCCGCCTGGGATTTTTTCTTCATGATCGACGGTTTGACCGACGAGCAGGAAGCTCCCTGCGACGGGTAGGCCGTGGACATGTCCGCCGTCGGCAGGTCGGCCTCGATCCGGTCCCGCTCGATACCGTTGCCGAAGCTGGCCTTCTCCGGGCTGGTGTTGGCCGACGACACGTTCGTGAAGGCCGTCGTCGTTTCGCTGATCGTCGGCAGCGGGCGGCCGATGACTGCGACCACGGCGGCCGCTATGCCGCCCGAACCGCCGACCACGTTCGCCGTCGGGCCACCGATCGCGTTCGGCTGCGTTGCGTTTACCTTCCAGCGGAAACCAATCGATGTTAGTGCCATACATGAAGCTTTTGCCAAGGGTTCAGGATGGGTCTGAGCAGCCTAATGGGGCACGTATACAATATATACGCACTTAAAGTGGGATGTCACAGGAGGCTTGTTTGTTGTTTGTTTCGTTTTTTTTTTTTGCAAAGTGAGCGAAGTTTGGCGAGTGAGTTGACGGGTGAGTTGGTGGACACAAATGAGTAAGTGAGTGAGTGAGTGAATGATTTACAGTGTAGACAGGACAGTTAGTGAAATAGTTATAACAGTGTGGTGCATAGTGTGGAGTGAAATAAACTTCAGCCAATATGAGAATGAGTGTTCGGTAAATGAGATGAATTGTAAGCATTTTGCATGCTTTCACGTTTATAACACAGATGTCACTACATGCAAGAAATAACACACGAACTAAGTGGGGCGGAATAAATTCCACTATGCAGCAGTTTCCATATAAACAATATTTACAGCAGTAGAAACAAAAATGAAATTAATATCAAGTACAGCTTTTGAAAGCGAAATAATTCAATAAATTAAATTTATACAATGAATCCTAGGTTCACCGGTAAGTAAAATATTAATTCACAGCTCAAGTTTCATTACAAAGCCATAACGAGATGAGATAACGAAATTAGTTTTATATTCATTTTAAAACCATTGTTCAAAATAACTATTCAATAACAAAATATGATATCATAAATAATACTGACGGTGTAATACAGTTTTGTTTCGG
The DNA here is from genome assembly GCF_943734655.1 of Sabethes cyaneus. Classification (NCBI taxonomy): domain Eukaryota; kingdom Metazoa; phylum Arthropoda; class Insecta; order Diptera; family Culicidae; genus Sabethes; species Sabethes cyaneus. The sequence goes on along the minus strand of NC_071354.1, from coordinate 19,165,451 downwards.
CGCCCTGCTCGAGCAGAGTGGGCACGGATGCCTTGGAAACATATGTGTGACACATCGGGACACCATATTTTCACTCATTTCGAACAGCATCCAGCTCCGGTGGGTGTGCAGAGCATTGCATTACGTTACGACGATGGCGCGGCTTCCAGCAGCCGGTGAGTGGTAAAATATGATTTATGCGTGTTTTATATTCAATGATCGGGCTTTAATGGTCTCCCGAGGCTCGGCTGTACAGAACATTCACAGCACAGGAAATGAATACTTTTTTTTACGAGCAGAGCTACCGACCGGATATGGGCGGGTGGTCGGAAAAACAGCTACAGAACGACTCGTTCACATTGTTTACTGGCGCGGTGCATTTCATTTAGGTATGAAGAAGTGATGATGGATGTGTGTAAAACATTTTCACACTTCCCCCAGCCAGTAGTGTGGCGCGGGGCGTTAGCCTAGAATGTTCGAGTGCTGCGCTTGATTACTGGCCAACCAGCTGGAAATTTTCTGAATTGGTTTTAGCAATTGATTAACCAGAGGGAAAATGTGGAAATGAAATTGCACTCATTGTTTGTGTTTTTTTTGATGAGTAATCCAAGCATGGACTAATTTCACATTTTCAAGTTTTTATGACCGTGGAATGTATTGTTCAAAAATAAAAATTTAAGTGACACTTATAAAAAGCGGATCATAAAGTTATTCAAAGCAACATCTGTTGTTAAAATAAAAAAAAATTGCCCATAGCATTATTTATGGATGGATACTAACAGCCGTTTTTTGACAAGAGTAATGTCAAACCGGTTGAAATCATTTTCAAGAACGAGCAAAGCTCAATTTGATTATTCTATTTATATAACCTTCAAAGGAAAAATGTTCGAAATACACCTACAAGAGGAAAAAGCAACACGAAACAGTATTTATATTATTTGTCAGTATCGTTGACGACAGAGTGTTAAAGTTTATCTGAACAGCAAATTAATACCATAGATTTGCTGCCCATTTTCACGTACATTTACTTTACACGCACATGAACTTCGCATTCAGTACTAGTAAACAGTGACTGTGAATTGAAAAAAAGTAAAAAGTGAACCAACTTGAATAATTCATTCTCAAACTGCTGAAAGCTATAATTATGACGACAATGTTTTCCGACCATCGAATATAGCAAGGAAAATAAAAATAGGAGAAAAAAAATCACCAAAGAAACAACGAGAATCACTTAAAGAAAATTGCCCTGGGGACGCGCTTCCGCAAAAAAAAAGTTTACAGGAAGCTCTTTCTCGAGATGATAGATTCTAATATAATAAGCTCTACGGTAATGGAGAAGGAAATTGGGGAGAAAATTCGGTAAGTGAGCAAATAGAAAAAGGGAACTCCCGCCTGTTCGGTTTCCGCATTCTGTCGATGGTAAGTTTATTATTTCGGAAAGGGATTTGGGGCTCTAATTTTGTTAATTCGATGTAGGTAACTACAACTTGAGAAAATATTTCCAGCATTGTAATGGAAAATAAACCACTCACAACCTGTCTGTCGTGTCATCCAGGATGGATGGGACTCTCCGAGAACGAGATTCGGCTGGCATAAAATCTAATTGAATTCGTCCAAATTTTGCACCAAAACGTTGCACGGCTAGGTGACTTTCGTTTCAGTACATTTTCCCCCAAATTTAGCACCCATTTTGACCGTGGTGCTGTGCAGCTGCTTTTCGTTGTTTTGTCATACAAACTTCTTCCTGACCGAGCAGCCAGCCAGTCAGCGCCAGCGGAGGCTCCTCATTTAAATCTAATTTGGACCGCTGCGCTGCCGGTTGCGTAGAGCAAACGACTTTTTTCGCTTCATGCCACATTAAACCATAATTGTAGTCCATCATCACCGTAACAACCGGTACGGGTGGTGGTGGCCGCAGAATGTCCGTAACATTTTTGACATTTCGGCCATTTTTTCCTAGTACCGCCTCCTTAGGCGCGTTTTCAGCGAGCCACGGTTTGCGATGATGAAGTGATCCATTTTATTACGGCAAAAAGTAACTTCTTTCACTTGCTTGTAATTCTCAGGATTTTTTTTCAGAGCAAAACCCGAGATTCAAGCGAACGATTTTGTTCCTGTCTCGCCATTGGCTCGACCGGGCGGCAGAGGCTAACCTGTCAAACGGCAGATTATTACGTAACGAGCTTGGAATATTTTGATGCCAGGTTGAGCGGAAGGAAAATTTAATAACTTTGTTGGTTTGTTTGACAATAAAATCCACGGAAAACGTAATTGGAAAAGAACAATAAAGATTTCGTTACAATCGTTGTCATGTCCCACTGATCCGGCTGCTGCGCCATGCTACGTACCTACCATAATCGTCATCGTTTCCATAACTGCGCGCAATTTTCACCTCTAAGCATTTTATTGGTCGCTTTATAATAACTGCCTATCGACCTAAAACGGTGCGATTATTTTGGTTGCTCCCCGAGGGGTAACACCGTTTGTGTTTTGAATATTTTCATATACTCCGTGACATTTTTCACTAAACCACACCGATTGATGTACGCCATAGTAATTGCCCGAAGGGCCCTCTTTTAGGAACTTAACATTGAATAACGCAATTTTTAAGCACGTTTCTAAATCCGCAGGTAAAAATTGTTCCAATTTTGACACAACGAACATTGGAGCCCACTCCTGACATACACACACGCCTGCACGTGTAGGTTTACTTTCTTTGGACTCGACAAACGAGTGGGTATTCCCAGATCGTTGATCTTCAAAGAAGCAGCAGCAGCAGCAGCAGCAAATGGCCGTAAATAATCCTGCTCTAAGCTTATGTTCAACAATGTTACCCGCCTTTCCTGGTGTTGAGACACAAACACGCAGGTAAAGTGACAGCATAATCCATCTAACAGTGTGCACAATGGTGGTTCGGTATTATAATTGAACAAGGATAAATTTCTAGCATCTACGGATTAACTTCCAGACGGTTGGTTCGTTCAAATATGGTGTGCCACTATATAATAAAGGACGTTTCTTGCGGTGCGTCGGCTAAAAATAAAACGGATACTTTTTATTTCAATCAAAATGCCAAATGAAATGTTCATAAAGGATTTTAAAATAATTCAAAAATATACATGTTGGCCCTATTATTAAACCTAAAAGCTGTCCTTATCACTACTGAAGACGGCAAGCTAAAATTAACTAAATCAACTTATCTATAACTTAGACTATTCTTGCGAATTAGGTTATAGCTGCCACTTACAGTAACAGCACCAGCATCGTACAGCGCTGGTACCGAATACTGATCAGAAAACCTTAACGACTGAGATTATAAGTAAAGGGAACTTAACGTGAGTCTTTAAAAACTAAATATTATTAATTTAAAGGTCAATTAAAAACTTACAGCCTAAGACAAATGAATCAGTAAAATTGCATTTGTTATATATGCACCGTAGGAAAATTATATTCACCTGTTACTGGAATGTTTGTTTTATTTACCCCCGGTCGGAGAATAATAATTTTGGAAGTCCTTTCCCGTTGAAACCCACTTTTCAACAAACTCTCAAATAATAGTTTTTTATAATTTGAAGCTGTACACATAATAGTTTTTTTTATTATTCATAATAAATTTCATGTTTCGAAAATTGTAATTATTGGTTTCTACCTTTTTGCAGCCCTTTTGTTTTAAAAATTAGTAATGTAATATGAACACAAAATAATTGTGATTAGTGACGTATAAATTAGTCACAATGGTAACTCGTAAAAAATTTACATTGAATTTTGTAGTAGAAACAATGCGTCTACTACAGTTTTTATTGTGGACATTGAAATTCATGGTAAATTTATTGTAAGTGTCCCAAATTCAAAATTTATTCACATTTTTGTTTCTTGTTTTATGGAACAGAATTGGCCACAATAACAAATTTCGTCACAAATTTAATGCCTTTTTTAAATGTATTTTTTTTGCTTAAAAAATTACCATCAAAAGATGATAACACTTATGGTAAATGAAAATTTTTGTTTGCCCAAAAAATTGATTTTTTAATGTTAAGATACTAAAAAACCATCATTTTTTTGGTAGAATCTCCCAAAACCATGAAAATTATGGTAGACTTTTAGACTTTGGTTGGTAGACTACAATAAGTTTGATGGTTTGGTTACCTTTTTCGACGATAATTTTTTTTACTATATTTTGTATCCTGCTGTTACAATATTTGTTATCTTCGTGTTATTATTTTTTTCCGAGAAGACATTTTCAATTTCTTTATAGACTTATTATCGAAAGTGTTATATATAGTGAACTAAGAAATTTATTATACATCGCAAAAAGGCACATAATGCTATTAAAAATAAAACAATTTTGAAATTTTTTAATTAGTCCTCACTTTCCATCAAGTCAGGAACCTCAATCCGACATCCACAACAGTTCAATTGCTTTTATGTAATGTATTCTTAAGCTTTTTGTGCTAACATAATAACTGCTATATATCAAAATTGTTTGATTTTGACGAATCTATTTGACAATCTACGAAAACTAGGCCAAATTTAAGTGCAAATTTTAGTCCAAATTTCTGTTCAAATTCTAGCCCAAATTCCAGTCCAGATTCCAAACGAAATTCCAGTCCAATTCCAGTCCAAATCCTAATAAACTTTTCCGTTCAAGTACGAATCCAAATTGCAGTTTAAATCCAAATCAAATTTCCAATCCAAATTCTAAAGTAAATTTCAATCACAGCTTGAATTCAAATTCCTGTTTTAATTTCAGTTTGAATTCTAATCCAAATTCCAGTCCAGATTCTGTTCCAAATTCCAGTCCAAATTCCATTCCAGCTTCTAATCCAAATATCCGTCCACCCGAATAAAAATGTATAGCAAAAAAACATTAAATTTCACTGTTACAAACATTGAAAAACTTCGAAAAACCACATTGAAACAGTGAAAATCTTTGTAAAAGTTACACTGAAGTTACCATGAATATCACTGTTTTCACAGTAAATTTTAATGGAAACCGCCAATTTTACAGCGAATAAGGGGGTGATTAAGTGATGTAACACTAAATTTTTCGGCTTTTTCCCATACAAATAAAAACCAAAAACAGTAAAATTTGTGGTACATTCACTATAAGTTTTACACTGTTTTACAACGAAGTTACAATGAAATTTAAGATAAGTTCTGCAAAAAAATTGTAGGCTTTCGGATTATTAGGACAAAATAAAACCGGCTGATTAATTACGGTATTTCATGTTTTTGAAAAGGTATGATGACAATGAATTTGATAGGCTTCGAACTATTATGATTTTCGAGCCGCATTCATCGCTCATATTAGGAAAGTATTAGAGGTCAGTACACCTACTTAAACAAATTCCGCTTTTTCCCATTTACGCCTTATCTCTATCTGTTAGATCCTATCGACTCTTTATTTCATTACTGTCTTCTATCGTTCCCTCTGTCAATTGTAAACACCCTTATTCTTTTTTTCGTTCGAACATTCATTCGAAAGTTAAACCGATTCGTATTCTTGTTTTCGTTCGAATCAATTCGAACGTTCGAACGCCCCCTTCCTTTTGCTCATACGAATATGAGAATACTGCTTCCCGATTCGTTCGAAGCAAACTATTCGTACGAATGCAGGATCCGGCTGTAAACAAGAATAAAGGTGAACATCTACCGTTATAAAAACTTAATTATATGCCTGACACCTCATTCGATGTCAAGACGTACACAACGAGGTTGGTCTATTCCATAGGAACGGAGTCTATCCCCGAACACCCGCGTTAAGAATCGCGGCTAATATGTTGACAGACGAACAAATAAGTCGCAAGCGCCTGCAAAGTGTCGTCGTCCCGTCAGTAAAACGAATTAGATTAAACTTCTGGCTCGTCGGTTTCTACAGTAGACGGAGGAAGAGACACAATTTGTGTCTACAAATAACTCAACCTGTCAAGGATTGGACCTTAGATAGATTATTTCCTGCTTCGAAACAATTTGCATTGTTGCCGAATTATATGAAAAATTTTCCAAGAACGGTACAGTGAAGTTACAGCATAAAGTGTTGGAAACAGTAAAATTCATTGTAATCGTAAAGTTTTTACATTAATATGAAAAATTTTCTAAGAACGGTACAGTGAAGTTACAGCATAATGTGTTGTAAACAGTAAAATTCATAGTAACCGTAATGTTTTTACATTAATATTCGTTATGCATTTCTACCCGGGCAATTACAGTCTAAAATGTTATTCAAATTATAGTGTAAATTCCAGTCTACATATGAGGGGTCAGTCCCGTCGTAGTGATTAGCATTCACGGCTCTCACGCCGAGGACCCGGGTTCAAATCCCAACTCCGCAGAAGTCACGAATGACCCAAGCTGGTTAAAGTGACTATAATCTAACAAAAAAAGTCTACATATCAGTCCATATTGCAGTCCAAATTTCAATCCCAATCCTAGTACAAATTAGACATACCAAATCCAAATTCCAGTCTAAACTCGAATCCAAATTCAATTCCTAATTTCAGTCTTAATTCTAGTTCAAAATTCAATCTAAATTTCAGTACATAATTCAATCCGAATTCCAGTCAAAATTCCAATTCCGATTTCAGCCGAAACAGCGAAGCAAAGCAATGCGAAGGTGCTGCATGCTGTTGTCGTAACTTGACCGTCTGTTTTTTTATTCGACAGACTTCGTAACTGGATGTTAGAGTACAGGATCATTGCGGGGCAAGTGAAGCATTGAATGACTTTAACGATCTTTCCGTGATTCTAACATACATCGTCTAGACCAGCGTCGTACTTCGGGCCAAATGGGAGTTCTTCCGCCGGAATTTAAGTCCAAAATCCATAAGGGGTTCCAATACCAATTTCGGTCCAAATTCTAGTCCAAATTTCAGTCCCAATTCCAGTTCGAATTCTTGTACAGTTTTAGTCCAAATTCCAGTCCAATGGCAGCCCAAATTTCAGTCCAAATTCCAGTCCAAATTTCAGTCTAAATTTGAGTTCAAATTCCATTCCGAGTTTATATCCAATCATAAGCCCAATTTGCAGTGCAAATTTCTGTACATATTTTAGTTTGAAGTCCAATCCTAAGTCCAGCTTAAATTTCAGACTAAATTGCAGTCTGATTTCCAGTCCAGATTTTAGTTTAAAATTCAATATAAATTTTAGTGCAAATTACTCTCCAAATTTTAATCCAAATTCCAGTCCCAAGTTTACTTCACATTTCAATCCTAATTCCGGCCCAAATTCCTTCCAAATTTTAAGTCCGAATTCCAGTGCGAATTTTTGTCCAAATTTCTGTTTGAATTACTGTCTAAATTTCAGTCCAAATTCCTAAATATGAGTCTAAATTTGAGTTCAAATTACAGTCCCAATTCTTATACAATTTTTAATTCAAATTCCAGTACAATTGCAGTCAAATAACTGCAAATTTAAGTTCAAATTCCGGCCCAAATACCAGTCCGAATTTCAGACCAAATTTCAGTGTAAATATGAATTCAAATCACCAGTCCGAGTTCATATCCAATTGTTAGTCCAAATTGGATTCGAAATGCCTGTCCATATTCTAGTTTAAAATCCAATCCTAAGTCCAAATTTCAGAATAAATTCCAGTCTGATTTCCAGTCCATATTTCAGTTTAATATTCAACCCAAATTTTTGTCCATATTCCAGTCCGAATTTCTGTTCAAATTACAGTCTAAATGTTAACCCAAATTTTAGTTCAAATTCCAGACAGAATTTCTCTCCAATTTTTAGTCCAATTTCCAGTGGAAGTTTCAGTCCAAATTACAGCCCAAATTCCAATGCAAATCTGAACACAAGTACAAATTTCCGGTTACATTTTTGTCCAAAAGCTAATCCGAACTCTTGGCCAAATTTCAGTCCAAATATTAGTTCAAATTCTGTCCTAGCTTCGGCTGGAGATATACTAAAATTGGAAAGATACAGAATAGATTTGCATGGCCCCTGCGCAAGGATTAGTCCAAATTTCAGGCCGAATTTCTGTCCAAATTCTAGACCGCTTTTCAGTCCAAATTCTAGTCCAAAGTTTAGTCAAATTTTGGTTTAAATTCCAGCGCGAATTCCTGTTCAGTTTTAAGATTCAGGTCCTGTTCAGGTCCAGGTCCAGGTTCAGGTCCAGGTCCAGGTCCAGGTCCAGGTCCAGGTCCAGGTCCAGGTCCAGGTCCAGGTCCAGGTCCAGGTCCAGGTCCAGGTCCAGGTCCAGGTCCAGGTCCAGGTCCAGGTCCAGGTCCAGGTCCAGGTCCAGGTCCAGGTCCAGGTCCAGGTCCAGGTCCAGGTCCAGGTCCAGGTCCAGGTCCAGGTCCAGGTCCAGGTCCAGGTCCAGGTCCAGGTCCAGGTCCAGGTCCAGGTCCAGGTCCAGGTCCAGGTCCAGGTCCAGGTCCAGGTCCAGGTCCAGGTCCAGGTCCAGGTCCAGGTCCAGGTCCAGGTCCAGGTCCAGGTCCAGGTCCAGGTCCAGGTCCAGGTCCAGGTCCAGGTCCAGGTCCAGGTCCAGGTCCAGGTCCAGGTCCAGGTCCAGGTCCAGGTCCAGGTCCAGGTCCAGGTCCAGGTCCAGGTCCAGGTCCAGGTCCAGGTCCAGGTCCAGGTCCAGGTCCAGGTCCAGGTCCAGGTCCAGGTCCAGGTCCAGGTCCAGGTCCAGGTCCAGGTCCAGGTCCAGGTCCAGGTCCAGGTCCAGGTCCAGGTCCAGGTCCAGGTCCAGGTCCAGGTCCAGGTCCAGGTCCAGGTCCAGGTCCAGGTCCAGGTCCAGGTCCAGGTCCAGGTCCAGGTCCAGGTCCAGGTCCAGGTCCAGGTCCAGGTCCAGGTCCAGGTCCAGGTCCAGGTCCAGGTCCAGGTCCAGGTCCAGGTCCAGGTCCAGGTCCAGGTCCAGGTCCAGGTCCAGGTCCAGGTCCAGGTCCAGGTCCAGGTCCAGGTCCAGGTCCAGGTCCAGGTCCAGGTCCAGGTCCAGGTCCAGGTCCAGGTCCAGGTCCAGGTCCAGGTCCAGGTCCAGGTCCAGGTCCAGGTCCAGGTCCAGGTCCAGGTCCAGGTCCAGGTCCAGGTCCAGGTCCAGGTCCAGGTCCAGGTCCAGGTCCAGGTCCAGGTCCAGGTCCAGGTCCAGGTCCAGGTCCAGGTCCAGGTCCAGGTCCAGGTCCAGGTCCAGGTCCAGGTCCAGGTCCAGGTCCAGGTCCAGGTCCAGGTCCAGGTCCAGGTCCAGGTCCAGGTCCAGGTCCAGGTCCAGGTCCAGGTCCAGGTCCAGGTCCAGGTCCAGGTCCAGGTCCAGGTCCAGGTCCAGGTCCAGGTCCAGGTCCAGGTCCAGGTCCAGGTCCAGGTCCAGGTCCAGGTCCAGGTCCAGGTCCAGGTCCAGGTCCAGGTCCAGGTCCAGGTCCAGGTCCAGGTCCAGGTCCAGGTCCAGGTCCAGGTCCAGGTCCAGGTCCAGGTCCAGGTCCAGGTCCAGGTCCAGGTCCAGGTCCAGGTCCAGGTCCAGGTCCAGGTCCAGGTCCAGGTCCAGGTCCAGGTCCAGGTCCAGGTCCAGGTCCAGGTCCAGGTCCAGGTCCAGGTCCAGGTCCAGGTCCAGGTCCAGGTCCAGGTCCAGGTCCAGGTCCAGGTCCAGGTCCAGGTCCAGGTCCAGGTCCAGGTCCAGGTCCAGGTCCAGGTCCAGGTCCAGGTCCAGGTCCAGGTCCAGGTCCAGGTCCAGGTCCAGGTCCAGGTCCAGGTCCAGGTCCAGGTCCAGGTCCAGGTCCAGGTCCAGGTCCAGGTCCAGGTCCAGGTCCAGGTCCAGGTCCAGGTCCAGGTCCAGGTCCAGGTCCAGGTCCAGGTCCAGGTCCAGGTCCAGGTCCAGGTCCAGGTCCAGGTCCAGGTCCAGGTCCAGGTCCAGGTCCAGGTCCAGGTCCAGGTCCAGGTCCAGGTCCAGGTCCAGGTCCAGGTCCAAGTCCAAGTCCACGTCCAAGTCCAAGTCCAAGTCCAAGTCCAAGTCCAAGTCCAAGTCCAAGTCCAAGTCCAAGTCCAAGTCCAAGTCCAAGTCCAAGTCCAAGTCCAAGTCCAAGTCCAAGTCCAAGTCCAAAGACGGACACCCGAAGGTAGGGAAAGACGGACACAAAGATTCCGTATTCATTTTGCCTAACAACGATTTAAATTGCAAATACTTGCATATTATACATGTAAAAGTATCCAGAAGTCATTTAACAGTTGGAATAGGCCAACTTTTAGAAACGATTAATTCATCACCAATTAAAATATTGAAGATTATAAAAGGGAACCATTTTATTTCCTCGCTCAAAGGGGGAATTGGGTAAGGGGTTTTTCCAAGCCAATTCTTTCCTAAATACATGATGAAATATGTTAATCTTTCTTAATACTGATAATTCGTCGGCGCGTGACACCTTTTCGCGAGTGTCCGTCTTTCCCATATCAAGTGTCCGTCTTTCCCGCCCATGCGCAGAAACTCTGATTTATACATAATGTTTATAATATTAAAAAAAGTATAAATTTTGGAAGAAATTTTCTAGTACACGCTGTAACTTTATTAGACAGAGACTTAAAGTTTCAGTTTGTATGAAAATTGCAATCAATACAGTTATATTTGAGTAGATATTGACTCTTGACCTTAAGGTGTCCGTCTTTACCGCCCTTCCCCTAGATAATAACTAAATGCAGCAAGCATGAACTTCATGCAAGAGAATATAGAATATCAGCGCCCTGTGATATTGTAACAAACTGATATTCACGTTTGAGCAGTGAAAATCAATAAAAAAAATTTGAATAACATCGAGTTATTCAAATATTTTTTGTTGACAAAATGGTGTATTGACGATTGAAAATTTAGTAAATTTAGATTCAGACATATGAACATCGAAATTGGTTTACTAACATAAACAAAGTTGTCGGCAAATAGCATTTTCCGAAAACATATAATTGAAATTTATGAAATTCCTCTTCCAAGCACTATTTAGGTAGAAATAACGTAGCGTTGGTATAATTCCATTACCAAGTTCCCACTGTATCGCACAACAAGTAATGAAATAAAGTATCAGCTCGACTTTCGCGAAAGAAACGTATCCTTGCCAGTCGAAACAAGCAACGTCATCGTGCCGTGCCGAAGCAACTAGCAACAAAAAGGTAAAGCTTTCTAATTGAAAGCCTTGTTGATGATAATGAATGAGCAGCAAATTTTATGAATTCCCGGCCCAGCCTTGAGATTTGCCTCGCGATGCGATGCAACGAGTGTGTGTGTGTGAGTGTGGGTGTCTTCATTTTCGGATGAATTTGCGCAGCATCCGTGAAGTCAACCTTTCCATTAGGCCCGGGAAGCAACGAATCGAAGGTGTAGGATTTTACTTCGCGCTACAGAGTGTTACACCGGGAGATCCACGATCCGAGATAGGATTGTATAGAATAGTTGAAATTTTTTTCAGCAGAATCCTTCGTTTCGTCGCTATCTTCGCTTGGAAATCTCGGTGGTGGCTACCTGCACGTAGTGTAATCACTAGCTGGGCGCGCTAGTCTTCGCGTTGTTTTGTAAGGGACAATCAGCTTTATAGGAGGTATTAATTGGACGGAAGCAATTTCGCTTTTGTTTCCCACCGGAGGGTGAAGCAGCTGATTGCAATCAGGCCACGAGGATTAAAGAGCTATCGTAGAGGCTTTGTAAAGATGGGTGGGAGAAAATGTTTCAGAAAATGTTGGAATAAATTTGTTTTTTTTTTAAACACAGGTTCAAGTTATCAAATGGTTATCAAATTAACATCTCGAAACAGAAAACAACTTGAAACAGAAACACAATCGACTTCGAGAATTGATCAGCAAACACATTTCCATTATTAGCTCGTCACAGTAAATTCAATTACTTTCAATCGCACGTGAGTGTGACACTTCCCACAAATCGCAATCTCTGTGTTTGCTAGTTTACTAGGTACGTACATACTACATAGGTATGTATTTGTTTGTTGATTGCTGGCTGGGCTGCTGGTTAGTGCAAGACTAAGTACCGGCGGTTGTTGCAACTGACACTCACCGTCAGGTCAGGATCCTCTCTCGGTGCAGCTTCATCAATCAAGCTTGTCTGTCCTTCCCACCTTGACGCATATTTGTTTTGACACCCTGCCCAGTGTTGATTTATCGTCTTCCTCCAGGTTGAGCACTTGCGTGTCAGCGTAAATGAGTAAGTGTATCATCATGTACTAAACGTGTCTAGGATCTATCTATGGAAGGTATAGGAACAGCGCTGCTGCTGCGGAAATGAATCCTCCAGTCTAGTGAGTCGGAAAATTTCTATTCAACTATAGCAGACAACGGCAAAGCACCATCCTCCATTATTGGAGTTCACTTTCGATTGCAAGACAGAAGGCATTAATCTAAATCGAAGGTGTGGTTGGAGAATTGATATAACACGTAATGGCACAAACGCAGAAATAAGCTCTTTCTGGGTTAATGGAAATTCATGACCGAGGAAGTGTGTCACAGCGTTTAACACCGTTTGCCATTAGACAAACTATCGTTAATTGCGAACTGAAGCGAAGGATATTTACGGTGCCGTTTATTTTAATTGAAGTTGTCGTCATCCAATAGCATAATCGTCGGTTTATCGCACTAACGCGAACTGCTAGCTAGCAGAATAATACGAACAAAGTAATAACTCCAATTAATTCTGTTTGTCGCATTCTAGCTGTGTGCTCCTCCTATCCTGGAGCGAAGAAACATACGTTTCAACAGTTGCAAATGGAGTGACCTTTCGACTTTCCAGCTCACAAGGGTCAACCATCACACGTACAAGTGCGCACCATTAAACCATCGTACGAACGTTATATTCCATTTAGATCGAAAATTGAAAGTCAAACCTCAACTAATTGCTAATTGAAAGCAGAGAAGATACCGATCTGCAGATAGCATGCAGTCGGTGCTAACAACAGCCAGTGCACGGACATTGTTTCCTGCATTCCAGTTCGATGAAGGGAAATGCAAGGATGAAACCACGGAGGAGCATGGATATTCTAACGTTTACTAGGTAGTTAGTTGGTTTGTTGGTCGGTTCGTAGGCTGACTGGCTAGCTGGCTGGTTGGCGAAGAGCCGTTTGCCTGCTACTGGCCAGTTTCAATTTCGCTCGCTTGCAAACCGTTGTTTGTTCGTAAGAGGATTAGGCAATCGAGGCGACAAAGCATGAAATTGATGCATTCGGAATTCATTTTGAATGAAATATCCGCCTTTGTAATAGTGTGTAGGCGAAAGGCGGCTTATTGGTATGATTCGTACCGATTTAGAGAGAGAGAGAGAGACAGAGAGCTGCAGGAGTACATACTGGATATGGGTTTTATAAGTTTTCACTTGGTTGAATTGAACCAGATATGCACAACCGAGTTGGAAGAAGTGGACTGCATCATGCATAGGTTGAAAGTTCACTCTGAGCAACTGATGACTTAATCTTCCTGTTGTGCAGATTATTTGTGGTTATTTGATTGCATTTGCATAAACTGTCTTCATTGTGAACTCTCTGTATCGGAATTCCACAGTTTTAATAAAATTTAGATGTGCATAGCAAGTTGATATTTTTATTAGCATTTTAGATGTGTTGCTTGAAATACCTGGTTCTGGTCGTGAAGTTGTTAAATATATTCTCGTCTTCACTTCCTCTAACCAATGTTGCTGAACGAACTGCTGCGTTTGTTGGCAGTGCTGCGGTCGATATGCGTGGACATCTGATAATGGAGTAAGTGAGCGACGGTTTGTGACCGCTTCGACCGGGGTGAGAATCGTTGTCATGTCCTCGAATTTAAGTTGTCGTTGACACAGAAACCGAATGAGTGACATCTTTGCAGACTTCACGGCAGCTTTCCAGAGGCCACCGAAGTTAGGCGTACGCGATGGGATGAACTTCCACACGATGTAATGCCGGGAAGTTTTATTGTTTTTTTATCTCTGCCAACTAATCATTCAACTAGTTATATAGCTCTCGACGACGGTTGCTGATACTCTGGAAGGCCGTTAACTCGACGAGATACGAAGCGTCGCAAAATGCCTAAGAAAGTGACAATAGTGAGATCTCCTAATGCTTATTGGTGGATCTTCTGATAATACGAGGTGAACGGTCTTTGAGCTAAATCACACGAAACTGGCGAAGTAGGTTTCTGTAATGTTGCTTTACGATGTACGGGCTCTAGGTAGATCGCGCCACAAATCAACTCCGGTGACAGCGAATCTATCAGTGAGAGTTGTACGAGACTGTGTGGTTTAACAAGATAGTTCTGAAGCTGAGACTAGGTTGCTTCGGAAGCAGCAAATACAAATGCCAAATGTTCTCAATTCCATTTGAACACCAACTGAACGTGCATCGTCCTCGAAAGCGCACATTCATCGAGTGCGGGGTCTAACCCGAAGTCTACGGCCTCTTCCTGGTTCTCTGCTGATAAAAATCTACGGTATTATTTCGTCGGGCATTCTGGCCACGTACCCAGCCCACCGCAGCTTGCCGGCCTGGATACTTGATACAGCTGCGTCTGCACCACATTCCATTTTCTATATTGCCACTAAGTATTGATCACAGAATTTTACACTTAAAAACCCAAAGTAGCGTCAATCAGCTTCCTTTAGCGTCCACGAGTCATCTCCGTAAAGGGCTACCGGAAGGATTAGTGTTCTGTAGAGCAACAGTTTTGTGTGCACATGTCACGAACGCACCACTCTAGAGCACAGTAGTGTAGTTGAAGCGATTGATATATGACTAAAACAAGTCGTAAATACATTATTTCAACTAAATGTGGTAGAATTGTGCTACTTGGACAAGATATATGAATTCCCTAACAACTTCATATCGTTCCGCATCCAGTTCCACCTCGGCACCAACACCACTTGAACTCCCACGTTCCCTGCCTGGAACTATGTACTTCGTTTTAGCGGTGTTATTGGTAAGTCCCAATCTAGTTGCTTCTCGCCGCCAATCTTGCCGTATAAAAGGCCTAACGTCATCCGTGAAACCAAGAAGCATGTGAGATTTCATGATGATAATAGTAATTGGTTTCGTCGAAAAACCATTTCCTAGCAATATCTGCCACAGCTCACTTTGTTGACTGAATCGTACGCCGCCTTAAAGTCCGGAAACAGATAATAAGTCTGCCACTTATACTGCCGTAACTAGTCTAGTAACTGACGCAGGGCAAATGAGGCCATCCAACCACTCCTCCGGCATTTGTTCTTCACCCAGATCCTGACGATGATCCGGTGAATTTCTTCACACAGCCGCTCGCTCCCTGCTTTTAGTAGTTCACCCGAGATACCCACCAGCCATACCGTTTTGCATCAATGAGCTGACCTTCACCTCCTCTTGCGTTGGTGGTTGCACAGCTTGACCAGCGCTCGCAATTCTTATTCTGTTCCTACTGATCTCCATGTTTATCTCTCTTTTTAACACGGTCTGGAAGTGCCCCTTCCACCTGGGTGCAATTGCCGTTTTGTCAGTAAACAGGTTGCCAGCACCACCATTGCACATTGCAGGCATGGAAAAATACCTCGCCATTTTGTAGAAAGTTGGTTACCGTCATCCGGGGCGAGATTGTGCCAAAAAAGCACATATTTTTGTTCTTTAGCTCAGTATACACACAATTTAGGAACTAAGTTGATTTCAAACCTGTCAATATATACTAAATTGTTCAATTAACAACTACCGTAGAGATGGTTTAGTTACAATGAAACCTAATTTTACTGGAAGTGCATGAACTTTGGCACAATCTCACCTGTTCAAGGGGGTGACATTGTGCCAAACACATAAAGTTAGGCTAAAACCCTAAACAATGAACATTAGCATGTTTATAAACAATACACATAAATATCAGTATAAAGTAGTTCAGATGGGGCCGTCCATGAACTAAGTGGACTATTAGGGGCAGGGGGTCGGCCAAAAACAACGCATCATACAAAAGGTATGAACGAAAATAACCCGTAGAGGTCTGAAATAACTAAAAATGAGTTCGTAGTCAATTGACAGCCTTTATATAGCCAGTAGCGTTTCTAGGGTTAACAAGGGGGAGATATATGTAGGGGTGTATCCTAAGGGGGCATACCTATTTGATCATTTAACAAAAGTATCCATTACTTCGTTCGAAAACCCGCGGCCGCAGAACATATAGCCTTCCCCACCCTCCTCCCCCTCCTTAAAACTGGCAGTTTATACACTAATCTCAAGTTTTTAGTCTTGACCTTGGAATGAGGTCATACATATATTAATATTTTTTTGAAACGATGGTTCTACAATTGATGAAGGGGCGGTAGGGGAAAGAAATGGAAAATTTTTTGGTGAAGGAGGAGGGGGAAGAGCGGAAAGGAAAGGGGGGGGGGGGTAGCTATGCTTGACAAGTAGTCATTTTGACTCCTACCTTTTGTCCAATGCTGGAAGGTGCATGAGTCGAATCAAGCTGTAATCTGAGATTACAACCGGATTCGAACTCACAACACCCTCCAGGGCATGTGGTTCGCTGGTACTTGTACCTTTGAACCATAGAGGCGCTGGACAAAAGGAGACCGCTTGTTGTCAAGTATAGCTACCAATACCCCCCTCCCCTTTCCTTTCCGCTCTTCCCCCTCCTCCTTCACCAAAAAATTTTCCATTTCTTTCCCCTACCGTCCCTTCATCAATTGTAGAACCATCGTTTCAAAAAAATAGTTTATACACGGTATAATATATTCGTCTTATATTAGAGTGTTTATTCAAAGTATCTGAAATTTCCAGAGAAAAAGTAAAAATTAGTTTAAATTATTTAGCAGACCTATGGCTGTTTGCTCCAAAATGGATGATGCAATCTAATCTGTCAAAATATTGTGCTCAATAGTAAAGAATGTGAGTGTGCTGGTGTATACTGACGTATTTTTGTTGTGTATGTGAAATCCACAATTTGGATCGATCATTATGGCTTGGCACAATCTCATCCCCGTGAAGCTCGAAAAGTACAAAGTTTCGAAAAATATTATTTTCGTAATCAAAACTTATCCAACGCGTAATAACCTTTCAATACATTGTAAATGATTAGTTTATATACCTTCAAGATAACAAGATGATGCGATTTCTTGTTTAGGTTGGTTTATGCGGGACATTTTTTACAATCGTTATTTCCGCGTATTTTTGATCGCGAACTTTGAAACCCTGTTTAGGCTAAATAGTTTGCTAATATTATCTGTGTTCCATTCTAAGTTATGAATAAATATGTTATGTTCATCATCATTTTGAATTTAGGTCACCAGTTTCTATAGATATAATAAATTTTCACAAATAAACATTTTTGGTTTTTGGCACAATCTCACCCCGGATGGCGGTAATCTTTTGACATTTTAGGAGTGAATGCTGAGGGGGAGTTGGATATTTGTTTTCATTCGTGCCTGGTGAAGCGTAATAAACTGAGCTACTTTTAAGCATAAAATAGCCTCATTTCAAACTTTGCCCACAGATAATCAGACAGGACTCTTGCGTTAATTCCATCGTCCATGCAAAGACGCTCATTTTTGAAAAAGCATGTGTCGCTACATGGCAGCTCTCGAGTGTTACTTCGAGTGTTCAGTTTAAAATCCTACAGATGGTACAAATGTTGTTTTGCAATATATGTACATGGCAGAGGATCTAACAAACTTTACAAGCAAAATACACGGTGTTAGGTAGCTTGGTGCAAATATTTTAGGGGCGAAAGAGGACCACATTTGACGATAATAGTCCTTCTACGCATATGGTCAAATCTCAATCATTACAGAGTTATTAAAGATTTTTAGTTTTCAGTGCGATTTGTCGTTTACAGTGCACCCCTGTTAATTTGAACGATTGCTCATGCAAACTAACGGGGTTAGTTTTTAATTTGAACATCTGGCATCCCTAAGAATCCCCCCTTCATAAGCAAACGATGCTATGTTGATCATGACATTTGAACCATTTTTAATTTGCACGTCATGCAAACCAACGAGGTTCAAATAAAAAGGTTTCAGATTGAAAACGATAAAACGAAGGGGGGGTCCACGGTATTAGCTCTAGTACAAAATGTTTGCTAACTAGCTCAGTTCTGTTGCTTTCATTCAAAAGCTGAGAAAATTTTGTTTAGTAGTTTTTTAGAAACAAGAAACCTTGAAATAAGTGTTTATCAAGGCGTTTTCATAAATTTTTCCTAAAAATCGAGATAAAGTTGATTGGTTTTATCTTCCAATTTAAAGCGCTGGTACCGTTCTATAATTCGTTCTTTGACGTGAAAGACCTATCTCATTTAGTTTCGTTGAAATTTAATTTTAATCGTATCGTTTTGGGTGTTGAATTGCTATATATGAAAATGGCACGAGTTCATATATTGGGAGCTTTGCCCAAAGTTAAACGCGGTCTAAAGGAAACACCGCACTAGAACTGCTGCCGGTATGTTGTAAACAAACGTGTTGTTCACATAACTGTGTAACCAAAAGCAACTAAAACTTTATGTTTTTCGTGTAAGCGATCCGGCAACTATGAAAGAGCATTTCATTTTGAGTTGCGCGGTGAATAACTTTCAATGAAACTCACAATATCACGCATAGCACACTAGATCACCGCGTGCGACAGACACGGCATGATGCGTATGAAAAACAACAACGAATTAGACTTATCGAATCTCTCTAGGACGTTTATGACAACGTATCAAAATTATTGCAGTATTAAAATGAATTCTCCGGTAGAACTCGCGGCCATTCACCTTCGCTATGGCTTCACTAATTGTGTAGTAACGACTGGCCGGCAGGACCATGGTTGTTGCTGTAGTTATTTTTTATATGCATCTGACCGTGTCCGTCGCACGCGGTGATCTAGTGTGCTATGCGTGAAAAGTTAAAGCCGGAAGGTTTTCATGGGCAGTAGTTTTCAATACAAAATTTTCGCAACTTTCGAATGAAAGTAACAGAATTGAGCTAGCTAGCGTAGTTTTTGTACTAGAGCTAATTTAAGGCAAACAGAACCGAAAACTAAAAATGTTTAATTACTCTGTAACGATTAAGGTATGACCATATGCGTAGAAGGATTTTTTCTTCTACTATGGTCCTCTATCCTCCCTGAAATATTTGCACCGAGCTACCTAATACCCTGTATATTTTCAAGAAAACAAAGCTGGCAGGCTGATTTAGTTTTTTATCTTAACAAGCTTTATTCTTTATAGCTTTCTCGAACAAAGCAAACAGCTTCGTTAGATTATAGCGACTTGAGCTTATAACCACAGACTAACAGACGTAACACTGAAGCTGCATTCCTTCACTAATAAAAATGATCATTTCAAATGTTCACTTAAGCCAAGACTCAAACAACAGTCGCTGCGCGAGAACGCCGCTCGCTTGCGCTGGCGCTGTTGTCAGATAATATCCAAGTAAATTTATAGCATTGCTAAATTTATAGCAAGCTGCTTTGCGTAGCGCGAGGACTGCACCAGGTGATGCTGGTATTTTTTTAGGGGTGTCATTGAAACGATGTTTTGTTATAAAATTTGTTCGAAGTGTTACGCCTGTTAGTCTGTGTAACCTTTCTTTAAAAGAGGTTAAAGTTAAGCGATTGTTGGTATTGAAAACCATCTTAAAAGTATAATAAAACTTAAATTACTCGGGCAAACCTCCAACATTTTGGAAGTAAAAGCTGAGGGATGCTGCGCGTGTCCGGGGGGACTTACATGTTTCCGCTCGAGCCTGTTGATGTGAAATTAACTGGGGTACTTTTTGGCACAAAATAGCCTCATTTCATCATGTGTTTCATCGTTTGGAAACTTTGCTCACAGACAATCAGGATTTTTTTTCTAGGTGCCGTGTCAGTGCGCCAGTGCTTATCCCTTTCAGAAACTAAAATTTGTCTTGAAACTGCCAGGACAAAAATTCGACGAAAAAAGTCATTTTGTTCAGATTTTTTTCTCGGACTCCCAGGCTATACCTAATTAAAGGAAAGAAACCTCTCTTTTCAAGCATAACTGCCGAGTTTTCCTGTCGATCCTTGTTAGTAAAACAAACCATGCGAAATGCCGAGGTTTTCATCATTAATGAATGTTTTTCCTTTTGAAGTTTATTTTAGTTTTGAAACATTTGGCAATCAAATTGTTTTGTTTCAGGGTTATGTACACAGTAACTCAGCATTGTAAAAATAGACGACGTAGGTCCCTTGTGTACGTTAAGTTTATAGAGCTAAACATGTTTTCATTAAATTGAATTGAAAATCGGACATTCCAAACACGGTATAAAAAGAAAGTAATACGAAAGCACCGTTTTAAGTTATTAGTATAATATCAAAAATCACTACGGATTATTGAATATTTATCTAGTAAAAGCGGCAAAGTCTCGCCACTTAGGGATTGGCGGTGGCGTCCTCTGAGAGTTGAAAGTAGGTTGAAATTATATAATTTTTCATTCTTTCACTGGGTGCAAAGTTTCTCCATTTTTTTCTTTCGTTCTATTATCTTTCGCTTTTACCAGTCAGTGTTGAAAATGTTCTTAGAATGAACCGGGATTATAATTTCTTCTCAACCGAAGCAAGCTGAAAGGCATTATATACGATTCGTATAATACGAGTTCTTGTTTTCTCGTCCTGTCGCCCTATCGGTCGGGTGGCCGACTTACAACAGAGTGCACCCTTTCATTCTTTCGTCGGTCGACATCCTCGAAGTCGTCTATATCGTTTTACATGGATGGAAAACAGTTTGCGATGATGACCCGCTTTCGTTCGAGTCAATCGGTTTAATTTTCTTCCCGAGATTGTGTTCTTCCCTTCTGTTGGGAATGATATAGAAGGTACGATATGGACGCAATTTAAGTAAAGGTTTTTTTTTCTTCTTCTGAAAGCTTCGGTGCTGCAAGATAGAAGAGCATGATAAATGAGCGCTTTATTGAAGCTGTTCCGTATCGGATGAATGGCGTTTGCCCAAAAGGTAAGGGAGTTCAAAATGAACGGAGAAAGCACTGTTTGATGGAACAAATTGTTTTTAATGAGGGCAATCTTGCCTTCTTTGAGTTAGGGATGTTAAGGATAAGCTAAAGACCTAGGTTAGTAGATAGTTTCGTCTTTAGTTTCGATGCGATTAGCTGTGCAAATAAAGGAAATATTTACGACAGATCCTAATGTACATAACTTTAAAAAAGAAAAAAGGCAAATGCTCCAATGTAGAACGTACCCCACAGTGGTAGTGTAAACTGTGGAAGAACTATCCGATTAAGCTCCTGGCAATCCCCTATGGACAGTACTTTGGAAAGTTTTCTAATTCCATTGTTCTCACAATGCAGTTTGGTTTGTGTTAAATCCCGTCGCTGACGTGGCGCAGGAGGGTCGGGTTGGGTCGGAAAAAGTTACAGACTGTGGCAGATCCTGGCGCAAAATACCTACTACACTTTGCTGGAAGGGTCATCACTTATTCCGCACGGAAGTCACACAATGCTTACTCGTTAGCAGCGGATGATGAACAGGCAGCGGCTCTCGGTGCAAATGTGTATGTTTAGCTGGAAATGATAATTTCCAGAACTTCTGGAGCTCGCACATTTCTGTGCGCTTCCGGCAGTACCACGTTTAACGCCAACAGCTGATTTGCCTGGATTTGTTTCAAATTTCGGCACGTACGTCAGTCAGCAATGTAACAAATTTTAACTTCCCGCTGTGATAGATGAAACCAATCTCGTACGTAGTAATTTGTTTGAGTTTTACTCAAACTATGCATTGAAATTCCTCAAAATGTTGGGAAACAGATTATTTTTGGGTGAAATATTTACCTACTACAGTGGTGCAGTGTGGGTCGTGTGGTCAAGTGTCACTACGGTGTCGGGTGATTTAAACCCTACTTTTCTACCAACCAACATTCGAACTAGAACTTGTTTTTAGTGTGACTGATGGGTGCTGCTGTGTATTACAATCAACTTCTGTGAGTTCCACAAACTAAAAGCAGTTCACGTCCATTACTGTGATTTCCAGCACCACTTACGTACACACAAACATACAGTGATTACTGTTTGGTTTCTGACAAATGCAAAGAGCTACTTTGCATTGACAAAAGACACGTATGAGTGTGAGGGGGCTGCTGCTGCCGGGCGGAGGAGGAATAAACACAAATGTTAAGGAAATGGCAGAGGAAACGAAAACCGGAACCGTAAGGAGGATCACGTGAATATTCAACGAAAATACTTACTAAAGGTTTTGGTATCAATTGCACAATTGTTTTGCCCTGTTTTTGTACGAAATGATAAAAAAGTAGATGAGAAAGATATAGTTTCGAAACGGTTGAACGCCGATAACAACTACAAAGAACTGTGTAAGATAAAAGAAACATTATTGCTAAGTTAGTTAAAACCATTTGTACAATGACAATTATGATATCTGAAAACAAAAAAAAAAAAAAAAAAGAACAGGACATGCGAGAAAGAAAATTTAACAACGAGCTAACGACACGACTAAGTATGATTCAGTTAGAAGTTTTAATTCAAAATGAGATAATGGTGGAACCAGCAAAACGGGGAACAAAAAGAAAAAAACTAGTCACAGCGGAAAACTTTGTTGCCAATTCGGAGTTTATTCTTTCCTCAATCCGCGCGATGTGCACGTGGACGTGGAAGAAAAACACAAAAACGGCTACGTACAAATAATCATTAGATAGGAAAAAAACCGAGGTGGTAAGTTTTCCGCTGAAACAGAAATTTAACTCGCTTGATTGTTGGAATTAGTTTTTGTGCCGTAACGGGAAAAAGATGCATTTAGTGGGAAAAGTTAAATGACAGCAAAAAAAATGCTACACTTTCATCGACGGGAAAGGATAAGTTTGAAGAGAAGTACAATAAAACTCGACAATGAGCACGACATTCGGAAGCGAAATTGTAGAGCAGAAAAAGTAGTAGCAGAAGAAAAACACCGGGCTTTGACTGTGGTGCGCGCTCTGCTAGCAGGCGACACTTCGGCTTGGTTTTGGGGGGAAATGCGAACAGACGGATCATGATACGGGGAAACGAGGGCGGGGGGTGAGGATAGTTACCTGCTGCCGTCGCCGTATCCTTTTCCGGGCCGCTAGAAATATCCGCCAGTAGAGGAACAGTATCACCAGCAGCGGCACGTAGAAGCTAGATGCGGTGGCAAATATCTGATAACCGACGTCCTGCGACACGATGCACTGCAGATCCTGGTAGACGCGGGATTCCCACTCGGGATCCTTCCAGCCGAGCAGCGGCGCAATGGAAACCAGCACCGACAGGGTCCAGATGACGATGATCATGTACCCGATCCGTCGGGCCGTCCGCTGGTGGGCATAGTCGATGTCCGTCACGGCCCAGTACCTGTGTGGGTGGAAGGTGTGAACAAAGATAACAATCAGACACGAGTTTATGGCAGCATTTAGATTCAAATAGTTTGCAGTCGACTTAAAACAGAGGAAAGCGAATTTTGTTTATTTGCTTCAGCATGAAATTCCTTCCGTTCGTTTCCGTTCACAAAAACAGCATATTATTTTGTACGAATAAACATGGTACCATGTAAACTACACTTCAAAGAATGTTTGCCCAACTGAAGAGAACCAGTAAAGTCGAAAATTCCGTGTTACCCATCTCTTAGTATCAGGATAGCAATAAATATTCTGTCCTGATGGCACATGCTATCGATACACCGAACCACATTGGAGGACCCTTCAGACTTTCCAATTTTGCTGAGGTAGTGCTAGTTGGTGTACTTTTGGTTGCTATCTCATCGGCACATCCTAGAAAAGCCTGCTAGTAGCTTCAAGTAGCTTCGGCATTGAAAAGAGGATGTTTAATGTTTCAAAACTAGGTACAGGTTTTTTTCCTTTCAGATTCCCTATTGAAAGGCTGTTCAACTAACGAGACCAAAATCGGAACGAAACGGATCGAATTTCCAGCCGAAGCTGAAAGCTTCGGTTTAAAGAGTGCACGCCGATCTTAATCATCGAACCGACCGACCGGCCGCCCGACAGGATAAAAATCATTCAAAGCAAAAACATATTCACTCGCTTCGCTTTAGTATATCGCATGACGATTTGCATGTGCTTCCTCATTTTACTCGGAAAACTCGTTCAAAAATCGTACGTACATTCAATTCAATATAAATGCAAATCCGACGAGTTTGCCGAGTGTCAATTGCAGCGATCGCACACCATCTTGCTGCTGATGCAGAGGCAGGTACACGTACAGGTACCTACAATGCACACGATTTGCATCGTGCACTATCTGACTGCGGGCATACCTGCATGCTCGGTCGGTAGGAAAGCCAATATATTGTGCAATCGAAATTCGGTAGCACCGCACAAGTGCATGTAGATGTCACAGCTCTTCCGAAAAGGTTCGAAATTAGTTGACCGAATCTCATTTCCTGTTGGTTTTTGATATGTCCTTTATTTAGCAGCTGTTTGCCAATCAAGAGGAATGTTTCGGTCAATGTTCGTTTAAACATTATTAGGTATTGGTCCTGTAAAAGTAAGGGTATGTGAAATCCTCTTTCTATTTTTGGAGCGTAAATTCTAGCTTTTATTTGATGGAAAAAGGTAACAAGAAACATGAAAGCATTGGCTCGAGATATAAGCTAAGTCGGGGTAACGTAAGATCTCATAAAAACCTTCTGTAGCTACGTAGCAAAGTTGCCTTGAGTTCGCTGCATAGAGCGCTAAGCAGCTTCAAAGAAAACTGTCAAAAATTTATAAATTAGCGCTTTAAGTTCTATTTTTATACTTTTCTATTTTCTACCTCCGCCTCCTTCTAACTTCTGAATAGTTGGTTCATGCGATTAACATAGACCATACAAAAAAATTCTATCTAGCACCTACCGCTGCTGGATTTGAATCCGGGCGTTCCGCGTTGCAAGCCTATTCTGATGCATTGCGCCATCTCTGACGCCGCTAGTGAGTTGTTTTTTAGAGTAAGTTAGTTTCGGCGCTGTGGTAAATGAGAAATTAGCACATCGAGTAAAATCGATGTAAATCGCATATTCTAGCAACGGAGCAATGGTATGCATCTAAGACACCGAAAGGAAGTACTCGAGTTCAAATCCCCCCGAGATTTGGTTGGTTGCTGCTGGTGTGTGGTAAGTTACAATTACTTAATATTTATAAAATCAGAGGCGAATGCTAAAATATGCAAAGCCTCTATAAAAAAAATTATAAAAAAATATTCTTCTGATGATCTTTCATTAAATTAATTAATTGATTTTGGTTATCACTATTAACCGAAATTAAATGTCTTAGTTTAAATGGGAAATGTTATGAATCTACAAAACAGGAAGAACTGGGAAAATTCACCCAATCTTTTTTATTACCTTTGTTATACTATAACAAAGGTTTAAAAATTGGTCGAAAAACACGAAGTTGACACATATACCAATCGATAAGGTACGACGAATTGAGCAATGTGTGTGTGTGTGTGTGAGTGTGTGTGTGTGTGTGTGTGTGTGTGTGTGTGTGTGTGTGTGTGTGTGTGTGTGTGTGTGTGTGTGTGTGTGTGTGTGTGTGTGTGTGTGTGTGTGTGTGTGTGTGTATGTGTCTATGTCACGCTTGACTTTAGTCGTCTGTTTCTCGGAGATGGCTGAACCGATTCGTTTGCCGGACAAAAATTACGTGACATGATTTTCTCCGGAATCGCTTAACCGATTTCAACAATTTTAGTATCAAATGAAGGCTCTTGCTACTGCAAATTTTTTGTGGAGAGTTTTATCGCAAACAATCAAGCGGTTCAAAAGTTATGCTTAAAAATGTGCTTTTTCAAGGTGTCAATTAGTCGAACGTATCTCAGAGATGGCCAAACCGATTTATGCGCTATTAGTCTCATTTGGTATGTAATATAGCCTCATAGAATGCTATTGATTTGTTTTTTGATTGGATGTTTAATTTGAAAGTTATGAAAGTTATGAGCAGTCGTGTACAGCATAAAAAAATTTACAATTATTTATACCGTATTTAACCAGATAATTAATCAGATTTCAATTATTTTAGTATCAAACAGGAGGCCTTAATGCTGTGAACATATCTGCTAAATATTAATAGAATTGGCCTTACCAGTCAAAAGTTATTTGAAAAACATTGATGAAATTATTTAAGCAAACTTTACTGACATGAACCAAACAGAAAAAAACGCGATCATGTGCTCTAGCGTAAAAATGCTTAATTTTCCAGGTGGTGTGTCTTTGGAAAAGTTTATTTAAAAAATCTAGCGCAACTTTTTACACTATTAGGGTAACCGTAAATCTACCTATTAGGGCGATACAAATTTTTGTTTTTTTAAATGCTCCCAAAAAAGTACAATGTCTCCACAAAAGTTATAGAACACAGTAAAATAAGTAACTTTGCTGTACATAGTAACTATCTATCTCTTACTGGTTGCGAAGTGCAACGATTTTTTAAAAAATGCAGCGAAAATTAAAAAGTTGAGATATCGAAAAGCGGTTACGTCAGAATTTATTTAGATAAGTAATTTTTACAAATCAAAAATAAATCACTCAAATCGATCCTCTAAGATACTGCGATACACGCACAGTCGCTGAAAACATATGATTTCGAGGAGAGCGCGTTTAAACTATTGTATAGCACTGCTTTTCCCTGATCCAACAGTTTTACTGTAAATTCTCAACGAGACCACGTACCGAAAAATACTATGGGCTCAACATTTCTAAAGATAAAAGCCTTCTGAAAATGCAAAACAAACAAGTTTTTCGATTTTCCAGTGAGGGTGAGGGTCCCCCTTCAGTTTCTGAATTCAGCTAAAGTACAACATATGACATCTTTAAGTACTCAAAATTGCAAAAGTAGCTCATTTGTTGACATATAAAGTGTCCAGGGTTACATTGGCCACAGCTGGACACATTCTAGGAACGTGCCGAATACATCCAGGAAAACGGACAGTTGCTCACTTAAACCAAACCCCAGAATGTCACCCCGCTATTAACTCAAAATAACAAATTATACAAAAAAAAAGGAAGACATTTTTTGATTGCTTTGGAATATTATACAAATTTATCAGTATATTACATAGACATGCATATGTATTGATGATAACTATCATAGTGTAA
Source organism: Sabethes cyaneus (assembly GCF_943734655.1). Lineage (NCBI taxonomy): Eukaryota > Metazoa > Arthropoda > Insecta > Diptera > Culicidae > Sabethes > Sabethes cyaneus. The sequence continues at coordinate 19,138,512 of NC_071354.1, read as the reverse complement.
TCAAAAAGTTGAGTTCCGAAGGCGTGTCGAATTCTAACTCAAATGACAAATGAGATGGTATAACAAAGGTTCCTTTCACCACTAGGTGGATTAAATCGGGTTTTTTAAGTTTCTTTTTGAGCTGAACAGTGTTCCATATAGCGACTTAAGCGAACTTTCTAGTTCTGTTAGAAGTAGCTTTGTATTCCCTTCGAAGTTTAATCGTCAAATACGAACTTGAATGTACGGTTAATTACTTAAAAATTAAGCTGAATAGAGTTCTATTCACGATCATTTTGTTGGCTGAAAAAGCCAAAAAATCCCCTTTTATAGGAACTTTTGGTTACTTGGGACTGTGTTTGTCTTTCAAACAGTCAGTGTTATGTTACTGTTATTGTGTGACTAGTGAAAATTGATTAAATTTACGCAATATTACATCAGTGTGATAACAATATGATTGAAATTTTGCGTTAATATTGGAAGTTACCTAGATTCTGCTATGGTATGCTGAAGTATATTAGGACTGCAGGCAGAACTATTTTTATCAGGATCCATACTTTACTCTTGTCAAGCTGCAGCTACTAAAACTGCAGGAAGAGAAAGCCTTTAAGGGGAAACCGAAAGTGGCTCAAAGATGGCTGGATAAATGGCTACCATTCGAAGCATGTATTGTTTTGCGCCTTAAAAATGTATCTGTATTGGCAGAGCACGCTTTCGCCACGGAATCAGTGCTTCCAGTGCTGTTTTAATTTCCTAAAACTTGTCATTCCATTTATCGATCTGCTATATATCAACAAACGTTCAGCAAAACATAATTGCTAATGGAAAATAAATTTAACTGAACATATCGATCATTACGTGTTCATAAAAGTGACCAATGTATAATTTGGAATTAGTTAATAGATATTTGGTTACGCATATATTTCGTTGAACTAGCGATTTCCGAAAAAGCAGCAACACAGTATCAAACTTTCGTCACATCAATGAGCTTTTAAAGAGCTTTCAACTTTTGCCGCATCGATGAGCTTCGAATGAAGTAAACAAACAAAACGCAAACGCAGGAATCAAAAACGCAATCCGATGCAAGCGGATTAATTAAACATCCTAGTGATCCTACGCATTATTCAGTTGCTGCTGTTAATTTTGATTGAATCGGAATGCTTTGATAAAGAAAACAAACCCTTTTTCGGGATGTTTGTAGTCAGTGCGGTTGGCTGCGGATCAGCTGTTTATGTTTGCAAGCTCCGCTATTTGACCAATACTAATGCAATATTCAAATAAACGTTTAGGTTTTTAACGAACACATGAGATGTACAGTACAGTGTTTGTCGCACTAACACAATAACGTTAGCCACTTTCGGTTCCGCCTTAAGCGTCGGCTTATGACAGAGCAGAAGGAGACGGAGAAGCATAAACTATTTCAGGACAAAAAGTACTGGATCCTGGAAGAACTAGCTAGTACTAAAGGATCTAGTCCGTGCTCCAGCAGCAGTTTCTCAAGCAACTGCGTAGAAAACTAGGAGTCTCTGGGACATTCACTGCTTAATTCTGCCGTGGATATACAGCCTTGTAAGATAATGATGGTTCAGCAAATGCGGAACCATCATTTGTTCCATCGCCGCTGCTTAACCGAGAGTCGCACCAGTGAAGTTCACGTCGATCCCTAGAATGGAACTAGCTGCTACATCGAGAAATTCTGGGTTGGAGTCCCAGTGCCACGAACTAAACCCAATATATTTTTAGCCGCAGATCGAAACTTGCCCAGTATTCAGTCTTACATTGTTCGCCCCAAACGCTCCTCTGCTTTAATAAAAAAAAATAGCTGCTACAGTTCTTGGGGCTTTTAGCTCGCACCGTTGAAGAAACACTGTCTTGCTGAATCTGCAGAAAAGTATACTGGTTAGATTCCAGAGATGTTCTCTGCCTGATCTACTCTGACCCTCGTTTGCTACAGTTCATACCTGGGCCATCGAATTAGTGAGACCGTCGAGATTTCAGAACCACGTGAATGGGTGATGGGAGCCAAGCACGTTGAACTACATCGACGATGCCAATAAGTGAAGCAGCTTACCAGATATATCCTCCGATCATCCATGGTTCAAAGGAGCCGACTTTCTCTGGGGTGTGGAAGAAAATTTGCCACCAATACCAACCATGCATGAGTGGGTCAACCGATAACGAACTGCGCCCATAATTTCTGGATCATTTCATGCATTGTCGGAACCTGTCATCGATGTTAGCAACTACTTAAGCAGGCAGAGACTTGTCAAAATTACTGCACTTCTTCATCGCTTCGTTTATAACTGTCGCCTCAAGCACGCCATGATAATATTTCGCACGGGACCACTTACAGCCAGTGACCTGCTCATGGCAGAGCACTCGTTTATACGGCTCGCACTTTCGTTGCTTTCCAGAAAATTCGAAATTCGGATTAAAGAACAAGTACCGTTCTGAAAACAAGCTCGCACCAGCACCACTTTTCTAATAGCACACTACCACCACCAAAACCATGAAATCGGTATAAACGAAATACGGCAGAAGTACCACATCGCCTAGTCCGCCGTTCATGGCAGATCTTCCACCATCTCGCCTCGCTGCCTTCTCACGATTGTTCACTCATACGAGAGCGGACTACTTCGGGTCGATCGAGGTCGTCGTAGGGCGAAGAATCGAAAAGCGTTGGGAAATGTTAGCCACCTGCCTGACGGTGCGAGCAATCCACATTGAGGTTGTGTATTCGCTAAGCACAAGTTCAGGCATCATGGCGATCCGCAATTTCACTGCTACCCAAAAGATATACAGTGACCGGGGCGCAAACTTCGTGGTTGCAAATCGTGAGCTGGGGCAGCTCAAGGAAGCCATCAATCAACGCACCAATGTCGCTGCCATGGGCGGTAGCTGGGAGCGACTCATCCGCACCGCTAAAAATAACCTCATGGCAGTCTGCTCCACGAGATGGTCATCTGATGAGGTCCTTCGCAACCTGCCATCGGAAATAGAAAATACTGTCAACACACGTGCCGATGGATGAGGACTCGGGCACTGACGCCGAATGATTTTTTACTCGGTTCGTCTTACAGCTCGAAACCTCTTAGTATTCTCGATGACAGTTGTGCCATCGTCCGACAGAATTGATGCACGTCGCAGGTTCTAGCGAACCAGTTTTGGAAACGCTGGGTATCGAACTACCTGTCAGAACTTACTCGCCGAACTAAGAGATTTTGTCACTCAAAACCGATTGCTGTGAGCGACATAGTTGTCATTACCGATAATAGCATGCCCCGTAACTGCCGAAGGGGAAGATCATCAGTACTAAGTTCAGCAAGTAATGCATCGCAGCATGCGAAGATCTTACGATTTCAATAATATAGCTCTAAGACAGCGTTTCCCAAATGGGGGTTCGCGAACCCCCGGGGGTACGCCAAAATTTCAATTCGCTGCAGAGTAGTATAGGGAATTTCGCCAAGGGGTTCGCGAACCAAAATAGGTTGGGAACCGCTGCTCTAAGATGTTTTACATACAAGAGTCATAGTCTGAAACTGAAACAAATAGTTTTTATGCTCACATTGGGTTTTATCTGAATAAAAATATTAGCTTCATTGTGCTGATTCTAAAGATGAGCAAAGTAGCTCTTTTGTGTGAGTGGCTCTGAACCGTCCACTATCTGCCGCGAATCGATTCAAATGAGAGGCACGTTGATATCGCGACGAGCAATCGAATCGAGCATTCGAATCAAGCTGTCCAGTCGAGTTAAACTGTCAAATCGAGCAGTTAAATCGAGTATTGTGGTCGAGTAGTTACAAATTGAGCATTCGGGTCGAGCAGCCGATTCGATTAATCGAATCGAGTAGTCGAGTCGAGCAGTTCAGTCAAGCGGTTAAAGCAGTTAAAGCGGTTAAAGCAGTTGAGTCGAGTAGTTGAATCGAGCAGTTGAGTCGAACAGTTGAATCGAGTAGTCTAGTCGAGCAGTTGAGTCGAGTAGTTGAATCAAGCAGTCCAGCTGAGCAGTCCAGTCGAACAACCAAGTCGAGTAGTCTAGTCGACCAGTCTAGTCGAGCAGTCTAGTCGACCAGTCCAGTCGAGCAGTCTAGTCGACCAGTCCAGTCGAGCAGTCTAGTCGACCAGTCCAGTCGAGCAGTTTAGCAGTCGACCAGTGAGGCGACTGAGAATAGAACCCATTACTATGAAAGCATGACGAGCTGTCAGGGGCCTGTTTTTAGTTATCGATAAGCCTCTTATGACGTCCTGTCAGAGACATGGTTTTGGCTACAGACAAACCTCTTATATATAGATTAGTTGAGCCCGAATCTTACGATACGGAAAATATAAATGTCTGTTCAGGATTCAGAAAACTGCGGATACATTCCATTGGCCAGTGGTGGCGTAGACGTTCTTTGTATTAGTTCTTTGAGTTCTTATATTGCATAATATAGCTCTAAGATGTTGTATATAAAAGGGTCATAGCCGGAAACTGAAACAATTAGTTTTTTGGTCGAATTGGATTTTATTTAACTGAATAAAAATATCTCCACTGTGCTGATTCTATAGGTGGGCAATATGGCTCTTTTGTGTGAGTGGCTCTGAACCATCTGCCGCAAACCGATTCATATGGTCGGTGGTAAATCAGACCGGACCAGGGGTGACATTCCGATTCTCGTTTCGAGTGATTTTGGTTCGAGACGCCCATTTGTTTAACGTGGTCGAAGCGAACCAAAGTTACTCGCAACGAGATGCGCAATGTCACCCCAGGTCGTGCAGTCGAGTGGAACCGTCAAGTCGAACAGACTAATCGAGCAGTTGAATCAAGCTGTGCAGTCAAGCAATCCGGTCGAGCAATCGAGTCGAGCAGCTGAATCGAGTGGTCGAGTCGAGTAGTCAAGTCGAGCAGTGAAACCGAGCAGTCATCGAGTAGTTTAATCGAGGTGTTAAGTCGAGCTGTCTAGTCGAGCAGTTGAATCGAGTAGTCTAGTCGAGCAGTCGAATCGAATAGTTTAGTCAAGCAGTCGGGTCAAGCGGTTAAGTCGAACAGTTGAGTCGAGTAGTCCTGTCAAACAGTTTATTCGAGCAGTTGAGTCGAGTAGTCCAGTTGAGCAGTTGAGTCGTGTAGTTCAGTCGAGCAGATAAGTCAAGCTGTCGAATCAAACAAAAGTCAAGCAGTTGAGTCGAGCAGTGAAATCGAACAGTCTAGTCGACCAGTTAAATCAAGCTGTCCAGTCAAGCAATCGAGCAGTTGAGTCGTGCAGTCGAGTTGGGCAGTTGAACCGAGCGGTCCAGTCGAGCAGTTTAATCGATCAGTTAAGTTGAATAGTCCAGTCGAGCAGCTAAATCGAGTAACCTAGTCGAGCAGTTAAGTCTAACAGTTGAGTTTAGCAGCTCAATCAAGTAGTCCAGTCGAGCAATTGAATCGAGCAGTTAAGTCGAGCTGTCGAATCAAACAGTTAAGTCAAGCAGTTGAGTCGAGCAGTCGGGTTGAGTGGTTAAGTCGAGCAGTCTAGTTGAGCTGTTGAATCAAGCTGTCCGTTGAGTCTAGCAATCGAATCGAGTAGTCTAATCGAGCAGTTGAATCGAGTAATTGGGTTGAGCAGTTGAGTCGAGTAGCCGATTCGAATAGTCAAATAGAGTAGTTGAGTCAAGCAGTTCATTCGAGCAGTCGAGTCGAGCAGGTGAGTTGAGTAGTCCAGTCGAGTAGTGCAATCAATCAGTTGAGTAGAGCGTCGAATCGTGCAGTTAAGTCGAGCAGTCGGGTCAAGTAGTAAGTCAAGCAAATGTGTCAAGCAGTCGAATCGAGTAGTTAAGTCGAGTAGTCCACTCGAGAAGTTAAATCGAGCTGTTCAGTCAACCAGTCAAGTCGATCTGTCCAATCAAGCAGTTGAGTCGAGCAGTCGAATCGAACATTTCAGTCGAACAGTTCAGTTAAGCAGTCCAGTCAAGCAATTAAACCGAGCAGTCTAATCGACCAGTCCAGTCGAGCAGTCTAGTCAACTAGTTGAGCAATCGAGCAGTCCAGCAGTCGACCAGTGAGGTGACTGAGAATACAACCCATTACTACTACAGCATGACGTCCTTTCAGGGACCTGTTTTTAATTACCGATAAGCCTCTTATGACGTCCTGTCAGAGACCTGGTTTTCGGTACAGACATAAGCCTCTTATATAAATAAATTCTAGTGCTATCTCTAATTTGCAATCCCAACTTAACCCATTATGACCCAGCGTATGATATATCATACCTCGTCTTCAAAACCTGTTTACTGCTGAATTTCAATAGTTAGCATTGTTAATATATCACTACAAGAGAGATAAGACATCAATCAGATGTGTTTGTGATATAATTTGTCAGTTTTTGTCATTTCATCTGTATTTTCAGCAGTGCAAAGTTGTGACAAATGGCGGAAAAAAAGTTGAAAAAATGGCGAAAAAATTTTTGTCTCCAAAACGCATGGAAAAGTCTACATTTAGTGACGAAACATTACCTGACATGTAAATTAGTATTTATATGTAAATTCTATCACAAAATTCGGTAAGAAATCTGGAAAAAACTTTGTAATTTGTTTGTTTGAAACAGAGCCTATAAAATATTTAACCTGCGATATTTTGGCCTTGAAAGCATTCCAAATGATGATTTTGCGTTTCCCGATACATTCGAGCCATAATATAATAGATTACAGAGTTTCACTTCATTTGGTCCAAATTTAGGTATACCCGGGTCATAATGGGTTAAATTTCCTAAGTAGTTTCATTTAGGTAGGCCACGATACCGAGTCTCGTGATGGGGCTACCATCTTTAGTTCCGAATCATCATGTCTCTTTATTCAGCCGCCCGCTCTGGATCAAACGCTATCGTAAGCCGCTCCTAACCTGGAATACAACCGCGTACATGGTTGAGGAATCATCAAGCCATCAAGAGCCGTTTCTGACATGGGAATAGACGCTCAAGGCTGGCAAGCCGATTTCTCGTTACTCTCTCAACATCCGCACGAGTTCCTCTTTCCCTGTCGGTATACGACCTTAGTTTTCATCGTGGTTGGTTACCTGAACCCCGCCAGGATTGCTCGTATTCCGGCCGATACCATGAGGAGGTAGGTGCGATTGCTAAATTGGAAAAACTCGATGTCAGTAACAGTGAGTTTTGATGGTTCAATTCCTATCTCGTAGGTCGTAAACTGATTGTGACAGTTAAAGGTGTTCAATCAAATGCATTTCGGGACACGCCTGGAATCCCATGGGGTAGTAATTTGGGACCGTTGTTCTTCAGGTCAACCACGTTCCTAAAGATCCTCGTTGATCCTACGCCGACGATCTGAAGATTTTCTAGGGGATTCGATTGAAGGTTGATGCAATATGCCTTTAACGAGAGCTTGACACCTTTATGGATTGGTGCAACTTGAGCTGTTCTTAAAACGCCGACTTAAACGCCCGTCCAACCCAGTCGAGGCTACGTAGGCTACGTTAACCATAGTCGCCCCGACGTCGATAGAAGTTGAGTCTTCCTGCTTTCGGATTCAAGTAGGCACCCATGGTTTGGTGACGTTATACCGTCTGACGTGTCTTTAAGTTCTAGTGGCGTCACCTTTTTGCCGTATTCGAAACATACCCTGCTCACGCAAAGTACGCGTATCAATTTATTATCAAAATGTGTGGGGATTGCGATCAAAAGTAGATAACTTTTTCATTGCAGTGGCGGAATAGAACTCTGGCAGGATTGTTTTCACTATAACGTGTCTCGGTTAGAAATTTTGGTTGATTGTAATCAATCGGGTTTCGTTTGAAATTTTTCCGCACATACACTTCCGGTTAGATAGTTTGTAATTGAATCCTTTGCGCTAAACTGCAAGGTATAGAGGCTGATCGTCTAGAGACTCATAGAAAGCATTTGGACATTTCCTAAAATCAGTACAAAGTGCAACCCTAAGTACTCGTTTTACAATCAGAATCAGCAACTCTCAAACACCTTATCCTTAGCTTTGCTTCAAATATTCATCCTCCATCTACAGCTCCTGAAGTCCACATTTGACTATTGTTCACTAAAAGCCCCTGTCATTTGCTAAGCTAATGACCATAACAACCCTCATCAGTTTTATCATTAATCCACAAACTTTTCAACTACTACAAAAGTCACATCTATCCAGAATGTCGTTTTTTTCCATCTCAAATTTGCCCTTTTCTCAGCCACAAAACTCGTTAGTGGAAAATCACTCACCCGCTCACCAAGCGCTCAAAGTTTCAGCTTCCATCAAGCTTGCTGTTGTTTTAGGTACCATTTTGCAGCAGCAGCTGCTGCTGCTATCGGGCCGTGAAAATACATTTTCATCTTTTATCGGCATCACCTGAGCTGACTGTAGCGGCCCAGTCAGAGAGCTCGAAGGAAAGACAGTAGCAGTACAATAAATTGAGTTAGTTCTTTCTGACACGGAAAGCTTTTAGAAATGATTAATTAAATTCCGCTGCAAGAGCTTAAGCCATAAAGCTGAACACCGGATGCTGCCTAGTTCTCCCGGGACGGGGGCAGATGCGGTTCCTTCCATCAGCAGCAAGCAAGTATGAAGCAACTTTTATATTTTCAGCACGGTTAGTTGCTTTTTACAGTTTGTTTGCTACCCCTTGGAATGTGAAGAAGCAGAGTTCTCATTTTGTCGGTTGCTGTTTTTCTGAGTAAACCGTCCGGCCCCATCCGGCCACGAGTGACATTTGACGCTCGCTCTAATTCAATGTCCTTGTGCTTACGAAATTAGAGAAAAGTTTGTTTTCGGCCAGACTTTTTGCCTGAGTCAAATCATCTAGTACATTTGCTGGATTACAAACGTATTATTTAGTTGGATCAGTTCAGCTGTTCAATTTATCTGAATTTGAAAGATTTCACCAGCAAGGGAAAAGTTTTCCAAATACAAATCTAATTATGTTGATACAGGAAATACTGTTGTCAACATCAGGAATAGCCAAGATACTCCAAAGGAATAATTAAATTCGACGGAAGTTCCTTCTGCATTTCAGCATCCAGGCTCAGTACCACAGTAGCAACGGTCTGGCACTGACTGGTTCCAACGGGTTCCTGCTTGGCTTCGAGGCGGCAGCCGAAGGAATAAAATCGAACCGTACGGTACGTACAACTATCGACGGAAGAATGCGAAAAGTTTTCCTGTTTGCTAGCGTTATTATAGTTGCCGCTTCCTGTCGTCCCGGCGCGTAAGGCACTCGTCCGGGTTGCTCCGGGTTCTGACCGAGGCCGAACTTTATTCTTCTGGAGACGACTTTGTGCTCGTGTGCTTCGAAGCACCATGGCAATGACAGTCCATGCGGCGGAATCAGCTTCCCGGGATTACTTCCGGAACAAAGTTAACCGGTTTTGCATAGTTAAGCTTGATTGGAAATTGTTCCAGCACCAGCAGAGCAGTACGGAGAGGGTGGAGCTAATACAAGCTGCAACGGAATGCATGCGGAAAAATTGCGGTATGCTTCGGAATGAATCATTGCTGGCTGTCAAGTTCGATGATTGTTTTTATTTTCAGTAAAATTTGCTGATTAAATCGTTCTATTGGAATCCTTTATGATAAATATCTTTGTATTGTGGCATAAAGTTTTATTTTCAAACGAAAGTAAAATTGCGTGAAACATAATACCACTGTGTTCAGCGAGTAAATTGCAGGTGAATTCGATAAAATATTCTTCTGTTCAATTGTTATTCATACTTGATGATTATTGCTATCGGCTGCAATAAAAAGTGATGTCATGCGAAATGTGCATAATTTTAACATTGCGGTAGGGCTGTATTTAATTACTCGTGTAACTTTAGAGGCTTGTCTTGTAATTACATGTGTCCTAGCAAATGGAGACAACAAGCTAACTATATTAATTGTGACACTTAACAAGAATGCTTTCAAGCAGAATTAGCAAAGCACATTTCCCTAGACGCGTTCATTGCAACTTGAATACAAATCCTGTTCCATGTTCTGTCAACCAGATACAGTTAATACGTACAATGACAAACACACCGGCAAATAACCAACGCTGTACTGAATAAAACACATTTCAGATTCTGTTTTGCATTCGATTCAGAAACGCTGTTGTGTTGCAAATGTTGGAACCAGAGGCACGCACAATGTTTCCATTTGCCGGATGTTGATTTTTTGTTATGCTACGTCAGTCACAGTTGATAGTGCTGTGCGCAACGAATGACATTCGGAGGAACTCCTAGTTGTTGCTGACTATGTAACAAGTTTTTATTTCTGTCGTAAGAATATCAATTCGTTCTAGATCTAGAGATTCTTTTAGACCGATGCCTGTTTCGTACAGAATAATTATAGAAATTTAGAATAGATGAGAGGATAAGGGGTCACCTGATTCTTTCATACGTATTGCATTGTCATCGGCAGTCTCTTCACAACTTTTTAAAAGTCATTAATAAATGTCATTTTTGTAGATTCAACTCATTGAATTCATTTGGATTGGACATGGAATTGGATTTCGATTGAATTTGGATGTGACTTAGATTGGATTTGGATTGGATTTGAATTGGATTTTTATTGGACTAGGATTGGATCAGGATTGGACTTGGATTGAATTTGGATTAGGATTGGATTTAGATTTGGATTTAGATTCGATTTGGATTGAATTAGTATTGGATTTTGATTAGATTTGGATTGGATTTAGATTGGATTTGGACTGGATTTGGATTGGATTTGGATTGGATTTGGATTGGATTTAGATTTGGATCGGATTTCGATTAGATCTGGATTGGATTTGGATTGAATTTAGGTTTGGATTGGATTTGGATTGAATTTGCAATGAATTTGGATTGGATTTCGATTGGATCTGGATTGGATTTGGATTAAATTTGGATTGGATTTGAATTGGATTTTGATTAAATTTGGATTAGGTTTATAAATCCAATCCAAATCCAGTCCAAATTCAATTGAAATCCAATCCAAATCCAATCGAAATCCAATCCAAATCCTTTACAAATTCAATCCAAATCCATTCCAAATCCAACCCAAATGAACCCAAATCTCATCGAAATCCAATCCAAATCCACCCTATGGATTGGATTTGGGTTGGATTTGGAATGGATTTGAAAAGGATTTGGAATGGATTTGGATTGGATTTGTAATGGATTTGGATTGGATTTGTAATGGATTTGGATTGGTTTTGGATTTGGATTGGATTTCGATTGTATCTGGATAGGATTTGAATTGAATTTGGATTGAATCTGGATTGGTTTTGAATTGGATTTGGATTGGATTTAGATTGGATTTGGTTGGATTTTATTGGATTTGGATTGGATTTGGATTAGATTTGTAATGGATTTGGATATGGATTTGGACTGGATTTCGATTGGATCTGGATTGGATTTGGATTGGATTTTATTTGGATTTGGAATGGATTTGGATTAGGTTTAGATTAGATTTTTATTGGACTAGGATTGGATCAGGATTGGACTTGAATTGAATTTGGATTAGGATTGGATTTAGATTTGGATTTGGATTTAGATTGGATTTGGATTGAATTAGTATTGGATTTTGATTAGATTTGGATTGGATTTGGACTAGATTTGGATTGGATTTGGATTGGATTTGGATTGGATTTGGGTTGGATTTAGATTTAAATTGGATTTGGAATGGATTTGGATTTGGATTTGGTTTGGATTTGGATTGGATTTGGATTGGATTTGGATTGGATTTGGATTGGATTTGGATTGGATTTGGATTGGATTTGGATTGGATTTGGATAGGATTTGGATTGGATTTGGATTGGATTTGGATTGGATTTGGATTGGATTTGGATTGGATTTGGATTGGATTTGGATTGGATTTGGATTGGATTTGGATTGGATTTGGATTGGATTTGGATTGGATTTGGATTGGATTTGGATTGGATTTGGATTGGATTTGGATTGGATTTGGATTGGATTTGGATTGGATTTGGATTGGATTTGGATTGGATTTGGATTGGATTTGGATTGGATTGGATTGGATTGGATTGGATTGGATTGGATTTGGATTGAATTTAGATTGGATTTGGATTGGATTTAGATTTGGATCGGATTTCGATTAGATCTGGATTGGATTTGGATTGAATTTAGGTTTGGATTGGATTTTGATTGAATTTGTAATGGATTTGGATTGCGATTGGATCTGGATTGGATTTGGATTGGATTTTGATTAAATTTGAATTGGATTTGAATTGGATTTTGATTAAATTTGGATTAGTTTTGGATTGGATTTATAAATCCCATCCAAATCCAATCCAAATTTAATCGAAATCCAATTCAAATCCAATCCAAATCCATTACAAATTCAATCCAAATCCATTCCAAATCCAACCCAAATGGATCCAAATCTCATCGAAATCCAATCCCAATCCACCCTATGGATTGGATTTAGGTTGGATTTGGAATGGATTTCGATTAAATGGATTTGGAATGGATTTGGATATGGATTTATAATGGATTTGAATTGGATTTGTAATGGATTAGTAATGGATTTGGATTGAATTTGAATTTGGATTGGATTTCGATTGGATCTGGATTGGATTTGGATTGGATTTGGATTGAATCTGGATTGGCTTTGAATTGGATTTGGATTGGATTTGGATTAGATTTGTAATGGATTTGGATTTGGATTTGGATTTGGACTAGATTTCGATTGGATCTGGATTGGATTTGGATTGGATTTGAATTGGATTTGGAATGGATTTAGAATGGATTTGGAATGGATTTGGATTGGGTTTGGATTGGATTTGGAATAGTTTTGGATTGGATTTGGATTGGATTCCGATTGGATCTGGATTTGGATTCGATTTCGATTAGATCTGGAGTAGATTTGGATTGGATTTGGATTTGGATTGGATTTGGATTGGATTTGGAATGGATTTGGAATGGATTTGGATTGGAATTGGATTGGATTTGGATTTGGAATGGATTTGGTTTAGATTTAGATTGGATTTGCATTGGACTTGGATTGAATTTGGATCGGATTTCGGTTAGATATGGGTTGGATTTGGATTGCACTTAGGTTTAGATTGGATTTGGATTTGATTTAGAATGGATTTGGATCGGATTTCGATTAGATCTGGATTGGATTTGGATTGGATTTAGGTTTGGATTGGATTTGGATTGGATTTATAATGGATTTGGATTGGATTTGGATTGAATTTGGATTGGATCTGGATTGGATTTGGATTAGATTTGGATTGAATTTGGATTAGATTTGGATTGGATTTGAATTGGATTTGAATTGGATTTAGTAACGATTTGGATTGGATTTGGATAGGATTTGAATTGGATTTGGATGAGATTTGAATTAGAATTAGAGTTAATTAAATTGATTAGATTTAAATTTGATTTGATTTAGATTTGAGTTTGATTTAAGTGAAAGATGGATTTGGATTGGATTGCATAAGGCTTGGATCACGATTGAACTAGGATTAGATTTAAATTGGATTTATGTCGGATTTGGATTGGTTTTGATTAAATTTGATTTGGATTGTATTTGATTTCGATTTCGATTGGACTCATTTTGATTATTAGTTGACCTACGTGATTATTCTATTTTTAATTTTATCTCTACGTCTTAATGTTGTTATGGATATATACCCTCTTAATATGCCATGCTATGTATAATACCAAAGGATGAATGTAAAACATGAACACAATTTCGATATCACAGCATACCAGAACATCGAAACTTAATCGAGTTGATCTGAAGCAAATTATAAAAAATTTCCGATATCAGCTTCGCGCGATAAAGCATTGGTACTGTCCGGATCGAAATCCAACCTACCTGTCCAGTGCGATTGCTACCAGATGCAGTATGGACGCGGTGCAGCACAGCACGTCACTGGAGGTCCACATGTCGCACAGATCCGCTCCCAGTCGCCACTCGTTCGATACCTCGTACACGGCTCCGAGTGGCATCACCAGACAGGCCACCAGCAGATCCGCCACGGCCAACGATAATATCAAGTGGTTGGCAACGCTTTGCAGGTTCCGTTCCAGCAGAATCGCCGCTATAACAAAAACATTTCCTACAATAGAGGGAGAGAGGAAGAGAAATTCGGTTTTAGAAACAGATGGTATTATCGTTGCACGGAATAAATGTGGATTTTAAGCTCTCCGCTTGCATTCTATTCTTCCAAACTAATTTAATGATGTATCAAACACATTGCTTATGCCAGCTGAATAGATCCGTCGCGTTCCCAAATGGATTGAAAAACTATGTAAACAACCGCAATCGGCTGTCATCGAACAACATCGGAAAAGGATCTGGTCTGGCATCGTTTCACGCCAAAGCGACACATTTTCCTGCGCGCGTGCTTTGATTGATTACCGTCCAATTTAAATTCACAAAGTCTGCCGTTCGGATTTTGGGCAAAACCGAGAGCCATCCATCTTTGTCGTCGGTTCGCTTGTCCCATACGGCCGGCTGGGTTGGTCGTCCGTCCGTCCCGCCGGTCGGTTTGGAACTACATACCTATACCTACTTAGTACAGTGTTGATGATGACGGTGTTGATCTAATGTGAGTGTGCTGTGCTCGTGCTGGATGGAGCCGAAATTAATCAAAACATTAACCAGCCTGGCAGTAATTTATCTACTGTGTCGAGAATGCGACGAGCAGACCAGACCGGACGGATGGACAAGGACAAACCGGTGTGGTGCCGTCACAGACGGGACAGTTTATTTGATGACTTTATTATCACCGAAAACAGCAGCCCCAATACTGACGGATGAAGTCGTTGTGCTATGATGAATCGACCGGTTACAGAGAAAAACAGTGCCGGTATTGAATTGGTACCCAGTTGGTTGGTAAATATATTCACGGAAGTCGGCACATCGATCCGGAACGACTTTAATTTAGGGTAGAGAATCTATTTTAAGCAGTCTAAGCGGATCACTGATTGTTTTACCTTATTATAAGCGTTGGGTTGACTAAGTAGGGAATATCAGCACTCCAATCTTCTTGTTAATTTTAGTTCTTCAAGTTGTTAATAATGGAAGTCACTATTGAAGTGCCGAAACTAATTTTAATCAGGCGGAATACATTTTGATCACCATGGTGCCTTCTTAAGCAGTCTTGAATTATACTAATGCATAGCAAACTCAATAAGGAAAAAATAATTATGGACATATGAACCACTTTTTCACCATTGGAAATTTCAGTAAATTTAAGCGTGTAGGGTGCTATATCTCTGCATATTAGCGTTGGTAAGAGGAAATGCTTATTAACTTAGGGACTATTGGTTCGTTTAATTATGCCTAATTATTTTTATACATTATCCATCTAGCTTCCTCCATCTACTAACAACAATTCCTTTTCCGAAATACTTGTGAAGATGCAGAGGATTCCCTGGTCTTTAGTAGCAACAAGTACAAGTAGAGTAACATTCCTTCCCATCCCACCAGGACCCGCATTCGGACGTGGCTGGCGTCGGTATTGATCAGCATGCAGGGACCTGATAAGGATGCACAATGAGGAATAGCATGCTGTCCCAAGTCGCAGTGCTTTTTCCAGCCATCATTTTGCAATTTTCATCGGTCCTGGTCAATAACGGAGTAGCAGCTATGCTATGATTATGCTTCTGCTGATTGGAAATTTCAGTTATTAATTATTATTATTCTTCATTTAAGAGGTTTTCAGCCTGCGACTTTGGTCTGTATACATATCGAAATTTGCCAGTTCACCCAATCAAGCATTCTTCGCGACAGACACTTTCTCCCTTTCCAAAAAAGACAGTTAATACAGTGTTTGTGTGAATTGCGTCTACTGTCACTGGCGTACTTAGACTCAGGCACACTGGGGCACGTGCCTCATCTTATCTATGAAATTTAATCTAAAACAAAATAATTTTTATAACTTAGCAGTCAGCTTACGAATTTACCTAATTCAAAAATTCATATCTCATGAACCAAACAACGTGCCACCCGAGCCAAAAAGTTCTGATACCTGAAACAATGTAGAGCATACCGTTTTTTCATGAAAATGTCAGTAAATTTTCTGAGCATATTCACAGATGGATTACCGATGGGCTTACTTTGAAGGGTGATCTTCTGCTGCTCTCTGGAAAAAGAAGCAAAAAAAGTAAAGCGAGACAGAAGGAGAAAAAACCGAAAAAGCGCGGAGGAAAACGGGATAAACATTGGACAAACGAGATAGAAAAAGAAGAAAAACGCGAGAGAGAAAAAACATAAATAATGGCATGAAAAGAAAGAAAAACGAAACAGAATGGGAGGGAAACTAAAATAAGTGGAAAAGAAGAAAACGGGAAAGAAAAGCAGGGAAAACGAGGCAATAAACAAGGAGGCTGGACAGAAAAAGATGAAGGACGGAAGAAAAAAGAAGAAAAACAAGAGAATAGAAGGAGTAGTCATAAAGAAAACGAAGAAAAGGAGAAAAAATAAGGATAACCCGAACACAAAAGAAGAAAAAACGGGACTAAAAATGGAGAACAAACCGGACAACAAATGGTCGGTGATAAATCAGACCGGACCAAGTCACAAAATTTAAAAAAAAAATGAGTTACTGACTGCAAACGATTAAGAAATTTCTAAGCTACAAACTATTTCTTCTACAAACAGCCAGAGCTATGAGAATGATTGATAGCTATAAACCATACAGAGCCGCAAACTTTGAACGTGTTTTTCTCGAAATCAGAGTTTTGTCACTTGGTTCGGTCTGACTTAACACCGACCAAATGGAGAACAAACGGGATCGAAAAGAAAACAGATTATGGGAAAAAGAGTAAGAGTAAGACGGAAAACAAAAACAAAGGAAAACGACGAAAACAAAGACACTATGAAAAAGGAGCTAAAAAGCTATAAAAGACGAAAATCGAGACCAGAAAATGAAAAAAGGTCGAAACGGGACAGGAAACGAAGAGAAATAGTGCATAGAAAGAGGACACTGCGGATAGAAAAAAGGAAAAACGAATGAGAAAAAGAAGCAAAAATGAGATGAAAAAAGAAATATGGAACAATAAACAAGAGCAAACAAAGAGGAAACCAAGATAAACCATAAAAGGAAACCGATTGAGGAAACAAAGAAAACGAGAAAAAGTGGTTTTACGAGATATAGAAGTAGAAATATAGTAAAAACGGGAGAAAAAGGCAAAGCCTTGGGCTTAAACGTCCTTTCTAAGACTCGACCCTTCTTTATCGCCGGCAATTAGAGTTACAGGGTTAGTGCGAAAGTCCTACTGACTCTATCTAGCAGCATCGTCTAGCCGAGAATCGAATATACGATGACTGGCTTGCTAGACCAGCATCGAACCTCGACACCAGCTAAGCGGTTAATAACGAGAATATTAGACAGAAAAAGAGGAAAAGCGATGGAGTTTCTGGTGCGAAGAATGATAAATTTGATGACACACTCTTTCGGTTGGTACCCAAATGTTTTTACAATTACCGTCAGTGGGGGAGCGTATGTGTAGGGTACTGTCGTTATCGTCGGGCCACTGCTATGGTCGGGCCATCACGATTTTACAGTTTTAGTAACTCATGATATCTATGATACAACCATTGTAAAACTTCTTACTGTGATAGCTAACTTTTCACAATATTGTGAGTTTCAATCGTGTATTCAAAACACCCGTACAGATTTCGGTTACTAAATATTACAAAAAATGTTCTCCAGGCGCAATGAACTTTTCTTCAAGAAATGATTCATGAAATGCAATTATCGAGATAAATTTTGAAAATGTATGATGTGTGTTGTGCTGCACATGAAGACTATAGAAAAATCCCCTTCAGTGAGGTGTTTGGGAAGGCTAAGGTGAAATACTAGAAAAGCGCTATTTGTAAAGGTCGGGCCACTTGAGTAGTCATGGTTGGGCCACCATAATTTTAAGCGCAGAAGCGCAATAATCGCTAGAGAAAGTCAGTAACGTAAAATGTGATGAAATAAAGCAAAATTAATACGATAAAAATCTAGATCTTCTTTGTTTTTTTTTTTTCATTGTAGTTGTACGTTTCGGAAAAGGCGATTGTAGCAATATTAATTTTACAATATCGCCAAAATTTTGCAAAAATGCAATTAAAAATAGGGTATTTGTACCTATATGAGCCGTTGTTCACGGAATCCATTCTTTTCTTGTCTCTATATAGAATTTCAATACGTATGTCTTAGATTTTCTGCGGTGGCTCAACCTGTACAACATGGCCCGACTATGACAACATTTTTTGTCTTCACGTAAATGCCTATAACTTTTTTATTTTTCAAGCAATCAGTTCAAAACTTTCCGGAAATATACATTATTCTTAGACCTTTGCAACGATGTATTTAGATTTCAAAAATTTCTTTTGAAACGAAAGTTATGGGCGAATTTTAAAGCGTGGCCCAACCACGATGACACTCCCCTACGTGTATGAAATGGTTAAAACTGGAGGGACAAAATTAGATATGAGACTTTCTAATATAAGGGCGGTAGTAGTTTGATTGCAAAATCATTTGGCTACCAACCAATAGAGTTTGGGTTGCACATATCGAAATTTCCCAGTTTCATCTAATTTATCATTCTTCGCACCAGAAATTCCTTCACTTTACAAAACATAGTTTACATTAGACCGCGACAAAAAAAGAAAGACAGTAAAAACGGACTAAACGAAAAAGAAGACATGGAACGAACAAAAACAAAAACAAAAACGAGAGATAAAAAGGAAAACCGTAGGGGAGACGCGAAAAATGAGACAAAACAAAATAAACGGAACAGAAAAGACGGGAAAACGAGGCATCAAAAAGTGCAAAAACGAATTAGACAAAGCCGATGAACGAGAAACAAAGGAAATAAAAAGAATCAGAGTAAGACGAAAACTGGAGATGGAAAAAATTATGAAAAAAGCGAAAAGACGGAAAAAGAGAAAGAAAGTTTCAAAAAACGAGTGAAAAGATGTGGGAAAAGTGAACCGGAAATAAGAAAAAATGCGACACGAAAAGAAGAAAAACGGGACAGAAAAAAAAGAAAAATGGAAAGTATGTAAGAGCAAAAACCAAGAAAGCGGACGGTAGAACTAAAAATGGAAAACGACACTGAAATAAACGGAAAAGAGGTAAAACGAATGAGAGAATAAGAAGAAAAATGTCAGTTCTAATTAAAACTTTCCCGTTTAATCTCGTATCCATGTCTGGTGTGGAGTTAAACTTCAAGTTCAAATTCAAGTCTAATGTAATGTCCAATACCAAGTTCAATATCATGTTCTATTGCATATCCGATTTTTGGTCCGATTTCAAGTGTAATTTAATTCCAATTTTAGGTTCAATTTTCGGACAATTTTAAGCTATGATTCTAAATCAAATTTTAATTCTTATTTCAACATTAATTGCAAGTCTAATTCAATTTCAATTACAAATAAAAACATCAAATTCTGGTTAAATTGCGATTTCACGTCTAATTCCAAGTAAAACTGCCACTCCAGGTATTTCTAAACGGAGTTCCAGTTTTAATTTTAAGTCCAATTTCTAGTTCAATATAAACTAATGTCTCAAGCGCAAAGTCCGATTTCAAGTCCAATTTCAATTCTAATTTATAGTCTAGTTCCAAGCCTAATTTCTAGTCCAATGTCAATTTTGTTTTTAAATATAATTGCACCCGAAAGTCTGGAATTTTCACTAGATACACTAGTATCTATGATTAAGCGAATCAAGATGATGTTCTTATCAAAATGTTCTGAAAATACGAACAAAATAAAATTTTCAATTTTTGTTACTAGTCAAGTTGCGGAAGTACAACTTGTAGACTCTTGATCAGCTTGTGGACTTTAAGGCGGCGTACGAATCAGTAAAACGAAATGAGCTGTGGCAGATAATGCTAGAGTTATGCTTTTCCGACGAAACTAATTACGCTGATTCGTGTGTCGCTGAATGGTACGCTCGTGACGTGTGACAAGGATGTAAGCCGTGAAGGGAAAAGACGAATTTCAGCCGCGGATTCTATGGATTACGTAGCCAGCTGAAATCCTGTAGTTTTTCAAATTCGCACAAAACTGGCGTTCTACAGAATTCAAATCCACTCGGTGGCCTTCTACGGACATGAATCATGGACGCTTAAGTAAGTTGATTGACGAGTACCTGGGAACTTGGTACTTGGCGCTTGGCAATGGAAAATGGAGTGTGGTGCAGACGCATGAACCACGAGCTGTATCACGTATACAAATATCTTGATATAATGAAGGTAGTACAATGTGACAGGCTGCGGCGGGCTGGGCACGTGGCCAGAATGCCCGACGAGAGAGTGGCCAACACTATTTTCAGCAGAGAACCAGAAAGAGCCTGTAGACTTAGGGGCAGTCCCCGTACTCGATGAATGTGCGCTGTCGAGAATGACGAGAAATACATTCAGTTGGTGTTCGAGGGGATTAGAGAACGGCAGCCCTGGACCGGCAGTACTGGAGGACCATAATTCGTTCGGTGCAGGATCGATAACGGACCGTCGCCACTAAAGTATGTAAAATTTCAACTGATTAAAATAGGCGACCCCTGATTTATCGGTTGCTTACCCTACTTGTTTACTATAACCAACTATAATTCTTGATATATCGGTTTGAGTCGCATTCTAGTTTAAATATTAAATCTGCCGATTTCCAATGTATTTTTTGAGTCACATCAAGAGTTGACCATACGATATTTTCAGTTAAATTGTACAACATTATATTGCAAAACAAATTACCTTGAAATATAGAGAATTCTGAAAAGCAAGACCTATCGAAATTTAAGTTTTGTTTTTCATTTCTCATTAAATGCCTTCTAGGGCTTACATATTTCAATGGAGTCACTTGGTTATCTTCACTCTCTGTTTCTTCAGCACGGAAAATTGGTTCGAAAATTTAATTTTGTGTCGTCATGTGCCACATGGAACATGCCTCGGAATCTGCTAAATCTGTTTACTCATGACCATGTGTGTGCCTATGGTACGAATCTCGATGATTACTACCTAGATTTCCGGGTAAGCGAAGTAACGTCTACCCACCAGCAATATGTCTTCAGCAGCAGCTTGCTGCCGAGCACAAGCAAATCGAGCCATCAATATCCGTAGCTCGTCTTACGTGACACGTATCCTTTCCCAGCATATCATTCTCGATTCTCGAAAGAGGCAATAATACACAGTATCAAGCTTCACTTACGATAGTCGACAGGAAAATTATTCCATGCCAGCACAGGCTGTTATCATAACGAAAACGACACACGCATCCGTACGGTACGGCTTATACGTTACGGAACCAGACTTGACTGAACAATTTGTGACTGTCCCGGACTAACCGGTGCGTGGTAAGCTGTCACGATGGAACGCAACTTCTGGCGCTCTCCTCAGGTCCGGCGGACCTGATGGACGGTTACGTTGAGCGTGAGAAAATAGTAGCCACTAAAAACGTGCTGCAAACAGGGCACGTCTCGTGCCTTGCTGTGCGAGACAATCTTTTTTTGGTTTGGTTTTTATTGGTCCTGTTATCATCAGCGCCCATCGGACCAACAACGATATCGAATATTAGCCGCACCACACTGTGATGAGCAAACTCATAACGGTTTTTGTTTTCTCATATAACGGGTTGTTTCGTGTGCCAGCCCTCGTGGCAATGTTTATATATTTTTTGCGATTTTCCCTTACGTATGTGAGGCCCGAGTGAGGGTGATAATTTTATGCACCCGCCGTGTATGTAAACGTGCCTTGTGTTTATCATTTTCGCGACAGTAACGAATGCGAGAAAGGGCCCAGCGCACCGAGCATGACAAATGGTGCTAATAATCATAAACAACCACAGCAGCATACTGTTGGATTGGGAAATTTATTGCTACGCAAGGTGCTTTTAAGGATCCTCGGTGACTTCGGGGTTTCCTTTCCTCCGCCCGACCGAGCGTGGGGCTCTTGTTCAGATATGGAATGTGACGCACTTCGGAGTGTTCGACTAAATGGATGCCATTTGTTAAGCTTTTCCCCGGCGTGGAAAATACAAGGCTCATTCGATTCCGAGTGTATCTCTTAGAAATTTACTTATCATGATAAGTGGTGTTGACTATTCAGCTGGGAATAAAAGTATTATCAGCACGGGGTGGGGAGTAAATTTATGCTTCGATAAGTTTTTAATGATGTATGTGAACATACTAACTTGTAGCATTGTGAAGTTTGGATGGAATTGGCTATTATTTTTCCTGTCCTCATCGTTCCGAAAGAAAACATTAAACTACATTGTCCAACTGCCGAAAGTGAAAAACAGGGAAAGTGAAAGTCATTTTGCGAATCCGGTGAATGTGTGCTGCCTGTCTGGTCTGGTACAAACAGACAAAAAGTAAATATCTGCGGCACTTCCGATAAGACCCACGTCCGAGAGAGCGAAGATTGATGGCCGCCATAGGCGGCAGGCTTCGACAGTTAAACGATCCAATCATCCCTTTGCTACCGGCTGGCGTGCCAACAAAGCAGTGCCATGGACATTGATGGAAAGTAGTAATTGATTTTTCGATCTGAATGAAGGAACAAAATTATAACAGAATCATTTTCGAGCAATGGGCCCTGCAGGTTTTCGCAGAAACATCGAGGCGCTAAAATTATGAAGATTTTGACAAAATCAGCTTGGCAAGTTTTCTAGTTGTTAAATTAATAAATAAAACTTTTTGAAATTCACTACGTTAAGCATTACGAATTTAGTTTTACATGCCAGACTTCGACTGCTGTAGGTATGAGTTCTCACCGAGTTAACCCACGCATTTACTGAATGTTCAGAATTTTCTCCTCCGAAAATTACTGGCTGTCCAATCCATGCTTCAGAAGCAGCCGATGTGAATTTATTTTCATAGTTTTAAAACAGAGCTTCATCACGGGCAGTCGCACATGATGCTACTGACAACGGCGCTGGCTGGTTGTCTGGGGAGAAAACAAAATTAGCACAGCACAGCATAATTTGCTGTGCAGTGTTTTTTGCCAGAGGGACTGCGAGAGGGCCGCTGAGATGTAAAACGAAAAAAAAGTAATGCCATCAAAACAAAGCATTTTGTTTTTCATTTCCGTTTTCGCTTCGGGGAAATCAGGGCAGCTAAAAATGACTCAATGAATGCAAAACTTCACCAGCAGACTTTCGTTCCATTTTTCGTTTTTGAACTGCACGCTGAAAACCAACGGCGAGTGGATGACTGGACGTTTGTTTTTAATTTATCCACCAGCAGCACCTTATTTGTCTGAAGTCAACATTTCATTATGAAAGTTATTTTATAGTCTGGAAATGTCTTACAGCCACAAAAAAAAATCTTCATAAAAATAAATTAATTCCGATTCACAATGCGCTCGATTTGTTTATACTGCATGTAACAATTGGAAATCTTGGAATCAATCTTTATTATATTCACCTGTGGGATATGGTTAAGGTCGTATATCGACCGTGAAAGAGGCACCCTTGCGAACGCTGAGTGTATCAACGAGAAATAGTCTTGTCAGCCTTCCTCAATCAATTGCGCGGTAGTATTCGAGATTAGGAGCGACTCACGACAGCGTCTGATCCGGAGCGGGCGTCTGCATTAAGAAATGTGTTGTCTCGGCACTACATCTAAGATGGCAACCCCATCACGAGACTCGGTATCGTGGCTCTAGTAAGACAACCTATCTAAATCTTAAACTACAACGAAAAATCAAGAAAATTCGACTCGGAACATTCGACGACAAAATGAGAGGATGTGTATGTTGAGGATAGGAGAACCGTACCTTGAACTACACCATTATAAACGTGCGCCGTTCACACGAAAGTAGACCCGGCGACAAGAAAGAAGTTGGAGGGAACGGGCGGCAGCTATTCGCCACGGGACATTAAGATCATCTTTGAGGATATAAACTTCTTTGCCGATCGAAGCGATAGATCCGTGATCGGGCCCCATGGACCTAGGAAATGTGCCAGAAAGAGTATTTGTAGAAAATACTTATTCCATTTCTTTGAAAACATTATTCGGATGAAAAAACGCTAAAATGTTCCAAGGGAGTCAAAATGTACCATACTATCTGTAGCCCGAGTGCCTCGCCACGCGTCGAATTGAGAACGAATTAGAGATACTTAAACTAATCTCCAAAAATTCGACGAAAATACACTTTTTTGCTGTGATAATGTAGATTCACTATAACGGAGATAACCGGAATGTATGACCAATGCCTAAATGCACCGCTAACGTTAGAAATCCTATGAAATGTGATTACGTTACTAATGCTTGTCGTAACTGCATTCTGCTATAATTTGTTTGAGTCTTCGCTAACATTTATATAATAATTTGCCTCTGTCAACTGTGATGATGGGGTTTTAACCAGTCCGCTGACATATGTACATTGTTGTATTACTAATATTGTTATGTTTCTTTTCCTGGCCCCCAGCAAACCTGGAGAATTCTTAAGGTGCTCACACCAGCTGTAGTCTAGGTGCACACATATTAGTTTCAACTTCGTGCAAAGCATTGAACAGTGAGAAAAGCTTCTTACTACGGAAACATGGCGTCCTGCCAGGGGTCCAGGGACAATAAGGCGCTTATAGTATTAGAGGAGAATTCATGGTCGGCTAACACCCTCGCACAGTAGCCAAAAGTGTGAAAAGTGGAACATTTTTCCTAGTATCTTTTGTTTTCATTTTATCATTATTGGTCTTCAGCAATTTTGTGCTAAGAAAAGAGAAAAGCTAAGTTCAGCACTCGATAAAGATAGAAATTTTATTTCTTCAGCAAAGTTACTTGTTTTTACAATATTTACAACTTTGCCGAAGAAACTATGTCTATATTTCCTAATAAAAAAAAGATTTTTTTCTTATTTTCGTAATAGTAAGCGACGACTAACTTTTGACAGTTTTAGATTAAGGGGGATTCATACGAAAAAAAGTGCTGGAGACCATAAATGATAAAATGAAAACAAAAGATACTAGGAAAAATGTTCCACTTTTCGTTCTTTTGGACTACTGTGCCTCGGCTGTGTGTGAGCGCCACGAACCAAACTGGTAAAAGAAAATGTTGGGCTCGGCGCTCGACCTGAATGACCCGCCAACATTTTGTTCACTTCCAACCCAACAAATGCGTACATGTATGGGGGCCTTCGGATTATACCATATGTGCCAAAAGACCGGATTCGGACAAATCTGCCTAAGTGCCGTGTCGTGCCAAAAAAACGTTTCAAAGAACGAATTGGAGAACGGTACCAGAGCTTTAGATTGGTGAATAAAAACAATCAATTTTATCACACCTTTTTTGGAGAAATTCGATAAAAATGCCTAGAGAAAAGCTTTTTACTTCTAAACACTTTCTAAATTTCATGAAGTAGGAGGTTTAAGACCTATTTTTAGTAGAAAATTTACTCAGCATTCAGATGAAAGTAACGATATTGAGCTAGCTAGCATAGTTTTTATACTAAAGCTCATTGGATAATTTCTAGGACTTGGGAAGAGGACAAACTACCGGAGGAGTAGATGAAAGGTGCAGTCTGTCCCATCTACAAACAGGGCGACCGGCTCCATTGTTGCTATTACCACTCCCCAATAGCAAGAGAATTCGTAGGGCAGTATCAGGCGGGCTTTATGGGGTCCCGTGCTACTACAAAAATTTTTACACTCCGACAAATCCTCCAGAAATGTCGAAAGAGTACAACGTGCCCACGCATCATATATTTGTGGATTTCAGAACAGCATGCGATATAGTTGAACGTGAACAGCTAAGGCAGATAATACACGAGTACGGTTTTCCGGACAAACTAACGCAGCTGATCATTTTATTTCAAAGCTGATCAAAGCTACTCTGGAGCGAGTGAGGTGCTACGTGCGCGTTTCGCGGACATTCTCGAGTCCTTTCGAAACGCGCAGAGGGTTGCGGCAAGAGGATGGATTGTCCTGTATGTTATTCAATATCGCTATTGAAGGTGTGATCCGGCGAGCGGGCATCGAAACGAGAGGAACGGTCTAACCAACTCCTAGCCTTCGCAGACGACCTCGACGTCATTACTAGAAACCTTAGGACGGCGGAGGCAATCTACGCCAGACGAAAAACGTAGGCCAGGAGGATAGGGTAACAAATCCATGCCTCGAAAACCAAATATATGGTAGGAAGAGGCTCCAGAGAAAGCAACATTTATCTCTCACGGACAATGGCTATTGATGGCGATGAACTGGAAGTGGTTGATGAGTTCGTATATTTAGGATCTCTGGTCATCGCCGACAATAATACGAGTAAGGAGATCCAACGACTCATTCAAGCTGGAAATCGAGCCTAATCGAGCATACGCCGCTGCACAAAGCTGACGATGTACAAAACGCTAATCAGACCGGTAGTTCTCTACAGACATGAGACAGTAACTTTGCTTACGGAAGACATACGTGCACTAGCCGTATTTGAACGAAAGGTGCTGCGGACTGTTTTTAGCGGAGTACAAACGGAAAGCGGAGAGTGGGGGAGCCGTATGAATCACGAGATACAGGCACGTCAGCTACAGGATACAGGTATGGGAAGATTCCTGTCGTACACCTGGTCAAAGTTGGAAGACTACAGTGGGCCGGCCTCGTCGCAAGGATGCCGGACGAGTATGCAGTGAAATCCGTTCTCTTCAAGAAACCCCCCGGCACCAGAAGTAGAGGGGCCCAACGTGTTAGTTGGCTCGACCAGGTTGAAGCCGACTTGTGTGTCGAGATGCGCAACGAATTGGCGACGAGCAGCCCAGGACCGAGTACAACGGAGAGGAATTCGGCAAGAGCCACCCCGGCTCTCGCCTGGTAAAGTAAGTAAGTGTATAAGGTTTTTTTCGTCAAATGTGGTCCTCTACGTAGCATACCACTCTAGGCAGCTCCCAGCAACTGTACCGATATCTGAGGCTACACCGGGACGCAATAATCCGGTATTATAGTATCCCTCGACCTCCGCACTGCGGTAAAGCCATTCCTGCCGTCGAACAACAGTCGTCTCGGTCCTGCGTGTGGATGGAACAGATCCCCTTCCTTCCGATCCA
Organism: Sabethes cyaneus; assembly: GCF_943734655.1. NCBI lineage: Eukaryota > Metazoa > Arthropoda > Insecta > Diptera > Culicidae > Sabethes > Sabethes cyaneus. The sequence goes on along the minus strand of NC_071354.1, from coordinate 19,111,609 downwards.
ATCCTTCCGATAATGCAGTCCCTGTTTCCAGCTCTGTACCCGACCCGCAGCAGAACTTCTCCAATCCGCTGCTGATTTACTACCAAAATGTGTGTGGACTTTAAATCAAAAACCGATGTTTTTTGCTGCTGTGAGAGATTCGCACTTCGATATAATCGTTTGAATGGAAACCGGGCTTGACGAGAAGATTCATTGGCAACAGCTATTCAGGAGCGCAATTTCCTTCATTAATAGATAATTCCGTGGCAGTGATATGTTGATATGATCACCATATCTAATAAACTGAGCTGCTCCTCCGACACATCCCCGATTTACGAAACACGTGAGCAAGTATGGGCAAATGTCCTAGAGACCGATCATTCTCGAAGCTTTGGTAATAATCTGTTTACTTCGGATCCGTAAGGACGACGTAAGGAGTAATAGCGAACACAACGATTCGACTGGAAATGTTTATTCTCATATAGCGTGAATGACTTAACGCTGCTCTTCGGTGATTACAGCTAGTCCGGTTTAGTTTGGAATGTTCCAGTAAACGGTTGCCCCAGGATCGACTACCAACATTGTCACGCTTCCGCAGCTTGTACTGTGCTTTTAGACGGTTTCTGTTTCCATGGATTGACACGAATTAACTCAAAAATAATCACTTGTTTGATCTGACTCTCGCGAATGACACATCTCAGCGTTACGGGACACATTTCACAACCATTTCTGTTGTATAAATTGGTTACTGTTGATACAAGATTTATGACAAATAGGGTACGGGAGGGTATTCCCATCACGCTACTAATTTCGGCATACATTACCTTTTTTGGCTACACTTTCCCAAATAAAAACTTTGCCGCTATATAACAATACTGAAACGAATGTAGCACTCATAGGCTTTAATGTGGTATAACTATTTTCATAAAAATGTAAGTAGTTTGCTTAGTTTTATTCAATAAACATCAAAACTACTGTTTTCCACTAGCACGTAACCAGGCTGAAAAAACTAGCAGCAATCGCTTACGCGGATCCGCTCTTGATGATGGTTTGGAAAACACACAATTATGACCACGTTTACTTATTCTAGAAACTAAACAGCTGTGAATATGTTATCACAGAACAATTCTACTTCTTTTTATCACGGAAGAACACAAAAATTCCCCTCTGATATAAAAATATAAATCAATTTTCATTCACTAACCATTAGCAGCATTTTGTTTTTAATTTCAGCGTATGGTGCGTTATTTACACTACTACCAATACATGTGCTGACATATCTGGTATTTGAGTGACAACTGGCGCTAGTGTATATGAACGATTCAGTGATACACTAGCGCCAGTAGCAAGCTGTTGTCACTGCAAAACGAATTATCTGCAATGAGCCCGGAATGTAGGCAATAGCGAGAAGTTATCCATCGGTCTCTCTTTTCTTGTCTCTTTTGATCTGTTTTTGAAAAGCATTTAAGGTGAAATTAGTCATCATCGATCCTGCCAATTTCAAAAGCAGTTCTTTTGCTTGAAACAAAAATTCTGTTTATGAAAATACTAGCTGACCCGACAAACTTCGTATTGCCACAAATTAACCTGTGTTGTACATAAATCATGAATCTCGGATGATCTTTATCACTTCTCGAGTTTTGCAAGTCCCCCAGTGGGCGGCGCTTCCGACGGCAAGTCACCGGCAACACTCGCGACCGGCTCGTCCTGAATGATCTAGTGTTACTATAGATAGTTTTTGTGGTCTTGTTATTGATTAATGTTTTATGGAAGAGTCTCGAATTTCTCGAGTTGGATTAGTTTTTGAGTTTCGCCAAAATTTCTGTTTTATTTGTATGAGAGTCCATATCCCCCTACCACAGGGGTGAGAGGTCTCTAACTATCATAAAATAAATTCAAGACTCAAAAATCTCCTACATGCTAAATTTGGTTCCATTTGCTTGATTAGTACTCAAATTATAAGGAAATTTGTATTTCATTTGTATGGAAGCCCACCCTCTTAAAAGGGAAAGGGGTCGTAATACACCACAGAAAAAAAATTCTGCCATTTAAAACTCTCACATGCCAAATTTGGTTCCATTTACTTGATTAGTTCTAAAGTTATGAGCAAATTTGTATTTCGTTTGAATGGGAGCCCCCCCCCCCCCTCCTAAAAAGGTAAGAAGTCCTAATTCATCATGGGAAAAATGGTTGCCTCCAAAAACACCCACATGCCAAATGTTGTTCTATTTGCTTGATTAGTTCTCGAGTTAGGAGGAAATTTGTATTTCATTTGTACAGGAGCCCTCCCTCTTAGAGTGGGGAGGGGTCCTAATTCACCGTAGAAAATTTTCTTGCCCTCGAAAACCTTCACATGCCAAAGTTGGTTCCATTTGCTTGATTAGTTCTCGAGTTATGGGGAAATTTGTATTTCATTTGTATTGGAGCCCCCCCTCCTAATGTGGGAAGAGGTCCTAATTCATCACAGAAAAAATTCTTGCCTCCAAAAACACCCACATGCCAAATTTGGTTCTATTTGCTTGATTAGTTCTCGAGTTATGAGGAAATTTGTATTTCATTTGTATAGGAGCCCCCCCTCCTAAAGTGGGGAGAGGTTCTTATTCATCATAGAAAACATTCTTGCCTCCAAAAACACCTACATGCCAAATTTGGTTCCATTTGCTGGATTAGCTCTCGAGTTATAAGGAAATTTGTATTTCGTTTGTATAGGAGCCCCCCCCCCTCTTAAAGTGGGGAGGGGTCCCAATTCATCATAGAAAAAAATTTTGTCTTCAAAAACACACACATGCCAAATTTGGTTCCATTTGCTTGATTAGTTCTCGAGTTATGGGGAAATTTGTATTTCATTTGTATTGGAGCCCCCCCTCCTAATGTGGGAAGAGGTCCTAATTCATCACAGAAAAAATTCTTGCCTCCAAAAACACCCACATGCCAAATTTGGTTCTATTTGCTTGATTAGTTCTCGAGTTATGAGGAAATTGGTATGGAAACCCCCCCTCTTAAAGGAGAGAGGAGTTATAATTCCCCTTATAAAGAGGGGAGGGGTCTCAAATTACCCTAGAATAAATTCTTGTCACCGAAAACACCCACATGCCAAATTTGGTTCTATTTGCTTAATTAGTTCTCGAATTATGCAGAAATTTGTGTTTCATTTGTATGGGAGCCCCCCCTCTTAGTGGGGGGAGGGGTCTCTAACCATCACTAAAACCTTTCCTGGCCCTAAAAACCTCTACATGCAAATTTTCACGCCGATTGGTTCAGTAGTTTTTGATTCTATAAGGAACACAAAACAGACAGACAGACAGACAGACAGACAGACAGACAGACAGAAATCCTTCTTTATAGGTATAGATATTCGCTGTATTCAGATTGGCAAGAAGAATGCAGTATTTACATTTTTATAAACAGATTCCCGCTTTTAGGCCAAAAAACTGCTTCTGAAATTGGGCTTTCCGACGAAAAGTCAATGACAGCTAGTTTCCCGTTAAATGCTGTGCTGGCTATTTCGGCCTGTCGGATTTAAAAAACACAGACACAGACAGCGACTTCATCATTTCTCGCGACTATAACTCAAATTCAGTAGCGTTTTATTAAACCCAAAATACACGCCGATTTTCAGTAAATATTATTCTATCAACTGGTATAAAAATCTTGTCTCGAATAAATATAGTTTCAACGTAGTTCCTGAATATTGTTCAGGCTACCGCATAATGGGCTGGAAATACCCACCCGTACCCTATGTAGCAAAATAGGTAACAAAAGGGAACTTTATTTTCCACTTGTGTGCCAAGTGGTGGTGAAATGGAAACTGATATGTGCAGTAGGGATAGTGTCCCGTAACGTTGAAATGTGCCCAATGATCTTGCCGTACAGCTTTGCTCGATTAACCCATTATGACCCGGGTATACCTAAATTTGGACCAAATGAAGTGAAACTTTGTAATCTATTATATTATGGCTCGAATGTGTCGGGAAACGCAAAATCGTCATTTGGAATGCTTTCAAGGCCAAAATATCGCAGGTTAAATATTTTATAGGCTCAGTTTCAAACCAACAAATTACAAAGTTTTTTACAGATTTCTTATCGAATTTTGTGATAGACTTTACATATAAATACTAACATGTCAGGTAATGTTTCGTCACTAAATGTAGACTTTTTCATGCGTTTTGGAGACAAAAATTTTTTCGCTATTTTTTCAACTTTTTTTCCGCCATTTGTCACAACTTTGCACTGTTGAAAATACAGATGAAATGACAAAAACTGACAAATTATATCACACACACATCAGATTGAAGTCTTATCTCTCTTGTAGTGATATATTAACAATGCTAACTGTTGAAATTCAGCAGTAAACAGGTTTTAAAGACGAGGTATGATATATCATACGCTGGGTCATAATGGGTTAACGAGGCGGCTAAACATATTATCACGCTCGATGCCAATCACTCCGCTCTTGACATTACATGCAGTTTCCCGATCTTTATTGTGTTTGAGAATGTTATCGACGGCAACGATTTAGTTTTCCACAGAAAAGATTTTGTAATTTTGCGCAGGTTGACTGGCAATTAATTTTATTCACGATGGATACGTATTTCGCCTATGACTTGCAGGCTTCATCAGTGTCTGTTTTTGAGTTCAGTATTCCACTAAGATGCTCTAAAAACTTCAGTAAAGCCTTGCTATTTTCCAATATTGCAAATCGAGCTAGAAGCCAACGATGCTTCCTCTTACGTGAGCGAGTATGAGAAGAAGCATAGCATTCAACGTTTATGCCACTCACGCAAGCGTAAGACATACAGCCACCATTGCTGTGTGCAGATATTCTGCTATATGCACACTCGCGTACGCACATAGCCTACTCACGAGTCTAACAACTAGTGAGCAACCAGCTGCTCGTGAGGGCCAGTGGCGCACTAGGAAACAGATTTTGCATTATTTTTTCTTTTCTTCTTCCTCTTCACCGTCGATTCTCTACTCACAGGTGAACGAGACCTTACGAGTGATCGGTATCAGCAGCTCAGGCTGCAATGACAAATCAGAGCGACGACCGTGGCTGTTAGCTAAACACACACTCGCAAAAACTCGTCACAGTGCTGGAATAAACAAGAGCGAAAGTACGAAAGAGATGCTTATGCCGGCGTGTTCGTTAGAAAGAGTACGCGCATATGAGAAAATTAGCCACTGATGTTGCCACCGCTGTTTCGAGCCTAAGACCGTCCTATGTATAATCAGTATATTCTACGAATGCATGCACAGCTTTGCAGAAATCCGAGGAAGTTTAGCTTATTTGTTAACCCTAAGAAAAAAGAAGGCCGGCTGTAGTTTTGTTTCTGAACAACCCTAACACCAATACTGCGCGCGATAAATGCATCCTTTTGGAAACGCACTTCAGGCAAGCTTTTAATCGTTTTCCTGCTTTTTTGGAACAGATTGCCACTGTTGTTAGAAACACTCTTAACGAGGTCGTTAATCTCAGTATTTTTCATGTATCTCCAAAAATTGTCGAAACTGCCATCGAAAAACTAAACTATTCGTTAGAGGCCGGGCCCAGGTATTGCATATTATGTCCTGAAAAAGCATTCTACTGTTTTCGCTGGACCTCTTCTAGTGTTCGATGCTTCCATTCAGCAGTATAAGTTCTCTACCGTATGGAAAGATTCAGTTATGTTCCCCGGTTTTCCCAAAACATTCAGTCTCTACGAATTTCGTTGATTTCGTCGCGTTCTACCTGCGCAATATGAATGAAAAAGTGCATATTGATGCAGTGTACATGGACCTGAAAGCAGTGTTTGATCGGGTGGATCACGGTACCCTCCTTGTAAGGTTTGAGAAACTGGGAGTTTCTGCACCGTTCTGGAAGCGACTACACTCGCACCTAACACACCATAGGCTAAGTGTGAAGATCAGGTTCGAGTTTGCCCACTCGTTCTGCAACCTTTCTGGCGTACCACAGGGGAACAGCCTTGGACCAATGCTCTTTTCTTGTTTTGGTCATAAACTAGCAGCTCTCCTGTCATCTGACTGTCGGTTTTTCTTTATGCTGACGTTGTAAAAATCTTAACGGTATATAAAACGGACTCTGGGTGCATTGAGGTGCAACGCCTAGTGGACAATTTATTTTTTAAATCGCAAAAGAGTTTCGTGACTGTTTTCGATCATTGTACTATTCTCTTGTAAGGTCTGTTTTGGAGTTCAGATCCGCGATCTGGTAACTTCATTAACAAATTTAGATTGCTAGAATCCTTCTAGTCAGAAAATGCGCGATAGCTGAGTAAGTTGTTCAGACAGTAGCTAAATATTGATTAGCTCCGAGTAACGGACACATCTAAGAAAAAAGCACCTGTACGGTACAAGATAGTTTTCGTCCCGACTTCCATGGATGACTATTTCCGTCAAGAAACATTCAACCGGTCTTTGACGAAGGTTGAAGAAAGCATTGAAATGTGTTTTATCTTCGTCTACAACACTGTCTCTACGTTGCTAGAAGACGGTCCATGCACGTGAAATACAGATAACAGAGGAGAGTTTCGAGAGCATAGCAACGATTGGTGTCAAGAAGTTTGTGAGCTTTATTTTTTTAAATTGGAGATTACATCAAAATATAGATGTCAAAAGTTGCTCTATTGTGGAAATAATCTTTCTGCTCGTCTGAATTATTAAGTCTTTTCCAGGGAAAATGCGTGCAAAGTTTTATCTAGCTAAACCGAGGATGGTTGAATCTGATAGTTACGTTATGTGGCGTGGAGTTCCTTCCTGAAGGGTGTTACACAAACTTTCAGCACTATCAGTGCCCTTGATAAAGCAGATTTCGTAAAAGTTAAATATTTAACAGTGTCGACCGATCTATTATATTATTTCTAGATTATGCAACGCAGATGACTATAATGTGTAATCCACTATATGAACTAAATATAATCTACTTTATTTATGTTCAATAACCGGCTATCGGTTTTCGCTCCTGAAAGGCAAATCACAATGCAATCACTACCAACCACCCACCCGACACACAGCATCGACACCAGACGCTCGCCTAGCCTGGCAGAACTTTTTAAACACCGCAGTGAGACATCATGCTTTTTGATCCAATTAAAATGCAAGCTCCATCCTTATGAATCACACAATTGCTTGCCTCTCCTGACTGATGGTCTCTACGGAACGTGATCAGAGTAGGAAATGTTTTCCTCGAGGCCAATGCCCGGGGATACTCAGAAGAAGCCATGCTGGCTTGCTGGGTGAGGGCGAGAAAAGAAGTTATCTTGGTACTTATTTCATGATTCCAAGTTGGATAATCGAACGGAAGTGAGAGTGATTTCAATTGGATAAAAAAGCAATAAAAAACACAGAAGTCAATTTCCGGACACTCAGGACGTGCTGCGGCAAAGTATCACTTTCTCGTAGGTACCGGCGTCTCAATCGAGATCAAATGAAATTCCTGAAATGTGAAAATTAAATCTACCGGGCGGGCGGGCAGGCCGATACGGTTCCGAAGAAATTTCTTTGATGAAAATCCGGATTTCCAGGAGCAGAAGCTTAGCAGGAGTAGGAAAAGTTGTTTTTGGGAGGTGAACGTCCGAAACATTAGAACGATATTACAAGCAAGATAAAGCTGAGAAGTTTATTTCTATAGCCTTCTCACAGATAAATATGAAGCTGAAAAAAAAACTTCTTTTGAAGCATTTTTTTTTATTTTTTGAGTAGCCTTATGATTATTGCTCTTCAACTGGAAGATATTTTCACAGTAGCAATTGTAAAAGTCAACTGTTTGACAATGACTCGGCTCTGTTTCAATTTTAAGAAAAACAATCGACAAAGTCCTTAGGTAGGAAACAAACTGCACCGGCACTTGTTTCGACTGTAGTTTTTGTTTTTCGCCGAGAGCACTTGGATTTCAATTTCACCAGCAAACGACGACGAGTGTCGCGCAATTTGCATTCCCAGCAGAGTCTTATTCTTTCCGTACAATTGAAGCACGGTCCTTACGGTCGGTGTTTTCATAGGAACGTGACAACAACGGTCGAAGCAGAGAGCATTTCCACCGAGGGACAAAAATAAAAATAACTAAATTTGTACTCACCTATAACCGTAGCTAAAATAACAATTCCCAAAACAATGGCCGTCGCTATCACCCGTATCAGATAGATGGTGGTCTCGGCATCGTCGTCCATTCCGCCACTGTCCTCCGTTCCCGACAGTAGCGTGTCCCGATCCGACCCATTGACGTATCTACTGCTGATGGTGGCATTGATCAGTGCAGAACTACTACTACTACTACTACTACCACTGTAATTGAGCAAAAAGCAGTTGGTGCAATTCCACAGTGCCATCAACTCGTCCTCTTCCAGCAGGTTCGGAAGGGAACCAAAAGTCAGTCGAGAACTGCCAGTCGCACCAAAACCCCCATCGCTGCTACCGCCGCTGCTACTAGAAACGTTTGAATTAATGCCGAACTCGTTTGTATAGTTTGAGAGCAGAGACTGACTGCTAGATCCTACGGGGGTACTACTGAAGTTGGAGAATATCCCGTTGAACAACTCGCCACTACTAGAACTACTTGCACTGCCATTGTTCTCGTAGATGAAGTCATCCAAAGAGCTACTACTGCTACTAGTGCCACCATAATCTACTTCACTCTCACTACTGGCCCCACCGAAGCGGTTGGAACCTCTCCCGATGAATCCACCAACCGTCTTCGTCACGTCGCGGTTGGCCGCAGATGGTGCCCAGGTTGTCGTCGACACCGTCGATTGAACCGTACTAGGGCTGGTTCCACCACGACCAGAAAAGCGATGTATTTTTTCTGTCACCGTCCTGACTGACGACGGCCAAGGCCGCGCCGGCCATGAGAAAGCTCTCTCTGTCAACCGGCCCATAACGGTGGCCATAAATCGCGCACTTTCGCACTATTCTACTTCTTGAATTTCGAAAACCTTTTGCACATTTTATATATTTTTTTTTCTTTTCAACTATCGTCGCACTGGCAAATTGTAGCTCCACAGTTGCCGCATAGTGCACACGTGTGCACTTCGCCCAGCGGGCGGTAGGGGTGGTGCTGGGTGGAGGCAAATAAATTTTAAACCCTCGTTTCACTCAGCACACTGTCACGGTTTGCACCTGAACCGACAAGCTCCCGATTGTCAACCGTTCTCCATTTTGGACTGCCAAAACGATGACGCACATCGACGGACACTCTGAATTCACCCGCCTCCCGGCGACGACGGGAGGTGTGAATGTTGTTTTTTCTTTATATTCAAATTTGATTTGTTTTCGCCCGTTTCGTCCCGTTGGTCGTCGTTGGTAGGATGACGCCTAATTGAATTTGACAGCGACCGACCGACCGACCGACGTCGTGTCTGCCGTGAATTAGAACGCGGGAATCCTGGCTCGCCCGGTTCGCGGCTCGGCTGACGATTGATCTGGAAAGGTAAACAAATTGGAAATTACTTTTAGTGAAGCGAACTCTACTCTGTAAATTGCGGACGACTGGAGCGCGCGCTGTTTGTCGTACTCTCTAACTGTTCGGGTTCCAGATTAGTTGAGTTGGGAAAAAAAGTGTTGGATTGATGTTGGTCGGGCAGTTTGATTATCGCATCATAAAATAATTTCGTTTTGACCAACCTTGGTTGGGTTGTTTATTTGAAATACGCGAAAAAAACACTGAATGCGAGATGAAGGGAAATATGTTTTTCGTTTTGGTTGAAGATGATATTTTGCAAGGAAGAATAGAAGCAATGTAGAACGTTGTAAATTTAAGAATATATATTAAAACTGTTATGTCTTATGCTACAAAAATGTTATTATATATTCTCAAAAGAATAAGCATGGGCATGGAATATCGCCGCCCGAGTGTTCTTACTACGTTATATTGTCCAGGATTAATAAAAATTGCGGAGAGTGGCGCAGGCGTATGAATCACGAGCTACAAGCACTGCTTGGAGTGATTCCCTTCGTACACCTGGCGAATGTTGGGAGACTACGTTGGGCCGGCCACGTCGTAAGAATGCCGGACGACTGTGCAGTGAAATCCGTTCTCTTCAAGAATCCCACCGGATCAGGAATAGAGGGTCCCTACGTGCTAGATGGCTCGACCAGGTTGAAGCCGCCTTGCGTTTGCCGAGACGCACAACGAATTGGCGACGAGTAGCCCAGGACCGAGTACAATGGAGAGGAATTCTTGATACGGAAAGAGTCACCCCGGTTCTCAGCTGGTAAGTAAGTAAGTACACTGATGGTGGTACATCGCAAAATTTGCCGAAGACTTGACGCCAGCGTGCTGCCGTTTCTACCGCACCGACAGAGTAGATAATCTCTAACTTCTGTGCGGCAGTATCAAGAGGCAGCCACACAAAAACCATATTGTCGCTGAGTAAATGTGTCAAGAATGGTCAAATTGGAAGAGCGAAACTAAACTAGATAATAGACTACCCAGTAGAAGGACGCAGCGGTGGTGTATTAGTATCATACTTGAGCGGCAATCGAGGTTTGAATGGTTCAATTCGCCTATTACTAATGAGCCACATACATTTACGATACGTAGCATCGCTGAATATACGAATATCGTGTGCAACGCAAAAGTACGGAATAAGAGCTTCTGCTGCTTCTAAAGCAACTAACAGTCTAACACTATTTTAAACTGTTCTCTTTTCGTGGTGATATTAATTTGAATACTTTCCGGGGTCCCAACCCAGTTAGCTTCGAGGTACGATGTTGGTCTAACAAGCCAGTCGTCGTATGTTCCAATCTCGGCTAGGCGGTGCTTGCTAGATAGAGTCAGTACGGTCGTTGCACCGGCCCCGTAATTTTCCTGTACTCTAACAGCCGGCTGCGAAGTCTGTCGATAAAGAAGGGTAATGTCTAAAGACGGTGTAAACCCAAGGCTTTGCTTTTTTTTCGGCGTTCCCGAGCATCCTATATCCGCTAACTCGGCCACATTCAATGTTCAATATTCAATTTTTGTACGAATTTCGAAGTTCACAATGAGGTTATGTTCGTGATAAAATTCAAAGCCGATGGATGCATTACCGGCGAGGCACGCGAATAGTGTACGTTCAAGCGCGATTTTTATCGATTCAAATATTTTTTTTTGCTAATTCTCCAACCGCTGCATTCAATGTAAAATCAGCAAAATAATTACGAAAGAATCAAGTAAAGGAAAATAGATGGCATTTTTTACATCGTCAGCTTTGTGCGATGTCGTATGCTTCTTGTAAACGTATCGAGCAGAGGGAAATGTAGATCCGACTTCCTACTTAAAAGCGTAAATCCTTACACGCATTGGAAAGTGAGGAAGTGTCTAATGCAAAGCATGATTAATTGTATGAACTGGAAAGTTTTCGATATACCTAGACCAAATATATATCGGGTGATGGCAGGTGGTGTTCGTCCCCAAGTTCTTTCGGGTGGTTCCCGACTGTTTTACTAATTAAAGTACCTTCTTCTTCTTCAGCAGCATAGAGCCGGGGTGGCTCGTGCTGTTTCAAGCACTCGTTTCCATTCAACTCGGTCCTGGGCCACTCGTCGCCAATTGCCTAGTCGTCCCAGTAGTCGCAAATCGCTTTCGGCCTGGTCGAGCCATCGTGCACGTTGGGCCCCCCTGTTCCTGGTGCCGGTGGGGTTGTTGAAGAGGACTATTTTCGTCGCACTGTCGTCCGGCATCCTTACGACGTGTCCGACCCACCGTAGCCTGCTAACTTTCGCTAGATGTACGATGGGAGTCTCCCCAAGCAGTGCCTGTAGCTCGTGATTCATACGCCTCCGCCACTCTCCGCTTTCAGTTTGTACTCCGCCAAATATCGTCCGCAGCACTTTCCGCTCAAACACGGCAAGGGCGCGTATGTCCTCCGTAAGCAGCGTCTCGGCTTCAAGTCCATAAAGAACTACCGGTCTAATAATGGTTTTGTACATTGTTAGCTTCGTGCGGCGGCGTATGCTTCCTGATCGTAGCGTTTTACGAAGGGCAAAGTAGGCCCGATTTCCCGCTTGGATGCGCCGCTGGATCTCCTTACTAGTGTTGTTGTCCGCGGTCACCAGCGATCCCAAATACGCGAGCTCTTCTACCACTTCTAGTTCGTCGCCGTCAACAGTTACCGTCCGTGGGAGGCGCACATTTGTTTCCTTTGAGCCTCTTCCTTTCATGTATTTGGTCTTCGACGCATTTATTTTTAGCCCAATTCTCCTAGACTCCGCTTTCAGTCTGGCGTAGATTGCCTCCGCCGTCACAAAGTTCCTGGCAATGATATCGAAGTCATCTGCAAAGCCTAGAAGTTGGCTACTCTTGGTAAAAATCGTGCCTCTCGTTTCGAAGGGACTCGAGAGTGTCCCAGAGACGCGTACGAAACACATCACTCGATCCAATGTAGCTCTGATTAGTCGCGTCAGTTTATTCGGAAAACCGTGTTCGTGCATTATCTGCCATAGCTTGTTTCGACCGACTGTATCGTATGCTGTTTTGAAATCAATAAAGATGTGATGCGTGGGCACGTTGTACTCCCGACATTTCTGCAAGATCTGTTGCATAGTAAAAATTTGGTCCGTAGTTGCGCGTGCCCCCATGAAACCCGCCTGATAATTCCCTACGAAACCTCGTGCTATCGGTGCCAATAAAACTATGAGCTCCACCAGAACTTTCTGATGACCGCTATAAATCTGCTTCCTGACCAAGTGGCCCACTCCTCAGAATGTTTTCATAACCGCTATAAGAATCAGGTTATAAACTCAAGTAGTCGTATCACGCTCTGCCAAAAGCAGCAATAAAACCGAGTAAGCTTTCGCTGCTTGACAGCCATCGCCATAATTTAAAAAAGCTTTTCGCTTTTTGCTTTTCGCTTTTCTAGCAAACGCCAGATAAGTTCGCTAGCTTTGTCAACTTGAAAATATATCCGTGAGCAGAAAAGTTTTAGATTTACTGACAGATCAACGATCTGGTTTATAGCGACCAGAATAAAATATCCCATAGAATATTTATTAAATTTTAAGCAATATCATTGGTTTGCCCCATGTGCGCAAATAATTTCATCGTGCATTTTGATGTGATAGGTCGATAAAATCAGCGCGCCACTGAAATGTTGCAATTTTCGAAAATTGGTTGTTTTAACAAATTGAAAATATTCAGTTAGTCAATCTCAATTTCTAGCTAAATCATTTTAGTTGCTTCCTCTGACAGGAAAACCGATTGATAATAACCTTCTTTCTGCAAAACACTTTGCTTTGATGAATTGTTGTTTGCGAGCAAAAACAAAACACTAAAATATGGCAATATGGCATCACATAAAAAAATGATTTTGGTGTTGAACTTTGGTGTTCTTCATAATAGCAGCAAAAAAACTGTTTGGTTAGGGTGTTACCGTTTTAATAGCTCTATAAAACTAACAGATTTATTGCGGTTTGACAAGTAACCGCTATAAGATCAATTTTGATTGGTGCGCCATTTTGTGTTGCTACGCCACATTTATGGTAAGTTTATAGAAGATCTGGTGCAGCCAACAAGTTTTAACGTGGTAATAAAAGCAACCACAATAAATTTGCTTTATTAACAGTTTTATTATGGTTTTCTAGCTAGCTATAAGTGTGTTTGGACTCGAATCCTCTTGGTATTGCGCAATATCACAATAAACCCAGAGGTAATAATTAATACCGCAATAAAACCCTTATAAAATACAAGTAAAACCAAGTGGCTTTAGAATTGTTACTTGGGTATGACATTGGTCATGAAAACCACTATACGAACGTAACGGGTGACAACTAAAATTTTGGAATTTTTTTCTCAAGCTGTCAAAAAAAGACAAAGATACATGAAGAAGATCTGATCTACCGAAATTAAAGATATATTATCCATTGTTGAAAAAAAATCAGTGTATATTTGAAAACGGTCCGTAATCGGCTGTTCGGCGAAGCTTTCATTTGACGTCGAAACAAGAGCGTTGTACGGCCGTCATGTCAACTTTGCGAATGCATCTCTTGATTCCACCAATCACTTTTTTGCAATTCGTGGTTCTCTAGTTATGTTTGTACACCAACGAACTTAAAATCCCGAAGAAATCTTCGATTGGGCGCACTGAGACAGATTTTTCGGGTCGTTGTTTTTGAGTGCAAATGGGATCGAATGGGTATTCAGGAATGATTGTGTTTTTGTTGGCGTAATGCGACAAGGCTCTATCCGGCCAAAACACGTATTGTCCATCTGCATGATGTTTTTGTAGAAACGGGATCAAAATTTTCTTCAAACATTTCTCTTGGGCACATCTTAATTGATAGAACCAGAACAACAAACCAGAAGGTTTGTTGTTGAAGACACGAGAAAGTGAACGATGTCCTTCTGCGTCCATAATTTTGGCTGGTCTTCCACTACCTTGCTTGCGAATAGTTGTTGGTAAACAATCGAAGCCGCAACATATTCGCTTTTTAAATGTTTTAAATGTACTTTTTGCCGAGATTTCTGTTGCAGTTCGTAGAAGTGTACAACGCGCTTTCGAAATGCTTCTTGTTTCGACGTCATTTTAAGCAAAATGAGGCAACCATAAACAAAACAAAAAATATTGACAAAAAGAGGCGAGAGAGAGCTAACACATACATACATTTTTCTCTGAGCTCATTTGTTGTGGAGTATAGGAGCCTCAAAAAAATCCAAAATTTTAGTTGTCACCCGTTAATAAAACTTGGAATTGTTACTTGGGTTGCTCACTTTCTAAAATAATTCGCTCATCGAATCTGAACCGAATTTAGGAGTTTTTTACACGCTTATCGATCTTGGGCTGCCACACTCCAATCGCCTCTGGCACCCGCTGACCTGACATCCTATTCAACAGTGCTCATCCAATGGGTACGGGAACTGCCTCGAAGTCGGCGGTATCTGACGGATTTTCTCCTAAATATTGTTTTCGCTGCTCTCACCCGGCATTCTTTCTACGCGTACATCCCACTGTATCCTGCCGTGTTTTATTCGCTTCATAATATTCGCATTGTTGTCTACTGGTAAATTTTGTGGTTCATGCACCTAAGTCACACTCCTTCTTCTAATATGCTACCAAAAATTGATCTAGGCGGTCGCTTTCTGTCAACGTCCACGCTCCGTGATCTTAGAGTACCACCGGCAGATCTAGCATCTTACAGAGCGCGGCGGAGTTGCAGGTCGTAGCTACGTTATCCGTAGAAGGCCCTGTTGGCAGCTGCTCTCCACCTTTTTACTTCACGGGATACATCGTGGTCACAAATCACTAACGAACCAAAGTAAATAAATTCGTCGACCACTTCAAAAGCATCTCCATCTGTTACCACCGCAGTTCCAATACCGTAAGGGCTACCAAGCTCTCTACCAGCCACCATACACTGTGTTTTAGTAAAATTTATGATAAGCCCTATCCTCGCAGCTAACCCGCTTAAGATGCGTGTACGCCTCTTCCATAGCGCTACGGTTTACACCAATGATATCGATGCCATCCACGAACCTTGGGAGCATGTGAGATTTCGTGATGATGGTACCGCTTCTCTGTATGCCTCCCCATCGAATAATCAGTTTTGTCGGAAATCCATGTTCAACCATAATCCGCCACAGTTCATTTCGTTTAACTGAATCGTACGCTGCCTTGAAGTCTATAAACAAATGGTAAGTTTGCAAAATGAATTCCCGGAATTTATCGATAATTTGTCGCAAGGTGAATATTTGGTCCCTCTCGGAAACAAAGGTTTCCTGCAATGGCATCAGTCTATGAAACAGGATGCGAGAGAGAATTTAGTATGCAGGATTGAGGCGAGTCCCGATACTTGCTGCATTCGAGTCGGTGTCCCTTTTTGTAAATAGGGCATATGAGACCTCCCAACTAGTTCGTAGCTAGTTGCTCCTCAGTCCGTACCTTCGGTATAACCTGATGAATTGCACAATACAGCCGTACGCTACCGATTTTCAAAAGTTCATCACGGATACCGTCCTTTCCAGCTGCTTTGCCGTTTTCAGCTCTCCAGCTGCATTTTTAAACACGGGGATCAGCAGAACCAGGATAAGAATTGTGAGCGATGGTCAAACTGTGGAGCTACCAACACAGGAAGAGGTTAACAAGGCAATCAGTGAGCAGAAAAAAACGCCAAGGACGGTATACTGGTTGAATTTCTAAAAGCGAGGAGTTAACGGCTATACAAAGCAATCCACTTGATCATTGTCAGGATCTGGGAGGAAGAACAAATGTCGGTGGATGGGTTGGATGGTCTCATTTGCGCTAGTTTCTAAAAAGGACATCGACTCAAGTGTAAAAACTATCGAGGCATTATCATTGCCCAATTCTGCCTACAAGATGCTCTACCGTATCCTGTTCTGATGATGATAGTTATATTAAGCACCTTTTAACATAGAGTCATTCGGGTCCAGTATCCTGTTCTGTAGACTGAGACCGTCGGCCTTCGTCGGCGAGTACCAAACTGGTTTTCGTGAGGGTCGCTCCACAACGGATCAGATGGTTACCCTAACTAGACAAGTTCCGGGAGTAGAACTTGCAGACGCATCATCTCTTTGGGGACTTTAAGACGGTGTGCGATTCAGTCTAACGAAATGAGCTGTGGCAGATAATGCTAGAACATGGTTTACCGGCGAAACTAGTAACGCTGATTAACGCGACTCTGAATGGGTCAAAATCATGTATCAAAATAGCGGGTGGCATCTCAGTTGCTTTCGTGACGTTGCGTGGACTGAAGCAAGGAGACTCTCTAACCTGCTATTCAACACTGCCTTAAAAGGTGCACTACGAAGAGTAAACGTGGAAAAAACGGGACTTTAATCACGAAATGTCACATCCTTCTTGGTTTTGCAGATGATGTCGATATCATCGGAATCGACCGTAGAACAGTGGACGCGGCCTTCAGGTCTTTCAAACGGGAAGCAGCGAGATTGAGAGTTACCATTAACACTGCCAAAACGAAGTTAATGGTTCCCGGCAGGGCACGTGGGAGTCCAAACGGTGTTGGTGCCAAGGTTGAGCTGGATGGGGAACGATATGAAGTAGTAGATGAATTTATATACCTTGGTATACTTATAATATGCGACCGCGCAGTGAAACGACGAATTCCAGACGCAAATCAGGCTTTCTACGGATTACGTAGCCAGCGCATAAAACTTGTGCTTTATAGAATCACTAATCCTTCCGATTGCGATCTATACTTGGTGGCAAAATGGAAAAACGGAGCATGAATCACGAGCTGTGCTGATATAGTAAAGGGTAGTACGATGTGGCAAGCTGCGGTGGGCTGTGCACGTAGCCAGAATGCCCGACGAAAGAGTAGCCAAAACTATTTTCAGCAGAGAACCAGTAAGAGGTCGTAGTGGGAGATGCCGTAGTCGACGACGACGCACGATCAACTGGTGTTCGAGAGGATTGGAGAACGGCCATAATTCGTCCGGCGCAGGATCGATGACGGACCGCTGCCAATAAAGTAAAGTAAAAGTAAGTGTGGTTTTTGACATGTGTTTAGCGTCCGATTGGGAGTAGGTTCTCTCCGGTAACTCTATTAATCTTCAGCTGCTCGATTTCTTACCGTATTTCCACGAGATCGACATTGAATGACGCTACTATCGTTCTTAGACACTGTCAGATTAACTTTTGTTTCATCTCCTATTTGTCCCTGTACATATTTGTCACAATGCAGTGGCGTTTGTCAACAAAAATAAAGTCGAATATTCGAACACCTACAGGGTACCATCTTGAAAAAATAATTGCACTAGTATAAACCCGCTCTTGTTTCAAAATTTATCGAACACCGCAAGCTGAAATCTGATCAGAAAACACATAAACTTCAGCTCAAACTGGCACTCAAGTGTGAACCGACAAAGTTACTCGGGCACAATGGGAGGCAAATTTTGCGGTTTAATTAAATTCTGCACCTAACCCTCATCACAGCCTTTATTGTCGTCACTGTCGTCGTCGTCGTCGTCGTCCTCACCGCTGCGCTGCTGTTGTCGACTTCTACCGCAGGCCTACAATGCAATGATATTTTGAAACACTCGCCACCAGCCAGCACCCGTCAGTAGAGCTGTGAAACAGGACTACCTATTCCTACTAGCAATTAGGCTTCGGCTCGACAAATGATGCATCATACGAGACGGCAATTTGCTTGCTTGCTTTGCTACCATCAGAGTTGTCGTCATCGTCGGTCGGTGACAATATGTGGCTGTCAGAGGAGTGAGTGTCCACCGGAATTTAATTCTGGGTAATAGAAATTTTCGGCACCACCCGGATCCATCATCAAACATCCGGCCGAAACTAATTTGCAGACGACGCAAAATGAAGGGTATGTGCTCAACTAGAATTACAGCTACACCTGCTTCTGCGGTTTCTTACCATATGGTTACGGTACTAGGAATGTGATTTAGCTCAAAACAGAGGTAAAATATTATTGTTTTTATGCATTACGTTTTCTCTAGTTTACTTTGATGATAATGTATATACTTTTACGTCACTGGAGATGGAACTTTGTTGATTGTTGTTGTCCGTAAGTCAGAATTTCTCTTGGTAAATGACGTAATATCACGACAACTGCTTGCACAAAGTTTGGCTATGTTCTCTTAAGGAAATGATTTTGCTGAAAAATATATACGAATCGCATAATAACCTAGAAAATCGGCTAACATGAGACAACTAAGTAAAAACAACTTTTATAGTTCTATTTTTGCTCAAAAATTCAATACTGTTTTAACAAAGTGTATACCATAAATTTTTACTGAAAAACTTACAAATACAAATATCCAGGATAAATAATAGTTGTAAGAAGCGATTTTTTTCAACTTTTGTGATGAAAATCTGTTCATCAAGCAGATGTATTAAAAGTACACTCTTATATTGATAATTTTTCACAAAAGTAATCATGTAAATCTTGGTTAGACACTTCTGGTTGTACCAAAAAAATATACCAAAAGGCAATTTGCTAAATTCCATCCGATTCTAACTTTTACAGCAATATCGTCATAGTTATTGCCACCCATAGCACAACCGTCCGATCCTCACCGTTGCATTTCCATCCTGGTCCGGGAAGATTTAAAACAAATGTCAGCCCCCGTGCGGAGCGTGGTTTTCCTGACGGTCAGAGTTGCGTGTCATACATCATGTGTGTTGGATACCAACATTTTTGGTGACACTCGGTCAGCTTCAGTTAACACCATCACTTGCTGTGGACTCGATTTGTTGTCGCCTACGATGAATTAATCAATTTGGCCAAAACTGCGAAGCAAGGACCGTGCACACAGACACAACACACTGGCACGGACGTACCCGGTATTCCCCGAGGTACGGCAACGTTTAGAATTCAATCAAGCATAAATTTGATACCCGCACGAATAACTGTGACAACCGGTCTCCGGTGGGAGCAACGCAAAGGACGCAATTTTCCGCCGCTGTTGGTGTTTGATCAATTCACTCGTCTCGTTGGTTGGTTGGCGGCGAGCCTTTCGTGGATTAGCTCGAAAGGACGTGTGCGACCGGATGTTAACCGGACGTCCGCAGCAAAGAGAGAGAGAGAGACAGAGAGCATAATTTTACGGATGTGGCCTGATTTCTAGGTCAAGCTGACGTCAGCTGGTTGTACTCGTACGATTTCGAAGGGACCTCAATCGGATGAATGTCGAGCTTGCGCGATTAACATACAAATGCAAATTTCACTAACGTGCGTCAATGGTCAGCTGAACTTGAATGGTACCGCATATGGTGTGTGACAGATTTTGCGGTAACTGGCTAGTTAAAATACAATTAAAATCTCGTGGGCGTAAAGATTTCAGTTGATTCCCAAATCTGTTTTACAATAATCGTTGTAAAGAAGACACATGGAAATATTTCTATATTTGTTAAGATTTCTTAACCATAACAAATTACAATTTACGCTATGCTTTCCTCGAGAGTTTACTCGAGACAAACCGAACGGACAAGGGGCGATAATCGGATTTTTGGTAAAAAAAAAATTTAACTCGAAGTAAAAACAACTGACACTAGATGAATATTAGATGCTTGCTTTGAGAACCATCCTTC
The DNA here is from genome assembly GCF_943734655.1 of Sabethes cyaneus. NCBI lineage: Eukaryota > Metazoa > Arthropoda > Insecta > Diptera > Culicidae > Sabethes > Sabethes cyaneus. The sequence goes on along the minus strand of NC_071354.1, from coordinate 19,091,636 downwards.
CGTGGTGGATGTTTCATCCATTCAGTGAGCCGAACGAAGAGCCTACTTCAAAGAAAACAAAAACAGACCAAAGCTGGAGCTTTGCGAAAAACCTGGATTTTCATGAACGTTTTGAAGGGATTTAGTTTAACGTTCATATTGCTTCTGCAGATGAATCAATTCTAGGGGGCACACAAAAGAACTCTGATTCTCATAACCTTCCTTAATGTAGCGCTATTCAGCAGAGTAGTCGCGAATTAACTTGTGGTTGTGATAAGAAAAATCATAAATTCAATTATTTCTAATATTTTAGGGCCACCCCAACATCACCATGGTTGAGAAATGCAAGTCACCGCCATCAGGGGGTGCGTTTCTATCTATCACTTTGCATAAAATGGTGCTCAAACGAACCAAATCCGTCCGTTTGTCTGTTGGTCCGTCCAGTTGCCACTGTTGGGTGGATTAGAGCCCCGGGAATTAGTTTGAGATTAATTACTTAGACTAAAATTGTCTCTGCTGCGCTGTCCAGACCAGACCAAATCTCCATTTTGTCTGCGTAGGTAGCTCCGGACGGGACGGCACCGTCTTTCCGGGTACCGAAAATGAGTAAATTAATTAACTGCCTGAAGGCGTGACCTAGTTGTTGTTGATGGGAACGCCTAATCCCCGGGTATTACTTCCCGGTGCCTTCTTCCAGCTTGCAGCATGGCTAGCAAGCAAGCAAGCTATAAACTCCATCTGGAATACCCCGAACAGGGCTGTAAAGTGTAATTCTTGTCGGGTGAATTAATCCACAATGTAATGACAAAAGCAATCAAACTATAGTGTTGTAAAAATGAGAGGATTCAACATGCCAAACAAGACAATTTATCGTAAAACCGTAAGCCCTTCCTATGGGTAGCGGAACCTAGCTTTCCGCTACATAACACACAGGGATCCAATGGATTGTGCACGGTGTTATTTATCTGTGGCATTCACAATTTCAATCGACACATCATCACTCAATGCTTTTCCGCCGGAATGCGGCCTGCGGCCAGACTGGCATGTCAACGCGGTTGATTTTATTGGAAGGTATTTTATCGATTCGTCACATATCATCATCATCATCATCAGTATCGGTTTTATCTGCAGCGCCAAGGCCACCAAACAACATAGAGCGTCAGGTGTAGAAATGTTTACCTTTGTGTGTTATGCTGAGGTTGATTCAATTCCCCTGTTTTAGATGGTTTGCTGCAAACCTATGCATACGTAGGTGTGGGGAAAACAGCGCACTGTTTGATACAATGGAAACGTGTTGGTTAGTCCACTCATAATTTCTATCTACATTATTGTGATTTAAATTAAAATTATTTGAGAAAAGCTAAAGTCCTAAAATTTCGAACACCTGATATTGCGGTGGCTGAATGCCGTCTACAACGTGCTCCTCCAGATTCTGATACGTCGTAACAAGAGAATTCGTAGGACAGTATCGTGGATTTCAGGGCAGCATACGATACAGTCGAGCGCGAACAGATATGGCAGATAATGCCATAACGGTTTTCCGAACAAACTGACGCTACCCTGTGGTAAGGCTGTGCGACATTTCACGAAATTCCGTATTTACCGAAATCGAACGGTAGCGGAAAGTAATGAAAAAATTTTTAGAATGGAAGGGAAGAGCGGAAAGGTGAGGGGGGAGGGGAGTTACTGGTAGTTACGCTTAACAAGTAGTCGTTTTGACTCCTCTAGGTATATCTTTTGTCCAATGCTGGAAGGTGCATGGGTCGAACCAAGCTATAATATGAGATTATAACCGGATTCGAACCCATAACACCCGCCAGGGCGTGGCTCGCTGGTACTCATGTACCTTTGAACTACAGAGGAGCTGGACAAAAGAGACTGCACAACCCCCTTATTAAGCTAGCGACGTATTTGGTTGGATTATTTATAGACACAAATTTTGCCTCTTCCTCCGTATACTGTAGAAACCACTGACCGAGAAGTTTAATTTAACTTGTTTTTACTGGCAGGACAACGACACTATGCAAACCCCTGGCGACTTACAAGGTACTGCGCGTGACGCTGTTCGTCTGTCAGCGTGTTAGCCGCGATTCTCAGCGCGGGTTTTCGGGGACAGACTCTGTTCCTATGGGATAGACCAACGTGTTTTTTAGTCTTGACCTTGAAATGCGGTCGGGCATATAGGGTATGTTGTTGCTTCGTCGTAATTGCCTATTCCCGTCCTATCCAACACAAATTATTGAAAATATTAGCGATTTTTATGACACATAATGCAAAATTATCATACGCGATCAATCAAAGTGAGCTGAGATTTATTTAAATGCTATTTTTCATTAAAGAATTCATAGCACTCAAAGTTCCTAGGTTTTTTCGTGCGACGAGGAAAAAAAAGTCAACTAATCGTTTCAAGTTCCGTCATTCATAAATGAAAATAACTCACGCAACGCCATGTCGTTATTCTGCAGCCGGGAAAACTTGCATGACCTGCAGAAATTTTGCAGATTAACATTTGTCATGTCGTCCTACACCAATACATGCGCGCTAGCTTCGTAAACATTATTGTGATTTTTAGTTTGGACGATGAAAAATTTTGATGGACGGATTTTGAAATGGTACGACGAATTTCAGATATAAAATCAGTTGCGTAATTTGAATAAAATGCTTCAAAAATCGCTTTTTAGTGAGTTCAAAGGGCACGGATCGGAAGATAAGTATGTTTGAGTCAAATCAGCAGCAAAACTTTTGGAGTATTCATTAAATCCACCTAAGAAATGATGAAAATTAGAGTAGCTATCCTTACTACGACGGGAATTAGAAATAAACCTTAAATTAATATTTTTGAAACGGTGGTTCCTTTCCTCCTTCCTCCTTCCTTTCTCAGATTATAGCTTGGTTCGACCCATGCGTCTTCCAGCATTGGACAAAAGGTAGGAGTCACAACGACTACTTGTTAAACGTAGTTACCAGTAACCCCTCCTCCTCCCCCTCACCTTTCCGTTCTTTCCCCTCCATTCTAAAAAAAATTTTATTACTTTTCCCAACCGTGCCTTCATCAATTATAGAACCACCGTTTATCAGCATTTTTTGTATTGTAACCGTGCGTTACAGGATCTTCTGTTTTTTTAATATGTGCTTAAATGTTTGTTTACTTTCACGTTTCTAGGGTTATTGTTAGTAGGGTTAGTTAAATGTTAAAAATTGTTAAAATAGGTTAGTTAGGTTAGTAAAACAAATAAATAAGTAAAATATTGTCAACACACTAAAACATTAAACACGTGACACAGTGGGTACAAGTGGGTGGTGCAACGACAGTCACCACTGGGAGATTATAACAGAAAAGCTGACGGGGAGAAAACTGGTATACGATGATATGTCACTATGGAAACTGCGCGAAATATGCGGCCATTAGCGGTTATAATTACCGCGAAAAAGCTTCTTGGTGGCTTGAGCAACCTCCATTGCTCAGATATAATCTGGTGCTCGTGTGCTAAACAGCTAAACATAAAAATTAAGGTAAAAGTGCTAGTGAGTGAAGTGAGTGGCTTAGAATTTATTCAGGTAATTGTCCTGCAAAGACAACGGAACCTTTGTCCGTAATTGTCTTATTACGAGGAGTAATTGTCTCCTGATATCGCCCTCACAGGACCTTTTATATCCACGCTTTTATTTGTACAACTTTGTACAACCGTTGAGACGGTTTGAGGAAAGGTCAGCACACGATCGGCCTAGCGAGCCCTGGATGCTCGCTACGTCTAACCCGTAAAGGACCAGCGGCAGTCCTCTGGCCTTGGGCCATAATTATTAAGGAGGACATTCCTCTCTCGGCACGGTCATTCCGGTATCGTCCTGGGCCTGTCGATCTCCGTCAAAGAGGGAAGACCAGAACGAGCGGACTAGCACCGGCCAGCAGCGTCACCTTAACCCTAGCGGCGTCGTCAGCAGTGACTGCGAAGCCAGCAGTTAGCAGCGTGCGCAGAGCGTCCCCCAGCCTCCCCCGAACAGTGAGTCAGTAACAGAAAGCAGCGGAAAACTCGACCAGCAGCAGTAGCGTCAGCGGTACGTACCGGTTTTTCACCCATCACCCACACCCACACACACATACACACCCACAATAGAAAAATCAATAAAAAAATAGTTCAATAGTTCCTTTCTTTCAAATCCTCCAAACCAAATTATCACAATAGCCCAAGCCAAGCAAGGTGAAAGTCGACTGCACGTTTGTTCGCGAAGCCCCTCTGATTACCCAGTAGTAAGCCGATCCTGGGACCATAGTCACAGGGTCTCTTGCTACTGAGCTTTCCCGGTACAGACAGTAGAGACACACCAAGGTACCAGTTACACATGGCGCCCAACTACAACACACGAAAGGTAATCAGAGGACTCGAGTAGAATAAAAAAATCAGTCGATTTTTTCCCTAGGCGGCAGGAGAGTACACAACCAACATAAAGTGATTGTGTAGGATCCTAAAGCTACCACCAATAAAATCGGTATTTCTGTACACTACTTACTGTTTAAATACTTACAATAGACTCTGACCATTCTGTTTAGATCGCGGTTGAGTGCGAAGCAATAGTGAAATGCACTGATAAAGCTGTTGAAAATTTAAATTACTAAAAGAGTAGCAACGGATTTAGCAAAATTCGGATATAGCAGCGAAAATAGCTGCACTTCAGTGGAAAGGTCCTGAATAAATAAATAACTAGGTACACAGACACAAAATTAACAAAATTTTATTTTTATTATATGTACATCATTTTTCGATTTAATTGATTCTCTACGGCAATTATAATTTGGTATATATTTATTTAACTATTAACATTTAAGATGAATTCTGAGTTTGAGTTGCAATATCGTTCAATGAATGTGGAGCATCTGCTCGCAGATGAGATTGAACACGAGTTGTTAATAAGACAGGTTGCGTTTAAGACTGGTGAATCCATCGATGCAAAGAAACGGAAATTGAGGAACAAGTTGAGAGAGCAACGTGAAACTAATGTTGTCACGCTTGCGTGTTTCGAAAACCCCGCGGAGTGTGAAGACGAGCAAAATCGCGTAGATGGAAAACTTGCTAAAATTCGTGACCAGCTAGAAAACAGGAAACCCAAGAAAGCAGAACTTCCCGTACTGAAAACTAGACTGATCCATCTGTTATTCAGACTGAACAGATTGAAAAAGAACTTTGATACAGCAGGACTGGAATGTATAGCAATGAAAATGTTGAATGATCACTTTAGCTTGTTATCCGTAGATCCGGATGCAAGAAAGCGAACTGAAGAACAGATTAGGGCCGAATTAAGCAACGCTAGTATCAGGGATGTGGAATCTGAACACGAAGAGCCAGACGACAGTGATGACGAAAGCATACTAGAGTCTGTGGCAAAACGAAACAAAAAGAGAAACAAATCAAGGAAAAGGATTTCTAGTACTCCTAAGCTGAGAAGAAAACGGCAAGTGAAAGCGAAATCAACAGAGGAAATTATGAAGAAAATGCTGAAACACGTAGAACAGTATATTGAGTCGAAACTGAGCAGTCTCGATATCAATGATAGAGAAAGTAAGGACAGAAATATAGAATCGAATGATCTAGAAGGAAATAATAAAAAAATGAAAGAAGCGCAGAATAAGAAACCGAAAGTTAGCATAGAAAAACCGAAAAAGCGGAATTACAGAAAAGTGACTAGTAGTTCAAGCGATGATACTTTTTCCGATGATGATAGCGATGAATCGTATGCTCCAAAACGGTCACCACGTTCAGTAGCCGATTGGAGAATGAAATATGATGGTAGAGATGAAGGGAAAAGATTGAATAAGTTTATAACTGAAGTAGAGTTTATGGCAGAAGCAGAGAACATGGGCAAACGAGCGTTGTTCACCGAAGCAATTCATCTCTTTAGCGGAGATGCTAGGACATGGTACATAGAGGGAAAGAGTAACAAAGACTTCCGAAACTGGACAGAGTTAGTCACTGAGTTGAAGCTTGAATTCCAGCCACCTGACATGGACTTTCACTACGAGCAGCAGGCGGCACACCGGTGGCAAAGACGCTCTGAGAAGTTTCAAGAGTACTACAATGCGATGATGGAGATTTTCCACTGCATGGCGGTACAGCCCAGTGAGCAGAGGAAATTCGATATCGTTTTTAGAAACCTACGCTCAGATTACAAAAATGCGTTAGTAATTAAGGGAGTCAGGAATCTTAAATCGCTGAAACATTGGGGACGGAAATTAGATTCCGCTAACATGCCGATGTACAAGAGCAAAGATTCCGATAGACCTACAAAAACAGTACAAGTACACGAAGTCAAACATTTCCCACCGCGAAAGGAAGACCAATTAGATAGAAAACTGTGGGTCAACCAGCCAACAGCTAAGAAGTTTAATTGGCAGCCAAAAGAGGAAATGTCAAAACCGTCTGCACCCAGGAAACCGTACCCAGGGAAGGACAATGATCAGCCACGTTCCAGTAAGGGAGATTTGGAAAATAGAATTGCGAATCATAAGGTTCCAGAAAAACTAGTTTGCTTTAACTGTAGAGGAAAAAACCATCACTTCGAATCCTGTCTAAGGGAGCGAGAAGTCTTCTGTACCGTTTGCGGATTCTATAATTTCAGAACCGAGAATTGTCCGTTTTGTGCAAAAAACGGAAGGAAGTCGGCGTAGAAGGTCGCCGAGGTTCCTTTAAAAATCCTTCAACCGTATTTGTTCCATACTGCTCGGAAGTTAGCGAATTAAAGCTGAGATTGGATGATGATGATAGACCGTTTGCCGAGGTGTCAGTGTTGGGAATAGAATTGATAGGGTTGTTGGACAGTGGAGCGCAGGTGTCTATTCTAGGAGCAGGAAGTGAGAATCTGCTTAAGTCATTAAAGCTAAAACAGTTCAGCACCGAAACAAGATTGTCAACCGCCGGAGGAGATAACTTAGAGGTTACAGGGTACGTAAACCTGCCAATTACGTTTAATGGTAGGACAAAAATTCTTACGACTCTGATTGCACCGAAACTGAACCGTCGGTTAATTCTGGGAATAAATTTCTGGCGTTTATTCAACATTGAACCCACAATTAAAGGTCCTTCGGGAAGTTTAGTAGAGGCACTAGAACTGCGTATTGCCGAGCAGGAGAAGAACGATTTATTAACTACCATGCAGAAGGATCGATTAGAAGAAGTTAAAAAGCAGTTTAAAGTATTTGTGGAAGGAGGAAAATTAGAAACAACACCATTGATATCGCATAAGATTGAATTTATGGAGGAGTTTCAAAACGCCTCTCCTGTCCGGTTGAATCCGTATCCTTGGTCGCCGGAAGTGCAGAGAAATGTCAACGAAGAGCTTGATAAATGGATAGATTCTGGAGTGGTTGAACGGTCAAATAGCGATTGGGCATTGTTAATTGTTCCGGTAATGAAGAAGAGCGAAGGAGAAGATGAAGCGGAAAAGGTCAAAGTCAGGATGTGTCTGGACGCGAGGAAGTTGAATGATAGGACAAGGAAAGATGCCTACCCATTGCCACACCAGGATAGAATACTGGGAAGACTGGGTTCGGCAAAATACCTATCCACCATCGATTTATCTAAGGCGTTTTGGCAAATTCCACTTGACCCTGCCTCACGGAAGTATACAGCCTTCCGAGTGTTTGGTAGAGGGCTTTTCCAATTCACCCGTTTGCCTTTCGGCCTAGTCAATAGCCCGGCTACACTGTCGAGGCTTATGGACCAGGTATTGGGCTACGGAGAATTAGAACCAAACGTGTTTGTGTATCTTGATGACATCGTAGTCGCAAGCAACACGTTTGAGGAACACATTCGTCAGTTGCAGGAAGTGGCAAAGCGTTTAAGGACTGCCAACTTGTCAATTAACGTTGAGAAGTCCAAGTTTTGCGTTCCTGAGCTTCCGTATTTAGGCTTCATTCTCTCAGAACACGGTGTAAGACCAAATCCGTCTAAAGTTGAAGCTATCGTCAACTTTGAGCGACCGTCATCGGTACGTTCGCTAAGGCGCTTCTTAGGCATGGTAAATTATTACCGCCGCTTTATAGAAGACTTTAGCAAAATGACTAGTCCTCTGACGGATTTGCTGAAGGGAAAACCGAAGGTAGTAACGTGGAACGAGACAGCGGAGGAGGCGTTCAATTTGCTTAAAGAAAAGTTAATTACCGCGCCAATCCTGTCCAACCCAAACTTCAATCTTCCGTTCAAAATACAAACAGATGCAAGTGATATAGCCATCGCTGGTGTCCTAACACAGGACCTCGCGGATAAAGAGCATGTTGTAGCGTACTTTTCTCGAAAGCTTACGACGCCTCAGAGGTCCTGGAAAGCAGCTGAAAAAGAGGGATTAGCAGCACTGGAAGCAATCGAGAAGTTTCGTCCATATGTCGAGGGTTCAAGATTTACTCTCGTGACGGACTCGTCGGCTCTTTCGTTCATTATGAATACGAAATGGAAGCCTTCCTCAAAGCTTAGCCGGTGGAGTATCCTTTTGCAGCAATACGATATGCAGATCCAACATCGCAAGGGATCGGAAAATGTTGTTGCCGACGCACTTTCTAGGGCAGTCGAAGCTGTAGAAAAGACTGCAAACAGTTGGTATGCTAACTTGTTTAAAAAAGTCGAAGAGGAACCGGAAAGCTACGCGGACTTTAAATTAGAAGAGGGCAAGCTCTATAAGTTTGTATCCAATCTGTCTGATGCTCTGGATTATTCGTACGAGTGGAAGCTGTGTCTACCGGAAGGATTGCGAAAAACGGTAATGCAGCAGGAGCACGATGATTGTTTGCATCCAGGGTATGAAAAGACCTTGTATCGGCTCAAAACTCGGTATTATTGGCCGAGAATGGCAGCAGATACCAAACGATATGTCCAAGCTTGCGATACATGCAAGCAATGTAAACCGTCGACAGTATCGTCGGTCCCTCCTATGGGAAAACCAAAGATAACTGATCGCCCGTTTCAGATTATAGCTTTGGATTATATTCAAAATTTGCCAAGAAGTCGAACCGGAAATTGCCATTTACTAGTAGTTATGGATTGCTTCTCTAAATGGACAATGCTCATACCGGTGAAGAAGATTGAGGCTAAATTGGTTTGCAGGCTTTTGGAGGATCAATGGATGAGACGTTATGGAACCCCAGAGGTGGTGATTAGCGACAATGCTACCACATTCCAGGGAAAGGAGTTCCAAGCGCTCCTCTCCCAGCGAGGGGTCCAACATTGGCCTAATGCAAGGCACCACAGTCAGGCTAATCCAGTAGAGCGGACCAACCGGACGATAAATGCCTGTCTGAGAACGTACATGCAGACAGACCAACGAGTGTGGGACACTAGAGTAGCAGAAGTTGAGGAAATGATAAACACCACTATCCATGCCTCAACTGGTTACACCCCATACCGTATTCTGTACGGGCATGAGAAAGTTATGAAAGGCGAGGAACATCGTTTGGAGCGTGATGAAGGTGAAAGATCCGTTGAAACGAGGGATCAGTATCGAAGGCAAGTTGGGGGAAATATATTGAGCACGGTCGCCAAGAACTTGCAAAAGAGCAACGAAAAGCATCGTAGAATCTATAATCTTAGACACAAAAAGTTTGCACCAACTTACCGAGTGGGCCAAAGAGTTTATAAGCGGAATTTTCGCCTCTCTTCAGCGGCGGATCATTATAACGCGAAATATGGACCTCTTTTCACCCCATGCACTATCGTTGCCCGACGCGGCTGCAGTTCTTATGAACTGGCCGACGATCAAGGTAAGAATCTCGGGATTTTTTCAGCAAAAGACCTTAAACCTGGCGACGAATAAATTCCTAATACCTAGAAAAAAAGGGAAATGTAAAATACATTATTATCTGTTTGAAGTTGTCTGATAATGAAACAGAAACAACAAACCAATAACAAGCTGCATCGTAACTGCATTATAGTTGCATCATCGATCATCAGAGTTGATTGACCTCTGAACTCTAATGAGATGATCCGTGTGTTCTGCTTATCTCATCGTCTATCTATCTCATGAGATGCATATCATGGGTGATGGATATAGATGATGAATATCCGAGCGGATGAACGCTCCAACGCGGGTGAGAAACTTTACCGAAGTGTAGAGATTTCGCCATGCTAGAAGTTGTTCATAACCTGAAATGAGATGTGACGTCACAAATAAAATTAAGATTATGGAATTCCTTTAGTTAATATTAAACAAACCTACATAATGATGGAATATACAGAACGAATATAAAACATTCCCCTACAAGAAATGTGATCGCTACTTACCTGAAATCTTGAAACCAGAAACCGAATTGTTGCAGGAGTTATTCCTGAAATCCCCAGGTGGCCAACTGGGGGAATGAATCCTGGAACAACAGTTTCAATCAGCCTAACAAAAATATGGACACATAGAATAAAACTTTCCTGGAATCACTAAATCCACTGAATGATTGCATCCAAATTAGAGTTTCTATTCTAAATTATTTAACTGCAAATTATCATAATTCACAAGAACACGTTTTTATTCCGAACGCGATCGCGATTGTAGGTAGACTGAATTGTTTAGTATTTCGTCGATTGTATTGCCCAATCAGAGAATCGATTAAACAGTAAAATGAAATAGCAGAGCCTCACCAATGGTGTTCACAGTGATGCCTAAGCATAGGAGTAAAATCACACGTGACAGATTATGGCAAATTTAAATTAAATTTAGCTTTTAGTTGTTCACGAATTTTAATATGTTTAGTTGCTCACTCAAATGTGATTGAATATTCAATAGCCACGAGTAAATGTAAATGCATGTTGTTTATGAATGGTTAAGTCTATTAAGTTTTTAGAGTAATTAGTGTTTGTAAAAATAAATGTTTAGAATGAATTCCAACATTTATTTTACCGAGGTGAAGGGATAGTGTAACCGTGCGTTACAGGATCTTCTGTTTTTTTAATATGTGCTTAAATGTTTGTTTACTTTCACGTTTCTAGGGTTATTGTTAGTAGGGTTAGTTAAATGTTAAAAATTGTTAAAATAGGTTAGTTAGGTTAGTAAAACAAATAAATAAGTAAAATATTGTCAACACACTAAAACATTAAACACGTGACACAGTGGGTACAAGTGGGTGGTGCAACGACAGTCACCACTGGGAGATTATAACAGAAAAGCTGACGGGGAGAAAACTGGTATACGATGATATGTCACTATGGAAACTGCGCGAAATATGCGGCCATTAGCGGTTATAATTACCGCGAAAAAGCTTCTTGGTGGCTTGAGCAACCTCCATTGCTCAGATATAATCTGGTGCTCGTGTGCTAAACAGCTAAACATAAAAATTAAGGTAAAAGTGCTAGTGAGTGAAGTGAGTGGCTTAGAATTTATTCAGGTAATTGTCCTGCAAAGACAACGGAACCTTTGTCCGTAATTGTCTTATTACGAGGAGTAATTGTCTCCTGATATCGCCCTCACAGGACCTTTTATATCCACGCTTTTATTTGTACAACTTTGTACAACCGTTGAGACGGTTTGAGGAAAGGTCAGCACACGATCGGCCTAGCGAGCCCTGGATGCTCGCTACGTCTAACCCGTAAAGGACCAGCGGCAGTCCTCTGGCCTTGGGCCATAATTATTAAGGAGGACATTCCTCTCTCGGCACGGTCATTCCGGTATCGTCCTGGGCCTGTCGATCTCCGTCAAAGAGGGAAGACCAGAACGAGCGGACTAGCACCGGCCAGCAGCGTCACCTTAACCCTAGCGGCGTCGTCAGCAGTGACTGCGAAGCCAGCAGTTAGCAGCGTGCGCAGAGCGTCCCCCAGCCTCCCCCGAACAGTGAGTCAGTAACAGAAAGCAGCGGAAAACTCGACCAGCAGCAGTAGCGTCAGCGGTACGTACCGGTTTTTCACCCATCACCCACACCCACACACACATACACACCCACAATAGAAAAATCAATAAAAAAATAGTTCAATAGTTCCTTTCTTTCAAATCCTCCAAACCAAATTATCACAATAGCCCAAGCCAAGCAAGGTGAAAGTCGACTGCACGTTTGTTCGCGAAGCCCCTCTGATTACCCAGTAGTAAGCCGATCCTGGGACCATAGTCACAGGGTCTCTTGCTACTGAGCTTTCCCGGTACAGACAGTAGAGACACACCAAGGTACCAGTTACAGTATATTAGCGTCCATGGTTTATGTCCGCGAAGCACCACAGGAAGTATTAGTGTTCTGAGCGCAAGTTTTGTGATAATTTGCAAACTACGGGACTTCAGCTGGCTACGGAATTCGTAGAAAGCTTGATTTGCGGCTGCAATTCGTGGTGTTACTTCGCTGCTTACATCATTGTTACATGTCACGAGCGTACCAAAGTATATGAATTCTTCCACAACTTCTTATCGTTCCCCATCCAGCTCCACATCGGTATCAACACCGTTTGGACCCCAACGTTCCCTGCCAGCAACCATGTACTTCGTTTGGTCGGTATTGATGGTAAGTCCCAATCTCGCTGCTTACCGTTTAAAAGGCCTAAAGACCTCTTCCACTGATCTACTGTGGATTCCTATATCAAAGTCATCTGGAAAACCACCAAGCATGTGAGATTTCATGTAGTTTCCTTTCCACGTTTGTTCAAGCATTATCTGCTACAGCTAATTTCATTTGACTGAACCGTACGCCGCCTTAAAGTCCACGAACAGATGATGAATCGGAAAGTTGTATTCCCGGAACAAGTCTAGTAACTGACGCAGGGTAAACTTCGGATCCGTCGTGGAGCGACCCTCAGGAAAACCAGCTTGATATTCACCGACGAAGGACTCCGATAACGGTCTCAGCGTACAGAACAGGATACGGGAAAGCACCTTATAGGCAGAATTGAGCTAAATAATGCCTCGATAGTTTTTATATTCGAGTCGATGTCCGTTTTTGAATTTGGGCAAATGAGGCCATCCAAGCTTTCTTCCGGCACTTGTTCTTCCTCCCAGATCCTGACAATGATTCGGTGAATCGTTTCACACAGCCGCTTACTCCTCGCTTTGAGAAGTTCAGTTGGAATACCATCCTTTCCAGCAGCCTTACTGTTTTCAGCTCACTGTTTACCTTCTTAATCTCCTCCAGTGTTGGTGGTTCCACAGCTTGTTCCTCGCTCACAATCCCTATCATATTCCTGCTAATCTTCGTGTTTACCTCTACTTTTTTCTGCACCTCTAGTCTCTATCTACATTTCTCTGTTCTGTTATCTAGCCGCAGTGAGCATGCGACTCCTGGCTTAGTTATTTTCAATTGTGACTCTCTGGCATTCGCCATCAAACCATCTGTTACGATGTCTTCCACGCGTCGTGCCTACCAGCTATTCCGTAGTTGTGTCAATAGCACCAGGAGGTTCCTCCACAGCCCACTTATATCTTCCTTCTTTTATTCCTTCAGTTCTGTGATTCGTTGATCAAGCTTTCTGGTGTATTCCTTTGCCGCGCTATCTGCAGTCAACCGCTGGGTGTTAAAACGTAGCGAGCTCTCAGTGCGAGCCTTCGCCGCGTTTTACAACCTTACGCGAATCATACATACGACGAAATAGTGGTTAGAGTCGATATTAGTTCACCGAAAAGACCATACGTGGATGATACCCGAAAAGTGTCGATCGTCAATCAAGATATGATCTGCTAGAGTCTGCATTTGGATGCCTCTGGGTGTGCTTCCAAATATTCAGAATTAAGATGTGGAAAGTAGATACTGCAGATGTCCATTTCTCTGACCTCGGCAAAATTTATAAGCCTCGGACCGTTATCATTGGTCGACAGATGAAGGCTATGTTCTCCAATGAGAGGATTACTCCACAACCTCCTTATTAAGCGTGCGACGTACTTCAAACTCTTCCAACACTGGCAAGTTGAGTTGTTTTTAGACACAAATTGTGCCTTTTCTTCCGTCTATTGTAGTCAAATCATCATGACGCAGAGCAGCAAATGAAACGCTCAAAACGATTAAACGGTTGAGGCAGTCGCTAATGTTACTCGCTTTGAGAATTGCTTCGTCACGCACGTCACATGCACAAATATCCGTTTAACTCTGTTTCCGCTCACTTTTCTATAACGTTTCACTTTCAGGACATCAAATTGGACTAGATTCGATGTTTAAAGATAAGATCGGTTGAAGAAGAGGGGTGAAGGGGTGGATTTACACTCTTGCGTGCTTCCCAAGCACAGATATCAAATTGGTTTACGTAAATAATCTTCGATCTGTTTGGTCGGGCGGAGGGTGAGGGGTTAGTTTTTTTTTTGTAAAAGTAAACCAAACTAATCGGATGGTGTGTTTAACTAACGTCCCTACCTGTGAAGCAAAGTAATTACGAAGTAAGTGTATGAGAAAATTTGACATTGAAACTTTTCGTTAATTTTCATTATTTAGTGATTGAAAATGAAAATTGTATAAAAGCCATATAATTGCTACGTCTATCAAGAATCCAATCATCAGATTTCCATCCATAATTTGCAGAGCTATTTGCGTTCAAAATCTTTCATTTTTCCGCGACGCTCGCGTTTTTTGATTTTTCGGAATTACCCCTGGTATACCTGCTACCTTAGTGAGAAAGGCAGTTTTACGTCAGAAAAACCACCGTTATAAAAAATTTAATAATTTGCCAGTCCTCATTGAAGGTCCAGACAAACACCTCTATTCTTGTTTTCGCACTAGTCGTATTCGTTCGAAAGTATTGCACACTCTTGAATGATTCTACCTGTGAATAGGTCGGATTTAGTAAAAGCTAGGTTGATACTACTCAAATTGCCTATAAAGTGTACAAACTCAGATTATGGGTAGTTTTTAAACCAAAAAATTGGTAGAAGGAACTTAAAAGTGCGTTATTTTTCATAGAGAATAATTCAATTATCGGTATCAAGTAGCCAAAATTGGTTAAAATTTTTACCCAAAGTTCGAGTTTGTACACTTTAAGGGCATTTTGAGTAGTTTCAAAGTAGCTTTAACTAAATCCGACCTATTTACAGACAGAATCATTTAAGAGTGCAGATCCGTATTCCTATTTTTGTACGAACCTGCTAGTGCAATTCGAACTTTCGAACATCCATACGTTTGTACGAACGTGCAACTCCCGTTTTCGTTCGTACGACAACTTTTATTCGAATGTTATACGTCAGTCAAAAGCTGCGGATCGCTAACCAAATAGTTTATTTTTGCCACAAAAAAGTAGCGGTTTTATAGATTTTAACCGGTCATGTAAGTATAAAATGATGAAGTGAAAATTGCACCAGATTCACCAGAGGTTATTTTTAATTGCCTAGGAGAAGGTGGTGTGGTAATAGCGGCCTATGGTAAATGGTAACCAGTCTGCCGGTGAAATAAATATGAAGAAGTTCGCTTCTTTTTGAATAACAGTGGAATTTAATTATATGCCCGACGTCATTGAAGGTTAAGACAAAAATACGAGGTTGGTCTATTCCACGACCATTCGCTTATCAAAGCAGATTCTGTAACCGTGCGACTCCTCGGGAGTACGGAGTTCTAAACTTCTGCGATGCGAACATATTGTCTACGGTACTCTCGAATTTTCCCTCTACTGTATTTCTAAAGAATCTCGAAACCCGTGGTTTGCCACATGGGCTGCAAAATTTTTCACGATCACTTCTAACACTGTTAATATTAGCAACCGAAAGTGATCGAAAACTCGTATTAAGAAGCTGATTGAACTAGACGTAAACAAAACGCTATTGACAAGTAAAGTGGATACAGAATTATTGATTTTCTTATTCCAATAACTCAATTGCATTTTAATCATCGCTCTTCACAGATTGTCATGTTACCGGCTTAATTTGCATGCTGTTTATCATGATTTTCTTGCAGATCTAGTGTGTATTTTTGATTTACCATTTCGCCGCAACGTAACGCTTAAGGTGGAGGAGGTTTATATTTCCCTACGATTCAATGGTTAACAAATGAAATAATAGTAAAATACAGTTGTACGGTTGGGAAATCGTGAAGAAAATAACATCAAATTTTCCAACAACCAAATTTTCCAAAGCAGGGAAGTATCAATTTACTCTTCCTTCACCAAGCACACGTTCGTTTGCAGCTGTTACTGACAATGACCGAACTGATGTCTGTGCTAGAACACTTCGTTTTTTTAGCAAATGTTCTGAAACTGACAAAAATAGGACATGATGTGATATTTAGTATTTTTTTCGATCGACTGGTGTAAACATATTGAAATCAACTATAGGATCTCGCTGAGTCTTTTGGAATAACACCCTGCCTTGCCGTAAGACGTAGGCCAACGTAAGGTGCTAAAACAATATGTAATTCTAAGTCTCAAGTAAAATGAAATGCAGTTTCAGGTATAACATCACATAATTATAAAGTTTTATTGAAACTGCAAAGGGTAAAGGAAGCAGAGATTTTTCAACTAAACTCAACCACCTGTCAACAGAGATGCCACATATAATTCTGTGTTTTTTGTTGGAAAAATCTGACGATCTGTACGGCGAGGAAAAACATTTGTGCAAAAATCTGTCCAATACAAAACAATAAGAGAGAAAGAGATAGATAGTCATTTTGCTGACTATTTCCGTCCCTTTCGCTCGCACGTAAAAGCTCAAAAATCTGTTTGATATGTGTAATTTGGCGAAAATCTGTATTCTATGCATACAGATTCTGTACAGGCGATTTGTTTCAAATATCTGTTAAACACAGAATAATCTGTGCATGTGGCAACCCTGCCTGTCAAGCTGAATTTTACCTATACACTGAGGATATAATTTCGTATTTTGTTTGAAATTATATTCGTAAAACTATATTCGTAGCTGATAAAAATAATTTCATACCATTTAAAAACATTCGTAGGCTCATTGTCTACCGCAAATGCTGTTACAGCACTCGTGCGCTAATTGCACGTCCTCTAACTGCACCGTCTTTTAATGGCACGTTCGCTAGTTGCACAATCGTGCAACTAAAAAACAGTTATCTGTCAAACTACACGTGGGTTTCCAGGTGGTTGCTATAAACAAAAATGCAGCGTTGCCGAATGCAAACTCTCTATCTCTGCATTACGTAGATACATTACAAATAAATTCATGCAAATTTGGCTAAACTTTGACTAATTGAACACATATTCATTAAGCTTTTAGTTCGTTTGTAAAAATTTAGATGTTCTTCCCAAAATTTAGCGTACGTGTGAATGCATGTGAAGAGTTCTTTACAGTGATAACGCATCACGTTTTACAATAAATATTGGCAACTATCGTGCAATTAAAAAACGAAATTCGCTAATCGCATCGCCTCATTCGTGCAATTAGCGAACAAGTGCTGTATTACGAATGGTTCGTATTTTCTACGACAGCACATTCGTAGCTATTTTGCATCAAAACCCTTTTGAAGCATGGTCTGGCATCGTTATTGACGAAAACGGGTTGCGAAGATTGAAAGACGAGAAAATAGGCTTGTACAATTATGACCTGCTTGGTATCGAAGACCCCATTATTAACAAGACTGGCTTCTCTGTTATTTTTCTATGTAAACGCCCTGCGTCAGCATCAGCGACGCTTCTATTTGCGAAGGTGCTAAATTTTGCATGAGTGTTAGTAAGCTCACCAAAGTTTTGTATTGGTGTTTGTTCGACTATGTTGGCATGGCGGTATGAATATTAGCACTCACTCGCACAGATGCATTCAGGGACCACCTTGGTCGGCAGAACGAGTTACCATCAGTGTCTCCCGAATATTGGCAGAGCTGTCAGTCTTCTTATTATGAGGTCTTCGTTGGTATGCAGTAGCTGTGGTTCTGTGGTTTGCGGCGTCGTCGGCTGTTCGTAAAGAAGTACGACAAAACGAGCTCAGTTTGATTCCCGATAAAATCAGCGTTTTTCGGAGATAAAAAAGATTTCGCTATTTTTCGATAGGTGTCTTATCGAAAATCCACCTATCGGAAATTAGTGAAATCTAGTATTATTTTTATCGCGAGCTTTTTCGTACATCCGTAAAATCTACGAATCATTTTGTAAAATGCAATAATTCGTACGAATGTACCTTTGTGCATATGTATGAAACATTTAGGATTCCTTTTGCAACATTCACCAAAAGTATTATAAGCTACGAACTCATTGGAAATTGGAGCTTGATTTCATTCTCAGTCTCAGAACAGCTTTCACGATCGCAAGTTTAGTAATTCTGGCTCCCAATCAACACACACACACACACACACACACACACACACACACAGAACCACTACACAATCCAGAACGGAATTATTCATTACAATTTAAGTGACTAACGACCATTTCAGTCCGGCCCCAATTCGTCCGATGCCAATAATGGCGGCATGGTCCAACGGCGGCTAGTAAAAGAACACCGCACAAAAATGATTCAATGAATAAATAACAAGTTCGATCGAAGGAGCGAAGGCAGCGCAGGCAGAGTGGTAAAGGAAGCTTTACTGAGAAGAAGTTGAAGTGAACCAGCAGTGAATGGGTTTCTCTAGCATCAATGTGCATCCGCGCAGTGCTTCGGTCGGCACGGGCAGGTCCTTTTAAAGTGGTCGTCGATTTTCCGCCATCCGCAATACGCGGAATCGTTGAATGGGGAGAGGGGGGGCTAGCAAGCAAAACGAATAGAAGCAGAGAAAACTCGGCCAAGCCACTTTGGGCTGGCAGAGTGCGAGCTGCGGGTGATTAAAAATTCAATGAGTGTCGGTCATATTAAATTTATTAGTCAATTGAATTTAATAACGATTTTATAAAATTTGCTTTAGTTGCTGGTAATGGAAGCCATTCGGTTTACGGTTCGGTGGGGTGAATTAATTGCGTTGCATTCCCCCGGAAGCTATGCCACGCGCGAGTGTGTGTATTTGCGGCAAAATTTAATAACCTAAGGCTTTCAATAGATCCAGCTATGAAAGCTTTCATTATTAATGCTATATTGAACAGCGCTTATCCGTTAGCTTTGCCGGGAAAGAGAGACACAGCTTCACTCCTGTCCGTCTCCATATGTGTGGAAGAAAAGAAGAAGCTTCAAATGTCAGCAGCCGTTTGTACGAGCGGAAAAGATACTTCGCGTCATCAGCTTCCCGATTCGCTCTGTAGCAAAGCCAACCACATCAGAAGCGCTTTTGCAAAACCGCTTGAGCCCGGCTATCGTTTCTATGTACTTCCATTTCAGAGGCTTGCGACCCCCCATCATTCGGATGATTGACGTGCCACCGCACACGAGAGCTCACGTATCTGTTGCGGTGCGAACCTGTTAGACCACTATGCGATGAGTAATGAGGACCACTGGCGTACCCAGACCCAGGTAGGAGATGGCACATGACATAACATTTTTACAACACGTAAGCCACGTTTTGCTAATTAAATTGATAAAATGTAGCTTCAATTGAGCTTAATTTAAATTAAACCTTATTTTAATTTAATGGAGAGATTTCTGTGTCAACCTCTTTCTTGGCAATATTTTTAACGCTTTTTATCGCAATCTCATTTAAATTATGATTGTTTGGTACATGACAGTAATTTTGTCCTGTGGATTGAGTTTTTTATCCAATTTTTTTTCTAGTACTGGCGGTTTTCCTGCCTTAAAAATAGAAATGTCAAATCAGATTTCTGTTAAGTTTCAAATAAACTTTAGGTGAAACAGTACTGAATCCGAACATGACCGGATCGATGAGACCCATATCCTCACATGGGCGTCATTTTTCCGGCCATGTTGGGATTCGGTACCGTTTCACCTTAAGATCCCCAGTTTGTGCTTCAATATTCGTTTTTTGTTGTTGCGTTATTTTGCACCATTTTGGTGGGATTTTTGTATGCTTTTGTATCACTTTTGAGTAGTATTCACCTCCTATTTGTACAATATTTTTGTCCTTTTAAAACCATCTTTATAGCCTTTTGTGTCACTACTTATATTGATTTCTTGTGCTTAATCTCAGAACACTAAACATCGGGTAAACAAAACAAGACAGGTTTTTGTGTTGTACACTTGTTCGTTTTCGGGAAATTTTAGACCCGCGTCTTTTTTTTACGCTAAAGCTGCACCTTTTTAGTTTGGGTGATGAAAAAATCATCATTTTTGCAAACTCTTGTCTCTTTAAAAATTCATAGCTTTCGATCCACTGAATCAATTTTATTGGTTTTGATTTCAAATGAAAAGTGTTTTCTTGAGCTTCGCAATGAATTTATTGAAGTAATACTGATTTGAGTGATTTTATTTTTTTTTTGCAAGCTGCTTATTTTGTGCATAATATATCAAAAATTGAGAAATAAAAATTATGCATCATATTTTATTAATTTTTTTTATAGAAATAAAGTTGTAGAAAGAAATAGAAGCCATTAATATGCATTTCTACAAGTAGAAATAAAACACCATGCGTGTCCATTGCACTATCGCAACTTTGGTACTAGAAAAAATTGACTGAAATGGAACAAATTCAAAAAACTCCAAGGTATACAGCCCTAAGGGTTGTACGAAAGGGTGACGTAGGACTATATCAGATCATTAGATCAAAGACTAACGTAAACTGCATTTCTGGCATACACAGAACGAAAAAATGAATCTCACATTCGACGTAAATTGAAATCCGATATATTTTTCCATTAAATGCCTAGAACGTTTTTAAAGATATATTTTTACATCAAAGTGAACGTAATAAACAAGCCTTTAAGTGAAATAACACGTAATTTTATATAATTTGCGATGTTCCAATTATGTGCATGTCAGAAGACATAAAATTACAAGAATTTTTTCGAAGTGTGTATGTATGTTTATAAGAATCTGTGAGTGTCATTGTTTAAGTGAATGTTTGAAAGAGAAGAGCGAAATATTCAGATTCAATTCTTCATTGAATGCATCGGTAGCTTTGAAAATACTTGAACGGGGGTTCATAAGCACAACGCCTGCAACCATTGAGACATAGAGATTTCTTTTAAAAATCACTTGTGTGCATCATAAAGGTCGAAATAGTAATAAATGACCAGCCCACACATTATTGCATTAAATATGATTATGCGTAGCTTGACATGTTTCAATAATCTTACATTAACTCGCTTGTGGCCTTTAAAAGGGCCATTGGTTACAAATAACATTGAAGCCAAAGCACGGTCATCGCAAATATGACGTGTCATTCGAATGTCCTTCTCTTCTGACATGAATGGCAACAGGCTGCTTACTGCTTGTTACATAGTAGAAAATATGCATACGCAAAAATTTCTGTTTTATTTGTATGAGAGTCCTTATCCTCCTACCACAGGGGTGAGGGGTCTCAAACTTTCATAAAAGAAATTCATGCCTCCAAAAACCCCACAAGCCAAATTTGGTTCCATTTGTTTGATTGGTTCTCGAGTTACGGGGAAATTTGTATTTTATTTGCATGGGAGCCCCCTTCCTAATGAAATCCTCACCATAGAAAAAATTCCTGCGTTCTGAAACCCTCACATGCCAAATTGGGAGTTTTGAAGAAATTTGTGTTTCATTTGTATGGGAGCCCCTCCTCTTGCGCCCTTCATAAAATTGCTCTCTTACCCCCTCCATAAAATTGCTGGTCATTTTATCTATCCAACGACATACAAATTGTTCAGTTTCGTTCAGTAGTTTGGTAGTTAGTGGCATTTGAAATCTTTCATTCAAATGTTACACTTTTATTGTTGTTTTCACAAAGTGCTACCTAGTCCCAGTATAGCAAAAAAAGACATAGTCCTACGTCAACAAACAGTTCTATGCTATTCATTATAAATGATACCTCAATACATTGCAGTTTTTCAGAACGCAATGCAGCTATAAAAATTAATTTAATCAATTATTTTATTTGCCAAAAATCCAAATGAATCGATAGCTTAAACCTGTGTAACTACTTATCCATAAATATAATCTGATACTTGAGTCACACTGAATAAAGCCATCTTTTCGAGAATAATCGTACCAAACCAATTAATTCATCTAGGGTCGTACCATATAGATCATTCAACAATTATCGTACCGAATCTTTTAACCTTTTATGAGACCGTGGCGTAGAATGAATCCAATCACATGTAGAATAAACTCAATATAAAATATAATGTTCACATACGGTTCGTTCACATTTGTTGAAAAAAAGCTTCAAAAAATTGGTGGTAATATTTTTGCCACTGCCTTATCTAATAAAGGGTTCATTCATCTATGGTCGCACCGAACTATATACAGGTATCATTCAACAATGATCGTACCGAATCTATACCTAATTAAAAATGAATTTCTGTGTGTATGTTCCTTATAGAATCGAAAACTACTGAACCAATCGGCGTGAAAATTTGCATGTAGGGGTTTTTGGGGGCCGGGGAAGGTTAAGAACCCCTACTCCCACTAAGAGGGGGGGCTCCCGTACAAATGAAACACAAATTTCTGCATAACTCGAGAAGTAATCAAGCAACTGAAACCAAATTTGGCATGAGGGGGCTTTTGGATGCAAGAATTTATTCTATGGTGAAGTAGGACCCCTCCCACCTTTAGGAAGGGGGGCTCCCATACAAATGAAATACAAATTCCCTCTTAACTTGAGAACTCATCAAGCAAATGGAACCAAATTTGGCTTGTGGGGGTTTGAGGAGGCAGTAATTTTTTTATGCCGAATTATGACCCCTTCCCCTCTAAGAGGATGGGGGGGGAGGGCTTTCATACAAATGATATACAAATTTTCATCATAACTCGAGAAGTAATCAAGCGAAGGCATCCAAATTTGGCATGTGGGGGTTTTTGGAGGCAATTTTTTCGCCATGGAGAAATATGACCCCTCCTCCTTTCAATAGGGGGGCGGGGCTCCCATATAAATGAAATACAAATTTCCTCTTAACTTGAGAACTAATCTAGCAAATGGAACCAAATTTGGCAAGTGGGAGATTTTGGAGGCAAGAATTTTTTCTATGGTGAATTAGGACTCCTCCCCACATTAGAAGGAGGGGCTCCTATACAAATGAAATACAGACTTCCTCATAAGTCGAGAACTAATCAAGCAAATGAAACCAAATTTGGCATTTGGGGGATTTTGGAGGCATGAATTTATTTGATGATGGTTTGAGACCCCTCACCCCTGTGGTAGGGGGATAAAGACTCTCATACAAATAAAACAGAAGTTTTTTCGTTACTTGAAAACTAATCGAGCTCGAGAAATTTTGAGTCTTCCATAAAACATAACAATCAGTAACAAGACCACCAAAAACTATCAGCATTCCCCCCGCAGAAATCACCTTTGTCTAGGTTTCTTTATTTTCCTAGGTCTAAAAGCCTGGGTACTAATTCCGTTATCGAAATTTGACCTTCTGTTTTTATACGACAGACTTCGCAACCAGCTGTTAGAATAGAGGACAGTGCGGGGTCAGTGGTACGATCCTACTGACTCTAACAGCTTTCATACAAATGATATACAAATTTTCATCATAACTCGAGAAGTAATCAAGCGAAGGGATCCAAATTTGGCATGTGGGGGTTTTTGGAGGCAATTTTTTCGCCATGGAGAAATATGACCCCTCCTCCTTTCAATAGGGGGGCGGGGCTCCCATATAAATGAAATACAAATTTCCTCTTAACTTGAGAACTAATCTAGCAAATGGAACCAAATTTGGCAAGTGGGAGATTTTGGAGGCAAGAATTTTTTCTATGGTGAATTAGGACTCCTCCCCACATTAGAAGGAGGGGCTCCTATACAAATGAAATACAGACTTCCTCATAAGTCGAGAACTAATCAAGCAAATGAAACCAAATTTGGCATTTGGGGGATTTTGGAGGCATGAATTTATTTGATGATGGTTTGAGACCCCTCACCCCTGTGGTAGGGGGATAAAGACTCTCATACAAATAAAACAGAAGTTTTTTCGTTACTTGAAAACTAATCGAGCTCGAGAAATTTTGAGTCTTCCATAAAACATAACAATCAGTAACAAGACCACCAAAAACTATCAGCATTCCCCCCGCAGAAATCACCTTTGTCTAGGTTTCTTTATTTTCCTAGGTCTAAAAGCCTGGGTACTAATTCCGTTATCGAAATTTGACCTTCTGTTTTTATACGACAGACTTCGCAACCAGCTGTTAGAATAGAGGACAGTGCGGGGTCAGTGGTACGATCCTACTGACTCTAACAGCCTCTCCCAGCCGAGATTCGAACATACGACGATTGGCTTATTAGACCAGCGTCTTACCTCGAGGCCAACTGGGACGCATTCCTAGGTCTACTGACCTCTATTACTGTCCTTCAGTTGGGTCCGAATGAGCGATAGCGAGTAAGGTGAGCATCACCCCGAGGATCGAAATGTTATTCTCCACGAAAAGGTTTTCCGTGAAATGGTACCATTCCGCATAAGGTTTTTCACGAAATGGTATTCGGCGAAATGTTATACAATCATGGCGAATATTTAAGTGTTATCCGCTTTATTTTATCTGGTTAAGCAAAGGGGGGGGGGTTGTTTTATACTTTACTGTGAGGAAAAATTCCAAATTTGTGTATTAAACATGCTTTCATAGCTATGTAAGTTTGAGCTCCTCAAAAACTTGCAAAACTCGAGATTGTGACAAAGGTCATCCGAGATTCACGATTTATGTAACTACAACACAGTTTAATTTGTGTCAATACGAAGTTTCCCGAGTAAATGAACATAACAAAAAAAATATCTCAATTAGATAGAAGTAACAGAAATTGTTATATTTTTGATCAGACAAAATAATGAGGCAATCAGAATTATTACAAGTTTTGTTATCATATCAAAATTTGTTATAATATTGTTATAGAGGAATTCCAGCTCAACTAATAAAACGGTTCGTCTCGACTATTTTTGATTTCGAAATTTTGCTAATACATTGAACAATTGTCGGGTCAGCTAGTCATTTAATAATTTTTTTTAATTTAAATTTATTAATTTTTTCTATAATTTTATCATTTTTTGGCATTATTTGCATTTTTTTTAACATTCCTGTATCATTTTTGTGTCATTACTCTGTCAGTTTTTGTGTTATATTTGTGCTATTTGGATCCCTTTTCGTGTCAATTAAAAGATCTATTTTATTTCCCAATCATTTTTTGCACAATTTTGTATAATTTGTACGTGTCTAGGAATCAATTTTTATCATTATTTGCCTCATTTATCTGTCATTACTTTTTTTTGTCAATTTCGTATAAATTTTTATACTTTTGAATTGAGCCTATATGGTGTTCTGCCTTTTAATTATTTTCATATGTGTTTTAGATTCTTGTATTATTCATTATATTATTTACTGTTTTTTTTTTGTGTAATTTTTGTATCATTCATGAATCTTTTTTTGTAACATTTGTAATAATTTTTGTTTCGTTATTGCATCACCTGTTGTATCATTTTTGTCATGTTTGAAAAGTTTTATATCAGTGTTATGTTATTTTGGTGCCATTTTTATGTGATTTTGTTCAATGTTCTTTGATTTAGTTTTACAGTATTCGAAGATTGAGAGGAAGTTTCAATACCATATTGTTTGACTGATTTTAATGAGTTTTTTTTTCACAATAACGCGAAGCACGTATTAATTTTTTTGTATTCTATTTCGCTCTTTAGACATCATTAATAGTGCTTACTTTCCCTTACAGCACCTTGAAATTGATCTATAAAAGAACATAAAATTCAGTACCATCGATTGATGCTCCGAGAGGCTTATACGAAATGAAAAATTCCAAAATTAAGAATTTAGAAAGGATATTAAAGAAAGAAAAGGAAAGTAAAGAATGGATTAGGGATGAAAAAAAAATCGCTTCTAGCGATCAAGATCATAGGAGCGATCAGATTCAGATTCATTGACATCACTACGTGTGAGCGACAAATACTTGGTCGCGATCTGTACAGATTATGATAAATCTCATGCCAGATCATGTTCATTGCATGATTGTGTTGAGAAATATCGAGGGATTCCACGCCAAGTGACGATGAATAACATATTTTTTAATTTATCATTTTTGATTTAGCTGAAACTTTGCATAGCTGTTCTCCTTAAAAAAATGGTGCCATTTTATCATATCAGGTATTTTTTTTAGGATGTCGACTGCTTTTTCAAAAGGGCCTAACCAAAAATGGTGCTAATCCATTAAATATTTTATACTAGCTGACCCGACAAACTTCGTATTGCCACAAATTAACCTGTGTTGTACATAAATAATGAATCTCGGATGATCTTTGTCACTTCTCGAGTTTTGCAAGCCCCCTAGTGGGCGGCGCTTCCGACGGCGGGTCACCGGCAACACTCGCGACCGGCTCGTCCTGAATGATCTAGTGTTACTATAGATAGTTTTTGTGGTCTTGTTATTGATTAATGTTTTATGGAAGAGTCTCGAATTTCTCGAGTTGGATTAGTTTTTGAGTTTCGCAAAAATTTCTGTTTTATTTGTATGAGAGTCCATATCCCCCTACCACAGGGATGAGAGGTCTCTAACTATCGTAAAATAAATTCAAGACTCCAAAATCTCCCACATGCCAAATTTGGTTCCATTTGCTTGATTAGTTCTCAAGTTATAAAGAAATTTGAATTTCATTTGTATGGGAGCTCCCCTCTCAAAAGGGGAAGGGGTCGTAATTCACCATAGAAAAAAAATTCTGCCATCTAAAACTCTCACATGCCAAATTTGGTTCCATTTGCTTGATTAGTTCTAAAGTTATGAGCAAATTTGTATTTCGTTTGAATGGGACCCCCCCCCCTCCTAAAAAGGTAAGAAGTCCTAATTCATCATGGGAAAAATGGTTGCCTCCAAAAACACCCACATGCCAAATATGGTTCCATTTGCTTGATTAGTTCTCGAAGAATGAGGAAATTTGTATTTCATTTGTGTAGAAGCCCCCCCTCTTGAAGTGTGGAAGGATCCTAATTCACCGTAGAAAATATTTTTGCCTCCAAAAACCTCCACATGCCGAATTTGGTTCTATTTGCTTGATTAGTTCTCGAGTTATGGGGAAATTTGTATTTCATTTGTATTGGAGCCCCCCCTCCTAATGTGGGAAGAGGTCCTAATTCATCACAGAAAAAATTCTTGCCTCCAAAAACACCTACACGCCAAATTTGGTTCCATTTGCTGGATTAGTTCTCGAGTTATGAGGAAATTTGTATTTCGTTTGTATAGGACCCCCCCTCCTAAAGTGGGGAGGGGTCCCAATTCATCATTGAAAAAAAAATTGTCTCCAAAAACACACACATGCCAAATTTGGTTCAATTCGCTTGATTAGTTCTCGAGTTATGAGGAAATTTGTATTTCATTTGTACAGGAGCCCCTCCTCTTAAAGTGGGGAGGGGTCCTAATTCACCATAGAAAACATTCTTGCTCTCGAAAACCTTCACATGCCAAATTTGGTTCCATTTGCTTGATTAGTTCTCGAGTTATGAGGAAATTTGTATGGAAGTCCCCCCTCTTAAAGGGGAGAGGAGTTATAATTCCCCTTATAAAGAGGGAGGGGTCTCAATTTACCATAGAATAAATTCTTGTCACCGAAAACACCCACATGCCAAATTTGGTTCTATTTGCTTGATTAGTTCTCGAGTTATGAGGAAATTTGTATTTCATTTGTATAGGAGCCCCCCCTCCTAAAGTGGGGAGAGGTTCTTATTCATCATAGAAAACATTCTTGCCTCCAAAAACACCTACATGCCAAATTTGGTTCCATTTGCTGGATTAGCTCTCAAGTTATAAAGAAATTTGTATTTCGTTTGTATAGGAGCCCCCCCCCCTCTTAAAGTGGGGAGGGGTCCCAATTCATCATAGAAAAAAATTTTGTCTTCAAAAACACACACATGCCAAATTTGGTTCCATTTGCTTGATTAGTTCTCGAGTTATGAGGAAATTGGTATTTCATTTGTACAGGAGCCCCCCCTCTTAAAGTGAGGAGGGGTCCTAATTCAACATAGAAAATTGTCTTGCCCTCGAAAACCTTCACATGCCAAATTTGGTCCCATTTGCTTGATTAGTTCTCGAGTTATGAGGAAATTTGTATGGAAACCCCCCCTCTTAAAGGGGAGAGGAGTTATAATTCCCCTTATAAAGAGGGGAGGGGTCTCAAATTACCCTAGAATAAATTCTTGTCACCGAAAACACCCACATGCCAAATTTGGTTCTATTTGCTTGATTAGTTCTCGAGTTATGCAGAAATTTGTGTTTCATTTGTATGGGAGCCCCCCCTCTTAGTGGAGGGAGGGGTCTCTAACCATCACTAAAACCTTTCCTGGCCCCAAAAACCTCGACATGCAAATTTTCACGCCGATTGGTTCAGTAGTTTTTGATTCTATAAGGAACACAGGACAGACAGACAGAAATCCTTCTTTATAGGTATAGATTGGAAAAATGGTTTATTTGATCGAAATAGTGTCTTCAGCAAAGTTGTAGATAATAAAATTGCCTTCCTAAAAAAATATGTGCACTGTAAAAAAATTTCAAAGTTTTCACTGTACAGTAGGAGGTACTTGATGAGCTAAAACGAAACAAATAATTGAAATATAATATTAGGCTTACCTACTATCAAGTCCTTATGGTTCAGCCGTCTGCCCAAAATCTCAGTTTTGAGATCAGGCATCTCGGAACCACGCGGCATCGCACCTCCTAGCTTAGCTATTAAATAGAGTATTACCGAGTATGGCCGTGTGGAGGCGCTAGGTAAGAGCTTGGACTGGCAAGACTAATACGTTTCCAAAATTATGCAAAAATTCTAAACTGTAAAATAATTTAGAAAAATCCCCAATTGTACTACAAATACAATGTACAACATCAAACTTTACGCAGTTTTTTTGCGATGAAAATATTAAAATGCTATAATCAAGAACAGATTGAAATACGATTCGGCTTAATGAAGGCAATCATTAACGAATAAATGAGCATCGAAAGAACTGATTATTTCCGATTTTTTTGTAACGACCAAAGCGATGATTCAGAATACGAAACCAGCAAACGCAAGCAATAATTCCGCACAAAATGCTCATTAATCCATCACAACCTGATGATTTGCTTCATTCGGCAATTTCTTCCGCCTACCAACCATCTCGAGCTGCGCGTTTATTCCGTTATCTTTACCTTCCAATTTTACGCATCGCTTGATTTGTTTCCTTTTCCGGGGATAGCAAATCCAAACAGAACCTAACTCTGCCTATTCATACCTGTGCTGTGCCCGAGACATTGTAGAAGAATGCAAATTGACCTTAACCGCTATTCCATTGTAGAGCTAACCCACCTCCCATGCCCTTTCCATCAACAGCTCACGTTTCCTCTACACAACAACCGCCGACAGAAGCCGTTGGGATACGCTGTTGGATCGTCGAGGATTAGATTTCCATCCTTCTGCGGTTTCACAGCCAATCAAGCGTAACCTGATTGAAAGCGATTCTTTTTCTGTTGCGAATGATGCCAGCCCAGCCGCCAGGTAGGTAAGCAGGTAGGTGCGCTACCAGGCTGCTCCATCGCGCCTCCGTCTCGTTTGCGTTTGTGCGCTCATCAACGCGCATATCGTAACCGAATCGACCGCAATTCTTTTTAGAGTGTGGAAGAGGAAAAGGTACAGAGGGAAGCAGGCCAGGTTTCAGGGCTTCACCGATTCCGATCCAACACACTTGGTTGGGTAATGGCACACGGTCACAATGGAGCGTATAAACACTGTTTAGCCTTTTCATGCGACGGCAGGTTTAGTGCGAGCACGCGGGGTCCCCTCCGAAAGGCATTGAAACAAATAATGCGTTTGTTTACACTTCACTTGAGAGGTATTGATGTCACTCGCTGGTGGTGTTGAAGTCATACACAGACTTTATTTTATCTTTATTTTTTGTTCTGAATTCCACTGAATGTAATCACAAAAAGTGACTTATAAATATAATGAACATAAAAAATCTAAAATTACCGCTTATTCAACCGAATTGCATCGTAATGAAGGAATAAAATGGAACGAATGGGAACAATCTGCCAGCACCATTGTAAAGCACTTGCCGGAGCCACGTGGCTGCGAGCCAAACGCGAGAGCAAACGACGACGCGAAACAAAGTTAGTGCCGGCAAGTGACGGAGGAAAGCCGAGGCCATCGAATCAATAAAACCGGGAAATCCTAGCTGAAACAGGCGACTGATTGAATAACTCAGTCGTAATCGCAACGGGGAAACTGGTGAGGAAAAACGATAAATTGTAGTTAAAAATTATTGAACGAAAGCCTCCTTTGATTTCAGGTTAGGTAACAGTTTCGTTCAATTTTCTTGATCTTGCATCTTAATTAGTTTTTAACATTGTGATGCACAATCCTCTGATGTAACCCTGCGTTGCATCAAATTATTGTAAAAGCAAATCGCGCCTCCGGTGTAGGTACAGAGTGCATACCCATCCACTGCAAAGCAGCTTAGTGCAGTTCAACGCCTCACCATGGAATCCTAAGCCGCCGCTTGATTGACGTCTCTTTCAAAATGGAACTGGAGGCGCCGCGTGGTTAGTGGCCGGCACGGGAACGGTAAGTTATATGAATATTGATATATTTCATGGGTGCGTCAACTCTCCTGACAAGAAACGACGACGACGACGACGACGACGGTCCCAGGAAACGTGTACCTATACATGTCGGCATGTACGTACGGTATGAATCATATGATCAATTCCTAAAGCGGGTCCGACTACCGCACCCCGCGCCACTGCCATCGGCAGGAAAACGAGCTGTTGCTTCGATCCCTCGAGTGAGAGTGAGTGAGTGGAAGCTGCTGCACCTGCCTGCCTGCATCCGAAAGCCCAACCCCAGTCAGTCAACCGGCAGTCAGTCGGTGTGATTGGCAGCATGAAAAGTGTTGAAAGCTTTTACGCTTGTATGCCAAGCTTATTTAAGTCTCTGGTGATTCTTCTGCTTTGTTTTGTACCTGGCTAAATTGGATTGGCAGTGAACCTACACCCCGTTCGTTCCCGTTCGACACGGGAACGTTGTCGTTCTATAGAAAATCCCCGACCGGATACGGAAAATATATGCTTTGATGTCGACCTTAAACTACGGTACGGTTGGCTATTTTGCAGTGCTGCACGGTAATGGCAATTTATTGGTAGCTTTGTTTCGCTGCAATTCATTCCCGGAAAAACAATTTCAAGCTTTTAGTGGCTTGAATTTGAATGAAAATGGATTTTTTTTCTGATTGAAAATGAATAATGAAACTACATTGTTCACAAATATCAATTTTAATAATGCCTCGATGCCTGCAAAAAACAGGAATTCTATAATACTCTTTCTACTGAAGTATTGATTAAAATAACGGAGAATAAGGAAAAGCTATTTTCAACAGACCTTTCATGGTCTCTGTTACTAGGTACTCTGCTGATGTTGAAAATTACTACGACGACAAAACGCCAAATTCTAAATCGCACAGATGTGTTGAGCTCTATTATCAAAATGTGCGAGGCTTCAACTAAGCTAATCTAATCTCACACTAAGGCAGCCAATTCTGCAAGACATCCTAGAAAATGACGATTACTTGAATCAATCATTTGTCTTGTCAACGGCCAGGCCAACTGCGCAACATGTACCACAGGGAGAATTGCAAGGAATCAAGTGGAACCAGAAAAAAGACCTAATTCCATTAAACTCCTTGAAATCAAGGGTAAGGAAGAAAGCGTGGACCTCCCGTTCCAAACGCTTCCCATATACATAGATAATAATTTATTTACAGTCGTTGGGAGTATCTTTGCTAATAAAGGTTAAGTGATACTCCGGACCCTCAGGAATGAACTAATGAACTAAAACCAGAAACCAGGCTGCAATTGGGCAAAAATATAGCTCCTTATTTCGCTCTCTGAAAATAGATTAGTTTGCCAAAAAAAATTAGTTTGAATCATATAATACTTGAAAATAAAGTCATGTGGTTGCTTAAAACTACATTTGTAAAGTTAGGAACTGAAAACTGCACGACCTCACACCTCCTAGCTTGGCTACTCAATGTTATTCAAATTGAAGTATTTCCTGGTATGCCCACGTGGAGGCGCTCGATAGGGAATTGGGATGGCTAGAGCTATGTTGGGCGCTTTTTCCTAGTTGCCTTCCCCATTTCATACCCTATTATCAAAATGTGCGAGGCTTAAGTACCGAAATTGGTTAACTGTTTGTTCTCAGAGGTATATCATAACATTATTATACTCATGGAGTTGCTATACAGGTTGAACACAAGATAATATTTTGTTAGATTTTCGGACGCGAAAATTTTGTTAAAGTAAAATTAAGCAACCAATTTTTGAGTACTAGGTATTATGCTTATAAAGTCTATTCCATTCTTAGCATCACCCTTTGCCCGAACTCTTGCCAGAGCACGGCTCATCTTCCTCGTCGTTTACTGTTGTAATGTTTTTCTTCAGTAGTCCTTAATCGACCCTTTCATCCGAGGGTAGTGAGTGATCGATTTTCAGTCCTTGGCAATCGCATTGACGCCATTGTCGTTGTACCACCATTGTTTTGTTGAATGTGAAGACGCAGCAAAATACAAACCGAATATTAATGTACTATCATAAATATCTTCTAACTAACTGAAAACCGTTCCTAAAGTTTATTAAAATTACAACATGTGCCTGTGTGGGCCTCGCTCTTCCCGAATTTTGCCAGGGGCATGATGAAGTTCTCCCCAAGCAGTGTCTGTAGATCGTGATACATCCACACCCTCCGCTTTCAGTCATCCCCAACAATTACTATTCTATGAAGCTGTAAACATTTGTGTACGAGTTTTAATATAGTAGTCCCAGAAAACTTTTCCAGCTCAACACGCTAAAATTAATTTTGCCATTTGTCCACGACTATTTTTGATTGGAATGAAATTTTCCTGTTATACCATACAAGGATTAATTGTTCATTAAACATATTTTGTTCGCCAAGAATAGCTTTTTTTCATCAAAAAATCATACCTTGAAAACTTTTTTTGATCAAAATGTCGTCAAAGGACAAGTTGTAAGAAATTGAATGTATTTTTAGAAAACAATTACACACATTATGTTTAATGAAAATTAAATCCTTGCGTGGTATTCAACATATCAGCAAAATTTCATTCAAATCAGAAATAGGCTAGGCAAACCGTTTTGCTGTTTGAGCTGGAAATGTTGCATTGTGAAGAACGTGCTGCTCGAGCCACAGATGCTGAAACCTGGAAATGCTCTGTATCGATAGTTTAGACTAAGTCCAGCGCCTCTATGGTTCAAAGGTACAAGTACCAGCGAACCACATGCCCTGGCGGGTGTTGTGGGTTCGAATCCGGTTATAATCTCAGATTATAGCTTGGTTCGACTCATGCACCTTCCAGCATTGGACAAAAGGTAGGAGTCAAAATGACTACTTATCAAGCGTAGCTACCAATAACCCCCCCCCCCCCTCGTTTCCGCTCTTCCCCTCCTTCACCAAAAATTTTCATTTCTTTCCCCTACCGTCCCTTTATCAATTGTAAAACCATCGTTTCAAAAAATATCGATAGTTTAGCCAAACCACTCTGGTTGATTTGTAATAAATTGACCAAAAGTGGTGATAACCGCAGTTTACGAAAATATCGAAATTTATGAAATCTATCGGCTGGATCCCAGCTTTTTGGGATAATTGAGAGCAATGTATACTCTAGTCAGACTGAAAACTATTTTTCTGCGGAACACCTCGAGAACACAGGCCATGCTGACGTCCTAAACATGGATCTGATAGCTAAATTCGGCTGAATTGGTCATGTAGTTCTGTTAGGTTAATTAAACTGCCCAGATATGACTGATGGTATATATGACTAGATCGATGCGATTCAGAATTCTTCGTCTACGACTAGACTCTCATTGAAACCATTCGTTATTGCATCCAGTTTACCGCAGGAGAGTATCTTAGGTCCATTAGTATTTATTATCTGTTTTAACGGCATTTGGGATCGCTGGATCGCTGAATGCAAACTCCGTCTTGACTTCCAACTGCAAAATAGGGTAAGGAACGAGTTAAGCAGTGTCACCTATTTTAATCAGTTGAAAATAAATGAGCCGAAAATGCACTTTTTTATTCATATTTTCAAAATCTTTCGATAGGATCATCTTCACAAACCACTTAACCATACATTTGATTCACACAAACACAATTTACTGGGTTTCCGACAAGAAATATGATGAATTAAAAATTGTTGTCCAAAAACGTACATTTTTCAGCTACTGAAGACAATCGCCACCTCGCTACTAGCGAATCCATCACATTTTTCAGCACTGATTACAACAACTCTAAAAGTCAAGCACTCAATTGTCACATACCATATTATTCACTCTCTTTTTTCTATTATCTAAGGCTTTGTCACTAGCCGAAAGTTTTATCATTTTATAACAAAACTGAAAATAAATTCTGAATTGACGGAACCTGTTCACCGGTAGCAGCAGCTGCAGCAAAACTGATAAACTATCGTGTTGCCAAGACACTGTTTCGGTTCTGGAAATAAGAATTTTAAGTTTGAAATTAACTGAAACCTGCAATGGTGAAAACGTGGTTCAATACTTTCAAGAGAAATGTATGTTCTTAATTAATTTTTCTTTATTAAAAACAACAGAAGACAACTTTTTCAATAATTTTCGAAGATTTTCTCAGTGATTTAATGAAGCAACGATGTGTTTCAATGTTATTTGCTTTGACAACACTGTTCTGAGTCGGACCGTGCGTACTGCTATGTTTACCTCTTTTGTTCTCCCACCATCCTTATGAACAGCGAGTGAGACGTCAAACTCGCAGTTTCTCACAAGTACACTAGAGAATAAAAGAGACGACGAAATACCGTTTCCCGAACGGTGCGGTGAGTGTATGCCCCGATAAACAATTTAGACAGATGGCATTTCGCGCATCTATGCCGATACGCTATGCCGATTACGCATCAGATGCCGATTAGTAGGTCGCGGGTAGGAACGTGAACTTACTGAATATGGGGAAAAGTTCGAGGGATTTTTTACGGGAACGTAAAAAAATTCAGATTTCAGGATTGCTTAAAAAAGCACCTTGAGGGTGAAAATATGTTCGGTCTGATCAAAATTAGATCCACCGCTCCAACTTTTAAAGCGTAAAATCAAAAGTTTAGCACAACAATAGTGTCTTCCAATGGTAACAGCTTGAAGAACTAAAGATAGCAAGAAGATTGGTATGCTTATATCCCCCACTTAGTCAACCCATCGCTTGTAATAAGGTAAAACAATCAGTGACCCGCTTAGACTGCTTAAAACCGGTTCTTTACCCTCGTTTCAATTGCATAGAGTAGAGTGACGAAAGGAACTAGTAAGATGCATAGGACGTTAGTTTAATGATATTTTAACTGACTGCCAACATGTCGTAAGAAAATCAGGGTTTATTTCTAACTCCCGTCGTAGTAAGGAAAGCCACTCTAATTTTCATCATTTCTTAGCGTTTGATTGAAATTTCGCAACTGACTTTATATCTTAAATTCGTCATACCGTTTTAAAAACCGTCCATCAAAGTTTTTCAGCAGAGGTGGGCACGATTCTGCTAATCCGCTAACAGCTAATTGGCTCAGCTAACATTTTGGTTAGCGGTTAGCGTTTTCGCTAATTTTTAAATCCGTTAGCGTTTTTGTTAGCTTCCGCTAAATTTATGTGCCGCTTAATAAACCGCTAACTTTTTTTAGCAAGAGGAAATTTGTTGAGATATATGAAAATTTTCTTTTAATTCAACTATCTAGCTATTATCTCTCAATCGCATAGATCTGGTTTGAAGGATCCCAAAACTTTATAAACTTTTGTACGCGAGCACAGTAAATGTACTCACGGACTAAATCAATATCTAAAAAATTCTAGATCACCTATATTCTCAGAAAACATCAAGAGAAATTTTTGGATTTATTCACTTCACTTACTTCACATACATTACTTCAAAAATTCATAAGTCTTGAACCAAGCACCATTGAAAAAATATTATAAAAATGGAACAAAGTTTTCTCAACAATGCAGCAAAATTGTTATCTGGAAAACAGTTTTCACAAAATTTACCATGGAAGTGAAAAATTCCAAAGCAAGCTTAGAAAAACTATACTCTACCTTATGGAAAATTTCCAAAATATTTTTTATTGTTTCACATACTGACAAATGTGTGTTTGTTGGGGAACAAAATTTCACGATAGTGTTATTTTTTTATTTCTGAGTGATGACCAAAAAAGTCGGATTCCTGAAATATTCATTAACAGAATAAGACGGTGAGTAGAGGTACACGCCCACTGCATTTTCCCAGTTTCCTCTTAGTCAATTTAGTTGGTGTTTGGTAGTTAACAAGCTTATAACGGGCTCTAACAATATACCAAAAGTCAGTTTTGATGATCGATAGATTGCTGAGAAATCGCGGTAGGTGTACAACACCGGCGAATTCTTGTACCATTGCCTTATTTGTACCACTCTGATAATTCATATCCCAGAAACCAAGCATGTAGTAGAGCAAATATTTTTAAACGAAAATGTAATGTGTTTTGGCAATCCAGAAAATATATTATTTGGAAAAATATTTCACAAAATTTTCCAAAATCGATGTTCAAAAAAATATTGCGAAATTTGCGCTTGTTTCTAATCAATTTAGCGGTTAGCGTCAGCTTCCGCTAAATTGTTTATTAATTTAGCGGTTAGCGGTTATCGAAGCTAACGTTATAAATTAGCGGTTTAGCTGTTAGCGAAGCTAAAATTACGGTTAGCGGTGCCCACCTCTGTTTTTCAGCGTCCGAACTAAAAATCACAATAATGTTTACGAAGGTAGCGCGCATGTATTTGTGTAGGACAGCATGACAAATGTTATTCTGCAAAATTTCTGTACGTTATGCAAGTATTCCCGGCTGCAGACTAACAACAATGCCTTGCGTGAGTTATTTTCATTTTATGAATGACGGAAATTGAAACGATTAATCGATATTTTCTTCTTCGTCGCACGAAAAAACGTTGGAAATTTAGCTGCTAGGAATTCTTTAATGAAAAAAGCATTTAAATAGATCTCAGCTCACGTTGATTGGTCCCCTATGAGAGGCAACAAACTAAAATATTAGGAAATAACTAATTTTGCATTGTGTGTCATAAAAATCGCTGATATTTTTAATACACGGTGCTCCCCCAGACCATTATTATAAAAAAAAAATGCTCCATGAAATCGAACCTCACTAGTCGATTCGTGTGGTTGTACTGCATCTCTGGTGAAATTTTCAAAATCCTCCTACGGTGGAAATTTGAGTTATGCCGTAAGTACTAAAAACAATGTAAAACCGGCAAAACACTCATTGCAAACTACGTGTTCAACCATCAGTTCACGAAAAAATCTGTAGAAAATGCTCTACACATTTCAGATACAACAACACAACATTACATGATCTTTACAGCTAAGTCTAATTTGAAAGTTTAAAGGGCGTAAGTGCATTTGGAAGGGCTTGTCGCTCGACCTGCATGACCCGCCAACATTTTATTCGTTTCCAACCCAACATATGCGCACGTGCATGGGGCCTTTAATGCCGATGGAGGTCAAAAAGAGAACAGATTCACTGCACGGTCATCCGGTATTCTTGCGACGTGACCGAGACTAACCCATCGTACTGTCCCAACTTTCGACAAGTGTACTTTAAGAATCATTCCAAGTAGTGCCTGCAGTACATGGTTCATACGCCTACGCCATTCTTCGCTTTCCGTTTTTCGCTTCACCTCCTCCTGATGAAATTCTATTCGTATCAAAACACAACAATCAAAACACAACAACCAAAACACTCAGATGAATGTGGTGGGAAAGTGGCATTGATGATATTAAATTATTTAGAAATTTTTCGGGAGAGATTTTCGAATCTCTTCAGAATCCGCAATCAGCAGATCCATCTTCGATGAAGTAGTAAGGTATGTGGGCGAAGTTTCTGAAGTAACAGGAAAGATGAACCGAACTTTTTCGTTTTTGAAGGTTTATCATTCTAATAATGGGTTTCAAGAAACCGACAATTATTCAAAAGTAATGGCGGTTGACTGTGACAAGTGTAGTGAAGCCCGCACTTGTACGGGCTAGTTTTCTTACACACGCGTACTCGTTCCAATGAACACGCCGGCATAAGCATTCCTTTCGGACTCCCGGACTTGTTTATTCATGCACTGCAACGACTTTTGCGAGTGTGTATTTAGCTAACAGCTACGGTCGTCGCTCTCGCACATCATTGCAGCCTGAGCAATTGATACCGATCATTCGCGAGAACTCGCAATTCCACCCGCGTGTATAATCGAGGGCGTAAGATGAAGAAGAAAACAAAAAGTAATGCCAAATCTGTATCCCAGTGTGCCGCTAGCCCTCACGGGTAGCTGGCTACTCACGTTGTTTGCCTCATGAGTGGTTATGCAGAAAGACGCTTCGAGACTATGCGTTTTCGAGTGTATAGGTAGTAAAACATCTGCGCACAGCAATTCCGGCTGTTTCTCGTTTATTCTGGGGGCGCCATTCTGAGAATTTGCCTGGAGCGACAAATTGGCTAGCGCCGGCCCTGCCCACATTTGCCAACAGGCTTGCGATGTGATGGTTTTTCGCGATTTCTAGGTTCATGAATTCTGCTCGTGGAAATCAGTATTCGGGGAAATGATACATTCTGGAAAATGGATTTCAAGGAATTGGTATATGCGGGGAAATATTTTGCACTAAATCGTTACATTCGGGGAATTGGTGCATTGGAGGAAATGTATTTTGGAAAATTTGGGGAAATAACTTTCGGGAAAATGATTTACGGGGAATTGGTACATTTGGGGCAACCGGTTTTCGGGAAATTGTTAGACAATCCCCTACAGCGGCTTCTAAGTTCAAGAGCTATTTATGTACGTAGCCACCCAGCTTCTGGGTACGATGCTGGCTTAACAAGGCCGGTGCTGCCATAGAGTCAGTAGGATCGTTACACTAGTCCTATAATTGTCCAGTGCTGTAATAACCGGCTGCGGAGTTTGTCGAAGGGTCAATATTTTAAGAGCAGTTATACTCATGGCTTTGCTTAGTTATGTACCTACGTATGAAATAAGTGATGTCTGAGAAAATCGAGAAATTTCTAGGGAAAAGGAGAGCTCAAGTTTTTTGAATATGGTTTACTCTGAAACTCTTCGATCCATTTTGTATGATAACTTTGACAAAATGACCCAGTAACCGGATAAGAATCGTAAGCGATGGTCAAGCTGCGGAGCCACTAACACAGAAGGAGGCTAAGGAGGCAATTAGTGAGCTGAGAAGGTGCACAGGCTGCTGGGAAGGATGGTATCCCGGCAAACTCCTAATAACGGAAAGCGAGTGACTGTGCAGTGGATCACTGTCAGGATCTGGGTGGAAGAAGAAATGTTGGATGAGTGGTTGGATGGTCTCATTTGTCCTATCATTTGAGTGTAAAGTTTATCAAATTATAACGTCATTCAATTCTGCCTACAAGGTGGTCTTCCGTATCCTGTTCTGTCGGCT
This sequence comes from Sabethes cyaneus, assembly GCF_943734655.1. Lineage (NCBI taxonomy): Eukaryota > Metazoa > Arthropoda > Insecta > Diptera > Culicidae > Sabethes > Sabethes cyaneus. The sequence continues at coordinate 19,052,325 of NC_071354.1, read as the reverse complement.
TAGATGTTCGATTTCCAAACCGGTTTTCGGAAAGGTCACTCCATGAAGGATCAGATTACTTTACTCTACGTCAGCTACTAGACATTGACAAGCTCCGGGAATACAACTTGTAGACTCGTCATCTGTTCGTTGACTTCAAGGCGATGCACAGTTCAGTCAAACGAAATGAGCTATGGCAGATAGTGTTACAATATGGTTTTCGGCTTTTTTAAACAGAGGAAGTAAATAAATTATTGTTCGAAGCAATTCATATCGCACATTTCAACAAACTTCAAGGGCTCGTAATAGACTGCATTATTGTAGTTCTGTTGAATCCTAACGAATTATTTACTTAAAACAGTGGCATATTTTTCAGAATTTTTGGTCGACCACTCCACCGGTAAAGGTATGGAAAATTGCTTCTAGAAGCCGAAATCACCACAAGATTGCTGAATATTTTTTCTACATCACCCTGCTGTATAGCAGAGTTCAAACCAGACTGGAGTCGATCATATATATAGGGAGCCTTCCGGTGCCGGTGGCACCTGCTGTGCATGGTAATAGGCGAATGCAAAATGGATTGACTAGTAAAATGCTGTCAGAGCAAATTCCCTTGCTCCAGCATGGTTTAACACCTTGCTTTTGATGAAAAATTTCAAACAAATGCCAACATGTGGTTTCCAGTCTGTATTTTTGGAAAATTGCAATTAAGATTAGTTCCACTGGAAAGAGCGTAACTTCCAGAGAAGTCAATTAAAACAGCATTTTTATTCTTGTTAGCGGCTTTGGAAAGGGTTGAAATGTAGGCACCTATGCTGTAGATTCAAAAAATTCTCGAACACTCGGTATTCAAACGATTCTCTCTTTCTAGAGTTAGAACATGTTGTTCCTATTCATTCATTTATGAGAGCAAATTCTTTTCATACCCTACTTACTCTTTGATGTAGATTTATGCCGTACTTGCTCGTCGTCGTCGGCGTCGTGAACCAGAGCCTCACCATAGCCATACACTGAACGCTGAACGACATAAATTCCATAGCAGAAGTGGCCTTAACGTATTCAGCAGACTTTGAAGTACAAATACAAACACTGGCTTGGCTCTGGCTCTGGTGAATAGATGGAATAGTCTCGTGCAACGGCTCTATTAACTATGCCGACGATATTTTTCCCTTTTACACCAAGTGCGGGTTGGTTGTCCCACGCCGAGATTAAAAGTCTGAGAATATGTTTTCTAGTTTTTTTATCTGTGTGTGCAAGTTTCACTTTAAAGGAACACAAGAGTCGTACACATAATAGACCTGATAAGTTATGGTCATGTTTGCTCGTCGGAAACTGCTCAAATTTGTTAGAAAGTACTTCCAACTTATTCTTCAGGCGTAAAAAGTATGATGTTCAACAACGAGGCAATTCCAAACAGTACCTGATTTACTTATTACAAATTGCATCATTGTCCTTCCTTACTTGTAAATCATATTCAGCTGTCTTCTGCTGCCTTGCAGCAGAAGGTGTATCTGGAAAATATGATTTACTGGAACTGGGTAGCCCAGTAATGAATGTTTACGACCATCGATAACAAACAGACTGAAATGCTTCCGATACGAATGCCTGAAGCCTGAAACCGCAATGAGTCCTGCTCGCAAGCTTGCTTATCCGATCTGTTTGCTGGCTAGCCAGTTACTACGCGGTAGATTGTAAGTGATCGTAAAAAACTTGCTGATGGTCAGTATACCGTGCGCTGGTCGACCGAGGACACAGGGCAGCACAGCACCGCCGTGACAGGAATTATGACAAAGTTATGCTCAACCGGCTAGAGCTGGCAGTAACCGTGTGGTGGACGGTGAAAAACAGTTACAACCAACGATGGAAACGAGCACTAAAACACTAATGGCCCATCCTGTCCTGGTTTGCTTGGCCATTTGAGCGATATCGATGCCATCTTCTAATTGAATTTTACGAGTTGCAGTGGACCAAATTCATTATTTTTTCTCTTTAGTACAATGTTTAAGTTATTTTGACGTAAATAACCCTTCCCAACTTTGTGTCACATTTCGAAAAAAAAAATGTTCGACGCAAAGACTTTCCAGTCTATAATATGCTCCCGGTTCAGTCGATTGAACTGAAATTTACGATTAATACCGCTCTGGAACGTGACCTATCGTTCGCCCATTCGAGATGATCTGAGCAAAGCTCAGCAAAACCAATATAGACCGGTTAGAGTTTCTGAACTTTTCCGATCACTTTTTGCGCCCTTCAGAATGGAATCGCGGAGCTTGCTGCTAACGACTTGCCTACTTACGGCAAGCTGTTATCTAATCTTGTTTATTTTCAGCTTATGCTGTTCCCGGCGGACTGCAAACAATTCCGCTTTTCTGCTGCTCTAGGTGTACGTGTAATGATAAACCTCCCCCGGGGTAAATCGAAGCTGGTGATACCTACATGTGTGCAGAACAAAAAAGAACTGAAATTGAAAAACCTGTTCCGTTCGACATCCGGCCGAATAGCAACAAACCAAAAAAGACTCTGTAGGTTGTAACGGGAAGTAACGAAGAGATTTTCCCACCAGCCCCGGAAAAACTAGTTTCAGTCGTCGAAGTAAGTCAGTCAGTGTGACCGACTGTGTCGGTCGGCAGTCGAGATAAATATGATGAATGTGGAAAACATTCACGATGATCCTGACCTGATGCTACGACGGTTCCGAGTTTATGTTCTAGAGATGAAAAAACCTATATGTGTGTATGCATACAAAAATTGCAACCGGTCCACCATCAGAGCCACCACTTGGGAAGGAGGAAAGATAAAATGATCGACAATGCTACGTGAGCTCTCATATAAATCGAATTACCTACCGGTTGCTTCCGTCCGACCGACCGGAGCACATGGATATTAATAGTCATAAAACGGGATGTTGTTTACCTGTAAAAAAGAAAAAGAAAAAAATGATTGAGTTTATAAGCACGGAACACTCAGTAGGTAAAGTTAAGAGCAATATGGAGAGCTGATGTAATTTGATTTTGCTTGCAAGCACGACTGGACAGAAAACACTTAAAATTCTTCTGCTCTGCTTGGCCTGAAGGATGATGGTTCGAACTTATCTGGTCATCGTTAGGAGGTGGGTTGGATTTGCTCAAGATTTATACTGAATATCAGAATAATTAATCTAGTATTTAGTTGATTTTGCTGCAGTGCAAAAAGTGAGCTGGTAATAAATTTTCAATACTATAGCTGTATTAAATCATTTGAACTTTAGTCGTGAAGCAACATGGTTTGAGAATCATAATGGTTGCGGTTTGATTCATTTTCTTTTTGTAGGCACGGAGGTGTAGCAGAAAATAATGTCCTGCCACAGAAATAAACCAAAACGCTTTCAAAGTCAACTGGTGACTTACTACCTGTTCGCAAATTTCCAGGCTACGTATTATTCAGTTAAACGAAATGCGTTATGACGGATAATGTTTGAACATGATTTTTCGACGGAACCGACTCGGTTTGTTCAAAGCACGCTACTGGTTCTGGAGTCATATTTCCGGTCGAACGATTGAAACGATCTGGACAAACTAATGCGGCCGGTCAAAGCTACCGTGGAGCGAATGATGTGTTAAGTACGAGTTTCGGAGGTTCTCTTGAATCCCTTCCAATCGTGAAGAAGGTTACGAGAAGGGAATGTACCGTCCTGTATACTATTTAACGTCGCTATTGAAAATGTGATCCAGCGAGTGGAATGATCTTCAGCAAAAGTAGCTTCCTTGAAGTCTCCAGCTTCCGTGAAGCCTCCAGGTTCTTTGGAACTTCCAACTTCCTTAACGCATCTAGCTTCCATGAAGCATCTGGATTATCAGCAACGGCTGCTCTCAAACCGAACAACTGCTCGGTGCCTTCCAACAATCTTTTTGTTGCTAACACCACTATTATGGTACAACTCTAGGACTGTGCCATCCAGCTGAAAATTCGTTATCCAGATTTAATGATGCAAGAATTTAAAGTTCGAGAAGATTCAGCTTAGCTCGTATACATTTGACAGCTTCCAGAAGCTCTGACAGATTTAAACACAGATGCCTTCCCAGTTTCTTGTAAACAGTTCATCAGTCGAAGAGGAATCGTTCAACATTTATATTCAGATAATGCAACTAGCTTTGGCGGTATCAACGGCAGGCTCTATGACTCGTAGTTGTAATTTCAAAACCAAAACCGTGTTAATGGCATTCAAGAATTTTGGCATATGCGCGAAATTTAATACCATATTAAACCATCAAACGCTCACTAGTTTGACGGTTTATGGGCAGTAGCGGTGAAAACTGTCAAAGCTCGTCTCAAATAGAACGCTGGTAATGTGTGATCAACATTTGAAGAAGCTATCCTTGAAAGACGTTAAGGCCACCCGTTGAACTAAAAAAAATAAATATTTTTGTTCTAATCGATCACAAAATCTTTTACGCGTCGACCCCAATAATTATACAGTACGAAGTGCCTCCCGGAAGGTGCCGCCTTCACCGAGAAGTATCACGCAAAGGAGGATATGGAACTTTTGGTCGGACCAAGCCTTAGTCCAATATACCAAGAGGTCACTGAAGGAGAGGGACCGGCTGTAAATAAACGTTTTATTGTAGACAATCAACCAGCTCAACGTCCTCCAGCTGCGACCGATAGAAAATTTTTGGGTGAACCTCAAACGAAGGATCTATTTCAATAATTTCGTCACCAAAACGGAAAATCAAGTGATTGCTAGGTCCGCGAAGAGCTGAAGAACATGTCGATTTCCTTCTTTTCATCGGCCATGGTCTAGGTTCTCGGCTAAGGGTCAGCTTCCGTAAAGCGGTTTAGCGTCCATTTTCATTCCGAAATTGTTGGAGTAGATCCTCCATTCAAGGTTGCAAACGGTTGCTACATGAGGAGTAAAGAGCAACATTCACCTTTCACGGACAGTAACTATTAACGGGGATGATCGTTACGGTGTTGATGAGTTCATTTATTTAGGATATCTGCTCATTACCGACAACAACATGAGTGACATGTTTCAAGTTGTCTTCCGCAATACGTTTCAATCAAGAAGCATACGCCGCTGCATGAAACTGACGATGTACAACACGTTCAGTAGACACTGCTAATCCTCTACGGACTTGAGGCAGTAACCATGCTTGCTAAGATTGGGATCCTACGGTGAGCTAGACACAACGTAAGATTGCCGGACAACAGTGCGAGTCCGTTTTAAGACTCTGAGGCTTCTAAGACTAGGAATAGACGCACTCAAAGTGCTAGATGATTCCACCAGATTGGAGCTGTGAGCTGTGAGTGTTGAGACGCTCAACAAGTAACCCAGAATCGAGTGAAGAGGAGACAAGTTCTTGATGCGGCACAAGCCATCCTAGCTCTAAACTGTTGGAGCAGAATAATAATAATAAGTAATCCAATCTTCCGTAATTTTTCTTGGTTTCGGCAGCAACACGAACACCGACTCAGTAGCTTCTATCAGTGTAGGATACGGTTGAGTTTCATAGCGCTCTTATTGCGGGTTTCATGACTTAATTTGGTCATAAATCATCCATTGGACCCTGTTTCGGCGATAGTCCCTCAAAGATTATTTTCAACTTGGTAGAATACTTAGGAGCATTACTATGTTCCGTCACGACTGTATATAAGTTGGTCCAAGGATTAACTTGGGTATGTTGAAATAGATCATTAATTACATCGTTTTTTTTCTGTTCCATTTTCCACTGATTGAGTCGCTTCACTTGCATTTTCAGCCTGTAGAGTGTTCTCCAATGTTCTATTGTGTAGGCTAACACTATAGACGGAGTCCATTCTCCGCTAGTTCCCAGCTGACTTTAAGAAAGCCGATCCATGACGGGCCAATCCTTTACCTTTGGGCGGTTTCTAGATAAGATCCGACTGCCCAGCTTGTAGACTCGTCATCTAGATTTCAACGCGGCGTATGGTTCAGTCAAGCGAAATGAGCTGTGACAGATGCTGGTTGAACTTACTCTTCCGGAGAAACTGATTAACATGACTCGAATGACGCTGGATAGTGCCAAATTCAGTATTAGAACAGGTTTCGTGAGGTTAGATTGACTGAAGCAAGACTTGCTATGTATTCAACATTACCTTGGAAGATACAGTATTAAGGGCTAAGGTACACCACGGAAAACATCCATAACTTCGGGATCGACAATAACTTGCATGTTTTAGGAAGTCTATCCTTCGTGATGGCGCAACTCTTCTCAATCGGGTGAAGTTACGGCGAGTTCGGTAGGTTGACGTCTATAACAACGTCCAAAACAGCGCCTCGCTTTCGTGAGACCGCAAGAAGGATAGCAGGCGTTACTGGAGGCACACGTCCCGGTAGATTTTCCCGTTGATGGTACAAATCGGGGTGCATGGATCTTACCGCATCTACAGCTCGTCTGTTTAAACTATACGGCGAATTTATCCACTATAGAAGGAAACGAAAAATCCTTCTTTCTTATCACAGCTAACCGTGAAGCGACAACGTAAAATTGTTACAACGGCAACTGCTTTGTGTCCGCCTTGATTTAAGGTCCGTCGTTAATCGACACGCACCTCGCTTTTTCGATTTAGCTTCCTAGAGCGGCCTTAGGCCAGCGTGTTTTGTTTGTCGTTCCGTTTCGGAGCCTTGCCGAAGCTTGAAGACCAGTGTTTCAACGTTTTTTTGGACAAACCAAACGGAAACATCGGCCTTTTTTGACGCACCGAGAATCGAAAGTTTCGGCCGGCGGTTGAATAGATTCAACACCTTTCCAGCCTTTACCAGTTCAGTTTATTTCGGTTGGATGGAGGATGCCGTCTGATGATGGTAGGGGATTCTCGATCAAATTGTGGGATGCAATCGAATTTTTGGAGGGGCTGCTCTTGTTCCACCTTCGGTGTGTGCATCTCATTCAATCAACAGAGTTGGACAGCGACGCATCTGGGCTAGCAATATCGACCGGCATCATGGGTTTTACTTTTGAATTACCAAGTATACAAACTCCGAATTTAGATACAAAAATTCATTCGATAAATAAAGAAAACAATTTCTGATTTGGTTTTTGGTTCAATTGATTGGAAATATTTCATTGAATCTAGTATAATACAGTAAATTTTAAATTTGTTTTGCAAGTTTTTGAGTAATTGGAAAATATTGGGGATTAGATTAGATGCTGTGATTATAATTTTCCGCAGAGGCCAACGTATTCCTACGTCAACCATGCTGTCGTATTGTACCCCATTGACTTTAATCTTATCGATGTTTTTATAAAAAGCACTAGCTGACCCAACAACCTTCATATTGCTACAAATTAAACTGTGTTGTACATAAATCATGAATCTCGGATGATCTTTGTCACAATCTCGAGTTTTGTAAGTTTCTAAGGAGTTTAACTTTAGATAATTCATTTTGGCAGTTTCGTAACTATGAAAGCATCCCAGGTAACCAATAAGCAACACCAATGCTATTCAACTGCAAGCCAGTAAGCATTTAAGTCGCCTTAAATGCTACTTAAATGCTATTTTGGTTCAATATACAGCTACTTCACTGCCAATCTTCTTATAGTGCTGACAATGCTAATTTGCAGCTGATTACCGACACGAAGAATTCGAATAGAATTTTGGATGCCAATTTACAATACCTATGCAGTCAAAAAGCTAATATACAACAACGTGCAGTATAAAATGCCAGATACGCTGATTTGCTGCTTATCTTAATGCTTATTGGTTACCTGGGATTGGTATATTAAACTATATACAAATTTGCAATTTTTCTTCACAGTAAAGTAGAAAACAACTCCCCTCATTGCTTAGCCAGAAAGCGGATAGCAATATTCGCCGTGATTGTACAACATTTCGCCGAATACCATTCCGCGAAAAAACCTTAAGCGGAATGTACCTTTTCATGGAAAACTTTTTCGTGGAAAGTACCATTTCGCAGGGGTGATCCTCTCCTTGCCCGTTGTCGCTCGTGCGAACCCAATTGAAGGAAAGTAATAGAAGTCAGTAGACCTAGGACAACAAATAAACCTAGACAGTGGTGATTTCTGCAGGAGGGTTAACACTCCCCCCCCCCCAGTGGCCGGCGCTTTCGACGGTTGGGGGCCGGCAACACTCGCGGTTGTCTCGCCCTGAATGATCTAATGTTACTATAGATGTTTTAGTGGTCTTGATCATAAAATAAATTCAAGACTCCAAAATCCCCTAGATGCCAAATTTGGTTTTATTTGCTTGATTAATTCTCGAGAAAAGAGGAAATTTATATTCTAATGGAATGCAAGTCCCCCCTCTTTAACGGAAGAGTGACCATAATTCCCTTCCTAAAGAGAGGAGGGGTCTCAATTCACCATATAAAATATTCTTACCTCCAAAAACACCCACATGCCAAATTTGGTTCCAATTGCTTGATTAGTTCTCTAGTTATGTAGAAATTTGTGTTTAGTTTGTATGGGAGCCCCCCTAACGATCATAAAAACCTTCCCCGGCCGAAAAACCTCAACATGCAAATTTTCACGCCAATCGGTTTAGTAGTTTTCGATTCTAAAAGGAACATACCGACACAGAGACGGAAATCCATTTTTATAGGTATAGATTCCAGCACTCTAGCTCGCTCTGACTCACTAGGCCACACGTGCCTCATCTTTTCTTAATAATCTAATATGTACAAAATTTCATTTTTTTTTTCATTTTACGCGTCGTCCCAAAAAAATCTATTAAATCTGAAGTGTGCACTATTGAAAAATTAAAAACAATAAAGCATTGTCTAACTATAAATCCTCGCTTCGTGATGGGATGGAAAAGCCTTGCTAATTTGCATTGTATGTAACGAGTATAAAAAGAGATAAAAAATAAATAAAAAAATAAATATTAGGACTGAACGTAAAGTTCTTTCGAGTTCTTAACATTGACTTAACAATATACTAGATTTTAAATTTGCTAACCAATTTTTTAAATAATTGTGTGAAAATTTCGTTTAATTCTACTGCACCTAATTTATAGTAAATTTTAATCTACCTTGTAGATGATTCCATTTCGATGGCATACCTCCTAGAGTAAAAGAAACGGAATTATATTTACATGTTTTTACAAAAACTGGTTGTCCATAATCTAAAAAGTTCATGAAGATCCCTAGAGCAAAGAAAAGTCTTTTATATCTTCATATACAAATGTGTTCGTTCTGAAAAGAACGGTTTTTGTTGATTGATAAAATACTGTTACGAATTTAAGTTTTCTACTCAGTTTTCTTTAGCAGCAAAACGGTTCGAATGTTCGGCAAAACAACGACTTCGACAAAGGTAAGCCCATTCACAAGTCTGTTAAATTGTTTGTCGTTACGGATGGCCAGCTACAAATGACATGGGATAGTTCTAATGCAGCTGGCTGCATTTGAATGCTTTATCACTAGAAAGACGGGTTCGCCTGCACCAACGCGTTCAGCGTAATTTCCCTTTTCGACCGAAAACGATCGACCGAAAACTGGACAACTGCACGACTTGTAGTTTGTTGCAACGAGCAAACCGGGATGGTGTGCTTTGTTCTTTTTCTTTCGCCTTTGGTTGCTTTTCACTGGTTTTCGGTGCTATTTTGATGGTTTGCGTTGACTTGCTCCACAGCAGCTCCACTGCGGAGAGGTAGCCGTTGTTTTATTTCAACACATTTCGGGTACAATTTTATTCCATCCCATTTTTCAAGTTTTGCCACTTCATTACTTACGTAGCCGAATCATTTCATCGATTGTTACTCTGGTACATAACGAAAGGTAATTTGGTGAACCGCTAAGTTTGACACTTCTTCTTCAAGATAGTGTCAGCAGGATTGTTGCACAAGCCCCTTAATTATCCGTGTACTCTAATAGCCGGCTGTGACGTCTGTCGATAAAGAAGGGTTAAGTCTTAAGGACGTTATACCTAAGGTTTTGCTTTGCGTTGTTATTGCAGCTTGTGAGTTTGCGAATTGTTACAACTAGCAGGTTACGTCGCTCGTGACAACAAGGAGACCAGAATCAACACAATAATTTCTGAATTTGTGAATAAAATAGCGTTCCTTCGGTGGGTGTATCTTATTCAATCAACAGCGTTGGACAGCGACGCATATGGGCTATAAACAATATTGACCAGCATCATCGGTTTCACTTTTGAATTACCAAGTCTACAAGCTCCAAAATTAAATACGAAAATTCATTCGAAAAATGAGTAATTCTCGCTGAAACGGTGCCACTACTGACACGAGGTCTTCAAATATTGGAACTTTCGCGCTTAATTGGTTGAAAATGGTTAAAGAATAAGAATTACACTTTTGATACCTCGAAATAGTGGACCCCTCGTGCGCCAAGGGGTCTAACAGATTCAAAAAAATGTTGAATTTTGAGCAAACCTTGAGATCTATATTATGTGTTATTTCATAAATTTGCCATGAAACAACTAACAAATGGCCCGGTTCTGAAAAGAAGAAGAACAGGGTTTTCAAATCGAGTAAAATTTTTTTGGCGGCTATCTTGGATTTGGTCGGATTGGATTTTATCAAAAAATCGCCGTTTTCACCATGATCATCCCAAACGATTTGCATTTTAAAACCACCATTGGAAAGCTGAGGAAAAATTCTATAAGAAACATTCATAAAATTAGGTGTGCAGTGGCATTAACTAAATAAAACAATTAATTCTCTGTACTCTCTGTAGCAAGACATTCCATTTGAATGTTGAATGTTCCTTATAGCATTTTTTCTCAGCTTTGCGATGGTAGACTTAAAATTAAAATCGGTTGGAGGAATCATGGCTAAAATGGCGATTTTTTGATAAAATCCAACATGGCGGTCAAATCTAAGATGGCCTCCAAAAAATTTTTATTCCATTTGAAAGCCCTGTTCTTCTTCTTTACAGAACCGGGCTATTTGGCAAATTTATGAAATATCACATGATATAGATCTCAAGGTATGCTCAAAATTCAACTGTTTTTGAACCTGTTAGGCCCCTTGGCGAACGAGGGGTCCACTATTTTAAGGTATCAAAAGTGTAATTCTTAATTTTTACCAATTAAGCGCAAAAGTTCCAATATTTGATGACCTCGTGTCAGTAGTGGCCCCGTTTTAGCGAGAATTACTCAAATAAAGAAAACAGTATGATTCTGTTGAATAATTAGAAAGTTGCCAAAAGGGAGACTCTGTCTTTGAAAAGGGGAAGGGAGTAATGGGGATGCATTTATCCTGCATTTGGACCGATAGCAGTTGTACAAGTGGCCGAATGAGAGGGGGAAGTGAGCAGTTTCCAAGGTGGCAAGACAAAATAAGGAGAAGGTTTAGGTTGACGTTTATCAAAGGATGTAAGATTGGGTTTCTCTGTTCTAAAAATCTCTGTTTAAACAAAGAAAAAAAGCTTCATTGGCTGCATTACAAGGACGAAAAGAGATGCAAAAGTGGTTGGAATACAAAAAGGGGTTGAGGAGGCCCAATTTAAATAGATATAAAAAGTATGTAACATTGAGATGAGGAAATAAATAAAGAAGACGGCTTTGTTTGTCTTACATTTTGTGAATTGCCGGATTGATAACAGTTGTACAAATGGCTGATAGACAACTGGGGGATCTAAAAAGGAATGGAGTGGCCATTAACAATGAGGAGGTACAAATGAGTAAACAAGGCTTCGTCTCTCTTAATAGGGATTTCCGAAAAAAAGACAGATTTACATATGGCTGGAGGGAAATAGGGGGGGGGGGGGGGAGGGTCTGATAAGAGGAGTGAATATGTTCAAATGAAGAAAAAGGGTTTTGTTTCTTACATTATGATAGTTTCCGTTACAATCACAGAAAAACAAGTGGCTAAGAGACTACCGAGCACCGACTAATATCGGGCACTTAGCTAGTATCAAATCAAACATTCAATTTCAAGTTTAAATTTGACGCTAAGTGTCCCATATGTTGTTAAGATAAAGCAAAATAAAATCACAATTGACTTACAAATTAATTTGCTAACTTGTTTGTGTCGCTTAGGAGAATTAAAACGGTACTCTATACTGCCAATTGCTCCCAAATTTGATGGTTTATGGGAAGCAGCGGTGAAAGCTGTCAAAACTCATCTTGTAGCCTCAAATGCTATTGCCATGCATTAAGCTGCTACACTTAACTGTATATTTTAAAAGTATTTTGTGAGATATATTGTTTAATTATACCTGAGATCATACGATCATTATCAATTCTGTAGTATACTAACATAAATTAGTGGCCGCTGGGAGGATCTTAATGCATTTTACTATTTGACTTTATAATGATATGAGTATTTGATTTAAAGAAAATCAAGTCCATAGTAAAGTGTAAAATTCTTACATTCATGATTAGTGCGAGCTGCCTGAGATGCCATTTAACCGTATTTAGAAATAAAATTGAATAAATTTCAATAGATTTATACTACAATAAACCGAATTGTCAGTTGTTTCTCTTATACCAGCATTAAATTGCAAATCGATGCTTCTTTTATCGTACCATAATTCAAAATATTACGCCACCCGCAAGGCTTTTACTAAAAAACCCGACTGGCAAATGCCACGTACGGCTCAACCCAACTCAAGTGTGCACGATAACGTAAAACGACAGTCTACGATATCGTCCCCACAACGAAAATGTTCGAAATCCCCGCAGCACAGGAGTAAATAATTGAAAGCATCCCCTCTGACGGGAGGAACAGGAACGGATTATCCCCTGCAAATCCGATAACAGAAGTGTTCTACAAAACGATAGGCCCATACAAAAATCAAATTTCGCTGCGCAAAAAAACCACGACCACCTCCGCCATTATTATCATTCGCTTTATTGCCATTTTATTCCGGTTCCGGAACCACTGGCTGGATGGCACGCTTCGCTACTACCAGATCGCCTGTCCTGCTCAGTCAGTGCTCGGGATGAATGTATATTACTTATTTGTTGGTAAGCTACAAACAACAGCAAGAGTCGTATCACTCGACTCGACTCGACTGACTGACACCGTGGAATTCAAATTGAACATTAGAGTGGACCACTTCGGCAGCAGTGAAGCATCATGCGGCGGCTGTGACCTGAATGTGGCAATCCTAAAAACCAAAACCACATCGCGAGCCGGTTTTTGATGGGACCGACAAAACAATAGCGCACATCCCGCCAGCCAGCCAGCCGCCGCAGCATTCCCGGGGAAAAATGGATGCCGAACGGAGCGTGAAATACCGGCAACGGAAGAGATTTATTTTTTTTTTTTCGGTTATTGCGGATGGGGACTGGATATTTCGTCTTCCTATAATTCGGGATTGACTTGATTTTTATGTTGGGAAAAAATCAATTCAGCTCTCTTTTCGGGATGGCATTAAAATTTCACACATGGGCGGGATTAATGGCTCCCGGCAAGATCAATTTTCGTCACCTTCGGTGAGGCTTTCCGCCAAAGGTACGCACTTACCGTAGTTAGTTACACGATATTTCGAGCGACCATGTGGGAAATATTTCCTCCTTTTAAGGGTTCTCTCTTTTCATTTCCCGGGTTCATAAAATTTCAAATTGCTATCTTCATTCAGATGGTATTTTATTCAGAGGGGTTCAGAAATAGAAGAGCATATGGGAATACGGGGAAATTAAAATTGTAATAACAATTTGAAACATTGATCAACCGAGACCTTATTGTCAGATTAAAAAGAAAAATGAGCATTTTGGGATTTCACCTAGCTCTGTGCAATGCTCATAAGAACCAGCAGTGTAAATATTTCTGATCGATTGACAGAATAAACACAGTTGAATTCTACTGGTACGTCCATTCTGCCGTGAGTTCGTGACTATCCTCCCAAACGGATCGTCTGATTCCGTTCTTCACTGCACGGTTGGGTACGTTTTTCGACTGCCACTTGATTTTGCTGTTTCTTCTTTAGTCGGGTTGTGACTACTGGTTCAATTGCATGAAGTTTATGAAACTGCTCTCGGAGGAAGAAAAAAAGCGTTTGCACGAATGCATTTCCAGCTATTTCAGTTCTCCATTGCTTCCAGAGCGGCTGTTTGCTCATTTATTTAGATGTAGGAAATTTAAAATCTCGTGACTTCATGTTTGAGGAACGTGCTCTATCTGACTATTTGACTTTCCTTGCAGGGATTCAGCTTTTAGGCACACAATCAGTAATATGGAAATTTGGTATTATGTTCATGATTTTTTCATTCTACGGGGTAAAATTGTTCAGCCATTCTAAAACAGCAAATGCTGTACCTAAAGTTTGTTTCATTCAAGTTTTAGTGACTTATTGAATTGTAAAAAAAACTTTTTATATAAAATATTAAACAGAATTAAGGAGTACTGATTCTCACTGACGTGCCCAGATATAAACAGAAGATTAAGCACCGACCTTTTAAAAGAGAGCTTTAGCTTGGAAAAATAAGTAAACGTAGAATGGTAGACGCATTTACCCAATTAACTTACTTATCAAAAACTTCCGAGCTGCACTACGAGATTTTCGTACATTAAATATTATAGAAAATGTGGAGTACGCCTTCAGCCTAGGCTCATTATAAAACTTCCAATAAGACTAAAAACAAGACGTAAAATTGGACTTGACATTGGATCAAATTTAAGCTTGAATTTAAATTTAATACACGAACTTATAAGCTGTTGATGGACTTAAAATTGGACTTAAAATTTAACTACAAACTGAGCCTAAATTTTAACTAGAAATTAGACATAAAGTATGAATTCAAATGGATTAAAACTAAACTGTAATTGGAATTAAAACTGAACTTAAACTCAGTGTTAAAATTGGACTTTAAACTCAAAAGGCAAAAGTCAGAAGTTGAAAGACAAAAGTGAGAAATCGGAAAACCAAAATAATAAAGAACGAATGTCAGAAAACAAAAGCTGATAGAATTGGGAGAATAAAACAAACCTAGGTATCAAGCTACTTAACATAACGAGCGGCAGTAGTTTAGTGAGTAAAACATTGGGTACCAATGAAATAGCGTGGCTGCGATTATACAAGCCAGTATATTTTTGGTCTATGTCGCAATTTTACAGTTCATTCAATTAATCATTCTTCGCATCAGACACTTTCCTTCTTTCCAAAAAAGTTTAGTGTTATATACGAGTAAATAAAAAGACAAAACCAAAACTTTCCCAGCAATCCAAAAAAATCTATTTAAAAAAGCCTTTCAGGAGGTTTTCCAGAACGGTGGACAATACCTAAGCGAAATGGGAAAAATCATGTTCTAATTCATAGAAGTTTTTTTCAATATTTTTTCTTGTTGGTCAATTTTTTATCTTCTAGTGACATTTACTCACGCCTCATCACGCCACAAAGGTTTGGGTTCAAATCCCCAAACTTCGCAGAAGTCACAACGCAGCGTTGCCAGACTTCGCTGAGGTAAATCCGTATTTTTAGCCCCTGTATTTTTATCAGATGTAAAATTAAATTTTAGTTTCAATGTACGTCTAACCGACATTTATGCATTTGGACGTTTGGTTTGTTAGTATTAAGAGTTTGTTAGTTTAGCTGAAAAGTGTAAAATAATTTCTATTTGTGCTGTGTTTTACAATTCTAAGGTTTTTTTACACGGCTGAACCCCACTTCATTTCGCCTAAACATGTGATCACTCTTTATCGCATTCGTTAATAGGTATAGTTTTTAATTGTATTTGAAGCAGATTATTACTTTTTCGGTCCAAATCAGTTCTTGATATATTTGAGTCTTGACTTTACTTATTTAAGAACCCTTGCTCTCGACTTTCGTTGAACTTTCTTCATTCGCCTTTCGGCTTTGTTTTTGATCTCTTATTTTCGGTCGGTTGGTTATTTGTCTTTGTCCTTAGCTTGTTAAGCTTTTTCGTTGTGTTTAGTCTCTTTTCAGCTATTTACTATCATTTTTTATCGTTTTTTGGTTTTGGCGTTTCTGGTTGCACTTGTTGGCAATTTGGCATATTGTTTACGTCATTTTGAGCCTATTTTGACATTTTCTATCGCCGTTTTGCCGTCTTAATCTTCTCTCTTCTTTACCTTTTCTGCATCTGTTTATTTGCCATTTTTGATGTTTTTATCGGTTCTATAGTGTTTTTTTCGACGTATATTGATCGCATAACATCTGGTTGTCATCAAATTTTCGTCATTTTTTCACTGTCTTTTCGCTGCCGATAGAGGTTTTTGTCGCCTATTTGCTATACATGTACAAAATTTTTTTGTCGTCTTTACGTCATCTTATTCATGTCTTTTCGAAGCCTTTTCACCTCATTTTCATATTTTTGTTGTCTGTTTTCCAACTTTTCATCGCATTGTGGGCATTTTTTGACCTATTTTTGGCCAATTTTATCTCTTTTTTATGCGGTTTTTCGCCGGCTTTGTTTTGTCAAAAAAAATTCGATGCTGTTTAGACGGTTTTTTTGTCGTCATTCTGCATTAATTAAGCATTGTTTCGCCGTTTTTGTTTGTTGTCCTATCGTCACTTTTGCCACACTTTTTTCTTGTTTAGGCCATTGTAAATATTTTAGGAAGTTTTTGTCACCCCCTCTTTGAAATTGGTTTGAAAAATCGGAGGTTGGGGGGGGATTGCAAGTTAATTTTTTATAAAATCAATTGTTTGTGGGCTCTACAGCCTAAAGAACTCGAAAAACGAGTGTACGAGCACGGAACAGAATTGGAAATTCGAATAATGAAATTTCCAAAAATCGGCAAAAAAATTTGCATTCGTTTTTATCGCTCGTTTCGTAGGTTTTTGCATGGAAAATGATAACGTGTATATAAAAAGCAAGAATAGATTTGGTTTTTTACCGTTTAAACTATAAGTAAAAATGCTTAAAACCTATATTTTTCTGGCTCGATTAAAAAAATCACTTTGTTTTTCTTTCGCCCCCCCCCCTCAGTTTCCCAACACTGGAAGGACAAAATTTTATAATAATATTTGTAATTATAAAATAGGCAAAAATCAAAAATTGCTGTGCAAAAATCAGAATTCAAGTCAAAATTTAATATTCAAACTCGGAAGGGAAAGGTTAAAAGTCAAAAGTAATAGTAAGAATCAATAGATAATAGGCAACTAAACTAAAAACAAAACAAAACTATAAACCAAAATTAAAATATAACTGTTGAAAGTCAAAAATCAAAAACCAAAGAATAAAAATGAAAGCATAAATTCAAAATTCAGATGCCAGAACGAAAGTCAAAAGTCAAATAAAAAAAACGAACAACAAAAATCAATAGCTTAACACCAAATGTCTAATGTAAACATATAAAAAGGAGAAATTAAAAATCAAAAGACAAAAAAACAAAAGTTCAAAATCAATTAGAAAAAAACCAAGTCGAAATCAAGAGGCAAAGGTTCAAAATCAATAACCAGAGTCCAAGTCAAAAGTCAAAAATCACAATAAAAAGTAAAGAGTAATCAGTCAAAACATAGAGGCTATAGGCAATAGGCAATAGGCAATAGGCAATAGGCAATAGGCAATAGGCAATAGGCAATAGGCAATAGGCAATAGGCAATAGGCAATAGGCAATAGGCAATAGGCATTAGGCAATAGGCAATAGGCAATAGGCAATAGGCAATAGGCAATAGGCAATAGGCAATAGGCAATAGGCAATAGGCAATAGGCAATAGGCAATAGGCAATAGGCAATAGGCAATAGGCAATAGGCAATAGGCAATAGGCAATAGGCAATAGGCAATAGGCAATAGGCAATAGGCAATAGGCAATAGGCAATAGGCAATAGGCAATAGGCAATAGGCAATAGGCAATAGGCAATAGGCAATAGGCAATAGGCAATAGGCAATAGGCAATAGGCAATAGGCAATAGGCAATAGGCAATAGGCAAAAATGAAAAATCGAAAATTGAACGTTGAATGTTGAAAGACAAAAAATGAAAATTAAAAATTAAAAGTCGAAAATCGGTTTACTTTCAGAACATCAATTACAGTCCAATGTTTAAACGATGAAAACAGCCGAAGGGAAGAAATAATCGTACACTTTTACAAAAATGTTTACTTTCAGGACATCAACTTGATCTAGGTTTTATCGAAGTAAATACTTCTTGACCTTTTGGGAAGGAAAGATACTGTCACATTTTTCTAGAGAAATCGAAGTAAACGAAATCGCAGGTGTATAAGAATGTCGTACCGGGCCAAGGAAGCAAAAGCGTGATCGATTGACGCAAATATCTATAAAATCCATTAAAAAATGGCTGAGTTATAAGTATCCTAAACGTAAACACTTCTTGTTACATATTCATTTATCATACTTCTAAATGCGTTACAATATAGTAAACGAAAACGTAGTGCTATATTAAAAGTCAAGATTAAAGTAGACGAATCAGTCGATTGAGAACGTAAAAATTGAAAGTAAAATGTCAAAAGTAATGTCCGAAGTCAAAATTAAAGTCGAAAGTCAAAGCTCAAAATTCCTGAGAGTCGAATGTCAAAAATCTAAAGCTCGAAAGATAAAAGTTTAAAGACAAGATTGGGATCAGACCACAGTCGAAAGTTAAGTCATAAGCTCACTTAAAAGTCAAAAATAAAATATTGAAAGGTGAAAGTCAAAAGTCGGAGATTAAAAATTAATTTTTAAAAGCCAAAATGAAAAGTCGAACGCCAGTGGTCAATAGTCAAAAACTAATCGTCAAAAGTTAATTCAAAATTTTACGCAAAAGCCGAAAATGAAAAATTGAAAGGTTAAAGTAAAAAGACGAAGATTAAACATCAAAAGATTCAAAATCAAAAATTGTAAATAGAAAATTAGGAGTCAAAAAGAAGCAAAACATAAAAACTTAAAAGGAATTAATCAAAAGTTAAAAGGTAAAATTCACAAGCCAAATTTTGATTGTTAAAGTTTCAAAAGTAGAGTTGAAGTTAAAAATTAAAATGCCAAAATTAAAAGTTAAACGCGCATGTCAGAGTTCAAAAGTTTAGAGTTAAAAATCAAAAGTCGAAAGACAAAATTTTACTCAAAAGCCAAAAATCAAAAGACCAAAGGAAGTCCAAAGCCGAAAGTTTAATCGAAATTCAAAAATTAAAAGCTAAAGAGCATATTACTAAAACAATTAAAAACTTCACAAAAGCCAGACGGCAAATCAAAGTTTTACATTTGAAAGCAGAAAATTAGGGGATGGAAAAGAAAATTGGGAATTGGAATCAAATTGAATTAAAAATTGGACATAAAACCGAGTAAGACTTGAAATTAAACATAAAATTAGGCATGAGATAGGATTTAAAAAAATCGAAATTGGCTTCAAATTGGACATCAACTGAACTTCAAATTGGACTTGAAATTAGACTTCAAAGAAAACTTGAAATTGGACATGAAACCGAATCTGAGTTTGGAGTTGAAATGAGGTTTAAATTAGACTTGAAATGAAATTTGAAATTCGGTTTGAAATTGTTGAAGACTTACGAGCTATGTTGAACTTAAAATTAGAGTCTGGCTTGAAATCGGACATAATAGTAGACTTAAAAACGGAATTGAAAAGGGGCTTAAAATGATTTTGATTTTTTTAAAGGCAATAGGGTTAAAATTGGATTTTAAATTGTACCTAAATTGAACTTGGAATTGGATTTATTTCACCACAATTAATTTACTTAGAAAATTCGAGCAAACAAATTAAATGCTCCGGGCTTCTGGCTTCGGGCTTCGTCCGTGAGGTTTGAGTTTTTTTTTTTTTTTTTGAATAAATCTTTCAGAAAAAGTTGGGCTCGTACCTTAGTGTATCCCAGCCTCGGCACGCCGGTGGTGCTTCTAGACAAATGCGTTTTTTTGTTTGCAGAATTGGCGAAAAAATCAATGGCTGCCCCTAGTATCAAGCATTTTATGATAACGATAGACTCACTGCTGATGCAAATATATTAATGAAAAATAATGGTTTATGCATTAGCAGTTCTTCTCTATCCTCTTCTGTTTTACGATGAATATAACCTTCAGAATCAGGTTCAATTTGCTTGTTGCCACGGTCCCGCACGGTCTGTTGAAAAAATCATTAAAGTCTAGAAAGCTGTGCAGTGTTCTTGCATTGTTTTCCTCTGAAGTACAAAAATTAGTGAGCAGGAGGAACGTGCAACACCGGATAGTGCCGTATCCGCTTCTATTGATGTCGATCGCATTATGATAAATACATTATTTCTTGAAATTGTTTTGCATATTTTTTGTGTCCTGTTGCTTGTCAGTGTCAGTTTTCAGTTTCCACTCGGTTTTTTAGTAATCTTCACCATCATCCGTATGATCGATGTTTCCACTACCAATCAGCAACAAAAATTTTTAAAAATCTAAGTGTTTACCTTCATTTTCCAGAAACCGCAACACTTTTTCAACACGTTGTTGCTCTCACAAATGACCATTATAAAACTTTAATGGGACATTTTGTTCTGCCGGAATAAAACACATTTCAAATTGATATTTATTTTCTTCATCCACTGGGAGTATAATGCATAATTCATATGTTCCACAAGTGCCGTCACACTGACTGCTTGAAGCGCTCGCCTTTAGTCAGACAAAAAAAACTATTCGAGTTTTTGACGTTGAAAAATACTCAAGGGACACCCACCAACCCGTATGTGGAACTTATCCTGTCCGGATACAGGGAGTCAAAATGCAACAGATCAACAGTGGGTGGTGCTCCTTATGCTCGAATTGAATAAACAATGAATGCACAAAAAAATGAAACGAAAACAATTGATTGAATTTGAAACCTTGGCATTGGTTGAGGTAACTTTTCGCCCGGTTCAACTTGGAAGCGAAACCCAAATTGGTTCGCATTCAGCTGTTTTCTCGCAAAATTCAAATCAACTCGTTGGCATTTCTCTGGCAGGCACTGTTCGCGTTCGTTACCAGCATTGTTGAACGACGGACAATGCAACCGTGGCAGTTCGGTTCGGTGCTGTTTGTTGCACGGTCAGATAAGAATGCACCGACTGGTAGAAAACAGGCTCGGTGCCAGGCCATACAAATGGCATTGTGCTGTCTTCCGGGACTAATAGGTTGCAGTGGTGTACCCATCACACAGACACAGATACAGCGTTTTCCTCCAGAGGAGAAGCAATAGTAAACAATCGCCAAACCGCATGCGGTGTCTATTGATGCCCGACTAACGGATGCAACGGCGCTGTGGCTGGTCTGGAACTTCATTGGCATGCTACTGGTAGGATAGTAAGGTACTAGCAGAAAGACAGTCAGTCTTTCACTGCTCTCATCATATGCTCGGACATTGCGGGTCCAAATGGGGCTTGAAGGCCTCAAAGGTTGCGCAGCATTAAAATTTGACTTGCAAATTACGCTTTGCACACTCTTTCCCTCGTTCTATTTGCACGCCATTAGTAGCGGTTCGGTACTTGGCAGAAGTGATGGGTCACTGTTACATCGTTGGCAGTGCAGAGCGTCATTGTTGAACTTGGTGGAACTAAACAACCACTGTCTACAGAATGGTGTGCTTGATAATACCGCTGACGAGCAACAACTACTAGCTACTAGTAAGGGCTTCAATTGGAAGCAACTAACAGACGGACATCGTATGCCGTTGACAAATGCGAAAATTGTGCTCAAATGCTGGCCTATTCTCAAGCTGTCACCAAGATAATTAGTATCCTGTAAGTTAGGTGAGAAAAGCACATTGAAACTTTGACAAAGTCAAATGCACCAGTTTAAGATTAGGTAGGTATATCTAATAGTGGCATCTACGCCACCAAAGGAAAAAATAAAAAATGATATTAAAAGTAAGAAGCAAACTGCGACAAATCGAGGGTTCAAAAGACGTGTAAGAGTCAATTGTATAAATAACACTGATATGCTACTTCCTTTTTATGGAAACACAATAATATCCTAGTGGAGTAATGAACAACGTTTTCATGCAATGGTAGTCCAATAGTTCACTACAATTTGAAACAGTTTTAAAGAGTTTGTTCAGCATTACTTTTTAGAGGACCGTAATGACCCTTTGCTGGAAATATATTTGCAGTTAGAATCAATACTTCGTATATAAATTCAATTTTAAGTTCAAACTCAATTCTAATTTCATGCACAATTTCAACGCCGATTTCAGGTCCGCTGTACGAGCAAACAGTTTCTTATGAAAATGTTAGTCAACTTTCTTAGCGTGTTCACAGATGAACTACTGATGGATCCAGAGGTAGTCTATCTCCTGCTACTCTCCAGGAATAGAAGCAAAAAAATTAGACAAAAGGGGAAAAAATAGCACGAAGGAAAATGTGACAAAAATTGGACAAACCGGATAGAAAAAGAAGAAAAATGGGAGAGAAAAAAATATAAAGATGACATGAAAAATTAGAAAAACGAAAGAAAAAACTTTACGGGAGGGAAAACGAGGCATAAAAAATTAAAAAAATGAAGAAAATGGAAGAGAAAAAGGGGGAAAGCGAGACAAAAACGAGCATACTGGACAGAAAAAGAAGATGATTGGGAGAGAACTGAAAAAGAAAAATAAGATAAAAGAAAGAAAAGTTATAAGTTAGAAAAAGAAAATAAGGATAAACTTGACAGGGACGGAG
Organism: Sabethes cyaneus; assembly: GCF_943734655.1. Classification (NCBI taxonomy): domain Eukaryota; kingdom Metazoa; phylum Arthropoda; class Insecta; order Diptera; family Culicidae; genus Sabethes; species Sabethes cyaneus. Next base: position 19,029,912 of record NC_071354.1, on the reverse strand, counting down.
AAAAACGGGACAAGAAAAGAAAAAAAGGGATAGAAAAAAAGAAAACAAGAAAAGAAAAAGAAAAAAAATACAGGAGCTGGAAATAGGAGAAACAAATATAGAAAAAGAGGAAAAACGGGACAGAAAAACGAAAAAAATAGAGGAAAAAAATTAGAGAGTAATTCTCCCAGAAACGGGGCCACTACTGACACGAGGTCCTAAAATATTGGAACTTGTGCGCTTAATTGGTTGAAAATAGTTGCAAAATAAGAAATACACTTTTGATACCTCGAAATAGTGGACCACTCGGTCGCCAAAGGGCCTAACAGTTTCAAAAAAAGTTGAATTTTGAGCAAACTTTGGGATCTATATCTTGTGATATTTCATAAATTTGACATGAAACAACTAACAAATAGCCCAGTTGTGTAAAGAAGAAGAACAGGGCAAATGGAATAACAGAATTTTTTGGCGGCCATCTTGGATTAGGTTGTCATATTGGATTTTATAAAAAATCGCCGTTTTCACCATGAGCCCCAACCGATTTTCATTATAAGACCAAAATTGGAAAGCTAAGAAAAAATGCTGTAAGGAACATTCGTCAAATTACATGTGTAGTGGCATTAAATAAACGAAACAATTAATTCTCTGTATCAAGGCATACAACTGTCATATAATGGAATATCTTGTTACAGAAAATTAATTGTTTTATTTAGTTAATGCCTTGCACACCTAACTTGATGAATGTTTCTTATAGCATTTTTTCTCAGCTTTCCAATGCTGGTCTTAAAATGAAAATCGGTTGGGGGCTCATAATGAAAACTGCGATTTTTTGGTACAAACCAATATGGCGACCAAATCCAAGATGGCCGCCAAAACTTTTTTATTCCATTTAAAAGCCCTGTTCTTCTTTACAGAACCGAGCCATTTGTTAGTTGTTTCATGGCAAATTTATGAAATATCACATGATATAGATCCCAAGGTTTGCACAAAATTCTACTTTTTTACAACTGTTAGGCCCCTTGGAGAGCGAGGAGTCCACTATTTCAAGGTATCAAAAGTGTAACTCTTATTTTTTAACCATTTTCAACCAATTAAACGCACAAGTTCCAATATTTGAAAAACCTCGTATCTGTAGTGGCCCCGTTTCAGCGAGAATTACTCAAAACGGAATACAAATGGAATAAAACGGAAAAGAAAAACCGAAAGTAACAGAAAAGGAAGAAAAGCAGGACATAATAAGTGGCAGTATGGAACAGACGAAAACGAAAAACGGGATAGAGAGGAAGCTGAAAAGCGAAAGAGAACGAAAACTTGGACCGAAAAAAGGTCGAACGTGACAGAACATTTTTCGGGATAGAGGAAAATAAGGACTTAGGAAAAGGGCGAAAACTGAGACAGGAAGAAAATTGGGAATAGAAAGCTAGTGAAACCAAAAGGAAAAAGAAGAATAGTCAGAGAGAAAAGGAAAACCGACAATGGAAATGAGGTAAGATGAGATATGAATCGAGAAAGATGAGACAAACAGCGGGAAAATGGACGAAAAAAGAAGAAAAGAAAAACGGCAGAGAACGAAACGAAATACGGGAGATAAAAAAGGAGAGTTGGAGAGGAAAGGGAAAAATAGAAACCAAAAATAAAATAAACGTGAGAGAAAAGACAAAAAACAGGGCACCAAAAAAAGGTAAAATGTAACAGACGAAGACGAAAAACGAGAAGAAAGGGAGAAAAAATGAGTTAGAACAAGAATAAAACTGAAAACGATAAAGAGACGAGAAAAGACGGAAAACGCAAAAGAGTGACAAACATAAGGAAAACTAGAGCTGAAAATAAGAAAAAGTGGTACAGGAAACGAAGAAAAAATGGAACAATGAAACCGAAAACACGGGGCAGAAAAAGGAAAACGAGAGAAAACGCCATTTGTTGGTCGTCCGCAACGGCGAAAAGTTCAACTTTTCCCTCGTTGCCTGTGCCATTATGGTATTATCTGGGCAAGAAAATATAATAAACTCTTCAATCGTTGTGTGATCCTTAAAAGGACCGATTGTTTGATTATCATTCATAACTCTACATTGCAATAAACTTGCACGCACCTAACGTAATACTCTTTTCGGTAAATTGGAGTACCGATAACCGCTAACCAGACAGGGCTTGTTGCAACGGACCAGCCGGAAAGCCTCTGCAGTTATGCGATCGAAGAAACCGTTCGTCACGATGAAATACCAGTCCAGGTGACCAACTGCAAGTGACGTGGCATAATTCTGGTCGTTTTGTTGTCGCGAGCAGCATATTTCCTACCAATTCCAGAACTTAAGTAGCCAGATATTCCATCACGGCAGCGAGACGAGTGCTCCAACTCCAACATATCGTTCACTGGCAGATGAGTCGATGGATCCTTCGGTTTGTTGGTGTCACGTTTGGTGAATTTGGATGTCTTCGTTGCTTTATCCGGGGAAGTAGCAACAGCTGAAGCTCAACAATTTTCGATCGGATTCTATAGGGCGTAAATTAAATACAATCATAAGGAAGCTTAACCCATAGCTCATATCGTATATATTTCTGTCATCCGTGTTAGGGAAGCACTGACGTAGGAAGACAAAAAAAATTAATTTTTCAATGACGCGCATTGAAAATCCATAGTTTTCTATATTTTCAATAGTTTCCAAATCGATTTTCCGATTAATTGGTGTAAATATCTTGGAAATCTTTTGAAAATTGACTGAATTATAAGTTGAGGCGTGAAAACGCATTTCCACTTTGATGACATCATTTCCAACAACTAATCACGAAGCGAGAATTCTGGTAAAACATAGGCTAATTATTTTCAATTTTTCAATAGTTCAACATCAAGAATCCATACTTTTCTTCATGTGGGCCAATTCTTAGAAGATTTCCAATCGATTGGTGTAAGAATATTAAAAATCGATCGGGAAACCACTATGCTATTAGCGTTCAAAACCTGACCACTTTTCGAAAAAGATTTTTTGGAATGACACCCTATACAAGCAACCTTCCTGAAAGACATAGTCCTACGTCGAAAAATATGCAATAAGGATTAAGAGAGCGCGATTTAAATCTGCAAATCTAAGGCATGGTGGCAGATCGTTTGAGCAATGATTCTGGACTGTAAATGAAACTTTACGTAGCTTTACGTAGACGTAAAACTATACGTAAACGTAAATACCGAGTAATTGGGTTTGCGATTTTTTGCTTTGTTGAAGGCAGAAGGAGAAGTTAGTTCGTTTATGTGCTTGTGCTCTAAATGCTCTCAATTTTCAATGTTGTTTTTTCACTGCCTTTTCGTCGTCTTTTTTGCATGTTCTGACGCCTTTAAACGCCTTGTTAAACGTCTTTTTGTCACTTTCTGTCGTGTTATTTTTGTTTAGGGTAAATGTATTGTATTTCGCCCCCCAGAACCCAATTTCAAATGAACTTTGAGAGTTTAGCTAGTTTAGTTTGCATTTTTTTCAAATTTATGTTACCTTGTATAGTCAATCAACTTTATCTCTTCAAAAATTTAGGGTTTTTATCATTATACGGTTGCGTCTTATTATTGGAATTAGACATTTAAAATCTTCAGAAATCTTCGTCCCTCGTATGTACTACATTTTCGCCCCCATCATGGGGAAAGACTCTTCGTTAACCGTTTGTACATAGAAATATGTATTTAGATTTATCTATGTTGAGGTTTTCAGGACTTTAATATGAATGAATAAGACTCGCCTTTTCTTTTTTTCGCGATATTATTCGATTTTCAAACCGCAATTGACTTAATGCTACCATAGATTTTTAGGGATTGTCGTTATCACAGCTTCAGGTTGCATATTTTCTGAATCATTTGTAATGCAATGATCCATATGATCTTGTGAAATTGTGAAATCACTCGCAATAATTCAATTATTTTGCATATTTAATTGAATTTGCATCATTAACGCATAATATAGACGATAAAACATAACATCCAACTGCTTTGATGCAGTCACTAACGTTTTACTGTGATTTAAACAGACGTTGACACGGGGACGAAAGACTAAAACATCGAATTTTTGTGTGCTATTTTTCGCCCTTTTTAAAAAAACAATAAAATCTCTTAAAATTCACCATGATTACGCGTTAATGCGTTTCAAAATGTTATTTCTCGGGTACTTTTTCATTTCGACGTATCTGCAAATGAGAGATTCTCTTCGTGTCTCATCTCTTCCGCTGTTTACGGCGATACTAATGCATTTTGACACATCAGCTTTGCCTGAATCGGTTGCCGGAGTCACTAGCTAGCCAACTGTTTTGAAAATTTTCTTTTCAATGCATTAATATCGCCGTAAAAAGCGGAAGAGAGGAGACACGAAGAGAATATCTCATTTGCAGATACGTCGAAATGAAAAAGTACCCGAGATTTGTGCTACTTAAAAAAATATAACAGGTAAAACGTATCATAAATAACATTATTTTATACTTTTTCCCAGCATTTCAAAATAAGTTTTCCACATCTGAAGAAAATAGTATTGTTTTCAATGGTGGCATTTTAACGTTAGAAATTTCATCATAAATAAATCACGAAATTATAGGGTAATGTCGTTATCGTCGGGCCACTGTTATGGTCGGGCCACCACGATTTGTTCAGTTATAGTAACTCGTGATACCTTTGTACAAGCATTGTAAAACTTCTTACAATGACAGCTAACTTTTCACAATATTGTGAGTTTCAATCGTGTATTCAAAACACGCGTATTGAATTCACTGATTGAAACAATACAAAAAAAGTTTTGCAGGTGCAATTAACTTTTCTTCAAGAAATGATTCATGAAATGCAATTATCGGGAGAAATATTGAAAATTTATTAAGTGTGTTGTGCTCTATTCGAAGGCTATTGAAAAATCCCGTCCAGTTAGGTATTTGGGTAGGGTAAGGGGTTAAATGCTACAAAAGCGCTTATTGTAAAGGTCGGGCCACTTGTGTAGCCATGGTTGGGCCACCATAATTTTAAGCACAGAAGCGCTATTTTCGCTAGAGAACGTCAGTCGCGGGAAATGTGATGAAATAAAACCTAATTAGTACAATAAAAACCTAGATTGTTGTTCATTTTTCATTGCAGTAGTACACATCGAAAAACGCGATTGTAGTAATATTGACACCAAAAATTTCACAAGGATGTGATTAAAAATAGGATATTTATACTTATATGGGCCGTTGCTCACGAAATCCATTCTTTTGATGTCTCTACATAGAGTTTCAATACGTATTTCTTGGATTAAGAGCGGTGGCCCAACCTGTACAACGTGGCCCGAGTATGACAACATTTTTTGTCTTCACGTAAATGCCTATAACTTTATTATTTTTTAAGCAACCGGCTCAAAATTTTCTAGAAGTATAGCTTATTCTTAGACCTTTCCAACGATCTATTTAGATTTAATAAAATCTTTTTAAAACGGAAGTTATGGGCGAATGTCAAAAAGGCGGCCCAACCACGACGACATTCCCCTACGCAATTGATGTAAAATGAAAATTGATTTGATGTATTGAAAGGAGACATACAGTTTTTTACTATGCCTAAACGTTGAGATATATAGTAAAAGCAATTTTCACCTAGGGGGCGAAGATTGGGCAGGGGGCGAAAGCTAATGCATCTCCCCTATTATTCGCTGTTTTGGCGCATTGTTGTCAAATTTGCATGTTATTTCCGTCATCTTTTCGTAAACCTTTTATCGTATATTCGCTATCTTTTTATCACTTTTTCGTTGTCTTTCGACGCCTTCACGCTGTCTTTTCGTTATTTCTCCGCTCCGCGACAGATGTTTTACTTGCTACCTAGGGTACGGGAGGGTATTTTCAGCCCTTTAAGCGGTAGCCTAAACAATATTCAGGAATTACGTTGAAACTATGTTCATTCGAGACAAGATTTTTATACCAGTTGATAAAATAATATTTACTGAATATCGGCGTGTAGTTTGGTCTTAATAAAACGCTACTGAATTTGAGTTATAGTCGCGAGAAATGATGAAGTCGCTGCGGCTAAATTGGGCCCGTTTTCTATAGTGGTGTCTGTGTTTTTTTAAATCCGACCGGCCGAAATAGCCTGCACTGGGATTAGATGCTTTTCAAAAACAGATCAAAAGAGAGACCGATGGATAACGTGTCGGTATTGCCTAGATGCCGGCTCATTGAAGAAAACTAGTTTTGCACCATATGGTGAAATTAAAAACAAATTGCTGCAGATTGCTAGTGAATGAAAATTGATTTATATTTTCATAACAGAGGGGAATTTTTGTGTTCTTCCGTGATAAAAATAAAGTAAAATTATTCTGTGACACCATATTCACAGTTGTTTACTTGCTAGAATAAGTAAGCGTGATCATAATTATGTGTTTTCCAAACCAGTTTTTACAGCCTGATTACGTGCCAGTGAAAAAACTGTGGTTTTGATGTTTCTTGAATAAAATTTAGCAAATTACTTACATTTTATTGAAAATAGTTATAACACTGTAAAGCCTATGAGTGCTACATTCGTTTCAGTATTGTTATATAGCGGCAAAGTTTTTATTTAAGAAAGCGCAGCAAAAAAGGTAATGTATGCCGAATTTAGTAGCGTGCTGGAAAAACCCTCCCGTACCCTACCCCCTGCCCTATCTTGAGTATCTTCTTTCGATGTGTTAGCTACAAACCTCATTGTTTTTGCGCTTTTAGAGGTTCGTAAGTAGAGTCAACCTATTTATAGGTTGTTATTAGCTGATTCAAATATTTAGGCACGTTTGATTTGACGAAGCTTCTCACATGGATAAACAACAAACATTAATTTTCCAGCCAACTGGCTAATCATTTGCAATATTACTACTCTGTAAACGACGTAAGTTTATTCGCATTTGAATTGAACAAACAAGCAATAAGGATTCAAAAACACAACATTACACACCTTTGTAGTGCCCCCGGTATAGCGCAATAATTATAACGATTTGTTTGTCCGCACTTTAAAGAGAGAGCGAGGCATGCTCGTCCATAAATCATAAACGTTCGCCCTCTCAACGGCTGTTAATTTGTTCGTTTGTTTGTTTATTGATATACAACGTCACGGCCGAGCGATTGGTTTATGGCGGAAATTGTTTCGATGTGCCGGTTTCCGCGAGGCGGAAAAGCGCAGTCAGCTACTATCGTAGCCAGCGCCAGCCCCATCCGTCAAGAGAAGAACCAACTGCAATGGAAATACATATTACGAGTAAATATTTTGCCCACTTATGAAAGTAAGGACGAATAAACAACGTTCATAAGTTCACATCTACGAAATTAAATTCTAGCTGAAGTGGACGTAGCCTCTTCACTACCCGTCACTATGATTGAGAAAAACTGACGATGAAGATACTTGCTGGAGGATGCTTCAAATGTGATATATTTTATTGTTATTATTTATACTGCAAACAGCATGGGTTGAGTACCCCGCAAATGTCAAATTGTATCTGCAAAACTACTCTAACCCATCAATCCTAATTTTAAAGCATGCCTGTCACTATGACAGTGCAGCACTCAACTTACTTCCCCCTAAAGTCCTAAGTTGGTAGGGTGAAATAAGACGGTGGCAAACTTTTTAATGAACGGCAATTTGTTAATTCAAGTTTAATTTATGTTCCGCCTTTCGCCTCCACAGTACAGGTGCCATCAAAGTAGCAGCGCAGCGGTATGAAGGGCCTGGTACACCCATAAATGATTGCAAAGTAACGAGGTTTTTATGCTCTTTCAGTGTTCTCGTTTTCCAAAGTAGGTACTGACTTGACTTGGATAGTAATTGGATACTAAGTATGCTCGAAAGCACCCACACCGCACTCGGTGGCACTGACTGTAAGCGAGGCTGAAAAAAGGCTTATGCCTAAGCTATCGCAAAGTTATTTCAAATGAATTTACCTTGGGTGGCTGGACGGGGGGTGGGGAGGGTGTAAGTTTAGCGCTCGTAGAAGTTGATATTGCTGATATGTTGTTGCCAATGTGGGTTTCGTTTCCTCAGAATGTAAAGTGAGCGTGACGAGCTTTCAAAGACAGCTTTAATTATGCATGGCAGAAACCCCTTAACGAGGTTAAATACTTTTCTCTACTTCCAGTAGAGCCTGCACCAGAGGAATAATAGTAGATAATGGAAAATGGGATGCAAATCCGGTGCTGGTTGAATAATGAAATAATGTTTTACACTCCATGCCGTACATAAAAAACCAGTCCATTAACGGATAAGCAAAATAGGATAATCAAACTTTTCTTAGTGTTTTCTCCGTGCTAACTGAAACTTTAATTAGTACACAACAATTACTTTAATATGTTTGATTTTAATCAACGTAGTCGGAAAAACATTTACGATGTTACAGTTGATTTAATCATCAAACGTAGCATAATTTTAAGTGATCCAACTTCCACGAACTTGTGTACCCGCTTCCGGGTTGTTGTTTGAAAGGCAAATAATACTGTCAGCAGATGACAAGTAGCTTTTCCACTTTGGTGTTTTCCCTGGCTTCCCTACCCTGGTTATCTCTACTACCGATAGCGTCGAAAAATCAAAAACAACAGCTAACGAACTTCTAATCAGAGGCCGTAAGTTAATTTCCGGCACCCACGAAAGTGTGCTTCGTGCTGCTACTAGGTACGTGGCGCAGAGAGAGTGCCAGTTTGCTCCATTTCCACTGAATTTTGATACATTTTTTTCTGGCTTAGATGACGACGGGCTGACGGCTTGGGCTTGCTATCGCTAAATGCTCCCCTAGTTCCCCCGGGGGAATGATTATTTATGGAATATCAACTAGGCAACGCAATGGTAAACATGGGCGCAGTGATAGCATAACCAAATATTTGCTCTTCCATGCGATTTAGGTTGGTTGATTTTATGTTCGCGTTTTATCGTATTGTAAGAGGTACATTCATTGAGTAACGATTTGGGGGGAAGCAATGGAGGCAATCTTAACCGTAGGACGAGGAAAACGATTTATAGCTAAAATAATTAGTGAGATTTCAAATTGCGTTACAAGCAGAATCTGACAGAAGTTATTCCAAGTAACCTCCCACGTATTTATGTTGCTCAAGCTTTTACTAGTTCACTAATTCATAGAAATGCTTACGCAAAGTTGAACCATGTTATTCACTTTCCATAGCTTGGATTGCTTCGCTATGACAAGAACACTTGAAACTTCAGCTGCACTGCAGAAATTTACTTTGTGTAGTAATACTATCCCCGTTTATCCCTTTTTCCAGCTCCACGAGGGGTGACATTTACCTGCCGGTTAGCAATATTGTGGTTTTGGTTTAACATCCAGATAAAATACCGTCGTCGTAAATCTGCTTTTTCCTCGCGCATAAACTCATCTGCTCTGTTCTGTGTTTTTTTTTTTGCATTCACACAAAAACCGCACCAGAATTCATAAAGTTTCATTTGCTTCCACTTCCTGCTTGCTACCTGTTTTCAATGAAGTACGTACCTAACATTCCCGAGAATGCCATGGTTGATCGTTTCTTGTGGTTTGGGACTATTTTTAGCTTCATTTAGCAAGTACAACCACTGGACGAAAATCTAAAAGCAGTTTTTCGCTTCGCAAAAAGTGCTGCTTTTTCACTGTCAGACGTCATAGTTTGTCTTATTTAATTTTTTACGAATATATGAGAATGCTAATCTTTAAATGTTTGCTTTGGTAAAAGGGAATTCTTGTCAACTTAGGGACTGTGTTCTCCGAAAATGTCTTGTTTGATTCCACTGTGCTCGATGCTCATTTTCAGATATACTGAACCAAAAATAATAACGTTATCATGAATTTTTTTGTTGAAAGGGTAAAAATTTATAGAAAAGGAAAATAAATTTGGAGAATTTTGTTGAAACCTTTAGCCGGATAATTCCTGGGAAAACTTTTATTTTCTTTTAAGCGGTTACATACCTAGGCAAGTACAGTTAGAATTTTTTTAAAATCGATTTTCTTTTTATTTCATGATCACAGACTACACTCAAAAAAATCGACACGTCTAGTTTACGTGAAAACATAGGTAATTCTCATCCCTCACACTTTTTATGTAACATTCACGTGAATTATTGGTAACTCGCACTCATGCTAGCCAGTTTACGTGTGATCCCAGTAAATTTTATCAACTTTCCCATTAATTAAGTTCATGTAAGTTGCTGTAGGGGAACTGGGGGGAAAATGAACACCCTTAGCAATTTCGCCATTTGCTTCCCCAGGAACCAACCAAATGCTGAATGCACTACATGAATTGAAAGCTGGATTCATATTCCACGTAGCAAAATATAAAGATGTTTAAAAAAGGACGATTTGTCATGAAAAATTCCTTATTTTCGAAAGCATCACATTCGAGCCTAATTTTTTTCGTGTGGGTACATGCAGTGAACATGCAGTGAGGGCAAAATGAACATGTCATAGAAAACTAAAGTTAACATGCAGTTTGGATAAATTAAACATTATTTTACCTTATCATTGTTCTACATAAGCTGTAGATTTTCAACAAGGCTGCTGAAATTAAAATAGGACTCCTCAAAGTTAACATAATGTATCTTCGCCACGTTCATGCAATGCTTGACTTTCAACTCGCTTCATCGGTTATTTTCCGTCATTTTTCGAGAGACTCGATCATTTTTATTGATTGAATTATAATTAGGTCCTGGCTGCTGATAAATGAAAAAAAAACATCATTATACACATTGTTCATTTTGCCCCCATAGTGAAGTGTTCATTTTGCCCCCAAAACACCAATTGTTTTCTAGTGTTTATTATAAACAAACAGTTGATAAAAATATTTGAAATTTTCGACAGATCCGCAGGACAGGGATAAGCAAACAACACTAAATGATACCAATAGTCGAAATTTAATTTGTTTCGCCAAAAAAGCTTATATACTATTAGTGGAAATTACCATCGGCGTCAGATTCCAACAAATACTTTTTACTTTTTCAATTTTTTCACATTAGAAAGCTTATGATCACCACATATTGTCTCAAACAGCTTAAAATACTTCTAGGAGAAGATACATATTGATCTGGAACAGATTTTAATCGGTTTACTGGGAATTTGGCTACCTGTTCATTTTAACCCCCCCCCCTGTTCATTTTACCCACAGTTCCCCTACAGAAGTTTACATGACTTTTCATGTGGATGCGACGTGTCGGTTTTTCGAGATGGAAAGAGCGCGAACCACCCGCTCCAAAAGCCCCCGCCTGACAAATTTGGTTCCATTTGATTGATTAGTTCTCGAGATATTTAAAAAATTGTGTTTTATTTGAATGAGAGCCCCCCTCCAGAGGGAGAGGAATGTCAAACCATCATAAGGACCTTCCCCAGCCCTAAAAATCTATGCATGCAATCACGCCGACATGTCTGTCTGCCAGACTGGACAGACAGACAGACAGACTGGACAGACAGAGAGACTGGACAGACAGACAGAGAGACTGGACAGACAGACAGAGAGACTGGACAGACAAACAGACAGACAGACAGACTGGACAGACAGACAGACTGGACAGACAGACAGACTGGACAGACAGACAAACTGGACAGACAGACAAACTGGACAGACAGACAGACTGGGCAGACAGACAGACTGGACAGGCAGACAGACAGACTGGACAGACAGACAGACTGGACAGACAGACAAACTGGACAGACAGACAGACTGGGCAGACAGACAGACTGGACAGGCAGACAGACAGACTGGACAGACAGACAGACTGGACAGACAGACAAACTGGACAGACAGACAGACTGGGCAGACAGACAGACAGACTGGACAGACAGAAAGACTGGACAGACAGGCAGACAGAGAGACAGCACGACGGAAACATGGGGCATAACATGGAGTATCATCAAGCATCCTGGAAAAATCCTGCGAGGGTGGCTGTGAAGGAATGGACGTTATATTCGGATCGGTACACGTCTCGGCAGATCTACGAAGCAGCGTACAGAAACAGCCTCCCCCCGAAGTAATATTAAACGGTAGTTGCATCTGTGAGGTTTTTAGTGGGTTAGAGTCTCATACTGTGCCACGCGATGTAAACATACATCATTAGTGAGCCTGGTATAGAGCGTTTCCTCTCGTTAAAACAATGAACAGACAGTTAGAAATTTATTTTTATAGGTATAGATCGTAAAAATTCATATCTCATGAACCAAACAGCACGCAGTACGTGCAAATAGTTTCTTACAGGAAAGGAATAGGAAACTGAACGTAGATTTTCTTAGCATATTCACAGAAGGATGACCGATTGTATCTAGAAGTAATAAATTTCTCATTGCTCCTGGAGATAAAATGGAATAAATCGCGACAAAAACTGGACAAACGGGGAAGACAAAGAAAAGAAGAAATAAAGAAAAACTAGAGAGAAATTGTGACAATGGAAAACAGGACGTAAAAAGAGAAAAAAGTGGACAAACAGAAAACGGGAGATAAAAGAGAAAACGAATAGACTAGTCAGATGAAGAAGAACGAAAGTGAAAAATGAGCAAAACAATAAAGAAAACGAGAGAAACGAGAAAGAAAATGAAGACAAACTGGATAGAAAAGAAGAAATAACGGAAAAAAGGAAAACACTGGAGTAGGAAAAAAAAGGAAAAAAACAAAAAAAAGAGGAAAATGGAGAGAAAAAAATGAAACTGCACACAAAAGAGATAAAACAAAAACAAAATGTGATAGAAAAGAAAGGCGTAATTAGAGGAATACGAGAAAAGAAAAACGAGAATGATAAAAGGACGGAAATCGAGACAAATAGAAGGAAGATGAGACAGAAACAGAAAATACGTGACAGAAAACGTGGGAAAAAAGAGAAAACAAGACAAGAAAAATCAGAGGGATTGTGTACAAGACACGACCGCATATATAGGTGACGCAGGACTACGAAAGTGTCTTTGTAGTTGTTTATTCATGCTTGTAATCATTCGATTCTTCATGTATACATGCTATATGCAACATATATACATGGTACATGCGATGTATGTAACATTTATCAAAGTAGTAACATTGCATACGTTCAGTTCTCAAAAGATTGTACATTTGAAAACAATTTAACAAAACAGAACACAAACTATTGCTTTCCTACTAGCTTACAGAAATTTAAGATTGTTTTTATTACCCATGGTTCCCTACGTTGATGGGATTTTACCAATTCAATCCTATGTTATCAACAGCACATCTTTTCACTACATCAGTGTTGCCACATGTACAGATTTATCTGGAAAAGTACAGATTTTTTCGAATTTTTTGGTACAGATTCTGTACGGTACAGATTGCAGATTTTTGCCAAAAAGTACAGATAGGTACAGAATTTTCTGAGAGTCAAAAGCTCATACTATTTTCTCAGTGCTGTTTCTTGAAATCAGTAGAGAAGCAATTCGTAGTATGAATGAAAACAAAACAAAACGTATTTATGTCTATGTTTGGCAGCGATATGTGCAAACATCATCAAACAAATAAATGATTTGAGACTCGTGCATTTTTTTAATGCTAACAGACCAAAATTTTCTATGCAATAAATATTTTTAATGGTATTTTTTGGTACAGATTTTTGAAAGAAAAAGTACAGATGAAAAAGATTTTTGCCCCTTCCAGTACAGATGAATAAGTGGCAATACTGCTTCTAATGAAACGGCAAGCATGCGTATTCATACAGAGTCGTATTATAACCGAACACTACCGCTGTAGCACATTTTTTCAACACAGATATCAAATTCGCCGAGGTTTAATCGTCTCGCAGTAAAGAATATGCGATTTATTGGGACAACGAGCTTGTGTAATTTTTTCTGGCACACTTCCCTAACACAGATATCAAATTGGACTAGGTTTAATCGCGTCCGTAAGAAATCTGTTGGCACGAGCAGGGATGCCACATATAATTCTGTGTTTTTTGTTGGAAAAATCTGACAATCTGTACGGCGAAGAAAAATATCTGTGCAAAAATTTGTCCAAGGCAAAACAATGATAGTGAAAGAGATAGAGAATCATTTTTCTGACTATTTCCGTCTCTTTCACTCTCATGTAAAAGCTCAAAAATCTGTTTAATCTGTGTAATTTGGCGAAAATCTGTATTCTATGCATACAGATTCTGTACAGGCGATTTCTTTCAAATATCTGTTAAACACAGAACAATCTGTGCATGTGGCAACCCTGGGCACGAGGGGGCTTTGTCACTCTTTCTGGCATACTTCCCAAGCAAGGAAATCAAAATGGTCTAGGTTTAACCGCGGTGTTAAGAAATCTTGTTGAAATGAGGAAACTTTGTCACTTATTTTGGCTTACTTCCCAAGCACAGATATCAAATTGGTATAGGTTTATCTTCCAACCAATCACGAAGCGAGAATTCTGGTAAAACATAGGTTCATTATTTTCCCTTTTTCAATAGTTCAACATCAAAAATCCATACTTTTCATCATTTGGGTCAATTTTTAGAAGATTTTCCGAACGATTGGTGTAAGAATATTGAAAATCGATCGGAAAACCGCTGAGCTATTAGCGCTCAAAACCTATCATTTTTCGTGACGCTCGCATTTTTCGATTTTTTGGAATGACACCCTATCTCAAAACTTGCCGTAAGACGTAGTCCTATGTCAAAAAAGTAACAGAAAGGAACGGAAAACGAAAACGGAAACGAATAGAGGTAACGAGGAAAATGTGTCAAACGGGATATATAAGGAGAAAGATGGAACAAAATGATAATGGGAAAAAGGAACGGTATGGAAACATGGGATAGAAAACGATAGAGTGTTTGGTGAGAAGAAGCTGGCAGGTGGGACTCCAACCCACACTCTCAGGGTTGGTACACGAGGCTTTTAGGCAAGACAGTTACACTACAGCAGCATCCTTCTGTTAGATAGTCTCATACCTAATTTTGTCCCTCTAGTCTTACCATTACAGATACCCACACCTACACCCGTCAACGGTAATTATTTTTGTACGATTGTCCTTTGCTTCTACCACCGATAGACGGTTACCAACTGTAGTGTGGTAGGAGCGAGCTTCATATCGAAATTTCCCAGTTTCATTAAGTTTACCATTTTTATCACCAAACGCTTCTTAACGTTGGACTGCGACAGAGTCAGAGACAGGTAAAGCAGGAGGAAAACCGGACCAATGAAAAAGTTAAAATTCTATGACAAAAGACGAAAAGAAAAGAAAGACCAAGAGCAAGGGAAAACGTGAAAATGGAAAACAAAATTTAAAAAAAGTGAGAAGCAAGACAAAAACAATGAAACAAAAAACAGGAGACAGAAAATAAGAAAAATAATAGAAAAAGAGTAAACCCGGAGGGAAAGAGAAAAACAGTAAAAGCAAAAATAAAGAAAACGGTACGGACAAGAAAAAAAACAATTCAAAAAGTGGAAAACGGGACTTGAAAAGAAAGAATAAAGGTAAAACGTGTGAGTAAGTAAGCCGAGATATGTCGATCCGTGCTTAGAAATCTCGTATTCAACTTATGCTATACGCCTGAATTGATGCAATATACTGCTCATTCTTTGCTGTTTCTAGTACAGATGAAATGAACTTAAGTATTGCCAACCTGAGACCAACGATTTGAGCGAAAAACTTGCCGTCCAAGTTCGTGTTGTTCTCTATATTCATTCATTCTCGACAATAGTGAATGAATTCAAATGTGAGTCATGCTGACAACGGCACACGAAATTACAATAAACGTAAATATTGCCCCAAAGTTTTAATTTATTTCCTTTCAGTCAGGCTTTGGCTGATTTTAAAAAGCATGCAGTTTGAAAAATTAAACTTTGAAATTTAAATTGACTGACAGGATAGTCGAATAATCATTCAGCACTGCAATTCATGAATGAAAATCAATGAAATCAATGAAAGTTGAGGAAGACAAACACTGTCAGAAGTTCAGTAGTTATGTCCATGGGCTGATAGATAAAAAAAACTTCCATGAGTAAAACTGTAAGGAGTAACTAGGGAAAAAAGCTGGCCAAAATTATTTTCTAATGTATTAAGTAATATTTCGCTCGAATATGAAGTGAAACGTAAAAATAGTTAATTTTGTAACAAACTGTTGCCATTACTAGTCATTTTAATTCACTTATTAGTGCAGATTATGCTTTTTTCTAGTCACTATTTTGCAGCCTTCTCCAAAACCTACAAATGCATGAGCAAATCAATGAGTATCTTGTTTACCTCTGATTCATATAAAAAATGATATTGGTTAATATCAAATTATTTCTGTTTTTTTTTTTTGAAAACGATGGTTCTACAATTGATGAAGGGACAGTACGGGAAAGAAATGAAATTTTTTTTGATGAAGAAGGGGAAGAGCGGAAAGGAAGGGGGGGGGGGGGGTATTAGGTATTGGACCAGCGCCTCTATGGTTCAAAGGTACAAGTACCAGTGAACCACATGCCCTGGCGGGTGTTGTGGGTTCGAATCCGGTTATAATCTCAGATTACAGCTTGGTTCGACTCATGCACCTTCCAGCATTAGACAAAAGGTAGGAGTCAAAATGACTACTTGTCAAGCATAGCTACCAATACCCCCCCCCCCCTTCCTTTCCGCTCCAAACCAATCCTTCACCAAAAAAATTGTCATTTCTTTCCCCTACCGTCCCTTCATCAATTGTAGAACCATCGTTTTCAAAAAATATTAATATGTATGACCGCATTTCAAGGTCAAGACTGAAAACTTGAGATTAGTCTAATACCAAATTATTGATAGTGGAGTAGACTGATTCTTCGACACTAAATCAACGCAGATGTCTTCTCTGTGATATAAAGCCTCTGTTATGCAATTTATCAAATAATAATCACGCCACACATACTATAACATACTTTATTTTTGTCAGTGAATTTTGTTGAATGGGAATGTTGATTCAATTAGTGACACATCTGGAGAACTGGCCTCATAATCCCTAGACATGTATAGTATAGCTAGTGTGCCCATTGTATTCAAGGTGAGTTATCTTGCACCCAAGATAGCACGCAACTAGATGCGAATTGTTGATATTTCCTTGAAAACAATGTGAAACATATAGTTTTCAAAAGGGTTGCAAATGCCAGTCTGGACGTTTCCGGATGAGCTTTACATACCGATTTGTTCAGAATACCACAAAGATTCATTTCTCAATAGAATATATGACCAGATTCTGCAAGATTTGGTAACTTTTTTACCATTGAAAAAGCACAAAATTGCAAAAAAATAGTTGTTTGACAAAACTGTTTAAAACAAGTCATATTTTCAAAATTTTAAATTTTCTTCCTACAAACCAGTTAGAATTACTTATGATGAACCTATGTTTTGATAAATAGCCTTTGTTAATCTTTTTGTTTACTTCTGATGGAATCCGTTTCCTGATGGTTGATGATTTAAAAAAAAAAATGTTTCAAATATTGTCAATGTTTGTACACCTGCCAAAACTTACAGGTTTGTTACTACGTGTTTTGACTAAGAGTACTTTGTGAAGCATCTATTTAAGCATTCAAAAAAATATATATTATATTCGAAGACCGAAAAAAATGTTTTTCTTATTTTGGCCAGCTTTTTGTCCTAGTTACTCCTGTGCAGGGCTTCGACCGATCCTTTTTTTCTACCGCAGTCACACCAACGCGCATTCAAGTTCACACCGTCCGTTTAGAGGTGGAATACGAACGCTATGCATAACACAACTGGCAGTTTGCTCAGTCAAACGCCGAATGCACGCAACAGAATGAACGCGTTCTAAAACTTTTTGACATTTTCGTTTCGATCAAGTTGCCTTTACCGTTTGGAGCAGCAAATGACTGCAAAACAGTCAAATGACTGGCAATCACCACGCTAACGAAAAGCGACCGCACAATCGTATGATTCAATACTACAAAAAAACAACCACTACATGTGCATGGAGAAGTCGGTCGGACTCCGTCCAATACAAACGGATATTTCGCTTGCGTCGGACCGACGTCCGGGTGACAAACTATTACTGTGAGCAGCCGATTTGGAGACAAAAAGAGAAACGAAAAAATACGTCACCGTATGCTTCCAGTCAGTTTGCAGTTTATATTCTCAAAGCACAAAGCAAAACGGGAGATTGACTGTTTGCTTTTGCTGAGATGCCGCATGAATTGTAAGACGGCAGCAGCACAAGCGGCAGATTGACTGGATAAGAAAAACAGTCAAATGATCGTTCAAAAAGCGGAGTTTGAATGCGGAAAGCTCGCATTCACGGCAGTCACATTCAACTTGCGATCCCTTTTCAAGCCCTGCTCCTGTGTGCTTCGTGCAATTTCGAGCAGTACATCACTGCACATTCGAACTCTTCATGAACCAGCACGAGCTGGCTTGCTTGCTCGAGAGCTACATCGACTCGGAAAGGAGAACGCTGCTATTCAGGTAGTTCGTTGGCCAAATTTCGGATAAAGCTAATTCCGTTCCGTGAAGAAAATATAAGGCAGCTGTGGTGGAACATCCATGGTGCTATTGAAATAACTGCGATAGAGATGGTAGGCACGACGCGCGGAAGACAGCGTAACAAAAAAAGAACCCACTGTCTAAAAAAACGTGAGTACGAAGAACACGTCCTCACCGACGTAGAGTGCTGCTCTGATAGTGCTGGCAACCTGCATACGGACAAAATGGCAGTAGCAACCAGGTGGAAGGAGCACTTCCAGACGCTATTGAATGGAGAAGTAAACACGGGGATCAGTGGGAACAAGATAAGAATTATGAGCGATGGCTTAGCTGTGGAGCTACCAACACAGGAGAAGGTTGAAAAACGGTAAGGCTACTGGGACCATCGTTCGTTCCCAGCTGTACTTCTGTGGCTGTGCGAAGCAATTCGCCAGATTATTGCCAGGAACTGGAAGGAAGAACATTTGCTCGAAATGTTCTGTTACTGGACAAGCTCCAGGAGAACCACTTGCTAACTCATCATCTGTTTGTGGACTTTAAGGCGGCGTACTATACAATCAAACAAAATGAGCTGTGGCAGATAATGCCAGAACATGGTTTTCCGAAGAAATGTACGATGTGTGCTGTCGAGGACGATGCCAAAACTAAGGCTATATGTATTTTACTGATCTTTCCTATTCCATTTGAATCACAAAAAAACAATCCCAAAACACAAAAGACTTTTTTGCAACAAAGACGCTGCATAGGTTAGATGCAATGCATTCGGCCATAGCTTATAGAGACTTCAATAGGATTATTAAACTCCCTAATGACCAGTTTCATCAGAATATATTGCTCATCTGAATGTAAATCACGCTATCTATAACATCTTCCCTGGAGAGTTTGTCCCTATTCCACAGCAAATCAGCAGCAACAGATGTTTGCTTCGCTAGCTATGCATGAAAATGCATTCTTTAGCAGCTTCAAATAAGCCCCAACATGGACTTTAAACAGTCATACACTAGCTGCTGCTGCTGCTGCTGCTGCTGCTCCACACTATATGAACCAGATATGTGCATATAAGCTTGAGCATGGCTTCATAGTACATGCATACTAGTTCTCTGACAGCGACCGCCAACTTTTTCGTTCTTTCTTGCTTTTCTTTAGCAAACGGAAACGGAAATTTCAATAAGCTACGTGCGATGCCAAACAGAGTGTTGTCTGCTCGGTGCAGCTTGTGAACATTTTTTCACGCCAAGCCCACCCGAACCGAACGCGTATTAAATTCCGTGCCATTTAGTTCAAGCGACAGCCAGTATAGTGCAGGGAGCCTGGGGGTAAAATGTCCTCGAAATGGGTTTAAAAATGTTCCAGAAATCATATGGAGTTGAATATTGTGCCGTACATACTCTCACCGTTGCACTGTAAACGAAAGCGACTAACCCTATTTCCTAGAAACCGTTCTTATTTCTTTTATCTGCCCGTCTTGGCAAGCACACGGAAAAGCAAGTCCAGGAAACCGCTCCGGTTGTTGCGTCACATCCACATGTAGCACCTTTAATGTCGGAGCAAAATGGAAACTTTTGTTGGTAAATAGGTGGTGGTACCTGCCGGCACCGAAGAGCACCGAAAGGCGGAAGGCTGCTGGGAAAAGATTACACGTTTAGCAGGCAACTGTTGCTCTTGCATAACACATTATACCAAACATGCTTTTCGATCCAACTTCAGTCGGAAGCATTCAGCTTTGTAGTGTTTTTCTTACCAACTACAAAGCCACAACATGAGCTGGAATTTCCAAATGGAAAAACCCCCAAAAGTCATAAGACTGAAAGTAATTGGCTTACGGAACATGCACGGGAATGAATGGTGTGATGAAAATCTGGAAATCACTCCTGGTTTGGATGGGATAAGCAAAGTCCTATAAAGAGAGGCTATTCCTGCCGTTGCGTTGCTGTCGGTATAATACTATAAAGAAATACTGGTCGTCCACTTTGTCCTTGCTCTGCGGGCCATAAATCAACATAAATAATGAATGTTTCGTCACCATTGTGGCTCCACCATTCATCGATTTTATCTTTTACGATGTGAAATGCGTTTGTACGTACGTTTGTTAGAGTACTGATTTGATCTTAACTTTATTGGTGGTTGATACTATTGTTAATGTTTTCAACAGCTAGAATATCAGTAGAAGAACTATAAGTAGGTCAATATCCAATTGTACCTCATAAACCCAACTTGAACTCTTGTTGGTTTTTAAATCCTTCTACCATTTCCAATAAGCTATGAGCTGGAATCACAAATTATGACGGATGAAAAAGTTAGTTGATGGAAACCGAAATAATAATAATTAATGAACCAAAGAACGAGTCGAATAAGCAAGAACTCGAACTTGAATAATTAATAAAAGAGTTAACAAGCAAAAACCAGTGCTAAAACCGAGGCCGTTCCAGTTGATTCATGAATTTTAACTTTCCGTTTTCCCACGTTCGGCTAAAGCATTTATTTCCGAATAATAATAATACGGGTATTATATTTTCCTGGAAAATATCTACTCACGATTAATTGGCTTTCTGCCGCCGACGGACAGTTACCTAAAACGAAAAGAGAAATAAATTGTACATTATTGAAACAGTTTCCATTTGGCACAGCCGGCATATGAAATACGTGGCTGCGCTAGGACTCGAACTAAACTAGTCACAGCGTACTTATCGAGGCAATATGTTATAGATTACGGACGGACGGTTATTGGCGTATGAATATGTATCATACAAGCAGTTGAAGTGCCCAACACACAATGGAACATAAAGTCAAGGTTATGGAACGTGCTTTCCACGATACAGTTCACGGTGTGTCTGTCTTTACACTTCCGTTGTCTTCTGTGAGCTGACGACGTCCTATATTTTCTCCAGAAGGAAAAGCATCAACCCATCTTACTATTCGCGCCAGAAGGCGAGAATGCAGCAGCAACAGCAGCACGATACACGTCCCAGACAATGTACCTGATGAAACATTTCCGTTGCTTCCGCTGCTGTGGTTTGTGAGACAGGAACCGGGAGGGACAAATAATGAAAACGATGCTAACGTCCCAGATTGCCTTCTGGATGGTGGACGGAATCGTTGCATCTTGAAAACCATTATGCGGCCGCTTGGTTAAACAGATTGCTGCTAGTCATGTTACTATACAACACATGTCAAGAGGTTTTCATTTCCTTTTGTTCCCGTCCGAAAATCGGTTGGAAAAAAAAAAAATACCTAATGCAATTGTGTGGCTTTCTATATCTCCTTCTTGTAATCGCTGCTGTTTTCCAGGATATTAAATTTTGATTGCACTTGAGCGTCTTTACGAAGTGGAGCTTTTTTACGTTCGATTGGCGCCATTACGGTTCTTAGTGGTTACTGAAGCGAACGTGAACTGCACGTGCCAAGCTGAGACATTGCACTGGAGAGATTGATTTTATCCGTTTCGATTTCTCCTAAATTCCTATCTTCCTAGCACGTTTTACTGTCTAACACCGCAAAAGCGTTAAGTATACTCTTTGATTATTTCATTAATTAGCCTATTTCAACCTCTGTAATCACAAGTAAGTGTTTATAGTAGGTAAGAAAGTTAGCTCACTAGAATAAAATAATAGCGACATATCTCATTCTGCAACTTTACAATCACACTTTGTATTATAAAGCTTCTGTTTGTACCACAAACGTGCCCATTTTATCAAATGATAATCTTGTTTCGCCTTCAGTTGGTTTGAAGTCAAATTTTGCAGACTGCACGCCGACTTCCCAAGTTCCCCCAAAATGGGGATTTTTCAGAGCAATAAGACTCTCGATCAAGACGAATAATACTAAAATCATGCAGAGCACGAGCCAGCAGAGGGTTTTTAAGGCGTAAACCAATATTGAACGTTTAAAAAATCCGGTCCGCATAATAGTTGAGAAATTTAGAAATTCAGAAAAAGAAGGAACAGTTTTTGGTGTTTCTCTAAATGCTGGAAACTCATGTCAGGTATTCAAATTGACAATCCCTGGAAAAGATTACTTCGAATTTTCTATAGCACTTCTAGATTTCTGAGTATCAACCATTCCGTTTTAGGATATCTTTTATCTCTTTATGGGAACCTGCACAATTATATGAACTATACCACAATACATTTGCCAGACCATTATCCATCAAAACCCAAAGACAGACAACACTATATACTAAATGTTACTAGACAAAGGCGGTTATAACTTTGTAAGTCACGAACGAACTATAAGCCAGACAATTAACTGATAAAAGACATATTTTAGAAGCCCTAAAAAAGGCCCAAATCCAAGATTAAATCATTGGCGTCAAAGAAAGCAAAATGTGGAGTTGAATAAAAAGAAAACTTATCCAATTTAATTCTACTATGTACAGTTATTCCTTTATTCTTTGATTTTAGGTCACCGCAAGATCACTATCTTCAGGTTTAGTTAAAAATTTTCGGTGAAATAATAAAACTGATGAATATATCGCGTAACGTTTCAGCCTACTACTCTTCAGCTATCGTCTGACGCCTGTAAATATTTATTACCATTAAAATTGTGCTCTTTAGGTATTTTTTAACAATCAAATTCGCGAATTACAATTTTCTTAAACGGTACAAAAAACTCACATTACAAAGCTCTTACATTCTTCTAGTATCTAATACCTGCAAAATCTTGATTGCATACAATAATTTGACTGAACCAAGCAAAGCATTTTGCTGTCCGATATTGGGGAACGGCGGTGTCCGGTACTGGGTGACGGGAATCACTAACAAGGAAACATCACTATCGGTCACAGGCTTAGAGCTTAACCATATACACCATAGTGTAGTCCTGTCGATCTAGAACTTCACTGCACTGCTCGTATTGGAGTAGCCTATGAAACTTTTTTGAGAAAACTTAACTTGAAATTTATATGGGCACTAGCTGACCCGACAAACTTCGTATTGCCACAAATTAACCTGTGTTGTACATAAATCATGAATCTCGGATGATCTTTGTCACTTCTCGAGTTTTGCAAGCCCCCCAGTGGGCAGCGCTTCCGACGGCGGGTCACCGACAACACTCGCGACCGGCTCGTCCTGAATGATCTAGTGTTACTATAGATAGTTTTTGTGGTCTTGTTATTGATTAATGTTTTATGGAAGAGTCTCGAATTTCTCGAGTTGGATTAGTTTTTGAGTTTCGCAAAAATTTCTGTTTTATTTGTATGAGAGTCCATATCCCCCTACCACAGGGGTGAGAGGTCTCTATCATAAAATAAATTCAAGACTCAAAAATCTCCTACATGCTAAATTTGGTTCCATTTGCTTGATTAGTACTCAAATTATAAGGAAATTTGTATGGAAGCCCACCCTCTTAAAAGGGAAAGGGGTCGTAATACACCACAGAAAAAAAATTCTGCCATCTAAAACTCTCACCCCCCCCCCCCCTCCTAAAAAGGTAAGAAGTCCTAATTCATCATGGGAAAATGCAAATGGTTCCATTTGCTTGATTAGTTCTCGACTTGAGGAAATTGGTATTTCATTTGTACAGAAGCCCCCCCTCTTAAAGTGAGGAGGGGTCCTAATTCAACATAGAAAATTTTCTTGCCCTCGAAAACCTTCACATGCCAAATTTGGTTCCATTTGCTTGATTAGTTCTCGAGTTATGAGGAAATTTGTATGGAAACCCCCCCTCTTAAAGGGGAGAGGAGTTATAATTCCCCTTATAAAGAGCGGAGGGGTCTCAAATTACCCTAGAATAAATTCTTGTCACCGAAAACACCCACATGCCAAATTTGGTTCCATTTGCTTGATTAGTTCTAAAGTTATGAGCAAATTTGTATTTCGTTTGAATGGGAGCCCCCCCCCCCTCCTAAAAAGGTAAGAAGTCCTAATTCATCATGGGAAAAATGGTTGCCTCCAAAAACACCCACATGCCAAATATGGTTCCATTTGCTTGATTAGTTCTCGAATTATAAGGAAATTTGTATTTCATTTGTGTAGAAGCCCCCCCTCTTGAAGTGTGGAAGGATCCTAATTCACCGTAGAAAATATTTTTGCCTCCAAAAACCTCCACATGCCGAATTAGGTTCTATTTGCTTGATTAGTTCTCGAGTTATGGGGAAATTTGTATTTCATTTGTATTGGAGCCCCCCCCCCCTCCTAATGTGGGAAGAGGTCCTAATTCATCACAGAAAAAATTCTTGCCTCCAAAAACACCTACACGCCAAATTTGGTTCCATTTACTGGATTAGTTCTCGAGTTATGAGGAAATTTGTATTTCGTTTGTATAGGACCCCCCCTCCTAAAGTGGGGAGGGGTCCCAATTCATCATTGAAAAAAAAATTGTCTCCAAAAACACACACATGCCAAATTTGGTTCAATTCGCTTGATTAGTTCTCGAGTTATGAGGAAATTTGTATTTCATTTGTACAGGAGCCCCTCCTCTTAAAGTGGGGAGGGGTCCTAATTCACCATAGAAAATTTTCTTGCTCTCGAAAACCTTCACATGCCAAATTTGTTTGCATTTGCTTGATTAGTTCTCGAGTTATGAGGAAATTTGTATGGAAGTCCCCCCTCTTAAAGGGGAGAGGAGTTATAATTCCTCTTATAAAGAGGGGAGGGGTCTCAATTCACCATAGAATAAATTCTTGTCACCAAAAAAAACACCCACATGCCAAATGTTGTTCTATTTGCTTAATTAATTCTCGAGTTAGGAGGAAATTTGTATTTCATTTGTACATGAGCCCCCCCTCTTAGAGTGGGGAGGGGTCCTAATTCACCGTAGAAAATTTTCTTGCCCTCGAAAACCTTCACATGCCAAAGTTGGTTCCATTTGCTTGATTAGTTCTCGAGTTATGAGGAAATTTGTATTTCATTTGTATAGGAGCCCCCCCTCCTGTGGGGAGGGGTTCTTATTCATCATAGAAAACATTCTTGCCTCCAAAAACACCTACATGCCAAATTTGGTTCCATTTGCTGGATTAGCTCTCGAGTTATAAGGAAATTTGTATTTCGTTTGTATAGGAGCCCCCCCCCCCTCTTAAAGTGGGGAGGGGTCCCAATTCATTATAGAAAAAAATTTTGTCTTCAAAAACACACACATGCCAAATTTGGTTCCATTTGCTTGATTAGTTCTCGAGTTATGAGGAAATTTGTATGGAAACCCCCCTCTTAAAGGGGAGAGGAGTTATAATTCCCCTTATAAAGAGGGGAGGGGTCTCAAATTACCCTAGAATAAATTCTTGTCACCGAAAACACCCACATGCCAAATTGGGTTCTATTTGCTTGATTAGTTCTCGAGTTATGCAGAAATTTGTGTTTCATTTGTATGGGAGCCCCCCCCTCTTAGTGGAGGGAGGGGTCTCTAACCATCACTAAAACCTTTCCTGGCCCCAAAAACCTCTACATGCAAATTTTCACGCCGATTGGTTCAGTAGTTTTTGATTCTATAAGGAACACAGGACAGACAGACAGACAGAAATCCTTCTTTATAGGTATAGATTTGACATAATGGAGGCGCATGGTACATTGTGAATATCCGGAACGTTTAAGTAACAGATCAAAAAGAAAATGATATTGTTTGAAAACCGATAATAAGATTATGCAACAAGCCATTCTAAAATCCCTTTTTCGTTCACCGTTCGTTCTAAAATCCGTTTTTCGTATAAAACTTTTCTTCGCGTTAATCCCGGTACGTATGTTTGGTGTTCCGAATTGAAACTACAAATGTAATTGAAAAAGCAAAAATTCGTCCAAGATTGTTTTTTGCATGTTGCGTATCTTGGGAAATCAAAACAAAATGGCGCTGGTGTATTAAATTCATATGGATGTTCATCAATGAAGTCGGTCCGATACCATGAAAATATCATGATACCATAAAAACTTTCAAGCCTTAGTACCAAAGCATGTCTAGAATTGCCCCTTAAATGGCCGTTTAATGTATATATCTGCCGTTTACAGAACCGAGGATGAGTCAGGCGGAAGTAAAATGATTTTTAATTTTTTCTGAGCGATTTGCGGCTACTCTATCATTTGCTTATAACCGGACCACGAATTAATTTTTAAAACTCAGTCATCTTCAACTATGTCCAATAAGACCTCCTTCATCTTTTACTTACTTGACTTTTTTGACGACAGTCCACAAATCCATGCCGAATTCAGGAGCCGTGTCCACATTTCTCGGTCTTGGGCTGCCGCTCTCCAGTAGCCCCTAACACCCGCTGCTCTAGCAGCTATGTCAACAGCGCTCATCCAACGGGTACGCGGTCTGTTTTCGCTGATCTCTCATCCAACATCCTTGCTACGTGTCTAGCCCATTTTAGCCTGCCGTGGTTTAGTCGCTTCACAATATCCGCATCTTGGTTTACTTGTCAGATTTCATGATTCATGCGCCTGCGCCACACTCTTTTGTCCGATATGCCGTCAAGAAGTGATCGCGAAAATGATCAAAAACGACCGGGAGAATTAGCGTCTTATAGGGTGCGAGTTTTGTACGGAGTTGCAGGCTACGGGACTTCAGCTATCCACGTAATCCGTAAAAGGCCCTGTTGTCAATAACGTACTAAGGTAAACAAATTCGTCGACCACTTCAAAAGTATCTCCAACTATCATCACCGCAGTTTCAACACCCACGGGCCAACATATACTTTGTTTTAGAAGAATTTATGAAAAGCCTCATTCGCGCAGCTTCCACTTCAAGACCCGTATTCGCTGTTCCCACAACTCTACGGTTAACACCGATGATACCAATGTCGTCCGCAAACGCTAGGAGCATATGAGATTTCGTGAAGATGGTACCGATTCTCTACTCTACGAATAGGACCTTCCAATACAATGTTGAAAAGCAAATTCGATAGCCCGTCATCTTGCTTCAAACCATCTAATGTCACAAATGAGTCCGATGTTTCACCTGCTATCCTAATGCTTGATTAGAACCATTAACAATAGAACGTTTCAGCCTTATCAGTTTTGTTGGAAAACCATGTTTGAGCACAATTTGCTACAGCTCATTGCGTTTAACTGAACCGTACGCCGCCTTAAAGTCTGTAAACAAATGGTGAGGCTGCAAGTTGAATTCCCGGAATTTATCGAGGATTTGTCGCAAGGTGAACATTTGGTCCGTCTTGGAGCGTCTCTCTCGAATACCGCACAGGTATTCGCCAACAAAGATTTCCTGCAACGGCATCAGTCTGAGAAACAGCATACGGGAGAGAAGTTTGTATGCATAATTGAGGAAATTAATGCCTCGGTAATTGTTGCATTCGAGTCGATGGCCTTTTTTGTGAATAGGGAACATGTGACCTTCTAACCAGTCCGTAGGAATTTCCTCCTCAGTCTATATTGCACCCGTTTTTTCAAAAGTTCGCTCTCGACTTTCAAAAGTTCAGCAGGGATGTCATATTTTCCAGCTAGTTTGCATTTTTCATATCTCGCTGCTTTTATAACCTCGTCCAAAGTTAGTGGATCCACAGCTTGTCCATCATCTTCAGTCGTTGTGCTATTTCTGTTGACCATTCAACAATGTATCGAAATGTTGTTCCCAACGCCTAGCAACCTACTTCATCCATTGCTTGGCAATTTCGCTGCCCATCAAACTTGATTTGCGGGAGTATATTTGCAAATTTCCAATTGCTGTTTTATTCAACATGATATGTAACAAAGAAAAGGTTAAGAAGAATGCTTTTTTCGGTTATCCAGCAGCAAAACTATTGTAAACATCTCTGAACGTTTGCCTCAGTAATGCCACCGTATTTAGCTAAATAGAGTGAACCTACCGTCCTGTATCATAAACGAATAACTTGAACCGCAATTAACGTATTATCAGTATAAGAAAAGTTTAATAACACTTCCAGGTGGACAAAAAAGGATTTTAGAAATGCTTGTTGCATAATCAAATCATCCTTTTCTATACCATATCATTTTCTTTTTGAACTGTTACTTAAACGTTCCGGATATTCACAATATACCATGCGCTTCCATTATGTCAAATGCCCGTACAAATTTCAAGTTAAGTTTTCTCAAAAAAGTTCCATAGGCTACACCTATACGAACAGTGCAGTGAAGTTCTAGATCGACAGGACTACACTATGGTGTATATGGTTAAGCTCTAAGCCTGTGACCGATAGTGATGTTTCTTGTAAGTGCAATTTATATTTTGCACGAATTGAATAACTTGGTGGAAAAATGAACTATGGAGCTAGGAAAATATTTAATGAGAGATATTTTGTACATGAAAAACGATATTTTATGCAGCCGAATTATGCTGTAATGCTGATCCGAAAATTAGCCGAAGCATAACAATTCGATCGGCGTTAGATAAAAACAAACAAATCTCTGTTTTCATGAATGATTCTGACCTATAAAATCACACGTGCTGATTTTTTGTCCTTTTCATTGATTTTATCATATCAGCTAACCGCCTCGAATGTTCTGCGGCCAGCATCCACGTCGTCAGCAAAGCAGATAAATTGACTGGATTTATTAAAAATCGTACCCCGCATTTCGATCGCCGCTCATCTTATAACACCTTCAAGCGCAATATTTAGCAAGCAGCCAGGAAAGACCATCTCCTTGTCGAAGTCCCCTGCGAGATTCGAATGGGTCCGACAATCCACCCGAGATTCTCACAAAGCACTGGATCCCATCCATCGTAGCCATGGTAAGTATAGTAAGCTTACCCGGAAAGCCGTTTTCGTCCAAAATTTTCCATAGCTCTTGTCGGTTTACGCTATCATATGCGGCTTTGAAATCGATAAACAGGTGGGGGGACTCGGAATTCGCGGCACTTCTGGAGGATCTGCCGCAGGGTGAAGATTTGGTCCGTTTGCGTAACCAATAGGTTGCTGTAACTCAATGTAATGAAAGTATGCTACTTGGGTGGACAGAATAGAACAGATCAAATACAGTGGGAGTGAGCTTTCAATTTTACTCCAACTTTTGGCAGAGGCAAAAGTATTTGTTTCGGCAATAAACCTGAAGAGTGTTGCCGATTCGGGATGTTTGAAACGTTCAACTCAAAAAAGTAATTTTAAATTTTAGGAAACAGTCAAAAACAAACTTCTCTTAACACAAGAGATAAAAATATGTACATCCGGAAAGCATTCAACATTAGCTACAAAACAAAACTATTGAGAACAATTGGGCCATTCAGAAAGCCATGCTTAACTCGCAAATGAATGGGGCTTTATTTTACGATGCTTCCGGAGAGAAAAAATCGTTAGATTCTTCAGCTATTTTTAGCGCAAACAATATCGAGAAAAAATACTCCCGACTTGACGTAGCTGATCCAGCAGTAGCAGCAGCAGCGGGAGTCGGTATTTTTATCCTTTAAACCCCTTGACAACGGTATTGTCCACTCGAAAACAGTGCCGTAGTCGTTTCGTTCCGACGACACGCGGTTATACGACGGTATACCTATTACGTGAAACCTATACTTGTTTAATGTTAATCCTGTGGGACGCTCTATGCTTGTCCTAAAGGAGGGAGTGGGCGGGCCCTGACATATTAAAAAGATATCACAACTCGCGACACGGCTTGGGCTTGAGCTTGGGCAGAGGAATGCTAGAATACGGCTGCTCTAACGTGAGTATGCGAACATTGCTTGAATGCGAAATGTGATGAGAGGTCGCTTGCTGGGTTAGGTATGACCTGGTTTCGTGTCGGTTGGAAAGAGTCACTTGTTTTGTCGGAGGTCCGAGGTCGGAAGTGCGCGCTGCGTACGGCGGCGGCGGCGGCTGATGAGATGCAAAGGTTCTAGCTGTGCTTCTCCTCGGTGACTATGCGAATGCTCCATAGTCTCCTACCGGGAAATTCTGCAACGAAATGTAGCACGACAGGCAGCGTCGGAGAATCTCAGACTCGATCCCGCCGGGGGGTTTGTTCGTTCGTTCCTCTTTTTTTATGGCCGATGGTACTGACGATTATTGCTTAATCGGAGGTGGCTTCATTTTTATTCACACTATTGATTTTCACTTTCATTGTGGTAAGCGGAAAATCGATTCAACTGCTGTGCCGAAGGCACACAGCAGCGAAACATCGAGGATGTTTTTGTCGTGCGACAGACTTGAGCTTTGCTTATGAATAAGTTTTATAGGCGAATGCAGTCCTAAAGTGGATTGTTTGGCACAAAAGGGAATAAAATCAAGATGGCATTCGGAAAACAAGTACTAATCCTTGATTTCTCGGAAAGTTGGAGGCACATGCAAGGCTTCTATTTTGCTTGAAATGGTACACATTGTTGTCAGCTGAAAGAAAATTAATCTGCTCTGGAGAAGTTGATTGAAGTCTTTTTTTTGCCTCCGCCTTCGAACCGAGGGAATTTTTCTGAAGAAGCAAATAACAGCCAGTTGTTCTCCTGCTGCTGAGTATCGCGTGAAGCTCAACGTCAGTTCGTCAGTTTCGTGATTGAACTTGAACCTTTCCTTTGATGCTACCAATTATTCAGCTTATCAGAGTAAAAGTTTTTCTATGAGTTTTCTATACTGCCCGGTTGTGAGTTCCGTGCTAGTTTTTCCGGTGCGGTCGTGAAGAGTTTCGATATAATTGAAAAGTGGCGTGCTGCGTCCGGAAACATTGATACGACGAAAGCGTATGCCGATCGGTGGGAAAACTTAGTTCAGGGTTTATGTTTCGCTCTAAAGGTCAAATATCATAGCCTCAGAATTGCTGTTATTATTGTAGTTATGTTGGAATCATTTGTAACGATTTCCACCGACTCGTAATGATGACGTTCCAGCGGTGAAACCTGTCGGGTACAAGAATATCAACCGTGCTTTATCCTCGTCAGCAGCGGTATTGTTGGTGAAATCATTATCGCAGCCGGGGAAACGATGTATACCACGATGAAAGGAAATATTTTGCCCCTCGTCAGCAGCAGCATTTGTCGGCGGTATGTCGCCGTCAGGATGCTGGTTTTGTTTGGCTGTCTAATGGGCGCGGGCTGCAGAGTGAAAAGAAAACGTGTCGCTCTCAATCTCAATGGTGGTTTTCTCCGAGGGAAAGACTTTTTCTGTGTGTATCATTTCTTGCGTAACCATTTGAATTTCATGCGAGAGTTTCACTTTGACATTAAAACATTTCAAGAATTTCTAAAACATGACATCGACGCAAATTACAGTTAAAAAAACTTGAAATCCTATGCTGAATAGCTTGACTTTAGCACCTAAAGATACTGAGCTTACTTTTTTGTTACCATAAATATATAAAAACAAGACACTTCTGTGGTACTTAATCCAGCTCTGCATCATGTTTCGACATAAAAACACCAAACAGCAGCACAAATCCAGCCACCGTCACCGTCACAAACTACTTTCGACTTCCATTACGCTGTGTGCATTTGAATCGTAAAACCAATTTCTCAACGAGGAAAAAACACTCACCAACCAAACCGGACACAAACCCATCGGCTACGCCCATCCACCGTACCACCGTCCTTCCTCCCATCCGCACGCCCGCTGGGATCGACAGGAACGTGCCAATCCCAGCGGACATACTGAAGGTCTGGCATGCTGCCGTTCGTGCTCGGAATCAACAAGCAAACCTTTTTCACGTGTATTGCCCGGACGTAGGTACTTACGGACGGACGGGCCCCGTCGTCGTTTACTACTGGGACACGCACCGTTGCATCTTGGCGTGGTGAGCAGTACGTGCGTGAGCTGCCAGCTTCCAGTTCCCCGAATGGTAAGCCTATCATTATGTCATTGGATTGTGATGGCGATTTCCCCGCCGAAGGTCAATGTCACCTAGTGTACCGTCCTCTATAACCAGACGCTCGTCGTGCCGAAGTGGATGAGAACGAAGATTTACGACCCGGTCAGTCAGTGGAATTACGGAATCTGGAGAAAACACCGTAAAAGATGTGTGAAATTCCCGCAGGGATGAGCTTTTCAACTGGATTTATCTGTCTGTTCGTTTGCTCGTAGGAAGAGTAATTCTAGTAATGAATGTACCGATCTGATGGATTGGCAGAAGAGAATCGAGTTCAACCGCAAACCATGCGTCCCCATTAAATTGTAATTGATGGAGAAACTTTATCCATTTTTCTTTTTTTTTTGGAATTAAATTCAATAAAAAAAACGGAAAATAAAATACAACCGCATATGAAGGCATGGTGCATAATTTTTCACTTTGTCTGTTACGGTGTGACACAGACAACATTATTTCCACTGCAGTGAAAATATGTACACAAAAATCTGTACCACGACTGCTGGCACTGCCTCGAATGACAAACGTTGATTACATTCAGCGCGGGACCACGCTCGCTCAGTTCAGGACCGTGCAATATTCGCGTTTGTCTACAGTTGGGGTTGGACCCGGGCTGGAGCTTCCAGTGCCAGCCAGCCAGCAGTGATAAATTCTTTCGAATCGCCAACCATGTAGAGGAGGCTCGTAAAAGCAAAACGGACCCGTTTCGCGCGTTCCCTTTCCTACGGGCTCCGAGCCCCCGAGAAGGGGTGGTGCACTGTGGAAAAGCTTTGAATGCTAAATGGCGATTTGTTTGAGTTTTACCGTTATTACAAAGAAATATTATTGCAGCGCTACCGGGTTGTGCGCGAGTCCGGCCATTATTGGTGCAGCGCACTTGTGGAGGCGGAAATAGTTGCAGTTACTGCTGACTGAGTGCAGTGTGGTTGACGGCGAGCCCGTCGGACTGTGGTGAGTGGAACTTTTTAGGTTTACCTGAGAAAAAAATAGTGGAAAAGTAAAAATAGCTTGAACAACGCGGTTGAGGTTGAGCATGGTACCGAACGCGTATTGAAATTTACACAAGATATGAGAGTGTGTAATCGGTGGCTCGCACAAATAAAGTGGATTAATTGAGTATTATTTTGCTTTTAGTGTGAACGGAAGGGCTGACGTATTTTATTCAACCATTTTTGGACCATTTTAGTTCTTTTCGATTGTTAGGTATCGATTGTGATTGTAATTTATCCGCAGAACTTCAATTTAAAACATGTATTTCATCCTTGCCACAGTATATAATTTTGTTACACCATTTCACTTTGCGTTTTTTTACAAATATTATCGCATACGTATCGAATTCAGAAACTCATATTTTAAAATTTTATTGACTAAGAATCAGAGTGTCAGCTATTGGATTGATGAAATAAGAAAATCCATTTCTATTTCTGTACAGTACTACGTTTCAGCTTAGTTCTGTGCTTTCAGTCGTCATTAGATTTGTGTTTGTATTTATATATTTGGTTGATCCATGTGACAACCTTGACATTATCTACATAAATATGAAACTTAAATTTAGAATAAAACTGTTGCAGCATGCTAGACCTTGTCAGGCTTCTAGTAAAGGCGCGTGAAAAACTGTGTCGAAATTCAAATAATTCTCCGACCAGCGCACAGTGGGACAATTTTGGAAAGAAACGGTCAAAAGTCTTTTTTCGCATTTCCTGACGTTTTGGAGCTTAGGTGTCTTCGGAGAGGTTTCTTAAAAAAGTATTCTGCCTCTGTGGACATTTTCATACAATTAGATATTAAGGGGATAACAAATTTGAAAAAATTAACTTTTTATAGGAACTAGAGAGCATGTTCATGTGTTCAGCAAAGTTGTAGAACTTTGAATTTAATGAAATTTTGCCGAGGATACTAAGTATCTGCATCATATGGTTTGCGAGATATAATTGATTTTCTGCCTTGACCCCCTTAAAATCAGTTTATTAAACTTTTTGTACACAAAACCTCATCTAACAGGTTTGACATGTTCTACAAACTTTTGGACAATATCAAAATACGTAAGTTTCTAGAAGGTGTTAATATCGTATGTTGCTTTATTTGCTTTAAAAATTTATTTGAAGCATAAATTTCACCGTTTTTATAAGTATTTTTTCCGTAAATAGACACCTACTGGCAGCTAAAGTAAGCATCGCTGGAACCGCCGTAGAATATAGTAAAAGTGTGCCAAAAATCACGGCGGGGTCTGCTCGGGCATTTTGAGTTATTTTGGTTATTTCAATTATGAATTTACAAATGAGTTTACCGAATTTATTTGAAACTATAATTGCACCGAGCTTTCAGTTCGCTTGGATATCCTATTGCATTCAGTGTACAGCAATTGCCAGAAACACGACTGTCATCGCGTCTGTTTACAGTAAATCCAGTAGAATGTTGTCAATGTTGCCAGTTTTAGAATTTATTTATTTATTTATTTATTTATTTATTTATTTATTTATTTATTTATTTATTTATTTTCTATTTAACTTCAACTGACAGAGTCTTCTTGAAGTGTAGGTATAGGAAAAGCCAATTTGAGATGACAACATTGACGTCATTCTCAAACCGGCACAAAAACCCATCATCTTTTCATTCACAGTACAGCATAGGTTACATAAATAGTTATAATCATAAAAAATCATTTTTCCTAATTCTATTCTTGAATGTATTCGTCGATATGGAGAAGTCAAATTGTTGATATACATCATAAAATAAGCGGCACATCGCCTGGATTGGTTCGTGTTGTCCATAATGTGTGCGATGAAAGGCTGGTCGAAGAAATCCTCGCGATCTAAGTGGCCGTGGCATAACATTTACATCTATCATACCAAGAAGTTCAGGAGTATCGATCTCCCATTTCAAAAGTTGGGCTACGAAGACGGCTCTGGAAACGTTTCTCCTTTTACTTAAAGTTTCGACATTCAGTAGTTTACAACGGTGTTCATAGGGTGGGAGATTTTGATGGTCCAACCACGGGAGATGTCTTAATGCATATCTGGTAAATCTCCGTTGCACTGCTTCGATTCTTGTGGACCAAATATTAGTGAAAGGACTCCATACAATAGAAGCCGTCTCCAGAACGGAGCGTACTAGCGAATAGTAAAGAGCACGCAAACAATATGGGCCACGGAAATCTCTAGCCATGCGTATAATAAAACCCAGATTTCGATTCGCTTTTGAAATTATGTTTGAGTAATGATTGTTGAAGGTCATTCTTGTATCCAGCTCGATTCCTAGGTCCTTAGCAACTCTGACTCGTTCAAGACAAGACTCGTCGATTTTATAATTATACACAATGGGTGATTTGCTTCGCGTAAAAGTGATGACTGAGCATTTGGAAATACTGATGGTCAGGTT
The DNA here is from genome assembly GCF_943734655.1 of Sabethes cyaneus. Taxonomy (NCBI): domain Eukaryota; kingdom Metazoa; phylum Arthropoda; class Insecta; order Diptera; family Culicidae; genus Sabethes; species Sabethes cyaneus. The sequence goes on along the minus strand of NC_071354.1, from coordinate 18,994,555 downwards.
GTTCAAGCGGCACCATTTTGTAAATTGGTCAATAAAGCCTTGCAAGAGCCTACAGTCCACAACAGATCGTACAGAGAGAAATATCTTTAGATCACCAGCATATAGTAGCTTGCAGCCCGGTGGAATCACAGAACAAACGTCATTAAAGAATATAATGAACAATAATGGTCCTAGGTTCCTTCCTTGTCAGAGGTTGGAAAACTCGCAAAATGAATAGATACGCCGAGCATCGGCAAACGGTTTTTATCATGATAAAACAGCTACGCGAGTGGTTCAATTCGCCTATAACAATGAGCAACATACACTCACGCTTCGTAGCATCGATGAATATACGAATATCGTGAGCAACGCAAAAGTGCGAATGGACGCTTTCTGCTGCTTGTAAAGCCACTAACACTACTTTAAACTATTCCCTTTTCGTGGTAATATTATTTTGAATAATTTCCGACGTCCCCGGGCATTCTATATCCGAAAAATCGAACACACTCAATGTTCAATATTCAATTTTTGAACGAATTCTAATGTTCACATTGAGGTTCTGTTCGTGATAAAATTCAAAGCCGATGCGTGCATTATCGGCGAGTCAGGCGAATAGTGTATGTTCATGAGGGATGTTCATCGATTCAAATGATCACTTTTTCGCGAATTCTCCAACCACTGTTCCTTGTGGGACTCCAGACTGATTTGAAAAGCAGTACGACTCAGTAGAACCTAGTTTAACTGAGAGTTGTCGATTTGTCAGGTAAGTCTGAAGCCAGCTGACGAAGCCATTAGAAGCCCCTAAACGGTTCAGTTTCCGAAGCAATATTGGTTCGGAATTGATTGGTATGATTATTGGTATGATACAGCCATAAAATAGGTTCAGGTTGGTATTATATGCCACAATCGGACGTCGAATTTTAATTCACGGTGCAGAATTAATAGATGCAGCTGTTCTATGGGTCGGTCGTCTTTCGGAAGAACCGCAAGAGTGCCGTAACATAGACAGAAAACGTTTTAGAGGTATGTTAACAGTAACGAATCATGATTGTATGCAATTATTTAACCAGGTAATCTGATTTCTGAACAGAATATCGCCAACAAAGATGTTTTCGTCGGATTCGTTGATTTCAACTTCAAGACCAAGAGTACAAAAATCATTGCGGTTGTTACCAGCAGCATACAAACTTTTACAAAAGTCCCAGAACGAAAGTAATTCTGCAACAGATAGTGAAATAGACGTAGACGAGGTCCTGTAAAATTATTAAGAACATATAGGAATAATAAATCTCTGATAACTTACTAAAACCAGCATATATGTATGTAACTCATAATTGAAATAATCAAACTGCCCGAGCAGACCCGGCCGAGATTTTTGGCGCACTTATACTATTTTCTATAGCGGTTCAAGCGATGCTAACTTTAGCTGCCAGTAGGTGCCTATTTACGGAAAAAAATACTTGTAAAAACGGTAAAAATTATGCTTCAAATCAATTTTTAAAGCAAATAAAGCAACATATGATATTTAAACCTTCTAGAAAGTTACGTATTTTGATAGTATCAGAAAGTTTGTAGAACATGTCGAACCTGTTAGATGAGGTTTTGTGCACAAAAAGTTTAAAAACTGATTTCATGGGGGTCACGACAGAAAGTCAATTATATCTCGCAAACCATATGATGCAGATACTTAGTATCTTCGGCAAAGTTGCATGAAATTCAAAGTTCTACCACTTTGCCGAACACATGAATATGCTGTCTAATTCCTATAAAAAGTTAATTTTTTCAAATTTGTTATCCCCTTAATATCTAATTGTATGAAAATGTCAACAGATGCAAAATACTTTTTAAAGAAACTGCTCCGAAGACACGCAAGCTCAACAACGTCAGGAAAAGCGAGAAAAGACTTTTGACCGCTTTTTTCCAGAATGGTCCCACTGTGCAGCGGTGCGAATGCATGACGTCAGTGGTTCGTGAAAATCGTACATGGCCAGATGCAATCTGGTTGTCAATTATTCGATGAGCGGAACTGTCTACGTGAAGCTCGAACATCAATACGGGACAGCAGAGCCGAGGCATCAAGTTCATTGTTAAGAAGTTTGGCCTCAAAAGTTGCTTGTTGAATTCTTCAACGACCCGCTTATGCCTCCAAATCCAAAAGTTGGCATCGGTCTACGTAGCGGGGAATTGTTAGATAGACACAAAGGTAAAGGTCTCAGGGCGATACGAATAAATCTTCGTTGAACACGTTCTATTCTAGGTTTCCAACACAGGTTATGAGGATTCCAGATGATACAGGCATTCGCAAGTGCATATTGGGCGTACCAATGCGCAGCACAATGCCTTCAAGTAATGGGAATCTGTAAAGTCTTGGGAAATTTCTGTGATGAACACAAGTTGTTGCGAAACAACTCAAGAGATTGCAGCAGTATAATGTTGGCTGAATGTAAGCTTGTTATCTAACAGAACTCCGTTTATCAAATGAGATGGGCACATTACATCGATGAAATGTTATAATTACACTTTTGGCAATGCTTATTGTAAGCTTGTTTCTATTACACCAATCAGCAAAGGTGTGTAACAGCGCTCGCAATCGGTAGCAATCAGCGATCGATTTCACTACGCGATAGATCCAGAAGTGCATAGTGGACATCTGGAACAAAGCAGAATAGCAATGTCATTGACGTACAAGGCGAATAGGAAAGGCCCCAGGTTAATGCCGTGTGGAACACCAGAAGTATTACCGAATGCATGTGAAACTGTGGAATCCAACTTGACACGTAAAATACGGTCTTCAAGATACAAGCTAAAACATGCAGTTAGTCCAACAGATACACCGAGTTTAAAGAGCTTGTGCAAAAAAAAGCAAAGCCTTGGGTTTATACCGTCTTTAGACATTACCCTTCTTTATCAGCAGACTTCGCAACCGGTAGTTAGAGTACAGGAAAATTACGGGGCCAGTGCAACGATCCTACTAACTCTAACTAGATCAGTTCCCCGTCAAATCGTCCAAAAAAGCTGAAATCTGGAAAGAACCTTTTTGATTTAGATGAACCTTTACAAGCGTGTTTGATAGGAGGAAATATGCACCTTCCAAAAGTTGTAGAAAATTGACCAAACCTCGTGATTTTAGTCATGACCTCGAAATGCGGTCAGGCATATACTAATATTTTTTGAAACGATGGTTCTACAATTGATGAAGGGACGGTAAGGGAAAGTAATGAACAAGGATTTTTTGGGAATGGAGGGGAAAGAGTGGAAAAGAAGGGGGGGGGTAATAGGTAGCTACGCTTAACAAGTTGTCGTAGTGACTCCTATCTTTTGTCCAATACTGGAAGGTGCTTGGGTTGAACCAAGCTATAATCTGAGATTATAACCGGATTCGAGCCCACAACACCCGCCAGGGCTTGTGGCTCGTTGGTACCCGTGTACCTATGAACCACAGAGGCGCTGGACAAAAGGAGTCTGCACAACCCCCCTTATTAACGTAGCGACATGGGTTGGGCTATTTTTAGACACAAATTGTGCCTCTTCCTCCACCTACTGTAGAGACCACCGACCGGGAAGTTTAATCTAACTTTGTGTTTACTGGCGGGACAACGACACTATGCAGGCCCTTGCGACTTACAAGGTACTGCATGTGAACGCTGTTCGTATGCCAGAAAAATTGTAGAAAATTGATTTCTAAACAAGAAAAAGATATGCACTGAAAAAAATATTCACCAATTTTTCAAAAATTTGAAAATAAAACCTAACATCAAGATATCAAAAATATACCATTTGGTGTTGTATTCCAACAATTCCTGAATCTTGCAGAATTGCTTTAAGTGCGAAGAGCTTGCCGAAATATATCCATATATATCTCGTAGCGCTTGTTCTATATGCTCAGGGAAACATTTGGTAACGTACGATACACAGAACGCAAGGAAATGACAAATGCAACCCATATTAATCAAATGAGGGCAGTCATTTCGCAATAATTTAGCGACAGAGTGATGATCACTTACCATCATTGAAGCATTATCGCTTTCGGTACCTAAACGGTTTTCTTTGTACAGAATTTAATTTGTAGTCAAGCATCGAAAAATGCGTCACGCACCGTTTGAACTTCTTCGTCGTAATACCACACTGTAAAACATAAGACTTTTTCGGTTGCTATATCTGTTGATTCATCGATAATTAAACTGAATTTTTCTTCATTATTTCAGTCAATCTTTCGTTTTGGGCTATGACTACTCTTGTAGCTTTTGTCCTGTGCATTTTGAGAGAAGCAGCGATTTTTGAGTCTATAAACACTGCTTGTAAGCCGGATATCAAAGCCGCAGTAGCTTGAAATCTACTGCAAAAACACATTTCACATATCGCGCAATATACGCAGCTGTTTTTATTTTGTATCCAAGGGAGTTAGTTGCTTCTCGCACGCCGTTTGATACTTTTGTACGTATCGTTTTATTTTGATTACTGAAAAGATTCAGAAAATTATAATTTGGTTATAAATCAGGGCTGTCGATTACTTCCCAGCGTTCACCAATAAAAGAGAAAGAAGTTGAATTAATTCATTGAAAGTAGTATAACATACAATTGAATTAAAAGGCGTTTAATAGCCAGTTCCAAATACTGTTTGGAAGCAAGCTACAATTTCAACTTATTTAAACTAGAAAAATAAATCTATTCTCATTCAGGTTTTATTTTCGGACTTTTTGCTCAGTAAACGCACATTGGACTACAGCGCAAGCGAAACCAAATTCGAAAAAGTAGAGCAAAGAAAATTGTAGGATGAACTATTATCTTCAATATTGTTGATGAAAGTATAGTTTTATTTTTTTGTATTTACGGTGCTATGGGGCTGCTACCCCGTTGGTAGTAAAAAGAGACCTCAATACAAAAGCGCCCTAAATACAAAAGATAAAACTATACTTTCCTCAACAATAATTAAATAATAATCAACCCTACAATTGCCCTTTATACAACTTTTTCGAATTCCATTTCGCTAAGGCACTGATAGTCAAATTAGCACCTACTGAGCAAAAAAACAAAAATGAAGCATGTTCCCATTCCACTTCACATAGTCCAAACTTCTGGATGAATGCAAACGGAGAAATCCAAACGCGCCTATTTCTCGCCACAGAATATAAAATATATAAAGTACCCTGCGCAAGTGGTATCTTAGAATTGCATAGTTGGGCTTTATTCGACTGTATAATCTCGCTGTGATTATTTTAAAATTCTTGCAGCACAAAACTCTTCAGTGGTATCACTTCGAAGGTATAAATGACAATAAAAAAAACTATCGATTTATATTAAATGGACTCAAGAAGAATTTTCAAAATCATTGCGATAGGCCCCACTCACCTCATTTACCGGGTAAAGTGTGACATATATTCAAATTTAATTAAAGAGCACAAAATAACAGAAAATGTCCTAACAAAATTAGATTACTATTGAAGCACGACGGGCTAATCGCCCGTATAATTAATAATTAATATGAAACACAATTCGCTAGCAATTATGCAGTTATACAGGATTGTAACGCAACTGCTTATTGGCTTGCATTTAAATTGCATTGGAAATGCTTATTGGTTACCTGGGTAATATTATGCCCTTCAATTTTGGTGTATACACTGTGTACATTAAATAAGTAGCTAAACGAAATTTCCAGTATTATCCGTAAAGTTTCGGAAAATCCGTAGAAACCAGCACTTAATCCGTAGGTCCGTAGAAATTTCAAAAATCCGTAGAACTGCGGATAAATCCGTAGACCTGGCATCGCTTTTTATACCATCAACCAGATACTAGACCTGGACTAGATTGCGAACCAGAAATTTTATCAAGCTTTGTTCCTAATTTTGTAACAAATTGTTCACTGCATTTTTGATTCGATTTGGGCCATGGGATTTTTTATGAGATTTTGAATCAGATGTGGGACCAGATTTTCTATCATAACATTGTGGACCATGAGCAGATTGTGGGCTCAACCACATTTTGTATTAAATTTTGGTCCAGATTTTGGATCATATTTCGAGCAAGATTCTAAAAGTGGGCCAGATTGTAAACCTGATTTTGGGCCACATTTTTGGTTTACAGTAGCAACCAGACATTGAATTGATTGACATTGATCTCTAACATATGTATAGCCTACTGAAATACTGGAACTTATAGTTTTTTTTGGTTTCGTAAAATAAATTTGATCAATTTTTATTAAATAATTTTTGACCTGAAAAACCAATTCTTATCGAATTTCTCAGCTACACCCACAGTATTATAACCTCTCGTTTAATATTAAAATAATTAAAACTAGTTAAATTATCTTGATTGAAATCGTTTTAAGTATTAATTGTAAATTTTAATGTGTTGTACACGTTTGCATGAGGCTATATTACCTTTCAAATGAGACTATGCGACTAATAGCACATAAATCGGTTTGGCCATCTCTGAGAAACAGGCGACCATTTGCACCTAGTCAAAACACGTTTGTTAAGCATAACTTTCGAACTAATTGTTTGTTTTCAGTAAAACTTTCTAGTTAAACTTACGTACAACTTCCATAGTTAAATGATCTACTAGGTAATAATACAGCTTTCAAACAAAAGTAATAGCGCATGAATCGGTTCAGTCATGACATCGTGTAGGGTATATTGCAGCTTCGTCGTAATTGCTTATTCCCGTCCTATCCAATATAAATCATTAAAAATATCAGCATTTTTATGACACACAATGCAAAACTAGTTATTTCCTAATATTTTAGTTTGTTGTCTATCATACGCGATCAATCAAAGTGAGCTGAAATCTATTTAAATGCTTTTTATCATTAACGGGAAATTAGCAGTCATTACCTTTTCGTCGGAGAGCCCAATTTCGGAAGCAGTTTTTGGGCCCAAAAGCGGGATTCTATTTGTACAAATGTAAATACTGCATTCTTCTTGCCTATCTGAACACAGCGAATATATTTTCGTGAACAGAATTTTTGTTTCAAACGAAAAAACTGCTTTTGAAATTGACAGAATCGATGACTGCTAATTTCACCTTAAGGGGACATAAACGACCAAAAATTTTGAAAAAAAATCATTCTTTTATTTATTCCAGATTTTGATTCTGCAATCTTTTCCGCTTATTTTGATACTAAATTTGTAATGATCCGACCACGGAAAGTGGCCGAAAAACGATCATACACATAAGCATTCCAGTGCGGCGTGGAACAACCTCGGCGGAATAAAACGCCTCTCCTGAAAAACCGTGATTTTAAAACTTTATGTACCTTTTTCTCAGAAACTACACAACGTATTGGAACAAACTTTTTTTTTGTTTTGTTGGTAGTAGCTTGGCAAAGGCTTTCATAACTTTTCAGTTTCGTAAACAAAACACAGCTTGAGAAAAACAAAAAAGAAGAAAAATAGATGCCTGAAAAAATAAAATTTTGTCTTCTCTTTCTTTTTTCTCTGGCTGTGTTTCGTTTATAAACCTCAAAAGTTATGAAAGTCTTTGCCAAGCTACCACCAACAAAATAAAACAAAATTATTCCAATACGTTGTGTAGTTTCTGAGAAAAAGGTACATAAAGTTTGAAAATCGTGGTTTTCCAGGAGAGGCGTTTTATTCCGCCGAAGTTGTTCCACGCCGTACTGGAATGCTTATGTGTATGATCGTTTTTCGGCCACTTTCCGTGGTCGGATCATTACAAATTTAGTATCAAAATAAGCGGAAAAGACTGCAAAATCAAAATCTGAAATAAAAAAATAATGATATTTTCAAAATTTTCAGCCGTTCATGTCCCCTTAAAGAAGTCTTACCAGCCAAATTTCCTACGTTTGTTCGTGCGATGAAGAAAATGACGACTAATCGTTTTAATTTCCGTCATTCATGCTTGAAAATAACTCACGCAAGGAATTGTCGTTAGTCTACAGCCAGAAAATTTGCCTGACCTGCAGAAATTTTGCAGAATAACATTTGTCATGCCGTCCTACACAAATACATGCGCGTTAGCTTCGTAAACATTGTTGTGATTTTTGGTTCGGACGAAGAAAAATTTTGATGGACGGATTTTAAAACGGTACGACGAATTTAAGAAATAAAGTCAGTTGCGTAATTTCAATAATATGCTTTAATAACCGCTTTGAAGTGCTTTCAAAGTTTACGGATCGGAAGGTAAGTGTGTTTTAGTCAAATTTACAATAATTTATAACGATATTAACCTTTTCGACTATTGGTTTTGCTTAATTTTTGTTCTATTTTCCCTTTCATGACTCTTGTCCCTCTTTTTCTTTGCTTTGCTTTTTCTTTGCTTTTTTGTCCCGTCTTCCCTCTATTTGCCTTGTTGTTTCTCCTTTCTTATCTTGTTTTTCCTTTTTTCTACCAGCTGTTTTCTCTTTCTCTTCTATCTTTCACTCCCAGATTTCACTCTTTTTAGTCTAGATTTCCCTCATTTTTTTCTTTTTTCCGTTCCGATTTTTGCCTGTTTTTTTGTTTTTTTTTTATCCTTTTCTGACCAGTATATCTTCATTTTCTTTCTCGTTTACCTCGCTTCCTTTACTGTTTTTCCTTTCCTTTCTCCCTCTTTCAATGTCCAGTCTCCCATTTTTCTCTTCTGTTTCCTTTTTTCCATGTTTTAACTTTTTACGCCTCATTTTCCTTGCCATACTGTGACGATTTTTGTTTCGTTTTACTTTCTTTCATGTTAGTTGTTCTTCTTTTCCTCAGGCGCATTTTTCCTCTCCAGTTTTGTCCAGTTTTGGTCACGTTGTCTTTTATAACTAAAAACGAGAAAAACTTTCTCAACAGCAAGAGTCAAAGCCGAAACCGTCATTCTATCAAAACTTTTCCCGAAAATTTTAGTCATTTTCACTTCACTCTAAATACGGACAAAAAAATGAAGTTGTCGGAACAACACCCGCAGCGGTTTGATGTTCCGGCATTGCGTTAGAGTTATGATCGTTCGTGTCGCCGACTGCACAGATACACAGACCAGCAAGGGTATTCCCAAATGGATCAAATTTCGATAAATGCACTTGCATTTCTAGTTAAGAAATTCATAATAGTGAAGGTAAAACATATTAATTGCAAACATGGTGATGCTTTACTGGATTTTCTAAACTGAAAGTACCGTCAATTTATGAAAGAAGAATACACTGTAGGTTTTTAAAATGTTAAAAATGTTTGAAAATGTAGTTCATGGAAGAAAACAGCTCGCCCATGCCGACCAGTGTGATCAACGGCAAAACTTTTTGCCATAGTCGCTCGCTGCTAACTGCGAAAAAGTTTTCCCATCCCTTTCCTACGTCATCAATCTGTGTCCTCCATCTGCATCGGAAAACTACTCGCTTTCGTTAGCTAGCCAGTCTGTCGGCTTCATTTGCATTGACCATGTTATGTCCAGGCTGAAAAATCGTCCCAGTGCCACAACCCACAGACGAATTATATTCCCGGAAGGTTTTAATAGCTTTTTGCAGCACGATTTGAGCATAATGCTGAACAAACCACTTATGTGTAGCTTATGTAGTCTTATCAAAAAAAAATTTTGAGTTTCATTATTTAAGAGCATGTATCTAAGCAATTCGTCCACCGAAATGAAAGATAAGGATTTTTTTGTGAACCTAAAAAAGTTTTCGTCCTGAAACTACGATACCCTTATTTATTTTGTTTTTACTGAAATAATACAAACTGTTTGAAGCTCCTCTGATTAAATTATCTAATGTGAAAGACCCAACCTCAACGATGATGAATTTCTGACCATACCCGTTTATCTGTTTAACAGTGCGCCATCGGGTAACGTTCGACGTGATTTATCTACATCTCCAACAGCAACCAACCAACCAACCAGCAGCAGCAGCCGTGGCAAACGGCAAAGGAACCACCCCACACACTTCTCGTCCGCTCTCTAACTTTCCGCATGACAGATCCTTTAGACAGCGACCGCGCACACCACAGTGTAGTCGTCACAAACCCAGATCTGGGGTAAACTGATTGTTTTTTTTCTGCTTTCCGCGCACTTTTCCCGCACTCCTTTTTTTATTCGCAAAATTGTCACGACGGACGACTACGACGATGATACGACGATATACAGTAGTCCTCGGCGCAAACGGCGAAAAACGTTCGTGGAAAAACGACGCAAAATAAATATTCCTTGCTCGACTTTGATATTCACTTCACGGGTGTCATATTTTATCTTCTGGTTCGCTTTTCAGGTCCCCTTCAGGCGAAAACTTTACGATGCGCAGTGCGCTTCCGAAGCATCATTCGAATGTTCGTTTGGCCCAGCAAGGATGGCGGGACGGGAAGGAAATGTAACCGTTTGTACCCGCTCGCTTACCACCGCCATCGCGCCACATATCACGGTGACAAAGGTTGCTCGGAGTCGTTTGCAATTTCGAATATTGGCTATTTTAATGGGGTTCCATGTTGCAAATCATCTCCGAATGGGGAAGCACAAGCGATGCGATATCGTATAAAATGGAAATGGCAGATTGAGAGCAGCAAATAGCGCGGAAAAAATGGCTCGAAAACAATAATAACGATAAAAGCTGTAATGATAAACAATTCAGTTCGACCGAAATGGGGGAAAAAAACTTAAAGTCAATAGACTACACTAGATGCATTGCAAAACAGTGGTAGGTAGAAGTGAAATGTATCTGATAAAGGAAATAGCCGGGCCCCGAACCTGTTTTAAATCAGAATGCAACTAGAATGATTTTGTTAGAAACTAAGACTAACTAATCGCATATATTTATTTTGTTTAAGCAACTGATTTTACCAAATTGCAAAACTTTGATGGCGTTGATTATTATTTGAATAAATGAATATGCACGATAAAATTTAATGTGCATATGCTGCAGAGCTACGGAAACTGCTGAAAATTTATATTATATCCTTTCGGATAGCTTGTTATGGTCGGTGTAAAACGAATCGATCGGGATGAGGTAACAAAAGAACCTTGACTGCAGTTTTTTGGAGCGTCTTAGTAGAATACGAAACCTGAAATTAATGAAAAAGAAAACTTTTCCAAATTAAATTCTACTATTTATACCGTGAACGTACCATATTCTGCGCAGTTAAGACATTTTTATGATTCTTCCGCTATTCTAAGTATTCTAGATTTAAATTAACAACATGGATAGCCTCAACGTGTAATGCTACGGTCTATAATATCTGGTAAAAAATATGGGAATTATAAGTCGACCAACAATTGAGTATATTTTTCGTTTTGTAAACTTATCCACGGTGCCTAATTCTGCGCACTTTCTTGCCCATGTTCCTAATTCTGCGCATGTTTGCTCCTAATTCTGCGCACCCAAAAAGTGAAAATAAATACTCCTGCCATGCTGTTTATGTTTTTATACGCTGAAAGCACACCAAAAAATCCGACATTAGCCATTACCATAATTAAATCCATGATCCGGCCTTCTTGTGCTGTCCGGGTGGCAAAGGAATATTGTTATCATTTTGATTGCCTCATTTTAAATATTTGATTCTCGATAACGTGAAGGGCGAATTGATTCGGGTTTTCTGCATACTGAACATTACACTGTAACCTAATACTAAGAATTGTGTTTTCATGTAGAAACCACTTCCCCACTCTCTGACAGCCCCATGAGGTTGGACATTAAAAAAAATAGAAGACATGGTTTCATGCGCTCGTAGGTTCGGACCCCGAGATACAGCACAGCATGCCAATCAATGCAAGTTAAAGATTCTACTTGAATTTTCATGCCTCTATACATCAGCCCTTTGGGTGAGGTTGTGTATTCTTTCGCGATTTATTCGTAGGATACATTACTGCGCAGAATTTGGAACATGAATAAAAAATCTGTGCCTAAATCTGCGCATTATTGAATCGCATCTTTCTAAGGAAAGCAATGCATGCAATCACTCTTTTTGTCTAAAACATGACTAAAACTAATTATTCTTTCTAATTATGCTGGGTAATTTGATCATTGCAAAGAATTTAGATCATAAATTTGTTAATTTTCTAGAAGGACAATCTTAGCGTTGGTGCTAACGACGATGTTTTCCGTCATATAAAATACTTTCAGTTTCACGTTAAATTATTTCGTTCTCAAATATTATGGCCCGTTTGTGAATAATGGCGTAATATTCAACAATCATTTATAAAAATATAACGCAATGATCATAGTTATGCACAATGTTAAAAAATACTTATAAAAAGAAAAATGCGCAGAATTAGGAGCTGCGCAGAATTAGGAGCGGTCACGGTATTTATTTACGACACATACGTATTTCGCCTACGACTTGCAGACTTCATCAGTGTCTATTTTCGAATTTCAGTAAAACTTTACCTTTTCTGATTCCCGCTATATATTTTCAAGTTAATATAGCTGTCTGGGTGATATGGCTTTTCATGCAGCAAGCTTTATGCTTTATAGCTTTATCGAATAATACTGCGATTGCCGTCAAACAGCGAAAAGTATAATTGGTTTTATTGGTGCACTCAGCAGAGCGTAAAAACCTACTTGAGCTTATGACCTGACTCTGTAAGAGGTTTTAAAAACCTTCTAAAAAGGTGGCCTCCTGGTCGGAAGGAAGTTTTATAGCGGTCATTAGAACGTTGTAATGAAGCTCATAATTTTGTTAGCAGTTTTATGAAATTGGGAGGGGGGTATAGTGGCCATTAGGCATAATTTACAAAACTTTACTTTTCTATGAATACACACTTGAGCCAATCATCGCTTCTTCACAATACAATGAAAATCGAAGCCGCTCATTTAATATAACTTCATTTCGTGTACTGCTTTTAGTAAGTCAAAGGATGTTGTAGCAGAAAACCGCATTGTAATGTAATACTCCCTCGCAACCAAACGTAGAAAAAAGTAGCCAATCCTGTTAGTAACCCGACTACCCTAACGATGATCACGAACATTAATGCCATGACCCCGTGAACAAAATTTACCCTGACATAAACGACGCTTTACTAACGGGGACTTCAGTTTTAACGATCGTGCTAACACACTACTACAGCACGTCATATTTTCGGTGTTGAGTTAGTGATTATTTCAAGTATCATTTTACTCACAGGACTTCAAATTCTTCGACTTTGTTGCTGCACTGCTGCAGGACGGTGGTACATTTGGCGTCCAGACAGTGGATAATTCCTTACAAACGTTAATTGAAACTATAAAATAGTCTAGTTCCTGTAACGACAACGGTCCATTGCGTACCAATAGCATCCAAATGAAGATCTATAGGTCCTTCTCTTGCAGTTACATCTAAAAATAACTGCACATGTTCCATAGTTGACAGTACGACGTTAAAAGGCCAAAATTGAAGGCTCAAAATTGTATCTTCTTCATGGAAAAGATTTGCTAAAGCTATGAAGACATCTTTGTGCTCTCGCGGTTTGAATCTGGTTTCTGATCCAATTTGTCTTAACGTACCATCAGACACGCGGTATCCCAAATCCATATTATTTTGCCTTAGAACTCGGACTTGCTCTTGGATGAACATGCGAGGCGTTGTTTTCAACAACTTATCTTGAACGATGCGAAGTTTCTACTAATTTCTGCTTATGAATGACTTCATCCAAATCATGCAATATGATGAATTCTATGGGGTCATAAGACGACATGTCAAATGTAGTAGTAAAAACAAATCTTTTGCATGTTCGAAACAAACAGTCTATTCGTATTATTCTCGTGCTTTTGTTTTTAGGCACGTATTGGATTATTTTTTAAAGTATGCTTTATATGTCTGGTTTGGATGAGGTCACAAATCATTTTCCAGCAGTTTTTTTGTTTGAATGTTTTCAAGCTGTCTCGCTGCTTGCATCCTTGATTATATCGGATCAGTTTCTTAGTTTTTGGGTTCCCAAAAACATTCTTCTCCAGAATCATGGAATTTTGAGAGCAAAAACTCATATTTTGGTTGTCTCCATCATTTCGCTAGCGTGACTCCTTTAGAGAAGATGCATCGAATTCATTTTTAACTTCTGCAGGTACAACGTTCTTTTGAGTGATTGGTGTAATGAAATCACTCTCATTCTTTTTAGGATGTATGCAATGCAGTTTTCTGTACATGATGTTCAATAAGTTCGAATACACTTTAAAATGTGTTTAAAAATGAAAATACAAGATATTCCTTTCTGAGTCAATCACTCGCGGCACGCACTTGGTCCATGGGCATCTCGTCCTAGATCTTGGAAAAGAGGTTCTTAAATTGGTCCATAGTGCCCACTTTGCTTGGCCAGCATGTACGACCATACATAAGAAGGACCAACGATAGCTGACTAAATGATAAAAGCACTTTTAAAACTGATAATAAATCCGGTATCTACTTTACTGATTAGCGAATAAGCCTTACCTGATATGTGCTGAGTGTGTGGCTGAAAAAAAATGATAAAAATTCGATTAAAATGTGTAATGAAAATTTATGCGTTTTATTATTATTTATCAGTTAACTGATCAGTTGACTTTCTTGCAAATTAGAAATAAACACATCAAAGCGTCGCTAGATAACGATTTCCAAATGATAATAATTTTAAGAATCTTGCAATTTTGGTATTATAGTTGGCACGATAATTCGATCAAAGTTTTAGCTTTAGTGTTGTAACGAAGAAAGATAACACATTAAAACTATTATTATCACCGCAATTTACAGCCATCGGATCCAATAACCCGCTTATCGAGAGGCACGGGTTTGCCAATATGTGACTAAACTTAGACTCGCTTCCGCTTGTTCTATTTTTTTTTTTTTTGCTATAAGAAAGCAATGCATCAAAATCGAACCATCGAAGTGACATCACTGTGTAGTTACATGACTCGACATAAATGGGTCGTCCCGGCATCCGGGCTGTTTTCCGGCGAAAAATGCAACGTTAGAATAAACTCCACCACCGGTTATTGTCGTAGCCTTCATGGTCGTCGGAGCCCCGACGACCTACATCCATCCTGCCACCACCACCACCACCACCGACCGTGGCGTGGTGCTGAAAGAAGAGAATGTCAGCATGTCAGTGGACAAGATTTCTCGTTCGTCGGGTATGTCAATAAAATCCTGCTAACTAACTGATTTTGTGAAAGGGAAGCAAGGGCCGCTTCCGGTTCTTTTCACATCCTCTTCCTTTGGGTTGCATTCTCCGCTGTAAAAATATAATCCCCAGTGCCTAACTACCACAACCGACGAGCTTTTGAAGGAGGAGGATGTCTATTCTTTTGTAATCTTTGTCAAAGATATATGCTTAGTGACAGATGTATGAACGAACGTCACGCATGAAAACTTTCCGGCATTCCTTTCGTGATAAAAACTTTATTATTATTGGTCAAAAATTGCAATGGAAACCCCCTATTTGGTGTGAATGGCAGAAAAGTGCATGTGAGTCACGCTGAAACCATATTGACATATTTCATTGTTAATTAATGCTACATATGTATAAATTCAATAATTCAATGAAGACCAAATGTCCGTTAAAATGTCGTTTTTCCGAACAATGATATCATTGATACCAACAAGCCTATAGTCATGCGTAATTTATTTCAATTATCATCAGACTGGGGCACTTTAAAATACAGAATGCTTTCTGCATTATTACCAGGCAGGACGTTAAATTGCGATGAACACCGTATAAAAGCCATCAAATGCGTGTTCCATTCAGATGCAGGATCAGGAGAGTCAATCTAAAATTATTAATTAAATGATAGTTTGTATGCTGTGCCTCTCGTGGAAATCACTGCGTGCTTTCAACGCATATTTGATTACTCTTTGAACCGATGCTAGCTGATTGTTAGACGTATTTAGTCATTCAAATCAAAATTAACCAGGATTCCGATGAATTAGTGTTTCTATATATTTCAAAGTTTCAGTTTCACTTCCTGATCACTGACTTGTTTTATATGTCTGTTTTATATTCAATTCGAAGTCCAAATTCAAGTCAAATTTTATGGCTGATTTTCAGCCTTATTTCAAGTTCCCAATTTCAAGTGAAATTTCAAGTCCAATTCTAAGTCTAATTTCAAGTCCAATTTAAATTTATTGTAAAATCCAGTTTCAAGCTTAACTTTAAGTTCAATTTAAGTATAATTTAATTCCAATAAGAAAGCGAAGCCTGGCTGTTACATTCAGTGTTCGAAACACGACATTCTATTATCATTAGACAGACCTCACAGGTAGCTGATAGAGTACAGGACACTCCTAAGGCAGTGCTACGATCCTGTTGACTCTAACAGCCTCGCCTAGCTAAGATTTAACGACTGGCTTGTTGGATCAACATTCTACCCCGAAGCCAACTAATTCCAATTTCGTGTCCAATTTTGTGTTCGATTTCAAATCTATTTTAATTCCAAAATCGAGTAACATTTTTGTAACAATTTCAAGTTCAATTTTATGGCAAATTTCATGCCTGTTTCAGGTACAATTTCAAGTCCAATTACATGTTCAATGACGAGTCTGATTTGAATTCCAATGTAATGCTCAATTATAGTCTCATCTGCTCGGACAATATCTTCCAGGACAAAAATCTTATCTCAGACTTTGTTAAATGCGTACGTACGCGGCAAAGGCGCTACATCCCCCCATTCTTACAGAACTGCAACTATCATCTCAGAAGGAGATTGAGAGCAGCTGATAGCTGTGCGGCCTGGGCTTTTAATCGTAGGAAAATAGGAATTTTTTTCTGTTTTACTTGTCTCTGACCCTGTGGAGAAGCGTTTGGTGAGAAAAATGGTAAATTGGATAAACTGGAAAATTTCGATACAAGACCTGTTCGGGGTAAAGTTTTGAAATCTTCTTCAGCCGCCCTTACGTCGTATTCGTAGATCAAAGCTCCAATTTTATTGAATTTTAATTACTATTTTTATAGACATTGTAGTAGGTACCTTACATTTACTTTCTTCCACTTCCTCGTGCAGATGCTTTCCTTTCACTACCTTTCTGGTCCTTTGTTTCCTTAGTCTGTTAAATCTATAAATTTTCATCTTTTCCCAGCATTCAATTTCGAGTTCTACAGTCTGTATATTGCGCCAATTGTTAATTTAGCTAATATTTAATGTTAATTAATTTATTTAATACGGTTAACAATTTTAGTCCAGCCTACAAATTGTCTCCACCACAGGAGAATTATTTGGACGCCGATTAACGCTTCAATCACTTTTCAATCAACTCTTAAGACAATTGTCAATTAACTTAAAACAGTTCTGATCAAGGGACGGTTGGGGAAACCAATGAAGAATTTTTTTGAATTACTTTCCCCTACCGTCCCTTCATCAATTGTAGAACCACCGTTTCAAAAAACATTAATATGTATATGCTTGACCCCATTTCAAGGTCAAGACTAAAAACACGAGGTTTAGTCTAGTTCAGATGCTCGATTTGATTGCTCGACTGGACTACTTAACTGAACTGCTCGACTGAACTGTTCGATTCGACTGCTCGACAGCTTTTATGTCAAATCTTGTTCAATTTTATGTCCAAATTCACGTCCAAATTCACGTCCAACTTCATGCCTAATTTCATACCCAATTTCAAATCCAACTTTATGTCAAGTTTTATGACCAATTTCTTGTCCAGTTACCAGTCCAGTTAAATATCTAATTTCATTTCCGATGTCAAGTCTGATTTTAGGTCTAACTTAATTCCAATTTTGAATGAAATTTCAGGTCTAATTTTGAGTCCAATCTTCAATTTAATTCAATTTAATGTCCAAATTCACATCCAATTTCACGCCCAAATTCACATCCAATTTTTTGTACACTTTCTTGTCCAATTTAATATCCCAATCAATGGCCAGTTTCATATTTGATTTTATATCTAATTTAATTACAATTCCAAAGTCAAATTTCAAGACTAATTTAATATTGCATTTCATGTCCAATTGAATGCCCTGTTTCATGTCTGATTTATGCTCTAACTTCAATCCAATTTTGAGTGAAATTGCAGGTCAAATTTTATGTGCAATCATGTTCAATTTGTGTGTCCAAATCCACGTCCAACTTCATGCCCAATATCATGACCAATTTCTCGCCCAATTTAATATCCAATTTTAAATCTAATTCAATGTCCTATGTCCAATGTCCGATTTAACTCTAAGTTAGTTATAATTTTCCATGACATTTCAGGTTAAATTTCATGTCCAATTTTGTTTAATGTAAAGCCCAAATTCACGTCCAACTTTATATCCAATTTCGTGCCTAATTTCATGCTCATCTTGAAGTATTTTTTGTTCATTTTCATGACTACTTTTTTGTCCAATTACCGGTTTAATTTAATATCCGATTTGAAGCCTAACTTAATTCCAATTCTGAGTGAAATCTTAGGTCTACTATTATATCCAATCTTAATTTTTTTTCCAAATTCACGTATAATTCAATATCCAATTTGAAGTCCAATTTAATGTCCAATTTCATGTTCGATTTCAAATCTGATTTTAAATGAAATTTGAGGTCTAGTTTCATGTACAATCAATTTAATGTCCGAATTCACGCCCTATTTATGTCCAATTTCAGGCCTAATTTTATGCCTAACTTGAAGTTCTATTTTTTGACCAATTACCAGTTCTATTATATGTCCGATTTCAAGTCCAATTTAATGTCCAATTTCATGTCCGATTTCAAGTCTCAATTGATTGCAATTTCAAATGACATTCTGTGTCTAATGTCACAACCAAATCTTGTCGTATATGAAATGGGAAAAGCAAACGAAAAGCGACAAACATTGCTTTTGCCAGCCCAAGCTACTACTTAGCGCCTCCACGCAGCCATACTCGGTAATACTCTATTGAGTAGCAAAGCTAGGGGGTGCGATGCTGCGTGGCTCCCAGACGCCTGGTCTCAAAACAGAGATTTTGGACAGATGGTTGAGCCACACGGCCTTGGTAGCAATGTTATTTTAATTATTTGTTTCGTTTTATCTCATCAAGCACCTCCTACCGTACAATAAAAACTTTGGCCGGAACAAGTTTAAATAATGCACACGGATATCAGAAGGAAAAATAAAATTAATTATTGGATATTAGATGCACTGATGAAAACCTAAATGACGCAATTGTATTTCATTTGAAGGATTGCTGGTGAGATCGTTCTATTTTTGCTCATATATACTCCATATATCCTATATGCACTTTTTATTTATATTTCTGTCTGTCCGTCTGTCTGTCTGTCGGGATGTTCCTTATAGAATCGAAAACTACTGAACCAATCGGCGTGAAAAATTGCATGTAGAGGTTTTTGGGGCCAGGGAAGGTTCTTATGATGGTTAGAGACCCCTCCCCCACTAAGAACATACAAATGAAACACAAATTTCTGCATAACTCGAGAACTAATCAAGCAAATGGAACCAAATTTGGCATGTGAAGGTTTTTGGAGGCAAGCATTTTTTCTATGATGAATTAGGACCCCTCCCCACTTTAGGAGGGGGGGCTCCTATACAAATGAAATACAAATTTCCTCATAACAAATACAAATTTCCTCATAACTCGAGAACTAATCAATCAAATGGAACCTTACTTGGCAAGTGGGTGTTTTTGGAGGCAAGAATTTTTACTATGATGAATTAGGACCCCTTCACATTATTAGGAGGGGGCTCCCATACAAATGAAATATAAATTTCCTCATAACTCTAGAACTAATCAATAACAAAACCACCAGAAACTATAGAAACTAATAGTAACATTAAATGATTCAGGCCGAGACGGACACAGGCCGCGAGTGTTGCCGGCGACCTGTTGTCGGAAGCGCCGGCCACTGCGGGGGGGTGGATGTGGCAGCCCCCCATTTTTATGTCCAATTTCATGTCCGATTTCAAGTTTAAATAAATTCCAATTTCGAAGTACAATTTCATGTCCACATTATGTTCAATTTCAGGCGAAATTCAAATTCAATTCCATAGCCAATTTCGTACCTAATTTCATGTTTAATTTAAAGTCCAATTTCAAGTGCAGTTTGAAGCTTGAACTCTAATTTATAGTTCACTTTTAACCCTTTATAAGGCAGTGGCAACTATATTGCCACCAACAAAAATTTTTTATTTTGCTTCTATAATTATATTGATGTCATTATAGACGCAAAACAACTATTTTTCGAAGGTGGCAATTTAATTGCCACGGCCTTATAAAGGGTTAAGTACAATTCCAATTCTAATTACATATCCGCTTTCAAATCTTACTTAATTGCAATTTGGAGTAGAATTTTAAATCTAATTATAAATATAATTTCCAGTCCAATTTAATGTCCAATTTGCAGTCCAATTTTTAGTAAAATATTGTATCCAATTTCGTGTCCACTTTTATGTCGATTTCCGGGTCCATGTCCCATTTTATGTCCGATTCCATGTCTTTATTGAATTACAATTTTATGTTCAAGTTCAACTTACAATGCAATTTTTTATGTAATTTCATGAGTCCAATATCAAGTCCAGTTAGAAGTTTCATAGCCAAATTTCTATTCGACTTCAAGTTCTATCTTCAGTCCAATTTTAAATCCGATTACAAATTTAATTTCAATGTCGAATAAAACTTTAGGATCAATTTCGTGTCCAATTTCATGTCCATTTTCATGTTCCAATTTTCAGATTCAATTTCAGGCCAATTTTTGACCTTTTTGAGAAGAAATAAGGTTACGTGTTCTTGACTGAAGTTTTTGGAGCGTCCTAGTAGAATACGAAACCTGAAATTAAATAAAAAAGAAAACTTTCCAATAAAATTCTACATTTTATTCGTGACATTTTATTCGAATAAATATAAATAATATAATTGGAAAGTTTTCTTTTTTACGTTTTCTTGTCTAAATTCCATTGGAAAAGACCAAAACTGAAGGCCGAAATGTCAGGCAGTATAAAAAAGTAGTTTTCGATAAATAACCCGAAAAAACTTAATAAAATACAACCCAGTCGATTTCAACAACATAAACGCAATGGTGAACCTACAAGTGAACTTCTTCATGCATATGCAAATCTAATTTCAAATCCGGGTTCTTATCAAGTTTCATATCATTTTAAATAGGACTAGATGTCATTCAGGCCATATATTTTTAGTCCAATTGATTGATGTCCAATCTAATTTCGAGTCCAATTTTGTGTCGAATTTCAAGTCTAAAATTTCAGTCTCGTTTAAACTACAATTTCATATCCAATTTTAAGTCCAAATTGATGTTGAATGTCATGGGTATGAAATGGGGAAGGCAACTAGGAAGAAGCGCCCAACATAGCTCTAGCCATCCCAAGCCCCTACCTAGCGCCTCCACGTGGCCATACCTGGAAATACTTCAATTTGTATAATTGAGTAGCCAAGCTAGGAGGTGCGGGGTCGTGCGGTTTTCAGTTCCTAACCTTACAATTGTAGTTTTAGGCAACCATTAAACCACACGACTTTATTTTCAAGTATTATATGATTTAAACTAATATTTTTGGCAAACTAATCTATTTTCAGAGAGCGAAATAAGGCGCTATATCCTTTGCCAATTGCAGCCTGGCTTCTGGTCTAAATACCATTAGTTCATCCCTGAGGGTCCGGAGTATCACTTAACCTTTATTAGCAAAGATACTCCCAACGATTGTAAATAAATCATTATCTATGTATACGGGAAGCGTTTGGTACGGGAGGTCCACGCTCTCTTCCTTCCCCTTGATTTCAAGGAGTTTAATGGAATTAGATATTTTTTCTGGTTCCACTTGATTCCTTGGAATTCTCTCTGCGGTACATGCTGCGCAGTTGGCCTGGCCGTTGACAAGAAAAATGATTGATTCAAGTAATCGTCATTTTCCAGGATGCCTTCAAGAATTGGCTGCGTTAGTGTGAGATTAGATTAGATTAGATTAGAATTGATGTTGAATGTCATGGCCAATTTCAACTTAAATTTGAATTCCAAGTTCAACTAAAGGGTCTATAGTAAGAGAAAATTCCAAGTTCATATTTAATTTTCAATTCAGCTAATTTCTGGTTTAATTTAATTCCGATTTCGAGTAAAATTTTAGTCTAATTTTAAGAACGATTTGATGTCCAGTTTTTGGTCCAACTTCTTGTCCAATTTCATGTCCAATTTCAAGTCCGATTTTAAGTCCAATTTCAAGACTAATTTAATTCCAATTTTGAGTAAAACTTTAGTTTCAATTTCAGATTCAAAGAGTGTTTTCCAGTAAAATCCAAATTCGATTAAATTTTTAGTTCAATTTCATGTCCAATTTAAGTTCTTTGGTGGCTCAAGCTAGCGAACGTGCCTCATTTTCTCTACAATCTCGAATCTCCCAATCCCGAATCTCGAAACTAAATTAATTGCGTAAAAGTGGAACCACATTCCTATGATTTTTTGCCTTTTCCAGGCCAAAACATGCTTTTAAATGGACGGTGGCCCACCACCTTCTGACACACCTAGCAGTGTATTTGCAATCAAATCTGTGTGTCCGAGATTTTTTCCAAAATAATTAGGGTAATGTCGTTATCGTCGGGCCACTGTTATGGACGGGCCACCACGATTTTTTCAGTTTTAGTAACTCGTGATTACAATGTACAAGCATTGTAAAACTTCTTACTGTGACAGCTAACTTTTCACAATATTGTGAGTTTCAATCGTGTATTCAAAACACACGTACTGAATTCACTGATTGAATCAGTACAAAAAAAGTTTTCCAGGTGCAGTTAACTTTTCTTCAAGAAATGATTCATGAAATGCAATTAGCGGGATGAATATTGAAAATTTATTAAGTGTGTTGTGCTCTACACGAAGGCTATTGAAAAATCCCGTCTAGTTAGGTGTTTGTGTAGGGTAAGGGGAAATGCTACAAAAGCGCTTATTGTACAGGTCGGACCACTTCTGTAGTCATGGTTGGGCCACCATAATTTTAAGCACAGAAGTGCAATATTCGCTAGTGGACGTCAGTCGCGGGAAATGCGATGAAATAAAGCAAAATTAGTACAATAAAAACCTAGGTTGCTGTTGATTTTTCATTGCCTGTAGTACACTTCAGAAAACGCGATTGTAGTAATATTGATTTTACAAGATCACCAAAAATTTCGCAAAAGATGTTATTAAAAATAGGGTATTTATACTTATATGGACCGTTGTTCATGAAATTCATTCTTTTGATGTCTTTACACAGACTTTCAATACGTATTTCTTCGATTAAGAGCGGTGGCCCAACCTCTACAACGTGGCCCGAGTATGACAACATTTTTTGTCTTCACGTAAATGCCTATAACTTTATTATTTTTTAAGCAATCAGTTCAAGATTTTCCAGAAAGATAGCTTATTCTTAGACCTTTCCAACGATCTATTTAGATTTTAGAAATTCTTTTTGAAACGAAAGTTATGGGCGAATGTCTAAAGGCGGGCCCAACCACGACATTCCCCTACTCATTCGGTCCTAATTGTTCCACTCTTTCGCTACCTCCCACACTCAAAAACATGAATGAAAATAAAATTTGTTGTTGGCAGAGAGGCACCGTCTATATTAAATCCGTAACGCAAACAGCGTTTTTTTTAAATATGTTTCGTAAACGAATAAAATCGTTCAATGAAAATATAATTCCAAATAAGCAGATAGAATCGCGTAGCGATTGATTTCGCAGCGTTACGTAAAAACAATCACCGATAATATGGGCGCTCGAAGTTTCTACGCCCGGCCCGGGGGAAATTGAGCAAAAGCGCCTCCAGCTCCTCGAACACGCATTTTCCATTATAAAATTGACAGGACGAGAATCGGCGAGCAAGAGACAGTGTGGGGGGAAACAATTCTCTCATTCAAAAGGCCAAACTGTAAATGGATTCCATTTCTTTAAATTAATTATATCGATCAAATTTCCCCAAATGGTCGACGGTCATGGAACAGCTGTCGGTGCTCTGAAACACCAACAGCCTTAGGCTTTCGGGGCAATATTTGCACAACTTTAACACCCATAATCCTACTTGTAGTGTGTAGGTAAAATCTGTGCCGTTGTCAGTATTGATTTTTTTGTTTGTTTATCCATGTCAGAAAGGGTTATGCTGTGAGCAGCCAGTATTTCATCAAGTGTTTTGTAATCCGCTTTACAACTGCAATTCGCTGACGCGGGGGATCGACAACAGCACAAAAAAGCGCACTAAAAGTGGTGCATAAGCCTTTCTGTAAATGGCTCCGCTCGTGTATCGAATGAGTATGCAGCATCCACCAACGAGGTGCAGGCGGATTTACACCGATGATGATGGGCTTAGCTTTTGTGAAAAAAATAGTTACTTTGATCACAAGTTAAATTTACATCCCAACATAGCAACCAACATGTTTTGCACGAGTAGAAGCTGCTTTTAGTAACAAAATCTCCATATTCAGGTTGCATATCAGGTCAGATGCTTTAATTATCATTTTCCCTGATTGCAATTTTCTCAACAAAGAAAAAGAGTAGCTAAGATGTGCCATTGCCATTAGCGGACTCTGACGATCTTATCGCTAATTAAAAGAAAATAGAGCGTATCAGCTAAACCATGCAGCATCCTTGTCTGATATTTACACAAGAAATAAAAGACGTGAAAAGCATATTCTTTGTTTTAGTTGATTTTCCACAAGCAGAAATTTAATGTCCAAAATATCATGAATAAGTACTATAATTATAGCAAAAATTTGGACAAAGCGCATTAATTTCTGAAAGTTACACCCAAATCTATTGGAAGTGTAATGTAAAACAATAAATTGTATTTCATTTTCCTACTTCGATATCCAGTCAGTTGCTAAAACGTTATTAATGAGACCACTATTAGTTAGCATACCACGACAGTGAAGACGCGCCACTTGCAAATACGCTAAACACGCCGGTTGCTCTGTAGAATGCGGGAGGTTGAACGGACGAAGAAAGGACGTCGCCGCCGGGAATTAGGAGATAATTTCGTAAGAAAATCTCCTCTTTGTCTGTCGTTGATCTTCACGGTCGGTCGGACGGTCGGTTGGTATCCTAAGACAAGAGTATAGTTAGTGTCTTCTGGAGAGTGTCTGCTTTGAATTTAATTGCCCTCGCTAAGCGAGGCGTCGCATTGCGTCGGACGGCGCGTCGGTAGGTACAATGTTTTGGTTTGAGGTACATCTGTAAGCTTGCAAGCAGCAGTACGTCCATAATGTTCAACTAATTTATTGGCAATTATCTTGAATGTTCACTCGAATTAGCAAATCGTTCGTGTTACAAGAATTAATAAGCGTTGTTAAATTATTACACGATCATATATTTTAGTTAAAATTTCAAAGATTTTCCGTTGGCATTTGTCTTTTACTGTTGAATCATTTGTGTTCAGTAGCGGTAGAAAGATTTTCGTATATTCTGATTAAGTATGATATCACTGTATCATCACACAAAGTTTATTTAACAGTCAAACAAATATATCATGGTCATTTTACGATAGTTTAACTTGGTTAAAACTGCTCAGAATGCCTTTAAAGTGTACAAACTCAGATTTTATGTAGAAAATTTGATTTATTTAGGGTAGTGGGTACGAAATGGGTAAGGCAAGCCCCTACCTAGCGTTATTCTGTTATTCTATTGCTTTAACCCTTTATAAGGCAGTGGCAACTATATTGCCACCAATGAAAATTTTTTATTTTGCTTCTATAATTATATTGATGTCATTATAGATGCAAAACAAATATTTTTCGTTGGTGGCAATATAATTGCCACGGCCTTACAAAGGGTTAAAGACTCCCTGACCCAATTTTCCATTATTTTCCCCTCACGCCATACTCCTCTCTGTTTGGATACTATAAAAACCGTTGGTTTCATTACTTTCTCCTGCCGTTCCCTCCGTATATTGGGAAATACTAACGTTATTAAAAAACAACAAGGTATACAGCCCTACTATACTATATCAGATCATCAGATCAAAGAGAAGGAATGCAAACTACATTTCTGGCATACGTATGTTTATAAGAATCTGTGCGTGCCATTGTTTAAATGAATGTTTAAAAGAGAAGAGCGCAAAATTCAGATTCAATTCTTCATTGAATGCAATGGTGGCTTTGAAATACGTGGACGGGGGTTCATAAGTACAATGCCAGCAACCATTGAGACATAGAGATTTCTTTTAAAAATCACTTGTGTGCATCATAAAGGTTGAAATGATAATGAATGACCAATTTCTGTTTTATTTGTATGAGAGTCCTTATCCTCCTACAGGGGTGAGGGGCCTCAAACCATCATAAAATAAATAAATTCAAAATAAATTCATGCCTCCAAAGCCCCCACATGCCAACTTTGGTTCCTTTTGCTTGATTAGTTCTCGTTTTATGAGAAAATTTGTATATTATTAGTATGGGAGCCCCCCATCCGAAAGAGGGGAGGGGTCTCAATTCACCATAAAAAACTCTTGTTTTCTGAAACCCCTACATTCTAACTTTGGTTCCATTTGCTTGATTAGTTCTAGAGTTATGAGGAAATTTGTATTTCATTTGTATGCCCCCCCTCTTAGAAGGGAAGAGTTCTCAGTACACCGTAGAAAAAAAAACCTGCCTTCTGAAACCCTCACATGCCAAATTTGTTTCCATTTGTTTGATTAGTTCTCGAGTTTTGAGAAAATTTGTGTTTCATTTGTATTGGAGCCCCCCCCTCTTACGCCCTCCTTAAGATTGTTCTTTTACCTCCAAATTGTTGGTCATTTTATCTATCCAACGACACATAAATTGTTCAGTTTCGTTCAGTAGTTTAGTAGTTATCGGCATTTGAAATCTTTCATTCCAACGTTACACTTCTATTTTCGTTTTCACAAAGTGCTACCCAGTCCCAGTATAGTAAACAAAGACGTAGTCCTACGTCAAAAAATCAAGAGAAGTTCTTCAGTTTTTTGATCGTACGGTACAGAGCCTATCTGATAAACCGATCACTATGTGCTAAAGTTGGAGCTCTCCGTTTAAAATCATTCATGAATATTTCCTGTCGTCCCCCAGGGAACCATTTTTGGACCCCTGTTATTTTAGTAATTCTTCAACAAGCATTCTATTGAATTACCACCTGGAAGACGCTCATTATACTCCTAGGACATTAAAATAGATACAATTATCAACCATCAACCAAGTGATATCGTTTAATCGCTTACAGAAACCGATCATATTTGCAGATTTAATTTCCGGAGGAGCGGACGGCTGAATTGAGAAATGCGTTATCTCGGGACTACAGCACAGCTAAGATGGCAGCCCGGCTCAAACCAAATTAAGTACAATCAAATAAATTCGACTCGAAACATTCGGCCGGTAGAACGGAACGTGCGACAGCTGTTCGCCACGGGACAACATGAACACCCAGCTTAGTAGGGAAGCGATGTACAAATCAGTGATCAGGTCCCATAATGGGTGCACCCACACGAACGATAACAGCCAGCAATACATATTTTGCAGCTGTCCGAGGCATATCAATCAGAAGCACTTTCTTTCCCCGCAAAGACATTCACAAAGCCACCTGGAGATCATCAGTCCCACTCCCAGTCCCCATTCCAATTCTCGTTCCTTTCAGTCCCCGTTCCAATCTCCGTTCCTGCCACCGTTCCAATTCAGGCTTCGACCCCGAATCAACATTTCAATCACCATTCCAATACTCGCTTTAATCCCCGTTCCAATTTCCATTCCAATCCCCGCATCAACCCCCACTATAATCCCCATTGTAATCACCGCAACGTAGAGAAAACAGTTTCTTATGAAAATGTTAGAAAATTTTTCTTATCATAATCACAGATTAGATGGTATGAAACGGAGAAGCAACTAGGAAAAAACGCCCGACATAGTTCTAGCCATCCCAAACCCTTACTTAGCGCCTCCACGTGGTCATACCTGAAAATACTTCAATTTGCATAATTGAGTAGCTAGGAGCTAGGAGGTGAGGGGTCGTGTGGTTTTCAGTTCCTATCCTTACAACTGCAGTTTTAGGAAACCAGTGAATTATTAATGCTTTTTAAAACAGCAAAGCCTTGGGCTTAAACCGTCATTAGACATTACCCTTCTTTATCGACAGACTTCCCAGCCGACTGTTAGAGAACAGGGAAATAACGGAGCCATTGTAACGATTCTACTGACTCTATCTTAAATCATTGAATTACAAGACCTTATTTTCAAGAGTTATATAATTTAAACTAATATTTTTGGTAGACTACTCTATTTTCAGTGCTTGAAACAGCACGAGCCACCCCGGTTCTATGCTGCTGAAGAAGAAGAAACTCTATTTTCAGGGAGCGAAATAAGGCGCTATATCCTTGGCCAATTGCAGCCTGGCTTTTGGTCAAAATGTCATTAGTTCATCCCCGAAGGCCCGGAGTAGCACTTAACCTTCATTAGCAAAGATACTCCCAACGACTGTAAATAAATCTTTAACTATATGGCGTGGTACACAAATTACGTAACGCAAAAATTATAATATTTTGACCCCCTCCCTCCCCTATGTAACAATAAGTAACGCTTTGCCACCAAACCAAACCAAGCAACGCTGTAACCAAACCTCCCCCCGACCATTGAATAAAACTCGCACAATCCGTTTATTTTTTTTTATTTTTACAAACTCAAGAAGGGCAACGATTCTATTATTCCTATCAAAACTACTTTGATCAGTATGTCAATTCTGGATTCTAATCGAACTGTATGATTTGAATGTTTATAAATGAGTTGGATCAAGTAAAATCGAGGCCTAAAACATAGAGTTTCGCAATTGAGCCAGAAATTAGGCATCACCCCATGTTGCATGTTGGGCTCAAATGGTTTTCAACTGCTCAGATTTATTTAGCAAAAAAAAATCCATATTTTGTTAGTTTGATAAACTTGTTACGTAACGCTTCTCGGAACTCCTCCTCCCTCCTGCGTAACAAAAAGTAACGCAAGCTCGACCTCCCCCCTCCCCTATGTTCGTTACGTAATTTGTGCACGAAGCCTATGAGTAGCGTTTGGTACGGGAGTTCCACGCTTTCTTCCGTCCTCTTGATTTCAAGGAGTTGAATAGAGTTCGGTATTATTTCTGGTTCCACTTGATTCCTTGGAATTCTCTCTGCGGTACATACTGGAAAGTTGACCTGGCCGCTGACAGGAAAAATGATTGATTGGATGCATTCGAGAATTGTCTGCGTTAGTGTGAGATTAGATTAGATTAGATTAGATTAGATTAGATTAGATTAGATTAGATTTGATTAGATTAGATTAGATTAGATTAGATTAGATTAGATTAGATTAGACTAGATTAGATTAGATTAGATTAGATTAGATTAGATTAGATTAGATTAGATTAGATTAGATTAGATTAGATTAGATTAGATTAGATTAGATTAGATTAGATTAGATTAGATTAGATTAGATTAGATTAGATTAGATTAGATTAGATTAGATTAGATTAGATTAGATTAGATTAGATTAGATTAGATTAGATTAGATTAGATTAGATTAGATTAGATTAGATTAGATTAGATTAGATTAGATTAGATTAGATTAGATTAGATTAGATTATATTAGATTAGATTAGATTAGATTAGATTAGATTAGATTAGATTAGATTAGATTAGATTAGATTAGATTAGATTAGATTAGATTAGATTAGATTAGATTAGATTAGATTAGATTAGATTAGATTAGATTAGATTAGATTAGATTAGATTAGATTAGATTAGCACATTCACAGATGGATCACCGATGAACCAGTAAGTAGTCCGTTCCCTGCTGCGTTCCCGGATAAATGAGACAAAAGCAGGAAACACGGAAAAGAGTACGAAAGAAAACTGGATAAACAAAAAAGGGGAAACCACAAGAGGGAGTGACGTGACAGAATGGTTGGGTAAACGGGAAAGGGAAAAGAGAAAAACGTGGCAAAGAAGCAAACAGGGGAGAAAAGAGTAAACACGAAGAGACTGGACAGAAAAAGATGAAGAACGTAGAAGAAAAGAAGAAAACTGAGAGAAAAGAGAGAAAAACCATTAAGAAAATGAGAATAAAACGAGGGTAAACTAAACATAAAGGAGAAAACACGTAACTAAAAGTAGAAAAAACGGGTAGAAAAGTTGGCAAAGCAGAAAACAGGAAGGAGAAACGAGAGCAAAAAAGAGGTAAAACGGGATAGAAAAATGCAACAAATTCAGAGAAAATTATAAATGATTGTAAAACAAAAACGAATTGAAAGACAGATCGTGACAGAATACTAGGAAAAACAGAACACTATAAAAAGAAGACTGGAACACACGAAAACGAACGATGGGATAGAAAAAGAGATAAAAAGCGAAAATAGACGACCCACAACCGGGACCGATAAAAAATGAACGGTCGGGACGGGACAGAAAATAACAAAGAACGAGACAAGTAAAAGGAAAAAGGGAAGAAAAAAGACTAAGAATGGCACAGAGGAAAACCAGGACTCAGGAAAAGATCGAAAAATGGGACAGGAAGAGAAGAGAAAACCAACGGAGAAAAGGAAGCCGTGGGCAGAAAAAAGAAAAAACGAGACAAGAAAGGGAATTCGGAACAGAAAACAAGTGAAAAAAGAGAAAGATGAAAAGAAAACTGGTAGAGTAGAGAGAAAAGAGAAAAAACGGAAAGTGAGTGAAAACGGTACAAAAACCAAGAAAACGGTACAGGGAAGGAGAAAATTTGAAACAAATAGTGGAAAAACGGAAATGATAAATTGAATTACTTTGATAATAATTTAATTTAATATGTGTCTAACTTCGTGACCGTGGCCGGGTTGAAGTAAGACTTCCAGTCGAAATTAAAACAATTTCAAGTCAAATTTGATTCCCCTACGATAAAGCTGAACCTTGATGTGGTGTAGGGCTTTTTAACTAATCATTAAATGGACAGTGATCTCATTTAATTTTCAATGTGGGTGTATAGTAGAATGCTTTTGTGAATTCAAGTGGGACGCGGGGTAAAAATTCCCAAATGTAATTTAAAAATAAAAATAAAAAAATTTATTCGTATTCTACTAAGACGCTCCAAAAACTTCAGTCAAATGTAATTGTTGCGTTATTCCGAAAGTGCCTTCATTCTGAATATGAATAATGCCAGTACGTTATCAGAACTATTCTTTGATAACGAATAGTTCTAAATTACTGAAACTTTTGAATATTTTGAATTCTCATAAAAATCTCCTAAAAATTTGGATCCTAATTTAGATGGAGGGAGCGGCTAGGAATTAAATGAGCAAAATCACCAGATCCGGTTGGATATCGAAGAAAAATCTACAATTTACTATATAATATTTTGGAATGTAAAAATGCATGTTGATTTTTATCCTATATTTTACATAATCCATTTCAATGATGTTCCCATTTTTTAAAGTGGTTTTAACCCAGAGCGTCATTCCCCACGTGTTCCCATTTAGGTCAGGTAAGGTTTCTGCTAATGATGATCGAAGTTTTCTAAAATGTATAGTCATCTCGATAAGTAAGGAAACTCAGGTAAAGCTAACCAGGGAGAGTATAAGAAGAAGTGTTCACTTTACTGAACTTCTTCGCTGAAGTAAGGTAGGAGTAAAATGTTAAATATTTTAGTTGAAATTATAAATTCAGAAGCAACGTCTTAACGTTGACATGATTGGTCATTTGACCATACTAAGCAGTTGCAAACAAATTTCTCTGCAGGCTGCGACGACAGTGGGGCGCTTGATAGAGGTTGGGTTTTGGGATTTGGCGATGAATTCCCGTTATAAATACTGCGCACTAGCTGTTTGGTCTCGAGGGTGTGAGAGGCGGGTGCGCCTCTATGATTTAAAGCTTCTGTCGACTACCGCGAAGGCCCATGTCGTGTTATTTCAATTTACTTTGTACAACTATCTTGGAACAGTGCATCAATACCAGGGGGATGGACGATGAAATTTGTTGATCCAAGATAATTCAATTCCAAATCTATTTCAATTCAAAATTCAAAACCTTCAAATTCTGGTTCAAGTCCGATTTCGTGTTTAATTCCAAGAAAAACTTCCAGTCCAGCTACTCTAAATTTAACTACAATTTCTAGCTCTATATGAAGTAAAGCTTCAAGCCCAAATTAGTCCAAATTCTAGTCTGATTTAATGTCTTTTGTCAAGTCCGATTTCAAGTCCACTTTCAACTTTGATTTTAGAACCAATCGCAGCCGAGAGTCCGAAATTTTCAATTGGTCGGTATTTTTGTGATAAGTAATTGTAATACATTCGCCATCCAACGATTATTCCGTTTTTTCAGGCCAAAACATTCTTCTGAACGAAGACTAAAAAATTAAATCTGTGAAAAGGCGAAATGTAATTTTGGAGAACAATTAGAATATTTACAAACTTTTACCAATATAGGAGAGGATCTGAATCCGATCTGATCCGGATCAAAACCTTGTGCCACATTTGCACAAAAGTGAAAGCAAATGAATAAACCGACACAAATTTTGACAGTCTCAAATATTTAACATTAAAATATCAATATTCATAAAAAATAAATTAATACCTAGGTCATTGCTTCGAATTCAAAACGATCTACATTCAGGAGAAACAGTGTGGCAAACATTGGTACCGAAACCAACGCGTTTCCATCATCACGTCGTGGCTCATTACTATTCCGAGAAAATCCCACCACATTCCGTGACTTTGCTGGTTTCGGTTCCACACCTCAGACCCGACAGAGCACTCCCGTCCTCCATCGCTGCGGATTGTCACACTTATTACGAACGCTGTGAAGACTAACGAACCGAACAGCCGGTGGCGGCGGCAGCAGCAGGAGCAGCAGTAACAGCAGAAGTGACATCCGTAACACCGGAGAGATGGTGTGTACTATACCCGGTGCCAACAGTGTGGTGTGACCAAGTTGAACAATTTCCGAAAACAAAAGCCAAATAAGCTAAATCTGATTGACACAGCTTACTGACGAGTTTCCATGCGGGTGCTCCGGAAGCAGCGAGCGGAACGATTCGTTCCTGCATCTGCCGCGCTCCGCCTTCGTCAGGATCTTTGGCCGGGCGCCTCAGGGTAGCTGTCAGTAGTGATTTCCAGCTTTTGCCTGCGCGAAACTCAATCAACTGGGCGGTCGCCGCGGGGCAGCTTTTGTCCCGCTCCTGACTGCCCTTTCGGAATCGTTCCTCCCTCAGGTTGAGCCAAACTAGGCGTGCAGAATTTGATCAAAACCGTCTGCCTCAGCGGCGGCGGTACAAAATTAACATATTTTCCGCCTATCGAGAAAGAGAGAGAGATCTACAATCTAGACGAGCCCCAATGATTGACAGTTTGAGGCAGTAGGAATCTGATAATACCGTGTTGCTGAAAAAAAATTAGATGCTGGTTCCGAAGTCGAGCGAATTGAGTTTTCTACGCATCATAGCCTGGTTGTTTCCTAAAACGTGATGGAAGGCGAAAATGTACAACTCGAATTGAACCGAACAGCAAATATGCTAGTAATTTTGAATGCTGACTTGCAAATGCAAACGAAGCTGCCTTTTTATCAACTGAAAGCACACTGAATTTTCCAAAGAAATGTACTCCTCAATTCCATGTTGCCCCATTACGGAGAACTTACCTGTCTTCGAAGGGAAGCAATAAAACCAAAACCTAATAACGGACCACGTCACGTCCCCGAAGACGGAGAGCTGCCAGCGGAAAGTTTTTCCATAATATAAACAAATGAAAAGTCTCATAACGCCGCCCGCCACCGTGCTCGCCTCGTGGAACCACAAGTCATTTATATCCTTTTTTAGCCGAAACGAGGAAACGCTAAAATCCGGAACGAACCACAATAAGACACGAGATAACAAATGACAGTCTCTCTCCCTCGGACGGCACACCACGGTGCGGCTCGGCGCGGCGGCGGTGCCCCAAAGAACCGAAAAGTCGTGCACATTAGCGGGCGAAACGCACCGTCAAGACAAGAAAAATGAAACAATGTTGAGGACGACGTCGACGTCGTCATTGTCGACAGCCGGAACAAAAGCTAAGAAAAGAGTGCGCCCGCGATTTGCCGTGTCCTGGTTGTTGAAAAGTTTCCGTTTTCCGGAACATTCTACTTTGACTGCATGATACCGTGATGCGATAGCACTGAGATTACACAAGGAGCGTGTTTGGGTGCTTTGCCAAGGGGTGAAGATGAGAAATTTGCAACGGAATCCAGCCGGACGAAAGCATATTGGCACTGTCTTGGGCGCCACACAACACGCCACCGTTCCGAAGCAATCAACAACAATGATAAATTAGCTATTGTTGTTACATCAGTCATGCGTTGCACAGAGGAAAAAATAGTTTGTTTTCCTCGGAAGTGGTTGCCTACAGTTTCTGGATTTTATCTGAAAGCTACCGGGTGATGAATGACAGAGGTAGAATGAAGAAACTGTAAATTCGAATAGCAACCGCATTCATCTAGCTTGGACCGTTCGTCCTAGATGCTGTGTCGGAAAGTTAAATACACATTGACGTCATGCGGAAAATTACCGACAGAGCCTTTCTAGCAAACTGATAGAAAAGCAAAACGGTTTCCTTGAGGAACGCTCTCGACAATGACAAATTGTCACGAATTTATAGACTACACTTGAATCTAAATTACGTTTAAGGTCATTATATGAACTTTACGAAGACATGTCAATTTGTAATTTTGCTTATTTAAATAAAGACAAAAATTATTTAAATTTGACGGAAAGAACATGAAACTAATTTAGTTACTTCTGGTGTCCCACAAGGCTCTCTTCAAGGTCCACTTATTTTTATTTTTTATGCAAAGGATATTTTCCTAATGCGCAATTTCCTAATTAAACCATAGTAAAATGTGAAAGAGTTAGATATTTAGGAATTACAGTCGTTGCAGGGTATGAAATGGAGAGAGTTACCTGGAAGGAGCGTCAAATATAGCTCTGGTTCTCTCAAGCTCCCACCTAGCGCCTCCACGCATATCTAAGTCAAATGATGACGGTCGACGGCCTTACCCGGAAATGCTTCATGTACTTACTGGAGCAGCTAAGCTAGGAGGTGCGAACTAGAGTGCCTGTTCTCCAGGTGAGAGGCGGCTCACACAGCGTCTGTCTCGGAACGGACGGCTGAATATGAAATGCTGTATTCCGCAAGCTATACCTAAGATGGCAGACCCCTCAGCGGGATGTAGGTATCGCGACCCCGGTGAGGTAGTATATCGAAAAACTCAATTGCCACGAATAACGAAGAAAGAAATTCAGGACGGAACAATCGGTATAGGACATGGCAAGGGACAAGGAAACAATTTAGTGATAATGATTGGAAACTTGGTACCTAGAATGTCCGAACTCTCCTTGAACCGACACGGGCTGGCTTCCTAGCTCGAAAGCTGCATCAACTCGGAGTGGAGATCGCTGCTATTCAGGAAGTTCGGTAGCCAAATTCCGGAGAAAGGGAGTTCCGTGCAGTAGACTCTATTGCAGGCATTTCTTTCAACATTTCACATTTCATTTCTTTCACATTTACTACAGTGGCGGTAAAGAAGCAAAACTTGGAGTCGGTTTCGTAGTGTTGGGGAAACAAAAGCAACGAGTTATCCAGTGGAGGCCCCCAGCTAGCACCAACTCGTATATTAATGTACGAAAATTATCGTAAATATCTCTTAACAAATTCGAAATCGTAATTAAAGCTTGATAAAGTGGGCCTAAGTTGATTTTCTATCGTATATAATGATAATAACTGACATACATATGAT
Organism: Sabethes cyaneus; assembly: GCF_943734655.1. Lineage (NCBI taxonomy): Eukaryota > Metazoa > Arthropoda > Insecta > Diptera > Culicidae > Sabethes > Sabethes cyaneus. The sequence continues at coordinate 18,959,076 of NC_071354.1, read as the reverse complement.
GTTCAGCACAAAATCGTATAGCATTACGAAGCGAGTCGCGCTTAATCGGATATTATCGTATATAAATACATATATAGTCGTAACGTTTATAATTATTCCTATTCACGTATATCGCCTCCAAAATAGTACGGATATGCCAGTTTTGTGCACCAAATACGATTTATTAGCATGTATATATGTACGTAATGCTGATTTTTATCTTTTATATACATATGAAAATGCTAGCTGGGCCGCAGACGACCATATATGCGTGTTGAGAATTAAGGGCAAATTCTTCAACTATAGCCTAATGAACTTATACGCACTGACAAATGATAAATTCGATGATGCTAAGGACGAATTTTACGACAGGCTTGAGAGAACCTATGGAGAGTGCCCAAAACACGACGAGAAAATCATCATCGGAGATGCAAATGTGCAGATCGGGAGGGAGGGATTCTTCCGTCCAGTCATTGGAAGACATAGCCTTCATCTGTCGACCAATGATAACGGTCCGAGGAACATAAATTTTGCCGCGGCCACGTTTGAATATTCGGAAACACACCTGGAAGCACCCAATTGGCGACTCTAGCTCTCAGATCGATCATGTCTTGATTGATGGTCAACACTTTTCGGATGTTATCGATGTACGGTCTTTTCGGGGACCAAATATCGACTCTGACCACTATCTCGTAGTGAGTAAGATTCGCGCAAGGCTGTCGAACACGACGAAAGCTCGCACTGAGAGGACGCTGCGTTTCAACATCCAGCGGTTAATGGCAGACGGCGTAGCAGTGGATGGAGGAGATGATATAAATGGGCTGTGGAGGAACATCCATGGTACAATCGAAACAGCTGCGAGAGAGGTGGTAGGCACGATACGTGGAAGACAGCGTAACAGCTGGTTTGACGCCGAATGCCAGAGAGTGACAGATGAAAAGAATCAGGTCAGGAGTCGCATGCTCACTGCGGCAACGCGTCAAAACAAAGAGAGGTACAGAGAGACTAGAGCTGCGGAACCGACTAGAGCAACGGCACACGGAGTTTCTATAAAACGGTGAGATGCAGGAATTTTGCCATGCCTGTGACGTGCAATGATAGTGCTGGCAGCCTGCTTACCGACAAAATGGCGGTAGCAGCCTGGTGGAAGGAGCACTTCCAGACACTGTTGAATGGAGAGGTAAACGCGGAGATCAGCAGGACAGGATAGGAATTGTAAGCGATGGCCAAACTGTGGAGCCACCAACACTGGAGGAGGTTAAGAAGGCAATCAATGAGCTGAAAAACGGTAAGGCTGCTGGGAAGGACGGTACTCCGGCTGAACTTCTAAAAGCGGGGAGCGAGAGGCTGTACGAAGCAATCCACCGGATCATTGTCAGGATCTGGGGGGAAGAACAAATGCCGGAGGAGTGGTTGGGTGGCCTCATTTGTCCAATTTTCAAAAAGGGACATCGACTGGAGTGTAAAAGCTATCGTGGGATTACATTGCTCAATTCTGCCTACAAGGTGCTTTCCCGTATCCTGTACTGCAGACTGAGACCGTTAGCGGAGTTCTCGTCGGCGAGTACCACTCGCCTGGTTTTCGTGAGGGTCGCTCCACGACGAATCAGATGTTTACCCTGCGTCAATTGGTAGACAAGTTCCGGGAGTACAACTTGCAGACACGCCATCTGTTTGTGTACTTTAAAGCGGCGTACGATTCAGTCAAACGAAATAATGTGGCAGATAATGCTAGAACATGGTTTTCCGACGAAACTAGTTACGTTGATTCGTGCGAGGCTGGACGGATCCAAATCATGCGTTAGAATAGCAGGTGAGACCTCACCTGCTTTCAAGACGTTGGATAGACTGAAGCAAGGGGATACATTTTCTAACCTGCTATTCAACATTGCTATTTGCAGCAGAGAACCAGGAAGAGGTCGTAGACTCCGAGGCAGACCCCGCACCCGGTGAGTGGGTGTTGTCGAAGACGATGCACGTTCAGCTGGTGTTCGCGGGGATTGGAGAACGGCAGCCCAGGACCAACGGTACTGGAGGACCGTAATTCGTTCGGCGCAGGATCGGTGAGGGGCCTTTGCCACTAAAGTAAGTAAGTAAAATAAGTAAGGTGGGTACCCTATTCCTGGTGCCGAGAGGGTTCCTGAGTAGAACAGATTTCACTGGCACAGTCGTCCGGCATCCTTGTAACGTGGCGGGCCCACCGTAGTTCCTCGACTTTCGCCGGATGTATAATGGGAATCTCTCCAGCCTGCAGTTCGTCGAGAATTGGAACTACGATTGGAACAAGGATTGGATCGGAGATTGGAACGAGGGTTGTGACAGTGATTGGAATGATGATTAATACGGAGATTGGAACGGGGATTAAAACAGCGATTGGTACGGTGACTGGAATGGGGATTGGGACGGGACCGGAACGGTGATTGGAATGATGATTGAAACGCTGATTGTAGCAGGGATTCAAACGGAGATTGGAACGGTGGTTGTTTGGCTTCATGAGATATAAATATTCAAGAAAACTGAGTTTCTAGCCAAAAACTCAGCAACTACTAAAAAATTTTAGTATTTAGTAATTATTTAGCACCTTAAATTTGGTTTAAAACTAGTGTTGAAATTTAATTTATAACTGTACTTGAAATCAGACATGAAACTGGAACCATTGCTATGCAATTAATTTAGTAAACGCAAAAATAGTGGCGAATTAAACTGTGACCCTCTAGTTTACGGAAATTATTCTGTTTTATAATAAGTTTTACAGAGAAGGTCGGGTACGTGCTTCAGTATACCTCACCCTAGGCATGCTATAGAATTATTCATGTGCACACACAAAATGGCACCCCTCTTCCTATGTGGCAAACGACGCCAGTTTTGTTGCACAACAATTAAGCACCATAATCCATAATCATGAGGCGCGACAACGACACTTCGCCGAAGCGCTAGCTGCCGGGAGACTCATTATCATCAAAGTGAAGTATTTTATATTCGATATTGATCCTCCGGCGTTGGCCCGGCGGGGGTGGTTTGCAGCCGACAATGTAGCAGGATTTTCATACCCACTTTGATTTTCTACACACATCCCCATATACATACACAACGAATTCGATGTGTTTGGAACGTTCGAAACTGGGATGAAGGCTGTTGTTAATTAGAATTGCTTATGAACGAACAATCGATGTTGGTCGTTGAACTAAATTTCGTCCTTCACGATGTCACTTTCAGGGGAAGAGTGTGTTTCATAATAACGAAATAACGATTTTCGTTGTGTTGATGTTCCAATTCCGGGATTTCTAGCAATAGACGCCTAATTGACTGTACAAAAACTTTATGTATTTAGGATGCTATGCTACATATGAACCGTACAAACAATAAGTCTGATAATCTCATAATTAATGTATCGACTAAATTATGTTCAAACCATGCTTGGGTGAATAAATTAAGCACAGTGATTCGATCAGTTATTCAACAGCAGATTAGAAATAATTGACTCGATTGTTTTTCCACTAACTAACCTGTCAAATAGGTTGTCGACCTTCCGCCTGAACAAAAAATAAACTGTCAACAGAAAGTTTTATCAAAATCCGACAAATTGACAGAGTTTTTTGGCTATTTATAACTTCTGTCGCGACAACGTATGGCGGCAATACAAGTCTAAAGTTTGTGTTATCGGTTTATTTGTTTTCTCGTGACTACGCATTCGAAAAGGGACGCTTCTGTAAGCCATCCTAAGTGTTTTATTTTGCTGACAATTTAACGACCATAGACAATAGATTCTGGGGAAATTGATTTATCTTTCCTATTTTTTTATGAGCGCAGATAGCGTATTATTACTTAATAGGTCAATTTTAACACTTCAAGATGTATAATTTTACAATTTTTTTTATCTAAATCATTTTTGAGCATATTTGTATAGAAGAAAATTCTTCTTCTGGAACAAAGAGGACAAAATAGCAAACCAACTTTTTCAAATGGGAACGTTCGTTCCGACTCCAACACGTTAATGTTTCCTTGGGGGAAAATTTGCGTCAGCAACAAAAGGAATGTCCATGACCCTGCTAGTTTATTTTAGTCGTACGAAACAGGATAACCTAATGGTTTATTCAGATGGTGACATTTACCTAAACTAACTTGTATCTATTTTATGTTCTGACGAATAATTACTTGTGCGAGCTGATACAAGATTTGAATTAATGCAGATCGATATAATTGTCGATAAAATCTGCGTGACTAAAACTGTTATGCAAGCAAGATAAAACTTATTACCAATTTAAAATTTATTCTGAATACACGAACAAGTGAACATTTGATTTGATATTAAATATTTAAAGGATTATCGTTCTGCATTCCTATATACTATGCAACAATGACGGCTTCCGTACAATTTTTATCTCTTTTGTTTGTCACTTCCAATTTTATAAGAGCCATATTCTGTCTATAAGAAAATTAAAACCCCTGACAAGACATCGCTGCTTCCTCTTTAAGTGCTTTATACAAAAATGAAACTAATGCATATGCACCTAAACTGGTTAAAACCCAACGCCACAGTTGACAGTGGCAATTCATTAAATGTAAGCAAAGACAACGCAAGTACAAAGTGCCCACTCATCATATTTTCTTGGATTTCAAGGCAGCATACAATACAGTCGAGCGCGAACAGCTATGGTAGATGATGTATGAGTGTACTTTTCCCTCCGAAGAGGTTTCGAGCAAGGATTATAAGCCGCCGCATAGAACTGACGATGATAAAAAACACTAACCACACCGGTAGTCCTCTACGGATTTGACACTGTAACATGCGTGCACTTGCCGTATTTGAACGAAAGTTGTTGTGGACTAGTTTTGGCGGAGTACAAACGAAAAGGTGAGAGTGGCGTAGACGTATGAACAGGCGTAAAAACCGCGTAAATTCCAAAATCCGCGTAAAAAAACCAAAATTTCGCGTAAAAAAACTTTGTGGATTTCAACACTACGCGAAAAAATAGACGTTTTGAGCACATCCGTGTAAATACCGAAAATCGCGTTAAAAACCGGGTAAATTCCGAAATTTGCGTAAAAAAACCACGTAAATTCCGAAAATCGTGTAAAAAAACCGCGCAAATTCCGAAAATCGCGTAAAAAACCGCGTAAACTCTGAAATTCACGTAAAAAAACCAAAATTTCGCGTAAAAAAATCTTTGTGGATTTCAACACTATGCGAAAAAATAGAAGTTTTGAGCACATCCGCGTAAATTCCGGAAATCGCGTAAATTCCGAAATTAGCGTAAAAAAACACGTAAATTCCAAAATTCGCGTAAAAAACCGCGTAAATTCCAAAATTCGCGTAGAAAAAACCAAAATTTCGCGTAAAAAAACTTTGTGGATTTCAACACTACGCGAAAAAATAGACGTTTTGAGCACATCCGCGTAAATTCCGAAAATCGCGTTAAAACCGCGTAAACTCTGAAATTCACGTAAAAAAAACCAAAATTTCGCGTAAAAAATCTTTGTGGATTTCAACACTATGCGAAAAAATAGAAGTTTTGAGCACATCCGCGTAAATTCCGGAAATCGCGTAAAAAACCGCGTAAATTCCGAAATTCGCGTAAAAAACACGTAAATTCCGAAAATCGCGTAAATTCCGAAATTTGCGTTAAAAAAACCGCGTAAATTCCGAAACTCGCGTAAAAAACCGCGTAAATTCCAAAATTCGCGTAGAAAAAACCAAAATTTCGCGTAAAAAAACTTTGTGGATTTCAACACTACGCGAAAAAATAGACGTTTTGAGCACATCCGCGTAAATTCCGAGAGTCGCGTTAAAAATACCGCGTAAATTCCGAAATTCACGTAAAAAAACCACGTAAATTCCGAAAATCGCGTAAAAAACCCGCGTAAATTCCGAAATTCGCGTATAAGCAATCGTGTAAATTCCGAAATTCGCGTAAAAATCGACTTCAGTGTACTGCATTCTTCTTGCCAATCTGAACACAGCGAATATATTTTCATGAACAGAATTTTTGTTTCAAACAAAAAACTGCTTTTGGAATTGGTAGAATCGATGACGACTAATATCACCTTAAAGGTCTTACCAGTTTGTTCCAGTGTTGCGAAGCCCACACTCGTGTGCTCTAATTTTCTCATACACGCGTACTTATTCTAAGAAACGCGCTGGCATAAGCGTCCCATTCGGACTCTCGCTTGTATTTATTCATGCATTGCGACGAGTTGTTGCTATTATGTGTTTAGCTAACAGCTACGGTCATCGCTCTCGTTCTTCGTTGCAACCCCCGAGCTACTGAAACCGATTACTCGCGAGGGTTTGCACTACCGCCCGTGAGTAGAATCGAGGGCAAGAATGAAGAATAGAAAAAGTAATGCAAAACTTGTATTCCAGTGTGCCACTGTGTCTCACGGGCAGTTGATTGCTCAGGAGTTATTTGATTCGCGAATAAGCTATGCAGGAAAATGATGTGAGAATGTGCGTGCGCGACTGTGTAGGTAGCAGAATGTCTGCACACAGCCACGCCTGCGTGTGCGGTGTAATCGTTGAATACTATGTTTCTCATACTCACTCGCGTGTGAGCAGGCAACGTTGTCTTCTCGCTCGATTCGCAACATTGGGGTGCGAATGATTCGCAACTTGCTTGAGGTGCGAATGTAGCCTCTTGTTCAAGGGCAAATTATAACTTGTTCCACTATCTGGTTCTAATAACGAGATTGGTAATAAGTAAAAAGTAAAAAGTAGTAGTGGTAAAAAGTAGTAAGAAACACATACACACATACACACCCTCACTATGTGCTGAACAATGCTTTACCGACCATGAAGCCTCTAGCCGGGGCTGGTTATAAGAACGATATTTGCTCGAGGTTCGAATGAAACCTCTTGTCCAAGGACAAATTATAACTAGTCTCCGCACTTCCTGGTGAACTAGAACTAGAACTAGATTGGTTGAAAAGTAGTAAAAAGCGTAAAAGGAAAAAATGGGTAAAAACACCGACACTTTAAGCATGGATAATGAGCAGTTCGCTCACTCTATAGCGATACTGCAAAAATAACAAAGTGCGGATTAACACCTGGATAAGATCTCAATAAATCAAATGCTGGTCGTAGTGATAATAGCCATACAAAACAAAAAAAATTGTCATGCTCGTCGAACCGACGAAGGTTATCTATCGAGAATTCAATCAGATACCATACATAGCATAACTTTTTTGTTTTAAATAGGAGAACCTCCCAGGTGGCTTTGAAGTAAGGACACTGATCTAACAAGACAAGTACAGCGTAGAAGAGGTATACCCAGAGGCTCATGGCGACGCAGCTTAGCCAACGACATCCGGGTTGTAGACGAGAATCTGTCCTGGCGACAGGTAAAAACTATGCAAGTAACCGTCAACAGTGGAGAGCTCAGATTTCATCCCTTTGTTCTGCCGGACCGGCGACAGCGAAGTCTGTCGAATAAAAACAGAATGTAGAACCTAGGTTTTGCTTTGCTTTAGGGATAAGAAGCCCGGAGCTACTTTACGGCATTAATACTAAAAAGACTGGAGAACGGCCGCGAATAATAAAAAGGCATTTTTCCCTGTGCCAACCATCCGGCTGGACTGGTCAACTCTCGTATAGTTTCTCAATATAGCGGGTCTTAACATAAGGTTCCGAAACGGGAAAATTTCCCCACCTATTCAATTTCCCTAGGTGAGATCTCAATGCGATAATCGCTTTCTGATATACTGCCAACTGGCAAATTACACTCCACGCGTGAGTTTCTCTTCTTGGTATTGATATTGATTTTATTACATAATGGTTTTAAATATAGGAGTTCATTCGCCTCTCAGTTCCTTTTCTATTATTTTTGTTGCGCAAGTTCATTCCCAAGTCCAAACGCAAGCAGAAGGGAAAAAATTGTTAAACAAAGTTGGTTAAACGGAGAGCATCACTCGCACTTTCATCGCACGCTGTGTTCTCGCAGTACCGAATTGTTTAGCGCCCATTACGGCAAACTCTAGAGCCCGCCGTGGTGTTTTTCTGCAAATCACGATGCGGAAATGTTTATATGTTTAATTTTCGTTCTCTGAGCCACAAGGCATGCCAAAACAGTTTGGGCTTTTGTTTAACTTCAATTTCGATGCGCGCACCCTTGGAGAAACCAGGCCGTGCATTCCGGAGATGTTTTATATTTTTTGCCAACATTCTACTCTCTGACCAACGCGGCTGGTTTTCCTTTGCATGGTTTGATTCCTCTGGATCCAGGCAAGTTTTCTAAATTGGATTAGATAGAGGTTAGGGTTATTATCCAAGTCTGGGTACAGTGCTGTAAGGAAAACATTGCGATAGATTTTAAGAATGCCCTGAGATTGGATGAAATTCTCTGAGAACTCCAGGTTTTACCAGAGTAAATAAAAATCCCTGAGGATTCCCGATTTTCCGGGTTTTTCGAGGTAGTAGACACCCTGAGCAAATCTCAAAGTTTTTGTTGTGTCGTTTAAGTATTCACTTTTTGCCGAATCTGTGCTATACTTTATCAAGATAAAGAGCGATTTGTTGTTCAGATAGTGTTCACTTAAACGTGTTTTCAAACAAACTTTAGAACACAAGTTTTCTAAGAAAAATGTATGCGATGTCAAGCCAGTTCGTCGGCGATTAATACTCAATGAAGCATCCTTTGCGGTCAAAATTTGACACCAAATCTGAAATGTGATCCCAAAAAGCATTCAAACTACGTCAAAATCGCGTGCTATCAAATGTGAAGCCCTCATAAAATTTATCTATATTAAGGAGATCTATTTTTGTTAAAGTTAGACATCCCACAAGATCACAGTCACAGTATTCTTTTCGCACTAGAAAATGTGTCGCTTTAAGGACCTTATTTTAGTACACATAAATCAAAAGTCATCCACTCAATTCAGAATTTTATCCGTTCGATTGAATATACAACATCGTGCTCAAGCATCCGAAAAGCACTCTACCTGATAGCAATCACATAATCAACAGTAGGTAGCGGGAATCACTTCATCACTTCACCCACACACCGGCTGGCTACTAGCTAGGAAGCAATAGGAGAGGAAAGCCACTCGCAAATGTAACCACGAACAAAGTTGATAAGCCTCTCTATCGACCGAGTTTCCAAAGCAATGTAGTTTTACTCATATTTCCATTCAGCTTCACTGCCAACCTGCCAACCCTGTCCGTGGAGATCTCCCCACCCCCCAGTAACCGAAGCGGAAATAAAACCGACCACAAACCACGGCAGTTCATTGACGTCAATCAAATGCTAACATTTCGATGAACACCGAGGAATGCTGCTTGATTTCTCCGAAACCACAATGCCCATCAGTCGAAATTGCGCCATTCAGCGACACGCGTCAAGTTGGCTAATAGCAAACCGCCATCGATTGTGATAATGGGAAAAAATATGATACTACAAACCGTCAATATGGCTGCGACTGACGGGGCTGCAATCACAAGCAGAAAAAAAAACCACCGAAAATATAACATGGAGAGGCGCAAAAACTAGGTGGTCATAAATTTTATGTACAGCAATAAACTGTCAATCGCGTCGTCGTCGTCGTCGGCCGTCCAATAATAGATACGCTGCCAACATTCTATCAGCAGGTAACCAAGGAACGTCGACCTAGTCTCCGGATTTTCCCCGGTACGGTCACTGGCAAGGGTTGCACCACCCAAGGACAGCCGTGGGCAGTCGGAAAACCGCCCGGCCCGTCCAGTCCAATGTGGTACATTAGCATAAATAGCTCCACGGTTCAATCGAGCCCTCTGTCGGATGTGATAAAAACAAAATGAAATGACAGGCAACTACGGAGGGATAGTGGTCAAGATTTCGGTTCAACGGCTCTTTTCTGTGCTTTTCGTGGAATCCAGTTCTAAATATATGCGGATATATGTATATAGGAAACCACCCGGTTGGTAACTGATCCCGTCAGTTTCAAGGCCGCCACCGGCAGCCGTTTCTAGAAACATAGGGGAAAAAATTATCATAATCTGAAGGAAATTGATGATTTATGACAATGTCTGCAGAGTTGTGAGAAGAGAAAAACACACAAATTTTTGGTCCTTCTCTCGGATTTCACCCCATTGAAATCCGGAACAAACTGGATAAAAAAGGCTCACATATTACTATGCTTGACAACGGCAGCAGCGGGACAATATCCCCAACTGTTGACGGTCTACTGCCGTCGCCGCCGCCCCAGGGGAGAGGCAATCAGTTGAAATGAATACAAAATGTCCGTTGATTAATCCTTTGTTTTTGGAGATGTGGCCACCACGGAGTGGGAAACACTAATGAATTTGCTACGGCATGAATAATAAAATTGTGTGTGATAAAGCTAGAGAAGTGATGTTTTTCAAAGTAGGTTCAGCATTCAACAATAGCGTTGGCAAATCATGCAAATCAGTAAATCCGATGATGGAAAAGGGTTGATTGTGAAATAATTCGGTAATTCGGGGTGAAACGCCTGGGGAGGGCACGGTTTAGATAATGATTGTTCTCAAGTACCTAATGGGAAAAGTTAACGATGATTTTGCCGGTACGAATTCCGAACTGACCGTTGATAATTTGTTGAGGTCGGTTAAAACTTCGCGTTTGATGATATGAGATAAATAATTCATTCGAAAATTGTTTAAAAATAATCATCAGGTATATGTCATATGTATATCTTGTCTGTAAAATTTTATGTAAAACAAAATAATTTCTGTCACCCAGAAGTCAGCATTTTTTACGAAGGGCTACGTCTTATGGCAAGGTTTAGCTAGGAAGGGTGCCATTCCGCAAAATTTAAACACGAAAAGTGGTCAGGTTTAAATCGTTGATGACTCAGCGATTTGCTTGTTGTTTTTCTATATTTTAGCACCGATCGATCGGAAAATGTTCTACGCATTGATTCGCATGAAAAAAGATCCTATGTGACAAATCACTATTGAAATAAACATAAATATCAAACACTATCAGAATATAACCAAACAGCCAATCGCATGTAAGCACATTTGCGCTCCCCAAGACCGTGACGACAAATTTTAGAAGAAAAAAAAACAACTCGATAAACAGTAAAAACACCTCACCTCAACAACTAGTGATGTCCGGTAATCGCTCGATAAATCGAATAATCGATTAGAGCATTGAATAATCGAATAATTTGTAATAGAATACGGCCGACACGAGTGATTCAATAATCGAATAGCTCAAAAAGGATAAAATGAATGCGAATAATCCCCATTAATCGTTCGATTAATCGAAATGTTAAACGAAATATTTGAATATTTACAATCGAATACTATTAGCATGAATACTGAATTAATCGATTAGTGCATGCAGCGCTAACCGATTAATCAGTAATCGAATAAATGAAAACTTTGGACATCATCTCTACATCCGATTTTATCACTTAAATATTGAACCTAATGCAATTTGATGTCCTGAAAGGAAACAGTTACAGAAAAGTGAGCGACCAACTCTTCCTTTTACCTGATTGTATCCATAATCCATATACAACTAGAACTTATTCAAAACTGATGTCTTGCATGAAAACAGGATTTGTTCAAATTCGTTCCACTTTTTCATTTTTGAAAATAATTAGTGTGGCCTTTTCTGAATTATGGTGTCAAGTCAACTCAAGACTTATTTCACGTGAAGTTACTCATATACGGTCGTTCATAAGACAAAGCTTTTCTAGCGGGACATCACACGTCAGGACGTTCTGTCGGTGCAATCAGCTTGGTGCTTGCGAAAGTAATATTAATAGTCGTATACGTAGATTACTGCATTCAAAGCCGATACTCAAGCTACGATATGTACGCGATATTTAGAATATTTATGTTGTAGGTATGGCACCTTCCATGTCTCGTGTTTAACCGATTGTGAAGTGTTTTTGATTGCTTTAAACTACGGCGTGTTCTCAATATTTTCTATTTCCTATTCGCATAGATTGGACAATTCCTACACCAAGTAGCTGGTAAGAACCATCCCTCCGGCAGACTCTTATTTATGGGGTGACACTAGGTGCACTCTATCGTATTACAGACTCCTGCTAGGCACGACACAGAATACAAAAATTAGAGGGGTTGCGGAGAAAACACGACCGCATTACGTAAGACTACGGGTGTCTTTTTTTCTACACGTAGCGCAAGCCGATAGACCAGTAGTGTACCTAGCACCTCGGTTTCCTTATCAGTAAGCGGCTTAAAGTCATTCATGAACCACAACCTGTCGCAAACGCCACGCGGGACACCAAAATGATTATTAATAAACCGCTTGGTGAACTCCCTTAAAGTTCCTTCCAGGTTCGAATCAAATAGTTCTGTAAAATTTATATTGATTACAAATTTGAGAAATCCACCTGAAATGTACTACCTACCCGGGCTGGAACACTCAGCAAATGGTGAAACCATCCTGTTCACTACATACAGTCAGCACCGCCATGGCCTGATCGGGAATCGACTCTTGGGTGAAGGGCGAATAGCCGATGTTACCACCGATAACATCCGGCACCGGAACAACGGTCTCCAACGGTAGATTCATCTTCAATCAATCGCATCGGTGGAATACTATCATCGCCGGTGTTCAGCACCGCGGATTTTTTTGGCGCACGCATTGGACGAAATTCTATAACACGCAATAATTTATGACAGATAGGTATGTAATTTTAACAGATAAGCTTTATTTTAACTGGTAAGCGGTCGCATTTTTATTCTCATCATTTAAACTTGATAAACGATAAGCTGGATTGATATCGGCCAAAAATGTTGAAATTAGAAAAATTTACAAAATACAGAAATATAACAAATGATGGAAACTCGAATCAGATTGATTTTCATGTTTTCATGTATGTAATAATACGATTATTCATGTATACATGCTGCATACGTAACGTTTATCAAAGTAGTAACATTGCATACGTTCAATCCTCAACCGATTTCGGAGTTCGTTCCATGAATTGATTGAATCTATTTTATTAAAACGCATCAAAGTCACACTAAACCAAACAGTAAATAAATTTCCATGATCTGTTTCTACGTTGAATAGTGCTTTTCCTCTGTTAATCGGTAGACGGTAAACGCGAGTTTTCAAAAAGCTGAAAATTTTGCACAAAACTTTTCTGCGGTTTACAAAAGAACGCTGATAATAAAGCATTTACAAGCTGCAGACGTTTTGGAAGTGGCAGAAAATGTCGCCCGTGACCAGTCCGCAACGGCGAAAAATTCAACTTTTCCCTAGTTGCCTGTGTTATTATGGTATTGACTGGACAAGAAAACATAATATACTCTTCAATCGTTGTGTGGTCCTTAAAAGGACCGATTGTTTGATTATCTTAACTCCAGCTTGCAATAAACTTGCACTAACGCATTTAACGTAATTTTCTTTTCGGTAAATTGGACCGGTAACCGCAAACCAGCCACGGCTTGTAGCAACGGACCAACCGATGAGCACGATCGACCGGGAACTGCAGACGTGCACGACTCGAGCATGATTTTCGCTTGCCCTTGATGCTACCTCCTTTGTCGCGTCCAGGCATGCCAATAAGATGTTGGCAGTAGCTCAGCTAGCGTTTGAATAATGCTGTTCGCTGGCTTACCTCATGTTATATACCAGAGCAAGCGACAAGAATCAGTTCCATCTATTTTTCAAGGTCCATCATTCCATTATCTACGTTGAACAAACTGGAGCATTTCAATTTCAATCTGAACAAAAGAGCAAAGTTACCAGTGAGCCGTTCACCTTTTGCTGACAAAGAAAACTTACGCTACGTATTACTGTAGCACTGGTGATGGATAGAATTGTGTTGCTAAAGAAAAACGAGTGAAAAGTCCTAAATTCCAAGTTTCCTAAGTTTCATCGATTACCGAAAACCGTTCTTTTAAGGACGAACAAATTCTTATATGAAGATGCAAAAGATGTCACTAGAACTATTAAAACTCTTGTAACTTTGTTATAGTAGAATTAAATGGAACTTTCCACCGACTTTCTCGTTGATTACTGAATTTTACCGAGACTTGTTCGAAAATAATTGGAAACAACTGAGCATCTTGTACACGATGTAAGATTAGGCGGGTGATATATGAGAAGCAAAAAATTCTACAACTCTTAAAAATGGTCTCAAATTTGCAAATGTTGACCGATTTGGCTAAAATTTTGACCACAATCTTAGGATTGAATATAAAACAAGTCATGTTGAGCTAAGGAATGTGGGTCATGTTTAAGGTCACTTTAAGGACCCCTAAAGTGAGAAAAATTTCATTTTTGTAGTTAAATTTCACATTTAATTGAAAAAGTCTTGTCTAACTTTTGTAGAACTATAGTGAATGTGTGTATATCCTGAAAGCTTGTCCTCAAAGCTTTCCAAAGATGTATAAAACACTTGAAATTGCTTGGAAAATTATTGAGTTATTTATAATAGTATGTGTACACCTAGCCAAAAAACGTTTTTTGCAATAACTTGAAATTTTGGGGGTGTTAGGATGATGTCATATGTGTTTTAATGATGTACCAGGTGCGACTAACAACGTACACTAGGTCACTTGCAAAGTATATTTAAAAAAAAAATTTGTCACACCGTGTTACTAGCTCAATACAAGATGATTGGAAAGTTTTATCCTACCCGCCATGTTCACCAGAATTTGCGCCGGCTAACTACTGTTTACTTCAAATGATGCAAAAACCCTCATTTGAATGCGCTTCTCCTCTGAACAAGCTGTCATAAATTGGCTGATTGTTTTTAACTTAACGCGTAGGTTTTAATCTCTACTAATAAATAGTAAATATAGCAAGTATTGCAATTCTAACAGTGCTGAAAAGTCACCACTTGCGATTGAACACACAATTTGGTGGGAAAAAAGTAAGTGTACGTAATCGCACGATTTCATAAATGCTTCAAAAGCACCTGATGTTAAAGCAATGATACATTAGTTTCCTGTGTTTCCTATCCCAATTAAATTCAAATTAGCTATTGGTTTATAAATCGCCAGGAGATGATCCTACTCTTGTCTTCTTTTTGGATTCAACAAGTGGCATCATTAAAATGGTATAAAATAGTACTAATTAAATGGTACACACAAGTCACCGGAACAACTGATGCGAACCGACCACTTATAAGAGCAAATGTTCTTCAATAGGTACTTGATTTTGTAAGTAAATAGATTCCATAAAAGCAGGAAATTGTGCTCATCGGAAAATGCTCGCTATCAGCATCCCACCCACCGCATCAGAAGCATCCGTCCAACCACTGCGCAGAGTTTTCAATCACCCAGCTCTTTCTCTACGGTCACTTCCACGGGGTACTACCACTACCAAGCAATTACATTAGCGAAAGTTATAAAAGTCGATTCGAAAACGATTGTCGAATATCTCCACAACCATTGAATCGCATTCGAACGGGGTGCTATATATCTTCATTTCAAATAGATTTTTTTCCTCTTCAATATTCACGTTCGACCCAATTCGATCGCTTTTATGACGGTAAGAATGATCTCGTTTAACGTGGCCCGTGGAGGACCGTTCTCACCCGCCATAACAACCGCATCCATCAGCGACAGGCCACGGTGGAGGAGCAGGTGCTTCGCCCGATGAAGATGACGTATTTTTGCTGCATATTATTTGCACCGAAGAAAAACCCCGTATAAAATATGCTATTTCATTGCTTTGAGGAGATTCACTGTTCTTCAAAAAGAAAGTTTTCACAGTATACATTTTACGATCGACGAAAAGAACTGAAAAAAAATAAAACCAATCTACCAACCAACACGTTTTTTCTCTCGGTGGTCCCGCCATTTCACTCCAAGTCCAAGTGGATATTATCCTCGACTTTGCACCGATCCGCCCTTACTTGTCGAGAAACGAAACAAAAAATAAACGTTGCTGGTGAGAAGAAAATTGTTTTTCATCCGTCTTGGAATCCTGGAAGGGCCACGGAGCGAAAGAAAGAGACAGAAAGGGGTCATTTTTGGATCGAAACAGCCGGCAACGACAAACCTGCCTGCCTCCCGAAAGATGTAAAAGTGAAGATATTCGCCGAAGCATGCAGCCCCGGAATGTTTCCGATCCGCCGGATCGGGGGCAAATGCCAGCAAAGATTTTGCCTGCCAAAATCTGTTGCAAATATTCACGAATCTTTACCCTGTCCGAGTGAATGGTCGATTACGGTAGAGGCGACTCGGATAGTTTTCCTCGAAACGGCCAATTCTGTTGTGAATTTCGAAAATAAACGACGTGGCAACCGGTCAAGTGCAAGGAATGCACGATTGGATTGTGACGGAGGCGTGAAGTAATTTTTTCGTTGTCAAACAGACTGATTTATGATTTAACAATTTAATTTGTGCTTCGACTTACCTTGTCTCACGGTGCCAGGCCTGTTTCCGATAATTCAAGGCGCTGTCAAATTTGCAATTCTCTCAGGAGCCCAACGATTCAATGTATATATTTCCTCCAACCCCTTTCCCGCTTCAAGTTAGACACGTACGTTCGCTAACTTACAGTCAAATAAAAATTGCTTCCCTCCCGACAACAGAGGTATCACTTTGAAGTTCTGAACTGACAGGTTTAAATATTAAACACTCTAATTAAACCGTTTTCACCACAAATCTGCCAACACCGTTACATTAGCTGCGTTTGCATGCGCTTTTCTTCTCTCTTTGGACAGGCCCCCAACTTCACACTTCGCCCCCACAGACAACGGATCGGTCGGCGGGAAAACACAGGTACTGGCCCCTCCGAAAACGATTGATTCGTAAATTATTATATTTTCAATTTTTCATACGTATGTATTTTTGCCCACTTCTTTCGTGTTCGAAGCGCACACTCTCCAGTTTAATTTTCCAACCCCGAACACAGAACGTCGTAACGTTATTCAGGGATCCCTACCGACCGTAATAATACTTGATACCGAACGATGCTCGCTCGCTCGTTTCGATTACTTCCACTCGGTTCGTTCCACGCTATTTCCTCTCGAGTATGATATTAATGTTCAACTCGTTCTGCCTCGGCCTGTCGGGCCAAAAATGTCTAGCCGCGTCGGCACTCGGTACCTACTGGAAACATCGTCGGCAAACGGAAAAAGGTAAAATCATTTGATTGACCGTTTGCGTATTCGCTCCATTCCGCTTGTAGGATTTTCACTTTCGCTTTGCCGCGAATCGAGCCGGCCTGACCCACACGGCCACGGCCACTCCTCCCGCGGAACGGGTTGGAAGAAAACACGTAACGACGGCGGGAGGCGGTTGGTTACACGATTTTGATTTTCCTCCTATTTTGTTTTGCCCGTCGTTAAATTTAGATGAAACAGTAGCACTCTAACAAACAACCCAACGGTGACGTCTTTTTGCTTCAAGGTTCATTAAAGTCGATTTAACTTGTTTTATTCGAATCAGTTAATTCTACGGTTCTACTAGGTTTGTTGATCTGGCGAGGAAATGGATTTGTCCCCTCGATTGGGTTTTCGTTTTACTGACCAGATTTCTAGCGTTTGCGGGGGCCGCACGGGGTTTCCTTTGATGTTTGTCCGATTGGATGTCTGGAATGACAGAAAAGCATACGGTAGACATAATTAGATATTTTCGGCATTCGGGGAGCGATTTGTGAGGCACAATTTGAGTAATTCGATTCAGACAGGCAGGGCAGATATTAGTAAGCAGTGAGGGTAATTAAGAATCTAGAAATAATACTGTTTGGCAATATATACTTCCGTATCTCCCTGGTGAACGTTGTAGCACAATCGCAAACTTTCAATCGACCGTTCTTTGAATCCTAGGAAAAGCCCTTTCTATTTCCGTAAGGGAAAGAGCAATTAACAACGCGGAAAAATGTCCAACTGCTACAAATATTAATAAACGATAAGTTGAAAGCAGTTGAGGAAGAAACAGTTGTGTCATTTAGATCAAATTTGTGATATACGTTTCGATAGTACCGTCGAAAGCGGAAAATATTACAAAATGATGTATACATGACTATTTCTTTTTTTTTTTTGGTTACAGTTACAGTTTCAGTTTTTCCGATCTATCATAGGAAAATTGATGCTACGAAGCGCCGCTGTAGAGAACAGACGGCAATCCAAATATGTATGAGTTATTCATTAAATTTTCTTGCTTGGATTTCAAACATTGGGCAGGAAAATGGTCGTTTAAGAAATTTTGGATTGGAAATTGCATCGAATGAAAATAAAAAATATAATTATAGAATGATGTGATGGTATCATTTTTTAGTATTCGGTCAGCGAAACCTTTTTGAGGACCTTTTCCAGATTCGAAGTTATTTCTGTACACAACCAGAAAGAGTACCCTTGGGAAGCTCTAATTTCTCTTTTTTAAGTGAACTATTCCTGGCAAAAAATTAATTAAGGGACTGAAACCGCATACCAATTCGCTAGTAGAACTATGTGGATGACATTTGCATATTTTAAAAAGCGATCCGAAAAGTTTTTAGTGAGTATTAGTATAATTTCCATGAAATCAAAATCGAATATCATACAAAAGGAATAAAATATTCCTAAGTCTCCCAGTTGGCCTCGAAACGTATGCGGAGCCATCTCAACCGAAATTCAAGCATAGTCGTATGCTTGAATTTCGGTTGAGATGGCTCCGCAATTTGCGTGTCTCATACACTAGCAATTGACTGCAAAGTCTGTCGTACAAAAAAATCAGAAGGGAAAATTCCTCTAAAATCTTGCGCTAGGATTCTAATTTGTATAAAACGTTCGTTATTTTATATTCATACATCTTAGAAATGCGACATTTATTGAGCTCGATTCTAATTTGCTTTCAGCTTTTTTTCCTGAATAATATTAGATTAAGTTAAAGCTGTTCCATAGAAAGTTATTAAAGATGATGAATATTTCCAGGGGAGTTCGGTTGGAAACTTGACAATGAATTTCTTTTCTATAAATATCATTGATGTAACCAGACTCAAATGTAATCAACCACAGTATTTTATTGACAAAGCTCAGTAGACTATGTTTAACCTTAAGTTTCTGTAATCCGCCTCAGGCACTTTCTCGTAAATAGTCAATACACCGAATCGCAGAACGTGGCCCCCAGGGAAGTAACTTTCGGACTCTGCTATTTGTTATATTTAGCACGAAAGCAGTTTTAAACTTCATTTTTGTTCTAGTATCTAATCATCAGGACAACCTGTCATCATTTTCACTTTTGACTCTATCACCACTGTTTTTTATTCGATTCTTTTGAAGGTAGTTTCAAAAAAACCCAATAAGATTGGCCGGTAATAAAAAAAATGTTGATAAATTGGTGTTAAATTAGAAATGACCAAGATGCAAAATTTAAAAAAAAAAAGAGTTAATGACAAATGAAACTACAATAACACAGCCAGCCAGAGTTATGAGATGCTTTCGAACGATTGATACCTATAAACCATACAGAGCAAACTTTGAACGCGTTTTTTCGAAAACATAGTTTTGACACTTGGTTCGGTCTGACTTAACACCGATCTTATGGTTCTAGTCCCAGTAGGATTTTTGACATCATAAGTAGATGATGAAATAAGTCGAACAATCTGCTTAACGGACTACGCAACCCAAGTAACGATTCTAAAGCCACTTGGTTCGACCTCAATTTTATAAAGGTTTTATTGCGGTAATAATCATTACCTCTGCTTTTATTGTGGTATTGCGCAATGCCAAGAGGTTGCGAGTCCAAATACTCTTATATCTAGCTAGAAAACCATAATAAAACTGTTAATAAAGCAAATTTATTGTGGTTGCTTATATTACCACGTTAAAACTGATTGGCTGCACCACGTCTCTTATAAACTTGTGGCGTAGCAATACAAAAATGGCGCACCAATCAAAATTGATCATATTGCGGTTGCTTATCAAACCGCAAAAAATCTGTTAGTTTTATAGAGCTATTAAATCGGTAGCACCTTGGCCAAACAATTTTTTGCTGCTATTATGAAGAATACCGAAGTTCAACACCAAAATCATTTTTTTATGTGAAGCCATATTGCCATATTCTAATATTTTGGTTTAGCTCGCAAAACAAAGATTCATTAAAGCAAAGTGTTTTGCAGAAATAAAGTTATTATCAATCGGTTTTCCTGTCAGAGGAAGCAACTAAAATGATTTTGCTAGAAACTGAATATTTTTATTTTATTAAAACAACCAGTTTTCGAAAATTGTAAAATTTCACTGGCGCGTTGATTTTATCAACCTATCATATCAATATGCACGATAAAATATAATGCGCACATGTTGCAAATGAACTAAGACTGGTAAAAATTTATTATTTATTCTATTCTATATTTTCTAATGGTCGCTATAAACCAAATCGTTCAGAATGATCTGTCAGTAAAACTTTAACATTTCCGCTCACGGGTATATTTTCAAGTTTATAAAGCTGGCGAACTGATATTTAGCTTTTGCCAGAGCGAAAAGCGAAAAACTTTATTAAATTATGACGGTGGCTGTCAGGCAGCGAAAGCTTAATCGGTTTTATTGCTGGTTTCAGCAGAACGTGATACGATTATTTGAGTTTATAACATTCTGAAGAGTGGGCCACTTGGTCAGAAAGTGGTTTTATAGCGGTCATCAGAAAGTTCTTGTGGAGCTCATAGTTTTATCAGCGGTTTTATGTGATTGGTCAGGAAAACCAATTGATAATAATTTTCTTTCTGCAAAACACTTTGCTTTGATGAATTTTTGTTTGTGAGCTAAACAAAATACTAGAATATACCAATATGGCTCCGCATAAAAAAATGATTTTGGTTTTGAACTTTGGTATTCTTCATAATAGCAGCAAAAAAACCGTTGGTCATTGTGTTACCGTTTTAATCTATACCTATAAATAAGGATTTCTGTCTGTCTGTCTGTCTGTCCGTATGTTTCTTATAGAATCGAAAACTACTGAACCAATCGGCATGAAAATATGCATGTAGAGGTTTTTTGGGGCCAGGAAAGGTTTTAGTGATGGTTAGAAACCCCTCCCCCATTAAGAGGGGGGGCCCCGATACAAATGAAACACAAATTTCTCCATAACTAGACATCTAATCAAGCAAATAGAACAAAATTTGGCATGTGGGTGTTTTCGGTGACAAGAATTTATTCTATGGTAAATTGAGACCCCTCCCCTCTTTATAAGGGGAATTATAACTCCTCTCCTCTTTAAAAGGGGGGGGGGCTTCCATACAAATTTCCTCATAACTCGAGAACTAATCACGCAAATGGAACCAAATTTGGCATGTGAAGGTTTTCGAGGGCAATAATATTTTCTATAGTAAATTAGGACCCCTCCCCACTTTAAGAGGGGGGCTCCTGTACCAAAGAAACACAATTTTCCTCATAACTCGAGAAGTAATTAAGCAAATGGAACCAAATTTGGCATGTGGGTGTTTTTGGAGACAACATTTTTTTCTATGATGAATTGGGACCCCTACCCGTTTTAGGAGGGGGGGATCCTATACACATGAAATACAAATTTCCTCATAACTGAAGAACTAATCAAGCAAATGGAACAAAATTTAGCATGTGAAAAATTTCGAGGGCAAGAATATTTTCTATGGTGAATTAGGACCCCTCCCAACTTTAAGAGGGGGGCTCCTATACAAACGAAATACAAATTACCTCATAACTCGAGAACTAATCAAGCAAATGGAACAAAATTTGGCATGTGGGTGTTTTTGGAGACATTATTTTTTTCTATGATGAATTGAAACCCCTCCTCACTTTAGGAAGGGGGGCTCCTATACAAAGGAAATGCAAATTTCCTCACAACTCGAGAATTAATCAAGCAAATGGAACCAAATTTGGCATGTGCAAGTTTTCTAGGGCATGAATATATTTTATAGTGAATTAGAACCCCTCCCCACTTTAAGAGGGGGGGCTCCTATACAAACGAAATACAAATTTCCTCATAACTCGAGAACTAATCAAGCAAATGGAACCAAATTTGACATGTAAGTGGTTTTGGACGCAAGATTTTTTTTGTATGGTGAATTGAGACCCCTCTCTTCTTTAGAAAGCGAGTTATGGCCCATCTCCCCTTTAAGAGGGTGGGCTTCCATACAAATGAAATGCAAATTTCCTCTTATCTCGAGAACTAATCAATCGAATGGAACCAAATTTGGCATGTGGGAGTTTTAAATGGCAGAATTTTTTTCTATGGTGAATTACGACCCCTTCCCCTTTTAAGAGGGGAGCTCCCATACAAATGAAATACAAATTTCCTTATAACTTGAGAACTAATCAAGCAAATGGAACCAAATTTGGCATGTGGGAGATTTTGGAGTCTTGAATTTATTTTACGATAGTTAGAGACCTCTCACCCCTGTGGTAGAGGGAAGTGGACTCTCATACAAATAAAACAGAAATTTTTGCGAAACTCAAAAACTAATCGAACTCGAGAAATTCGAGACTCTTCCATAAAACATTAGTCAATACAAGACCACAAAAACTATCTATAGTAACACTAGATCATTCAGGACGAGACGGTCGCGAGTGTTGCCGGTGACCCGCCGTCGGAAGCGCCGCCCACTGGGGGGCTTGCAAAACTCGAGATTGTGACAAAGATCATCCGAGATTCATGATTTATGTACAACACAGGTTAATTTGTGGCAATACGAAGTTTGTCGGGTCAGCTAGTAGCTCTATAAAACTAACAGATTTATTGCGGTTTGACAAGTAGCCGCGAAAAGATCAATTTTGATTGTTGCGCCATTTTGTATTGCACTGCCACACTTATGGTAAGTTTATAAAAGACGTGGTGCAGCCAACCAGTTTTAACGTGGTAATATAGGCAACCACAATAAATTTGCTTTATTAACAGTTTTATTATGGTTTTCTAACTAGCTATAAGTGTGTTTGGACTCGTATCCTCTTGGTATTGCGCAATACCACAATAAACCCAGAGGTAATGATTAATACCCTAATAAAACCTTTATAAAATTCAAGTAAAACCATGTGGCTTTAGAATTGTTACTTGGGATGACAGCAACGAATTTTCAAAGTACAGTTTACCAACATACCTCGTGCGAGTTCCGTAAACGCTCACAAACTGCAGCATCGAATAAAACAATTGGGAGCCTTGAAGCAGAGTGGGTCATGGAGTTCACCAGCGATCTTATATATGAACCTAAGATTACTGATTACTGATACTGTCAATTATGATAAAAATGTGACACTTCATAGTTAGCTTCTTGTCATGAGTATTACTCCAAGATCCTTCACCTGTTCTACCCTATTCAGTTTTGCTCCGGAAATTTCGTAATCAAATTCTATTGCGCTTCTAATGCGAAAATAGCTGATGAAGCAACATTTCTCCACACTCATTAACAATTGATTCCTTTAGCACCAGTCATTAAAAAAGCTCAGTCGCCATTCTATTCATCTGAAGAAAAGACTGCCACCTCCATTGAGCAGTAAAACAGCGTTGTTTATGTAAATGTAGAAGCAGCAGTGACTCCAGATTGCTACCCTATGGTGCACCCCAGTTTCTTCAGTTTGCTTCAGTTTTGCAAGCTTAAATTACGGAACAGTCATCAATGTACTCAGCTGGAGACTAAAATACGATGGACATTAAAACACGCAAATTTCAGTCCTTGCCCATGGTATAGTATGTTAAAATCGCAGGGGGTTCACCATTCTATATTCAGAAAGTAAATAAGGGGGCTGGTTTAGAAATTTTACGATACAAATTGTGTCGAACCGTAACTCGAAGCAAACGCTGAGCGAGTCTCTACGAGAAATCACTGCTGAAATACCTAGAGTTGCTTCGTTACGGATAATAGAATTTTTTTTAAGTTTTTCTGGAGCAGCATGACGCAGATTGCCTTTTCTGTGTCGACTCTTGACAAGTCAAGAGTCGAGTCGAGTGTATTATTACTCAACGCCAGTGAAGCAGTGGTACAACGACAATGGCGTCACTTTGATTTCCATGCAGAACAAACAATTCAATATCCCGGAGTTAAGGCCTATCGAGGAATACTGATCAATTGTGAAGGAAGATGTAGGGTGAAACTGCACAAGTGACAAGGCTTAGGAAAATGGAATTGAAATGGAAAATGAAATAAGTGCGAAAACAGCTAAAGCAAAGGATGATGAGCCGTGCTCGGGGAGAAGTTAAAGCAATGGACTATGGTAATTGATAAGAAATGAGGTGAAAGTAAAAGCAAAGCAAATCGTAGGTGCTACAAAGGATTGGCTATCAATAGTAATTCTATAGATAATCACTCAGAAGCGAAAATTTCCTTTAATCGTGATAACGACCGAACAATAACCACAAATACGGTCACCATACGGGCTTTTTCTACACATACTGTTGTAATTGCCATAAACTACGTTAATATATGGAATAATATATGGAAGCTATAATATACGAGAATTATAGCTCTTGATGTACCATAATGTACTTTTATCATAAGATTGATATTCTTACTTCTGTCTTCTCTGTAGATGACTGTGAATAACTACAAACGACTTATAGGTGATTCAGGACGAGACGTTCACGGGCTGCGTCGGAAGAGCTGGCCACTGTTTTTACGCAAGTAAGATATCCCTAAACGTTTCTTGAAAGGAACATAAAGTTATGGCAAATGGCAAACGTACGTTATTGGGTATTGTACACTATGCCAATCTTCTTAATGGCAACCGTTTTTATGACAATAGTATCATATGATAACAGGTTAGAGTATTAGAACAAGGACAGTTGAAACCAGGTAAAAAAGTCACTCAACGATGCTTTGGATTCAACTGAAATAGCATGGTTTAACTTCAAAACTAGCTACGATCAGCGTAAGTGAAATGAGATCCAAATGTCAAAGAGTGCTTTCGTATTCAGTTCTACAATTTGGGATCGCTCGTAGAATCGCTTCCAGGAATACAAAACTGATTTCAGAAAAGGTTTTGCCTTTCTACTATATAAATATATAGTATAAAGGTATAGAAATCACTTGAAAAACCGGAAATGGAAAGAAGGTCCTGCGGGCCGAATGTCATATACCATTCGACTCAGTTTTGAAAACTGAGCATTTTCTGTGTGTGTGTATGTATGTGTGTGTGTATGTGTGTGTGTGTGTATGTGACGCTTTTCAATCTCACTCACTTTTCTCGGAGATGGCTGTACCGATTTTTATGATCTTAGTGTCAAATGAAAGGTCTAGGTGTCCCATAGGTCGCTATTAAATTTCATACTGATCGGACTTTTAGTTCAAAAGTTATGTATAAAAATACGAAAAATATGGGACTTCATTATCTCATAGGTCCCTTAACCGATTTGAACCAAATTGATTGCATATGAAAGAGGAGCCTTACAAACCCTTAACTTTCAAATTTCATGACGATTGGACTTGTAGTTTGAAAGTTACATAAAGAAATGTGAAAAAATAGTATTTAAAACATATTTTTGTAACATATAAGCATCAATTCAATGAAAAACATCACGCATTTTATTATTATTTGAAAAATACTGCTGAGATCTATCAAACGAAACCGAGTTATTTAAAATCGGACGGTTCATTCAAAAGTTATTCAATCTTTAACACTTAAGCACCGTATATTAAACCGTCAAAACGTTTGAAATCAAAACTTATCAATCAAATGTTGATTGTATTCAATGTGTGTGATGTATGTGTGTGTATATGTATGTATGTATGTATGTATGTATGTATGTATGTATGTATGTATGTATGGTTGTATGTATGTATGTATGTATGTATGTATGTATGTATGTGTGTATGTGATGACAATTTGCAATTTTTGAATTTGCATTGAAATTCAAGAGAAGTGAGAAACATGCAAATTGTCTGAAGTTCTTGAAGCCTCTTAGTGGAATACGAACTCTGAATTCAAGGAAAAGATAAAACTTTTACCGACTAAATTCCACTATTTAAAATTTATTCGCGACAGATACGTATACGCTTTGAAATAAGACACTGATGAAGCCTGCACGTCGTAGGCGAACTACGTGTCTGTTGCAAATAAATATTAAATAGTGGAATTTAGTCGGTAAAAGTTTTATCTTTTCTTTGATTTCAGATTTCAATTGTCATTTTCTTCACTGCTGTTACTCACAATTGTACAAGAAAAGCAAAAAGCGAAAAAAAGCAGTTAATTTAAGCATGTAGGTATAGTGGTGTATAGGATTAAAAATACTAGTGGGTTGACTTTTCCAAATAAATTTATACAAATTTCAAACAAATTTTGCACATCAATGGATGCTCTTTTCAATCAATAGATACTAGAGCTTAGAAATGTTATATGAAAAATAGGAAGTAAACGTTGCGCGCTAGTAATTTTGTAAGATTTGTTTTCGTTAGTGACATTTCAAAGGACAGATGTCTTATGTCATGTATCATGTTTTAATAAATAAATCAAAAACGACAAGCACTGGAAATCATATCGATTATATTTCCCATTCTCAAGCATGTTTGTGGCGCAGCTTTTGCACTATTTTTCGACCTCGTCTTGTTTTCCTAACCCACTAACATTGTAAAAACGATGCGATCAAGCTAATGACTATCTTTTCATGAAATACATTCAAAAGAAGCTTAAGTTTTGATTTCCATGCAAAAATAATTATCTGAAGGAGCGCCAGCTAAGAAAAAGTTCAATTTCTCTTTTTCATATCTTTTTCATATTATCATATTTCATGCTCTATTCAGTTATTTTTTCTGATTCAGATATATTGCACAATTGAGGCCAAGCAAACTAATAGTAAAATTTTGAGATTAATCATTTTGTTGTCGATATCCTTTTTCTTCAAAAGTGAAGTATATAATAATTTTTCTGAACTCTTGTT
Source organism: Sabethes cyaneus (assembly GCF_943734655.1). Lineage (NCBI taxonomy): Eukaryota > Metazoa > Arthropoda > Insecta > Diptera > Culicidae > Sabethes > Sabethes cyaneus. The sequence continues at coordinate 18,932,384 of NC_071354.1, read as the reverse complement.
TTTCAAAGATGCTAACTTTGGTATTAATATCAAAATAACAAAAAATCTGCTATGAACACATATTTCATATTGTCAATTCAAAACAAATTTCGCATGTGGCTCTGAAGCCCGAAAGTTAAGGCCGACCGATTATAAAACTAAATAATCAAGTAACATAAATGACGCTTACAAGTATTTACGAACCCAAGGAAAGAAAATATAATTATTCTACGCAATATGTTGTGAATTTTACTGGTAAATAAGGATTTTGAGGAATACGGAACGGATATTTAAAAATATAGTCAAGTTAATTATAAATGTTCCTGAGCAATTAAATAATGATGATTGTGGTAGTAGAAAGGCTAGGTCACGCCGCTAGGTGGATTAATTCGGGTTTTTCAATGACGGTTCAAATGTTTATTAGGCGACAGATGCTACACAAGCTACGGTAGAACAACTTTCAGACTCTTTATTGTTGAGTGCTACCCTGTACCAACATCACCGGTTGCTAGAGTAATGCTACGCTAGCAACATTATTTGTTACCTTAGTAACCTAATTTGTTAATAATTTGTAATAAAGAGAAAAACTTTTCATTCGTTACCAGTTGCTCGAACATACAAGAAGCAGTTTTCAATTCTTCCGAAATCTATTCCGGTCCAGACTCAATTCCCGCGAACAGGTTATGGTGCCCAGAGCGTAATCCGGAACAGATAAGGAAAATTCGAAGATTTTGAAGCGAAGCAGTTCTTTAGAAAATCTTGAAGATGGAATTAACGAGAATAGCGAAGTTGAACAACGGTAATTATCCTGCGTGGTCCTTCTCGGTCCAAGCATTGTTGCGGCGGGAACAGTTGTGGAAGTATGTTGAGCCAGGGACTCCACCGGAACCGTTAACTGACGCCTGGAAGGATGGCGACGAACGGGCACTAGCTACAATTCAGCTGATGGTGGAAGAGGGCCAGTTCGGTATAATCCGAGCCAAAACTACGGCAAGAGCAACATGGACGGCGCTAAAAGAGAAGCACAATAAAACTTCTTTAGGCCAAAAGGTAACGTTATTGAAGCAGATTACTAACCAGAATTACAAAGAAGGCGAAAACATTGATTTGTATCTCGCGGAAATCGAGAAGTATTATGCTCGGTTGGAAAATTCCGGATTCGAAATGACGGAATGTCTCAAGGTTGCTTTGATTTTGAGAGGGTTGCCAGAGTCGTTCGATCCGCTGACTATAGCGTTAGAAGCTCGAAACGAGGAGGAACTGACGCTTGAAATGGTGAAGGTGAAACTCGTTGATCTAGCAGAGAAGCTGAGTAAGCAGAAAAGGGAATCGGAAGAGCAGGTGTTAAAAATCGGCAGCAGTCAACACAAAAATCTTATCTGCTACAACTGCGGTAAACCAGGACATCAGAAGCGGAACTGCAAGGCGGCGTTAGCGGAAAGAGGTGACAAGAAAAAGACGAAAGAACAGGCTAAAACAGTGCGCGAAAACGGCCAAAAAGAGTCGTTCACGTTTATGGTTCGAAATAGTGAAACAGTTTCCAATGCGTGGGTGATTGATTCGGGCGCGACTGCTCATTTGGCAAACAATATCGAATCGTTCGTGCGTTTAGATAAAAGTGTGCATCCTGTAATTTCAACGGCCGATGGCAAACCGCTTCGTACCAAAGGTGTAGCCGACTGTACGATCCAGTGCGTTAATGAGGTTGGAGAACAAATCACCGTAACTCTGACAGATGTTATTTATGCTCCCGACCTGGAAGGCAATCTTATATCGGTTACAAAGAAAGGTGTTTGTGCCAGATTTAATGCAAATCGCTGTGAATTGGTGTTCAATGGCAAGATTATAGCTATGGCGAACAGAGTTGGTGGTCTTTATCGGTTGAAGTTGTACGGTGAAAAGGAAACACTGCTGATGGTGGAGCAGTCTCGACACAACGAGGATTGCCAGCATCTTTGGTATAGAAGGCTTGGGCATAGAGATCCAGACGTGCTTAGTGAAATTGAACGCAAAAGCTTAGCTTCCGGTATGAAGGTAAGAAAGTGTGGTATAGTTCAAACCTGCGAATGCTGTGTCGAAGGGAAAATGGCGCGGCCCCCATTCCCGCTGGCAGCAGAGAAGAGGTCTGTGGATGTACTTGACATTGCCCATACAGATGTGGCTGGTCCTATGACTTTGACGGCTGGAGGTTGCAAATACTACATGACAATGATTGATGATCATAGTCGTTATACGGTGGTGTATTTCCTCAAAGAGAAGTCCGACGTAGCAGATAAAATCCGTGAATATGTACGATTCACTCAGAATCAGTTTGGTAAAAAGCCAAAGGTTATCCGGTCAGATAGAGGAGGAGAGTATACATCCAATGCTCTTCGTCAGTTCTACAAAGAGGAAGGTATCAAAGCCGAATGCACTGCTGGATATGCTCCGCAGCAGAACGGAGTCGCTGAGCGGAAAAACAGGACCTTGAATGAGATGGCTCTTTGCATGTTGCTAGATGCGGGAATACCTCGACGTTTTTGGGCGGAAGCAGTTAACACAGCGGCTTATATACAGAATCGGCTACCTTCAACAGCGATAAATGGCACACCATTCGAAATATGGTTTGGGACAAAGCCAGATCTTAAGCATATGAAAGTGTTTGGCTGCGGTGCTTACGTTTGGACGCCTACTCAGAAGCGGAAGAAATTCGACGTGAAAGCGGTTAAAATGACATTCGTCGGTTACTCCTCTGAGAGCAAGGCTTATAGGTTTTTAAATACTAAAACCGGGCAGATTGTAATAAGCAGAGATGTTAAATTCATGGAAATGTCCGACGAAGGCAAAACGGTAGCTGGTGGTACTTCAAGATACCTTGAAAAAGAGGCCAATGGATCTGGGGAAGTTGCAGTACTCAGTGAGATAACAGTTCCAGTGGTGAAGCAGAGTTATGAAGACTCTCAGGATGAATTCTACTCTGATGATGAAGATGAAGCGGCTGCTGATTGCGTTCCAGTACAAAGTGAAAATTCTATTGTACAGGATTCAGTACGGAGGTCAAGTCGTTCCAATTTTGGCGTAGCACCGGAAAGGTTGATGATTGGTATAGCATCAGGTCCATCTGCAGATCCAAGAACGTTCACTGAAGCTTTAAGTAGTGCTGACAGCAAGGAATGGAAGGTAGCTATGCAAGAAGAAATGGAATCTTTCCGAGAGAATGAGACGTGGGAGCTTACACATCTTCCTCCTGGAAGGAAGGCCATCGGATGCAGGTGGGTATTTAAAAGGAAGGAAGACGAATCTGGAAAAGTGGTACGTTTCAAAGCCAGACTAGTTGCGCAGGGATTCTCCCAAAAGTTTGGGTCCGACTACGATCAAGTATTCGCTCCTGTGGTAAAGCAAACTACTTTCCGCACCGTTCTTATTCTGGCAAGTCAAAAACAAATGCAGGTGAGACATATCGACATCAAAACTGTGTATCTTTATGGAAAGCTTCAGGAGGAGATCTTCATGAAACAGCCACCAGGATATACTATCGAGGATCCAAGTGCTGTTTGCCGGTTGAAGCGGAGTCTCTACGGGCTGAAGCAGGCTGCCCGTGTCTGGAACCAACGTATTGATGCTGTGCTCCAGGAATGTGCATTTCAACGATCAACTGCTGATAACTGTTTGTACGTTAGGCGATCGAACGGGCTGATGATGTTCGTGCTTATTTACGTGGATGACATTGTTGTTGTCAGTAAAACTGTTAAGGAGTATGAATTGTTCGTCAAAGCTTTGAAAGGTAAATTTAAAATATCAGAATTAGGAAGCTTAAAGCATTTCCTTGGAATCCATGTTCGATTGGAAAAAGGAATATATGTACTTAATCAAGAAAGTTACATTAAAAAGATTCTGGAGCGTTTTGGGTTAGGACAGTGTAAGGCCTCGAAGGTGCCAATGGCAACCGGATTTCTACAACAAAAGGAGGAGGATAGTGAGCATCTTCCGGATAGAGAGCAGTATCAGAGCTTAATTGGTGCTTTGTTATACATCTCCGTTAACACGCGTCCAGATATTGCTATAGCGATCTCTATCCTTGGACGCCGAGTATCAAACCCAAAAACTGCAGACTGGATCGAAGCCAAGAAAATACTGCGTTATCTCAAAGGTAGTATACATCACGAATTGCATTTAGGTGGAAAAGCAAACATGAAGCTGGAAGGTTTCGTTGACGCAGACTGGGCTGGTGAAATTGGGAACCGAAAATCGAATACTGGTTTTTTGTTCAAATTTAGAGGCGGTCTTATACCATGGGCATGCCGGGAGCAAACAACCGTGGCGCTATCAAGTACGGAAGCAGAATACGTGGCGCTTGCAGAATGTTTGCAGGAATTGCAATGGCTACGGAAACTTATGGACGATGTGGGAGAAATTTTGGATTTACCTATATTAATCCATGAGGACAACCAAAGCTGTATTGCGCTTACCATTAGTGACAGATCCTCAAGAAAATCGAAGCATATTGACACTAAATACTGCTTTGTTAAGGATTTGGTGAAAACGGGTATTGTAAACATCCAGTATTGTCCCACAGAAGAAATGGAGGCGGATATTCTCACTAAACCATTGGGAGCAATCAAACTTCAACAAATTCGTCAGCTAATTGGAGTAAAGCCAACTGATGTTGAGGAGGAGTGTTGAGTGCTACCCTGTACCAACATCACCGGTTGCTAGACTAATGCTACGCTAGCAACATTATTTGTTACCTTAGTAACCTAATTTGTTAATAATTTGTAATAAAGAGAAAAACTTTTCATTCGTTACCAGTTGCTCGAACATACAAGAAGCAGTTTTCAATTCTTCCGAAATCTATTCCGGTCCAGACTCAATTCCCGCGAACATTTATCTGTTCAGGCATTTCAAGGCAGCGTGTGATTCAGTTAAACTTACGAAACTGATTGAGCTGATAACCCCTGAAGATCACATATACTTTCGTGACGATCGATGGGATCTCAAACTTGCTATTCTCATTGCACTGAAAGGTGGCGTGTGAAGGGCGAACATGGAATGATTAGAACTACGAAATATTACACGCGTTTTAGTCTTGCGAATGACTTCGATATTATCGGGTTCGACCGTAGCGCTGCAGAAAGATACGCCTACGCCTTTTAAGAAATAATCTGCAAGTTACGGGCAAGATGGCCGGCAAAAAACAATAAAGTCCTAGTGATGATGAGACCGAAGTGAACCTGAATGGGGATTTGAATGGGTATTGGTACGCTCGCGACAAGTGAGGACTGTGTAGGCCGCGACAATTCCTTACAAGGATCCCTACAGACTATGTGGCGATCTAAGACAATAGTTTTCAAATTTACACACAACCACCGGCGGTATATACAGCCCTGGTAGTTTCATGGCCCTTTACGGAAATGAAGAATGGCCAGCAGGAAGCTGATCGAAAAGCGCACGGAGTTTTTGTGTGTAAGATACTGCATTCAACTAGAAAGAACAGACGTAGAATGCCTGACGAAAAAGCAGACTTATGTTCGGCATTGAATCAGAAAGAAGCCGTCGAATCTAGGTATTGACGCTTTAGAGTCATTACTAATATTTTATAAAGTTTTTGTTCTTCCGATGCTGGGCTACTGAAGGGGGAGGTGCGCAAAAAAGCAAAGAGATTTTTTCAATCGACAAAAAATATGCGTTCCAAGTATCTTTACTTAAAGTTAAAACATGAAAACCAACCAGCTTTTTATATGTACGTTATTATTTTTCATGCAAACATCTATGAAAAAGAGACACAAAATCAATTGCCGATTTTAGGAAATTCCACTGTTTGAATTTCCATTTCTGTTTTGTGTTAGAAGTGTTCCGTACACTCATTTTTTGAGTTCTTTAGGCTGTACAGCCCGCAGACCGTTGATTTTATAAAAAAAATTTACTTATATATAACAAATTAAAAACAATTTGTAATGGCCTAACTATGTGGTTAGCGTGCCAGCGATATTATTGGAATAGGAGGGATTGGGGGTAATTATGCGTTAGCACAAAAAAGTAAGTATTCTGTCACAGAGAATATTTGTATGAATTTTAAGCCAAATCGTGAAAGGTTGATTCAAAACTTGCCTTTTCTATCATTTGCACAGGAACGCCATATATTTTTCATCCACTTTGCTGTAAAAAATGCAGTTTGGACCCCGATATTCTGTGCCGATATCCTTCTATATTATAACTATATATTATACATTTGAATCAATGACAATTGAGACCTACCAAACTAGCAAGTACTCCATTTACTACACTGCAAACTGCAACGAAGAAAACTTTGACTTGTTTTATATGAGTAACTTTACAAATATAGTACTCGCAATCGAATTTAAATACAATTTCTATTTCAAAAATTCTATTGTTTTCTCTTCGCAAGCTAGCTGGTCAAAGTTGACTATTCATTCGGTATGGAAAGAGAAATTTCGATACACTAGCTGACTTTTTGACTGAAATAGTTCTCAATCAGCATACTGATATACGGTATATCGTAGTGCTTATAGCACAACAAGCAAAATCTGCCAATAAAAGCGATATCGAAATTTTTGCAATTAATCATAGAAGTTTTCCAAGGCCACCATTTAGCCCCAGGGCGAGACGCACAGAATTATATGACTATTTATTTGCTTGGCAAGATAAGGGCTTACATTAATAAAGAAAAATAAACTCTATTCTGAAAATTAAAAGGATTTTATCAGTAGATAAGAAAATCCTTTATAATGTGCCCACGTCCATTACGTGACTTACCTTTCATTCAGCAGTCTTCGTAAAAGCTTGTTAATGTAAAGGAAAATTGGGAAGTAAGTGGTACATCCTACTCGATAGTTTATAAAATTATTAGTATAATTCAAACTTAACCATGAGTTACGTATTTTTGTACCTTCGTCAGGGCTATCTACGAATTAACAATACAGTGATTTCATTGTTGATGAAATTCAGTCTGAATTTTGAAGAGAAGATCAATGTTTTATTGTTGACAAATCCCAAAATAGCAAATTGTTTCAAAGTGAAAAATAACCAAATCAAAAACAGAAACAGTATTCAGCACAAAATCTTGTAAGAATCTTCAAGTTTCGCAATTGGATTTGTCTATAAATACAATTCAAAAATTCCACAAGAGATGCCACCAACGCAGCATTCCGGTGGCAGCCGTCGTTGTTGTCGTCTTTCATTTACAGACACTAATTATCCCCAAACTTTTGGTAATGATCGAAACACCGTAGTAGTATAAGCATGCTAATTTACACGGGAATCCGCCCGAAACTACCAGAAAATAGCAACAGAAACCATTCACCCCGCCGCCGAATCGAATCTCATGCCAACTTCCAGACCATCTCATGCCAACAGAAATTGAAAAAAGAGCAATTAATTGGATTTTTCGCTGCGACACACTTTGCGATCGCTCGCTGCTTGCTGGTTTGCCTGCCGGATTGGCACGAGAGTTTATTTTCCACTCGAATGCCCATTACTCACCTCTGGGTGGGAACATTTAGTTTTATGAGCAGCAATTTATCGTTCTATTGCTTTGCTACAACTCGTCGGATAAACACCTTCAGCGAACAGCTATCAATTCATTTAACACTTGTAATTGCACTAAATAATTTCACAGTGAGAAAATTAAATTTTCCGTTTTATTTTTCCCTTCACAAATTTGAGCGCTGCAGCGTTTTAGTGGCATAATAAAAATCTTGACAGCATCGTTTATTTATTCTTCAATTTTTCTCCCGCTTGACTTCGTTTGCCGCACACTTCTCCTTCACTGACAAATCACCGTGATTCGGGAACCGGCAAAAAATAACTGATCACTTGTCGAATCAATTCGATGATTTTCCATGAAACTCACAAGCCGCCAGCCAGTCAGGCAGCGCACACCGCCAATCGGCAAACAACCTGTCCTCCTGTGTGCCCGTGCAGGTGCTCACACCCGGCAACGACTGCTAATTTTGATGGAAACTTCACACACCCTGCCAGGCCAAGTGAAATGACGGCAATAAATAATTAAAGCTATCCTAAATGAGACACTTTGCCACCCACCATATTCCCAGCGGGAATGCGGGTGACCGGTTCGGGGCTTTGGTTCAGCACACGCTCACACTATTTCGTTCCCGTTAACCCTGAACAAACAGAAAAGCACGCACAATTTTCGACCCGAGTGCCGCCTCTCACGGAGGACGACGCGTTCGTGTGCGACCTTCACGGCGTTCAGCTAGCGATTGATTCCGACACGGTCGTCGAGTTCACGTTTAAGGATAACGCAAAGCCCACTCTCTTGTCCCACCGTTGTCGGAGTACCTCAGTGCTGCACAGTGTCTACCGCGTCTTCACATCGTGCAGCACTTCGGCTGTTTGTCGTGAAGCCTTCGCGCTTGTTTGTGGAGCAGTCTAGCGAATGTTTGCGCCCCCCCATTTCTCGTTATCCTAACCACACATAATCGCGCCTTCCTGCTCAACCAAAAACCAAACCAGCAAATAATGACTCACACACACACGTACGCAACAGCGCTTCCCTTCCGGCGTAGGTTCCGTGCACTTAGGATTAGAGAAAGCTCCCGGTTTCGTTCGCCGTATTCTATCCCCAAACACAACTTTAACTTCTCAACTAAAACCACGATTATCCTGACAGGTACAACCATTCCGCTTGAAAGTGCTGCGACAACTGAGCCGAGAGTCCAAAGGCACGTTTCCATCACATCGCAGATCGCACTTGCTACACCACAACGAATGACGTCGGCAGTTGGAGAATCGAAACCCGGTTCTCAGCGCAGAGAACGCGGTCCTATCCCAGCTGATAACAACTTGTTGGAAGCTGCGACCACCACCCGCTGTCCGACCGACCCGGCCACCCAAACCGGATGGATGTCAGTCCTCAGAGTCCACACGCGCGAGCAGCGACTTGTTGAAGCTTCGCTCTCGCACTCTCGACGAGAGGCGACAGGAAACAGAGAATCTTACCGCGTTATCAGTGCTGTGCCTGTGCCTGTCTGACCAGCAAGGAAACAAAGTGCAAGAGAACGAGAAAAAAAGCTTGCAGTTTTTCCCGGGAAAATGTGTGCGCATGGATGAGCAGTAGGTTTCCGCGAGAAAAAAACAAGTTTGATTCTCCTTGGCTGCTTGGAGAATCGAGCCGCCAAAATGATGAACGGCGCTCCTGCCCGTTTCGTTCGTCGTGAGAGTTTTGTTTTGTGCTGCTACTGATTGCAAACGATAAGTTGTCTCAGGTGAAACGATAGGTTGGCTCTTCCCGTCGCAGGGTTGTGCCAGGACTGTGAGATAGGTTTTTCCAATATTAACGAAATTTGTAGCAATTTCAAAAAAATACTAATGTTAGTGATTCTTACCTGCCACGTGGGCGAGATTTTGCACGAAGAACGGGTTTCCAATACCTAACGTCAGCACCGTAGCGTGCAGTAAGACTGGCCCCCGCCAAGGGCGCTAGCTCTAGGGGGCGCCAAAAACGGCCTGAACCTCAGTAAGGTACTCTCGATTGAAGCGAAGTACTAGATATATGGAGTTGGACGAATCATGTACTACTGTCTCATTCAGGGATGGTTCGATCACTTTGACTTAATTTTGATTCATTTGACAGTACCGTCTCACTCGAGCAAAATTTGGCAAAATCATGTATGAAGTATTTATAGAACTAATTATTATCTACAATTTTGCTGAATAAAGATTTACTGTATCTTTTATAGTTTCGGCGCTACAATGCTAGTAACTTATTAGCGACTAAATGGATGTTCATTTAGTTATTAAAGAGGTACTAGCATTGTAGCACCGTAAGTACAAAAAATACAGCAAAACTTTTTCAGCAAAATTGTAGATAATAACTAGTTCTACAAATATCCCATACATCAATTTGTCCAGTTTTTCTCGGCTGAGACGGTACGGTCAAATGAATCAAAATTGAGTCAAAGTGATCGAACCATCCCTGGTCTCATTATAAAAAATAATAAACTTCGAAGGAACACTAATTTAAGAAACGACGGTGCGCCAAATCGAGCCTCCGTCAAGGTCACCATAATGTCACGTTACGGCTCTAGAATCTGAGTTCAACATCTGAGCCCAGTTTGAGAATCTGGTCCAAAATTTGCTCCAAAATCATATAAAAAATATTATCCTGGTCCAAATTTGATAAAAATGTGGTCCAAAACCTGGTCCTGAATCTGATGGAAGTCCAACGTCTGGTTCAGATTCAAAATCTGGTCGAAAATACGGTTAAAATCTAACCAAAAATGTAGCCCAGAATCTAGTGAAAATCTGTTCCAAAATTTGTTACAAAATCTAGAACAAAATTTAACCGAAAAATGTGGTCCGCGATCTAGTCCCGGTCCAAGGCCTAGAATCTGGTTCAAAATCTGATCCAAAATCTGTTTGGTGGTTTAAAATCGAAAACATGACCCAAAATCTAGTTTGTATTCTGGTCCAGTTCCAGAGTCTGGAACCAAGTTTAAAAGAACTGGTACAGGTACAGAATCTGGTCCAAAGTTGGATCAAAAATATGGTCCAATGTATCCAAAATCTGGTCCTAATCTGATAAAAATGTGGTCCAAAAACTAGTACAAAATCTGATGCAGTTGATGATCTAGTTCAGATCCAGAATGTGGTCCAGGTCCATCTGATCCAAAATCTTATCAAAAATGTGGTCCAAAATGTGATCGAAAATATGGCTTAAAGTCTTATCCAAAAGCTGGTCCAAACCTGATAAAAATGTGGTCTAAAATCTGGCCCAGTTCTGGATGCAAGTTCAGAGTCTAGTCCAATCAAAAATCTAATCCGAAATCCGATTTAAAATCTGGTCAAAAATCTAATCAAAAATTGTGGTTCAAAATTTGGTCCAGAATCTAATACACATCTATTCCGAAAACTGAAACGAAAATTGACAGATAAAACTGTGGTTCACGATGCAGTCCAGGTCCAAAATATGGTCCAGGTTCGGAATCTGGTTCATTACCTGATCTAAAATCTGGTTGATAAGCATAATCATAAGCTAATCATAAGCATACCCAAGCAACAATGTGAGTTTTATTGTACTCTTATGCTGGGCTTCAAGACCAATTTTGGTCTTCAATGCCATTATAAAAGTGCAATAAAACCCAAATTGTTACTTGGGTAGGATACCGCCCGTGTGCTGCTACTCCGTTATTGACCAGGACCGATGAAAATTGCAAAATGATGGCTGGAAAAAGCATACTAGGGACAGCATGCTATACCTCATTATACATGCTTATCAGGTCTCTGCATGCTGATCAATACCGACGCCGGCCACGTTCGAATGCGGGTCCAAGTGGGATGGGAAGGAATGTTAGTTCAATACTTATTACTATTAAAGACCAGGGAATCCTCTGAATCTTCACAAGTATTTCGGGTAAGGAATTGTTGTTAGTAGATGGGGGGAGCTAAATGGATAATGTAAGTATGTAAGCACCAGTTATATGCAACTAACCTGGATTTTCGAAAAACTTTTTGTAGAACAGGTAATTATAAAAATTAAGATTTAAAATATATCATTTTATTACAAATCTAATATAATGGTAATGGTACTCATAAACAACCATAATTTGTTAATTTATATCGAAAAATACTACGCACATGCGAGATTAACGGCTCCAAAAACCGTATGAAAGCTTGAACTTATTATACCTGAAAACAAAAATCAGGCATAATGAAACCAATATAGTCCCTAAGTTGATAAGCATTTCCTCTTACCAACGCTAATATGCAGAGATACAGCGCCCTGCACGCTTAAAACTGATCTAAAATCTGGTTGATAGTTTAAAAACTTGTCACTATAATGTGTGTCCAAAATTTAACACAAAATCTAGTCCGCAAACTGATGAAAGAAAATGTGGTCCAAAATCTAGTTTTGGTCCAGAATGTGATCCAGAATCTGGTCCAAGCTCTAATCAACAATGTGGTCCAAACTTGGAAGGAGCACTGATTTAAGAAATGAGGGAGTGCTAAAACACAATGTCACGCTACGACTCTGTCTATCGTACTACATAATGATCAATATATAGTTCCACTATCAGTTGCACCGTCGAAGGTCTTTCGACAAAAAGGGCTGAATTATTGTAAGTTGTTTGTCGTCCAATCAGGTATCAGCATCTTTGGCTCGAGCAGCACGTTCCTTGTCGTCCAATAGTTCGCAGCCATCGGCGAAAATATGCGTAACAGTGGACGTATATTTCGCCATAACTAGAAGCCGTAGCCACAGGAAGTCTACGGATATCAGCACCTGCGTGCGTCAATTCACTAAGACGCTTCACGTATCCTACCGGGCACGAACGCATCTTATATTGAGACTACAATACATAGTCCGTTGGTGCCATGCCTTGGTTACAGCAGATGCGACAACAATATCAAGCGCAGATTACCTCAGTAAAATGAATAAATAACTGCTTGCAAAGAGTAATTGAATTCAAGTTCATTCCGTCACGGGCACCACATTTTAGCGGCTTATGGGAGGCGGCAGTTGAAGAGTTCAAGTATCCCCTGGTTCGACTCTCGAACATGTCGCCATACTATTTCAATAATTTTCACACTTCCACACACACACTCACGCCCATTAACTTCGCCATCGAATAATCCTAGAGACCTCACCTTTGAATAGAAGTTTCACCATTCCAGCTTCCCGCATAAGCAAACACCAACAAGAGCCGCCCATGCGCCTTTCTCGTTTCTAGGCAACCCGACGATTTATGGAAACGCTGGCAGATGGAGTACATTGAATTGTGCTATCAACGATCTGCTAAATGGAACTAGGTACTGACTGCATACTTTCAAAACGGTAACCACTAAGACAAGCTGTTACTTTGTACCGTAGGGCTGATTGATTCACACAACCAGTTCAAAAACAGCTTGAATGCTGTACTTCAACAGACCCGATTGAGAGTGGCAAAAGACTTAACATCAGTTCTACGGGCTACGGCCATAACTTGGCAACGAAAAGTAAAGCTCCCAGTTAGCTTCGAAGGATGATGCTGATCTAACAAATCAGTCGTCATATGTTCGCAACTTGGCTAAGCGATGCTTCAAAATAGAGTCAATAGGATCGTTGGACTAGCCCCGTAGTTGTCCAGTGCTGTGTACTCTAACAGTAGACTGCGACCTTTGTCAATAAAGAAGGGTCAAGTCTTTCATTACAAATTCAAATTTCATGGAATTTCCATTATCGATGCGATGAAAATTCTGTTCTCGTTTCAATGTTGCGTGCCATGATGTTCATGTCGGTGAAACCGTAAAATGTAAACCAAAAGGGCCATACTTTGGCTTACACCTCTTTGAGATTCCTCGAAATTCCAGAGTTTCCCCGATACTCGAACTCCCGGTTCATCGTCACCTTGATCGATTGCGTCAACTTATGTGGAAATCCGTGTTCATGCATTATCAGCTATAACTGCTCTCGACCCTCTCATATGTTTCCAATTACCCAATGCAGGACCGCCGTACTTTGTACGCTCAGTAGTCAGCTGAAACCACCCAGTTAGCTTCGAAGTACGATGCTGGTCTAACAAGCCAGTCGTCGTATGTTCGAATCCCGGCTAGGCGGTGCTTGCTAGATAGAGTTAGTAGGATCGTTGCACTGGCCCCGTAATTTTTCTGTACTCTTACAGCCGGCTGCGAAGTCTGTCGATAAAGAAGGGTAATTTGTTTTGTTTTATTTGTTTTATTTGGCCTATTTTGGCCAATGCTTTTTAGTAATCAGCTGATAATAATGTATTTATAGTTTTTAAATCACCACGTCCTTCTACACTTCTTGAAGACCAGGAGCCCAGAAGAGACCGTTACGTGCACGTTCTCTATGTTTTATTGCCGTTTATTGCCCCTTGCAGTGACGCTTTTTCATTTTTCTCAAATTTTCGAAAAAACTCATGTTTCACTGCATGTCGCTGTAAGGGGAATTGATCATTCCATACAAAACTTTGAGAAATTGAATGTGGAGTCGGAATGAGCAATTATACCAAATTTGGTTAAAATCTGAGGTGGTGGATTACAACGCGTATGATTTCTTGGGAGGGGATGATATAAATTTAAAAATTGAACTTTGTAAAAATCCCAAGATATAATATTCTAGGATCTTCTTTAAATTCATTATTTTGACCAAGACTAACATCCTGTAAAAAGAAATCTGAGGTACATGAAAGTTAAATAGCAAGTGCCTTCGCACATAGCGTGAGTCACTGTCCGTGGGAGGTGAACATTGTTTTCTCTGAAGCCTCTTCCTACTATATTTTGGTTTTGGCGAAAGGACTCGTGTTTGCCACCAAATACGCACATAGCACATCACCCACTCAAGGGTAGCTTTAATCATCTGCATTATCTGCCATAGCTATTCGCACACGACTGTATCGTATGCTGCCCTGAAATCCACAAAAATACGATGTGTGGGCCAGCTGTACTTCCGACGTTTCTGGAGAATTTTTCGGAGAATAAAAATTTGATCCCTAGTAGAACGGGTCGCCATAAAACCCGCCTGATTCTGTCCTACGAATCCTCCTGCTATTGGGGATAGATGACGTAACAAAACCTGGGAGAGCATCCTTTAGACGGCGGTAATTACAGCAATCGACTCGATCGGTCTTTTTGTAGATGGGACCACACCTTCCATCCACTCCTCCGATAGTCTATCCTCCTCCCAAATCCTTGTAGTTGTCCAGTGAAGTGCCGTTGCTAATAGTTTTTTGACATATTTTTAGAGTTCTGCCGGGAGTCGAACCTTTCCGGTGGCTCTATTATTCTTCAGTAGCCCGATAGTTCGTCGAATTTCTATAAGGTAGGTAGGTCCTTTGTAGGTACTCCTAGGTTAACTTCCGTTCCGTCTTTTTCTATTATATAACCATTGAGATGCCCCTCGAAGAACAGTTTCCACTTGGCAATCACCTCGAAGAACCTAGCCTGTAACCAGGCTCCCTACGCATATCAGGCTTCGCTGTGCTTCTCATAGAACTTGCGTATCTCATTAACCCAGAATAGTTGATTTATTTCCATGCCCATCTTTACTTGATCAAATTCGTCCTCGTGGCATCGCTTAGATAGTTTTTTTACATTTTTTCCTCTCCACCGTTTGTTGGCATTTCCCGCCAAAGCAATCATTTCGTGCACTGAAGATTTCTTCACCTAGCACCGCGTTTACAGCTTCATTGATGGCCGAGCATATCCTACTCCATCCGTCTTCTAGAGTCGAAGCACCCAGGTCCATCCAGTAGGCGTGCGTAGTTCTCGGCAACTCACGGACTGTCTGATTCCCAAATATTTAACCGAGGAGGACAGCTATGGCGTGAGGTATACACAGTCGATAGTTTTGAGCGCACATATATTACTACTAACTAATGATCCGGGTAGATATCCGCACTCTGCAGGGAGAAAAATCGGCCGTCTATGTGTATATGGTCGATATGGTCCAATGTTCGTTGATCAGATGATCTCCAGGTGACCTTGTGGATATCTTCGCGGGGGAATGCCGTTGATCACCCGGCCTCGAGAAGGTGCAAAGTGTCGGTGTACAGTCTATGAAGCCCGATCACCATTCTATACAACGCTTGCTAACCGACTTGGGCGTTCGTGGGGGCGTTTAGAACACTTTCTTCTTGTTATTGAGTCTACCGTTGTGTGGTCAGTGCACATTTAGGTTGATGGTTGAAGACACAGCCTTTAATCTTCCAAGTACATATCTCCTCGTTGATCGCTTTCCAGTCCGTCCCGCGATCCTACAGCTTATCGGTCGCTCTACCGTTCTGGTAAAATTGGACCTTGCCGCAACGGGTCCTACATACCTTGTCGCCTTTGTGACTCATTTCCTGCAGTGCGACGATGCAGAACTAGCAGTGTTCTACTGATTCAAGTAGCACCCTGTTAGCAAAACAAAGCAAAGCCTAGGTGCTACATTCCGTTATCGAAACTTGACTTTCTGTTTTTATACGACGGACTTCACAGCTAGCTGTTAGAATACAGGACAATTGCAAGGCCTGTTGCTACGACCCTATTGACTCTAACAGCCTGTCTCAGCCGAGATTCGCACATACGACGACTGACTTATTAGTCCAGCATCATACCTAGAGGCCAACTGGGAGGCTAGCACCCTGTTACTACCGACACAATTCAGCGACCTGCAGGTTCAGGTACCAAGCATCCATTTAATATACTTATTTCATCATCTTTGCCCACGCCGAATGTTCTGAGACGATTTTTCTTGATTGTTTATAGATAAGATCCGGCAAACGGGCATCGAAACGAGAGGAACGATCTTCAGCAAGAGTAGTCAACTCCTAGCCTTGGATGACCTCCTACAAGGATGCCGAACGACTGTGCATTACAATCCGTTCTCTTCAAGAACCACACCGGCACCATGAATAGAGGGGCGCAACGTGCTAGATGGCTCGACCAGGACGAAGCCGACTTGCTTGTGTCGAGACGCTCAACGAATTGGCGACAAGTAGCCCAGAACCGAGTACAATGGAGAGGAATTCTTGCTATGGCAAGAGCCACTCTGGCTTTTGGCTGGTAGAAGAAGAAGAAGAAGAAGAAGAAGAAGAAGAAGAAGAAGAAGAAGGTTCTATGTACGCGATTAAGAAAAATGCATCAAGTCTGAATCGATCAAATGTTGATCGTAACACCCTTTGATGGCTCAAACGGGTCGTTTCAGGTTCGACAGCTCGCTGGCATCGGAAAAATATAAATCACACTGCACTGTGTTTCACCACAAAAGTCATAATTGTGTACGTCGTCGACGGATTATCAGCAGATGCGTGCGTCCATTCACTAAGACAGCACGTGAGCCCTGTCGGACTCGTTCAAATTATTATGACAACATGGCAAAGAGGGTTCCCAAATTTAGATCTGACATCGCTGGTTACAGGAGATGCATCGAATGTGTCAAACGCAGATTACCGTTAACCTTAACCAAATGAGTGCTGTTACTTACAACGATCAACCGAATTCCAGTTCATTCCGCAACGGGCACCGCATTCCGGCGGTTTATGGGAGGCGGCAGCTAAGAAAGTCAAGTACCACTTCATTTGAATCACAAAAATGACGCCGTACTGTTGGAAAAAGTACCGCACATCAATCACTCAGGGGGAAAGGAAGGGGTTACTTTGTATCCTAGACATGTTGGAATGCACCGAGTCGTAGATGAATCTATGACGTTTATGCTTGGAAACGCGAAGAATGATGACTTTTAGTTGTTTTTCCAAAATTGCTGAGAATATTTTGCTCTACGATGGTTGGTTCAAATGTTGTGTTTTTATTTTGTCTGAACGATAATTTTTAACACAAATGCTTGACGAATTAATTTTAATCATAAATAGTTTGATGGTTCCGTAAAAGGCTGCGTTCGTTCAGGAAAGCACTAGATCGTCTCTCATTGTCTGGTCATAATAAGTTAAAATTTAATTTTGTATGCGGATATTGAAAATGTTATGATTAAATTTGGTTTTGAATGTCGTGAATTGTGGCTTTCACTTGTTGTGACCGACGTACATTATGGCAATCGTCTGTATAATAATCTCTCATATGGTTTTAACATATTCCTATCACAAATTCAATCTAAACGAAAAACATAGACATGAGAATACTCCCCTACTCCTGCACCATACTCAGATGGCATATAATGGCTGATTTTAAAATGATACCGAATAGAGTGCTTAGACGTGGCAGTCCTGCATCAAAAAATATGTTCAATGCCTTGCTTCCAGTTTCAACAATAAATCGTAGAACGTAAACCAGATTAACCTTCATCATTCAACGGATTGATTGGAAGGGAGCCTAGTATTTACTCAACATTTTCTCCGTTTTCGTATAGTCGGATACCGATGACAAACCCACTCTTTCCAACTATACTGTAGGGTTATCTATTTCTATTGAGCCTTTGATACTATTGCTGGGCCCGATTGCAAGCAGAAGATTTTCCTCCCATCGTCTTTGGTAGGTAGGTATATCCAATATCTTCACCAGCTACCCGGAAGGCACCTACAATGGGTTGCTCGCTATTCGGAATTCCCTTCATATAGACCCGTCATCGTCGATGATTATATAAACGTCACGTACATGCTCGTTCGTCCTGACGACACGGGACGGAAGCTGGCGTAATAAAGTTTTCGAATTGAATTGCAATCATTCGGTGCACTGGCAAACACTACTGGTGCAGTACGAATAGTTGTAGTATCTTTCTTTAGTTTTTTCATGTGCTTTCTGCTTTTCTTGTCGGTTTTTTTCAAATTCTATGTTTGCCTTATTTTTTGTTTGTAGGATTATTATAGTTCAAGAAAAAAGAATTCAAGAATGTTATTGTAATTATAAACAAATAAAAAATAATATCAAAAGAAATAAATGTTGACTACTATCGAAATTAGTAAATGACATCGACAAAAAACAAAAACAAAATAAGAATCGGTGCTGTAAATAGTTGAATCGCTCCCCAAAAACCGTTTACCGCATCGCGCCATTAAGTTATCTGTACGGAGCAAGAAATTTTCCCGGCAGCGACCGGACGTCGGTGGGATGGATCTTTTTACCACGAGCTGGAATGCAACAACAGTGATTCAACCGATGACTGCCTGCCTGGCATGGACCGGCGTCGTCTATATACATATCTCAGTACGTATAGATAGGCAGTTCTTTGCCGTCGAACCACGAATGCAACACACGTCCGTTTGTTCGATGTGATACAACATGCCTGCATTCGAACGGCAATTGCGGAATTCATTCGAATCCGTTTGCTAGTCAGATGGTAGTGCAGTGGGTGCGGACTTTGAAAAGGATGCGGTAAATTGAGCCCAAAAACCAATGCCACAGTAACACAAAACACTCACTTCTGATTGACGTTTTTTCCATTATACAAAAGATCAAATTTACCATAAATTTAGACCACAACCACAGATGAAGGGATAAAGGATAAAGGCTGAAAAATGACTTGGAAACAAATTAATTATTTTCTTCCTTTGGAAGTCATTATTTACTGTGACCGCAATGTTTCATCTAGTGATGCTAGGAGTATGCTATTTCAAAATATTTTTTCCGAGATGCTGGGTGGGACCAACAAATCGATACAATCCGGAAGTTGAAAGACATGCGGGGCTGGCTGATTGGTATGTGTGCCCACAAGCTTTCAGAAGCAACACTTTTCCCGGATATGGACGGTGTCTGTTTAGCAGTACTTGCCGTGAGAAGAGAATTGTGTGGTTTGAGGGCATGGTAGCTTATTGGTGACGATATTGAATGCTACTGTTGGCTGCCACTGTCAACAATCTCTTTCTCAGTGTGTCGAGTAGCAAACGTCATCGAGACTTTTACCAGAGGATTGAAATGTAGCGCTGAAAACGGAAACCATTGAGTGCACTGCACTGCACACACCTTGGTCCATTCCGTGTCGAAATGGTGAAATTTCCGTTTCATTCAAGTGGCACTCAATGAAGGAATGACTGTCTGTGACACACTCAATCGGTTTCAACCTTTTCAACCATCAGTTAATTACAGGAATTAACCAGGTCTCTCCGAAGCCGATTGAAAGGATTCGTAGCGAATTTTCTTCTGACGTGAAGGTCTCAAGTCACCTATCCCAGTGCGGTCGTTTCGCAGCAGTCATCCCCCACGGCACAAACGTGCCCGTCTGTTTCTCGTTGACGAATGGCAAAACAAGAAAATCGAGCGCAGAAAACTATTTTCCAACAGAAGCATGCAACAGAACAGTGCCGATGGCTACCACCAGCAACAGTAAGCTCAAATTACACCCATTACTAGAGCTTCACTTGTGGGTTGCGGGCTTACCGCTCTGCACAGTTGGTCGGTCCCGATGGGCGTTACAAGCCAGCATCCGATAGCTGATCATTCTCACATCCTCACAGTTTCACCGTGACGAAAAAAAAACCAAGTCCTGGCTTTTTATCCAGCGACCGGGTATTGTCTTACAGTATGGCATTCGAAAGCTTTGAAAGATTGCACCCGATGTCCCTACACACAAACTCAAATTTGGCTCGACCTTCGAGTTGGGAACATATTGATCTGGCTAATCCCAGTGGCATTCGAACTTGCCGAATCGGATGCCAATTGGTATGTAACTATTCTCGGAAATTTCGCCGCTTGATTTGGTAATTTTGATTAAGTGCGCTGGCGCTGCTGAGAAGCAGGAAGCGGTCGGTGGCACGCAGCGGCGTCAGACGACACGTAACTTGCGAAGAAACTCGGCACGGCTGTCAGATGGACCGTTGCAATCAGCTATGACGGAAAACAATTTTCCTTTGCTGTGCAGCAAAAATGTTGCTCTTTTGAAATTCCATCGTGTGCTTTGCACGGTTTATGGCGAAAGTAAATATTTTCCTTTGCGAGTTCTGGGGCAGAAAATTTCAATTGAATTTTATCTTTAACTAGCTGACCCAGCAAACTTTGTATCGCCACAAATTAAACTGTGCTATACATAAATCGTAAATCTCGGATGACCTTTGTCTCGATCTCGAGTTTTGCCAGTTTCTGAGGAGTTCAACCTTAGACGATTTATTTTGGCAGTTACGTAACTATGAAACCATGGGTAGTTTAATATACAAAGTTTCAATTTTTCCTCACAGTAAAGTAGAATACAACTCCCCACATTGCACAATGGGCAAAAACGAGCTCCCAAGAATCCCAAGAATTAGAAGCCGCTGGTTTGGAATCTTACAAGATACCTATTTATATGTAAAAAAATGCAGAAAATCGATTCGTGATGGTTTCATCCTGCGCAGACTTCGGGCAGTGGTCCATTTTGCCCTATTTTCCCCAAAAATCATGATAAAAGCTAATTAAACAGTATACAAACTTATTTGCCGCCCATGAAACGAACTCAAATAGCTTCCAAATTTTGTCAAAACATCAGAAGAATCAAATTCCATCCATTCCATACTGTGCGAAATGCAAGAATAGTCCATTTTGCCCATTTGATCTCCATATACATAGATAACCTAATTAAAGCGATTAAAACTAACTCAAAGGTAAAAACAGTCTTTAAAAAAATGTGTATTTTATCATTCTGAATAATTTTGGAGAACAGTTGAAAGCAATAAATTAATTTGATGCGGAATTATTGTGCAGAATTGATTTTAAGTGTAGTTTTAAAATAAATCATTATATCTCGCAACTAGCAAAAGATAGATAGTTACTATATTCAGCAAAGTTGCTCATTTTAATGTGTTCATTAATTTTTCTGAAGAAACAAATTTTTTTGGACGTATTAAAAAAAACAAAAGTTTGTATCACCCTGATAGAAGAATATAAGATCACCTTGATAGTTTGAAAAAATGCGCTGTACTGGTACAACGGTACTGAATCCCAACATGGTCGGATCGATGGCAACTATATCCTCACATGGACGCCATTCTCCGGCCATGTTCAGTACCGTATCACCTTAACACCACTATTAAATGTTCACTAATATTGATTTTTGCAAAAACTTTTGTACTTTGTAATCAAGGTACTTTTGTGACTTAAATCATGGTGGTTAAAAATGAATTTCTGTCTGTCTATCTGTCTGTATGTGCCAGGGCCCGACAACGTCACCTTCAATTGCATAGCGTCACCCAATAATGAAGCAGTGAAGCTTCAGTTTCAACAGAAGCAGCACCGCTTCAGTTTCAAACTGGCTTCAGTCAGCGTCAGCGAAACGGGGTTCACTTCATCAGGACTATCGGTTTCAACTTTTCATTTGTGCTTTTCTATCAAATATTCAGTAGAAGGCCAGCAACTTTGAATGCAAATAAATTGTATTTAAGTAACATTTTCTACAATGCAACGCATATTAAAGTTAACCTAGTCAATGTCGACAAATCGTGCCTGACTTTCTGCCGTCGTCAATTGAAACAGCCACCAACTTCAACTGAAGCTTGCTTGAATCGTTCTGTTCAACAAATGAAGCAAGTCACTTCATGTATGAAGCGAAGGTAAGAGAAAGTCAGTTTCATTTATTTGTATCGACGATGCCGGGTCCTGGTATGTGCTTTATACACTCGGAAACTACTGAACCGAACGGCGTGAAAATTTGTATGCAGGGGTTTTTGGGGCCGGGAAAGGGTTTTACGATGGTTTGAGACCCCTGTGATACGGGGGCAGGACTCTCGTACCAATAAAACAAATTTTTTTACTTAACTCAAAAACTAATCTAACTCGAGAAATTTTAGGGGACATGGGGACAATAGCTTAGCTTAGCTTAGGTAGATTGCCCGCAGTTGCACTCCGTGATTGGCCAAACCAATAAGATTGCACAAATAACCAATTGGATGGTACTTGGAAGTAGCATCACATTCCAATTGTGCACCTTTTACTGATTCTATACTTTAGTGGTATTAAGGGGACATGAATGACTAAAAATTTCGAAAAAATTACAATTTTTTCCGAATTTCGGTTCTACAGACTTTTTAATTTATTTTGATACTAATTTTGTAATGATCCGATTGGAAATTGGAAATGAATTCCTTTTAGTACTACTATAATTTGACTTACATCACAATTACGCGTATTTCGGTTACGACTTGCAACCTTCATCAGCGTGGCAAATTTCTGCAACGAACACAGACTTTCTAAATTCATGTGTATTCTTGTTTATTTTGCATTTTACAATATTTACATTTTAAGTGGTTAGCATTTAAATATTGCTTCTCATCTCTGTTGTACTTCTTGCTTTTTCCGTTGACTTAGTTTGTTTAATTAACATAATATTTTTCAATGTTGAAACATTTTTGTTTGTTCGAATTATTAATAATTGTTATCCTATTTATATTTACTTATCTAACTTAAAACTAAAGCCTTAACCTAATGAATTCAAAACTCGAATTATTTCATGTCTTCGTATTTTAGGTTGTATGCATCAAACTTAGTTTCCAGCAATGCTGTAAATCGAACGAGAAGCCAACGTTGTCTACTCACACGCGAGTGACTATGAGAAGCATAGCATTCAACCACAGAACAGAAGTGGAAGTCCGAACGATTCGGCGATCAAAACTGGTGATAGAGACTTTTGGTTTTTCTTTTTCTTTGGGAAGATTTTCACATAGAAGCAAATAACAGCAATATAAGCAGAACGCTCGCTACCAATCGCATAGCAGATTTCACATGCTTTCGTGTTCATTCGAATGCGTTCGAGTGTTTTCGTGGGAAAAAGTGACTCACTACCACCAGGTTCGCTAGTATCTGTAGAAAACAGCATGTACGTGTTTGGATTTCTACTTCCACGTCTGCTCTGTGATTCAACGCTTACGCCTTTTACGCAAACGTAAAACAAACAGCCACCATCGCAGTGTGCAGACATTCTGCTACCTACACACTCGCGCACGCACATCCTCACATCGTCTTCCTGCATAGCTTATTCGCGAGTCAAATAACTCCTGAGTATAATCTAGAGCGACTGAAGCAACCGGAGGTCGCCGAAAACTACGCGTTATCTCTCGAAACCGCGCTGCCGGAAGAGGGTGTGCTGGATGAACCCGAATCTTCAAGGAGAAGAAGCGCCACCAAGAGGAGAAGGAGTGCGAAGAACTCGAACAGCTGTACCGCTTTCACGACACACGGAAGTTCTATCAGAGACCCAACGAATCTTGCAAAGGCTTTGTGCCGCTGGCCGAAATGTGCATAGATAAAGATGGAGGTATCTTGGCGAAGACCGTGCGGTGATCGAAAGGTGGAAGCAGCACTACGATGAACACCTGAATGGCGTGCAGGCGGAAGACCATGACCACGTTGGTGTAGCAAGCAACGAAGATGTGCCACCCCCATCGATAAGGGAAGATAAAGAAGCCATCCAGCGGCTGAAGAACAACAATGCAGCGGGAAAGGATGGCATTGGAGCGGAACTGATTAAAATGGCCCGGACCAGTTCGCCGGCTGTCTGCATCAATTGATTGTCAAGATTTGGGATACGGAACGACTACCGGAGGAGTGGAAAGACGGGGTTATCTGCCCTATCTACAAGAAAGGTGATAAGCTGGATTGTGAGAACTACCGAGCAATCACTATCCTGAATGCCGCCTATAATGTGCTGTCCCAAGTCATCTTTCATCGACTATCGCCAATAGCCAATAGATTTGTGGGAAGTTACCAGGCTTCATGGAGGATCGGTCTACAGCGGACCAAATCTTCACCCTGCGGCATACCCTCCAGAAGTGCCATGAATTCCGAGTCCCCACGCATCACCTGTTCATCGATTTCAAAGCCGCATATGATAGCGTAAACCGACAAGAGCTATGGAAAATTTTGGACGAAACCGGCTTTCCGGGTAAGCTTACTAGACTTATCATGGCTACGATGGATGGGATCCAGTGCTGTGTGAGAATCTCGGGTGGATTGTCGGACCCATTCGAATGTCGCAGGGGACTTCGACAAGGAGATGGTCTTTCCTGTCTGCTATTCAACATTGCGCTTGAAGGTGTTATAAGACGAGCGGCGATCGAAATGCGGGGCACGATTTTCAATAAATCCAGTCAATTTATCTGCTTTGCTGACGACGTAGATGCTGTAGGCAGAACATTTGAGGCGGTGGAAGATCAGTACACCAGACTAAAAAGCGAAGCAGAGAAGATTGCATTGAAGATAAATACGTCTAAAACGAAGTATATGCTGGCGGGCGGGATCGAGCGTGACAGAGCCCGCTTGGGCAGTACCGTGGTAATCGACGGGGATGAGTTCGATGTATTCGACGAGTGCGTATACCTTGGCTCACTGACAACAGAGGACAACGATACTAGCCGTGAGATTAAAAGACGTATTATCAGTAGAAGTTGGGCCTACTACGGACTCCACAAACACTTGCGGTCGAACAATTTGAGCTCCCGTACAAAGTGCACACTGTACAAAACGCTTATTAGACCGGTTGTTCTCTACGGGCACGAAACGTGGACACTGCTAGAAGAGAACTTACGAGCACTTACGAGTTTTCGAACGGCGGGTGCTAAGAACCATCTTTGACGGAATGCAAGAGAACGGCGTATGGAGGCGAAGAATGAACCACGAGCTTGAGCGTCTCTACAGCGAACCAAGTATTCAGAAAGTGGTTAAAGCTAGACGGATACATTGGGCAGGACATGTCGCTAGAATGCCGGACAACTATCCTGCATAAATGGTTTTCGCATCAAATCCGGTAGGAACAAGACGAAGAGGGGCACTGCGAGCGAGGTGGCAAGACCAGGTGGAGCGAGATCTGGCGAGCACTGGGTGCCCGCGGAACTGCCAATGGACCGAAATAGATGAAGAAATTATACTGCGCAGGCCTTGTCATAAGACGTTAGGCCAATTAAGTAAGTAAGTAAGGTATGAACACCGCTCTGGCTTTCCGCCAGCCTGCCGGGACATGTCCCAACGTAAAGCTGGCACGAAAGAGATTGATGAACTCGGACATTATAATTTCGTCCGCTTTTTGTAAAAAAAGGTGGGTAGCATGCCGTCCGGACCGGGAAACTTCATTGGTTCAAAGGAGCTGAGTGCCCAATTGATTGAAACCTCTGTGAACAGTCACCGTGCAAGCAGAACCGAATCGTTTGACACATTGCGTGATGATTCACTTGCTGCTGCCCGTCGCCATCGCTTCCAGTGGTCACTTTCGTTCCAGGGAAATGTGTGTGTTTATAAAAATATGCAACGTTTCCCTAGTAGTAACAGTGAGACTACTATCCTCTTTTTTCAATTACCTTAGACCATTGTTATGGTCCTTAAATAACGCTTTTTGGAGTCGCGCCGCCTCAAGCAGAATCTGGATGCACACGCAAAACTTGACCCTGGACTTCCTTTTGACTTTCCGAAGCACTGCGTTGTATTTGGTGAGAGATGCCCTGTAGTCCTCCTAATTGGGCGTGATG
This sequence comes from Sabethes cyaneus, assembly GCF_943734655.1. Taxonomy (NCBI): domain Eukaryota; kingdom Metazoa; phylum Arthropoda; class Insecta; order Diptera; family Culicidae; genus Sabethes; species Sabethes cyaneus. The sequence goes on along the minus strand of NC_071354.1, from coordinate 18,906,591 downwards.
TTAGCCCTGTGGAATAAACGCCTAGCCTCCCAACGAAGGTTGCTGAAAGATTCATTCCACCAGGGCACGTCACGGCAGGCTGTCCGTCCGCCTGATTAACGGACAGTTAGCAGTATAAGCATCAACGTCCAGCTCAGCTGGTGTGCGTATATTAATATGACAGAAGTTCCGAGAGTTACGCAAATGTTCTCTGAACGAACACCAGTTGTTTTCTTTGGGTTTCTGTATTGTTCTCTCCTAAGACAACCTGAGAATTTTTGACCTTCGTATGATGCGAAGATGAGATAAAGTCAGCTTCATTTATTTGTTTCGACTATGCCAGGACCCATCCTGGTTTGAGGCACAAGAAAATTTGCAGGGCTGGTTGTACGATCCTCATCGACGCGTCGTCGTCAGCAGCTTAGAGTCGGGATGGTTCGCGCTGTTTTAACCCATTTCCTCCCAGCGTTGCCAAAACGTAACGCACTTTCACTCGATTCTAGAGAAGGTCCGGCTTAAGATATCAACTTGGACCCTGAGAAACAAAGAAAGATTGAAAAAAAATTTAATTGACCTGTTTTTGCTCATAGGTCAGACGTTATATGTAACTTAATTACAGCTGTGATAAAACAACAGGTTTTGCTATTTTTCAGACAGTTAAGGAAAAATGCTCATAAAACTCGATTTTACCTCTATTACCGCTTGACCATTTCGCAGGCGTTTCTGAAGTTGTAGTTTTTTCTATTTAAAAAATAAAAAATGTCGGTCAGATTCTGGCAAGTCATATCGCACGTTGAGTCCCGTTGTGTGCCGGTGGGGTTGTTGAATAGAACCGTTTTCCTTACGACGTATCCTATTCACCGTAGCTTACCGACTATCGCCAAATCCGTTAGTAGTCTCCTCAAGTAGTGAACTTTGATTCATGCACCTGCGTCACTCTTCACTTCCAGCTTGTACTCCGCCAAATATCGTCCGCAAGGGCGTGTATGTCCTCAGTACGCATTGTTAAATCCCTAAAAGCTATCGGTCTAGTAGGAGGTTTGTACATTGTCAGCTTCGTACGGCGGCTTATGCCTCTTGATCGTACCGTATAGCAAAAGGCAAAGTAGACTCGATGTCCTGCTTGAATAAGTCGCTGGACCTCCTCATTTGTTTTGTGTTGCTGTCCGAGGCCACCAGCGATCCCACCCACCGTCCGCGAAAAGTGCGCGTAGGTCTCGTTTGAGCCTCTATCATGTATGTATTTTGTCTTCGACGCATTTATTTTAAGCTCAATCCTCCTGGCCTCTGCTTTCAGTCTAGCGCAAATGGCCTCCGCCGTGGTAATGTTTCTGGCTTTAATATCAAAGCGCATATAGCCTGCGTAGTTTGCTACAATTACTGAAAATCAAACTTCTCGATTGGATATCTGCTTGTCGAATTACCCCCTCAAGAGCGATCTTGAAAAGCATGAAGGATAAGTTGCCAGCTTGTTTCGACCCTGGCCGCGTCTCGAAGTAACTCGATCCTATGGACTCTTATAGCCTCTCCCAGCCGAGATTCGAACTCACAACATGCCTCGATGCCAACTTAGAGGCAAAATTTTAACATTTCTCTTATTTTATTTCAAGTCGATTTTTTTGTCAAATGAAGAACACTCAATTACAACCTAAATAGCTTTTAACTGAAAATAATTCTCCATTTCTTGAATAAACTGCACAAGTTTAGGCTATATTCGATTTTTTTTGTAACTTATTTAATGATTAAAAGCATTCAAATACATCTCAGCTCACTTTAATTGATCGCGTATGATAGACAACAAACTAAAATATTAGGGAATAACTAGTTTTGCATTGTGTGTCATAAAAATTCTGATATTTTTAATAATTTGTGTTGGATAGGACGGGAATAGGCAATTACGCGGAAGCAGCAACATACCTAGTAGGTGAACCTAGTGTATAATGTTTTAAGTGTGCAACGAAGTTTCTGTGTAGCTTTAAATTTTTGTCTTCAATGTCTTCTGTAGATTGGTTCGCGACACCTCCTTCCCTATTCGAGAATTCGTAAAAAAATCCTATTCATTTTGCGAAAGCTTTTGTCGTGAAAATGTGGCAAAATTGCGACGATAGAGATAACTTTTTAAATATTTCAATGAAAAAAAAATTAAAATTAAAATTAAAAATATGAATAATTAGGTGGACTGCAAGAACAATATTTAACTTGCCTTGATCGCTTCAGTGCCGCCGCTGCTTTGGGGTTTCCCGCAAAGAACGCGGCTAAATAATTATATTATGGCGTTCGAACGTGACAGTGTCACATTTTAAAGTTAGCCAGCATTGCCGTGCCATCGCCGCTTGGCAAAAAACCACCAAAATCGGATAAAATAAAATGACGGGATGCACCACACCGCACCTAAGGGGAAAGGAAATTTATGCTGAGATGCAAGCAATTCCGGAGGAAAACTCTGCCATGAGCAGGATATAAACAGTGTACAAAAAATATCCTCTGCCTCATGCGCTGAACCGGGTGGAATTGGGTCAATGAGAAAAAATTTATGCTTATCATTGAAAAATTTTTCGTTGCGTTTGGATGTTGTGAAAACTTTGCGGATGTGCTTTTTTTTTGGGGTGGATGGCACAAAACAGACTCGTTAAAGCTGCTAATTATCATTTGAGTAAAAAAAAACCCGGTGATTTCTGCACGGAATGATAGCGTAATGCAGCGATTAATCACGGTAAACGGTAAATTAGCTTCTGCAATATTTCTTCTTTAATCGTTGTTCTTCCCTGATTTGTGGGTTCAAAATTGTTGATAATTAACTCCGAATGACAAAGTTTAATCCAACGCGAAAAAATTTTTCACCTGACGATCAAAATTAGCCATTTTAACATAATACCGAGTTAGTTTGCTGCAATTAATTGTTATGTGTAAAAATACTAGTACTTAGCTGATAATACAGCAGGTGAAAACTCGCCTAATGGGGCCCATTCAGAGTGAAACTTTTGGTTACTGGTGTCTCGCTTAATCATGCGGTAATGGCAGTTGGCAATTTACCGCACAAATTTCAATTTGATGAGTCGTGCCTCATCCATTATATCACCTTGTTTCACAATTTATGTACATACATACATACAGAGAGATTTCACCCACACCGGGAATCGAGCGTGGAGGTCAATCAAAATGTTTCTCTTTTTTGGATGATGACTTATGTCAAGTGTTGGGTTGGTTTATTAGAAACCTACTTTTTTTAGCAACTCGAAAGTGCCACGTCTGCGTTTAAAAATCTGGTCGGAATCGGAATGAAACAAGAAACCCCAACGCGGGCAAAGTCCCAGCGGCCTAGTTGTGGGTTTTGCGGTTTCGGTACACTGCAACCGATACCGATCTTCAATGTCACGAACAGCTATGGTCCTTCCCTCTACGAGACGTGGGGGGAGGTAAGTGTGTGCCTATGTGGTGTTCGAAGGGCCGCTCTGTGTGTATGGCAGCATGCACCATTGAAAAACATTCGATTCCGACTGAATTGATACAATATTGTGTAAAAGAGTATTCGGGTGGTGGTGGCCGGGTGGGAGTGGGTTGGATGGAAAGGACGATCCAGCACCCAATGATTCGCAGCTTAGTAACAGTTGCTCGTGTCGAAGCCTCTACCGGGTGGCGATAAGTGGTACATTATGTTGCTGGTATCCCCGTTTTTCTATCGTTATTTCTTTCGTTTTCTGTGTAGGATTTCATCCTTATCACAGCAGACAATTTGGCACCAACTTTTCAAAAGGGCGTAACTGCAAAATGTAAACAAACCGAGTGAGAGTCATTCTCTGTTCGACTAGCATAGCGAAGTAAACCCCAACTCGCTGGGTTTCCATTTTTTATTATGCCCTTTTAAGAAGTTGGTGCCAAATTGTGCTCTGGTACAGGCTGTGCTTAAGTTTGTCGACAGTTTTTTAAAGGTAAAGGATGTATATAGTGTCAAAGATCGCTGGTCGCCATCTGCTCTATAGGAGAGGCTTTTAAAGTTAGACAATATCTTTCGTTGTGGGACTATGATTGAAATTACTATACTGAGGTACAGGCTGTAAACAAGAAGATAAACAGCGACATTGGAATCTGCTGTGCTATGCAGCAGGAAATTCATTCAGTGAAGTTTTGTGAAGAGATTACAGGTTCCACCAGGGGGGGGATGAAATTCTTTCCAAACAAAGGCTTCAATGACACATGTCCTCGTCTTGTCCTAGAAACTGTGGTCCGCAGAACCAACGGCAATCCTCGAACTTTGTTCCTGCATCGGCAACGTTTAGTTTTGTGGGAATCCTTAGCCACTCATCGATGTATGTCGATTCCAAGATTTTACTGACACTAAATGCTACATATTAACCCAGGTAACAATTTGGGTTTTATTACACTCTTATGATGGCATTTAATACCAAAATTGGTCTTGAAGACCATCATAAGAGTACAATAAAACTCACATTGCTGCTTGGGAATAGTATCGTCAGCTAGCATAACACGTCCTTCGAATCGGAGGGTCAGCAAACTTGATCCTTTGAGATATTGTTAAGTGTTAAGTGTTGCACCAAATCGTGTGGATCGTCTGGCATCGGCAGCAGCAGGTGTAAACATGACATGCTTCGTGTGAACAGTAAGTGTGTTTCTTGGTAAGTTTCACTGCAGACTCCCATAGGCCACCGAAATGAGGCAACAGATTTTTGGAATTCAACCAAAGCAATATCACAGTAAAATAAGACCAAAAGTAGGAAACAGTTGCGTCAATTTATGAGGTGTTATTCACTTTGCAGTGAAGATTGCTGCACCTAGTTCGTGGCGAATGATTTGGAGGCCAGAAGCTGAAGTAGAATGGCTCCTTACTAATCTTTACGACGGATGTAAACGCAAGCACTGTACGCAGACTCAGAAGCATCAGTCCATGACTCAAGAAATTCAGAGCAGAGTATACCGGGCAAACTCGGTAGTCCGAAATTTCCGGTAATTCGTAGTACTATTTTTTCTATTTCAACCGAACGTCTCCGAGAACTGGTTCCAACAAGGCACAGAATGGCAGCCAGAGATCTTTCATTGGTATTTTCACTCTAATTACAACCGGAGCTAACAAATGCCTTACAAAAATTGAATAATTTGAATGGCGATGAAAAAAAAATTAAATTAAAACTAATTTTTTAGTATTCTGCGTTTGTTGCGTTCTACAAAACTGTTTCGATGCTCTGTTGGCGGCTTTACAGCAGTTAGCTGGAATCTCTGCCATGGCTGATGAAAAGATGGATGTTCTTCGGCCGTTTCGAGGCCTTCACCTGCTTCTCCGTTTTGACCACGAAATTATTGAAGCGGATCCTCCTCCATGGAAGTTCGTCCAGAAATTTTATATCGATCGCAGTTGGTGGACGTTAGAGGGTCAGTGGTCTTCGCTACAACCTTTATATGCAATAAGTCCATCTCCTCGAGCGATCTCTTGACATGATGGACCGAGGCCAGGTCTAACTAAAAGATCACAGCCTTCTTCGTGTGTTACTTCTTGATGAAGACTCCAATTTCCAGTAAGCAATTGCTACCGAATATCTCACCGTACATCGCAAGCTCTGAAGGAAAGAGAACAGCGGCTTGAGCCCTCCCTTCCCGCTAATCGTCAACTACAGAAGGACCTTCTTTGGGAACTTGATATAAGAGTTATATTTGATGTCATCGCTTACCTGCTTGGTTCAGGACGTGTGAAATCCGGTCCCCTCCTGTCGCCGAAAAGAGGTTTTCATCAGCACCTTCTGCCGCTCCTCCAGGCTGATTGCCTGCTGCTTAGACACGGCCGGCCTCGACTGATGCTCTCAGTTCAAAATGTCCATTTTTGGCAAGCACTTCTTCATCATTAAGCTTGTTGCACCAACCTCCCGGCCCAAGATGCAGAACGATGAGGGAGGGTTGCGCAACACCGTGGGACGGCCAGAATCTGCCTTCCATTTGACACACACGCCATTCTCCAGAAGGGATAGGATGTTGTAAATACCATATCAGCTATATCTGGTGCACAAGAAGTGCCCCACGATGGCCAACTTCTTCGCTCCTAGGTGAAGCTGGTGGTACGAACAAAGCAACGAGCATAGTTGCTTGACTGTATTCGTCAAGGATGCTACAAATCAACTGAGAACGTTAAATTTGTTCTTTGCAGAACGGTGTTGCTACGATTGGCAGTACATAAGAAGACTATACCCCGTGCAGCTAGATAGAGTCTGTAGGATCGTTGCATTAACCCCGTAACTGTTCTGCACTCTAACAGCCGGCTGCGAACTGTGTCGATAACGGAGGGTTAAGTCTGTAAAGAGGTTAAAGTCCAAGAAAAATTATTTACATTCACTACCAGGTGGCAGTGAACCTACAAGTTTTTGTCGTTCTGCATTGATGTACCTCCTTTTACCTTTTATCCGCATCTCGGGACATATAAATGCAGCTTTTGACAGTAATTTGACAGCGCCAGCGTGCTGGATCCGTTAAGAGAATGTGCAGGCATGAACTGCAGCCAAACCATTTGGATCGTCTGGCATCGGCAGCAGGGGGTGTGAATTCAACAGTGATTTGATATGCTTTAGAATGGTAATTCTTTCTTTGTACTCTTTGAACGTTGCGCGAGACACTCCGAAACGTTGGCAGTATTTCTTAACAAGTTTCACTGCCGACTCCCACAGGCCACCGAAATGGGGCAACATATTTCCGCCTTTTTTGCCATTGTCCGAGTGGATGTAAGCTGCTTACTCACTCCAAAGCCGAAACAAATCCCTGGTACCTTCGCTAGGCCTACGTAACGAAAAGGAAGCTCCTGCACTGTAGTAAACTTTTTGACAAATGCTCTACTGGTTCTTCAAAAGTCTTTCAATGCTTACAATTATACAATTCGGAGTCTAGTGCTAGTCGAATGTTTGCTATCATTTTCTTTTGACTATTCATTAGTAATTTGAATGTTAGTAACTAGGCCTTTTCGGTGTATCACTTCTAGGTTATTCTGAACTCGAGTACTTCTGTGTTAAGTTCACCTTTTTCAAGATGTGCCAATGTACTTTCGGAATTTCTGCTGCAATCGACAACCGACAGCATCCACACCGTTGAATGTCCACTAGAAAGCCCCTCTGCCAGCAGCAGCCGCGAAATGTGGTGAAGTATACCGAGCAGATTATTTCCCCAGCGCTTTTGGCAACTGCAAAATTTCTAGTACACCTCAAATTTTCCTCTCACTCGAAATGCAGCTGTAAATTGATGGAACCAAAAATCAACCAACAACAACACTTCATACACCGTAGTTCCGATTGCACTACCGTAATTAAAAGTACCGACGACGTTGCAAACAGCACTCAGCCAGTTTGCTTCTCGTTTCCCACTTTCATTTTGCATCCGAATCATCGTCGGTCGGACCCTTTACCTTCCAAGATAGGTACCACTATAGGCAACTTGTTCTCCCCCGGTCGGTAGCCACATCCAGAAGAGCCGTGTCAACTACGTACTTAAGCTGCCAGTAGCAATTGCTTGCCCGGAGGTTGAAAGTGCAGCAACCCCCCGGCCGACCGTCAAGGGCCGGGGAGTGGCGTTGAAAATCCGGCCAGAAATGTGAAGTGGGACCGTTTCCATTTAATTTAATGATAACTATTAGCAGAAGGCACTCCAGCTGGGAACTATTTAAAAAGCTGCATTTCCGGTTGGTTGTACCGACCTACCTGTCTACAGTTTGTTGTTGCTAATGCAGCTGCTGCTGCGGCTGCTGTTGCTATTACTCAAGAAACGTAGCCTGATTATGATGAAGGTTTCTGAAAACAATGACTTCACCGCAACATCCTGCCAAGACGATTTCATAATTAAGTTTTCAAGTAGTCGGAAAGACGCCGCTTGCCTGATGGCAGATGAATGAGTTAAGTAATTGTCAAGTGGTCGAAATATCGTTTCAATTAGTGGGGTTTAATTGTAGTTGTGGTCTATTTAGTTTTGGTTGCTGTAAAAGTTCAATTTTCAGACTGAAAATTCTTACCACAATGTTCGGGATGTTTATCTAAATTATTATTAAATTAATTAGACATTACTTTACACGTATTAATCTTTGAAGGGTGATTTATCTGATAATCAAATCATGGTTTGGAATTTCGCCACAAACGCGTTGACCTGACAACAGAACTACCAGACAATTTACACCCACCATACACCCATAGCAAGGTCACGGTTGTTCCCATACGGGCAAGAAAACGAAAATATGAATATGCTAATGGCTTGTTTCGGGTGAATAGTTTTCCATGCAGACGAAATAGATTTGTTTTTCACCAACTCAGCGTGTTGTCATCCGAAAATTTGCAAACCTAGACAGAAGCTGTCGATGGGCGAATGTCAAATGTAAACGACCTGGTAGATATTTATTGTTCTAATTTTATATGACCTTCGACCTTTTCTTTTTGGTACGTATATCCTTCTTATTTGTTGAAACGGAATATGGGTTTCCATTCCACAATTATTTCCTATATGTATCAAGATCCGATTTCGGAAAAAGTTACCCTATCGATTTTTGGTCGGTCTCGAAAATAGCAAACACACACCATCCAAAACAAATCCGTAAAATGTCACAGCCGAAGGCTGTGAAATTGAATTGTCCCAACCAAAATGAAACATGTTTTCTAGCGGAGCTAGATCGAATCTGTTTTCGTCGTATTTTTCACCTTGTTGGATGTTTATTTGTTCTCTTGGAAGCTGTTTTTCGAAAGTTTGCTGTTGAGTAAATCCTTTATGTATCTATTTAGGAATGTGTTACCTTCAAACTCTTCGGTGAGGGACTTCTTGACAAACCGGAGTTTCAGAATAACCTGATGTTTAGTTTTCCATGGTTTTTGATTGCGATTTAACCTGGGTAAACTTGACATCAAGAATTTCAGAAAAAATGGTACCCAAAACTTGTATGATTTGACTGTATGATTTGATACTGCATGAAACTAACTAAATGGAAAAGTGAAAAAATAATTGTTTCTCTTTGTTGAGCTGTTTAACAAAATAAATTTGTTTCTCCTACAGATTTTAATATTAAATGTTCAGTTGATTACGTTGATTCTAACATTGACTCTGATACGAGCCAACGTTTTTGGCCTTCTTAACAGAAGACATCCGCCAAAACTTTGGCACATTAAAATTAGACTTTCCCTTCCAGTCTAACCGTGTCATAGAGTAAACATCATCCACTGTTTTCTGACCAAAGGTAACGTTCTCAAAGCATCCTAAGGGACAAATCATCATTCGTTAATGTCCTTCCCCCACATTCAACCACCTTTACTGTTGTTCTCTGATTCGAAGATCCTTGCATCCTTTTCGGTTTTACCCTCCTGGATAAGCTTAGTGCCACGGTTGAGAATCATTTCCACCACCTAAAGTCAAAGGTTGATTTTGGAATGAACGAAACAATTCTCTCAAGTGTAGTTCAAAAACCGTTTTAAAGCTGGTAAACCATGCTTGTGCGGGTGGAGAAGCATGTTAATTGCACTGCGTTGTTTAGGAATTTACGACTGTGGTTGAGATTAAATTAACAGAAGATAATTTTGAAGTCCAACTGCTAAGATTGCCAACAGATAGATGGTCCTTCTCGCATTCAGTGATTTAGATTTTACTGTCCCCTACGTTAATCGTGAAAAACTGTAGTAGCTGGATGGATGGATGGATGGATGGATGGATGGATGGATGGATGGATGGATGGATGGATGGATGGATGGATGGATGGATGGATGGATGGATGGATGGATGGATGGATGGATGGATGGATGGATGGATGGATGGATGGATGGATGGATGGATGGATGGATGGATGGATGGATGGATGGATGGATAAAACCACAGAAATGGCACATGTTTTGTGAATCGAATGGTATGTAATCTTGCAAAATCCGTTTAGAATTGACTGAGCTATTATCGTTCAAAATCTGTCAGTTTTTCGTGTCACGATCATTTTTGTTTTCGTCGCATGCCATCCTACTAAAGTAACACGTAGTCCTACGCCAAAAAACACATTGAAGATCTGCCAATCCCCATTCGGCTTGTGTTTGGTTTGACCATCAAGCGGGGTATTTCCATTCGCAAGGAAAATTTTGCGCATGTTCCTTGTTCACAAAAAATGGGACTGGAAGAATGTCAACAACTACTGTGAAATTTTGATCAATATGGATAAATTGCAGGTAGATCAACAACTAAGAATCTTCTTTGCTTAGCAGATCACGCTCAAACTGATCTATACAGATCTGTATGCGGCATTTTACAAAATCAATCATGCTATTGTCAAGGCTAATTTGGAAAGACTTCTGGTACCAGCGATAATGTGCTGCTTTGATTCAATTCCTGCCTCGCAAGTCGTAAAATGTTCGTAAAAGTTGAAGGGTTTCTATCAAAAGCGTTTGCGGCCTTTTGTAGAATCCCGCAAAGTAGTCGTTTGGGACCGTCAATCTTCCTGCCTTTTTCTTCAATGACGTCAACCACATTTGAATTTGAATTCGAATCAAAATCGGAATTTTAATATTTGTTCCCACTTTCAACGTGACTAGAACCAGATTTCAAATTTACTATACAAAATGTCATATCATTCAGAATGGTCGAACTTTTCTTAGGTGCATATAAATTCCTAATCGTAGCTTGAGGAGTGTCAAATTTTATCAGTTAATGTTCAAACCAATTGCCGTGTTTTTTTTTACAATCATTCCTTTCGTTAAACATTTCTACCATTCAAGACTCTCGTTCAGAAGAAACAAGTCATCAAACCGGATTGACCTTTGGAAATGTTCGAGAAAAAAAACTGTGACATTAGCCAAATTGAACCTTTTTTTGCGGTAAAAGAGCGAACTGTCAGTGCATTGCTCCACCATACGACACCGTAGAAATGTATCAATCTAACTCAACCCAAACACGGACCGTTTTCAATGTCAAGTTTTCAGCTTACCTTCGTGTTTTCAGCACCAACCGTCTTAAGTGTATGCTACCGAGCTGGTCCTGGCGTGACGGGCACTATGGCGGGCCACGCAAGACGGTCGGTAAATATTTTCGTACACATCTAAACCCCAAAGAGGCTATTTTGAACGAAAAGCAAACATCATCGTAAGATACACTTTCGGTCGTTCCGTTCACAACCGGAGCAGATTTCAACGATGTGGATCACACATAATGAAGACAAAATATTTAGTTGCTTTATAACTGAATCAGCAGCACATATAACATAGAAATACGTACTGAAGCTCCGATTATTACATCAACGTGAAGCATAAAATAATTATGTAATCATTTAACCTACAATAAGTGAGCTCTACTGGTTGGAGGCTATCAAAAGCAAACTCTGCAGGAATATTAATGAGGTTCAACACATGGGAAGTACTCTACATTCTAACAATCAAACCCCCTTGATCCATGACACAGTGCACCGCTCCGTTTGTTTTCCTCGAAAGGTTTACTTTCGGCAACAATGCCATGCCACACGCACGCAGAAAGGTCACTACCGTTCTTCAGGCCCGTATATCGTGCAGAAAAAAAGCCGTTTGTCAAACAACCGAATACCATGAAGCACGTGCAATGTTACGTACGACGACCGACGACGCCTTAAAACAGCTGTTCCGTATTTGCTCAGGGCAATCCAAAATAAACTGGCAATGCAAACATTTACATTTTAATTGCACCCTCGCCGGCTTCCTTCCTTCCCCCAAAAACGAAACCGGTACCATTTCCTTATCTCCACTATCCTCGGTTTTAACAACCCGACCTTTTCGGTTGAGCCTCTGCTTGCCCTTTCGTCGTCGGTTATCGTTAATAAAAACTACCGAAAATCGGTAAAGCTATAACACCACCGAATTATTATCACAGCCTAGGAGGCTAGGCGACAACGTATGGCTTCGCCGCCGGGGTTGCTTCCAAGTGTCTGCGGGTGCGGAACACCGTACGTACCTACCTGCCTACGGAAACCTGTTGTCAGTATGTATCGTATAAATATCCAACTAGAACCGTCCGCCCAGTTCAGTCGGTAGGGTGGTACGCACAACAGGTGTGCTGCTGCTGGTTGTGAAAGTGCTAGTTAATTTCCTTGCTCGATCCTTTTTCTCGAAAACGGCACGGCACGGCGCGGCGGTAGTGAACGGCGGAAGAAACGGTTAGGATTGCGGGAGTTTTTGCCGCCGAAAAGCGTTGTTCTAGCTGTGACAGAGTAAATTCACTGCCGAAACAGGCTGCTGGGAAGACTGAAGACATAAACCTTTGTAATTTTGGGCGAAATATAAAAAGTTAAAAGTGAAATGTGTTTAGTTTTATGATAGTGAACAAAATTAAACAACAAGGAATAAAATCAAACGGTGATAGTGTTCATGCCAGTGAGTTAAATAAAGTGTACATATGAAAGAGAAAGTGTTATCGTTAAAAAACTGCACTTCAGTTAATTTGCTTTAGGTAAGGTAGATTTATGACGACTTGTATTGTGTCACTGATTCAGCCAAAACAACAGAAACAGAAAGAAATTCGAATTTGTCGAATAAAAATCAGAAGGCTCAAGTTCTGAAAGCGAAACACTGCCAACTTAGGCTAACCAATGCCTGCGAAGAAGTTATCAGCTATTTGAACTTGTCTCACGGGGGTCAGCCACCCAGAGATCTCTATATATTTTTTGTGAAATTCTAAAATATTCCCTCCTCTGCCTGAAATAACAGCATTACAATCATAAGTAACAATTTGAGTTTTGTGGCACTCCTATTGTGGATTTTATGACCAATTTTGGTCACTAGAACCGTTATAAGGGTTTAATAAAACTAACTGGTTACTTGGGATAGCATTTAATATAGACTTTTTCAACTCGTTGGCGGGTTTTATCTGTAGATATTTAAATTCTGGCCTCATTTTCTAATTAAAGATAGTTGGTAGTAGTTTAATACGGCGGATGGTAATTTAACTCCACAACGATATTTGCAGAATTAGAACGGCGGTCGGACAGCGTTGTTTAAGTTGTTTTGAAATCTAAAGATACCGACTGGCGGCTTAGCATAGCATGAATATTTTATAAAATGTGGACTATTTTGGCATTAGTCGTTGTTTGACATAAATTTTGCAACGTAATGATACAGGTTAAGCATCGGATATCGATTTTTGTTTTTCAAATACCATCTTCTTTTCGAAATGGTTCATTCTGTAAAGTTTTCTTATGTCATATTTTCTTATAACGATAGCCTTTCAAATAGACGAAGAAAATGGGTGTAGAAAGTAATGAAACATTAGCGTTTTATAATCTTGATTTCATTGGCTGTCAGTCTATTAAAATTATAACAAATTTTATAATCTTTCCAACATCTCGCTTACATAATATTTGAAGCCTTCTGCAGGGCTTGATTTCTATCCGTACTTAGCCCAATATTTGTGTCGCATGGAAATTACAGAAACTGACAATATTCAATCGCTGAAGAAGCCTAAAAATGTAATGTCGAAACGTTGGAAAGATTAGAAAATCTGTTCTAATTTCGACAGGCAGACAGCTAATACAAACGAGAATAGAAAATTTTGTATTCAATGAAAAAGATCCCAATTGCATCCCAAGAGAGGGAAAATAAGGGGAAAGAGCGGAAAATTGGATAAGCAGAGAGAGACACACACACACTTCTTTTACTTTTAACATTAAGCTTTAACCTTTAGGTTTCAGCTTCTAACATTTGACTTTTTGCTTTTTACTTTCTACTTTTAACATTCAATTTTCAACTTTTAACTTTGTTACTTTTTACGACTTACGATTTATTTTTTATTTTACGTTTTTTTATTTTTTTACTTCACACTTTTTACTTTTTACGTTTTGCCACAGATAAACTGACAAGACACATAGAAGAAAATTCATTAAAAATCATCGTCGTACACCTTTTTATTGCACACCAGCACTCTCTGTTACGCATATTGCGAATTAGCTCATATGCAGGGTTTAACTGTAAGGTTTTTACATTTAAATTGTTTTACACAAAACAACACTCGTGCACCGCGCTGTGGCTTTGTTACGAAACATGCTTTTTTTGGAAAAATAGTTGTTTTAGAATTGACGATGGTATAAACGCGAGAGTCTCATCTCATTGTCTGTGGATTTATTCTTTACGTTTCAACTTTAAATTTTTAACTTTTAGGTTTTGACATTTTGCGTTTTACCTTTTACGAATTACTTTTCACGGTTTGCTTCTTACATTTACCTATCAGTTCTTTACTTTTTACTTTTTATTTTTTGCTTTTATCAATTTACTTTTTACTTTTACCTTTTTACTTTTTACCTTTTACTTTTACGTTTTGCTTTTTACTTTTTACTACTTTTTACTTTTTACTTTTTACTTTTTACTTTTTACTTTTTACTTTTTACTTTTTACTTTTTACTTTTTACTTTTTACTTTTTACTTTTTACTTTTTACTTTTTACTTTTTACTTTTTACTTTTTACTTTTTACTTTTTACTTTTTACTTTTTACTTTTTACTTTTTATTTTTTACTTTTTACTTTTTACTTTTTACTTTTTACTTTTTACTTTTTACTTTTTACTTTTTACTTTTTACTTTTTACTTTTTACTCTGTACTTTTTACTTTTTACTTTTTACTTTTTACTTTTTACTTTTTACTTTTTACTTTTTACTTTTTACTTTTTACTTTTTACTTTTTACTTTTTACTTTTTACTTTTTACTTTTTACTTTTTACTTTTTACTTTTTACTTTTTACTTTTTACTTTTTACTTTTTACTTTTTACTTTTTACTTTTTACTTTTTACTTTTTACTTTTTACTTTTTACTTTTTACTTTTTACTTTTTACTTTTTACTTTTTACTTTTTACTTTTTACTTTTTACTTTTTACTTTTTACTTTTTACTTTTTACTTTTTACTTTTTACTTTTTACTTTTTACTTTTTATTTTTTACTTTTTACTTTTTACTTTTTACTTTTTACTTTTTACTTTTTACTTTTTACTTTTTACTTTTTACTTTTTACTTTTTACTTTTTACTTTTTACTTTTTACTTTTTACTTTTTACTTTTTACTTTTTACTTTTTACTTTTTACTTTTTACTTTTTACTTTTTACTTTTTACTTTTTACTTTTTACTTTTTACTTTTTACTTTTTACTTTTTACTTTTTACTTTTTACTTTTTACTTTTTACTTTTTACTTTTTACTTTTTACTTTTTACTTTTTACTTTTTACTTTTTAGTTTTTACTTTTTACTTTTTACTTTTTACTTTTTACTTTTTACTTTTTACTTTTTTACTTTTTACTTTTTACTTTTTACTTTTTACTTTTTACTTTTTACTTTTTACTTTTTACTTTTTACTTTTTACTTTTTATTTTTTACTTTTTACTTTTTACTTTTTACTTTTTACTTTTTACTTTTTACTTTTTACTTTTTACTTTTTACTTTTTACTTTTTACTTTTTACTCTGTACTTTTTACTTTTTACTTTTTACTTTTTACTTTTTACTTTTTACTTTTTACTTTTTACTTTTTACTTTTTACTTTTTACTTTTTACTTTTTACTTTTTACTTTTTACTTTTTACTTTTTACTTTTTACTTTTTACTTTTTACTTTTTACTTTTTACTTTTTACTTTTTACTTTTTACTTTTTACTTTTTACTTTTTACTTTTTACTTTTTACTTTTTACTTTTTACTTTTTACTTTTTACTTTTTACTTTTTACTTTTTACTTTTTACTTTTTACTTTTTACTTTTTACTTTTTACTTTTTACTTTTTACTTTTTACTTTTTACTTTTTATTTTTTACTTTTTACTTTTTACTTTTTACTTTTTACTTTTTACTTTTTACTTTTTACTTTTTACTTTTTACTTTTTACTTTTTACTTTTTACTTTTTACTTTTTACTTTTTACTTTTTACTTTTTACTTTTTACTTTTTACTTTTTACTTTTTACTTTTTACTTTTTACTTTTTACTTTTTACTTTTTACTTTTTACTTTTTACTTTTTACTTTTTACTATTTACTTTCTACTTAAAGACCGCCAGTTTTGTGAACTTGACAATACATCAGTGAGCAGACAAGTTAAAGTTTTATCGTAAGATCAGATCATCCCGCTTTATAGCGACCATTGAATAAGGCCATTACAAATATTTTATAAAGTTTTTAAAGTACAAATATTTTTTTAAAGTTTCCTTCCGGTGTTCGGCCACTGAAGGGGGGGGGGGCGAAAGAAAAACAAAGTGAATTAAGTGAATTTTTTAATCGAGCAAAAAAAACATGGATTTTAAGAATTTTTATTTAAGGTTTAAACGTGAAAACCGAATCTATTCTTGCTTATAATATATACGTTATTATTTTCTATGCAAAAATATACGAAAAACGACAAAAACGAAGGAACATTTTCTTGGACGATTTTCGGAAATTCCATTGTTTGAATTTCCATTTCTGTTTCGTTTTAACATTCGTTAATTCGACAATTCGTTAATTCAACTCGGAGACTCATTTTTCGAGTTTTTCAGACTGCAGAGCCCACAGACAATTGATTTTATAAAAAGAAATTTGACTCATATCCTACAAATTATTTTTTTGCCCCCCGATTTTTCATGCCAATTTCCAAGCAGGGGGTGACAAAAACTTTAAATATGATTTGCAATGGCCTAATTAATAAATTTTGAGAAGTCTCCTTTAGTTTGCAGCATATACGCATTAAATTTTATCGTGTGTATTGATATAAAGGGTAGATAAAATCAACGCACCATCGAAATTTTCCAATTTTTGAAAACTGGTTATTTTAACATAATAAATATATTCAGCTGGTCAATCTTAATTTCTAACAAAATCATTTCAGTTGCTTCCTGTGACAGGAAAACCGATTGACAATAGCTTTTTTTCTGAAAAAAGCTTGGGCAGAGCGTTACCGTTTTAATAGTTCCATAAAAATCACAGATTTTTTGCGGTTTGACAAGCAACCGTAATAAGATCAATTTTGATTGGTGTGTCATATTGTACTGCTACACAATAACAATAAATTTCCTCTATTAACAGTTTTAGAATGGTTTTATAGCTGGTTATAAGTGTGTTATGATTTATATCCTCTCAGTATTGTGCAATACCATAATAAAACCCATTACCTCTGGTTTTAAAATCAGGTTTTAATTAATACCACAACAAAACCTTTATAAAATTTAAGTAAAACCAAGTGGCTTACAATTGTTACTTGGAAATGCACAACTAACGGGTGGCAACTAAAACTTTGGACTTTTTTCACGGCCCCTATACTCAACAACAAACGAGCTCGGTGAGAAATGAGAGTATGTATGTGTTAGCTTTCTCTCTCCTATTTTTGTCAGTATTTTTTTGTTTTATTTATGCTTACGCAATTTTGCTTAGAATTGCGACGAAACAAGAAGCATGTCGGGAGCCCGTTGTACACTTCTACGAACTGCCACAGAAATTTCGGCAAAAAGTATACGGTACAACATTTAAAAAGCAAAGATGTTGCGGCTTCGACTGTTTACCATGTCCTAAGATTTCCGACAACTATTTTCAAGCAAGGTAGTGAAAGACCAGCCAAAATTATGAACGCAGAAGGACATCGTTCTCTTTCTCGTTTCTTCAACAACAAGCCCTCTGGTTTGGTTATCAATAGATGTGCACCAGACGAATGTTTGAAGAAAATTTTGATCCCGTTTCTACGAAAACATCATGCAGATGGACAATACGTGTTTTGGCTGGATAGAGCATCATGGTTCCTGAATACCCATTCGATCTCATTTGAGCCCAAAAAGCACAACCCGACAAATCTGTCTCAGTGCGCCTAATCGAATATTTCTTCGGGATATTGAGTTCCATGGTGTACAAAATTAACTGGAGAGCCACGAATTGCAGACAGTTGATTGGTAGAATCAAGAAATGCATTCGCAAAGTTGACATGACGGCCGTATAACGCTCCTGTTCGAACAGCAAACGAAAGCTTCGCCGAACAGACGATTACGGACCGTTTTCGAATGTTCACTAATTTTTTTTCCAACAATGGATAATGTATCTTTAATTTCGCTAAATCAGATCTTCTTCAAGTATTTTTGTCTTTTTTTGACAGCTTGAGAAAAAAAATTCCAAAATTTTAGTTGCCACCCGTTAATTTGATAAACGCATTTTATAGCTTTCCAATGGCGAATAAAAATCGGTTGATGCGCTTTTAATAAAAAAGCCGATTTTCTGATAAAATACAACATGGCAACCAAATTCAAGATTAACGGCAAGCCAATTTTTGGTTCATTTGAAAGTTCTATTCTTCTTCTTTTCCATGTCATGTCTTTTACACGAACCACGTAATTTATTATTTGTTTCACAGTAATTTTATAAATCATCATATGAAAAAGATATCAATGTTTGCTAAAAGTTCAACGTTTTTTAAAGCTACCGGACCACTTGGCGATCAAGGGGTCCACTGTTTCGAGATTTTGAAAGTGCAATTCAAGGGGTTTCCAACTACGCACCTTCGAAAAAAGTTACCTTTGATTACTTTACTGATTATTTTTGATTACCGTTAATTTTTGGTAATGAATCTGTTGTGATTGCTAAAAATTATTCATGGCTACCAATGATAACTTAAGATTACCGTTGATTACTATTCTGATTACCATTAATTACCTAATGAATTCGTAAATGATTACAAAAGTAATCTCTGATTCACTCAAAAACAAAACACAACACTTATGGTTCTTACAATTTTTGAGTGTAAAGTGTGTTCTTACGTTAAGCAAAAGGAATGAATTTTTAAGTTAATCTCGGATAACTACACACTTATACGCCTTACTGGAAACCCCTTCGAGCAATTCTTGTTTTTTACCATTTTCACCCGAAATTTTAAAAAGTCGCAAAAAAATATGTTGCTATAGTTTGCAAAATGTTCAGTCATAAAACGGCGTAAATCAAATCTCCACCGTTTGTAGAATTTCACCTGAGATTCAAGACAACGTCACGAATTGACTGATGGGCTCCAATTTTATGAAACTATTTTTTATACATATTAACTGTCTGGGGAAGGAGCGTCGTAAGGTTATGATGGGTTCTTATAAAAAGGCTATGTTCATTACCGGAATAAAACATTTTTCCTAGAAACATTAAAAACAAAGCCGAAGTGCGGTTTCTGCCCAATGACGGCTGTAACCGAAATGGAAAATAAATTTCTGCTGCCTTTTTCAGTCGATCTTAAGAGTTGTGTGCTTGTAAATCTTTTAACCTGTTGCTTGGCTCCACTTGAGAGGCACTTGGTAAATAACAAACAAAAACAGTAAGTGCGGGTATCTGAAATTGTTATATCCTTTGTATAAGTACCTCACTGGTTTTAGCTTCTATTTGAGGCATTATTTAAGGGACAGCACAGAAATTGTGTGTCTTATTCTGACTTCTCTACGATAGTCGCGGTTCAGTGAAACCTGAATCTTCGCAGGATGAATTTCTTTTCGAGGAACCATAGGATAGGACAGCGAGGTTGTTCAAGGGTAAAGGTTACACAAGTCACCGTTGGAATAATATTTATCCTGGCAAGAGTTTGCGGTGAAGAAAGAAAACCGATAATACGAGATCCGAGAATATCGTTATCCTCTACGGAGACGGACGGAACCGGTTTCGTATTCGGGTCAGCTAAATTATGATGAAGTTGCTTTCTTGTGTTTTTCTCTTGCCACTGCCAGCCAAGCCAAGGAATATCCGATGAAGAAGTAAAACAAAATCATAATTGATTGAAATGCTGTCCACTGAAATTAGGTGGCTGATATGGAACACATCGCGGTAACTTCATGATTAGATTTTTCGCCCAATTCGCCTGCGGAAGCTTTTTACGTGCAGAATTTCCTCTCAATCTTTGACTCATGGGACGGGATTATGTTTGCAGAGTTGGTTTTGCTGAATGAAATTTATTGTAATCTATTTCTTGACTCAGCTGAATATTCAAGAGGCGAGAAAAAGCTTTTCTGTTAATTAAATGGAGTTTCTACTAAAATTTTCGTAGCTAAAAACTAATAAATTATCTTCTGTACGAAGAAAATTTTCTCTTTCTAATGTTTTAGAGCTCACAAAATGATTGATTATCTTAATAATTTGAATACAGTTCAGCCTTCCTAATACAAAAATAATTAATCACCAT
The DNA here is from genome assembly GCF_943734655.1 of Sabethes cyaneus. Taxonomy (NCBI): domain Eukaryota; kingdom Metazoa; phylum Arthropoda; class Insecta; order Diptera; family Culicidae; genus Sabethes; species Sabethes cyaneus. The sequence continues at coordinate 18,886,529 of NC_071354.1, read as the reverse complement.
TACCAGAACAAATATTCCCACATTCTCACCACACAAAAATAACTCGTTAACATCTAAATCAAACAGAACTTAATCAAGGCTTTTTTCTCGAAACATTCGACCTTAACCTATTGACCGCGGTTGGCCACTTCTAGTGTAACAGTCACTCACAGTCACACATTGCTGAAGTAACAAAAAGCCATAATAGTTTGTTTGCTTTCCCTTCCGATTGCCGTTGTCGCAAATTAACAGTTCATTAACGCGGAGCGCGGCTGGCAAATGTAACCGGACTCTAGTGTGTGGGCATGTTTTTGTTATCATTAGTGTAGTGGTTCTTTTTTTACTGCCGCCGCCGTAGCCGTCCCATTGAATGCGACGTGTGTTTGATTGAAACTTAACCGTGACCGCGTGTCGGTCCGCGCCCCGCGGTTATGGGCCCAAGCAAGCGGTCGGGCGGTTGCTTTGGAATAGGAAACACCCAGCTGCAAACAGCTGGGTGGTGGCAATTGATTAATTAGACTGGAAGTAGAACACATGTGTGTGGTATCAGATAAGATTTTTTGCATTCTGTGAATGTTTCTTATTGAAATGGTTTATCATAAATTTTACGTGTTAAATGTAATTGAATATATTCGGTTATAAGATAATTTTATGGGTATGCTTCAACCCCAAGACATCCATTCCCATAACTGAACTGTTCATATAAGCTTAAAAGTGTATTATAACAAGACATATCAATAGTTTTATATCAAAAACGTGTTATTTATGGTACAGCATAGTGATTCCCAATCTACAAACATTTTGACGATTGTGTTTCACATAAACCATTCTAACGAACATTAAAAACTGCTATTGGTTTATCCCGGACGAGAATACATATATTTTTAATACCAATTTTTATTATCCGACAAGGAATCCAACACCGTGGATGCCGTGGTAGCAGCTTCTAATCATACTCTGCTGCCAGAATGCTTAAGTGATTTTTGTAATCAAATTTGTTGAAACATTATATACAATCCAATCCAAAGTCCAATTCAGTCCAAATCCCAGTCTGGGATTCGGTCTAATCCAGAGTCGAGCAACGCCCAGAGTTCATACCAGTCCACTCAAGAGTTTAGTCCAGAGTCTAGTGCTGTCTAGTCCAGAGTAAAACGCAATCCAGGATCTAATCCAGTTCGGAGTTCAATCCCATTCATAGTTCAGTTCTGAATTTATTCCATGGTGCAATCCGATCCAGTGTCCATTCCAGCCCAGTTCAAAATCTATACCAGTTAATAGTTCAGAGTCCAGTCCAGAGTGCTATACAGTCCTGAATCCTGTCTAGTCCCGAGTAAAATCCAATGCCGAGTTAATACTACTTCAATCCAGTAAAGAATCCACAATCCAATCCCGTCCAAAGTCCAGTCCAACCCACTGTCGAGCACAGAGGCCAATCTCGTCCTTAGTCCATTTTAGAACCTTATCCAGGCCAAATTCCCGTTCAGTCCATAGTCCAATCCAGATCCCAGTCCAGAATCCTGTCTAGTTCTAGTTCGAGTTCAGTCGAAGTCCATACCTGTCCAGTGAAGAGTCTATTTCATGTCTGTTCAGAGTTCAATCCAATCCAAAGTCCAGTTCCGACCAGTGTCTAATCCAGTTCAGAGTCTCATCCCGTCCAAAACTTAGTCCAGGGTCCAATCTACTCCAGTCCATTCCACCCCAGCCCACATTCCAGTTCAGACCGGAGTCCTTGTCATTCCTGTCCAGATTCTAGACCCGTGAAGAATTCAGTTCAGTACAGAATACAATTCAATCTCTAGAACCCAATGCAGTTAAACTTATAATTCAGTTCAGAGTTCAAAACCATCCATAGTTTAGTCCAGGATCAAATCCAATCCAAAGTGCAAAATCCAGTCCAATAAAAAGCCCACAATCCAATCGCTCCGGTACAAAGCCCATAGCAGTTCAGTGATAAATCTAATTCAGACAAGGTTCTACTGGCCCATGGTTTTACAGTTGACGTAACAGTCATCACCATCGTTGTTGAAAAAACGCGTTTTTCTTCTTTTTAGCTGAACAACCAAGTCTGTGTTGAAAATGTTAACTATCCCGATGTATAAGAATAACCAGGCGTCTATCCTCATAGTAGGGCGTAAAAACCACACTACTAGTAGTAGCAGTATTCCCTACTATAGTAATTTCAGTCAATTTTTCTTTTCCAGCCGTTACATTAATAATGGTTGGTAATATAATAAGCTTTTGGAAGAAAACCCTAAGACAGTGATGGCCAAAGCGCGGCCCTTCGTGATAATTCGTGCGGCCCGCGGGCTAATTTGAGGGATAGCAGACTTATGAATATTTTTTTTGATGACACAGGGGTCACTCAGTTCAGTCGTAGTACCTCGTGCATATTGTAGATCTGATTGCTCTGTGGTTTAAATTTTGTGATGATTGCTAAAAATCGGCTTTTGCTGCCGCCTATTCTACATTTTGGTGTGCGAAAGAATGATCAGAAGTCATTGCGGCCCGCGGACTCATGGGGCGACCTGATTTGGCCCGCACCACGCTTATGCCTGGGCACCACTGCCCTAAGATTTTAATGTAGGCTTGCCGAATCATCAGAAAATTAATTTTAAAAAGGACACTTCTATGTCCATAACAACCCTCACTCGGTCTGTTTATATTGGCTCCACATTGGCCCTTTTGAAAATTTGGTGCCGAATTGTGGAGTTTTTCGCAGATCGCAAACTAGAAAGAGATTCGTCAATACTGCATACAAATTGCACTACGCCAACTGGTTTAGCGTTCTGCTTGTTCAGAGTGCAATCCAGTCCAAATCCTAGCCCAGAATCCTATTCATTTAAGGGTCCAGAGCCAGCCAATATCAGAATTGAATCCAGTTCACAATCCAATCCGGTCAAACTTGTAATCCAATTCAGAATCAAATCCATCTCATAGATTAATCCAGAATTTAGACCGGGATCCAATCCAATCCAAAGTTAATCCCAGTCCACTCCAGATTTTAGTTCAATTCAGAAACCAGTCCTGTTTAGAAATTAATGCAGTCCAGGATCCAGCCTTCTCCAATTCAGTGTCCACAAGCACAAAACTTTAATCCAGAATTCAGTCCAGTCCAGAGTCCATATTAGTCCAATCCAGAATTAATTCCAGCGATGAGTTCAGAGTCCAGTCCAGTACAGAATTCAATTTAGTCCAGATTCCAATCTAGTACGACTTATAATCCAATTCATAGTTGACTCCCGTCCATTGTTTAGTTTAGGATCCAATTCAATTCAGGGTCCATTCCAGCCCAGTCTAGTCATGAGTTCAAAGCCCAGTCGAGAGTGCAATCCAGTCCTGTAATATATCCAGAATCTAACCTAGTCCAAAGTCTATCCCAGTCCAATCCCGTCCATGGTCCAATGGAGAGTTAAGAATCCAGTACATAGTGCAATCCAAACCAGACCCCAGTACAGAATGCTGTCTAATTCGGAGTCTGGTCCATGCCAGTCCAGCGAAAAAGCTAATCCAGACCAGTTCAGAACCCAATCCAATTCAGATTCCACTCCCGCCCAGCGCCTAATCCCGTTTAACCCGTAAAAACGTTTAAAGTTCGGTCCAGAATATATTACTCGGTCCAGTCTATTCTGGAATCCATTCCAGCCCAGTCCAGAATCCAGTCCAGCAAAGAGTATAGAATCTAGTCTAGTCCAACGTCTTGCCCAGTCAAATTCAGTGTTCAATCCAATCGAAAGTCCAGTCCCGTCCATCCAGTCCTGTTCAGAGTACAATCCAATGCAAATCCTAACCCAAACCCCTGTCCAGTTAAGTGTCCAGAACCAGCGAATATCAGAATTTAATCCAATAGTTTAACCTAGTCTAACCTGTAATCCAACTCAAAGTCAAATCCCTGCCATAGTTTAGTCCAGAATTTAGACCAGAGTCCAATCTAATCCAAAGTTTATCCCAGCCCTCTCCAGATTTTAGTTCAATTTAGAAATCAGTCCTGTTCAAAATTCAATGTAGTCCAGGATCCAGGCCACTCCACTTAAGTGTCCATAACAGTCTAATCCAGAATTCAGTCCAGTTAAGTCTGAAGTCCATGTCATTCCATTCCAGAATAAAGTCCAGCAAGAAGTCCAAAATCCAGTCCAGTACAGAACTCAATGCAGTCCAGAGGCCAATCTGGTCCAACTTATAATCCAATTCAGAGTTTACTCCCCTCCATAGTTTAGTTTAGTCCATGATCCAGTCCAATCTGGAGTCCATTCCAATCCAGTCCAGTCAAGAGTTCAGAGCCCAATCCAGAGCGTAATCCAGTCCAAAATCCAGTGCTGTAATGAAACTACAATCTAATCTCGTTCAAAGTCCAGTCTAGTCCACAGTCCAATCCCGTCCATAGTGCAGTCCAGTACAGAGTGCAATCCAAACTCTCAGTCTCAGTCTCAGTCTCAGTCAAGAATCCTGTATAATCCAGCGTCCGATCCAGTACAGAGTCCACACCAGTCCAGTGCAGAATATAATCTAGACCAAGTCAGGATTTCAATTCCGTTCAGCGTCTAATGCTGTTCAAAGTCCAACCCCGTCTAAAGTTCAGTCCAGAATAATCCTGGGTTCAGTCCAGTATCCATTCCAAGTTCCAACCCAGTCCAGAACCTAGTCCAGTCAACAGTTCAGAGTCCAATCCAGTCCGGAACACAGTCCACAATCCTATCCAATCGAGAGTTTAGCCCAGTACAGAATTCAATCCAGTCCAGAGTTTTATCCAATCCAGCGTATAATCCAATTCAGAGTCCAATCTCGTCCACAGTTCTGCCTAAAACTTATTCCCAGTTCCAGCTCAATCCAGAGTCCATTCCAGCCCACTCCAGAATTTAGTCCTGAGTAGACTAAATTCTGGAGTGGGCTGGAATGGACTCTGGTTCAGAGTTCAGCCCAGAGTGTCCAATATATAGTTCATACGGTCTAGGCTAGTCCAAAATGCAATTGAATCCGATCCCATCTGCAATCCTGTTTAGAATTTAGTCCAGGATCCAGTCTAGTCCAAAAGCTGGTCCAGTTTATAGTTCAGTTCCGAGCGAATCCAGTCCAGATCGTAGTCCCAAATCCTATCTAGGCTAGAAAGCGGTACAAATTTTATACCAGACCAGTCCATAATCCAGTCTAATGAAGAGTGTGAAGCCCAGTCTAATCCTAAGTCTAATCCAGTTCTGAGTGTACAACAGTCCAGTCCAGTCCAGTGAAGTATCCAGAATCCAGACTAGTCCTCAATTCAATACAATCCAAAGCCCACATAGCAAACCTTTTGGCCTGTATAACTTAATTCTAAACTAGATAAACAACATCTTGTACAACATAAGTAAATCGTATATTATGCGCAAAAGCGGCCTGTACAAACAAAAGTAAATGCCATATACATGAATTTGTTCTGCAAAATAATTTAAATTGTGATTTAACTAATCAGTTTTTAAGATTAACGGTATGATTCAGCCGTTCCCATAGTCTATAGTCCAGAATCCAGTTCAGTGAGGAGTTCACAGTCCAATCCAGTAAATAGTCCAGAATTCCAAAGTTCAGTCTAATCCAATCCAGAGTCCAGTCCAGAGTCCGGTCTAGTTCAGAGTATGATTCTGTCCCGAATCCTGCCTAATCCAGGGTCTAGCTCAGTGCAGAATTCATTCCAATCCAACGCATATTCCAATTCAGTGTCCAATAACGTCCACAGTTCAATCCAAAAATTATTCCAGAGTCCATTCCAGCCCACTTCAGAATCCAGTCCAGTCACGAACTCGGAATCCAGTTCATAGTGCAATCCAATCCAGAATCCTCATAATCCAGTTCAGCACATAGTCCGTACCAGTCCAATCCAGAATCTAATTCAGCTAAAAATCTACGGTCTAGTCTTGTCCAAAATCCAGTCCAAAGTACAATCCAATCCCGTCCATAGTACAGCTCAGAATTTTAGCATCTATGGCTCCTCCCAGAATTTAGTCCAAAGTCCAGTCCGGTCCATAGTTCAGTTCAGAGTCAATCCATTCCAGATCCCAAATCCTATCCAGGACAGAGTCTAGTACTTATTCCATACTAGTCCAGTCCAGCGAAGAGTGCGGAATCCAGACTAGTCCAGAGTTAAATCCAATGGACTCTGAAGTCCAGCCCAGTCTAGAATCTAGTCCATTTCAGAGTCCAATCCGGGATTTAGTTGAAGGTCCAGTCCAGTCCAAAACTCACCCCAGTCCAATCTAGACTCCAGTCCAATCTAAAGTCTAGTGCTAGTTCATTACAAAGTCCAATCTCGTTCAATGTCCAGTTCAGAAATATTCTTTAGTCTAGGATCCAGGACAGTGGTGAGTCTGGTTCAGTGTATAATACAGTTCAGAGCTAATCCAGTCCAAATCCTAATCCCACATCCTATTTAGGCCAGAGTCCAGTTCAGATTCCATACAAGTACATTTCATAATCAGCAGAGCACGCATTCCAGCATAGTCCAGAATTCAATCCAAAATTTAGTTGAAGATCCAGTCCAGACCAGAATCCACTCCAGTACGGTCCATACTGGATTATTCAGAAACCATTCCGAAACCAATCTAATGCCGAGTCTAGTCTGGTTCAGGAGTTTAACCCAGAATTTAGTTCATGGTCCTGTCAAGTCCAGAATTCAGTTTAATCAAGAGTTGGTTAATTATAATCGACCCACGTAACAAATGAAATTTTATTAAACTCTTACGATGGTTTTTATGACCAAAATTGGTCAAAAATACCATTATAGGAGTGTAATAAAACTTGGAAAGTTAAGGTTTTAGCCCAGTTCAGTTCAAGGACCATTCCACTGGAGTTCCGGGTCCAGTTCAACCGCTTTCGGTATAGTTCAGAGTCCAATCCAATCCAAATTCCAGTTCATTCCATAAACCAGTCCTGTTCAGAGTCCATTACAATGCAGGATCCAGTAATCCAGTTCAGAATTTATACCAGTCCAGTCCAAAATCCAGTCCAGTCAACAGTTTAGAGTCTAGTCTATTCCAGAATTCAATCCAGTCTAGTTCAGTGTCCAATACAGTTAAGATTACATAGTTGAGTACAGTCTAGAGTCCATTGCACCCCAGAATCCAGTCCAGTCCAGAATTATTTGCAGTCCACAGTGCTTAGTCTAGTTTAGTCTATTAGGGTGTAAGCAGCAAAGTGTGTCTATTTGTGTGTCTATTAGAAAGACTAGCATTATAAAAATTATTCGAGTAATGCTTGTTTTCACGATAAGTCAAGATAAATAAAGTACTAGGTTGAGTTTAATCTTTAACCCATATGGTATAGGGCAATTTGCCAAGAACTCGTGCAACAAAGACTGGTATAAAATATTTCTGTAGAAGTAATTAATACCGTAGTGAAAACTCTTTCATAGCAAAAATAAGCTATTAAACAATGATGATATTCAGCCTCTGTTAGGCTGACTCTGGCGCTGACAGTCATTAGATAAATTGAGAAAATTGAAATAAGTATGTTGATTTTATATCATGTGAATTATCGTACTTTTTCATTGGAGCTACAAAAATGAAGCAAATCATGCATGCTCATCAGGAATGAAACCCAACTTCAGTATGATGCAAAAAGTCAGCCCCAACAACCCCAGGTCAGCAGACCTTTCAGTGATTCATCTCTAATAACCCAACTTCACACCTTACTTTGACGTGCAACCCCAAAGCCATCCGTTTTACCGCTCTAACCGACCTTGTGTAGCGAGCACTGGCACGCGACGATCGACCGGCAGCACGTGACAAGTAACTTTATCTAACAGTGCGCCCATAAAATGTGCTTCGCTGATGTTGCCTTTTCGAAGGTAGGTAGATAGATAGCTGGCACAAGAACAATCAAAAAACAACCTTACCCTTATCGGTGAACTTTTAATCGTGCACAAAAAGTTTGGGTACGTTCCATCATCAGCAAGCGCCGTAAAAAGGTTGTTGCTGTATTGTTCTTCGATTTTGAACATGAAGCTTCCCGTTCCGAAGTTCAATGCTGCCGGAAGGGTGCAAATCTGTTTGGCGAAAGTTCGCAACAGATTTAAGGTGAAGGTCTTCGGAGGCCATAGAAGTATGTGGTAATAAAAATACTACGGCGTAAGGGTCGTATCGTCAGTATAGGCAATACAATTTTTTCTTCACGCTCTTCTCAGCAGTTTACAGTAAATCACCTAAATTACCATTTTCCGTTTTGAATTCGCAATTAGAAAGCATTTTTTTACACTTTATCAAAAATCATATTCTAAGGTGCGTGTAGAGCTTGTCCGAACATAAAAGCTTCGCCCTAACGTGCTAACACAGAGACCTTAGTGTTTGTTTACCCTTAAAAAAAAAGAAATGCAAAAGTTCCCACCCGAGACGAACCGGTGAAAAGTAGTACAAACATCAACAAGGCAACAAGAAAACTCCGCAACGTTTACAAATGAGAAAAATAAACCTGACGTTTGATGATGACGACGACGACAATACTATACTCTTGCGCAAAAGTTTTTCCTTCTAAGCTCAGCGTTGTCTTTCCCACGTGTGGCATCGAGATTGTGTTTTGTTTTGCTTACATATCTAAAAACCAAGTTATTTGTTTTAGACCTTTCACAAGGTAAATTTGTTTCTGCAAACCTCATGCAATAAAGTTGTTTTGCAAGGTTTTGCTCCTCTCTCGTTCAAGCCCATCAGTTCTTTTCTCAGTGACTAACCTTTATTGAAGTCAAAAAAACATTACTTACTGATCGATCAGTGGAAAGCAATTTTACGAAACAAAAAAATTCACCTTCCATAACGCAAACAACTGATGCGACAAAGGCGAGAGTTTGGAAGTCTCAAGTCACGACGCACGTGGCTCACCTTTCCGACTAGGTATGAAGACTCCCCAGTAAAAGCTGACAAACAGGAAATCCATACATGTTATTTATGCGTGAAGCATTGCAACCACAACACAGGCAACCACAGCACAACAAAGCCACATTCTTCACATCACATCATTTACCTCATCTTCTCCAGTAACTCCAGTAACTCATGCGTCGCCGTTTGTCGGTTAGGATAAAACAATGCGGCAGCAGAAATTACGCACCCGATGCCGTGATTAGCCATATATGTATAGTGTAGAGAATGATCCCAGGGCACAAGTTGTACCGACTTGGCCGCTGCTGCTGCAGACATCATATTCTGCCACTGTAATTTGCATAAAGATAAAACATAGTTACTAGTAGACGTACCGGCTGCTCTGCATGCTGCGCGTCACACTGCCTTTACGGTACCTAATATTGCATTGTGGTGCGGCCAACATTCGTAGACAAGTGTGCCACTACTGGAGCTGCATTATGTCAGCAGTGTGCTCTACTACTGCAACTGTTGTTACTGCACGGAATTCCGCATTCAGTTGTAAGATGGGAGGGAATGGTACAAAATGTGTCTCCGGGACAATCCAAATTACTTAAGTAATGTTTGAACAATCATGTGCACACACACACACACACACACACACACACACACACACACACACACACACACACACACACACACACACACACACACACACACACACACACACACACACACACACACACACACACACACACACACACACACACACACACACACACACACACACACACACACACACACACACACACACACACACACACACACACACACACACACACACACACACACACACACACACACACACACACACACACACACACACACACACACACACACACACACACACACACACACACACACACACACACACACACACACACACACACACACACACACACACACACACACACACACACACACACACACACACACACACACACACACACACACACACACACACACACACACACACACACACACACACACACACACACACACACACACACACACACACACACACACACACACACACACACACACACACACACACACACACACACACACACACACACACACACACACACACACACACACACACACACACACACACACACACACACACACACACACACACACACACACACACACACACACACACACACACACACACACACACACACACACACACACACACACACACACACACACACACACACACACACACACACACACACACACACACACACACACACACACACACACACACACACACACACACACACACACACACACACACACACACACACACACACACACATACACACAATTCCAAACGTTTCAGAGTATGGCTTTTTACATATGTGCTACCAGTGTCGGTGTTCGTTGGCACGCAACATTAAGCGAACCTTCTATAGTAACAATTCTAAGTTTCATCTCGTTCCTCTAGTGGTTTTCATTACCAATTTCAAAAAAACCGCTAAAACAATGAGCTCCCCCAGAACTTCCTGACGATCACTATAAAACTGCATTCTGACCAAGGGGGCAAGGTTTTTATGACCTCTTTAAGAATCAGATTATATTCAACAAACATTAGTAGCTTATTCAAACCTTCTGTAGCTAATTACCGGGTTAGAAGCGCTTGATAAGCTGTTATACGACAAAAATGTTTATTGGGTAAGCTTAAACTAAATAATCTTATCAAATTCTGCAGTAAGCTGTTTGACAGTTACCTCCACAGCTTAATGAAGCTTTTCACTACAAAGCTATAAAGCATACAGTTTGCTCAGGAGTCAGTCCCGGTGTATCGGTTAGCATTCACGCCTCTCACGCCGAGGACCCGGGTTCAAATCCCAACCCAGCAGAAGTCACGAATGACCTAAAAGTGTTAAAGTGACTATAATCTAAAACAAAAAAAAAACAGTTTGCTCTGGTATAAAGTTAAATCAGTCCTCTAGCTCTAAGCAGAAAAGTTGAATCTTTACTGTCAGATCATCCTGATCGATAGACAATAAATTTATAAATTTTCAACAGTCACCGTTGGTTTGCAGCATATGCGTATTAAATTTTATGATGCATATTGGTGTGATTGGTGGATAAAATCAATGTGCCATCCAAATTTTGCAATTTCCGCAGTGTTTGTGTTAACAAAATAAATGTATTCAGTTAGTAAATCACACTTGCTAGCCCAATCATATTAGTTGCTTCCTATGACAGGAAAACCGATTGATAATAACTATCTTTCTACAAATCTGATCTTTTTCATAATAGCAGCAATAAATCTGATTGGTCAGGGTGTTACCGTTATTATAGCTAACAGATTTATTATGGTTTGACAATCAACCTTTATAATATCAATTTTGTTTGGTGAGCCATATTGTATTGGTACGCCACGCGTATAGTAAATTTACAAGACAAAGACACGTGGGGCTACCAACTAATTTTATCGTGATAATATAAGCAACCACAATAATATTGCCTTATCAACAGCTTTGAAAGTTCAATTTCAATCAAATATTTTACTGAAGCTAAGTTGCACACAACAACTTCAGTAAAATATTTGATTGAAATTCAGCGGCAAATTCCCCTTGTCAGCTAAGTCCTTCCTCTCCCCTTGTCAGCTGCCACCATTTGTGCCACAGCCACCTATACATTTGTTTCCTCTTAAAAAATCCTTGTAATAAAAGAGTCTTTTTTCGTTATTTTGAATTCCCCACTTCCTTCACACTCCCCCCCCCCTCCCCACTTTCCTTATTTTGAACTCCCCACTCCCTTCAGACACCCCCTCTTAGCATCCAGCCATTTGTACAACTGATATCGGTTCAAATGCATGAGAAATGCACCCCCTTACTGATTTGACCGCCCCTTCTTACAGACCACTCCCTTTTTTATCAACTCCCCTGTGCTGGTTCTCTGTCAAAAAACATGTGTGCCAAATTTCATGAAGAACCGTTCAGCATACGTACTCACATTCCTCTTAAACCCCCCACTACCCCACATGGTCGTGCCATCCTTTTTGTACCGTAGCCTGTACTCCCCACTTCTCTTTCGCCACTTCATCTGTTTCCTCTCCAAAGATCCCCATAACAGAGGAGAACCAAAGCCTTTTGACGTAGGACTACGTCTTTCAGGAAGGTAGCTGGTATAGGGGGTAATTCCAAAAAATCTTTCTCGAAAAGTGGTCAGGTTTTGAACACTAATAGCTTAGTGGTTTCCCGAACGATTTTCAATATTCTTACACCAATCGATTAAAAAATCTTCTAAGAATTGGCCCAAATGAAGAAAAGTATGGATTCTTGATGCTGAACTATTGAAAAATTGAAAATAATGAACCTATGTTTTACCAGAATTCTCACTTCCTGATTGGTTGGAAGATTCTTTACGATGATCTAAACCTATACCAATTTGATATCTGTGCTTGGGAAGTGAGCCAAAACAAGTGACCAAGTTCGCTCATTTCAACAAGATTTCTTAACACCGCGATTAAACCTAGACCATTTTGATGTCCTTGCTTGGGAAGTACGCCAGAAAGAGTGACAAAGCCCCCTCGTGCCAACAGATTTCTTACGAACGCGATTAAACCTAGTCCATTTTGATGTCTGTGTTAAGGAAGTGCGCTAGAAAAAATGACACAAGTTCGTTGTCCTAACAGATCGCAAATTCTTTACTGCGAGACGATTAAACCTAGGCGAATTTGATATCTGTGTTGGAAAAATGTGGTACAGCTGTAGTGTTCGGTTATAATATGACTCTGTATGAATACGCATGGCCATTTCATTAGAAGTGTAGTGAAAAGATGTGCTGTTGATAAAATAGGATTAAATTGGTAAAATCCCTTCAACGTGGGGAACCATGGGTAATAAAAACAAACTTTAATTTTTGTAATGTAGCAGGAGGGCAATAGTTTGTGTTCTTGATTTTGTTAAATTGTTTCCAAATGCACATAGAAATAACTCTGAAATCTTCTGAGGATTGGACGTATGCAATGTTACTACTTTGATAAATGTTACATACAACGCATGTAGCATGTATATATGTTGCATATAGCATTTATACATGAAGAATCGAATGATTACAAGCATGGATACATGCTATTATCACTACAAAGAGACTGACGTAGTCCTGCGTCACCTATATATGCGGGCGTGTCTTGTACAAAACCCCTCTGATTTTTTTCCATATATCCCTCCTAACCTTTCCAGATCCTTCTCTTGACCAAACTGCTATCACCCAAATAACACAAAATCGTAATAGAAAGAACACAATAAGTCGTATGCATGTCAATTTTACATTGGAATTGCATAATGATTAGAGTGTGTCAAGGCGAAGTGCACAATAAGTTGTTTTGCGGTCATGCGTGTCGTCATATACAACTTATGGCTGTGAATTGTAAAGTAGTATAGATGATTGTAACATTTCGTTATATCTTAACCGTATATTGAGGATTACTAAGTTGCATGTTGCCTCCACTTTGATACTTATATGTTCTTATGTGGTGTGAAATATAACTTTTTCGTGCGGATATGATTTCGTATCTGTCAGTTGCAACCGAAAAATACAAACCAAATTGTTTACTGGGCAGTCCACATGCATGAGGAACGCAAACCCTTTTACTAACCCTTACCCTTTCCCCCTTTTTTGTCATCCTCCCTGTGCTGATTCTCTTTTGTCAAGGAACGAACATGTATGCCAAGTTTGGTGAAGAACAGTCGAGATGTTCTGGAGTTATGGCGGAACATACATACATACATACATACATACATACATACATACTCACGTTCAGGTATGATCAACAGCCGCCTAGGCAAGCTTGGCATGCTTTTTTCGCTTCGATTTTACTTTTTGATTATTGCACCTCAGCCAAGCAGAATTTGATAAAGTGGTGTATGGGGCATTTACACAGCTAGTGATTATCTACAATAATGCTAATGAAAGTAAAGTTTTATCTTTAGAATTTACGCCACTGTAGGGTGATAATACATAAATACAAAAGGGATGGAAATGCTTACTTCAGCAATATCGTATAAGGCGATTGCAAATGATTTTTAAAGTTTTTGTCCCCCCGTTAAAAATTGGCTTTCAAAATCGGACGGCGAATAAAAAATTTGTCGAACCTAAGTAATTTTTTTTTTGTGTAAAATCAATTGTCTGTGGATTTTACAGCCAACAGAACTCAAAAAATGAGTGGAGTTTTAACGCTCTTAGCACGAAACAAAAGTTCAAGCAATGTAATTTCCAAAATATCAGCAAAAAAAATTCTTTCGATTTTGACTCCATTTAGGAAAGTTGAAGAATTGAAGCGAAAAGAACGTGCCAAGCCTGCGCCTAGGTTGAAAAGACCATGTTCCATCGAACTAAACAAGAACAAACCGGGTGATACAATATCTGGATAATATAGCTTGTAAGTGAAGTTTTCAAATGAACTTTAATGGGTTTAGCAACATTTGGCCGAGCGTTGTCATGCTGTAGAATCACTGTTTCGTGCCTCTATTGCTATACCTTATACTATGACCTTTTTCACGTAGTGTTCGACTCGAATGCATATCAATTGAACTCAATACCGTAGATACAGATTTGCACAGTGATAGATGGTGTCCCGTAACGTTGGAATGTGTCAATTTATGCAATCTTTCGAATTATTCCACTAGCACTCATTATCATCATTTCCTTCCGCAGCGCATTTTACTCCGCACCTCAGCTGAGAATCAGACAGCATTGCGCTATATGCCAAAGTGTCTCGCGCTCGAGAAAAAATGAGAAAAAAATGAATCAAGATCTATGAGTGAGTGGGAATTATTAAAAATTCGATTCTATTGATGAGAGTGCGCCCCCCTGAGTGCAGCGGCCGACGAGACTCGCCACAAGATCGCTGCCACCCGCCGGTCATTCTCCGATCGAGCGTCGAGATCTTCTCGCTTTGTTGGGTGGTCGCTCGCTGGTCGTCGTCGTCGTCGCCTCGCACAAGGCCACAGGGCCCCCTTGTTTCATCTCGCCGTCGTCGTCGTCGTCTCCAGAGCCGCGATCACTCGAGCCTGAAGCGACAAAACTCTTTTAATGGATTTTAAATATGTTCCCGCGGTTGTTGTTTCGCGATTGACACAGTTCAAATTTGCAGTGACGCTGGATGACAGTGGCAGTCGCTTGAGGGAAGCAGATTTGACTGGCGGTTTGTTGTGCGGTTTCGATTGGCCGTTGCTTTGGCTATTCCTGGATCGCCCGGCAGTCCGGTGTTGGTTCGGTCAGTGACACAAGAAGGGTCCGTTCAATTTATCCCAATTCAAGTATTGATTGTTTTCAGCTGACAAAGCCGTAGAAATAACGCAGTGTTACGTAACATGACCACTCGTCAAGGGTTCTTGAGTTCAATGCTGAAGTGTTTGGTTGGCATTGACCGTGTGTAACTGCTTAAGTGCGAAGAAGTTAATTAAAAAGTTGACCAGCTTGAAAGCATGCGCCGGCGGCAGCAGCAGCAGCCAAGGGACATTAATAAAGTGCGAGTGTAAAGTGAACGGTCATTAATCTAAATCAAAGCGTGTGCGAACGTGCCAATAACGTCGCCCATAAATCTTCCGATGCAGTCCGGGCTGAAAACAGTTGTTGGCAGATGTGGGAAAATGTTCGATAAGTGCAGAGGTACGATCCTGTCGGCGCTGGCAGTCGTGTGTATCAACTTCACGGGATCCAGGTGAGTGAGCTACATGACGATGTTTAAAGAAAAAGTACTAAGCCCGCTTCAACAGATTGGTACGATTAGTTTTCAAAGTCGGTGACAAGAGATGCTGAATAAATTAAATTAGTTTGGTAGAACTTATGATAGATTCTATATTATCTGACTCGAAAATAGGCAAATTTGGTTAGCATCAATGTAAATGAAAATTCTAATTTTAGTTGAACAACCAAACTAACTGGTATTGTTGTTAAAAATCTGAAGCAAGAAATTGTAAATTTAAAAAATTGAAACCCAATTGAAGAGCTTGGCTGCACTTTTGTTGCTTTTGGATTCCTGCTGGCGCCTGGGAACTACCAACCGGCATACTTTTGGCTGGCTCATATTCCAGACAAATCCGCTTCCATTTACGATAAGACTCCCTATGAGTGACTGCCACACGTGGCATGCTGAAAGCTCATGCAAATCCCCATAAGTGCTCTAGCTAGAGTACACCCCAACCGGCTATGAATCGGTTGACTTCGGCAAATCGACGGGAGCTAAGTTCATACTGCTTTGCACCAGAAATGATTGATCGTTGCCGATAGAGCAACATTCCCTTTTCACGTCGCTTTCGACATCATAAGTTCAAAACAAATAGAAGATGTTGATGCACTACTACCAGTTCCAGTGCACAGGAAAATTCAAGCAATTATTCTGCCAAAAATTGAGTACAACAGGATAATTGATATAGGGTTTGCCATTCGAGCGTTCGAATCAAAACAACGAAAACTGCTCCAGTGCACTCAATATTCATCCTTAACGGGATGAAAATTTATTGTGATATGGTCGGTACATGCACGTACCAGAATCCAAATTAAGTGACGATGGTCCCGCTCGCTGCTGGCACTACCAACTACCAGTCGCAGTCGTCCGGTGAATGGCGGTAGAAGAGCTCTCTAGCATTGGATGTAATTTGATTATGAATGAAAACACGGCTGTTATATTCATCTACATTTTGCCAGCACAGAATGAATAATTTAGTTAGTGCCGAACTTGTTTCGGTAAAAGTTTCCATTTCGTGTCCTGTGTTCGTACTCGCTTTTCACGTGCTGCATATGTTTCTTCTCTGGTTAGTGTATAAAATCAATTGAAATATTGACGAAGAAGCAGATGTTACTAGAAAGAATTGATGGTTTATGCATTTTATTTGACTCTTAGTCGACTTCAATATTCTCTACGAACTTTAGGATCAACGATTTGGCTTATGTGTGTGAGCCACCTATGCTTACGATAGAGTTTCGTATGCTGTTAGATCTAGGATGATGGAGACGATAAAAAATGACTTTCCCAATCCAGAATATGTCATGTCACTTTGTGCCAACATCGGCGAAATGGGAAAAATATGTAATGCAGCTTCGTAACATTTGTCTTCTTATGATGCTCGTACCTACTTGTTGAAGACAAAGAGCTTTGACATATTAAGAGCAGGAGCGATCAAAATTTCGCATATAATAATTCAAGCGAGTGTCGATTATAAATCGACATCGGAAACTGAAATTCGCCCACTATTACTTTGTCAATTGTGATATATTTGGAAATTGAGTTTAAACGTTCGTAAGACTTGGCCCTTCTTTATCGACAGACTTCGCAGCCGATTATTAAAGTACAGGGCAACGATTCTACGGACTCTACGAGCACCTTCAATAGCGATGCTAAATAAAATACAGAACAGTCTATCCCTCTGCGTGATTCTAAAACACTTGAGAGTGACCCCGAAACACGCACGTAGCACATCAATTGCTCTGGAGTAGCTTTGATTAACCATGTCAATTCATCCAGGAAACCACTCTCGTGTATTATCTGTCATAGCTTTTTGCACTCGACTATATCATATGCTGCCTTTAAATCCACCAGAACAATTACGCGCGGGCATGTTATACTCCTGACATTTCTGGAGATTTTTTCGAAGTATGAAAATTTGACTCCCATAAAGCCCGCTTAGTCAGTACCACCCGAGCAGGAGCGAAGAGCAAAATAATATAAAAACAATATCAAATAATGTGTTATAATGGTATATTTTGTTATTGAATCGATATGGAGATACATTGATAACACATTTCGTTATTGAGTAGATATTTAAAACAATGGTGGTAAGATGAGTTTAATAACTGATTTTGTTATCATTTCTTATTTTGGCCTTAGAATGACATTCGATATATTTCATACAATTGTTTTTATTGATTAAAGAGATCTTAGATTATAAATATTTTATAAAATGATTTTTTAATATCACATGTACTACTGCATGTGTTATTCAATACCTTCATAATACTAAAATATGTTATTCTAAACTCTGAATAACAGTCATGTTATTGCTTTGTTATTCAAATAACACAGGTAGTTATTCTTTTGGCCTTAAAGGAGTCAAATTTTGATATTATTTTGTGTTATTTTACCAACTATGTCAGCCAAAACAAGATCAGATTTTGATATGAGTTATTCGATTTCCAATAACACATTTTGATATTATTTTGCTCTTCGCTCCTGCTCGGGAAGACGTAACAAAGTCTGGAACAGCACCTTCTAGGCGGCGTTAGTCAGCCTCGGTAATTAACGCAATCGAGCCGATTACTTTTTCTAGATTTCAAATCCTAGAAATTATCTAGTTAAGTTACGTTGCTATCAGTTCCTTACAATTTTCGTAGAGTTCTACCAAGATGCGGTCCTTTTCGGTGACTCTATTAGTCTTCAACTGTCCGTTTTCTCGCCGAATCTCATCAAGATCGGGAATCGGGACGTTATTATCGTTTGTGGGCACTACCAGCATAACTAATATCTACCGGTCTGCCTCTTTTTGTTGTCATACCGCCATTGCAATACTCATCGAAGAACTGCCTCCACCTGCCGACCATGTCACGCTCGGTTATAGTACTCACAAAGTCAGCTATACTATTGCCTAAAGCTTGATTCACTTAATATCTAAACGCACTGCTCAATTTACTACAGTGCTTCTCTAGTAATCGGGTTTGGAATCTTTTGACAGCAGTTTTTTCAGAGACTGTTTTTTAGTGGTGAAAGATTAGCTATAATTCGGTCGTTTTACAAAAGAAGTTGTGACAGATGGAAGCCAACAGAAGAAAATAGTGTTCTCAGACGCTTTTGTAAACGTAAAACTATCATTTGGATATAAATCACAGTAATCGTCGTTTGGTAACGTACGATTAGCAGCTGCGTGTGAAGGTATTGAGGTCATTGTATCAAATCTGGGACTCACGGATGTCGTTAGTGCCATAAGGCCATTATAAATATTAAAAAAAGATTTTATCCCTCCGGTGTTAGGCCACTGAAGGGGGGGGGGGGCGAAAAAAAACAAAGAGAATTTTTTATTCGAGCAAATAAAATATGAATTTTAGGCATTTTTACTTAAAGTTTAAACGTGAAAACCTAATCTTTTCTTGCTTTTAATAAGGCCATTACAAATATTTTATAAAGTTTTTGTCCTTCCGGTGTTCGGCCACTGAAGGGGGGCGGGGCGAAAAAAAAACAAAGTGAATTTTTAATTCGAGCAAAAAAACAAGGATTTTAAGAATTTTTATTTAAGTTTTAAACGTGAAAACCGAATCTATTCTTGCTTATAATATATACGTTATAATTTTCTATGCAAAAAAAAATACGAAAAAAGACAAAAACGAAGGAAATTTTTTTTGGACGATTTTCGGAAATTCCATTGTTCGAATTTACATTTCTGTTTCGTGCTAGAAGCGTTAAGTCAACTCGGAGACTCATTTTTGGAGTTTTTCAGACTGTAGAGCCCACAGACAATTGATTTTATAAAAATAAATTTCACTCATATCCTACATATTATTTTTTTGCCCCCCGATTTTTCAAGCCAATTTCCAAGGGGGGGGGGCGTGACAAAAACCTTAAATATGATTTGCAATGGCCTAAATACGTTATTATTTTCCATGCAAAAATCTACGAACAAAAAGACAAAAACGAAAGAAAATGTTTTTGGCCGAGTTTCGGAAATTTCACTGTTTGAACTTCCATTTGCATTTCGTGCTAGAAGCGTTAACTCAACTCGTACAGTCATTTTTCGAGTTTTTCAGGCTGTAGAGCCCACAGACAATTAATTTTATAAAAAAAATTAACTCATATCCTACAATTTATTTTTTTGCCTCCGATTTTTCAAGCCAATTTCCAAGGGGGGGCTGAAAAAAACTTTGAAAATGATTTGCAATGGCCTAATTAGGATCCAACGAGAGTATCATCCGGAAAATTCGTCTGTGTGAAGGGTTCGTGTCGTTAATTTCGTGTCAGTTAGCAAGCAAACTGAGCATTAATCCAGAACATAGTGTCAAAAAGCACGGTCGAAAGTTGTACAATAAGGTTCTGTAAACGTACAAGAGGTGCTTTTTTATGAACGAAATATATGTGAAGATAGATTTTCGGGAGCATTCCAGGCAAAAGTCTATGTTTTATGTAAAGTGAAGGAGTCTCTGGTGCGAAGAATGATAAACTGGATGAACTGGGAAATTTCGATATGTAAGACAAAAATATATTGGGTCATTCAAGTGGGCTGGTGGGACTCCAACCCACACTCTTTCGATTGGTACCCAAATGTTTTTTGCAATTAAACTACTGCCGCAACCTTTCCTACTAACACAGTTGTTACAAAGCAGTTGCGGTAACCGATATTTAACTAATTCTAGTGATTAATAGGTTGATGCAACTAGAGGAACTAATATTTTGTTGCTTGGATTATATTAGATAGTCTCATATCTAATTTTATCTTTCCAGTTTTTACCATTCCATACCCACCTGCCATTGAACGACCCAATATATATTTGGCCTACATATCAAAATTTTCCACTTCGTCCAGTCAAATTTTTCTCGTTTCAAAATGCAAAGTGAACAATTTATTTGCCATCTCACTTAGAAAAGCTGACTGGGTGTTCCCCAGTGACGCTCCCATCATTTGTTTATAGAAGTTGTCTCAAAATGTGACATCACTTTCTTCCATTGGAGTTGAATCATTTTCAAGTAGGCCTTTTTTGGTTCAACACACATTTCCACTACATTATAGAAGTAGCCAATTTTCTAAAATTTTAACGGTTCCGTTCGCTAGAACGTTAGGAACAAGACCATAATGAAATCATAATTTTCTTAATTTCAATATTATCTGAAGATTTTAAATTTTCCATTAAATGCTCTTACTGGTTTACTAATTTTTCGGATTTTTTGGGATCCTATTGCAGAAATAATTTCTTTCATTTCGATGCCTGGTTTGTGAACTTTTGGTAGACAATTTATTCTCGGAAGACGAGGAGTTTTCTGAAAAATGGGTGGTTTTTGGTTGGACGATGGAATTAACGCGAGTGTCTTGTCTGTTTGTCTGTGATAAAACCTTTTATTTATTGTCATTGTAGACCGCTACCCCGTTGGTAGCCAAATGAGCACTCTTTTAGCTACCAACGGGGTAGCAGCCACATAGCGCCGTAAATACAAACGATAGAACTATACTTTCTTCAACAATAACGTAGATAGTAATTAACTCCACAATCGCCCCTTACACTACTTTTTCGAATTCTGTTTAGTTGAGGCGCTGTAGTCAAATGAGCATCTACTGAGCAAAAAATCGAGAATGAAGCCTGGATAAGAATAGTCCGAAAAGTCCGCCATAAAATTAAACAACATACATATACCGACATCAATGTTTTAGTTTTATTGTCTATAATTCTTCCTTTTTATTTTTATTATTTTTAACATCATCTAACTTTGAGTCTTTGAAAGTTTCATACAAACACTGACTGTCCTTACCTAACACCTCACCTTCGCAGAGATATTTTATCAGCGGAACCTGATCATGGTTATTAAAATACCACTTCTCAATAACGTCTTCATAATTTTCAACCATCGTTTCGCACTGAGTCTTCATCTGGGTAATTTCAGCGGACGGTTTGTCCCACAGTTCCGCCGGTATGCCAAGGTCTACCTTGACGCCTTTGTTTACCAAACCGTGCAAAGTTTGGAACGTCTGTGACATGCCCTTCGCAAAGCGCGTACTATCCGTTCGTTCTTTGTGAATGTTATACTCCAGCACGCGGTCGCACACATTTTCCATCGATTCCAGCAGGCGAAGCTCACTCCTACGGTATTCGGTTCGTTTCTTTGGTTTTACATCGTCCAGTGAATATCCCAGTTCGATTACATCGTGCGAGCGGCCTGTTTCCGAAAGACGCGCCTCCAGTTCGGTAGCTAGGATTTTGCAAGCTTCACATTTGCTGGCATATTTTACACCTTCGTTTTCCTCCGGACCGCAATGAGCTGATGGAACTAACAGTAGTAGTAGTGGAATAAATATCAACATGTTTCTATTCTGTCTCCCTGAAAGTAACCTTAAGAAATACAATGTTTTCTGTTAGTTTTCAACAGACGGTGAAATATTTTTCGAAACACCTAAACTTCTTCACTAGACAATGCTGAATGAAGCGTACTAAATGAAGCTGCATTTTTAAAGCGCGACAAGAAGAAAAACATAGGTAGAGTCTGGGACAGGACGTGACACGTGGCGTCTTGTTCTTCTTAACTTTGTTTTGGCGATTCCCTTTCAAAATTTACTACGGCAACGAAAAGTGTTTCCGGAAACGTTTAAATTTCAGCTGCAGTTTATAATAACAAGCTACTAATTACACAAAAATCGATCCAATCTGGTCGAATTACATTTACACTTCAATTTAGTTTGTATGATGTCAACACGCCACGATAAACAAATTCTAAAAAACCTGCGGTAACGGGAAAAACTTTATGGTTTCGGTGTGGTTTGCTGTGGTTTCCAGCAACACTTCCCTGCGCTTCCGTGGTAAATTTTTGTTTCTTCAGTTGTACGCATGAAATCAGCCAATCAGGAAGCTGATTGACAGAAAATTGGTTCTTTTGCGATACCACGTGTCACGTCCTGTCCTAGGGTAGAATAACAATTTGTAAGATAGGTAGCATTTTTATTATTTGCAGAGTTGCCAGAGTGACACTTACGGGTAAATTCACCAAATAACTGACTCCCAAATGGTAATAAAGTATGGCATTACCTATCGTATGGTGTTCAATCACATTGTAATGATCGGACAAGTTTTTGTAAATACTTGTTCATAACTATTGATAAAACTGTTTAACAGATTACAATTGACTAGAACCATATAATGGGGTAACTGACAATAGTAAGTAAAATGTTATTGAAAAATATTAATGTTTTCATCTAGCACACCGTACAATCCAAGAGCAAATAATTACATTATATAGTCAATTTAGCTGTATGTGAATTGCAGTTTATCTCTCTTATAGATCGTCTTCTATAACAAGGGAGCGCTTAACCTAAGTGTTGAAGCACCCGTTGATGTCACATCCGGCAATAACTGTCGACGGGTAATAACAATAACAATAACAATAACATAATGTCTCCATATTTTAATAGACAGATTTCGTCACCCAAAAGCAATAATCTCAGCACCACAGCATCAGCAGTAAGTAGTGTTAGGTTTATTAGCATCAAAGCAAATTCGTACGAAATCCCATCCGAAACTTCATCTTGGCTTCGCACTCGGGCTAAGTGTACCAACATATGCTACCGCAACGTGCCGTGAAAGGCACATATTCTCAAAGGGTTGCCTTCAGTGAGAAACCATATTGCATCTGTTTAATGCATCAGCCCGCGTAATGAACCCTTGCTCGGTGCATGGCGAGTACATAGCATTCTGTCGTGAGCGTTATCACCGTCAACCACAAGGCACAGACGTTCGTTCGGGCATTATTGTATGCATCCGGGCAGAGAATAAGCTAGCTACATAATTAATTCGAGAAAAAGTTTCATGTTAGATGCATACACCAAGTTAGAATTTCGGTTTGAGTGAATCTAATTTCAGCACTCGGCTCCAAGATTCCGTTCAGAGCCAAAATGAAGGTGCGTCGAACGTAATCCAAAACCTCGAACCTCGAACTTATGCAAGGTGGAAGGTAACTTACACTAGACACCAAGCCTTTTACCATGCTTGATTAGGAAAATGTTGTTACCGCATACGAGGAAGCTTTTGGTGTGTGCACCAAAACATTCTGAAGCATTCATCTTCTTACGAGGTATTGTGTTACCGCCTGGTTGTTTTGCAGTCTTCAAGTTAAAAAGTGACTCTATTAGCGGTAAAGTGGGGTAAAGCTGCTCGTTAACTCTGGGTAATCTCTAATATCTTCTTAAATTCTAATTAAAGGGCCGAAAAAGGAAAGTGTCCAGAAAAAAATAGATAACATAAATTCGATACTAATTATTTATAATCGGTTCAAATTTTTGAAAAATAAAATCTGTTCCACTTAGAATTTGATCACTCAAAACGGGTCATTTCTGGAAAAGGTTCCAACTTTTGAGGTTTGTGAAGGAAATACTGCCTGACAAAAAATAAAAACAACAAAAGAGGAGAAAAGAAAAAAAATTGGTTTTCTTCTGTATTTTCTTGAATTGTGGTTTGATTTCAAAGCTAAAAAATTATATCAGTCTTCTCTAAACATCTGTTTGTTCCGCGAGGTACTGATTTAGCCGATTTCTTTCATGCGCTTCCCGTGCCCGGATCGTTACAAAATTAGTATGAAAAATACGGTTAAGTCTAAAGAATCGTAATTCGAAACGATCGAAACGAGGCTATGTCCTATGTATTATTGTAGAGTACTAGAAAAGTGCTAATCGATAGTCTCAAAAAATATGACATATGATTATTAACTGAGAAATGGGAAGCAGAAATGTGAAAGAGATACATAAAATGGGGAAAAATTGAAGAAATAGAATTTGAAAGGTAAATCAAGGGAATGAAAGTGGAAAACAGTAGTGGAAACAAGCAATACAAATGTAGCAGGAACCATAAAAGGAAAATAACAGAGTCGAAGTGAAGAAATTAAAAAAGGAAAATTAAAAATAAGTTTTGCATAGCAAAGTAAAAGAAGGAAACAAGAAAAAACAGGTGGAAGCTCGATAAAAAATTACGGTAAATTTTGTAGTAGAAACAACGCATCTACAACAGTTTTTATTGAGGACATTGAAACTTATGGAAAATTTATTGTAAAAGGGTCTGTTTATGGAATAGAATTGGCCACATTTCATCCCAAATTTACTACCTTTTTCAGTTATATTTGATTTTTCGCTTAAAAAATTATCATAAAAGGACAATTACTTTACCCGTAAATAAAATGAAAATATTTTTTACTGTACATTTTATCTTACTGTTACAATAATTTTTATCTTCGTGTTATGGTAATGTTTTACTGTGTTTTTCTGTTTTACTTGACTCTGACTCTGTAGCGGTCCAACGTAAACTATTTCATTAAAGTGGCGGAGTATTTGGACGCAAACCGAGAAAGTTTGCGTTAGAGTCCCACTTACCAATTGAACTTCGCAATATATTTTTGGCCTCATATCGAAGTTTCGCAGTTTCATACAGTCTACCATTCTTCTCACCAAACGCTCCTCCGCTTTAACAACTTAATTTAAAGTTGTGTCAGGTTTTTAGGAATGATTCAGAGCATTTATTACAATACAATAAATTAAAAATTTGCGTGACAAGCATTTGCAAAATGTCATTCGTAATCCTACGTGAACCCCCCGTTCATGCTCCTAGGCACGTATCTTCAAACTTTTTGTCCTTCAGGCCATTAAAGGGAAGAGGTGAAGAAACAATGAGTACTAGCGAAAAATTAAGCATTCTAAGCGTTTAATATAATATTTAATATATGGTACTACCACCTGCCTTAGAAGAATATCCGTTCATAGCAATGAGCCTATCATGTCAAAAAGAGTTCTACATATTTACCGATTGGTCACGCTTCCCAACTCTTATATGAAGGGCCAAAAGGGAATTGGTCGATAACCAATATCACTTACACGTACCAGGGATTTAGAGAATCTCCTTCCAAGAGTTAAGTCGCCAGAGTCACTCGTTGAATAAACCGTCTTAATGCAGAATGACTCCAGAAGGTGGGGAGAAGAGCCCACTCATTATCCACGATGTGTTGTTAATCGGGCCAAGATTAACCCTAGAAAGTTGACTGTTTCACTCTCCCTAGGCACACCGCTTCAAACAAGTGCTCTGATGGTCCCTCCCGCTTCCCGATTCTAGTTTATTTATGAAATGTGGAATATATGGGCAAAAATAGAACAATCTCACCAGCAGTCCTTCGAATGGAATAGAGTTGCGTCCTTTGAGTTTTCATAAATGCTTTTAATAATTAATTTAATTTTTTGTTAAGCATTCTAAGCGTTTCTACTTAAAGTTTAATCGTGAAACCCGAATCTTTTCTTATTTTTCAAATAAACGTTATTATTTTCCATGCAAAGAACCCTGTCAAATGAAAGACAAACCCGAAAGAAAATTTTCATTTACCGCTTTTCGATCACTTTGAACTTCCACTTTTTTCGTACTAGAAGCATTCAGTACACTCATTACCACTACCACTTTTTCAACTTCTTCAGGCTGTAGAGCCCAAAGACAATTGAATTTACACAAAAAGCTTTTACTTATGTGTAACAATTTTTGTTTGCTCCCCGATTTTTAAAGCTAAATTTGAAGGGGGAGGTGACAAAAACCTTAAAAACAATTTGCAATGGTCTAATTAGAATAAATAAAAAGACATAGAAATGTAAGAAAAAATATAAATGAGAACCATTGGAAAAAATCAGACCAAAAACTTGAAAAGGAAGTGACAAAACAGCATAAAAGTGTACGACATAAAAATGGGAAAGTTTTATAAGAAACAGTAAAGTAGAATAAGTCAGAGAAACAGGCATAATAGGGGATGAGGATGGGAAGAATATGAAAGAGAAATAAAAAACCCGAATTAATCCACCTAGCGGGGTGACCTAGCCTTTCTACTGCCATAATAATCATTATTTAATTTCTCAGGAACGTCTATGTTTAATAATTATCCGTTCGGTATTCCTCAAAATCCTTATTTGCCAGTAAAATTACCATCGTATTGCGTA
This sequence comes from Sabethes cyaneus, assembly GCF_943734655.1. Taxonomy (NCBI): domain Eukaryota; kingdom Metazoa; phylum Arthropoda; class Insecta; order Diptera; family Culicidae; genus Sabethes; species Sabethes cyaneus. The sequence continues at coordinate 18,860,017 of NC_071354.1, read as the reverse complement.
GAATAATTAAATTTTCTTTCCTTGGGTGCGTAAATACTTGTAAAACCTTATTTAGTTTTATAATCGGTCAGCCTTAACTTTTGGGCTTCAGAGCCATATACGAAACTTGTTTTGAATTGACAATATGAAATATGTGTTCATAACAGATTTTTTGATAATTAATTAATACCATGCGTTCAAAAGTTACCATCTTTGAAAAACAAGAGTTCAGAAAAATTATTATTATACTTCGCTTTTGAAGACAAAGGATATCGACAACAAAATGATTAATCTCAAAATTTTACTATTAGTTTGCTTGGCTTCAATTTTGCGATATATCTGAATTAGAAAAAATAACTGAATAGAGCATTAGATATGAAAAAGTGAAATTGAACTTTTTCTTAGCTGGCGCTCCTTCAGATAATTATTTTTGCATGAAAATCAAAACTTAAGCTTCTTTTGAATGTACTTTCATGAAAAGATAATCATTAGCTTGATCGCATCGTTTTTACAATGTTAAAGGGTTAGGAAAACAAGATGAGGTCGAAAAATAGTGCAAAAGCTGCGCCTTAAACATGCTTGAGAATAGGAAATATGATCGATATGATTTCCAGTGCTTGTCATTTTTGATTTATTTGTTGAAACATGATACATGACATAAGACATCTGTCCTTTAAAATGTCATTAACGAAAACAAATCTTACAAAATTACTACCGTGCAACGTTTACTTCCTATTTTTCATATAACATTTCTAAGCTCTAGTATCTTTTGATTAAAAAGACCTACATGCTTAAATTACCTGCTTTTCTTCACTGTTTGCTTTTCTTGTACAATTGTGAATAACAGCAAGTGAACAAAATGACAATTGAAATCTGAAATCAAAGAAAAGAAAAAGCTTTTCGATTGAATCCCACTATTTAATACTTATTTGCAACAGATACGTAGTTCGCCTACGACGTGCAGGCTTCATCAGTGTCTTATTTCAAAGCGTATACGTATCTGTCGCGAATAAATATTAAATAGTGGAATTTAGTCGGTAAAAGTTTTTTCTTTTCTTTAATTTCAAATTTCGTATTCCACTAAGAGGCTTCAAAAACTTTAGACAATTGATTCAGAAAAGTGAGAAACATCTTTTCTTGAATTTCAATGCAAATTTAAAAATTGCAAATTGTCATCCCAAGTAACAATTTGAGTTTTATTACACTCTTATGATAGCATTCAAGACCACAATTGGTCATGAAAACCACCATAAGAGTACAATCAAACTCACATTGTTGCTTGGGATCACATACACACATACATACATACATACATATATACATACATACATACATACATACATACATACATACATACATACATACATACATACATACATACATACATACATACATACATACATACATACATACATACATACATACACACATACATACATACATACATACATACATACATGCATATATACATACATACATACATGCTTGCATACATACATACATAATACATACATACATACATACATACTTACACACATACATCACACACATTAAATACAATCAACATTTGTTTTGATTTCACACGTTTTAACGGTTTAATATACGGTGCTTAAGTGTTAAAGTTTAAATAACTTTTGAATGAACCGTCCGATTTTAAATAACTCAGTTTCGTTTGATAGATCTCAGCAGTTATTTTCAAATAATAATAAAATGTGTGATGTTTTTCATTGAATTAATGCTTATATGTTACAAAAATATGTTTTAAATACTTTTTTTTCACATTTCTTTATGTAACTTTCAAACTACAAGCCCAATCGTCATGAAATTTGGAAGTTAAGGGTTTGCAAGGCTCCTCTTTCATATGCAATCAATTTTGTTCAAATCGGTTAAAGGACCTATGAGATAATGAAGTCCCATATTTTTCATATTTTTATACATAACTTTTGAACTAAAAGTCCGATCAGAATGAAATTCAATAGCGACCAATGGGACACCTAGACCTTTCATTTGACACTAAGAACATTAAAATCGGTCCAGCCATCTCCGAGAAAAGTGAGTGAGATTAAAAGCGTCACATACACACACACACACACACACACACACACACACACACACACACACACACACACACACACACACACACACACACATACACACACACACACACACACACACACACACACACACACACACACACACACACACACACACACACACACACACACACACACACACACACACATACATACACACACAGAAAATGCTCAGTTTTCGAAACTGAGTCGAATGGTATATGACATTCGGCCCGCAGGACCTTCTTTCCATTTTCGGTTTTCCAAGTGATTTCTATACCTTTATACTATATATTTATATAGTAGAAAGGCAAAACGATAACAAGACAATAGAAAGCAAAATTGGAAAAGGAAATTTTTTTTTAAATGATCGTTCAAACTGGGTTCAACAGTCTCAGAATTCTATGAAATTTTCCTTATGATCATAGTTAATGCACTTATTAATCTATTAATCTATCTTCTATCTATATATCTACTATTCTATCTATATTTATAAAAATGAGCGTGAGTATGGTTGTATGTTTGTATGTATGTTCCACCACAACTCCAGAACGCCTTAATCGATCTCTACCAAACCTGGCACACATATTCCTTGGTACCATAATGTTCCGATTTTGTCAGCTCCCGATTTTGTCTACTACCGATTTTATCGACTTTTTATCGTGATTTTGTCAGCCTATAAATTTGGCGTAACTTTTGTGCTTTTAAACATGATTTATCAAACTTTTCAGCCTGCCTAAAACTATTTCGATTCTCTGGGGAGAGTTTTTGAATAAAATGATGCCTTCTTGCGTGTAATTCGGGGTCAAAATTAGGGTATTTTTATAGTAATAGTTCTATAGTTCCTAAACAAGAAAAGATAGAGGTATACTATATCCAGTAATGTTGTGTATTTTTACTGTTTGTGCAACTTTGTAAAAAAGAACAAAGCCATACAACAACTACAAAAATAGCTAAAATAGAAAAACTGATTTTAACGATTTTTCATTTATGAGAAATAGATTTTTTATCTTTGCTAAAAAGATAGAAGGTTACTGTCTTCAGCAAAATTTCTTGTAATAATGTGCTGTAAAACTTTGCAAAACACATCAATGTGTTATATTGAAACTGAAAAAAATAAATTTTTTATTGCACTTTTAGGGGGATTAATCAAAATTTAAATTCCACTGGACGATAGAACTTTTAATTTTAAGAAACTCTTCCAAAGGTTCCATTAACCTAAAACCAAGTTTTCCCGCACAAAGCTAATGCCCATCAAAAAAGGTTCTGGACCAGTGTGCTATGCCCGGTTCATTGAGCTTTCGGTTAACCAATTGAGGGTTAAAATTTCATTTTTAGTAGAAGTCTTCGATATTGCAAGGTCTCAAGTCTTGAATTTTGAAAAAAAAATTCGAAAAAAAAATTTCCCGGTTTTGTCAGTTTCCCCATTTTGTCAGCCCAAAATTCAACATGGGGCTGACAAAATCGGAAGAGAATCAGCACTGGGGGGATTGATAAGAGGCGGGGGGAGGCTATAACTCCGAAATGCCTGGACGGTTCTTCACCAAACTTGGCATACATGTTCCTTGGCATAAGGGAATCAGAACTCGGGGGGTTGACAAAAGGGGGGGGGGAGCCATAACTACGAAACGTCTGGACAATTCTTCATCAAACTTGGCATTAAGGAATCAGCACTGGGAAGTTGACAAAAGAGGGAATCCCTAACAAGGGGGAGAGAGATCTAAGTAAGTAAAAGGGGTTGCGTTTCTCTTGCATTTAAACAGATTGCAGTTGTGCAATTGACTTTGAGAAAAGAGGGGGGCTCCGCCGAGGAGGAATATATGGTAAATAAACCTTTGTTTCGATTCCATTACAGCATTTTTCATTGAGCAAACCGATGCATAATTAGCTACGTGACAGAAGAGGGAGCTGACTGGGAAGGAACCGACACGTAGGGGGATAAGGAACGGGAGTATGAATGTATGTTCCGCCATAGCTCCTAAACTTCTGGACTGTTCTTCATCAAACGTCATTTTTCAAACACATGTTTTTGGCATAAAAGAATCAGCATCGAGGGGTTGACAAAAGAGGAAAACGCATTGCATTTGGAACGATAGCAGTTGTACAAGTTGTTTTATTTCTGAAAGGGGGAATAGGATGGTCATTAAAAAGGGAGAGGTTGAAAAATGTAAAAAGGCTTGGTGTCGATTACCTTTTTAAGGATTACCGAGAAGACAGATCAACATGTGGTTGGGAGACAACACAAGAGGAACTGACAAAGGGAATAGACATACTCAAATTACAAAAAAGGGGTTTGTTTCTTGCATTATGAGAGATTTCGTTATAAAAACAGATGCACAAGTGACTGAGTGACAAAGGGGGCCGGAGTGAGACCGAGCAATCATCTAGTGAATTTTGAGAAATTTGAGTTCTTCTATTTTGCAAAACCCCAGAAGAATTTCCAGATCAACAAAATCAAGAAAACAAATAGAAAACTAAGTGAGAAAGCAAAGCGAGGTACAAAGAGAATAAAACGGGAATTGATGTATGTCAATGTGAATGTGAAGTCAAATGCCAAACAAATCGAGAAAATGAGAAAACTAAGCAAACTAGGAAATGAAAAATACTGTAATAATGGAATAATGAATAATGGAAATAATGGAAAATAGGAAGGGAAATTAAAAATAAACATTAATGTAATAAAAGGAGTAAGAAAAAGAAATAAACGGGAATAGCGAAAAGGAAGAAAATGGGAACAAAACATGGTAAATGTAAATGAGCAATACAAGTTAATACAGTATGGAAATAAGGAAAAATGAAATAGACAAAAAATGAAAGGAATAGCAAAATAAGCAAAGTTTAAAGATTAAAAACAAAAGCGAAGGAGTAAGAAAACGAAAATTGAACAAAAATAACCGAGAAAAAGGAAAAAGCATTTGCAGTTCTGAACATACACAAGAGGATATAGAAAAAAACTAAAAATGAATAAAAAAAATAATTTAGAAAGAAATTTGAAGAAGAAAACAAAAAAATGAAAACAGAAATTAAAATAGAAGAATAATAAGTGTTAATAAGAAAATGGACATGGAGAATATTATTGGGAAAGTTAAATGGAAGAAAAATGGGCAAGACAATTGGTAAAGCGAGACAAATAGTTGATAAAAAACAATGGGTGAATACCGTAAATGCGCCTAATTCTGTGTACTGTCTATTTTAATTGAAAATTGGAACATTCTCAAATTAGTAACAACATGTACACATACTTTGGTAGATGCGTTATTTGAGATAATTTGCAGAAAATTAAAAGCTTTGACTGAAATGTGGGGTGCGCAGAATTAGGCACGCCTTCGGTACAAAAATTACATAAGAGCAGTTCCACGCCAAATCGTCGTGTTTAATAGGAGGAAATATGCACTTTCCACAGGTTTTGGCGCCATGTTGATTCAAGGTTCATTTTTAAAAAGGGCGTATTTATTTTCGTGTGTATTATGTTTGAAAGATTGTTTCTCGAAAACTTTCGATTTTACAAAAATTATCCCTAAACAAAAGTTGTAGAAAATTGATTTCTGAACATGAAATAAATATGCACTGAAAAAAATATTTTTCAAATTTTTAAAAAATTTGAAAATAAAAATAAAAAAATAGAAATAATTTGCAACCTTTTAAAAGTTATCCTGAGATGGAATCAGACGTTCAAGAAGCATCAGATTACCAAACGAAATGATGACAGCGGTAGGAGACGGGCGGCACCACAGACGCAAGATCAAGCTTTTTAAAAATGAGTATTGAATCAAAATGGCGCCAAAACCTGTGGAAGGTGCATATTTTCTCCTATCAAACATGTTTGTAATGTTTGATCTAAATCAGAAAAGTTCAAATTTTGTTATTTACCCATTTCACGTGGAACTGCTCATAATTGAGATAATAAATGTTAAATTACCAGATAACCAATAAGCATAACCATAAGCAGTAAATCAACCTTTATTGACATCTCTGACATTTTGTCTGCATTGCAATCCAAAATGAGAGAAAATTTGGAATCCCTTGAAATGAAAAACTAAACAGGTAATCAAAATCTAAAATAAGAGATAACAGTAGAATATGCAAATTGGAGAAGGAATCGATAAAGAAATTAAGTAATAATAATAAAAAAGAATGAAATGAAAAAGCAGAATGAAGAACATGTTCTCGTCGAAAACATAATGGTATGCATATCACGAAAGCAGTCGTGATATGTAAAACTGTAACACCAAGCTTCGTGCTACAGTTGTGTTCATTACACCAGTTTACCCCGAAACACACATATATCAACCAACTGCAATGATGCAGAAGGTGGTAGAAAGTGCCACAGTGACACGAAAGGAAGCGACAAAAGTTATCCGATACACAGACAAAGTATCCTTTTGGCAAAAATCGACGCCAGAGCGATTATGACGACAGCAGCAACAGCACAGTGGTGACGACGACGACGACGACGACGACGACGACGACGACGATGAATAGATTTAATTAAGGCACGACTTTTACGGTGCACAAACGAGTCAAAAACTTTCCCATCAACTCCATGCGTCTGTTACTAAGCTTGAAATGGGAACCTCCCAGTGCCACTGAGAGGTACTGCTAAAATCGTTATGTGGAAAATCCCAATTTCCCAGTGCGCTCCATTTATCGGGTTGGAGGTAACAAAGGATATTTTAATTATATAGTACAATGATAACTCGGATTATAAAGGAGAGTTTTCCGTACTGGCTAGCCACCAATGTAAGCCACATGAGGCAGCTGTTAATTTGTTGAAAAAGTGAACAATGGCCACATGAGAAACAAATCTAGAAAATTTACTTTAAATTTATCAGCCTTCTCTGCGGGTGAAGCGTAAAATGCTTTTGCAGGAACACTTGTACTTCCGAGAAAGAAGCTCAACATTATGAGCCCGTTTGAATACATTTATTCGAAAATATTTGCACTGACTTTTTATGCTTGCCTCTCTCTCTCTTTCCAGGGCATTCGACGTTTACTGGAACATCCCGACGTTCATGTGCAACCAGTATCAGATGGACTTCTCCGGTGTGGGGCTAGCCTACGGTGTGAATCAGAACGGCAACGATTCGTTCCGGGGCAACGTCATCTCCATCCTGTACGATCCGGGAAAGTTTCCGGCCCTGCTGGAGAAAAGTTCCACCCGGGTGCTGTACAAGCGAAACGGAGGCGTCCCCCAGGAGGGCAATTTGACCGAGCATCTGGAAATTTTCCGAGCCCATGTCAGTGAGCTGGTAACAGATGCCAACTTTTCCGGTAAGTGATTGTGAACATTCCCCACCACCTGAAGCACACACACACACACACACACACACACACACACACAAGCACAGTGCGAATGATGCAGGCTTTTGTTTTACTGTTACTTTTCGGTTTCGGGTTCGTTTCAACTCGGCCACCACCCGCCTGGTTAATTCCCCCGTTCTGCACCCGTACCTCAGGAGTGGGTTGCATTGATTTCGAATCATGGCGACCTATTTTCCGGCAGAACTTCGGCTCGCTGCAACCCTACAAGGACCTATCGATGAAGATCGAACGGGAAAGGCATCCCAACTGGCCGGAAAAATGGCTCGAGGCGGAGGTGAGTCGAAGATTAACGTAAGAGAAAAACTTAGGATAAGTTTTGTTTCGGCTACCCTTTGGCTTCCATAGTGTTGGTTGGCATTGCTGTGGGAATTCCGCACTACAACGTTGTGCTAGAGCTTTTAGTTTTAGAGGTTGAAAAACTTTCGGTAAAAATAGGAAAGTCACATTAAGAATTCCATTTATAACAAAGGAAAGATATATGACATTAAACCCATTTGATGAATGAGGACGCTTGTTTTAAAATTATAATAAATCCGTTTTTTCGTGCGTCTTTTTTATTTTTTAACTTTTTTACGTGGTACGTAACCTCCACCATGAAATTAATTGTAAAATTATGTAACGAAAAGTTTTAATTGCTTTTGTTTTACAAAGCGTCATCCACAATAAAAGAGACAAAATAAAAGTACGAAAACGGTGTACTTTAAAACAAAACAATTATTAATTTTATTTTCTACCATCAATCACTCATAAAATGAAGGTCAAAAATCTGAAAATTGAAACCGGAACCGGGTGGCTGAATAACACTTGTCAATGAAATATTTTCAACCTATAAAAACACGTCACCAATTTTTTCCACCAATAAAACCAATCGTAAAATAATAAAAACATCCACCGAAAGCAACCAATATTATTTTAGGCTTTCCTTTGATATCTTTCATAAATGAAATTGCTGTGAACAAACTGTGTTACGCCCACTTGGTCGTACAATTATATTTTCACTCACCAAACGGCAAAGTAATTACCCCTACGTCCCCCAGGCTGGCAGGGTGGCTATAGCTGGCTGACTGCTCCGAAAAACCAATAAGGTGAGCAGCGCAGTTTCGCACTCAGCCGATTTCATTTCAAATTTACCCCTTGCAGTGAAAGCTCTAATGAAAGCTCCGGTCAATTTGCCAAACATTAATCAAACTTATCTACTGGTGGAGCAATTTTGCCAATTAAACCGGTCCGCTGGATGGCTGACTGGCTGGCTGGCTGCTCGGACTGGGGGTGACAACGGTGTGGGGCCACCCGAATGGTTTGCACTTTTGTTGGACTGCTGCCATAACTTTCCCGGAGATTTTCTCCAATCAACAGAGTCCTCACGGCGGCGGCTGTGGCGGCGGCCGGCTTTCCCGGAGTAGGTACACGTGTATGCGTTGTACAATGGTTTATGCCGCTTGCCGTAAAAGCAAACAAGAACCAATTTCGTTTTTATTGCTTTCTCAGCAGGAAATTAATTTACTTTTGCTGAACTCTGCCAGTTCATCACGGCTGGTTGCAGTCGAAGACGAAATTTGCAGATAATTTTGAGCAAACGTCGGAATATCGAATAACTTTAGCCCAGGTACCGACGTAATAAAATTGAGCTATTTATTGTATGTTATCATTTTTTCAAACGATTTATCGTTCGAAAGCAATTACCATCATTCCGGCGGATCATAATCACAAATATAAACCAACAACTAATTTAACTATTTAACAAGATTACAGACCGTCCGTCGTAGTCATCATTCATTGCTGTAGAGCCATTGAGCTTCGACGGAAAACCCGTAACCATCTTTATTTTCTCTATCGTTCTCTGTTTGTCTTGTTTCCTCTTTTTTCCCACTCTCACAGGCAACTAAACGATTCGAAGCAACAGGCCAGGACTTCATGGCTCGTACCTTGGTGCTGGCGAAGCAGCTGCGACCCCGGGCGGCCTGGGGCTATTACGCCTTTCCGTATTGTTTCAACATGAACGGAGGAGCTAACCACCAGCAGCGGGAGGACTGCTCGCCGGAAGTACAACGGGAAAATGACCGGTAATAAAGTGCAGACGGAAACTGTAGTAGTTGCAGCTTCGGTTAGGGTCACACTGAACACAGCGAGGTTGAAGCGGAACAGAGCCCGCTCTGACGTTTGTCGTTTTTGTTTTTGCTGTCGGTGTTCCGTAAAAGGATGGGTAGTTTGGAGCTGTCCGCTTGAACAAATAGTTTTTGTATGCACGTGTGTTTGCTTCAATTTTGATAATTAGTCCAATCGACTCTGGTGGAAATAGTTCCAATCTGATAGGATCCGGGTAGACGATTTGGTTGATTGTTATGCGAAACAATGTAGGACCATGCAGGCCACACATAAACCACAGAAATGGAGATGTATTTCAAAGGTTTTTTTTTGTTGGCATACCCAGAGTGTGGTATCAGTGATGGACGTGTCCATGCAACTATTTAAAAGTTTATGACAATCATAAATATCAATGCAAGTGGACGGAATGTCCGGGATTTCAAACTAATCGGCCAGTTTTCGTGACAGAAAGATTCAATTTGATTTATTTGCAACATAAAACTGGCATAAATTTTATTTTATTGCGCACTCTCATTTTATTTTATTTTCTACCAAAAAACTTTAGCAATATTCATGGGTTTACTTCTTGCATACAACTGCATACAAACCCACGCAGTTTCGGTTAGTACTGGAATATTTTACTAACGAAAGTACTGTCGCTTCCTTATTCCTTATATTATGTAGTCTAATATCTAATTTTCTTTTATTCTCCCAATTCTATAACTACACGCACCACACACTCGCCTCGACGACGATAGTTTTTTTTTGCATGATACTCTTTGTTTCTACTGCCGAGACGTTAAACTGTTATCTACCCAGTCGGTGCGATAGAAACAGACAATCTGTTGCCGGACGTCGATATGGCAAGTCTAGTGTAATTTATCACCAAGTTACCTTAAATGCTATTTTGGAAAATGTACGACTACTTTACTGCTAACCTTCTTATAGTTCTGATAATGCTTATTTGCAGATGATTACTGATTACTGTCAAAAAGCTAATATACAACTACGTGCTGTATAAAATGCCAGATATGCCAATAAGCGGTTGATTTGCTGCATATATTAAGGCTTATTGGTTATTTGGGTAGTATTAAATTTGCCACTGAAAACGAAAATTTTGTTGGTTTCTTCGCAATATTTTACAAACGCTGGCAGCTCTTGGGTTAGAACTTCAGGATTTCTAACTACAACGATGTCCCTTTGAATGATATCAGTTGTAAGAGAGCATTCTTAGAAAGTACGCTAGACGTTGCCTTTACGTAGTGGAAGTTAATTTTTTCTTAATTTCTTCCATTCTTATGTTTGCTTTCCTTGACTGTGTCACAGTGGGGCAGATTGACCGGAGGTTCCTACAAAACCTCATAACTTCTTTCATATGTTTCGTACAGCTTTATTGTCTTCAGCAACATTATTTGCTATAAAATTTCGCATATTTTTGTAAATTTTAAGTGGCTGTATTTTTATTCTTAAAGATGGCGATGAAGTCTTACTTTTTTAATAATAACTTTAGAAATGTTGTGTCGTCAGAAAAGTTGTTTGTCCTGTAAAGTTACGTAAAGTAACTGAACATATCAAAATTGTCTGAACATACCAAAAATCTAGTTATAAATATTTTAAAAACTCAAATAAATTTTGTTCAGTGTGTAGTCGAAATTGGTAGTGAGACGACCTCCTATACAAATTATTACAATCTGTATATCAGGAGTAATTTAGTATTATTATTCTGGTATAGGGTAAATCAACCATTTGTACACCTTCCTATAAATTATTTCGAACTCGTAACGCTAAACACCCAACCAATGGCACTTACAATATGGGTAACTTTCGAATAAGCCTAAATATATCAATTTATTCTGCAAATCTCTATATGTTACATATTTTTAAAACAGATTGGAATGTCCATTTTCTTTTTATGGACTTCTAGTTACAATAGAATTACGACCGGGTCCATTATAGGAATTGTAGTGTATTTTGCATGGAGATGGTCCGCTATGCCAACATTTTTTGCATTGTTAACCTATAATGGACCTTCACTTGTTGAAAATGTCGATTTTAAAACATTAATGCAATAAAATGCTGCTCAAATTTTATACTCAGATGTGCTATGTTTAGTATGTTCTGTTTCACGTCATATATCCTCAGAAATAGGAAGTATAAGCTAATAAATACCGAAATTTTATCCGAGGGTTCATTACAGGTAAAGGGTTCACTATATAGGTTAACTTACCCTACTATCTGCTTTACTGCATTCATATATTTTTGATGGATTAACAATTTTAACCGATTTTAGAAGTCATTGCAATGATGATTTCATATTTCTTTTGCTCTGTTAGCATTTGTTTTGATTTTAAAAAGTAAATTACGGACATCTTTGCAGATTTTATGGTATGCCTCCCGATCATTTAATTTATAATAGTTTCCGTAGTACGATCGCCGTTATATTTGAAATTTTTATTTCATTAGTTAGGCCATACGCAGCAAAAGGATACCAGTGGCGAGATAGGCCGTCATCGGCCTCAGCCAAAGCCTGGCAGAAGGCACAAAAAATAACGAGTAACTGACAGAGTAGCAATCCGTTTATCCTGCAAACACGTCCTATCAACATGTTCGACTCTGAATAAACAAAATGGAGGCTAGTTCAATTGAGCTGAAAGTCTAACCGAACATATTCTACTGCCAATTTGACTTGAAACAGTGCTAATTGGGAAAAAGCTGTTAAGTGGTCACATTTACAATGTCCTAAATTCCCCTTATCGACTCCAATGCATCTCATAACGATAATAATGTTGTGTCTTACATAAACGAGCATGACTATTTAACGTACAGCAGGAATGAACTTTGCACTGGCGCGCGTTTACTAATTTGTATCCTAAAATGCCGGAAAACATCAATGTGATATATACAGGTGTGGCAATGTTGGTTAAGTGGGGTTAGTGCAATGAAGAAATTTCATCATGGTGTGGGTGGAATCGTAAATCGATCAATCACGATGAAGCGTGACGTCAAACTCCAAAACCAAGCCCCATTGTCCGACGCGGTTTGTTTTTGTAGTTTGACATCGTTTTCTGATTTTTCACTACTAATACCATCAAATGACTTAATCTGCCACACCTTTTTAAACCTCATTGGGAAAACATGCATTCGGAAAACTTTAATATCTCCGAACATCGCAACTAAGCAGCTAATTTTTTGCTTATTAGGTACTACCCAGCTAGCACCAACTCGTATATCAATGTACGAAAACTATCGTAAATATCTCCTAACAAACTCGAAATCGTAACTAAAGCTGGATAAAGTGGGATCAAGTTAATTTCCTGTCGTATATAATGATAATGACTGACATACGATTTTCAGCACAAAATCGCAGAGTAGTACGGAGCGACTCGCGCTTAATCGGATATTATCGTATATAAATACTTATACAGTCGTAACGGTCAAGATTATTGGTAATCACGTATATCGCCTCCAAAATAGTACGGATATGCCAATTTCGCGCATGAAATACGATTTATTTAGCATGTATATCTGTACGTAATGCTGATTTTTACCTTTTTTATGCATATGAAAATGCTAGCTGGGTAGTTAACACCTTGAAAGTTGATTTTAAGGTAGTGAATCTGTGGAAATCTATTTCTACACACTATGGAAAATTGACAAAAATAACATATTTTTTGTTCTAAAACACTTCATCAGAACAAAGCCTACTAGTAAACAATCTGTCTCAATTGTATCACCTAAACTATTATTTTATAATCCCTTTAATGTGAATTGTCATTTGAAAGTATAGAATTTTAAGCAGAATGGTAGCTATATACTAAAAGATTAGATGATATTTATTTTTTCATTTTCCAATTTTTTTTTACACTTCACCTTGCTTCACCTTCTTCTTTGAGGTTTTGTCCGAGCTTTTTCGGGTTCTGCCCCATAGTGTGTGTGTGAGGAAGATTCGGGATCATTATTTTCTTGCCTCATTGGGCCCAGCTTTGACTGCGACCAATAGGCTAATTCACTCTAAATCTATCCCCCAGAATGGTTTCGTGAGGTCTCGCTCTTGCCATTAACCTTCCTGCAATATCTTGGGCCGGCATCGTGGTATCATCTTTATGGTACCGCTCAGCCATGGAACAACCAAGTTGTTAATGTTTCATAACGATAGTCTTTCCAAAAGACGGAGAGAATGCACTATGGGCAAAAACGAGCGAAAAAACAATTAAGATACGGCCTAAAGGCTAATAAAATATAGGTGATCTTATCTAAAATTTTCCAGAGAATCGCGTGGTGCTCACCCGTTTCCCGTTTGCCATCGGGAAGTGCCCCATTTTGCTCATTTTCCCCTATTTTTAACATTTTTTTACACTTATTGAGCTATACTAAGCAAGGTTTTGAGAAAACAAAACTTAAAAGCCTTATAATTTCGTGGAAAGAAGTTCGCAGAATCGAATAGGGCTTATCCCATTCAGTTTAGAGCACATTAATTGTTTAGGTTGAACTCGCGTTACCAAGCCGGCCATACCAAACGGGAACTCAAACAATAAAATTAATGCGCTCTAAACTAAATGAGGTGAACCGTATTCGATTCTGCGGACTTTTTTACATAAGGTTTTTAAGTTTTATTTCTTGAAGTCTAGCTTGGTATAGTTCAATAATGTCAAATGTCAATTTCAAAAATGAAAAAATGTCAAAAATAGGGGAAAATGAACAAAATGGGCACTTTCCGATGCCAAACAGGAAAGGGGTGGGCACCACGAGATTCTCCGGAAAATTTTACATAAGATCACCTATATTTTATCAGCCCGCAGACCGTATCTTAATTACGTCTGTTTTTACCTTTGTTATACTATAACAAAGGTTTAAAAATTGGTCGAAAAACACGAAATTGATCCGAGGCCCGGAGGGCCAAGTCACATATACCAATTGATAGGGTTCGACGATTTGAGCAATGTCTGTGTGTGTGTGTGTGTGTATGTATGTAATGATTTTTTCTATCGCCTGTTTCTCAGAGATGGCTGAACCGAATCGTTCGCTATTACTTTTGTTTGAAAGGTATTATTGTCTAGTAGATCACTATTGAGTTGTTTCGTGATACGACGTTTCGTTTAAAAGTTATAAGCAAAAATGTGAAAAATACGTGACACGGGTTTCTCCGGAACTACATGACCGATTTCAACGATCTTAGTATCAAATGAAAGCCCTTATTAAAACTAAATTGTTCAGGAATTTTTAATTGAAAACAAACAAGCAGTTTAAAAGTTATGCTTAAAAAACCTGTTTTGACAAGGTAATAATTATCGCCTGTTTCTTAGAGATGACCGAACCGATTTATGCGCTATTAGTCTCATTTGAAAGATAATATATCCTAATAGATCACTATTGAATGATTTTTTGATTGGACGTTTAATTTGAAAGTTACGAGCAACCGTATACACCACACCAAAATTAACAAAAATTAATTTAGATTTTAACCAAGATAATTGCCCTAATTTCAATTATTTTAATATCAAACGAGAGGTTTTGACACTACGAATATATATGCAAAATTTCATAAGAATTGGTTTTACCGGTCAAAAGATATTAACCCTCGAACACTCGCGCCAACTTCTGTAACGCAGTTATTCGCGCGCACAATAGCCTCAAACTAAACAAAACGTGTGCACTAGAGTTTTGACTGGGAAAACTTGGTTTTAGGTTTATTGAACCTTTGGAAGAGTTTCTTGAAATTGAAAGCTTGAAAGCTCTATCGTTTGGTGGAATTCAAATTTTGATTAATCCCCCTAAAAGTGAAATAAATAAAATATTTTTCTTCAGTGTCAATATAACACATTGATGTGTTCTGCAAAGTTATAGAGCATATTATTACAAGATATTTTGCTAAACACAGTAACCTTCTATCTCTGCAGCGAAGATAGAAAAATCTTATTTATTGTATATGAATTTGTAAAATCAGTTTTTCTATTTTTGCTCTTTTTGTAATTGTTGTATGACTTTTTCACGTACTACAAAATTGTACAAATAGTAAAAATACACAACTTTGCTGAAAATAGTATACCTGTATGTTTGCTTTTTTAGGAACTGTAGAACTTTAATTATAAAGAATACCCTAATTTTGACTCCGAATTACTCGACTACCAGCAGACGGACACATTTTAAACATTTTACATTTGCTGATAGTTTTGCTGCATACATTTTCCCAACAATTTAAATTATTAATGCATTGAATAATTATGACATTTTGCGCACAATAAGTTTGTTGAAGAATATACGTTAGTTAAGCAACGTTTTGTAACTTTATAACAATATGGCGTTGAAAAACCTACACGTGTTGTACAAAATACAACAGTGTGAGTTAATAAAAATTGATGAAAATTATTCAAGAAAACTCTATTGATGTGATTCAAATAAAATGGCATTACAGGAAACGATGCCTAGCTCAAAAACCTATAAACTAGACCTTTACTAGACAATGTATATGTTAAAGAATAAGATTTCCTCTTACAACTTACTTTTATTTACACTTACTCAGGTTAATAACAATTTACTTATCCTTACTCAGCAATTTCATGATAAAGGATCTATCAAAATTTAAAAGTGTTCCTATTTTGTTCAAATTTTGTAAACTTATTTAATTTTCACAAATTTTATGTAAACCAACGCACTACGCAACGATAACCAGTAGATGAATTATATTCCGAAGACGATTTCGATTTCTATCTCAAATAGCAAGTAAGACGTATAACAAAGGTTCCTTTCACCACTAGGTGGATTAAATCGGGTTTTTCGCTCGTTTTTGTCCATAGTGGAATGGTAGAAGAAAGTAATACAAAACCAAAGGCGGTTATATAGTATCCCTAAAGTGGATGGGAAAAAGGATTGGAAAATTAGATAAGAGAAGATTATTGAAGCTGTACTTACTGGGATCGTAATTCGTTATCCTTTACCAAGCTAGCCCAAGCAACAATTTATCACACTCTTATGATGGTTTTATGACCAAAATTGGTTATGAAAACCACTATAAGAGTGCAATAAAACTCACATTATTACTTGGGAGGAGATCTGCGAGTTAATGTAGATTATAATAGGAGCCAATCATAGCCGGATTTGAAATGAACTTTTCTCTTCAGCCCCCCCGATACACCGGTATTCCGTAGGACTGGTAGATGGTAATATCCATAAGCTGTGCATGCGACGTCTGTTAGTCTCCATCATCGCTTTTTTTGTGTTTATTTACATAAAAAATATGTACAAATTTCTTGAAGAGAACAGATTTCGCTGCATAGTCGTCCGGCATCTTTGCAACATGGTCGACTCACCGTAGCCTTCATCAATCTTCATTGCCAGGTCTACGACGAGAATCTTTCCAAGTACTATTTGCAGCTGCATGGTTCATATGAAATACACGCACTCGTTCCACAGTACCTTTGATCAATCGCGTTGATTTATCCAGACAACCGTTCTTGTGTATTATCTGCCATAGCTGTTCGCACGCTACTGTATCGTACGCCGCCTTATAGTCCACGAGAATATGACACGTGGGCACGACATACATCCGACGATTTCTGGTGAATTTGTCAGAGTGTGCAAATTTAATCCTAGTAGCACGGGCCCCCATAAAGTCCGCCTGGTATTGCCCTAAGAAATCTTTTGCTGGCGATACCCAATATAACATGATCTGAAAAAGCAGATCAACAAAATGTCGCGAAAATTTCTTCGAGATCGGCAACCGCGTTGCTATTATCATTTGAGCGCATTCCCAGATTAACTTCCGTCCCGCCTTCTTCCGTAATATCGTCATTAAGAAGTTTATCGGAGAACTGCTTTGCAAAGAGCATGTCAATCCCCTTGCTCTCATTTGTGTACAAGTTTTTTTTTTCAACCCTACATGTCGGTGTGTATCCTTTTGGACTTTCAAGCTTTGCCAAAAAATAATTCAGAACCGAGTAGGTAAACTCACAAAATATTTTGTCGACAATCTTCGGACAGTATTGATTCTGACAAGGTAATGATTTCATGCAACGAACTTTTCCCTGGTATTCCAGTAAAAACGGAAAGTGGTAGGAAACAAACTAGGTTTGCAAGGATAAAAATTGTTTTTCATTTTGAGGTAGCTTTGTTGAGCAAACCAAAGGACCACCTATGGGAAACTGCCCGTTTTGAAGCGAAACGTTAGCGTACCCGACACGTGGAACGCTACTATCGGTAGCAGACACTCTCTAACTAGTTTCTGTTCCACCTCCGTCTGACTGACAGGAGGACTGTCAGTCACCTTACGCTCGGTTGTGATCAGGTTTTCCTCCATATCCATATATCCCCACACGTGTAAGCTTTCAGCGTGACACCCCGTAGGGAGCGTATTTTGATGGCGTTCGATACAAACCAGTCATCGATAAAAACGTGATCGATTTGGTTCGTTGTTTGTTGGTCTTGTAGATATCTTTGCGAAGAATGAAAATGCTTCTGATCACCAGGCCACGGGAAACTGCTGAAATTGATGCACTGCTAGCCATTATCGTTCGTTTCAGTGTGTAATCTATGAGGCCCCATCAATGGTCTATGCATCGGTTCCACCTAGATTCATATCCCCAATATGATCTACGAGCATAGAATGCTTTCGTTGGGTTTACCGTTGAGCGGACAGTGCACGTTGCCGAGACTCAATTTGTAGAAATGGCCTTTTATCCTCAACAGACAAACCTGCATTCTGCCCAACACTTTAAAGCCCGTTCCAAACTCTTTGGAGGCTTTTACCTTTGCGATTGTAGAAGATCACAGTGCAACGAGGTCGAACTCTTGGGATTCCTGCTGCTCAAGCGCTGGTACCGTACTTCTATTCCATTTCCTGATTTAGTTTACCTTTGTCCATGCCTAATGTTTCGAGTCGAATATCCTTAATTAGTGTGTTCAGGGCCATACAACCGAGACTCGTGACGAGAGAGCTATCTTGGACTCGGCTTTCGAGACAACACATTTCTCACTTCAGCACAATTTAGGTCAGACGCTGTCATGAGCCGCTCCTAGCATGGAATGAAAATGCACACAAGGCTGAAGAAAAGATGTCCCAACTAGTAGTAGAAGATCTTGCCAAGGTCCGTAAATTTCGGAAACTGCTCCACGTTAGATTTTGGTTTACCAAAACCCTTGTTAAAGGCACTTAGCTTTATTAAAAACCCTGCTAAACTGCTTAGGTCATCTTGTGGAACCATAACATTGGCGCCATTGATCTCAGGATTTTTCAGATTATTAGAGTTTTAGAGTACTTTGGAGGAGTCCCACATAATCTCCTTCTATGGTTAGGTAAATTTCCTAGTTTATAATTTCACCAGATCGATTATTCCAATATCGATTATTCCAATATGAACTTTCTAATATGCTGCTGTAACAGTTTTAACAGTTTTTGTTAAATGGCACTCTGCTTTATGCTGAGCTCATGTCAATATATTTCATGTTTGCGAATGTTTGCCTCAAAATAATTACTCTTATGTTCCAACTGTATGAAATTTAAATCAAAAATTCTTTATGCAGGAATAAATAATTGTGCTCGCCGTAACAATAAATTGTTTTGATAATTTTAATCCGTGTTCATGAAATGCCTCCTGCTGGAAGAGGATGCACCGCAATATAGATCATTTTATTTGTGAAATTTCAGCATAACTGCAAACTGATGTCATATGTTTGCTGAGTGAAAAACAAAACGTTATGTGCTATACATATACAAACTTGTATGTGCTACAACTACAGAAAAATAAATCACAACCATTTTTTTTTTGCTCTACAATGCTCGAGAGTACAAGAAAGCCTCCAAGCATACAGTTTAGATAACTGTGCCTTATTTTCTTGGCAAAGATTCTAAGCGCTGCAGCCACCTGCAGTCATTATTGCACCATTCTGTTTAATACAAAAATAACTCAACTTCCAAAGTTGTTATAACTAGGTAGCTGGAACGGATAATTACGCAACAGTACTCCTATAGCACAGTACACCTGGGTCCATAAAGACACCCTATAAACGTTACTCATTTCCAGCAGAATCGTTCACGTCCAGAACTGCTAAGAAACAACGAAATGCACTTTACTGTTGCGCTGTTCTGGGCTGAAAATTCAACCTCATTCTGCACTGCAGCATAACCCTTGTAGTTCGAACAAAAAGAAATCAATTCCGGCAGCAGAAGCATACAGAAAAAAAACCGACGAATGCACAATCTATCTATTTGTGTTTATTCATTCAGGTGCTATTCTTCTGCCCATCTATCTGGTGTACCCTTCCTTTTCAGAATTCAGTGGCTGTTTGACGGTTCGGACGTAATCTTTCCGTCGGTGTATCTCCGGGAAAAGCTCAACCCCGGCGACCGGCAGAAGCTGGTGCGCGGTCGGGTGAAGGAAGCCCTAAGGGTTGCCCGCCGGGCGAAGGCGCAACCCAAGCCCCGAGTGCTGACGTACATTCGGTACGTCTACACGGACAGCATCAACTACTTGACGGAGGTAAGCAATCATCATTTATTTTGCTTTATTTTGTTTTTTATTTTGCTCTGTGCGAGGAGTTTCATGATATTTATGTACCCACCTTGAGGAGGGTGGGAAATTGCGTCCGACGAGTGCAGACATGAATGGGTACGGTAAAAATATAGAAGGAGAACACCGCCGGAATTATTAAACGGACTTTGTATAAAAATATTTTTAAATTTTGTTTTGGACCGCACCAAGTTTGAAAGTTTGCGAGTCGGATCTAATTCCGTAAATAGACCCATGTTCAAACTAATTTTGACTGCGACAAAATGGTGGTAGAACAAAAAACTTGAAACAACAACTTCTGCACAATAAAAGAATTTAATTATCCAGTTTGCATTGTTCGGTTCCCGTTCAGTTGGACGACAGAAAAACTTTTTTGAAACCGTAGGAAAAAAAACTTCCTCTCCGATTGGAACAAACCGTCTGGAAAACATTGTTGTTTCATCTTCACTTGGTTCTTTCAATCGGAAACCGAAAAAGATATTGCCTTACAAAAAAGGTTACGCGATAACCGTGACCGGGGGGACATAATTAAAAGTTATCAGACTGAACGGTTCCGTTCAGCCGCAGAAATTTTCGTAATGACGGTCTTCTTGGAATTTGATGATGTTTTATAGCAGAGTGGTGAAACTCAACCATTAACTAGGAAAAAAATAAAACATTTTAAAATTGAGGATCCGTTGGAAGGTGCGTTTTAACTTCTTTACGGTTAAGTATCTAACGAGTTCGTTAATTTGACGGAAGAGTATTTTGAAATACGATTCGTTTTTTTGACTAGGTTATGTAAAACTAAGTGCAGATATAGATTTACTAAAAATGATTGGCGGTTATTATATGCCTGCAAATTGTGACGTTAGGAAATATTTATTCACCCAAAAGAATGCTTCTATGCTCCTATGATAGATTTACCCATCATATTGATGCCTTTGATATATGAAACTGGTTGATGTTGAAGCCAGTTTCGTTAGTTTGATAACAAAATAATTAGAGAAAGAAATTGCAAAGAAATAATTTCTTTCCAATTTTAGTGCCGTGATTATGGTTCCATATAATTGAATGTCTAAAAATAAACAGATGGAGGATTACAGTTACGAAATGTTGGGCATGAATTGAAATCTGTAAATAATCGGTTTTTCTCATAAATAAACAAAAATGTTTTTTTGGCATAAATAATCAAGCGTCCTTTCAGTTGTCCTCGAGATACTTTATCTAACAACACTTACTTCTCACTATTTACTGCTCAGTACTCACTTCTCATTCCTTACTTCTCGCTACTCCTTTTCACTACTCAATTCTTTGGCATTCACTACTTTCTCATCGCTTAGCCTGTAGCTATTCATTTCTTATTGCTCTTTATACATTACTCGCTACTTGATTCTTGATACTCACCTATCATGCCTCACTTCTCACTACTCATTTTTCACAAATGATGCAGGTGACCTGGGGTCGGAAACGCCAATCACCCGTATCCGAGCTGACATTGCGAGGAGATAGAAATAGAAGTTACGGTAATTAAATGGATGACCGCACTGTGGTCCCTCAACCTTTTGGTGTGGCCTCCTCAATCTCTTATTGAAGTCTTTTAATCTCTTACTGGTAGGGGAACTGTGGGTAAGACGAACAGGTTAAGAAGAACAGCTAATATAATACAGAGAACTTATGATTTATAAAATCTAAATGCAGTTTACTTCAGTTCAATATATTGTTTTCAAAAGCAGCTAGTGAAATATTTAACAAAAAATGTTTTTCAATGTGTATTTTGAGTATTAAAAATGGTCCGAAAAAGTGAACTTTTTTAGTGCTGCGGGTGAAACGGACAATGTGTGGGGGTAAGATGGACAGGTATTGTAAATCGCCCCAACTGAGAGCATATTATTATTTTTGACCCTTAACAAATTGAATACGTAAAATTAGGTAGTGCAGCGTGCAAAAAATGAAGGGGGCAGTCCACCCCCTCCCAATAGAGGCAGCCAATAGGAAATTGTTTGGCAGCGGCAATATGAACAAGCATTCCAAAAACTGTTTCAGGCCTGGCCGCTGCTAATTTGTTTGAAGTTCACGTTTGCCGGTTAAATTTTCATTTATATGCTT
Source organism: Sabethes cyaneus (assembly GCF_943734655.1). Classification (NCBI taxonomy): domain Eukaryota; kingdom Metazoa; phylum Arthropoda; class Insecta; order Diptera; family Culicidae; genus Sabethes; species Sabethes cyaneus. The sequence continues at coordinate 18,837,969 of NC_071354.1, read as the reverse complement.
GAGATATCACTAAGAAGCAAAATCAACCATTTTATTATAATATGTTCATTGACCATCTTACCCACACTAGCAGTTGTCCATTTCACCCCACCATTATACATTTTTTTAAAGTGTTCACATTTTTTCATACGCAAATAAAATTACGTATTATTTCAATGCAGACGTTGCTTGAAAAGGTGATCAATCGAAATACTTCATGCTATGGGCAACATTTTGGAATTAAACCACTCAAAAAGCTTAATTTCGATGGAAAAAAAGTTACATCCAGACGCAGTATTTTTTCCAATTTTTAGTTTTTCTGCACTTTATCAAAATTGGAAAGTTCTAAATGATGATGGAAACGTTCAGACATCATGAGATAGCAAGATGGTTGGATGCCCATCAAAATATTTACGAATTTTAGTGCTTAACTAGTAGAATCAACCACCTGTCCGTCTTACCCACCCTGTTCGTCTTACCCACAGTTCCCCTACATGCAGCGCTCGTAAAAATTGACAGCGCTGCATGAAGGCGAATAAACAACGTATTCAGGGCAAACAGTTTTACCGCTGGTAGTATTCTTTCATCTGTCATCCCACGGACATGACTACTGAACTGCTGACAGTGTTTGTCTTTCTCAGTTTTCTACCCTTCGAAACAATTCTTTCATGAATTGCAGTGCTGAATCAATGTTCGACCAACCTGTCGTTCAATTTTCTTGCTCTTGCCTAATATTTTATATCTCAACGTTTAGTTTTTTAAACTGACTGCTTACTATGATAAACCAAAACCTAGTGGAAGGACATTAATTAAAACTTCGGAGTAATTACATTAATTGTAATTTCGTTTGCCGTTTTCGGCAGTTCAGAATAAATGAATGACTCACATTTGATTTCATTCACTATTGTCCAGAATGAATGCATGTAGAGAACAACACGAACACGAACGCAAGTGATTCGCTTGCTTCACTCGATTTTTTTTAAGTGATTCGCTCGTATCTTTGGTTTCAGGTTGGCAATGCCGAGTTCATTTCATCTGTCCTAGAAACTGCAAAGAATGAGCTGTAGTTTGCAGTATATTGCATGCACAGGCGTATTGCAAAAATAGAATATGAAATTTTTAAGCATTGACTGGCACTGTAGTAGGAAGTTTTTTAAATTTCTTACTAGAGTCTCTACAACCCTTTACTAGAGTCGCGTCGATCTCTTACTGTGACTAGTACTGCTGTGTCTGTACTAAGACGTTCATTAATTAATTTTCTCCATCTGACTGCTTTAATCTTTGTTTATCTTTATTTATACCTTTCGTTCTATTTCGCATATCATACTTTCTCCTTTCAACCCTCCTTCTACGCAACTTATTACTCCTCACGTTCTAGTTCTCTATGCCTCTTATATCTCTCCAATCTCTCAAAATTTTTTCTATGATCTCTCTAATCTATTATTAAAACCACGCTAACTTCTTACTGCGGTTTCCAACCTTTACTTTCTTTGTTTTCGTTCTTCAAATGAGGTCTCTTCAATCTCTTACTGGTGTCTCCTCGAACTTTTAATGAGTTCCTATCAATCTCTTACTGGAGTCTCACCAATATTTAAATAATCTTTTGCTATCCAGTAAAAAGCCAATCGGACGAAGTGGAACTGATGCAAGCAAATAAGGTTCGCTTATGTTGGAGAACGCCGGACCGACAATTCATAACCCATATGAGGTGCACGACGCTAGGCATACGGATGTTAGGCATAATGAACGGCAGGCTAACGTATGATAGGCATAATGGAAGTTAGACAAAATTTAAAAAATTTCGCTTTCCTACGAATACGTATTTGAGTCACTCATCGCTGCGTCACAATACAATGAGATCCGGGGCTGCCCATTTAACATAAATTCATTTGGCATAATGCTGCTTGGCATTACGTTATTTGTCATAAAAACATCGGCATAAATATAAGGCACTATTTGGCAGTAAAAACATATGGCTTAACAATTTTTTGGTATAATTCCGTGAAAAATGTTTTTTGATTTTTCACAGACGATTCAGGGATAGACGGGCGCAAGAGAGGGTTGCTGGTGACCCGCCGCCGGAAATGCCGGCCGCTGGTGGGACAGCTCCCACAGATCTCACATCTGTCTAGGTTTATTGACTGTCCTAGGTTTACCGACTTTTATTACTTTTCCCTAGCCCTCGCATCGACTTATCGAGTTGGTACCGAACGGTCGAATAACAAATAACCAAAATCCAAATGGCCGAACTTCAACAACAGTCACCAATGGCCGAAATTGTATTTCATAGCCGAACCCTTATTTGACCGAATCTTAAAACACGAAAGACCGAACAACTATGTACTTGGGCAACATCTTGCCGAAAACTCGAATAATATTGATAAAAATAATGTTTTTACGGTCAATGCCCTAGCAGCACAGTTGTTATAGAGTAGTTGAGGTGACTGTTATATGACTAATGTAAGCCATAAATAAGTTATTTCAACTAAATGTGGTAGAAGCGTGTTAGCTGGGTGTTATTAGGCCATTACAAATATTTTATAAAGTTTTTGTCCTACCGGTGTTCGGCCACTGAAGGGGAGGGGGGGCGAAAAAAACAAAGTGAATTTTTTAATCGAGCAAAAATCGTTCGCGTGTTGTCTGTATAGTTTGTGATCTTACTGCTTATTTTGGTAATTATTTGTAGTACAAATGGTAGAATAAAGATGATTGATTCAACTTCTCAACCAAACTCCCAGTTTTCCCCCAAGCTTTTTCCTTCTCTTGACTTTCAACTCTCTCTCTCTCATTCATTCATTCATTCATTTTTCATTCGCTCATTCATTCATTCACTCACTCTCTCACTCACTCAATCACTCACTCACTCACTCACTCACTCACTCACTCGCTCGCTCGCTCACTCACTCACTCACTCACTCACTCACTCACTCACTCACTCACTCACTCACTCACTCACTCACTCACTCACTCACTCACTCACTCACTCACTCACTCACTCACTCACTCACTCACTCACTCACTCACTCACTCACTCACTCACTCACTCACTCACTCACTCACTCACTCACTCTCTTTCTCATATACTTTCTCTCATTTACTCTCTCATTCATCGACCTGGATGACCAAAAGGTTAAAGGATCACAAATAAAAATAAACAAACAAACTCTCTCATTCGCTCTCTCTCACACACACACTTACTCACTCTCTCTGACTCTTTTTTTCTGTCACGCTCATTCTTTCTCTCACTCTTACTTCCATTATCTCTCTCACTCGCATTATCACTCCCATTATCTATCTCACTCTCCCTCCCATTATCTTCTCACTCTCGCATTCTCCCTCTCTCAGATACACACTGCCTGCAACACGTCTTAATTCTTCACATTTCTTTTGTGTTACTTATGTTCAACCTTTTCTCGATCCTTATGTTTTTTACCTTCTGTTTCTTCTTGTTCTAACAGCATAGAGCCAGAGTGGTTCCTGTCCTATCACGAATTCCTCTCCATTGCACTCGGCCCTTGGCTATTCGTTACTAATTCGTTGGGTGTCTCGACACACGCAAGTCGCCTTCAACGCGGTCGAGCCATCTACCACGTTAGGCCCTTCTATTTTTGATGCCGATGGGGTTCTTCAATAGAACGGATTTCACTGCATAGTCGTCCGGCATTCTTGCGACGTGGCCGGCCTATCGTAGTCTCCCAATTTTTGCCAAGTAATCTCTCCAAGTAGTGCATGCAGTTCGTGGCTCATACACATATGCCATTCTCCGCTTTCCGTTTGTACTACGCAATAAATAGTCCGCAACACCTTTCGTTTAAATACGGTAAGTGCACGTATGTCCTCCATGAACAAAGTCCTCAAGTCCGTAGAGGACTACCGGTCTGATTAGCGTTTGATACATCATCAACTTCACTGGAGCCTCCGCTGTCCCAAGGTTACTAATAATGATGTCTAAGTCATCTGTGAAGGCTAGGAGTTGGCTACTTTAGCTGAAAATCGTTCCGCTCGTTTCGATGCGCACTCGCCGGATCACACCTTCAATAGCGATGTTCAATAACATTCAGGCAGTCCATCCTGTTACCGCAATTTTCTGCGCGATTCGTAGGTACCGAAACACGCACGTAGCATGTCACTCGCTCCTGGATAGTTTTGATCAGTCGCGTCAATTTGTCTTTAGACACATTCTCATGCATCTGCCATAGCTGGGGGCGCTCGACTGTATCATACGTTGCCCTGAAATCCACGAAAATATGATGCGTGGGCACGCTATAATGTTTTTTTTTTCTTTTTACTTTTTTATCGACACGTTTACTTTCTCATATCTCTGCTCTTTTCTCTATTCTATCATTCTTTTTCTTAGATTTACCCTTCCTCCCGAGTTTCAATTGAATTTTGTATCTTGGTTTTGCTTACTGCATAATTTTTCCCATCGAAAAAATAGTTATAAATTTTCTTCAAACTTATCTTTCTGGATTGCAAAATCAAAGCCTAGGTGCTATATTCCGTTATCGAAACTTGATCTTCTGTTTTTTATGCGACAGACTTCGCAGCCAGCTGTTAGGGACAAGTGCAGCGCCAGTTGCTACGATCCTATTGACTCTAACAGCTTCTCCCAGCCGAGATTCGAACATACGACGACTGGCTTATTAGACCAGTATCATACCTCGAGGCCAACTGGGAGGAACTGGAAATGGAATATGGTTAAAATTGAGTCAAAAACATCGCGAGGGTAGTTTAAATATGGATTTTATCAGTAAGCCCATGTTTCATGAGAAAACTACATGGGATGGAGAGAAACATTTTGGAAATTTTCAAATTTATTATTTTAAATAGCAATTCTGTACAGTTACATATTTTTGTTTTTAGTGAATAAAAATTAAAAAAACCAAGCTTACCGCGTTACAAAATGTGAATTAGTGAGAGATTTTTATAGTCTTTTTTCATGTACAGTAAAAACGAAAGAAGATTTTCCATGGTTGCTCGGTTGGTTTGCTTGTAAAACTTATCCCAGTCATTTTGTCGTTATTTCTATTAGAGTTTCCATGGCAATCTCTCGATTTAACTACTTCAGAGATACAGCGGTGTAACCTAACCCTCAATTTTTATTCACTAATTTAGATATTTGAATGTTGAACTTTTCGAAATTTATGCTATTTGAGCACCATCAAAATGAATTATGCACTCTCCCATGAAAATGTGAGCAATAGGTATATTACCATATAAGGCAGGAAGTAATATCATCTCTCAAGTAGGTTGCCAAGTGGTTGGTACGCGCTTGACATTTACCATTTTAAATTTTACTTCCCTCCTGGCACATCCAAACACACACATTCCACCCATTCCATTTCGGATTATTTCACCAGCAGCCAAACGATCCTGGCTGTGACAGAATAAAAAAAAATAAATACCATTGTAATGAAATCCCGTCTATCACACGCGACATTTAACAACGCGCTCGATGACGTTTCCACCGCTGATTCGTGATTGACGGAGACACCCACGACGGACAGTTTGCTTTTACTATTCCGGAAATGTTATTTGGGATATACAAATGTGTTAAAGTAGAAAGCATTTTCATGAAAGATTTTCTTCTAAACATTAAAAATAATAAGCTTTCCTTTAAATTCTGACGGAGTAGCAAACTGCATTAATGTTTGTCCACTCCTAAAGGTTTGAAAGTCAAGCTCAAGAGTCCATCCATCTTCTGGGATAACATAATTATAGAGACAGCTCTCCTGGAAAATACAACAATGCCTGCGTTCGAGCCTACATGCAACACAATAGCCCGTCTCGTGTTTCAATTAGCCGATTTTTTTTTTCATTTTTCAAGTACAGCTTCCACCGAACTAAATTGAATAGATTTTTTCCTAGCCTGCGCTACGATCCTGTTTTTGCCAGCAGCCATCACACAATCTTTTGAATTTTCACATTGTTGGGAACACCATATGATGCCTAGGCTGATGTGTATCAGAATATGCTGCTGTATACAGCGTATCGTAATAATTAGTCTCACAACTTGCATGCATTTTTACATCAACAATGGATGAAGGACTCTGCTTCTCTCGTTCGTTCCATTCACAAATAAACAATAACGAACAAACTTTGCTTTCACGCTCCCGTTCCCGGAGCCAGTGCCTGCAAGCTGCAGCAAACACAAGCCAACAAACACTATGCGATCCTATCTTCAGTCAATGGTTTGGAAACTCACTGCCACAGTACACTTTTAATGAAACTTTTCAACATTTGTGGATAGATAACATTCGCAACATAAGCCAGCTATCTTGCTTCCGATCCATGTTCATGAAAACTTCTTCTTGAAATATTCCCAGGGAGATAGGGAATATCCGAAGACTGAACTGAAACTGCATTACTTGGAATGGGATTAAGATTGTGGCAGCGCAGCAGTACGAAACCAAGCGAACGAAGGATGCGTTCTGCTTTCTGTCAAGAATAATTGTTTAAGATTGTCTACACCATGGAGAAACAGTGACAGCCTGGGGAGGGGGAAGCCTAAAGGGACAGGACGAACGGAATAATTTAGGGCTGTCTTGTTTTGCAACCCACATCTTTCGGTGAAAGGTTTCCGACAACCCTTTTCTCCTATCGAATTACGAACGGTCGGCCGGTTGAGCTGCATTTGCGAGGAGCGCGTGGATGAAATTCGCGCAAATTTGCACGAAGCGCACCTTTCTGTACCGCAATCAGCAAGCAATGGCGTTCCACATTTTGTTTCAACCCATTTTGCTACTGATATTAAGACGAGACAGGGGATTATGTTTTATTATTTTCATTTGATTGATTAAAAATTTTAAGTGCTACTTTTCCGAACAAATATTCAATAAGTGCATTTATTTTTCTTTTCACAGTCGGACTGGATCAATGCCCTGCACGCAATGAAGCAGTTTGGATCTGACGGAGTCATTCTATGGGGTAGTTCATACGATCTCAATTCAAGGTAAGTTAATAGATTAATAAGATAAGTCGAAAGAAAAACTATTAAATTTATCTCCCATTGCAGACAAAAATGTACAAATTTCAAAACTTATTTGGACAACACCCTAGGTCCAATCCTGCAATCCCTCCAGCAGCGATACTTCGTCGAAGCTCTGAAAATAAATGAGGATCTCCAAACATGAAAGCACAGGTCGAATAGAGAGAGAGAAAAAAACCAACAGCAACAGTATTCCGCCAGTCGAAAAAATTACCTACGCCGAATGTGATCATGCCAATTCCAATCACCAAATGTATAGTCTATAAGTCACCTAGGGTTAATGCAAACGTTCAACTTTATTTATTAGCAGCAGGCATCTTTAAAATAAAATTTCGCGTGAGTGACTTTGAGCCGAAAAGTTTTCCAATAAAAGAAAGCCCCCCGGTAAAGCTTCTCGAAATACGGCACGCGTGTCATATTCATCAATCCATGAGAAAGAAAATGAATCCATAGCAGCATCGGAATGCGAGTCACTTGAATCGGCTCTAATTCTGGCAAACGTATGAAAATTGATGCTGTTTCATATAATTCATCTAATATATCACGGAACCGTTGTGTCGGGCGAAGCAACTTTGGTGGGCAAGTAGCTGACTCCATAAATTTTGCGTGAAATTTGTTCCAATATTCTATGTTTTATGCAATCACTGCACTCAGGTAACACCATGTCGTACATCAATATACGAAAATGATCGTAAATAACTTTTAACAAATTCGGAATCGTAAGTAAAGCTGAACAAAGTGCGCCCAAGTTGATTTTCAATCGTATATAATGATGATAACTGACAAATCAAAGCCTACCGAGCAAACCACCAATCGTATATCAATGTATGAAAAACATTTTAAATATCTCTGAACACAATCGCAATCGTCCACAAGGCATATTAAATCGCGCCCTAGATTATATTCATTCGTACAAAATGATGACAAACGACTTACCTTCGATTTTCGTTACAGAATTGTATAGCGTTATGGAAGAAATCATGCTGAGTCAGATCTCATCGTATACAAATACTTATGAATGTGAATTGTTTACACATAATCTGGAGTACGCATATCGCCTCCAAAATCGTGCACACGTCGGTTTTGTGCATCTGATACGAATTTTCTAGAAATATATCGGTATATATTTCTCATTTGTTACTTTGATATACGTACGAAAATGTTAGCTGGGTAGGTGCTACATTACGTTATCGAAACTTGACCTTCTGTTTTTATATGACAGATTTCGCAGCCAGCCGTTAGAGTGCAGGACAATTGCAGGGCCAGTTGCTACGAACCTATTCACTCTAACAGTTTCTCCAAGTCAAGATTTGAACATACGAGGACTGACTTGTTAGACCTCGAAGTCAACTGACAGGTAATAATTACTGACACATATGATATTTTGCACAGAATTGTATAGCAGTACGGATCGAGTCGCGCTAAATCGGATATTATCGTATATAATTACTTATACAGATGAAACTCGTATATTTATTCCTCGTACGGATATGTCAGTTTTCCGCATCAAATACGATTTATTAGCACGCATATCTGTACGTAATGCTGATTTTTAACTTTTACATACATATAAAAATGCTAGCTGGAGGATAGGAGGAAGCTTACCAGACCCTAAGGTCTGGTGGAGTCCGTAGTAAGCGCGACTTCCGGCAAGAATACAACTGCGGATTTCTCTGCTACTCACCATCGAGCCAAAGGATACAAATTCATCTACCACCTCAAGCTCGTCTCCAACGATTCAACCCTTACTATCTACTCAACCTAGTGATGGCAGATCTATGGATTTATTCGTAATTCTACGGATTTAGGAATTTTCTACGCACCTATGGATCAAGTGCTCGTATCTACGAAATTTCGTAAACTTTACAGAAATTGTTGAAAATTTCTTTCTGTTACAACGTTCTTGCTCTATTTGCATTAATTAGCTTTAGTTTTTTACGCGACAATCAAAAACTGTTCAAACCTTAAGAAAACACAGCAATAAGGCGACGACAAGAAATCTAAAATACGAAGAAAAGACGCCGTACAGACAAAAATACGACCAAAAAAAGAAAACGTTATGAGAAGATGGCAAAAATACGGTGGAAAGACGCTAAAACAGTGAAAAAAAAGGACAAAAACATAACCAAAAGTGGTTTAAAAAGCGTCAAAAGGGCGACGAAACATGCTCAAAACGACAATGAAGGAACGATGAAAACAGAGAATAAAACGGTAACATTTTTGTTGTGTTGACAACTGACGAAAAATTGACAAAAACTTGATGAAGTGACAGCAAAAAAGCGGAGAAGTGATGACAAAAGTCGAATAAAAGATGACAAAAACGAAGAAAAGACGACGGTAAAACGCCAAAATAGCAACAAAAAGGCGACTAAAACGGCCCAAAGCAAGAACAACAATGCGACAGAGAGATGACAAAAAGATGACGTACACGAAAAAAAAGATAACAAAAAGATGACGACGACGAAAAGGCATCGAAAAAGCAATACGAAGACGAAAAGAAGCCAAAGCAACGCGTCAAAACATGACTAAATATGACAAGGTAAGCAACAAACATGACAAAAAGACGTTTAAAAGTGTCAAAATAAAAATGACGAAAAATAAAACTGGCAAAATCCGATGGAAAAGCTACAAAAATGCAAAAGCAGACTTCAACAAAAACGACGAAAAAGAGATGACAAAAGAAGGTGAAAAGGTAGAAAAGGTACCGGAAAGACAACAATAAGATGACGAAATAACTTTAAATAGTTGTAGAAAAGCCGATGCAGAGACGATAAAAAGACGGTAAAACAGAGACAAAAACAATTAAAAATCTTCAAAAAGGCGACAAAACACGTAAAAAAGACTACTAAATGGCGAATATCCGTCAGAAATACAACGAAGAAACAGCAAAAAGATAGCTTTTTGTTGCATGGACAGCAAACCGGATATTTATTGTCATAGAACATAGTCGTAGAACGAAAAGACAACAAAAAACGAAGAAACGATAATTAAAAACAACCAGAAGAAGACAATAAAAACTAAGAAAAGACAACAAAAACGACAAAACAATAGCAAAAATACCAAAAAGCCGCCCAAAAATTAATGAAAAATGTCAACAACAAACCCGGAAAACAATAACCATAACACGAAGATAGAAATTATTGTAACAGTAGGATACAAAATAACAAAAAAACATAACCATCAAACTTATTGTTGTCCACCATAACTTTCTTGGTTTTCTACCATAAAAATGACGGGTTGTTAAGTATCTTAACAATTGAAAAATTTAGTTTTTCGCGAACAAAACTTTTCATTTACAGTAAAAGTTATCGTCCTTTTATGGTAATATTTTAGGCGAAAAAACAAAATATAATTGAAAAAGGCAGCAAATTCATGATGAAATATGGCCAATTCCATAGCATAAAACAAGAAACAAAAATATGAATAAAATTTGAACTCGAGGCACTTTTACAATAAATTTACCATAAGTTTCAATGTTCATTGTTTCTACTGCAAAATTTAATGTAAATTTTATTACGCGAAGCTCAATAAAACGACCGAAATAACATGATAATATGATGAAGACGACGAAAAGACGCCAAAACAAACAAAAAAAACATGCTAAAAACAATGAAAAATAACGAACTACGGCGAAAGGCCGTTGGCATGACGACGAAAATAAGCTAAAGCAGCGACAAAAATGGCAAAAAGCCATAAAAAATACAAAAAATGATTTAGAAAACCCAAAAAAAGACGACAAAAAACGGCAAAATACAACGAAACGACAGTAAAGAAAAAAACATTTTGGTTGCGTTTTTTATATGCCAAAAGGGCATTGCGGCAGACTTTATGGTCGTCTTTTGTGGCAGTTTTGGTTGCTATCGACACAAACAGGACAGCAAGAAAAGGTGCCAAAAAGGTGATGAAAAGATAACAAAAAACGATGAAAAAACGAAAAAAAAATCGACAAAAGTACGATGCCAAAATGAAAATACCAAAACAGCAACAAAAAAGACAACAACAATGGTAGAAACCCGTTGAAAACAGTAACGAAAAATGCATAAACAAAGTCACAAAATGACGAACAGATGACGGAAATGTGACGTAGAGATGACAAATCGACCATGAAAATGTGACAAAAATATAGACAGAGAATAGACAAAAGAGACGCCGAAACGTATCGAAAAACAACAAAACATTACGAAATGTCAACATAAAAACGACAAAAATAAGGCGAAGGGACTATCGAAAAATAGAAAACAGACAAATAAGCGAAAAGCTGATGAAAATAAAAAACGAAAGACGAAAAAACATAGATGAAAGGAGAATGATGAAAGATCAATAACGAACGTTGAGACTAAGTGTACTTAATTAATTTAAGTTAAATCTCAAATGTACATGAAATGGTTAAATTCAAAAGTGCTTTTTCTCCAAATACAATCAAGAACAATACCTACAAAACAAATGCGATAAAGAGTGATCACACATTTGGGAGCATTTCGCTTCTCTATTGATTTTAAAACGAAAGTATAACCCTTTCTTCGGTAACAAAACTACGGATTTTCCTCAGGAAAGTCTGGTAACACTGATGCAACCTTAATTGCGTTCGATTCTTGCTGCTAACAGATACTCGTACTATGACGTATTCACCATCAGTCCAACCTGTTCAGCTCGACGTTCCAGCTTGGTGTAATGCTCAGAAACCGCCTGGAACGCCCTTCCATCAACATCCACGTCGTCCGAGAGGCAGATGGATGACAGTATTAATTTAAAATCTTTCCCTGCTTGCTAAAACACGTCCGTTTTATACCCAGCTAGCACCAACTCGTATATCAATGTACGAAAACTATCGTAAATATCTCCTAACAAACTCGAAATCGTAACTAAAGCTGGAAAAGTGGGATCAAGTTGATTTTCTGTCGTATATAATGATAATGACTAACATACATACGATTTTCACAAAATTGTAGAGTAGTACGGAGCGACTCGCGCTTAATCGGATATTATCGTATATAAATACTTATATAGTCGTAACGCTCAAAATTATTCGTAATCACATATATCGCCTCCAAAATAGTGCGTATATTCTAATTTTACGCATGAAATACGATTTATTTAGCATGTATATCTGTACGTAATGCTGATTTTTACCTTTTTTATACATATGAAAATGCTAGCTGGGTATCTTCTAGCACGATGTTGTATATCCATCGAGCTCGATAATGCGTTCGATGTCCTTTCACTGCATTGTACACCATCCATCGTGACCTTAATCAGTCTTGTCAGCTTCTTGGGAAAGCCTTATTTTCCATAGCTCTTCTCGGTCGATAGTATCATGCGCTGCCTTGAAATCCATGAATATTTGAGACGCAGGTATTTGGTGTTCGTGACTTTGTTAAAGGACATTCCACAAAACGAAAATTTGGTTCGCCATCAAGTCTGTCCACAAAATCATCTTAAAAGCTTCTCATTTGGGTTATAGGAATATCTTTAAGTATGTGTCGTCGTCCATGAGGATGCATCCTTCGTACTTCGTAGAGCACAAAAGAATCCACTAGAAGTATATTTCCGTCTTTTCACATTGTTCACAATTCGGGCACGGCTTGTAAAAGTCTCAATAGAACGATGAATTATATTTCATCTTATTATAAAAAACCGGCTTAAATGTATTTCAAACCAACCGATCTTCATAGCTTGTTTTCTTGAGCACTTCTCCCGACAGCCAAATTTCGGGAAAACTGTGAACTCGCTATACTTCGATAATCTAGAAAAAGAAAATTTTTACACCCCACAGCCAGAAGGCAATTTAAAAGAAAGTGAACAATTTACAGCCAATTCTCTCCTTTCAAAATAATGCAATGAAAACATGAAATGACGTTAAAAATAAACAATGTTATATAGCCCAATATCGCAACATCCTACAGTACATCGGTCCTCCTCTATATTCCGCTCGATTTCATCGTACGAGGCTATGCAAGGCTTCCGTACGTCGTCGTCGTCGTCGTCGTCGCTTCGCAACATAGCACAATAGCATTCCTCAAAGTTAGCTTGAACTTCACAAGCAGAAAAAAAATCGAACACCAAGCCAGTCGCTACCTACTGGCAAAGAATAAAAAAAAAACAGTAGGTAGATGAAATTCTCGTTGGGGATTGCTTTCCTCCCGTCGCGTCAGCCAGCAAACTGTTTGCGCGTGTGTGGTTTCCCAACAGCAAACGCGTTCGAAAAGCAAGCTTGCACATATAAAAATTCCATTCCGCTGCAGCACAGACAGGCTCGCGGAAAAGTTGCTGTGCAATAAAATGGACGGAAAAAGGAAAGCACCACCGGTGGTAAGTGGGTGGTAAGCAGGGCCGGAAAAATCCTTTCACTTTCGGCAGCTTTCTGAAGTGGCTCGTAATGTGCTCCATGTAGGTAGGTAGCAAAGTATGGTGAAGCTGCGAGCGTAGCTCGTGTAATAAATTGTATTTCGACAAGTCATTTAGGAAAACGTGCCACAGTAAAATGAGTTATACGATTCGTCGTTTTCCCGCGGCAGTTCCTATTCGTATGTTACGGTTGCGGAAATTTCAAAGTAAATTTAGGAAAATTCATCTAAAGATTTACGAGCTCGGGTGCAGATCTATGGAGCTGGATTCGTCAAACGACACAAATGTTTTGTTGAAATTTGAATTCCTGAGCTGAAGAAATTTTACAATTCTGTATGGAAATATTTCCAGAGGATAAAATCATTTACGGCATATGACTGCATGGAAACGTAATGGATATTGTTTGACGAAAGAGATGTACCTACATAAAAAGTATAAACACCAACATAATCTTATTTAGTGCCCTGCATAAACCTGGACAATAAATTCAGCGTTTCCACTTTGTCAATTGCACAACATATGATATACAATGCGATTGACCTGTGCCAAGCCTGTTCATCTAGTTTTTTATTTCAATTTTATAAAATTATTATTGAAATTTTAATCCCATTTGTCCGCTTGATTTTCACAATTCTTACCTCGTACTGAATTTCTTTGCCTATTCTGGATGTCTGAAATTGCTTTACGACGATTCTGAGCTCAATTTGGAATCATTCTTTTGGAGCCTCTTCTGACCTTCAATTTTGTTTAACAGAATTAATTTGGTACTATTCTAGAAACATTTTCAACAATTCTGAACTCAAGTAGAGGACTTTTAAACTTTTCTCACCCCAAAAAGCGTTTAACGGTAGGCCAATTCGGAACCATTATCAGTGTTAGACTCTGACTCAATTCGGAAATATTTTTTGTTCCTTTCTAATTTTCAGAATCATTTTTTGACAATTCAGAGTCATTCTCAGTTTTGACATTTTCTGGCCTTTAGAAACATTTTCAGCAATTCTGAGCTCGATTTGGGATCATATTTTTTGAAGTTTTACTGGCCTATAGAAGAGTTTTTCGACTATTTTGAACTCGATTTGGATTTTTTGTGTGTTTGTTTGGCTTTCAGAAGCTGGTCATGTTTTGCTTTGAGCGTTTCTAGTTTCAACAACCGTTTCGTCATCAATTTATCAAGTCATCAATTTAAATTTATTGTAGGACCTATTTGGGCCATAACAACCCAAGCAACAATGTGAGTTTTATTGTACTCTTATGGTGCTCGTCAAGACCAATTTTGGTCTTAAATGCCATCATAAGAGTGTAATAAAACCCAAATTGTTACTTGGGAAACTACTCTCAGAGATTCAGAGCTCAGTTCGAATATTTCGTGACATTTTCTGACTTTTAAAAGCGTTTTACGAAGCGTTTTTTGTTTTCTGGTTTCCAGAATCATTTTTTGACAATTTTTAGCTTAATTTGGGATCAAATTTTGGACCCTTTATGGCCTTGAGAAGCGTTTTTCCACGATTCAAACTGCAGTTTGACTTTTTGGGAAGCGAATGTAACTAAATTCTAAGCTATATTTTAGTCTTATTTGGTCTTCAGAATAAATTTTCAACGATTCTTAACTGAATTGCGAATAATTATTACATCTTTCCTAGTTTTAAGTTTTTAAGCGATTCAGAAATGAATTTGGGAATTTTGGGACAGCGTTTAACGACGACTCTACCGAAGCAACACAATTTTAGTACTACTAATTGCACCAACTTATTTATGACCATATATCAGTTGCCACTACTACTTTATGACAACTGCGTTAGCAGGGTGGACTTAGTTTGGGATCATTTTCAGTTTTGAGTTCTACTCTATTGACCTTTAAAAACATTTTTTCTAAGATTTTCTCAACGATCTCAATTCAGGATTATATTTTTTTAAAACTTTGGAATTTTGGGGATTTTTCGTCCTTGAGAGGCGGTCCAAATTGCATTTTACCCTATTCTGGCTTTTAGAAGCGTTTTTGACGATTCTATACTCATTTTGAGAGTTTTTTTTAACTTTTTCTGGCCTTAAGAAGCGTTTGATGGTGGTTGAGAACTCAGCTTGGGACAGTTTTGGGACATTTCATGATCATTAAAGGCTTTTTACGACGATTCCAAACTCAATTCGGAATTACATTTTAGGCTTCTCTGGTGATTAGAATTTGAAATCTTTTTTGCACCTTTGCTGACCTTAAGAAGCGTTTTTCGGCGAATCAAAAGTTAATTTGGGTATTTCGGGACAGCGTGCAATAGTGATTCTGGGATTAATTAGGTATCATGTTCAGTTTTGAATTTGTCTGACATTTAGAAACGTTTTCGGCAATTATGAGCTCACTTCGAGATTATAGCTTTGGGATTTTCTTCGGCCTCTAAAAGGGGGTTTTGACTATTCTGAAACACAATTTGAAATTAACTTTGAAGTATTTTGCATCCTTCAGAAGTGGACCACAATTTGTCTAGACGTTTTCTGGCTTTTAGAAGGGATGGGATCCGTTGTTCGACAGATCTGACCTCAATTCAGTGCTACATTTTCGGTTTTCAAGTCTTCAATTTTCGACAAATAAGAACTTAATTTTAAATGTTTTTTACGTCCTCTCTGTTCTCAAGATGCGTTTTTCGCCGATTTAGGGCTCAGTTTGGACATTTTCTGACCTTTAAAAGCGTTGTTCGCCAATTCTGATTACAATTCACAATTTTATTAGAAGGTTTTTCTAGTCTTCAGAATCATTTTTCGACGATTCTGAGCTTAATCTGGGATTTTACTGACTTTAAAAGGCGTTCTTCGACGATTGAAAGCTTAATTTGGGTATTTTGGGACAACGTTTGAAGGCGATTCCAGGTTTAATTTGAGATTTTTTTGAAATTTCACTTTAAGTGTATTCGACAATTCTAAGCTCAATTTAGGATTATGTTTTTAAGATTTTTCCTGACCTACAGTAGCGTTTCCCGACGATTCTGAGTTCGATCCGGAAATGTACTTTGGCCTTCGGGTTAGAATCATTTTTCAACGATTCTGAGCTTAATTTGAGATTTTGTTTCTAGCGATTTAGAGCTCAAATTGAGTGTTTCAGAATTTTTTCTGACCTTTAGAAACAATTGGACTTTCCTGACATACAGCAACGTTTTTTGGCGATTCAGAGTTAAATTTGATGACTTTGGGACAGCGTTTATTGGCGACTTTGAGTTTCATTTGGGATCATCATTAGTTTAAATTTTTAAGATGTTTTGTCGCACCTTTTCTGATTTTAAAAAGCGTTTTCCAGCGATTCAGTGCTCAATTAGGGCATTTTGGGACACCGTTTGATGATGATTCTGGGCTTGATTTGGGAACATTTTCAGTTTCGACTTTGTTTGGCCTTTAGAAGCGTTTTCGGCAATTCTGAGGTCAATTTAGAATTATATGTTTGCGATTTTTTTTACCTATGGTAGCGTTTTTCGAC
This sequence comes from Sabethes cyaneus, assembly GCF_943734655.1. Lineage (NCBI taxonomy): Eukaryota > Metazoa > Arthropoda > Insecta > Diptera > Culicidae > Sabethes > Sabethes cyaneus. The sequence goes on along the minus strand of NC_071354.1, from coordinate 18,821,200 downwards.
GATTTTGAACATAATTTGAATTTTTTCGCCTTTTCTAACCTTAAGAAACGTTTTTTGATGATTCAACAGTCAGATTTGGTATTTTAAGACACCTTATGTCTTTTGGAAGCGTTTCTCGACGATCATGACCATTCTGGTCTTCAGAATCATTTTGCAACGATTCAAAGATTAATTTGACATCTTTTTAACGCCATTTTCTGTCCTTACGAAGCGTTTTTCAGCGATTCAGTGCTCAGAATGTATATTTTGGGACATTTCCTGATCCTATGGGTTGATAAATGCTCCTAAAAGTGCTTTTCGACGATTCTATCCTAAATTTCCAACTAATGGTCGCAGTGGTCCAGGCTCCCATAAAAAAAACCTAAATTCGGAGCTGTATTTTGGGTTTTTATGGTCTTCAGTATCATTTCTCAACGATTCTAAGCTTGAGTTCCGTTGGAATTTTTTTGACCTGCAGCATTTTTCAGCGTTTCAGAGCTCAATTTGGGTGTTTTGGGACAGCATTTGATGGCGATTTTGGGCTTAATTTGGAATCATTATTAGTTTCGACTTTTTCTGGATTTTAAATACGTTTAGCAAATTTGATTTAGATTTGGGATCGTACGTTTGAGACTCATCCTGGCCGATAGCCGACATTTTCGACGATTTTGAACCCAATTTGGAATCAATGTTGGGGTTGTTTGGTCCTTCAGGAATGAGCCGTATTTTGTTTCGACCTTTTCTTGCTTTTAGAAGCATATTGACAATTTAAAATTCAATATTAAATCTTTTTAAGCCTTACAAAGCGTTTTTTGGCAATTCAGAGCGCAATTCGGGTATTTTGGGACATTTTCCAACCTATAAAAGCGTTTTTTGACTATTCTGAATCCGGAACCATATATGTATTGAGTTTTTGTAGTCATTTTCCGAAGATTCTGAGCTAGATTTGGACGTTTTTCGCACCTTTTATGATCTTAAGAAGTGCTCTACGGCGATTCAGAGCTTAATTTGTGTATTTTGAAAAAGCATTATGGGCTTAATTTGGGATTTTTAGCTTTGCCGTTTCCTAGCATTTAGAAGCGTTTTTTCGACGATGCTGAGCTTAGTTTGGGTTCATATTTTTGAAGTTGTTCTGGTCTATAGAAGCATTTTATGGACGATACTGAACTCAATTTGGGATAATATTTTCGATGCCTTTCCTGACGTCTTTACTGATGATTCTGATCTGAATATGATTTTTTTTGGCTTTCAGAAGCGGGTTATGTTTTGAACTTCTCTGACCTTTCATGATGACCCTCGACACAATTTGGGATAATTCCGCTCCTCTTCTGCCCTTCAGAAGCCTTTTTCGAGGACGACGTTCTGTTTGTAATTTTTTGGGTCCTCATACGTTCATACTCTTCGGACTAGGAATTATATTTTGTATTTTTGTGGTCACAAAATCAATTTTCTACGATTCTGAGCTTGATTTGGGAGTTTTTTTTTTTATTTTTTGAGCCCTTTCTGGCCTTAGAAAACCATTTTGTGTATTTTGGGACATCGGGTTTATTTTGAGCCTCCAGATACAGAACATGTTTTGGCTTTTAGAAACGTTTTTCGACAATTAGGACGATCTCAATTTGGGACATCAGAAAGCATTTTTAATGATTCACATACCAATTTGTATTTTTTTTTTCTTTGGTCTTTTCTGAACTTAAGGTACCGAATCGCGATTCTGACCTTAACTAAAGATTATTTTTAATTTTGACCTTTTCTGGCCTTTAAAAGCATTCTTCGGCGATTCTGGACTCAATTAAGAATAACTTTTTTTACATTCCTGGTTTTGGGAATCATTTTTCGACCATTCTGAGCTTAAATTGTTATCGTTTTTGCACCTTCATTGGTATTAAGAAGCATTGTTCAGCTCTATTTGAGCATCTTGGGACATTTTTAGCTCTGTTAAAACGTATGACGGCGAATCTGTGCTAATAAGTTGACTTCATTTCCAGTTTTGACTTTTTCTGGCCTTTTCTGGTTTTTCGGTGATTCAGAGTCTAATTTGAGATTAATTTGTGGGACTTGTTTGGGTCTGCCGAAACGAATCGTGTTTTATTTCAACATTTTGTAACTTGTGTGAGCTCATACATTAAATCTCATATTAAACATTCGATTTCACAGGTATTATAATTTATAATTGATAAATTTTAGAATCCTGAAAGTAAATAAAAGAGAAAACTTTTCCAATTAAATGCAGCCATTTATACTTATTCGCGTCAGATACGTATTTCGCCTACGACTTGCAGCCTTCATCAATGTCTGAGTTCGGAAACAGACACAATCACAATAGATCAACGATACTGGTCGTAGTGATGAGTCCATACAGGAAAAAAAATCTGTCGCGAAAAAATATAAATAGCAGAATTTAATTGGAAAAGTTTTCTTTTTTGTTTAATTTCAGGTTTCGTATTATTCTAAGACGCTCCAAAAACTCCAAAAAGAAGAGAAGAGAAAAAGAAGAGATTGACAAACCACACAGTATTTCACAAGTAGCCACAATACTACAAAATAGTCTAGTTGATTCAAAAGTGGAATGTGAGATAAAATTTCTCTGTCTTTAGACGAAATATTACATTTGATAAACAAGAAAATACGAGTACGTCTGACGAGTAAGTTATTAAGAAAGAAAGCTATCCAGTACGAAATGAATGCAATAAAAACTTCCAACAACCAACCAAAGACCAGCTCCACTTTCTCGTGATGATTCACAGCAGAAAAGAAAATATTAGATTAACTAAGGTTATTGCAAATATAAATGCAAAGCACCGTAAACATAGACGAAACAACAACGGAGACTCTCCGCTGCTGCTGTAAAACAGTGTCATTTTACACGGTGCGCCGTTGCCTTAGGGTCGGGATGCGGTGGTGGTTGTCTGTCCGGACGACCGTCCGTTCGTCCGTCCGTCGCATCGCTGCGGCACTGGGTTCCATCACAAAACGGTAGTGGAAGTTGCGGTCCTGCAAAATAAAACCCACAATTTGCTGAATAATGCCCGCTAAATAGATTATTACCGCGAGAACAACGAACGCCGTAAACTGTCGCGTCATCGTGGTCGTCGTCGGTGCACAGCCAAAGAGCAAACGGAACGGGCACTAAGCGAACAAGGACGGACGGACCTGCTGCCTTCCGTCAGCAGGGAAGGACGTCTCGCGGTGAGCGAGAGTACCGTCAACCGTGGTTCGGTTGATCCGCGGTATGGCCATTGTGGTGATTTGAACGTAGTCACACTCTTGGACGGTTTCCCGCGAAGCTGCATCAGCGAAGCAACGCAATACGTTATGTTTATGAGAGCAGGTTTAAGAGTCCACTACCTTAAGTCGGGTTGGTTAGTTTAGATCATATAAATTATATGATTCAATTTTGTCCAGTGAATCATGATGTTGGGAAAATCCGGAATGGTAAAAAATACCGTGAGAATCTGGATTACAGTTCAAAACCTGTATTGAATACTATTCCAAAACAAGAAAATATAACTTTTTTCTATAAAGATTTGTTTGCTGTTGATTTATGACACAGATTTCACAGATTTCAGATGATAGTTTAAATTATTTACAAATCCAAAAAAATGGACGAGATAAAATCAGTTTTAGTTTGATTCAACTTATCAGTGAACTACAACATTAGTCATACAGTTTGAATATTTATTGAAAGTGAAACAAAATAAACCTCAGGTAGAGCCACCGAAAGGCACAAAAAATGTAAACCAAACCCCGGGGCCGTATTGTTACCTCGAAAGTATGCTAAAGAACTTATGACTAATCGATTATCGTTTCTTACTTTAATTCGACGGAGCTGCCACTTCCAAGGCTGATTAGTGAGAAATAATCGCTTTCGGTTCGGTCAATCGTTCGGTAGGCCTACATATAGAATATTCAGAAGAGTTTGGCTCGTGTTGTGTTAATTGGCAGGCAGGCAGCCAGCAAAATCAGTTCAGTTCAGTGCCTGCTTACGAATGTATGAGTGAAAGCAACTCGACCCTTAGCTAGAATTCTTAGAATTAGAGCTGCGGTATGATGCTCATTAGGGTGGCAGTTGAAATGAAATGAACATTTTGAATTTCAAAGCAAACATAATGTACAAAATCTTTGTTACCTTCCGAAAGTTAAAAACAGAAACTGAAATTTGTATAATTAAATAAATAAATAAATAAATAATGCATCCAAATAAATAATCTATTTGTTGTGACCTTACGGTCGCATTCAACAACTCTGCCTGCAGAACGCAAAACAAAAACATGATATCAATGCCACCAGCTTTTGGTACGTCACGGTCATCTTGTCCGTATCCGGACATTCGATAAAACATAAACGGCAAGATTGAAAACGTGCAAAAAAGTAGTTCAGGGAAGTGGAGGAGGAGACATCTAACTGCCTAAATCCTATTTGAAACTATATCAAAAATTAACTACAAGTTACTTAAACTCTAAGACGAGCTTAAACTATACTTAAATCAAGATGAAAGGTAGAATAATATGCATATACGTAAATTACTGAGATGCAAATTCGAAGATTGACCATTTTATTCTATCAACGTGCCCACACATCGCATCTTTACTGACTTCAAAACAGTATGCGATACCATCGATCGTGACCAGCTATGGCAGACAATTCACGAACACGGTTTACCGGACAAATTGATGTGACTGTTCTAAAAGTGGAGTGAAGTTGGACCTGTTTTTCAACGATTTTGTGTATTTTTTGCCGAGTAGTCCAATCGTAAAGAACTCCGCAGCCTTCAGGTGTTTTCACACGTAGGTCTTCAACAGAACCCAACGAGTTTCAGTTTCAGCCTAGCTTTGGGACAGTTTGGAGGATTCATAGTCATTGATACGAATTCGACTTCATTGGCTTTGTACCAGGCTAACGTGACCTTCAAGTGATGTATTTATACTAATTTTAGCTGGAAGATCATGCTTCCTGGGATATGAAATGGGGAAGGCAACTATGTAGGAAAAAGTGCCTAACATAGCTCCAGCCGTCCCAAACCTCTACCTAGCGCCTCCACGTGGCCATACCTGGAACTACTTCAATTTGTATAATTGAGTAGCCAAGCTAGGAGTTGCGGGGTTGTGTGGTTCTCAGTTTTAGGCAACCATTGAACCACAGGACTTTATTTTCAAGTGTTATATTATTTAAACTAATATTTTTGGTAGACTAACTTGTTATTTTCAGAGATCAAAACAAGGCGCTATATCCTTGGAAAAATGCAGCCTGGTTTCTGGTCTAAATGCCATTAGTTTATCCCCGAGGGACTGGAGTTTCACTTAACTTTTATTAGCAAAGATACTCCCAACGACTGTAAATAAATCATTATCTATATGGGAAGCGTTTGATACGGGACGTCCACGCTTTCTTCCTTCCCCTTGATTTCAACGAGTTTAATGGAATTAGGCATTATTTCTGATTCCACTTGATTCCTTGGAATTCTCTCTGCGGTACATGCTGCACAATGGGCCTGACCGTCATTTTCCAGGATGACCTCTTAGCCGAAGTTTTCCGTAAAAATGTACTTATCGGTATCATCAACACTTTGACCATCACAGACGGTATAGAACTGGTCACCCAGAAGCATCTTGTAGACAAATTTCACACAAGTTTCACCCTGCTCTTTATATAAGAGACTTATTCGGTCTGTACCGAATACCCCAGTGCAGCGTCACAGTTAGCAAACAAACTAGTCTTAGCGATTCGCCACCAGGCACAACTCTGTATTGTATGCAAGTTTAGATCATTAAAATTCTTGAATGAAACCGAACTATCAAGGTTGCTAATATATCTGCTACAGAAGGTACCTTATTCGCTAAAAGTTGCATGTGAGCAACGCACGCGGGTACAGCTAATAATCCTAATGCTAATAAGTGAACATTCATTTAGTCACTAATTAGTTACTAGCGATGTAGAGCCGTAACTACAAAAGATACAGCAAAACTACCATTTTCGCCTATTGGCCCAGCGAAATGCTTAAAGTAGTGCACCATTTGGGCACGAGCTTTTTGTGATTTTCTGAGCAAATGCTACGCATTTTCACGTGAACCGTTCGTCGTGAACCGGCACTTGGGACACAACGATTTTGGCCGAATTGTCTCAGAGTTTGATAAATTTTTCAAAGTGTTTTTTACTTGCTCGTAAAACTTGCTCGTAGTGAAAAAAATATTTATGCTCTACAACTTTTCCAAATTTTCTTTAGAGTTTCTCACCTTTCACCCCAGTAGAGTTTCGTAGAAGCTCGCTTGCTAAGATTATTGACTTTTATTACTCTTACTAGCTGACCCGACAAACTTCGTGTTGCCACAAATTAACCTGTGTTGTACAAAAATCATGAATCTCGGATGATCTTTGTCACAATTTCGAGTTTTGCAAGTTTCTGAGGAGTTCAATCTTAGATGATTCATTTTGGCAGTTACGTAACTATGAAAGCATCTCAGGTAACCAATAAGCATCACCAATTCTATTCAAATGTAGGCCAATAAGCATTTAAGTCGCCTTAAATGCTACTTAAATGCTATCTTGGCAAAATATACAGCTATTTTACTGATAACTTTCTTATAGTGCTGACAATGCTAATTTACAGCTAATTACCGACACGAAGAATTTGAATACAATTTTGGATGCCAATTTACAACACCTATGCAGTCAAAAAGCTAATATACAATAACGTGCATTATACAATGCCAGATACACTGATTTGCTGTTTATGTTAATGTTAATGCTTATTAGTTAATTAGTTTAATTAGGGTAGTTTAATATTCAAATTTGCAATTTTTCGTCACACTAAAGTAGAAAACAACTCCCCTGTCCTCTCATTGCATAGCCTTCTGGCTGGCGGATAGTAATATTCGCCATGATTGTACAACATTTCGCCGAATATCATTTTGCGAAAAACCTTAAGCGGAATGTACCATCTCACGGAAAATTTTTTTGTGGGAAGTACCATTTCGCGATCCTCTCCTTACACGCTGTCGCTCGTTCCAGGAGAGCCAGGTAGATCTAGGAAAACAAATAAACCTAGACAGTAGTGATTACTGCGGGGAGTTGCCTCCCCCCAGTGGGTGGCGGTTCCGACGGCGGGTCACCGGCAACACTCACGGCCGTCTCGTCCTGAATGATCTAGTGTTACTATAGATAGTTTTTGTGGTCTTGTTATTGACTAATGTTTTATAGAAGAGTCTCGAATTTCTCGAGTTCGATTAGTTTTTGAGTTTCGCAATAAATTCTGTTTTATTTGTATGAGAGTCCATATCCCTCTACCACAGGGGTGAGAGGTCTCTAACTATCATAACATAAATTCGCCAAATTTGGTTCCATTTGCTTGATTAATTCTCAAGTTATAAGGAAATTTGAATTTCATTTGTATGGGAGCCCCCCTCCTAAACAGAGAAGGGGTCCTAATTCATCATAAATTTCTGCCCCCTAAAAGCCTATAAGAAAATATAAGATAATAAGAAAATTTGTATTTCATTTGTATAGGTGCCCCCCCTTTTAAAAGAGGGAATGGGTCGTAATTCACCATAGAAAAAATTTCTGCCATCTAAAACTCCCACATGCCAAATTTGGTTCCATTTGCTTGATTATAGTCCTATAGTCCTCGAAATAAGAGGAAATTTGCATTTCGTTTGTATGGAAGCCCACCCTCTTAAAGGGGAGATGGGTCATAACTCGCTTTCTAAAGAGGAGATGGATCTCAATTCACCATAGAAAAAAATCTTGCCTCCAAAACTACTTACATGTCAAATTTGGTTCCATTTGATTGATTAATTCTCGAGTTATGAGGAAATTTATATTATCATTTGTATGGGAGCCCCCCTCCCTCCTAAAGAGGATAGGGGTCCTAATTCATCATAGAAAAAATGGTTGCCTCCAAAAACACCCACATGCCAAATATGGTTCCATTTGCTTGATTAGTTCTCGAATTATGAGGAAATTTGTATTTCATTTGTGTAGAAACCCCTCTCTTAAAGTGGGTAGGGGTCCTAATTCACCATAGAAAATATGTTTGCCTCCAAAAACCTCCACATGCCAAATTTGGTTCCATTTGCTTGATTAGTTCTCGAGTTATGCGGAAATTTGTATTTCGTTTGTATAGGAGCCCCCCTCTTAAAGTGGGTAGGGGTCGTAATTCACCATAGAAAATATTATTGCCCTGGAAAACTTTCACATGCCAAATTTTGTTCCATTTGCTTGATTAGTTCTCGAGTTATGAGGAAATTTGTTTTTCATTTGTACAGGAGCCCCCCCCCCCTCTTAAAGTGGGGAGGGGTCATAATTCCCCTTCTAAAGATGGGAGGGGTCTCAATTTACCATAGAACACCCACATGCCAAATTTTGTTCTATTTGCTTGATTAGTTCTCTTAGTGCCTCTTAGTGGGGGGAGGGGTCTCTAACCATCACTAAAACCTTTCGAGACCCCAAAAACCTCTGCATGCAAATTTTCACGCCGATTGGTTCAGTAGTTTTTGATTCTATAAGGAACATCCCGACAGAAATCCATTTTTATACTAAAAAATTACAACTAAAAAATTTGAAACAATCTTTTTGGAAAAAAGGAAGTGTCTTATGCGAAGAATGATTGATTGGATGAATTGTAAAATTTCTGTGTAGACCAAAAATATATCGGGTTGTGCAATGGCAGGTAGGGCTCGCACCACCACTCTTTCGGTTGGTACCCGAATGTTTTACTCACATAACTACTGCCGCCCATTGTATTAGGTTGTTGAATACCTAATTTAGAAGTTAAACCGCTCGCGCAAAGGCCATGTGCTGCAGGCCGATATGTGTCGAGACTCAGACGGTAATCTTCTCACGAACGAACGTGAGGTGACCGAGAGGTGGAAGCAGTATTATGACGAGCACCTTAACAGCGATGTAGCTGAACATGGAGGTGACGATATGGCAATAGATCTTGGAGCACGTGCAGAAGACGACAGAATACCAGCCCCTGACCTCCAGGAGGTAGCAGAAGAGATCGGTCGGCTGAAGAACAATAAAGCGGCTGGGGCTGATCAGCTACCCGGCGAGCTGCTGAAATACGGTGGTGACGCACTGGCTAGAGCGCTGCACTGGGTCATTGTCAAGATTTGGGAGGATGAGCTACTACCGGAGGAGTGGACGGAAGGCATCGTGTGTCCGATCTACAAAAAGGGCGACAAGTTGGATTGTTGCAATTACCGCGCAATCACACTGTTGAACGCCGCCTACAAGGTACTCTCCCAACTTTTATGTCGTCGACTATCACCATTTGCAAAGGAGTTCGTGGGGCAATATCAAGCGGGATTCATGGGTGCCCGTGCCACCACGGACCAGATTTTCGCGCTTCGGCAAGTGTTGCAGAAATGTCGCGAATACAACGTGCCCACGCATCATTTATTCATCGACTTCAAATCGGCGTACGACACGATCGATCGAGATCAGCTATGGCAGATTATGCACTACTACGGATTTCCGGATAAACTAACGCGATTGGTCAAGGCGACGATGGATCGAGTAATGTGTGTTGTTCGAGTATCAGGGGCAGTCTCGAGTCCCTTTGGATCTCGAAGAGGGTTACGGCAAGGTGATGGGCTTTCATGTTTGCTGTTTAACATCGCTTTGGAGGGTGTGATAAGAAGAGCGGGTATAGACACGAGTGGCACGATACTCACGAAGTCCGTCCAGCTTCTTGGTTTCGCTGACGACGTTGACATCATTACACGTACCTTTGAGAGGATGGCGGAAACGTACATCGGACTGAAAGCTGAAGCCAAACGGATAGGACTTGTCATTAATGTATCGAAAACAAAATACATGAAAGGAAGAGGTTCTAAAGAAGTGAATGCAGACCTCCCTCCCCGGATTCATTTAGACGGTGATGAAATCGAGGTGGTAGAAGAGTTCGTGTATCTGGGCTCACTGATTACCGCAGACAACGACACCAGCAGAGAAATACAAAGACGCATTATGGCAGGAAATCGTGCCTACTTTGGACTCCGTAGGACGCTGCGATCGAACAAAATTCGCCACCGCACGAAGTTAACAATCTACAAGACGCTGATTAGACCGGTAGTCCTTTACGGCCATGAGACATGGACTATGCTCGTGGAGGACCAACGCGCCCTTAGTGTTTTCGAACGGAAGGTGTTGCGCACCATCTACGGCGGAGTGCAGATGGAAGACGGAACGTGGAGGAGGCGAATGAACCATGAATTGCATCAGCTGCTTAGGGAACCACCCATCGCTGCCACCGCAAAAATCGGTCGCCTGCGATGGGCTGGGCATGTTGTGAGGATGTCGGACGACTGCCCGGTTAAAAAAGTTCTCAATAACGATCCGACTGGAACGAGACGACGGGGCGCGCAGCGAGCAAGATGGATCGATCAAGTGGAAGGCGACCTGCGGACCCTACGTAGACTACGTGGCTGGCGAATTGCGGCCATGGACCGAGTAGAATGGAGACGACTTCTTCGTACAGCAGAGGAAACCACGGCCTGGAGCTGATTAAGTAAGTAAGTATGAATACCTAATTTTGTTTTGGTCTCCCAATTCTATCATTCCCCGTATACGCATACCACACACTTCCTATGCGACAAAATTACTTTTGTTTGACTGCTTTTTGTTTCTACCGCCGAGAAAATAGATCGTTAGCTGCTCGGTTAGTGCGATTGAAACAAGCAGTGCGTTGCCGACAGTCACAGCGGTAAGTCTCGTGATTGAAACAATCACTATTTTTATTCTAGATGGCACAGTTCCACTTATTTTTGTGCTAATTTTATAATGATCCGAATACGGGAAGTGAATGAAAAACGATCCCACACATAAGCATTCCAGTGTCACACGGAACAAACTCGTCGTAATAAAATGACGGTCCTGTAAAACTGCAATTTTCAAACTTTATGTGTTTTTTTCTCGGAAACTTATCAACGTATTGTAACAAACTATTTTTTTGTTTTATTGGTAGAAGTTTGATGCAGAAGTCCGTTATAACTTTTGCGATTTGTGCACTAGAAACAACCAGAGGCAAAAGGAAAAGATGACAGAATTTAATTTTTTTAAATTAGCTTTTTTCTTCTTTTTCTTTTCTCTCCAGCTATCTTTCGTGTACAAAGCTCAAAAATACTACAAATTTTATTCTATTCGATTCTATATCACTTATTTTTTGCTTTATTTTTTCAGTTTTATCTCAATAGTTGTTGCGTTCATTATATTTACTGCATTATTTAAAAGAAACACGCACAGAAACGTAAAAATATTAAAGTGAACGTTTCGTACAGATGCTATTTTTTAATAAATTCGAAAATTTTTGCACTATATAAAATCATTATCACCCTACTTTTCATACCGATCAGATGACATGGAATAGAAGAGGAAGAAAGTCACATAGGGGTAAACAAGTTCCATCTTCATAATAACTGAATGCCGCTTATGATGGAATAAACGGTAAAGTAACCTTTGAGCAGAGAATAATCAAGAATAGATTTTAAAATTCAAAGTTTTGAAATTTACAATATGGTAGCAAATATAAATATTAAAGGATATTCAATTCTTTGAATATTACTAAATTTTAATCTAACAAACTTTTGTTGATTATTTTAATATTTTTATGTACAGCTTCAGTAATATTACAGCGGTAAATGTTTAAAAAGCCCAAAAATCTAATATTTCTAAAATTTTATTTATATATTTTTGTAGACTACTGCCAAATGTACGTCATAACTTACAAAACAACGGAAACCCGTTAGGAATCCAATAACCCACATAAAACTAATAACTACGTTAAGTTGAATCACCTGTTTACTCGATCAGTTATCCAAAGACAAGATAGTCATAGGAATAGGTGTCGTCGACCAAACATTACTAAGAAAAGAACACTATTTGCTTGCCGTGAATATACTCCACCTGGACCTGGACAAAGAACGATCGCAAGAACACTGCCAAACTAGTGTTAGTGACTGATCAACAACAGCTCCGATCAGCAGCGGCGGCACACACAAACGAGAGCCGCTCACTGCACAGCACAACGATCGGCGCCGTCGTCGATTTCCAGTGACCCTCTCTGTCTTTCGTCGTACAGAATCGTCTGTTCTGTTCTGGAAGTGATTCACATTCAATTTAACTTTTACGCTGTGCTCGACCGGATCGCCCGCCATCGCAGTTGCCATTGACCGCACAAAGTATCGCACGGTGGACGGTTGTGGTGTAGAGTGAACTCGTTCCATCCACTTCGCATCGGGGAAAGACTAGCAAAAAGTTGTGTTTGGCTAAAGTGTACAGTGAAAAGTTATTTTTCCACCGAATCGGATCTACGGGTCTTGAGTAAGCAAAAAGTTCGCGAAGTTTACCATCCGGGTACTGCCCAGTGCTGCTGCTATCACGAGAACCCGGCCGCCGGAGAGTGCAAGGCCAAAGTGTCAAAGTTATAAAAGTTGATCGAAAAGCCCAGCAAATGGCAAAGTTTGCCACAATCCTGGCGCTAGGTGCCATCCTGTGCGGCTCGATTGGCCTATCACATGGACACACGTACAAAACGGGAGAGTGCCCAACGGTGGAACCGATGAGCGGATTCAACATGCAGCAGGTAATGATGGCTCTTTGAACTGGGATGTGGAATCAGATGTGAAAGCGCATTTTGAACCCTACATTATTGTGTGAAAATTTAAGATAGAAAAGCTAGCTTTTATCCCAGCTTGGATTTTTCTTTTTCTTTCATAATAGAAATATTGTTTTGCAATAATACATACTCCACATTATCATGCTTAGTTGCCTCCACCCGATTCGCATGAATTAGCGAAGCTTTCTTATGCGAAGGTCTTTCCGTGTTGTATCGTTGCATGCTGTCCGGTCAGCAGCAACGGACGGGTGGCTTGTCGGAACTTTCACACAGCGAGCGACGGCTCGTTGGGTGCTTTATTAGCTCGTTGATTGTAAGTACATAACAAACCATTTCCGTAGACCGTCCTCGTCCAGCCGATCCAGAGCCCTTACACGGAGTGTGCCAGCACCGACGTCATTCCTAAATTTGAATGATACAGAAAGATCAGCCACATGTAGTGTGGACTCGTTGGAATGTGAATTACCAAGACTCGTTATCAATTGAAAACAAATGTTTTTACTGACTGATGATTACATTAGCAGTAGACAAACAAATTGTCCGAGGCAATTAACGGTATTCCTTTCTCACCGTCAAGTGCGCATACTTTTGACACATTTTCGATATTAGCCTAAAACAAAGACTTGAGAGCGTTCAGTACATGAATGAATAAATTAACGCATTCAATGCAATCTGTTTAGTGTATTTCCTGCTGCTTTATTTTGCTCGACTTTGGCAATTTATTATTTACGTCACTGATGACTTTCCTTATCAGCAACAAGTCTACCAAAAAAATTGCCAAATGTAGCAAAACTTTTATTTTTTTTCGATCCACGACATCACTGACCCACAGAAGTGAGCAGCATTTCACGGGAACGCACGCCAAGGCAAGCCAAGGCGCAACAGCCGGAAAATTGCAATGAACGAACCACTTCGATGTTCATGTTTTCCCAACTGGTGGAACAAAATTGTCATCAATCACAGTCAGGCACAGGCTGGTTTTGATGATAGCATTCCACCCAGCAAACGTCAGCTCAAGACGCGACGAAATGGCCTAAACCATGGGCTGCTCAATGAACGAAGCTCAAGATAGTCACAGAGGAACGATTTTGCAAATTTGGGGCAATTTCATCCGAATAATTCGTTTTTGGGGGTGCAAAAAAAGGACCCGTCATCAATGCTACTTCGCAGCATTCGATTCCCTTGATGGTGAGGTATTTTGATATATCTTGATATATAAGAAAAGTCATTGTTAACATATGCAACATATTTCATTTGGCATATGTACATTAATCATCATACGAAAAATGTTATCTCACCAGGATCAGGAGCAGAATTTTTTTCTCTCGTCAGCTCTCAAAATGATTAATAACGTTATCGTTTAGATAATATGGAACGACCGCACGCCTAATAATTACTGGCGTTAAATCATTTTTTAAGAAATCTAAGAAGATTTTTTAACATTTAAATGTACAAAAACTTACTCTTCTCTGACCGGAACTAATATTTTTAAAATCGACAAACGATAAAACGTTTGAACCGATAGACCTAATCCTTTATATTTGTTCATACAATATGAGCAAACAACATTTTTGCAATGAGGAAGCTTTGAACTAGTTTCCAAATTCGAGAAACGAAATTTGTAATTACATTTTTACTTTATCCAGACCGTGGAATGACCAGAGAATGAAAATGAAAATTGCGAGCAACTCAGCCAAATCCGATGAAGGAAAGAACGATCCTTTATTAAAAACTGGCGTGCCCGGGCACAAACTAGAAGTTAATTTTCTTTCACAAATTTCAACATTTCAATATCGACATATCAAGCTATTTTGTGCTTTCCGTGAAACACAATTGACTGTCCAGATAAGAGTTGAACCCACTATTAATAGAGGAATTCAATCGTGAAAAAAGTTTTTTTTTTTAATTTCAATCTTCATATTCCACTAAGACGCTCAAAAACTTCAAAAGGAGCTAGAACAGAATAAGCGGTTTGTAAAGATATACCCATGCCACCAAAACGCGGTGCTGAGCACCAGGTGGGGTAAAATAAAGTCTCAAATTGAAATTGAAACGTGACTTTAAATGGGATGAAATGGAACAAAAAATGGGACCTGAAGAGAGACTTGAAACTTTAGCTGAAGATGGATTCCCAGGTCACACCACGAAAAATCATTTTGTTTTACTTTTTATTTTGCTGTCTAATTTAATAGAGAAGGGTGGGCCTCAGTACACCTCAGCCTGGGCATGGCAATGATATTACTTACTTATTTACTACTGCGGCTTACCGTCCTAAAACAAAGTCTATTAAACAAGGTTTCTCCATATAACTCGATTGTGGGCTACCGCTCTCCAATTCCTTGGACACCAAGTACTCTTCGCCAGATCTCGCTCCACCTGGTCTAACCATCTTGCTCGCTGCGTTCCTGGTCGTCTTGTACCTACCGGATTTGAGGCGAACACCATGTTTGCAGGGTAGTTGTCCGGCAACATGCTCTGCCCATCGTATCCGTCCAGCTTTAGCCATCTTTTGCATACTAGGTTCGCCATAAAGCTGTGCGAGTTCGTGGTTCGTCCTTTGCCTCCATACTCCGTTCTCCTGTAGGTCGTTCTTAGCACTCGTCTTTCGAAAGCTCCGAGCACTCGCAGGTCCTCCGCCAAGTCTGCTCGATCGCAATTACTTCCGAAGCCCATAGTAAGTACGATTTTTGCTGATAATACGCCTCAGAATCCCACGTCTGGAATCGATGTCCGCTGCTACGAGTGAGCCAAGGTAGACAAATTCGTTAACTACGTCACACTCATCGCCGTCGATCATTATACTAGTGCCCAAGCGACGTCGGTCGGCCTCGATTCAGCCGGCCAGCCAGTTTTAGACGTATATACCTTTAACCAGTGTTACGAAGCCCACGCTCGTGTGGTCTAATTTTCTCAAACACGTGTACTCATTCTAACGAACTCGCCAGCATAAGCATTCCTTGAAAACTCCCGCTCTTATTTCTTCATGCACTGCAACGAGTTTTTGCGTGTGTGTGTTTAGCTAACAGGAACAGCTACAGTTTTCGCTCGTCGCTCGTCGTTCGTCGTTGCAACCCGATCTGCTAATACCGATTACTCACTACGGCTCGTACTCCCGCCCGTGAGTAGAATCGAGGGCGAAGATTAAGAAGAAGAAGAAACAGTAATGCAAAATTTGTACCCCAGTGCGCCACCACCCTCACGGCCAGCTGATTCCCCGCGAGTTTTTTGACTCGGGAATAGGCCATGCAGGAAGACGATATGAGAATGTACGTGCGCGAGTGTGTGGGTAGCAAAACGTCTGCACACAGCACCAGCGGTTGTTTTTTTTACACTTGCGTGTGCGACGTAAGCGTTGAATGCTATGTTTCTCATACTCTTTCGCGTGTGAGTAGGTATGGTGGTCCAATCTTTTCTGCTTTGCGCTTTACTCTGAAGTAATGTTCAGCTAACGCCACAGATGTGCTGCCGAAAATATCCATGTCATCGGCAAAGCAGACGAATTTACTAAATTTATTGAAAATTGTGCCCCGCGTGTTGATAACCGCTCGGTTCATAACACCTTGTAGCGCTATGTTGAACAGCAAGCATGAGAGACCATCACCTTGATGAAACCATCTGTTGGCTTCGAAAGAACTTTACAAATCCGAACACAGCACTGTTTACCATCCATCGTAAATTGAATCAGTTTGGTGAGAACACTGAATTCAAGGCGCTTCTGGAGGATCTGCTGCAGTGTAAATATTTGATATGTTGTAGACCGACCTTGGATGAAGCCGGTTTGATAAGTACCCACATATATTTATTCGCAATTGGTATTTGTGGGAGGAAAATGATACGAGACATCACTTTGTAGGCGGCATTGAGAACGGTGATCGCTCGATCTCACAGTCGAGCATGTTGCCCTTTTTGTAGATCGTTCAGATAAATGAATATAATATTAAATTGATATTGAACTTACTAAATTATCAAAATTCATGAGGATGTTGGATGTTCATTCATTTTGAGTCCAGTTAACGGGTAGCTCTCGCAATGGCCACTCCGGAGCAGGTTCCTGTCGGGTCCTGTATGACCACATTTGACGGGAACCAGATGGAAATCTAGGGCTGCTCAGGTCCTAGATGCTAAAAATAGACAAA
The DNA here is from genome assembly GCF_943734655.1 of Sabethes cyaneus. Lineage (NCBI taxonomy): Eukaryota > Metazoa > Arthropoda > Insecta > Diptera > Culicidae > Sabethes > Sabethes cyaneus. The sequence continues at coordinate 18,804,469 of NC_071354.1, read as the reverse complement.
TTTTCCAATCTTTTGACGGGTCAAGATCCAAAATCGGTCAATGAATAATACAGTTAGAAGCATTTAATTTTGATGAATACCCGGGTACCCAGTCGAACACTTATGGGTGTTAAATTTCCCGTACATATTACGGTTAAAAGTTCAAGAACAATAAAAATAGTAAAATTCGAAAATTGAACTCAAAAATGCGAAACTAGCGATTTTAAACAACCTGATAAATCCGACAAGAAAACTACTTCAAGTTGAACTCAGGATTGCAAAAGTAGCCAGAAAATGCCAAAAACGGTAAAATATCGTAATACAAAGACTGCATTCGGAAAAATTGAAGACCCAAAACAGGTTGTAAATTCTCTCCAAACTTTCTGGAAATGAAATACTGGTATGGTTAAGTATTGACATTATCGGTTTATTTAAACTCTTTCATCAAGTTTTGGGCAGTGATTGAGCCAACTTGACTCTTTTATCCACAATTTCTTCAATTCAAGTTCATTTTCGATCACATTTGGGCTTATACAAAGATTTCCCTTTATGATAACCCAAAATGTATTTGTCGATAGATCGAAGTTTCGGAATTTTCAAAAGTGATCTTTTTCCTGTACCTGTCTAAGTCGGACTGGTCATAATGGTAAGATATCAAACCTCACCAAAACCCTCACCAAGTCCCTGATTTATTGAATTAACTCATTTTGCCATATCCGCCGATCGCTTACCAAATAAGGATTATTTTGTGAATTCCGAGCTTCTTCTTCCGTATATTCTCGCGAACTGTCTATTCACCTGACATTTGTCTGGTGATCGGCCTTAATGTAGGTTTCATCATCCAGCACAATGCAAATGGGGTTTGTGAGCCACTTTCTGTACAAGCACCTTGAGCAAGTTTTGACTACCGAGCCGTGTTTTGTTTGCCATTTCGGTTCGGTATCTTTCTAATTTTTGAATACAAATATTTGCTTTTGCACAAAAAACCGATGCTTTTAAATCATCAGTGAGCGATAGTTAGGAGGTGGTGTACCCAAGTCTTTTTCGTTGAAAATGTTAAAGAGCAATGGATTTAGTACGGTGCCTTGAGGAACGCTGGACGGAATAAAAAAACTCATGCTCATGGTAACCACGTGGCTGGAAAATAAGAGACGCAGTTGCAATTACCAGAATTGTAAATTTGAACAATGCATGCTTCCCAAGCAGCCGGAAAAGTCTCTTGCGCGAATGACCTCGTCATACTGCCAACTAAAGGTAGGTATGGTAAAGTCTCCAATAAAAAGAACCATATCTGCATCCGAAAGCGATATGCATTGTGCTGCATAGCCTTTGCAGACGTGTACAACGCCACTCTCCCTTATAGTGGCCCACCTATAACTATATAATTAGAACGTATGGATTTTCCTTCGGAATTTTGCTACCTTGCTTGGCGAGTTGTATCGGTATCGAGCTATCGGTACAAAGGATCATAGAATAACAAAACACTCCTTGAAATGGTGAAAATCCCAGAGACCGGGGAAAATTCACAGCATGAGCTCATCATCTTGAAAGGAAACAAAGGATCGACTCCGCCTTTTCTTTAGCGCGCATTGGCGATACAGTACAGCTATTGTCGCCTGCTGCCTGCTGATGACAATTAGACCCAATGATCGATGCCACCCGTCGGCGCCTGCTCGTCGTCATCTACTGTCTGCCGATATTCTGTTTTCGCCATCTATCTCGTTTCGTCGAATTGCCAAGATGCCCAAAACCGCTAATTTGTTTACGCAATTTTTGGTGCCAACTAACACGCCGCCACCACCACAATTAAGATCTGCGATCCCAGCAAAAGATTATACACTCTTGGACTATTATCGAGACATATTAGTACGTAAACCTCTCACGTTCTGATAATAAACGAAGAACAAATGGACGCATGATACCTTTACTTCAGTGGTGAGCGTTTGAAAACGTTTGAAGAAAGAATACTTTCCTGGAGAGGAGGTTTAAAAATTTAAAAATTGATACGAGTACCAGCCTGCGATAACGGGTTTCGATACAGGTTGCGATAACGAGTCGATGGCATTCAGAACACTGACACTTCGCATGAAGGCGAAGATGATCAGGTCGACAAACAGTGAAGCACCCAACCAGGATTTTAAATGCCAAAATCGGTGCGCCCCAGTAGCCGATAAAATGTTGAAAGTCTTTCTATGTAGCGTCGAAGTATTCAGTCACTAACAGAAGTTACGCTTCATAATGAGGGGCACTTGGATAACAGTTGCAAGCAGCCGAATCTAAACAAGAACCAGCACATCTGGACCAACCTTGGTTCCATACACCACCTTATGTTAGGATAATTTACATTTATTATGCCTTGAAAGATACCAAAAACCGGTGAGCTATGAATACGCCACGCAAACGGTGATTATGGTTAAGATGATAAACCATCTAAGTTTTAAATAAAAATAAATGGGGTTAACAACCTGCGAACATCCAAACCACCCACCGATGGAAGGCACAAAAGCTATCTAAAAGTCCGCAACTACCCCATAAAAAGATACCGCTATAAATTTTGTCCGAATGTTTTTAAACGAGTTTATTCATCCTGAAAACATATGTTATTTTGGGCCATCATTCACTAGATTTTTTTTTATTTTTTTATTGCCCCCCAAAGATATTACCATTACCAATCCAATTCTACACTTCAGACGACCACGCAATTTATAACTTACCCTCCACCCTCCTCGACACAGAGAAAAGGACCTCTCATACCACAAACCATTTCTAATCGTATTTCCAGCTGTGGAATATATGTATGTTGGTATTAGCTGTTTCACAATTCACCGTGGGTAGCTGTCATGCGTTGTATGTCAGCAGCATCCGCCTTGTCACGTTTTATTCAAAAATGTTGCTCGGCTCTTTCGGACCGGAAGTGAAGTAGTTACATAAATGGATTCCCAGGCTTAATTCCATGATGACGTTGTCGGACAAAAACAAACCAATTACCTTTGATTAGAGTGCTCTTCTTTATTCTATCATACAGTAACTTTTTTTAACAGTAAAGAACAAGGCACCTGTCAATCTTAGTTTTTAGTTCGGAGCAGTAGAGAGGAAAAACTGCACTAAGCTTAAAAAAAGCTAGCTGTTGTGTTGCATTTAAAGTGTACATATATTTCAACCGCAGCTTCCGACGATTTCTCAACCTACCATCATCAAATGCGGTAAATTAGGCGACAAATGGTACGGAAAATTGGATCCCCTCCACTCATTCTGTACTGGAAATTCTACTGGAAGTTACGCTATTAGCTTACTTCAACGTTCAGGTCGGTGTCGGTGATACCACCGAATGTGTTCAATAAATTTTCAAACTTTGTCAATTGGTAAAAATTTCGTTTTGGGAAAGGATTAAAAATAAATTTTGCAAACTAAACTTTTATACAACACTGAACGATTCTTGTTTCGTAAGACTCTTTTTTTTTTGTTATACTCTTGAGTCTTGAAAAGTACATTAAATTTGGTTCAATAATAATTGTTTACGGCCCATCAAATCCCTTCCGGCGGTTTCCAGCACCGGTTGGAATAATTTTCATCCTCTACAGTAAGTTTCGATAGGATTCCACCAAGCAGCATGTGAAGCTTCTCCTACGCCAATTTGGCACACAGGAAGCATTCTGCTGATGCAAAACTCCACCTAGGAAATCATCTGTTGCTGACAGCCGCCGAAAGGCGCTGTGAATAAACTCTCTGGTGGCTACGCAAACCGAAGCGAGCAACCATTCTTCACAAATTATCCGCGAGCGAACCTGGTTTACCGATACCGGGATCTTGCATCCTTTTGTTAGGAGATTTCATCCTGCTGCCCTCGTCGGACCGTTTTGATTGATTCTGACAGCAGCGGAGCGGTACGTCAGCGGACGAGGCAAGTTGTAGTTTTAGTTGTTTGCTACCTGACAGTAAAGTGCTTCCGTTTTTGTTTCAACCTTTTCGACGCTTTAGGGTGGCTGGTCGGATTTAAACTTGTAAAAGTTACTTCAAAATGTAGCAGAACAGAAAGGACTTCCTTTTCTCACATTACTGTCAAATATACGCTCTCTTTAATCTGCTGCATATGCACCGAACATGCACCGCAACTCGGGTATTTCCAGTTTCTGCAGTCTAAGAGAAAAATCGTTTACTTTCCACCGCTTTTATTTACTTTCACTTTACAATGGAACAATGCAATGTGGGACGAATCGCGGATGGCACAAAACCGAGGAAGAGGATAACCGGAATGGGAGCACCGGTCTGTCATCGGGCACCAGGACCCAGGACACGGTGCAGCCGTGTTATGCTGTTTATCGTCGCTACAAATTGGTATAAATTGCTGTTTTTGTTTGTCTGTGCTGAACCATGTGCTGGTAGCTCGTAGCGGGATGGGATGGAATTCGGTTCGTTACCGTTACCAAGAGATTGCTTTGAACGGAGAAAATGGCTGAATAAAATCATAATTCTTGATACGTTTCCGTTCCGAAATTTTACAAAAACAATTCTTAGTAGTTTAAGCCTGTTATTTGTTATCATAGTATTTTTGCTCTTAATCAATATGCTGCAAGTATGTACGAGTTTTCCTTAGTTTAAACCAACACAATGCAATTGTTACCTTACTAATCTAAACCAATTTCTTTTTGAATTCCCCAACAGTTCCTGGGTGTTTGGTACGTGATCCAAAAGACGGGAACCGCGTCGACCTGTGTCCTGTACAACATCACCAAAAGCGACGAACCGGGCGAGTACCACATCGAACAACTGTCGCAGAAGGCACCACTGTCAATTACTCCCATAAAGCACGAGTACAGCTACACTGGTACGCTGAAAGCGACCGATAAGGACATCCCGGCCCGGATGACGGTCCGGTTTCCGCTGAGTAAGTCAACCAGCGAGCGAGCGTATGGTTTCCGCTGCGGAAAACCATACGTTTCTGTTCCGTTGTTTAAACATACCTACATGTTTAACTAGCCTCTGAACCTCTATTGTTCGGTCGTATCTCGTAGGTGTTGCTGGATCGGCTAAGTTTGTCGTTTTCATGACCGATTACGACACGTTCGGGGCTATTTTCTCCTGTCAGAAGATTTCGTTCGGACATCGTCAGAGCGCTACCATCCTGTCGCGGACCAGGGATCTTGACAAGATTTATGTCGATAAGGTAAGTTTTTCGTTGGCTCATTACACTGCTCTGAAGATTTTGAAAATTTCCTTGACACTCACTAAGATTTTTGTGATACATTCTGTTTCAAATTGTACAGATGCCACTTTACAACGGAATGCGTTGAAAATTGCAACAGTGACATAACAAATTTTCATATACTTCAATTCAACCAAAACAGATTTCTATGAAAGTTTTATATGAATCAACTATTACATGGAAAAACTATCATCCACAAAACTGCATGCAAATGTTGCCATTGTGCAAACGTGTTCTAGCTTTTATCCTAGCTGAGGTGTTACGACATGACAATCCACACGCGTCGGATCGGTTTCGTTTTTTTTTTTGCTCACCGGACAATACTGGCTTTCATCGTATCGCCCGGAAGTGAAATATTTATAGCTTCACGAAGGAGAAAGATAATGCCCTCCCGGGGGATGATGCACACTTTTCCCATTTCCAGGACACGTGTGTCGTAATTTAGATGTGAGTTTGCTGCTATCTGTCGTTCAGATGAAGCTCGGAAAAGAACTGTCGCTCAGCTCAGCTTTTTTTGCTCATCTTTATGGTAAGAAAATGTTGAATATGTACGATGATGTTAACTCTGTGAGTTCCCGTGCTTCGTTATGAAAGCTTTCTCGTTATTAAATATTTAATGTCATATTGTACTTCCTCGTGTGATGTGGCTCTATTTTTTACGCTAACTTTCAGTAGATTATCATTACATAGAAAATAGAACCGCTTCATCGCTTGTCTCAGTCGACTTTTATTCAACATCAGCCCATAACATAAGGCTGTGATATCAAAAATGTTCAGTGGCACGTATTTCTTTAAATTTAAATTCTACATTCTTTAAATTTTATCAATGATCAAACATTTTAATTTTATTCTTAAACATAGATATTCGTTGTAAAGGCACACAAATAATATCCTTCAATTTCGAAACATTTAACATAAAAACTGCAAGAGCATCCGGACCAACTAGAAGTTAATATGTATGATATAAAATTATGTTTGGTACGAAAATAAATTTATTGCCATTTGTACTCACGATTGGAACTAAAAAAATTGATACTTCAATGCTTTTTCTAAGTAAATCACGTTGTCTACTGGAAGGCTATCAACAGCGGATGAACTAACCATCAGCTGTGCTTCCCCATCTCAACCAAGCCCGAAGCTGCATCAGTGATCATCATCGGTCAATGGTTAGTGGACATTCATTTAGAAAGTAAATTCATTCAAAAATCACTGTCTGTCGGTCCATGCCAATGGCAACGGTCGGTCACTTTCGCGTTTGGTTCACGTCCGCACCGCACGATATAACCGAGTGCGCCGAGTAACGGTATTTTTCGCTATTTCCATGATCATCCCCCGAAGACGATGCAGAAGCGAGCGTATATGTACAAGAATGATTTCCATGACTGCCGTCATTTGCCAGGCCAATTAAGAGTTTTGCTGCCATAGTTCTGATTGTGAGCAAAACGTAAAAAGTGAGGTACCTAAATTATGCCAGGCCAAGTTCCTATTTCTGTTACCATACAAAAAGTCTCACCATGCCACCAAAATTACAATCGAAACCGTATCAGATAGTCTTGTATGAGAAATCGTTTAACCAAATTAAAACAAACAAAATAATGGAGGCATACAAGAAATACAACTTACCCAAATTTCCTGATCCATCTCGTTCAACTCGCGATCCAGCTCCTTGTTCATTGCTAGCAAAGCTACGAAAAAAAACTGTAACTATCATTGGACAGGAACAAAAACGTAGGTAGGAACACTTTAAAGCCACTTTCTTTTTAGCTCCTACCAACAACTACTACCTTAAGCTTGATGAAATAGCGATTAGATTAAAAAACATTACAGCTTTCCGTAAATTAATGCACTTTTAACACTTGAGCAATACACTTAAGAAACCTTTTTCAACATATTTCAAAAAGGTTTAAAAATATAATTTTCTTTCGATCAAAACCAAGCACTACACCGCCGGAATTGATACGATCGACACGGCACATAACACGGACAAACGACACGAAACTAAACCCGCCGCGGCGCCCTGGTTGGACACCGGTGATCCCGACCGAACCGAACCGGACGCAAAGCCAAGCCAATGGAAACTGAAACCATTGGTTTAGAAAATATCCATGCAAAAGTGTTAAATGTTCATTTTTCGCGTTCGGTTTAGATCCGTGTGCTGATCGTGTATGCCGAATAACGGTACTTTCTGCTTTCGCAGCCACCTTCATTTCCATCAATATGTTCCGTCACCGTCGTTTATAAAAGCTGTGTTTGGATGACCGTGAATGAATTCTAGATCGTGAAACGGTTGATGATCTCGTTATAGAATCAGGAGGGACGTATGCAACGTAATGGAAAAAATAATTTTATCTTCAACTACGGATTTGATCAACGTGAAAGAAACCTTTATTACTATTAACATAAAATTAACATACAAATTAAAATGGAACTTAACGTAACTGTAATACTTTATAACTAACTTCGTGTATTACAGATTTTTACATTAGAAATCGGGAGACGCTGAATTTCCTTAACGTGGTTGTGCCCCAAGATTTCTAAACATTCAGTACACCCCAACCTTTTCTAGTTGACAGATTTGATGGACCGATATATTTGGACCGCTGAATACTCCCGTTTGGTACTAAAAATATAAGATTGTAGGGTAAGGAACATATATTTCATGCAGTCTAGTCCTCTCACTGATTGTTTTACCTTTTTGTAAGCAATAGGTTAACTAACTGGTGGATATCAGCATACCAATCTTCTAGTTAACTTTAAGTTTTCAAGCTGTTACCACTGAAAGTCACTATTATTAATCTAAACATATGATTTTTCACATTAAAAATTGAGGCGCTGGAACTAATTTTAATCAGCCCGAACGCATTTTAATCACCAATGTGCTTTCTCAAGCAACCCTGAATTTTACTGACTTGTACCAAATTATCACTGTAATAAGCTTGTGACCACATGTCATGATAACCAAATACCACATGACCACATCAATAAGACCACATACCACAATATGGCATGTTAAAATTGAGTGCAAGATTTTTTGAAATGCTGTAATCAATGCTCAAAGTATAACGAAGTGGAGATCCTTTTTAGTAGTAACGAGTAACGAGATGCAGAAATGCAAGACTTTAGAAAACAATTTTTAATTCATCGAAAACACAGTAAATTGCGTTTATCACGAATTATCATCTATGGTTAAGTGATTCAAGATAATGTTCTTATCAAAAGATTCTAAAAATATGAACAAAAACTGCATTTTAAGCTCATTTATAATCATCTGATTTAAATAGGGGACCCATGCATCTCTGAGTAACGTGTGCCTAATCGACACTTGGTCAGAACACATGTTTAGTATAACTTTTGAGCTGCTTGTTCGATTCTAGAGAACCTGCCATAAAAACTTTCCGATTGCAAGAACATTTAATTGATTGTTTTAAAGTTCCATTTCAAACTTATCCCACACTTTCAAAATTACCATTTTCAACTCATCAATGCTGTTCAGGGAAAAAAATTCAGTGTTTTTGATCAATCGTGTGAGTTATCGTCACAGGCACCCTACTAGCACGGTTGTTACAAAGTAGCTGTGGTAACCGAATTCTGACTAGTTTCAGTCGTAATCCGGTTGCTTCAACTAAATAGACTTAAAGTGTGCTACTTGGGCACAGATCACGATCCGTACATAACAATATAACAAACAGTGAATCCTTAGCATTGATCACAAGATTTTGTTCTCTAAACAGTCTCATCAGTCGATCACAGTGTTACATCTTACCTAGAAGCGACAAAAACGTTTACTCATGTTGTTTGTATTGAGATTCATATGCTGCACCAAGGATGAAAAAGTCATTCCCTCAAGTGAGAATTGCTGCTTTACGATCATTAGCTGTCGAAGGCATAAAGATTACTACCACTACCGCTTAGCAGTGATTCAGAACTTTACTGATTCGCTCTCGCTGTTAGCTGTGCACGAACCAGTCTCGAAAGAGAAATGATTCAAAAGGGCTATAAAAAAATAGTGATTGAATCAGAACCGATACAATAACAAGACGAACGTAAGCGATGGGAATCGATTTGAACTTGGTTCACTTACGCTCACTGATCGGTCAGTTTTAACTCAATGGTATTCACACTTCTGCTATTAAAATATATTGTAATTATTCTCCTTATATTTCAAATATTCAAACACTTTGTAACTTATCCAGAAGTTACATAACTTATTGGAGCAAAATTAAAGCTGGTTCAAATGATGATTGCAATCGTTTTCGGTTCATGAACGATTGAGAAGATGAAAAGCAAAATAAAATCGGATCAGATTCGCTCAGTGGCAAACGTTTGGTTCGCTTCGTTAGGGTCAGAGAGTGAAATAAACAGAGTAGGCATGGTCGCAATCATTTCAGCTCATATTCAATTTGGTTCGTTTGCAACAAATGATGCAAACTGCTATGAGAGCACACTTGGTCTCTCTGAGTGAGCATATAAAAGGTGATGGTTGTGTGAGTTGAATCGGTGATTGAGTATCGATGGCAACATTTTGATGCGATTTTTGACCATGCCGTGCGATGCACACAACCAATCGTATGTGTCTGTTAAACTTTACAACACAATCATGCAATGAACGATCTGCCATGAGGTTTATCATAATCTGTACAGATCGCGACAGAGTATTTGTCGCTTACAAGTAGTAATGTCAATGAATCTGAATCTGATTGCCCCTCTGATCTTGATCACTAGAAGCAATTTTTTCCATCTCAGATGCTGTTATATTGCTTCTTATTCATAGATAGAGCCGTCGCACAATGATTCCCCAGATGTTCACTGCATTAAATCCAGTGATCAAAATAAGATCAGGGCCAGAAGAGTTAACTTTTTCAGTTATAAAACCAGTATTTTGTAGAGCAACCTCGTTGTTTTTTGTCTTGACCTTGAAATGAGGTCAGACATATAATTAGGTTTTTATAAGAGTTCCTCTGTGGAGCCAGATGTCGAACCTTTAAAAAGGCGAGAAATTCGTCAGCTGAAGAATAACCGAGCCGCCGGAAAGGACCGACTCCCGGCAGAGCTCTACAAAAATGGCCAAGAACCGCTAGCAACGGCACTGCATTGGATAATTTCTAGGATCTGGGAAAAGGAGAAACTACCGGAGGAGTGCATGGAAGGTGTTGTACGTTCCAGCTACAAAAAGGGCGACCGGTTAGATTGCTTTAATTACCGCGGTATCACTATGGTCAACACCGCTTACAAGGTGCTCTCCCAGGTTTTGTTGCGTCGTCTATCTCCAATAGCAAGAGAATTCGCAGGGTAGTATCAGGCGGGATTTATGGGGGCCCGTGCTACTACGGATCAAATTTTTACTCCCCAACAAATCCTCAAGAAATATCGCGAGTACAACGTGCCGACGCATCATATTTATGTGGATTACAGGGCAGCATACGATACAGTTGAGCACAAACAGCTATGACAAATAATGCACGAGAAGGGTTTTCCGGACAAACTGGCGCAGATGATCAAAGCTACCCTGGTGCCAGTGATGAGCTACGTGCGTGTTTCGGGGTACTCACGAGTCCTTACAAATCGCGCAGAATTGCAGCAAAGGTATGGACTGTCCTGTATGTTATTCTACATCGTTATTGAAGGTATGATCCGGGTAGCGGGAATTGAAACGAGAGGAACTGTCTTCAGTTCCAACTCCTAGCCTTCGCAGACGACCTCGACATCATTACTAGAAACCTTGGGGCGGCGGAGGCAATCTACGCCATACTAAAAACGAAGGCTAGAAGGATTGGGTTACTAATCAATGCGTCGAAAACCAAATATATGGTAGAAGGAGGTTCCAGAGAAAGCAACGTTTGCTTCCCACGGACAGTGACTATTGACGGCGATGAACTAGAAGTGGTTGATGAGTTCGTATATTTGGAATCTCTGGTCACCGCCGACAATAATACGAGTAAGAAGATCCAACGACGCATTCCAGTAGCAAATCGAACCTACTTTTCCCTCTACAAGACGCTTCGATCAGGGAGCATACGCCGCCACACAAAGCTGACGATGTACAAAACGCTAATCAAATCAGTAGTCTACGGTCTTGAGATAGTGGTGCTGAAATCAACGTGAAGTGGTTAAGTGAATTCCGAGAGTCACGCAAGTGAGAGGAAAAGTGAGATCTACCGTAAAAACAGGATTATTTTTCAATGTCATTTGATTTGCATGAAATCGAAACTAACTTTGCTTATGGAAGACCTACGTGCACTACTTGGAAAGATTCCCATCGTATACGTAGCGAAAGTTGCGAGACTACAACCACCTCGCAAGGATGCTGGACAACTGTGCAGTAAAATCTGTACTCTTCCAGAACCTAAACGGAACAAGGAATAGAGGGGCCCAACGTGCTAGATGGCTCGACCAGGTTGAAGCCGACTCGCGTGTGGAAGCGCTCAACGAATTGGCGACGAGTAGTCCAGGACCGAGTACAGTGGAGTAGAATTCTTGATACGGCAAGAGCAACCTCGGCTCTCTGCTGATATAAGACGAAGAAGATCTACTGGCGAAAGACTAGATTCAAATAAATCTATTATATTTCGGTCAGTTGACAACATTTCTCGATAAAACAAAAACTCCATAGTTTTTTTCGTGCTATTTAACGAAATACGGAAAGGAAAGTATTTCAAGTTTCTATTAAGTATGTATAAAACATCATAAATGATAAACCAATCCACATGAAACCAGAACACAACATTCACTTCAGTTCAATTTAAAATAACGTACCATAAGCAGCGACTTAAAGCGAGGTACACAAACGACCCGTGCTCAGTTTAATACCCGCTCGACAGAATAAAAAAAAAACAAAATGTGATATAAACAGTCCTTCTTAAGTTCGTCTTATACAAACATGACCCAAACGCGCCAGGCCACAAAATCATCCCGAAAACGAACTAAGCACATAAAACTTTGCCAAAGAGAGCCAGTGCTATGCATGCATGATTCCTTTCACAGGTGCTATACCTACCTGCCTTCACCCGAAACTGTACGCGGTTGTGCAGCAACATCAAAGCAGAGAACATGCATATTTTAGCACCACCACCTGTGCGCACAAAAAGTCCCTGGACCTTGTTAGGTCCCGGATCGGACCGGACAGCAGCTTATTGCTCCCGGTTGTTTGTTCATCAAAATGGTTCCTTTAACGTTAGCGAACGAATATATCACACGAGCTGTGTAGAAAAATGGTCAAAAATGTTTTAACGTTTGCAGAAGGCATATTCAGTGGTTTCACAGCAACTTTATATAAAAATTGAATTCATATTTATTGCCTACTAATATTTTTCAGCTTTTTTCATGTTTGTTTATCGGTGCAATAACGCTCGCCCGAAAAGTTTCAAGCTTCGTGACTATCGGAAATGGCTAAAAATAATATGCATAGCCTTTCAGACGCTACGTGAGCAAAATTCGCAAATCTCCCAACCAAAAGTAACATTTTCCTACTCTGCGGGATCAGGGCAAAGCCGGAGAAAAAAATCCTACCCACTAAATTCCAATTTATTATGAAAAGCACCATCATCGTCACGTGAACTCACCACACCGAACCATACTTTATTTTATTTTATTGCCACAGATCCGCAACCGGCTGGCCGGCTTCTCGGTGGACCCATTCGACCTGAGCATAATCAACCAAACTGGCTGCCCGAAGGAGGGCGAAGCTGGCTGGAACATCCACATCGATCCGGACACCTTTTCGGCGAAAAACATTGCCAACGTGTTCCGCAAGGCCGGCGAGAAGATCGGCGACGGGTTCGAGTACGCCGTGAACGCAGGCAAAAAGGTTAATTTGTTCTAGTCCAGCTTCCATTCAACTCTACAACACTACACATCGCCATCAGCTTTCAGTTAGTTTCTCGTAATTTTCGTTATTGGCTTCTACACATAATCTGTGCGATTTCTATCCAAAGAGCTTTTCTTTATCAGTAATTTGAACATCTTCGAATGGCACAGTGAAGAATTAACCACATCTGTCTATTTAGTTGGTAATCTGAGTAAAAATAATTTCTTATTTGCTCCTTTTTCCTGGTACTACGGCAGATCTATCACCAGTATGCGGACTCCAGCGCGGAACAGGGCAGCGGAACACCTTCCACCGGTAACCGAGCTGAGCGCCTAACCATGAAACCAAACCCAGAAGCCGAGTGGCTTCCGTGAACCGGACCTGACCTTCTGACCAGCAGCAGTTGAGCGTGCAGGTCAAGTGTAGACCAGGTTTTCACTGACAGTTTTATATGCCTAGCTAGAAATATCAAAACAAATTTTACTCATGTGAATGACTTTACCTGTAAAATAAAGACAGTCAACTTTGTATCATCTGAAAGAATGTTTTTTAGTTCGACCGACTAGTATTGGATTCAAAAATGTTTTTGTGGCATAAATCGTACGTAGTAAATAGTTTCCTTGCTGAGGGTAGGGCAATATAATATCGATCGGTGATTTAAGTTCAATCATGCACATAAGGGGGCCTTAAGAATAAAAGCCATCCCGCCGTCTGGGAGAAGATTTCGGGTTACGGATTGATTTGTTAGAGTTTCTAGACTATTCAAAGTTTCAGTGAGGACTGCACCTAAAGCACTAACAGACAGTTGTTGATGAATATTTGTGGGTTTTAAAGCAATATTTATCGTTTGGGTTCGAACTAGGCGATTATGAAAACGGAAATAAATCTCTCGAAGGTTGCCTTTTCCCCCATTATTGGCTCCTGGCTATTTCGCCAGGATTAGAATTCAAAACGATGGCAATCAATGGAACTAAACCATGCTCCAGAAATATCCTCTCGTGATTGAGTGCTTGCACAACGAAACTGAGATGTGAGAAACACATTTAAAACGGAAACCGAACACTGGATCGCTTTTATTCAAGTTTGCTAATTTATCACAAAATTGGCTGACTAAAGTTCTTTTATTGAGCGTCTTGATAAAGTCTGCTAATAGAGAAGTCAGAAAAGTTTTATCTTTCTCGCAAAATCGATTTTTGTTCTGACACCAGAAAATCTGCATTTTAACAATCATTCAAAAGGGTTGTGTTATAGACACCACCACATTCATAATTGACATAGCACTATATTAGGCAGGTCTTTGGTACAAAAACTTGAATAAGGAAACTTTTCTCACAATTTTGACCCATTATAGCCACTACAGCGCCAAAAGAAAGAAAAAGAAATAGAATGAAAATAATATGAATAAGGTCGGCTTTGAAAAGCTAGTGGTTACTTGATAGGCCTGATTCGCTGACAAAGTAACTTTAGAATGAGCTTATTCTCAGTCACCCCATTACCCTTCCTCAATGCTGAATGCCACAGGGGTTAGACAAAATGATAGGGACAGGCAAAATTTTGACGAAATTCCAACGGCCAGAACTTCTACAAAATAACACATTTTTAGATGAAACTAATTGCATTTCACGGGGAATTTTTTCCAGTTTTTCTAAAATATTTCAAGTTTGAATTTCGTCAAAATTTTGTCAAAAATTTTACCTGTCCCGATCATTTTGTCTAACCCCTGTATATTACCTCGATGCCGCCACTTTGACAGTGAAAAAGTCACTCTTGTACTATATGGCACTAATATAATGTACTGGTCAGAGGATGCTAAGGACAAGTTCTACGACAGACTTGAGAGGACCTATGGCGAGTGCCCGAAAACAACACGAAAATCGTCATCAAATCAAAGCAAAGCAAATGCGCAGATCGGGAGGGAGGAACTCATTCATCCTGTCATTGGAAGGCATAGCCTTCATCTGTCGACTAAAGATAACGGTCGTAAATTTCACCGCGGCTAGAGGGATGACCATCTGTAGCATTTACTTTCCACGCCGTCCCCCCCTTTTTACGAGTAGGAAAATCTGCTTTAGAAGATACGGTACTGTCAGACACTTGAGAAGACAACTCAGGGAGTGGGGTTTGGTATCCCGACCCCCCTAATGGGGCATGAGGATCCGGACCCACTAAAACCCTCCTCGACTCTCCAGCCTCCATCCCCCCTGGCACCATCTGATCGGTATTACTTCAGGGAGGGGCTATAGTGCTTAACCCGCCCTCTTTTAGATAACTACTGGACTATGGTAGTTAGGCTGTTTATTCGCCGTTGATCGGCTCTCCAGCGGTTTCGTAGCTCAAGTACAATCTAAGTAGCACCGCTCCCCAGACATCCTAGCTGGAACACATCCTTTATCCGGAGTAGTGTTCTGTCCGCTCACTGCCATTATGTTGCTTCTCGCGCCCTCGAAACGAGGGCATTTGAAGAAAGAATGTTCTGCAGTTTCCTCAACATCCACGCATTCGGGACACGCGAGGGACTCCGCATGCCCAATCTTGTGCAGATACTGTCTAAAACAACCATGCCCTGACAGAATCTGTGTCAGGTGGATGTTGACTTCACCGTGGCGCCTGTTGACCCACCCGAAAAGTTCCGGGATAAGTCGATGTGTCAACGTCCCTTTGTGGAATCAGACCATGCCCTCTGCCATGTGGTCATCGAGGCCGATCTACTCCGTATGCCTCTAGTTCCACGTTGGTTGAAGCACTCTACGTCCTCGCTGATGATGATGTCAACAGGCATCATACCCGCTAGGACGCAGATTACGTCATGTGAAACTGTGCGATACGCACTCGCCACTCTCAAGCACATGCGACGATAAGTGCTTTCCAGCTTTGCTAGACAGCTTTTGGTACCTAACACCGATGACCACACCGGCCCGCCATACCTGAGTATGGACTGGACTACGTTGGCTAATAGCCTTCGCTTGCTGCCATATACCGCAGAGCTATTAGCCATCATACGAGACAATGCCGAAATAGTTGTGGCAGCCTTCTTGCAGGCATAGTCGACGTGGCTCCCGAACTTGAGCTTATCGTCGACCATGACTCCCAGAAGTTTTAAGGACCGCGTTGACGAAATAGTGCACTCCCCGACGCTGATATTTGCTTGCTGCACCGACTTGCGGTTATTCACCACGATAACCTCCGTTCTATGATGCGCTAGCTCCAGTTTCCTGGATCGCAGCCAATCTTCAACAATTCTTATAGCGTGGACAGCCGTCAACTCAACCTCTCTGATAGATTCACCGTAGACTTCCAAGGTGATATCGTCCGCAAAGCCGACAATCATAACCCCTACCGGGGTCATCAGAAGACACGGCCTTCATCTACCGACCAATGATAACGGTCTGAGGCATAAATTTCACCGCGTTGGTCATCTGTAGCTTCTACTTTCCACGTCTGAATATTCGGCAACACAGCTGAAGGCATCGAAATGGAGACTCTGACTCTTAGACCGATCATGTCTTGATTCACGGTCGACACTTTTCGGATGTCAACGATGTACGGTCGTTTCGCACTAAAAGTACGCTACGGTTCAACATCCAGCAGTTGACGGCAGATGGCGTGGCAACGAAAAACGCCAAAAAGCTTGGTCAACGGATCGCAATACAGCAGAAAAACGAGAAGAAGACGAACGAGAAGAAGATATAAGCTATGGAGGAATCTCCAAGGTACCATTGAAGCAGCTGTGAGAGAGGTGGTGAGTACGACGCGTGGAATACAGCCGCATAACAGCTGGTTTGATGCCGAATGCCAGAGCGTAACAACTCAGAAGATCCAGGCCAGGAGTCGCATGCTCACTGCGGCTACACATCAGAACAGAGAAAGGTAGAGAGAGACTAGAGCTGTGTAAAAAAGAACCCACAGCCTAAAAAAACATGAGTACGAACGTGCTCGCCGAAGCAGAGGAGAGATACGTTAGGAACGACACCCCAAGCAACCAAAAGTTCGAATTTCACTTAAGGAACAAACTTAAAAGTTCATATTTGGTTCAAATTTAGTTCCGTAGAACTTTCTTGCTGAACAACCAGACACCACATTTGTAAACCGAACTTCATTCTCATTAAAGTACCGTTAATATCTGTAGCAACCTGAAAGTCCAACATGCAGCTTGAAAGTTCAACATACAACTTGAAAGTAACTTAGAGCTCGGATAATGGTGTCTAAGGAAGGTTAATAAGCTTTATGTCTGTGGAGGAATAGCTTGCTAAGCAGCTTTACTTGTAATTAGCCGAACTTCAAAGTTGCCTCGAGTTCGCTGCATAGAGCGCTAAGCAGCTTCTGAAGAAACTTTGGCAAAAGTTTATAAAACAGCACTTGTAGTTCTATTTTTATACTTTTCCATTTTCTACCTCCGCCTCCTCCTAACTTTTGTAAAGTCGGTTCATGCGATTAAGATAGACCATTTAAAAAAAAAGCCTAACTAACGCCGACCGCTACTGGATTTGAACCCGAGCGTTCCTCGTTGCATGCCTATCCTGATGCATTGCGCCATCTCTGACGCCGCTAGTGACAAGAATTTTGCCGATGAGTTGTTCTTAAGTGTAAGTTCGTTTCGGGGCTGTGATAAATGAGAAATTAGCACATCGAGTAAAAACGATGCAAATCGCATATTCCAGCAACGGAGCAGTGGTATGCGTCTAAGTTACCGAAAAGAAGTGCTCGAGCTCAAATCCCCGAGGTTTATGTTGGTAGTGTGTGGTAAGTTACAATAAATTAATATTTATAAAAAAACAGTCGATTATTAACCGAAATTAAATACCTTAGTTAATGAGAAATGTCATGAATCTGCAAAAACAGGAAGAAGTGGGAAAATAATCCCCCAATCTTTTTTATTTTGAAAATTATTGGAGTTTCTTTTTGGGCTGAACAGTGTTCTATATAGCGACTTAAGTGAACTTTTTGCGAACTTTCTAGTTCTGTTAGAAGTTACTTTGTATTCCCTTCGAAGTTTAAACATCAAATACGAACTTGAAAGTACGGTTAATTACTTAAAAATGAAGTTGAATAGAGTTCTATTCATGATCATTTCGTTGGCTGATTAAGCCAAAAATCCCCTTTTATCGGAACTTTTGGTTACTTGGGACGAGTTTCTGCAGGTACAAGATTTCGTAGGAATTATCAGGCGGGCTTCATGGAGGTCCACGCTACTACGGACCAAATTTTCACCATTCGACAGATATTGCAGAAATGTCGGGAGTAGAATGTGCCCACGCATCACATCTTTATTGATTTCAAAGCAGGATATGATACAGTCGATCGAGACCAGCTAAGGAAGATGACGCGTGAGCACGATTTGCCGGATAAACTGACGCGATTAATCAGAGTTACTATGGATCGAGTGATGTGTTTCGTACCCTTCGCGGGTACACTCTCGAGTCCCTTTGAGACGCGGCGAGGGTTGAGACAAGTTGACGCCTTATCCTGCATGCTGTTCAAATTCGCTCTTGAGAGGGTGATCCGACGAGCGGCCATCGAAAGAAGAGGCACAATTTTTATCAAGAGTTGCCAACTCCTGGGCTTTCCAGATGACTTTCATATCATAGCCAAGCCAGGAACTTTGCCAGCGGTGTCTAGGAGGATTGGGCTAAAAATAAATGCATCGAAGACCAAACACATGAAAGGAAGAGGTACAAAGGAAACAAATGCGCACCTCCTGCGGGCGGTAACCTTTGACGGCAACGAATTAGAAGTGGTAGATGAATTCGTGTATTTGGGACCGCTGGTGACCGCGGACAACAACACTAGTAAAGGGATCCAATGGTGCATTCAAGCGGCAAACCGGGCCTACTTTACCATTCGCTAAACGTTACGATCAAAAAGCATACGCCGCACCGTGGGATGAAACCCAAATCTAGGTGGACAAAAGTAATTACGCTTAAACCGTTAGTCCTAGGTATAAAGTATCTTCGGAGAAAATTTGTTATTTCAACTTCCGCATTTTTTGCTGTATATGGCATTAGGGTGATCATCATAGTAGGCGTATGCAAAATATAAACTTTTTTATGGTTGAAGTTAGCTAAATAGAATGTTCTGCAAAGTTAAAGAACATTAAATTTTGAGTAACTTTGCTTAAAAAATGAAAGCCCAATCTTTTATGGTTGATGGACTGGGGTAATTTAAAGTTTTTTGGTCGGGGTGGACCTAAAAAATCCGTTTTTCTTTAATATCTCCTTTCGTGTTCATTTCTCACAAATCATGCCTTCTGAGCACTTTCACATCAATTGAAAACGCATATTTTATTTGAAGAAATCAGGTCGCTATCTCCTTCGGTTCTGAAGCTACAGACAGTTTTTCTAAAAAAAATATGGTTTTTTCAAATGTCAATAACGTAAAAACTGCTCAAAAGCAGCACATGAAATTTTGTATGGATGTTTAGTAATATATTGGCCACCGAAATTGATTGAGATCGCATCGGTCCAGGTCGGCCCTTTTTTGCTAGACCGTATTGAATATGAAGTAAAAATTACCGTCAGAATGTGTCATGAATAGCGGGTGTGACCTCAGCCGCTTTCGTGACGATGGATGGACTGAAGTAATGGGAGGCACTCTCTAACCAGCTATTCAAAATTGCATATAGGTCGCCAGGGATGGTTCGATCACTTTGAGTTAATTTTGATTCATTTGACTGTACCGTCTCAGTCGAGCCAAATATGACAAAGTTATATATGGGACATTTGTAGAACTAGTTCTTATCTACAATTTTGCTGAACAGAGTTTTGCTGTAACTTTTGTAGTTACTGTGCTACAATGCTAGTAACTCGCCAGTGACTAAATGAACGTTCATTTAGTCACTAATAAGATACTAGCATCGTAGCAACGTAACTACAAAAGATACAGCAAAACTTAATTCAGCAAAATAATAGATAGGACCTTGCTCTACAAACGTCCCATATATCACTTTGTCATATTTGGATCCGCTGAGACGGTACTGTCAAATGAATCAAAATTGAGTCAAAGTGATCGAACCATCCCTGTAGGTCGCTTATAAAGCTCTTCTGAGAGAAAGATAAGAACAGAATAGTAAATATATAGATATAACTACCGTGGTGTATTTGCAATAATTGTAATTCTAATTTTGCCCTAGTAGTAGTACGGAAATAGACGAAAAAATTTCGTTTCTATATCTTCACACATTTAGACAGTTCCTGATATGATTTCTGTAATGCGATAGAACTCCAAAATCCTTTACTACCGCTACTCGTATAACAGTCCCATTTTCTATGGAGTTTGCAATATAAATGGGAAAGTTATGCGAGTAGCGGCAATTTACTACTGTCCTACGTATAAGATTGTTCTTTATAACCAGGTAACAGGAATCCTTGTTCAGTTTTCATTAACTATTTTGTAAAGGGAGGAAAGTCCTGTTGCGAAGAATGATTAAATGGGTGAACTGGATAGTTTCAACATAGACCTAAAATATATCGGGTTGTGCAATAGCAGCTGAGACTCGCACCCACGCTCTTTCGTTTGGTATCCGAATGTTTTACTCACTAAACTACTGCCGCTCATTATATTAGGTAGTCTAATACCTAATTTTGATTTATTCTCCCAATTCTATCACGCACCACACACTTTCGATATTATTTTTCGTCAAGCGTCAAAAAGGCGACAATACTGACGATATCCGGCTCTTTCATGGTATCTCACAACTGAAAGTAAGATGACTCCAAGGATAAACAGTTACTTACTTACCAACCCTATTGACCAGCGCTTTGAACACCTTGTTTACGCTTCGACGATCAAGCAGTCGCCAATATCTCATCAGCAGAAACGCTCAAAGCCCATCCCATGTTATTCGCACGGATATTGATCAGCTATTATCTATTATCGTCACACATCTTCCATTCTTTCTTGATAAATATTAATAGTGATAGTGAGTAATTAAATGATATTTACAATAATTTTATTCATTATAGGTAACAGTAAATTTTTGGTTAAACGCTGGGTTCATGTAAATAAATATATAAATAAATGTTATAACACCAAAATAATTACACTTTATTAATTTTTTCCCGAGACTCTCGCCAACACTCCCTCTCTTTGCAGTACCGCACCAGCAGATCGTCCGTCTTCCGTTTGAAGTCGTCACTATTGTCCAGCGGAAGTAGCTTGATTATACCATCCAGTATCTCTTCAGCATGTGAAGCTCGAAACTCGAGCTCATTCGATTTCGTAATCAGTGTCCGGAGCTGCACTTTACCGGACCGGACTCTCTCCTGCAGGTTGCGAATGGAACGTTCACTTCTGGACACTATACACGGTCTTTGCTGCAACTTCTCCAGCGTAGAACGAAGTGCTTGATTTTCGCACCTAAGCCGCTCCACCTCCTCACGGCAGCTCAGTTCACTTTCGTTGATTGTTGGTTTGTTGCGAATTTTCAGAGCGCGATCAGCATATCGCAAAGTACTAAGAGTTTCTTCCAGATTGTAGTCCGACGGTGAGACACAAGCCATCATTAGGGTTATGGAATTTCCACCGAGAGAGTTCCGCAAAAGTCGTGTTAATTTGGAATCCCTGTATGAAATGTAGCTTTTTGTGCTTTTCGTTGAGGCCAATGCAGCAATAACATTTCCCAAAGCCAACAGTCCTTTGTTGATGTAGATACTTTCTCGAAATCGATCGCCTAGAGTATTGGTCTTCTTAGATCGTTCCGAACCAGCTAAATCCACCAGGTGCAGCTTCGACGTTGTTACTATTTTACCGTCCTTCAGCTTTTTCACCGTCAAAGTAAATATAGTGTGGCTTCGGTTGGATTCTTTGTTCATTGGAGTTGCGGCGATTGTCCTGACACTGATACCTTGTACCAACCATCGTAGAGTATCATCCGCAGTTTTCACCGGAACTTCGGTCAAACCCGGAATGATCACTCCATTTGCATCTTCTCGGATTCCGACCATTTTCTCATACCGATTACTGTACGATAACAAATCGTACACATTTTCTTGATACAGCTCAACAAACGTGCAACTAACTTCACGCTGAAACTCCGTACTGGTGGCAATCCGATCGAACAGGTCGACCATCGCTCTTGGGATTATGCCGGTCCTGTGATCGAACCTCCCCTCGAAGGAGGTTCCCATCGTATAGGACTTGCCGGATCCGGTTTGCCCGTAGGCCAGAATAGTGACGTTGAATCCCTGCAATATCTTATCAACCAACGCTTTGACACTCGTCTCGTAAATTTCCTCCTGACAGCTGGTCGTATCGAACACGTGGTTAAACGTGAACAGTTCACTGCCTCGGACACAAATTTGCGGCTCACCAGCACCGGTAGGCTCCGCAATCGGCTGGCTGCCCATTCTGCTTTCCGACGCCGACAGCGGGCGTATTCGGACGGCAACCTGAACGGTCTCCGGTACGGACGACATTCCGGTAACATTTACAATTAACGTTTGGAATTTGAAAAATTGCCCATTAAGATCAGACCAAACAAATTATTCGGAAGCACTATCAATCACTATTTGGACTCTGTGCGCGAAAACGAAGTTTTGTGTACCGGAAATTTTGACAGTTCACAAAACGGTGCTGCAGCAGAAGGGGGAAAAAAGTAGGCGAAGCCGGTTTAGCGAAGAATTATATGAATTATTTATGGGGGAAATTTTTCTTTGAATTATTGCAATGTTCGTACCAGACCAGCAGTGCATGTTTGTCTTTTAGTGCCAAATTTTTACCGATTCGATGCTAGAATTGAAAATTAAAAATTTCTAAAAACAACAGAACAATAGAATTTCGAAGAGAAACAAAATCTGGGGCAGAAATCATAATGCAAAGAAAAGTATCAAAGATCTATTACGTTCTACATGAATGATTTTTATTGGAAAAGTTGCTTCTATCGAATTAAATTCCCCAATATCAATACCTATGAAACAAATTTTATTGAAATCAATAGCACCCGTCGGAACCAATTGATGTTAATCGAGTGGAAAACGCTAAAATTACCTTCTGATTGAATTCCATTACGAAACCTGGCAGATAATGGTGATTATCTCGTCGGGATCAATCATTTCTGTTTCAACCGCAGCGTTTTCACAACACGATGAATTCAAATAATAGCTTACCAGATGTCACTTAATTACAAACCAATTGCATGCTCCGTAACACCGTGAATATACGCACTCATTATCCTTTCATTAGGGCAAACGACAAACAATGTGCAGCTCTGAGGCTTACCGAAGTGCTCTCGAATTGATATCCATCAATCCATCCGTCATAGGGCGCGGGCCTATTGTTTGGGGTTCAAACAAACAGCAATCATTATGTCGATGATGGTTTGGTTACGGTGGATAGGACTACCAGGCGGATCCCATCATTGCGTATTTAATTAATCTTCATTACCGAGCCACTTTGGGTACAATGAGCAATGTTTTCCGCAAACCGAAACAAAGCCTTTTTGTGGACAAACTTGCAAACTCAGAGTGCTACTCAAACTTCATCGGCAGCAAACATTGAACTTGGAGAAATTCTAAATAATTTCTCTTAACGAAGCGATTGAGAAGTTGTCAATCATTAACATCCATAATTTACATTTATTCATGAAATTATATCCACGTTTGCTTCGCAAAAATAAGGTTTAGGTAGATCAATTTAAAATTTCCATACCAATCGAAATGACGAATAGAAAAATGTAGGTGTGTTTGGAATGCTGTTACTACGGTACGTACAACACCAATATTGATGAAAGTGGATCCTATTCCTTGTCAATTAGATTTACATTCATAATTTAAAAATCGTTACAATTGCTTAAAAGAGAAAATTGCGTACAAGGCCGGCTATTTTTAAGGCATCGAAGTAAAGGGAAAAACCAGAAGCAGTTCCAAAGATTTTCGGATCCAAATTACACTTTTCAACTTGCAGTAAAAGGTGATTCCATCCACAAAAGAAGGTTTATGATAAAAACAAAATATGTTTCAACAACAGCATCAATTGTTTGAATTGCATTGGCAAATCCTTTGTTGATCCTCAGCATTGTTTTCTCAGTAATAAGAATTTATTGATTGATTCATTGGTTAATTTATTCATTTCGTTGCTCGATAGTAACGAGCGATTGTGCGTCAATTTCCATGGGCAAAAACCATAAATCCTTACTTTACGCTATAGTAACGACCCCGATGCAATTCATCGAATTAAACTATATTTTTTATTTTTTATTTATAGACGTTGTATGAGTTTCACTATTAATTGATATCAATTTCTCAGAAATGACCAAGCCGAGTTTTCATGCTTTTTGATTCGTTGAAGTACAGTCAGTATACAATCGACTGCCGCAGGTTGATTCAATGTTAAGTGTTGGAAACAATTTACTTCTAATTGTAGTTGATAGAAATTCCCGAGAGAAAATCTGTTTACGCGTCAGATCGTGTCCTTCGCACGCGGTGGTCTAGTGTGCTATGCGTGATGTATGAATTTTTGCAGTTTTCGGATACTAATTTTACGTTGCTTTTAAAATTAAATTGCACCAAAACTAAAAGAGATGCATCCGTTGAGAATTGACCATGGGTGTAGAAGAATGTTTTTCGTCAAATGAGGTTCTCTATCATTCGCTGAAATATTTGCACTAAGCTACCTAACACCCTGTATACTTGCTTACTTATTGATCCATGTCAAAAGGATGAAATCAATCGAAATCGGTCCGGCAGAACAAAGAGATGAAATCAGAGATCTCCACTGGCTTTCACATGTTGCCAGGATGGGTTCTCATGAACAGCCCGGATGTCATTGGCTACCCGAGCAAGGTATGATAACCAAAATATATCAAAATTATAACACGTTCTGCTGTGGAAATCAACCAGAAATCATGTTTGATTACGGAGTCCAAATGGTACCTACTTATGATGTATCAAAATTTCCTTCTTCTACGTTGAGCCCCTCTGTTCCTGCTGCCGGTGAGATTGTTGAAGATGTAGAAAATTGTTTTCGACGCACTGTTGTCTGGCATCCTTAGGACGTATCCAGCCCACCGTAGCCTACCGATACTCGCTAAATATATGATGGGAATCTTTTCAAACAATGCCAGTAGGGCTTTATTCATACGACTACTTCTTCGCTTTCAGTTTGAACTTCAACAAATGTCATCCGCAGATCTTTCCACTCGAACACGGCAAACGCATGTATCCTCCGTGCATCCCAAGCGATCCCAAACATACGAACTCATGTAGCACTTCTAGTTCGACGTCGTCAACGGTTACCGACCGTAGGTTTCTTTCGTGTATTTGGTCTTCGATGCATTCATTTTAGCCCAATCCTCCTAGAATCGCTTTCAGTCTGGCGCAGATTGCCTTCGCCGTCACAAAGCTCCTGATTGTTATATCAAAGTCATCTGCAAACCCTACGAGTTGACAACCAATGGTGAAAGCAGTGCTGTTCATTGCCAGGTCACCCCCTCAATAGGGATATTGGTAAGCATACAGGATAGGCCGTCACCTTGTCTCAACCCTCACCGCCTCTCGAAGAAACCGAAATACGCACGAAACACATCACTCGATGGAATGTAGTGTGTTCGTGCATTATCTGCCATAGCTGGTCTTTTTTTGTATTGTTTATGCAGGGAGAAAATCTTCATAGACAGCACCTTCGCGGCGCCGAATAGGATTCACATGGTGCCAACATGCGCCTACCTACTAAAAACTCTCCTGCTGCCCGTTCCTGAACCCCTCCCGGAACTACCGTTAGGTTTTACTTCAGGAGGGAGGACGTGCCGAAGCACTCCGACTTGTCCGTTGCGTGTGTGGGTCCACACAACACCCTTGCCATTTCATACCGCCACTACCCTTCACCTAGGGCCTGGGCTGCCCAATCAGCCCGTTACTGACCCTAGCAAGCTATGTCGGCCCTGTCGTTGCAAACGTTCTAGCCGTTGCAACTCCGTTATCACCGCGGTTACCGCCCCATCGACGGCACCCCATGCACGCTGCTCAGCGCACATTCTCTGCACGATGTTGTCGGCGTTGGTGTCTTCTCCAACGACCGCAAGCATCACCTGCCGAGTGGACGTAAACCGCGGGCAGTGAAAGATCACATGCTCCGCCGTTTCCTCGGCTACCGTGCAAACGGGGCAAAAGGGTGAATCTGCCCGCCCGCGCGTATGTAGATACTTCTTAAAGCATCCATGACCCGACAGGAACTGGGTAATGAAAAAGTTTACCTCACCATGACCTCTGCCGATCCAGGACGATATGTTCTGGATCAGCCTATGGGTCCACCTACCATGGTCGGTGCGATCCCATTCCGCCTGCCAACGCCTAATAGAGTCCAGCCTAACTCTGTCCCTAGCGCCCCTGACGTTCCTCTGCCTATGGCACTCGATATCCTCACCTAGGAGTATGCATATTGGAATCATGGCTGCAATAACCCCAATCGCATCCAACGATATGGTACGGTAGCCGCACGCAACGCGCAATGCTAACAGCCTGAACACCTTGTTCAGGCATGCCTGATTGCGCTTACTCTCCAAAGCCGGGGCCCACGCCGGTGCACCGTATCGTAGCACCGACATGGCAACGCTGGCCATCAGGCGTCTCTTACTGCTGCTAGGACCGTAGCCGTTCGGCATGATCTTAGACAGAGCAGTGACCGCCGTTGACGCTTTACCACAAGCATAATCCACATGACTGGTGAAGTTCAGCCTGTTGTCTGTCATGACACCCAGGTACTTCACACTTCGTTTGGAGACAATCACCTGTCCCCCCACGATTATTTTTGCCTCTATGGCCGACTTTCGGTTGCTGACCATCACAGCTTCCGTCTTATGGTGGGCCAATCGCAGATTGACGCCCGCCATCCAACCCTCTATTATGCTTATGGCGTCTGATGCCAGCATTTCCACCTCTTCTAGAAACTCGCCTACCACCGTAAGGACGATATCATCGGCGAAGCCAGTAATATCGACCCCAGTGGGTAGTTCAAGCCTCAGCACCCCATCGTACATGGCATTCCAAAGCGTGGGGCCGAGAATCGAACCCTGTGGAACACCCGCTGTCACTTTGTACCTCTTCGCCCCATCCGCCGTGTCGTACACTAGCGTCCGGTTCTCGAAGTAACTCTTAAGCAACCTGCATAGATGATCCGGTACCCTCATCCTATGCAGCGCTAACGCAATTGCACCCCAGTTAGCGCTGTTAAAGGCGTTTTTGACATCGATTGTGACTATAGCACAATACCTGTCGCCTCGCCTTTTCCGTTTCATAGGCTTCTCGGCCCTCTCCACTACGGACTTTATGGCATCTACAGTGGACTTCCCCTTACGGAAGCCAAACTGCGTGTTTGCCAGTCCGACATCACTTTCCACTACAGGCGTCAGCCTGTTTAGGATTACCCGCTCTAGCAATTTGCCTAGCGTGTCCAATAGGCAAATTGGCCTGTACGACGAGGGATCACCAGGCGGTTTCCCCGGCTTTGGCAGCAGTACCAATCTTTGGACTTTCCATTTGTCTGGAAATTCGCATACCTCTAGGCAACTCTGAAGCGTCTCTCTAAACATATCGGGATACGCTTGGATCGCCGCTTTGAGTGCCTCGTTCGGAATCCCGTCAGGACCGGGCGCTTTCTTCGATTTCAAACCCCTGGCAATTACGATGAGTTCCTCATTCGTGACCGGAGTGAGGACGTCATTCGATTGACCGTACGGGGTCGGAGGCCACCAAACTGGATCGTGTTGCGGAAAGAGCCCTTCCACGATGACTTTCAGCTTTTGGGGGCAGGTTTCCTGCGGCGCAGATGTACCCTTCATCTTTTTCATTACCACCTGGTATGCACCACCCCAGGGGTTTGAATCCGCATCGCGACATAGCTCCTGGAAACAGGATTTCTTGCTACGCCTAACCTCTTTCTTAAGCGCCGACCTTGCCGCTCTAAGATCAACTCCCCGAGCTTCAGCATCTGCATCGGTCCGGGCCCTCTGCGCTAGCCTTCTCGCTCTGTGGCACCTGGAACGGAGCTGGGCAATGGTATCACTCCACCAGTATACCGAGCGACGACCGTTCATTGGCTGCCCCGTCCTAGGCATAGTGGTATCACATGCCCGTACTAGGACGTTGGTCAGCTCACGAGCACTCAGGTTCGAGCGGGTGCTCTCTGCACTGAGTGCTTCAACGAACAGGTCTTTGTCGAAGGCCTTCACTTTCCACCTCCTCCCTGTCGACTTCGCCCCGCGTGGCCGTAGCGCCCGTCGTTCAATCGTGTACCGTATAGCTTGGTGGTCACTATGCGTGTACTCATCTGACACCCTCCAGCCCATGTTGTCAAGCAACGTTGGGCTGCAGAAGGTGATGTCGATGATCGATTGTTGTACCCCCCTACAAAAGGTACTGACGGATCCCACGTTAGCCAGACTTACATCTAGCTTGGACAGAGCTTCCAGCAAGCTTTGTCCCCTCGGAGTAGTGCACCTGCTACCCCATTCGACAGCCCAAGCATTGAAGTCTCCTCCAATGACAACGGGCTTGCGGCCCGTGAGTTCGTCGGTGAGCACGTCCAGCATCCGGTCAAACTGCTCCGGCGACCACCTAGGTGGAGCGTAGCAGCTACAGATGCAGACGCCATCGACCACCGCGATCACGAACCCCTCTTGGTCGGACGACACCACCTCCTGGATCGGGTATCTACCCATCACGGCGATCGCTGCCATCCGACCCTTATCGATAACCCAGTTAGCGCCTCCACGGGGGACCCGGTAGGGATCCGCGATAATGGCAATATCGCACCCCGTTTCGGCTGCCGTTTGCCAAAGCAACTCCTGTGCCGTTTCACAGTGGTTTAGGTTAATCTGTATAACCTGCACCCTTATCGTTGCAATGCCCGCCTATAAGCCGCACACAGTGGGCCACCTGTGGCATGCTTATTTCCCGCATCGACTGTGCAGAGCATGCACCTGGGGGGTTTGCTACATCCCCTGGCGAAGTGGCCATCTTCGCCGCACCGCCTGCACAGCTTGGACCGATCGGGGGCCTTACACTTGGCCGCCCGATGGCCAAAGCCCATACACCTGAAACAGCGTTCGATACGCCGTTTCGACACCAGTGTACACACTGACCATCCTACCTTAATTTTGCCAGACGCCAACATCTTGTTGGCGATTGCCTCTGGCACGTTTAAGGTCGCGGTTTGCATATCTCCATATGCCTTCCGCAAGCGGATGTCTGCGGGTGCCACATCAACCTTAAGCTGATCCCGCAGAGCATCACTCAGGTCAACTGTCGTCGTAATCTCGTCGAGGTTTTTACACTCGACCAGAACACGCTGCGACAGCGCCTTGACCTGGCCCGCTTCGCCCAGGGACTGCTCAACCAGTTTCTGGTAATTCGAACTCTGGACCGTTGGGTCCTTTCTAAGTTCGAAAAGCATATCCCCTGCCTGGGTTCGGCGGGTCTTTACAACGTTGGCCCCAAGCTAATGCAACTTGGGGTCCACACGAACCTTGCGCAGTAGATCAGCATACGACAGCTTGCCTGTCAGCTTCACTACTAAGGCGTCGCCCTTATGGACGCGCCTTGGCTTTGGCTTTGCAGCCGCAGCCTCGCTCGGTTTCGGCCTCGGCGGTTTAGGCGGTTTACGCCTAACCACCTGCCAATCCTCTTCCCCGGTCCCGGAAGCACCATCCGGGACCGCCTCCGCACGTTCGCTGGTAGAGGCGCGAGCCGAAGTCCGCTGCCTCTTGGCTACCAGCGTTGGTCCATGGTCGGGCGTAGCCGCCTTGCGCTTGACAAGCGGCGTACGCGCCTGACTAGGCATGGCCACAGCCTTAGCGGCTATGACCTGAGCTTCGGCGATTTCGCATCGCTGCAGAAGCTCTTGCCTCTCCACCTCGGCAGCTATGACGGTAGAGCGGAGGCTCACCGCCAGCTTTTTAATGTCGAGGTGGACATTTGACCTA
The DNA here is from genome assembly GCF_943734655.1 of Sabethes cyaneus. Lineage (NCBI taxonomy): Eukaryota > Metazoa > Arthropoda > Insecta > Diptera > Culicidae > Sabethes > Sabethes cyaneus. The sequence continues at coordinate 18,774,574 of NC_071354.1, read as the reverse complement.
GAGTTGATGAACGAGTACAACTCGTCCACCAACTTTTTGGCTTCCTCCAGCTTGCTACTGGCTGGAGGAAGCCCGACTTCGCCCTCAGGAGGGTGCACCATGCCCTCCGTTGACATTTGCCTACCGCTGTCGCTCGCCTTCTTGGCTGAGCTGGCAGCGATGGCCACCGGCGTTCTAACTGGGGTGTTAGTCCTAGGTGGTGTCAACTTCCTCTTCGGTATCGCTCCCGTTTTCGGGGGGCTTCCCTGTATGGGCTGTGCCCCCGACTTCGGCGGGCTTCCCTTCTTGGGTCGCGCCCCCGATAACGGGGGGCTACCTGTCTTTGCTGTTGGTGACCTAGCCAACTTACTACTTTTGGCAAAGATATCATCTTTGCCACTAGTAGCACCCGTATTCGATCCCTCTTTGAAATTTAAAAATTTGTCCATTCGAAAGGGTCCCAACTCTAGGCCGCTATCTCCACTCGTAATTGTGTAGTCGCCTTAACGATCCCATGGTGATCTATGCAAGCAGGGAGGCCATGGCTAGGGACACTCCCCCCTACCCTTCATGGGGGCAGGGATGTCAGCATCCGATCGGCGTTAGTCAGGAATGTATCATCTGAGCCTACACCACCGCACTTTGACGTGAGTGACGAACTTTGAACGTACCTAGAGACCAGCCACGGTTTTAACGGGACGGAAGGCAGCTGTACCATTAGCCTACTCGCCGTTTCGGGAAGGTATCACCCTTCCTTACATAAGGTAGTAGAATAGCACAGCCGTCAGCCCTGTAGCGCCAAATCCAAACGTTTATTCCCGCCCGTCCAGTACACCGTAATTAGGATCTTCCTGGAACCGATCCTAATGTGCCCATGGCACTCCTGACCTGGCTTTTTTGCTTAAAGTCCTGAGCTCTAACAGGACGCTACTACGTCCGCAGCTGGCTTATAGGAATTGAGCTCCGCTCGCCTCTTTACACCACTACGCCACGCTACCCTCAGGCACAAAGTGCCCCCCTTTCCCTGTTAGCACACAACTGAAGGTGCAACCAAAGACTGGTATTTGGTTGACCCTAGGCCCAGTTGCGTCCCGGCCGGTACCGCGTGGAGGTAGGGATAAGAGTTCCCGCTCCCATCGTAATGGCTATTCGGAGTCGCGCAAAGTCGAATGCGACTTTGTTCGGCGCCTTAACCTCGCTGAGTTAGGGCCTTAACCGGCCGCCATAGCTGGTCTCGATCGACTGCATCGTATGCTGCTTTGAAGTCAATAAATATGCGACGCGTAGATGTTGCACTCCCGACATTTCTGCAAAAGCTGTCGAATGGTAAAAATCTGGTCCGTAGTTGCGCCAGTACCTGTGAAGCCCGCTTGATAATTCCCTACGAAACCTCTTGCTAGCGGTGATAGCCGGCGTAACAAGCAGGCCCTAGCCCTAGCCCTAGCCCTAGCCCTAGCCCTAGCCCTAGCCCTAGCCCTAGCCCTAGCCCTAGCCCTAGCCCTAGCCCTAGCCCTAGCCCTAGCCCTAGCCCTAGCCCTAGCCCTAGCCCTAGCCCTAGCCCTAGCCCTAGCCCTAGCCCTAGCCCTAGCCCTAGCCCTAGCCCTAGCCCTAGCCCTAGCCCTAGCCCTAGCCCTAGCCCTAGCCCTAGCCCTAGCCCTAGCCCTAGCCCTAGCCCTAGCCCTAGCCCTAGCCCTAGCCCTAGCCCTAGCCCTAGCCCTAGCCCTAGCCCTAGCCCTAGCCCTAGCCCTAGCCCTAGCCCTAGCCCTAGCCCTAGCCCTAGCCCTAGCCCTAGCCCTAGCCCTAGCCCTAGCCCTAGCCCTAGCCCTAGCCCTAGCCCTAGCCCTAGCCCTAGCCCTAGCCCTAGCCCTAGCCCTAGCCCTAGCCCTAGCCCTAGCCCTAGCCCTAGCCCTAGCCCTAGCCCTAGCCCTAGCCCTAGCCCTAGCCCTAGCCCTAGCCCTAGCCCTAGCCCTAGCCCTAGCCCTAGCCCTAGCCCTAGCCCTAGCCCTAGCCCTAGCCCTAGCCCTAGCCCTAGCCCTAGCCCTAGCCCTAGCCCTAGCCCTAGCCCTAGCCCTAGCCCTAGCCCTAGCCCTAGCCCTAGCCCTAGCCCTAGCCCTAGCCCTAGCCCTAGCCCTAGCCCTAGCCCTAGCCCTAGCCCTAGCCCTAGCCCGAGCTAGTCCAATTTGACAAATATTAAGTGGATTTTCAAGTGCAGTTTAAGTCCAATTTCATGTCCAATTTTAGGTCCAATTTCAATTCTAATTTAACCCATTATGACCCGGGTATACCTAAATTTGGACCAAATGAAGTGAAGCTCTGTAATCTATTATATTATGGCTCGAATGTGTCGGGAATCGCAAAATCGTCATTTGGAATGCTTTCAAGGCCAAAATTACAAAGTTTTTTACAGATTTCTTATCGAATTTTGTGATAGACTTTACATATAAATAACAATGTACTTGTCAGGTAATGTTTGGTCACTAAATGTAGACTTTTTCATGCGTTTTGAAGACAAAGTTTTTTTCGCCATTTTTTCTACTTTTTTCCGCCATTTATCACAACTTTGCACTGTTGAAAATACAGATGAAATGACAAAAACTGACAAATTATATCACACACACACACATCAGATTGATGTCTTATCTCTCTTGTAGTGATATATTAACAATGCTAACTATTGAAATTCAGCAGAAAACAGGTTTTGAAGACGAGGTATGATATATCATGCACTAGGACATAATGGGTTAATTTTAATTGTAACTCCAATGTCAAGTCTAATTAATAATGCAGTTTTTCGTCTTATTTCGAGTCCAAGCTGAAGCCCTATTTCATATCTAATTCAAGTTCAATTTTCTGTTCACTTTTAAGCCTAACTTCAAATAAAATCTTAGGCAAGTTGCAGTGCGAATTCAAAGTCAAATCCACATTGTAAATGAATGTTAAGTCCCATTTGAAGTTTAGTTGCAAATCCCATTTCAGGTCCACTAGAGGGCCTAGTCTAGTGCGCGTTTTCCGCCTTCTCCATTAAATCTATTAAATCTATATACATAAAAGTGAGTGTGAGTTTGTATGTTTGTATGATTGTATGTTCTGCCATAACTCCAGAAGGCCTTGACCATTCTCCACCAAACTTGGCACACATGTTCCTTGACATAAGGGAATCAGCACTGGAACACACGGGGGGATTAACAAGAGATGGTGGATTCCTAACAGGGGGAAGACCATAGTTCCAAAACGCCTGGACGATTCTTCATCAAATTTGGTGCACACGCTACTGGACGCAAAAGAATCAGCGCAGGGAAGTTGACAAAAGGTAGGTGGTTACTAACACGGAGGAGAGTAATAAGTAAAAGGGTTCTGTGACTGTAAGAAAAGACGGGAATTTCACCGAGGAGGGATCTATAAAAAGAACCTTTGTTTCGTTTCCTTGATAGGGATTTCCTTAGAGCAAACCGATACATGGGCCCTATTCTGTAAGTCATATCGAGCATCTAGGCTCGACTCAGTCACAGTCGAGTGTCGAGTGCAGGAAGAACGGGCAGCATAGCGGCTCAATGCACGACCAAAACAAAGCAAGCTCAGGCGGCACTTGTTAACTTTGGACTCAGTCGAGTTACTCGACAAAATCGCGTCGCGCATGACTTACATAAAGAGCAAATTATCACTCAACGTAACTTACAGAAAAGACCCGTAATTAGTAACGTGACAGAAAAGGGAGCTGACTGGGAAGGAGCCGACAGTGGGAGACGAAGAACGTAATTACGAACGTATGTTCCGTCAGAACTCCGGAATGCCTGAACGGTTCGCCATCAAACATCTTTTGTCAAATAAAGATTTTACGACTTAAAAGAAACAGTACAGATATGGATAAGCCTGCGAATAAAGCTGTGCTAAAGTCACTTCAATTGGTCTGATTGTACTGAAATTCGAATCGACGACCACTCGCTTTAACCGTTATGTGTTCGACAAAAAAACACCTTTAAGTGCTCGACAAGGGTACCCGGGTACCCACAAATTGAAACGCTTGTAACTTTGGCAATTTTTGACCGATTCGGACACTTTTACCACCAAAAGATTCAGGAACTTATCCACTTCCAGTGTGGTTATAACAGAGCCGGAAGTGATTCATCTGGTTCCCGGAAATCCGGCAGTCCGAGGATGTGTTCCGGAATTAAAGCACTTTTTATATTTTTGGATGTAATTATAGTAATATGGGTGTCCAAAGTTCTTCCAATTACTCCGAAAGGCCATTCTTCATTATTTTAAAACAATACAATGATATATCCTCGGAATGGCCATTCTGCGACAAGTTCCCGTGGGACCTCCTATGGCCATAAAACTGTTTGGTTTGCAACACTGGCAATATGGGTTTCTAAATTCATGAAATTACTCCAGAAGGTCATTTTCCATTATTTTGATTCTATCTGATGATTTTGCCACGGCATGGCCATTCCGGAACATATTCCCGCGGGGCTTCACAGTTGTCCAAAACCAAAAATATGTGCGCATTAGAGTTTTGAGTGGGAAAACTTGATTTTAGGTTTATGGAACCTTTGGGAGAGTTTCTTGAAATTAAAAGTTCTATCGTATGGTGAAATTCAAATTTTGAATAATCCCCCTAAAAGTGAAATAAAAAATTTATTTTTCTGCAGCTTCAATATAACACATTGATGAGTTCTGCAAAGTTTTAGAGCATATTATTACAAGAAATTTTGCTCAAGACCGTAACCTTCTATCTCTTCAGCGAAGATAGAAAAATCCTATTTCTTAGATGTGAATCGTCAAAATCAGTTTTTCTATTTTAGCTTTTTTTTTTTGTAGTTGTTGTATGACTTTTTCAGGTTTTATAAAGATGTACAAATAGCAATGATACACACCTTGCCAAATGTAGTATACCTCTATTTTTGCTTGTTTAGGAACTGTAAAGCTTTTGATATAAAAAATACCCTAATTTTGATCCCCAATTACGCGACTGGATACAAATGGAACTTCCTGACTTTTTGTAGTTTTTTATTTAGTTTCAGATTCATGTAATGTAATTTGTATCTATTTGCGCATAGTTGAGTAATTCAGGGTCAGAATTAGGGTATTTATTATAACAAAAGTTTTACAGCTCCTAAACAAGCAAAGATAGAGGTATACTACATTTGGCAAGGTGTGTATCATTGCTATTTGTACAATTTTATAAAACCTGAAAAAGTCATACAACAACTACAAAAAAAGCTAAAATAGAAAAACTGATTTTGACGATTCACATCTAAGAAATAGGATTTTTCTATCTTCGCTGAAGAGATAGAAGGTTACGGTCTTCAGCAAAATTTCTTATAATAATATGCTCTAAAACTTTGCAGAACTCATCAATGTGTTATATTGAAGCTGCAGAAAAATAAATTTTTTATTTCACTTTTAGGGAGATTATTCAAAATTTGAATTTCACCATACGATAGAACTTTTAATTTCAAGAAAATCTCCCAAAGGTTCCATAAACCTAAAATCAAGTTTTCCCACTCAAGACTTTAATCCGCACATATTTTTGGTTTTGGACAACTGTGAAGCCCCGCGGGAATATGTTCCGGAATGGCCATGCCGTGGCAAAATCATCAGATAGAATCAAAATAATGAAAAATGACCTTCTGGAGTAATTTCATGAATTTAGACACCCATATTGCCAGTGTTGCAAACCAAACAGTTTTATGGCCACAGGAGGTCCCACGGGAACTTGTCGCAGAATGGCCATTCCGAGGATATATCATTGTATTGTTTTAAAACAATGAAGAGTGACCTTTCGGAGTAATTGGAAGAACTTTGGACACCCATATTACTATAATTACATCCAAAACTATAAAAAGTGCTTTAATTCCGGAACACATCCTCGGACTGCCGGATTTCCGGGAACCAGATAAACCACTTCCGGGTCTGTTATAACCACACTGGAAGTGAATAAGTTCCTGAATCTTTTGGTGGTAAAAGTGTCCGAATCGGTCAAAAATTGCCAAAGTTACAAGCGTTTCAACTTGTGGGTACCCGGGTACCCTTGTCGAGCACTTAAGGGGTAAAAAAATTCGAAGCCCCCCCATTCCACCCCCTTAAGTGCTACATGAAAACTTATTTTATAAAAAGTTGCAATTCAACTAGTTCTTAGATGTCACAGAGTTTCACTATCCTTGATCAAAGAAAACTTAAGAATTTCGTACTTTGAAAGCTGAAAAGGTACCCGGGTACCCTGTCGAACACATAACGGTTAATCAGACTCGGTAACCTTGTGGCTACAGAACCCCTAAGTACTATCAGTGGCCTCCACAACCCGTTTCATTTTATGCCATTGTGGCTCAACAAGGTTTACGATGACTTCGATTTTCGTTTAACACTTCAACAGGACTTCAACAACATTTAACAACAAGAACTACAACATGCAACGCGTTTAACTTACGCGAATAGGGTATGCGAATAGGTCAACAACAGTTAGTCGCACCTGGCGACGAATCGCTGAAACTACCGCACAATTGCTAGTTGCGACTTTGGCGCTGGGGTTTTCGTTACAGGCTGTATAAGGCTTATAGTATTAGATTTTTATTTATTAGTCGGTATTTCAGCGTTTGTAGTATTTTTTTCCTTTGATGCAGTTATTTTAATTCCGATGGTAAGAAGTTTGTTTACCCATAAAAATAGTCCTAAAATCCCAAATTTTTTAAAACTTGATAGATCCATTGCGATGCTCGGCTCCTTGGCTTACCTTTTTAGTTTTAGGGATTTCAGATATTGACTTAGATTATTGTAAAGAACCACATCGGAATTTTCAATCGGAAATCTTTAATCACGCTCACACACACAAATCGCGTTTGTTTATAATCTAAACGCATTCGCTCAATGCTAACAGCAGTACGTTTCGCAAAATAATCCTACAACTCGCTTTAAGTTAGCGTTCAGTGTTAACTGTTAAGTGTGCTGTATAATGCTATTTACATGTGATGTTTCGTTCGCGTATATCCTACGCACTACACTCTAGTTGCTTTTGATTATATGACACAACTTTGTCTTTTTCATTGTTCAAACGTCACTCAACTAGCTTGAGTTTAGTCTATTCTTTGTTTTATTCGTAAAATGGTTACAAGATAACCGTTTTATCTGTGAAATAAATATTTGGGCCAGTTTGTCACACCTTAATCAATTACCAAATGGTTGGTTCAATTCTTAAAATTGATATCTTTTATTTGTCTTTTCAGCTTTACTTCTCGTTTCTAATAGGACGCTCAACCTTGTTGAGAGATGGAATCAGCTATTATATTTGCGTAAGTATTAGGCCATTTTTGTTAAAAGTGAGCAAATGTATTCCTAATTTGTCTTAATTTTTTGTTTTCAATGTTTAATACTGAGTTAAACGGTTAGTTTTCCAAAGTAAAACGACTGAGCTTTTTCCGTGTGTCTATTTTTGATTCTCGTTTCAAAATTTTATAAAGCTATTTAATTTTATTTTATTCTCAACAAACATTTCTGTTGTATAATAGCTTATCCAGCGCTTGTTCACTGGATATTGGCTGTATTATGGTTGAATAAACTGCTCTTCAAATAAAATGTTTGTTGGATTTTCATCATATGTTACGGTATGAGTTTCATGTTTCTCACACTGAACTATACAAAATAATACGAACACAAGAATGTACCGAACTACAGCGTGGTGGATTTTTTAATATTAATCAAATCCTGTTCATTATAGTCCTAATGGTTATAATCGCGCAAGTAGTTTAACCCAATTTCATTGGGTTTGCAGCAAATTTCTAATTTTATAAAGAAAATTAAAATATGATCATATTGTCACTAGAAGCCTTCCAGATTGAAATGTAAACATTTCACTCACAATCATTGTTTGTGGTCCATAATTTCTTCGCCAATCGGTTACTATTGTATATTGAAATAATTCAGTAAGCGTTTGATTACCTAACATTAAATTAGCATGACACCTCTCTTCGATCTACATTCTACAGCTATTTTCATCTTTTTTCATTCGTTACCTATATTTTACATATAAATAGCATTATTTTCCGACCTAAAAATCTACTTCAAAGCTCTTTGCATTGTCAACTACTCATTTTAATGTACTAAAAATTGGACTGGACATATTTTTCGAGACTTTCACGAGTCTCTTTTCTCCAAAGACTATTTAGGAGCAGAAATCTATATGTATCTGCGTGCCAAAGCTCTAATTCAACACTCCAACCATCAGCTTGCTTTCTGTTCGAGCTAAAACCTTATAAGGCTTATTCTAAGGCTTCTAACACTTATCCTAGCCCTTGCTATTCATTCGTTTACCAAATGGCGTGTTGCTCTTGAGCTAATTGTACTTGAAAAATTTCGTTACTTCACCATGCAAATCTCATCCGATTGCGCGCTGAGACAAAAGTTTGACAGGAATTTGGGAAATACTCCTTCCCCTCCAACGCAACGTCGTGCTCGTTATATTTATTCGCAGGCCAGCTTGCCGTCGAAGCTGCTCAGTGCGATCGCGAACGCCTGGAACGCGCACAGCGGATAGCGAAAGTCCATCGTAAAGATGTCGTCCGATGTCCGGCCAAACTGCATCACAATGTACTCCGGGTCCGAATCGTGCACCAGCTGAAAGTTCTTGACCGAAGCTTGCGTGACCCGGCCGTGAAAGTTGAGCACGTACGATTGCGTTTCGTCGTTCCAGATCGGTGTCTTGTTGTGCAGTTCGACGACGTTGTCCATGTTCTGGAATGCAAATCGAGTGGAAATGTAAGTTTAGCTGAATAATAATCATTGGTGTAAGTGGAAGCCGATTGCCACGCGATGTAATGGATTTACAAATTATTTTTATTTGCGTGGTGGTAATGTGGGCTGCGGTTTTAAATAAATTATCTCAAATTGGCAAATAATAGGTTTGATATACGACGAGATAAAATTAAAGCCTTGTAACGGAAGTTCGAATTATGGGCATTCGTGTTGCTCATGCCATACGATCGAGCTAGAAAACATCGGGAGGCAGTAAAACATTAACAACGTCAGAACGTCAACGATGAACAAAAACAACTTACAAAAGATTTTCCAACGACAGACACGGAATGGGATTTAAAACTCATCGGCTTCATCACACATGGGAAGCGCATGGGAATACCTGACCTGAAGCGTAAAATTCAACCTCTACAAACTGCAATGGAGCCCCATCACGAGACTAGATAGCGTAAGCCCTAGTACGACTACCTATCTAAACTCACCCCACTAAAAAGAGTCAAGAAAATCTTACTCGGAACATTCGGCATGGACAAAGGCTTGGTACCCGGAACTGTAGATCGCTAAATTTCGTTAGTGGCGACAGGGTGCTGCTCGATCAGTTAGAACCCCGAAAGTTTGGCATTGTAGCACTGCAGGAGATCTGTCGCAAAGGCGAGAAGGTGTGGGGCATCCGTGACGGCAAGGGCCAATATTTCCAGAGTGGAGAAGCAACCAACGAGCTGGGAACGGGCTTCGTAATGATGGGCAGTATGCAGGATGGCATTATGGACTAGAAAAGCATACAACGAGAGGATTTACATCCCAAGTAAAAAGAAGGGTTTTATTGCACTCTTATGATGGTTTTCATGACCATAATTGGTCACAAATACCATCATAAGAATGCAATAAAACTCAAATTGTTGGTTGGGATATTGAGGATAAAAAGCCCTTTCATCAACTACACCATCATAAACGTGCATTGTCCACACAAAGGTAGACCCGTACGACAGCTGCTCGTCACGAGAAATCAAGACCGTCATCGGAGATATGAACGCCCAGATCGACAGAGAAAGTATGTATAGACCGGTGATCATTTCCCATAGCCTGCACACCGGTACGAACGATAACAGTCAGCAATACATCAACTTTACAGTCATCCAAGGCCTGGTGATCAGAAGCACTTTCTTTCCCCGCAAAGATATCCACAAAGCCACCTGGAGATCACCTGACCAACGAACTTCGAACCAAATCACCATAATTTTATCGATGGCCGGCTTTTCTCGAACATCACCAACGTACGCTCCCTACGGGGTACGGATATCGACTCAGATCATTACCTAGTAGCAGTACATGTGCGCTCAAAATTATCACCGGTTTATACCTCGCGGCAAAGCCTTACTCGGTTAAACATTCGGCAGCTAAACAACCCGCCAGTTGCCGAAAAGTGAAAACTAGGCGCGCCTACTGAATGAAGCTCTGCCTTCCTCTGTGGAGCTAGATACTTCGACCCTCGAAAACGGATGGAGTATGACACACTTGGCTGTGAACGAGGCCGCAACCGCGGTGCTAGGAGTAGAAACCTCGAGTTCACGAAATGATTGGTTAGACGGGGAAAGCCAACAAGCGGTAGAGAGGAAAACAGAGCTTGGGAAAACAATCTAAACATATCCACGAGAGAAAATTTTGCCAAGTATCGCCGAGCGCGGAATGAGTTGACCACGATCCTGAGGAGGAAAAAGCGCCAAAAAGAGGACAGAGATCATGAGGAACTGGAACAACTATTCCGGGCTAATGAAACGCGCAAGTTTTACGAGAATGTGAACCAAACTCGTAAAGGCTACACACCTAAACCTGACATGTGTATGGACGAAGGAGGGTATCTAGTCACAAACTAGCGCGAGATAGTCGACAAGGGGGAAGCAGTACTTCGACGAGCACCGCAACGGCGATATAACAGAAGGAGACACAACGAAAGTTGACCTCGGAGTGCCTACAAACGATAACAGCATGCCGTCTCCCGACCTCGAAGAGATCCGGCAAGAAATTCGTCAGCTAAAGAATAATAGAGCCACCGAAAGGACCGACTCTAGGCTGAACTCTACAAAAATGGCCAAGAACCGCTAGCCACGACACTTCATTGGATAATTTCTAGGATTTGAGAGGAAGAGAAACTACCGGAAAAGTGAATGGAAGGTGTAGTCTGTCCCATCTACAAAAAGGGCGACCGGCTAGATTGCTGTATTAACCGCGGCATCACGTTGATCAACGCCGCCTACAAGGTGCCCTCCCAGATTTTGTTACGCCGTCTATCCCCAATAGCAAAACAATTCATAGGGCAGTAGCAGGCGGGCTTTATGGGGGTCCGTGCTACTACTGATCAAATTTTTACTCTCTGACAAATCCTCTAGAAATGAAATGTCGAATGTACAACGTGCCGACGCATCATATTTTCGTAGATTTCAAAGCAGCATACGATACAGTTGAACGCGAACAGCTATGGCAGATAATGCACGACAACGGTTTTCCGGACAAATTGACGCGGCTGAACAAAGTTGCCCTGGGACGAGTGCTACGTGCGCGTTTCGGGAACACTCTCGAATACTTTCGAATCGCGCAGAGGGTTGCGGCAATGGGATGGACTGTCCTGTATGTTATTCAGTATTTAAGGTATGATCCGGCGAGCGAGCATCGAAATGAGAGAAACGATCTTCAGCAAGAGTAGCCAACCCCTAGCCTTCGCAGAGGACCTCGACATCGTTATTAGAAACCAAGGGACGGCGAAGGCAATCTATGCCAGACTAAAAACGGAGACTAGGAGGATAGGGTTACAAATCAATGCGTCGAAAACCAATGACAATGACAGTGACTATTGACGGCGATCAGGCTTGGCATGCACTTTTCGCTTTGATTTTGCTCTTTTGATTACTGCTCCTCAGCCAAGCAGAATTTGAAAAAGTGGTGTATGGGGCATTTGTAGAGCAAGTAATTATCTATAATATTGCTGAAGAAAGTGAAGTTTTATCTTTGGTATTTACCGCGCTGTAGGGCAGAACTACAGAACTCCAGAACTAATCAAGCAAATGGAACCAAATTTAGCATGTGGGTGTTTTTGCAGGCAAATTTTTTTCTATGGTGAATTGAGACCCCTCCCCTCTTTTTTTCCGTGTGTGGACTCATCACTGCGACCAGTATCGTTGATCTATTGTGATATCGCCCGGGTGTTTGCTGTATGACCTGCACTGCATTTCTTTTAGCTATAATCGCTATTGAATGAGCGATATGATTATTAAATTTTATGCGTGCTTGTGTGTATTGGGGTTTACCCTTCCTTCAAAGCTTGATCTACTTTACCCACATATTCCTCGCTGCCAGTACTAACCCATATTATAGCCGTCCCTGGCGAGGACTCATTCGTACCTCTGACCAGTACACTTTAACTGTAGGAGGGACATTTTCACTGTCAAGAGGCGTCAGAGGGTAAATATAGATTTAAGCATGAAGGAAGGGTAAATGGAGGGGCCTGAGAATAAACCCATGCTAAAGTCACTTGACATCGAATGGCTTGATTCTACTAAGATTCGAACCCACGACCACTCGCTTGTCAAAGCAGACTCGATAACCTTGCGGCTACGGAGCCCCCCCCTCCCCTCTTTAGGAGGGGAATTATGACCCCACCCCCCTTCAAGAGTGGGGGGGGGCTCCTATACAAATAAAATACAAATATCCTCATAACTAGAGAACTAATTAAGCAAATGGAACTAAATTTGGGGGGTTTTGGAGGTAAGAATTTTTTATGATGGTTTGAGACCCCTCCTCCTGTGGTAGGGGGATAAGGACTCTCATACAAATAAATCAGAAATGTTTGCGTAACTCAAAAACCAATCCAACTCGAGAAATTTTAGACTCTTTCACAAAACATTAGTCAATAACAAGACCACGAGAAACTATCAATAGTAACATTAGATGATTCAGGGCGAGACGGATACAGGCCGCGAGTGTTGCCAACGACCTGCCGTCGAAAGTACCGGCCAATGCTGGGGGGCAGCCCCCTGTAGAGATCAGCTCTATCTATGTTTATTTATTTTCCTAGATCTACTGACCTCTATTACTTTCCTTCAGTTGGGTCACCCCTGCGAAATGGTACTTTCTACGAAAACGATTTTCCGTGAAATGGTACATCCCGCGTAAGGTTTTTCGCGAAATGGTATTCTGCGAAACTCTATATTCCTCGTTACGATCAAACGAGAATTGGTGTTCCGCAAAATAGTATTCGGCGAAATGGTTTGTAATAATGGCGAATATTTAAATGCTATCCGCTTTATTTTATCAGGTTAAGCAATGGGGGGAGTTGTTTTCTATTTTACTGTGAGGAAAATTTGTATACTAAAACACCCATGAACTCCTCCCATCAATTTTGTTGATTTTTTCGGTGAAAATAAAAACTATGATGCTTTCAGCGGACGTTTCGACTTACTATCCTTCAGTCATTGACTACGCATTAAACATCTATTCTCACTGCGTGCAGTGTCATTGACTACGCATTAAACATCTATTCTCACTGCGTGCAGTGAGAATAGATGTTTAATGCGTAGTCAATGACTGAAGGATAGTAAGTCGAAACGTCCGCTGAAAGCATCATAGTTTTTATTTTCACCGAAAAAATCAACAAAATTGATATATATATATCTAATACATGTACACCTAATCTATCCAGCTTTCCACGAGCGATAATGGCGGCTATTGTGCACAAGTGGGCACAATCTTTTGACATTCATTGCAGGAGCGTCGAGTTTATCCTTACGGAGTTACTATGGAAACATCCTTGATTGTTTGTTGTTCGAGTGTAAAAATGTAAACATTGTTTCATTTTGCAGATCAGCTGAAGTGGAACATAACTGAACGGATTGAAACTTTTGTAGTAGTTTTCGGCCATAATTTCCTGAAAGCTCGGGATACTTTTTACAATCATTCGAATTAAACATTCACTCACAAGCAAACATTAACTTAATATTGGTCGAGCCATTGCCAAGTTTGCTCTCGAACAGCGTCTCGTTTTGATATGAATCTTTCCGTTGCGTGTTTGGCCATTTTCCCTGAAATGTTCGAAAACTGCGAGGCCACAATCCATAAAACTTGTTATCCGATCAATTATGTTCCTCTTCAGCTGCTCTGCAAAATTAAACAATATTTACATTTTTACAATCGAACAACAAACAATCATGATTGTTTCCATAGTAACTTCTTCAGGGTGAACTCGACGCTCCTGCAATGAATATCAAAGGATTGTGCCCACTTGTGCTCAATAACCACCATTATCGCTCGTGGAAAGCTGGATAGCTGAATATACACCATGTACACCTAAACTATTTGAAAATTTTCCAACCCCTGGCTGTCATGGAAAGCACGGTTCTTTGCGCACCTACACCTTTGTGGATGCTGGATTGGCGTTGACCCTAACGAGCTGAATCTCGAAGGGGAAGCGAAGCCACTCTGCTTGCATTGGGCTGGGGGAAAGATCTAAACAGTGTAGCCTAAACGGGGTAAGGATAGTCCACAAATTGTTGATTTCATTGCAAATGTGTAACATAGAAGAATTATCCCGATTATACACGCTCGTTCGAAACCTGCCGATCACCTCTTATGATATTGTACGACGGAGAATCCTCTACGTAGTCTACGGGATGAAAGATCAGAATCTTACGCTAGCCTTGAAAAACCGCGAAGGTGATCGAAACCATCCACTTGCCGTAAAGACCCACCTAGGCTGGACCCGCGGACTACAGAACTCAAGACTGGGAAATCTGTCAAATATCTACGAATATGGTTACAATTCTTTGTTTGTATAAGTGCCATCACTCTAGCTCACTCTCAATAACATCATTGCATGATATCATACACCAACGTCACACGCATACATTTTTTTCAGATGGTTGCTATCACTAACACTGTTAAGCAGCAGTAGTAACTCCCTTGAGATAAGAGGCGGCATTAGCAGTATCGTCATTTGCTGTGTAGGGGACTGTCCCCTGTTGTGAAACGGCTCCAGTTGTAAAACACCTATCGTTTTTGACGTGTTTATTAAACTAGCACTTCCAAATTACTACCAACGTCTCGTCTCATTGTACTCTACCTTTTGAGCAAACAACAATCAAAATACAGCTTTTAGAATGTTTTGTATAAAACGTGTTCGAAAAACATACCGTTTTTTAGTTTTTTAGAATGTGTTCTCCCCGGTTGTGAAATAGTGAAGTTCTCCGATTATTAAAAATTCCAAAAAACGATTATTCAATACTCTAATGATCACAAACATTTTCAACACACTTTTCAGGCACATGAAAGCAAAATCCGCTTAGTTGAGATTTCGAACTTTCTGTTCTGTTCTGTTACATGCATTGATTACAATTCAGTTTTGGATGATTAAATTAAGAAACTGATCAATTACTTTGCATTTAAGTTGTTTTCTGTTAATATTTCTTTATTTTCTTCTTTATTTTTATTTTCTTTTGTGGATTTTTTGAAGTGTTTCACAACCGGGAACACTTTTTTTCGCTATAACTTTTTTGTTTCAAGCAAAAAATATATGCTGTCTTCAGCAAAAACATACGTAAGTCATCAATCTTTCAATGCTTTAAAAAGATTCGGAATTAAATAATCCATTCATAAGCTATGACCAAAACACAGAACCTTTTTTATAACCGGGAACATTCCCCTATATGCAAGCCATCTACTATGCCCAGTCTTGAGTTCTGTTCTCTTCGCTGGACCATTTACGGTGGAAGATACACATGATACGGGATACAGAGAAGAAGTCCGGAGAAACTCTTTCTAATGAAGACCAGAGAGCACCAGCACGTCTTAATTACCAGATTTACAGGAACGCGATACGAGACCGAACCCCCTGATGTTATGATGATTGGATGATTGGAATGACCGCCGACTTGCTTGGCTTGGAGTTACCGACTACTTCGCAAAGGGTTATATAAGAAGGAAACAAGAGTTAACTCACTAGAACCCTCGTACCTGATATCTACCAGCATTTCAACAAACCTGGTAAAATCCGCATTGTATGAAACGCTGAAACCACCCCTTTCGAGAAGTCGTTGGATACCTTTCTCTTAAATGGGATCGATCATCTATTTTCGCTTTTCTCTATCCACGCCCAAGTAGCACACTGTAGGTCCATTTAGTTGCAGCAACCAGATTACGACTGAAATTAGTCAAATTCCGGTTACCACGACAACTTTGTAACAACTGTGCTAGTAGGGCGTCCAGTTCCGCAAGGAAGTGATTGGTCTAACAGACGATCTGCGGGAAGTGTTTCACCAAGTTTTGATACTATCAGCGGTGTCGAAGATGAGCAGTGTCGGCGTTTCTGAAGAGAAACTAATGATCAGTTATTGGTCTAGGTGATGCACGCGATGACTTTCGGTGCGGTACATGTCGATCACCAAGAAGTGCCCAATACACAAGGAATACGAACGCACAGCATTTCACAGAGCTCTATTCAACAGCAGCAGATGTTATCCACGAACGGCATTACGTGGATGACATGCTAGAGAGCGTTGCTACGGAAGGTGAGGCAATACAACTGGCGCAACAGGAGCGATTCGTACATGGTCGAGAGTTCAAACGCTAAGAATTCCTTATAACCAATATGCTCGACTTCCAGCAAGCTGTGCCGAAGTATAGTTACACACATTTGTAGAAATTGTGAAGGAGTTTGTTTTTCCAAATACCTTAGATCTTCATCCTTAATCAGCCCGGCGACCCATGGGAGACTGCTGGTATAGATTAATCGGTACTGTGAAGCGAAAGCTGACGACCATTGTTGCATCCCAGAATCTGTCGAATGAGGTGTTACGTAACGCGCTAACCGAGATCGAGAATATGGTGAATTCAAGACCGCTTACCCATGTCGAATGTCGTAGTGGACGATGATTCCAGTCCAGCCCTGACGCCAAACGACTTCCTGCTTGGATCATCTGAAGGAACCAAACCTCTGTACACCGGGAAAGATAGCGGCACTACCTTGTTGGCGAACAACGCAGGTCCTCGCTAATCGGTTTTGAACATGGAACATGGTTGCCCATTATAACCCGTAGAACAAAATGGTTCGACAACCAGAAGACGATTGCGGTCGGCGACGTAGTAGTACTACGAAACTGCTAGCCCAAGAGTAAGTGTGCCGCGATAAGAACGGCCAACCTCGATCTGCAGCGGTGAAGACAGTGAGTGGCATCTATGAGCGACCGGTCGTCATGCTAGCTGTCCGAAACGTACGGTGCGGTAAGTAGCATGTCCCCTACTAGCACAATTGTTATAAACTAGTTGTGGTATTGACCGGTGGTACCGATTAATGACTGATTTCAGTCATAAATAGGTTGCAGCAAGCAGAAGTGACAAAAGCGTGCTACTTGGGTCGTCCTGGAGTTCGCCGTACCTCAAGACTGTCGCAACACCGGTAACCACCCAGTTAGCCCCGGGGTACAAAGCTGACTTAACAAGCCAGCCGTCGTATATTCGAATCTCGACTGAGTGGTGCTGCTATAGAGTCAGTAGGACAGTTGCACTAGCCCCGTAATTGTCATGTATTCTAATAATTAGTTGCGAAGTCTGTCGATAAAGAAGGGTCAAATTCTTAAAGATGTTTACACCCATGGCTTTACTTTGCTTCGAGTGGGCCATAGACTAGGTGTTTTTACGAGTGTAAGGTACGTCTAAAAATTTTATACAAAGTACCTAAATACAAAAATTGTCCGTCGGTTACGGTTATCGTATATCATGGTTTTCGTACAATATGGTAAACACATATTGTGGCAAACGACTTTTGGACAACCTCATGTATGGTCCGGTCACAAAGTTGAGCAGTTCTTGTAGTGTCAGGCAGACCGCTTTGATACGGATAACTGTTTAAATTTTAGTTTCGTCAGCATAAAATAATCCTGACTAGATGTCAACAGTCGAGATAACTCATTTATGAACAGCGAAAACAGATAAGTTTCCAAAGTACTTCCGTGAGGTACTTCTGAGTAATTTTAAAACTAAATAAAATTTTAAAAATGCGCTTCATTCCACAGTCATTTTGTGGTCTGAGTCAAACCATGGTGTTAACATTCCCATTGATCAAAATATCAATTAATAACCACATGCCGTAAAAAGCATCCTACCATCCCATTCTACATGTAACATGTTCTTGGAAATATACTCCTTATGGCGAAAAAACTGATTTTTTCTCCAGCGGAATCCAGAGATGTTGACTTTGACACCACTTGACGCGTTGAGAAAACTATGGTAAAAGGGCCGTCTTTTGGCCAAAAGTGCTAGAAAAAGACGTACTGTGCACAAATACTATAGCATTGAAACCTCATAAACATATCTTTGCTTTCACATTGAAAGATTGAATCTAACACTGCGACATTTGAAGATATTGAGATAAATGACTTTTTTCGAAAAATATCTCGCTATGCGATGATATGACATTCTATGTATTTTCCACCGCACTTCAAGTTACCACAGCTGTTAGTGTTGACAGAAGTAATAAAGATAGCCAACCAACCAACGTCTTAAATGTATCAAGATGTATTCATAATAAAAAAAATCCATACTACTTTCCGTGCAAAAGAGCCATATCGTAAAGTAACACCCTGCAAAGGCGGCGAAAAAAATCATTTAATCTGCGCTGATTCCCAAGAAACCTCCTTGTGAAGTCAAATGACCTTTGAACTGCTATGGCGTTGCTGAACGAAACCGAATTGAGTAAACACGCATAAGTATAAATTTACTGCCCTACAACACCATCCCGTCGTTCAATGAATGGCGCACTAGTGAGCTTCCACCAAAGCCACGTGGCACAGAAGAAAATGTGAATGTGGTGTAATAAAAAACGAAATTATTCCTCACCTTCGACTTCCAGCTGTCCAGCAGACCTTGATGGTTGTCCGCTGAACTTATTTTCACTCTCTGGTCGTCTTCCGTCATGCCGGGCAGGAGAACAGTCATGTTGCGAGGTCCTTTGAAGCCTAGGATGTTTGTGTCCTAAAATAAGAGAGCCTATTATTATCACCAATCTCTGCTACGAATGATAAGTTCAAAACCCACGTAAATTACTACCGCCAAGTCTAGCCGCGGATTGGCGAGGTTCTCCTTTTTGCCATTATCGTACACGAAAAACGTCGTACCGAACACATTGGACCGGAGTTTCCCCACGAACCCGTCCGCCTGACGGGATAAATCGGTCGGGTCGCAACTTATGATGTAGTTTGAGGTTTTGCTCTTTTTACGTTTTCGTCCTGCACGGAGTTGAACCAATTAATGAACACGAACAAAAGAAAACAATCATCCATCGAATACAAACCGGCCAGGCAGAATAGCCTTTTCCCATAGTCCCGCTCTAGGTGCAGATAGTAAATCGGAAACAGCCCCCGGTCCATGCCCTTCCGGTCTCGTGTGATTCGACATTTGTACAGTACTCCCTGAGGTGCCGGTTGCGTGACCCACTGTTCCACCGGTCCGTTCACATCCCCCTCAGTGTCGTTGTGACCGCTGGCCTGCGGTGAGGAATGTTCTATACTTTTCAGATTACCACTGCTACCGTCGTGATGGTGACTATTGTTGTTCAAGGCGGGCGAAATCGGTGCCGAATGAGCCAAATGGTCGGAACTGTGACGGTCAAAGCTGTTCGAGCTCGGAAGGATGTCGACCGGTGTGCTCTCTTCGTCTTCGCTCTCCTGGGACGATGGTGTGAGCTTTTCCAATGCTGCAAATAGAAATGGCAATTCGGATCGGATAGCCAATATCGAAATGTGACACCACGTGCCACGGGACTTACCGTCACTGTACGGCGACGTCGGTGTTGTTGTGATGGACGTACTTCCTGTCGTAGTGGCACTGGTGGTAGTGATGTTATTGCTGTTCAACACCACTGATGAGCTGATAATCTGGTCCGGATTACCGGGAGACATCATGAACTGCATCGGTCCATCGTAGGCGTGCACTTCGCGACCATTTCGGTTCACGGCGGACATTGGCCGAACCAGCTGCATGTCACTAGCTTGTACCATCCCAGGCGTTGCTCGCTTCTGTCTGATGTAGGCCTCCATCAGTTGCCGCTGGAATAACCGGAAATGGAAGGAAACGTGTTTACGATTATAATTGGGAGCGATTTTTTTTTCTTTCATCGAACCAAATATTTGTTCGCACTATTAGCACTTTTAGCAGTCTCTTGACGGTCGTCATGCCATACGGTGGCAACTTTTTGTTGTTTAGTACATATATTTCTCATCTGCTAATTGAGACCAATAAGAGCCATCGCCTGTTTGCGTCAATACGAAATTCGAGTAGTCTCGAGCTGGAGCTAGTCGTGGTTTGTCTAACTTTATTTTAGCTGCTATTATCTCATGCTATGAATCGTATGTTCAATGGTTTACAAAACCGGATGATGTTGAAAGCCACCTAGTGGAAACGATTAGCACATCTCCGCCGATATTGGTCACGTTTTGTTTGCATTCTAATCTAGCCTTTCACAGACAAAAAACTATCGTGATTTTCTGTTGAAGGTGAAACTTAGATTGTATGTGAAAATAAAAAACTGCTTACACAAATATTATATTATTCATAATTTACAGAGAGAATGGAACGATGATTATGTGTAATCTGCTATCTGACTATCAATAACGAGAACAAACACTTTGCGTCGCACGCAATCGAATAAGGCATTAGTCAAATCAGCCTCAACAAATGGAGCGAAAAAATCGATACCAAGTGTATGACCGTCGCAAGGACACCACCGACCGGTATAACATGCGAGTATGGCACCCCAAAAAAAAGTCGCATCGGCCTGGAACGGCCCCGACCCGAGACGCGAGGAGCAAGGATAATGCAGAACCCAGCAGAGTGTACCGGAGCTGGTTGGGGAACAACGTTCCAATTTAGCCTTGTTTCCACAGCATGATAATGCGATCGGTTCGTTTCTGTTGTAGGGAAAAACATGCTTCAAATTTGTCTCAATTCAAGCGGTACTGTTCTGCAAATCATGCTGCGGCAGTAGTAACAAACAGGGCACATAATCCAATCCCTAAGAAGGTCAAGGATTCAATGGGACCGTAATAAAGGGTACCGTCGAAGCAGTACGCTGACAAAAAAACAGTGTCCTGTAGGTAGACGAATCCCACCAATGAAATGTTGTTCACTCCCTCTGATAATAATGGACTATCAATTGTTGAATTATCAAAAAGTGACACGTTTGATTACTGCTGTAAAATGCATTAGTAATTTATCGAATAGAAAACATGAGCAACCGGATGGAACATTGAATTACAAAATATTAAATCAGTTTGTCAAAGGTTTTATGATGGAAAACAATTGAACTATTGAACCATTCTGCTCGTTTAATAACGATTTTTCTATATATTTCACATAGGAAGGCGAGTATTTCAATTAATAGACCTTCGCTTCACTATTTTCGGGTTACGTCAAACTATGCTGTGTTATGCTATGCTAAGCCTCGCTTCACTATTGGCGCTGGCGAGTTTCGTGAACCTGAAACCACGTTAAGCAACGAAGACAGAGATTCCATGGCGACCGATAACGAAGATCAGAGAGAAATGAGAGTGTTAGCTCTCTCTCTCTCTCTCTCTCTCTCTCTCTCTCTCTCTCTCTCTCTCTCTCTCTCTCTCTCTCTCTCTCTCTCTCGCTCTCTCTCTCTCGCGCTCTCTCTCTCGCTCTCGCTCTCTCTATCGCTCTCTCTCTATCGCTCTCTCTCTATCGCTCTCTCTCTATCGCTCTCTCTCTATCGCGCTCTCTCTATCGCTCTCTCTCTCTCTATCGCTCTCTCTCTCTCTCCTCTTTTTGTCAATATTTTTTGTTTTGTTTATGCTTGCCTTGTTTTGCTTGAAATGACGTCGAAACAAGAAGCATTTCGAGAGCGTGCTGTACACTTCTACGAATTGCCACAGAAATCTCGGCAAACAGTGCACGGTACAACAGCGAATTTAAACAGCGAATATGTTGCGCCTTTGACTATTTACCATATCCTAAGATACCCAACAACTATTCGCAAGCAAGGTAGTGGAAGCCCAGCGAAAAATATGGACGCAGAAGGACATCGTTCTCTTTCTCGTTTCTTCAAAAACAAGCCCTCTGGTTTGGCTATCAATTAAGTTGTGCCAGACGAATGTTTGAAGAAAATTTTGATCCCGTTTCTACAACAACATCATGCAGATGGACAATACGTGTTTTGACCGGATAGAGCAACATCGCATTACGCCAAAAACACAATCGTTACCGAATACCCATTCGATACCATTTTTACCCAAGTTCCTTGAGTTCCTTGGTGTACAAAAATAACTGGAAAGCCACGAATTGCAAACAGTTGATTGGTAGAATCAAGAGATGCATTCGTAAGGTTGACATGATGGCCGTACAACGCTCCTGTTCGGACATCAAACGGCTGCTTCGCCGAACAGCCGATTACGGACCGTTTTCAAATGTACACTAATTTTTTTCAACAATGGATAATATATCTTTAATTTCGGTAAATCAGATCTTCTTCATGTATCTTCGACTTGTTTTGACAGCTTGAGAAAAAAAATCCAAAATGTTAGTTGTCACCCGTTATAACAAAACTAATCAGTCTTTAATATGTTTTGAAACGGTGGTTCTACAATTGTTGAAGGGACGGTAGGGAGAGAAATGAAAATTTTTTGGTAAAAAAGGGGAAAGAACGGAGGAGGGGGGGGGGGTATTGGTAGGTACCCTTAACAAGTAGTATTAATATGTTTTGAAACGCGTTGAGAATCGCGGCTAACACGCTGACAGACGAACAACGTCACGTGTAGTGCCTTGTAACTCGTAAAGGCCTGCATAGTGTCGTCGTCCTGCCAGTAAAAACAAGTCAGATTTAAACTTCTTGGTGGGTGGTTAACTACAGTAGACGGAGGAAGAGGCACATTTTGTGTCTAAAACCCAACCAGACGCGTCGCTTTCTTAATAACTGGGTTTTGCAGTCTCCTTTTGTCCAGCGCCAGTACCAGCGAGCCACGTGCCCTGGCGGGTGTTGTGGGTTCGAATCCGATTATAATCTCAGATTATAGCATGGTTCGACCCATGCACCTTGCAGCATTGGACAAACGGTAGGAATCAAAACGACTACTTGTTAAGCGTAGCTACCTATCCCCCCCTGCTCCCCACCTAATATTATGAGTCCCAAAGCGCAAGTGGATACAGTTTATACTAATTTAAAAGCCGCTTTTGGTACCATAAATCATACTACTCTGTTGAGTTGGAGAAACTTGGGTGTAGCACAAGATTGTGCACACGGTTGTAAACATACCTTACGAATAGGCAACTTTTCGTACAACTTAGTAACTGCCGGTCTGCCACGTTTACAAATGGTTCTTGTATACCACAGGGTAGCAACTTGGGACCGCTACTATTCTGTATCTACATAAACGATGTAGCGTTACTACTCAATCAATGAAGGTGGAAAGTTTTTTTTAGCTGATGATTTGAAAAGCTATTTTGTAGTCAGTCGAATCGAGGACTGCAGAATGTTACAGAAGCTTCTGGACTTGCTCTGCACTTGTGTGAAATCAATTATTATTGAGTGTGGATAAAGGTTGCGTCATCATCTTTCATCGCATTAGAAGCGCAAGAGATTTTGATTACGAAATTTCCTTAGCCAAACTGAATAAGCTAGAAGAGGTGAAGGATCTTGGAGTATTACTTGACGAAAAACTCACCATGAAGTCCCACATTTGAGCGCACAAAAAGGGGGAGGTTCCCTAATAGGTGGGGGAGGGTCCCCAATAGGGGGAGGCCTTAACTCCGAAACGAATGTTCTTCATCAAACTTGGCATACATGTTCCTTGACATAAGAAAATCAGCATTGGGTGGTCAACAAAAAGGGGGGGAGGTTCCGTAATAGGCGGGGGAGGGTCCCAAATAGGGGGAGGCCCAAATAGGGAAGAAAACAGGTGTGCAGGTGGCCGGGTAGACAAAAGACGGGAAGCTGACAAATGGAGAGGAACGTCCGAAAGAGAAACAAGCGTTGTATTTTTGCATTATAAGCATTTCGGTTACAATAACCGATGTACAAGTGGCTGTGAGACAAAGGCTCCCCGAGTAAGATCGGGCACTCAGCTAGTAGATACATAAAAGCAAAGAGCCCGCAAACAATAGGGCTCACGAAAATCTTTAGCCCCGCGCATGATAAGCTCCAGATTACGATTCGCTTTTGGAATAATGTCTGAGTAATGAATGGTTGTTGATTGTCATTCTAGTGTTCAGCTCAACTTCTAAATGCTTAACAACTTTGACCCGCACAAGGCAACAGTCGTCGATTTCAAAATTGTACACATTAGGTGTTTTGCTTCGTGTGAAAGAAATGACTAAGCATTTGGAAGTACTAATGGTCAGGTTGTTGAAGCGACATCATTTTGTAAATTGGTTAATAAAGCCTTCCAATAGCTTGCAGTCCTCAACAGGTCGTATAGAGAGGAAAATCTTTAGATCATCAGCGTATAGCAGCTTGCAGCCCGACGGGATCACAGTGCAAACATTATTAAAATATATGACGAACAGTAATGGTTCCAGGTTGCTTCCCTGTGGAACTCCAGCTTGATTGCAAAAACCAGTACGATTTAGTTGAGCCTAATTTAACCGGAAGTAGCCGACTTGTTAGGTAAGTCCGAAACCAGCAGACGAAACTATCAGGAGCTTCTAATCGACTCAGTTTTCGGAGCAGAATTTGGTGGTCAATGCGATCAAAAGCAGCTTTGAAATCCGTGTACATTGTGTCTCCGTGAGCTGCGTCTTCTATCTGACGAAAACAAAATTACCAGAACTGCAGTAGGTTCATATTAATTGAGCGTTTGGGAAAAAATGCTCTAACGAAATATATGATTTCACTTTACTAAACAATAGCTCATTCACGAGAATCTCAAGTAACTTAGTATCAGCACATAAAGAAAATAATTCACGGTAGTTCGCGACGTTGCATTTATCTCTTTTTTTAAATACTGGAAAAATATAAGACCTTTTCCAGGACTTCGGGAACTTACTTTGTCGAAGAGACATATTGCAAATTTTCAGTAATGGTTTTACCTTTGTTTATAACGCATTAGCACTTTTTTCAGAATTACAGATCACGACCCACATTGCACGATGATTTAGGCTTCGAAAGGGCGGCTTTAAGGTCATCTTCGCAGGATTGTACAGAACCCATACTGTACAGGTTTCCGGGAACATTGGGCATGAGGTCAGACAGTAAGTTAATTTTTTTACCGGTATTTTTTATAATCCGCGGAGGGAACGGTAGAAAACAGTAATGAAACAAACTAGTTTTACTATCCACACAGAGTAGATCAAGACGTGAAGGGAAAAGAGCGAAAAAATTAGGTAAGGGACCCGAGCAGGAGCGAAGAGCAAAATAATACAAAAACAATATCAAACTGTGTTATAATGCTATATTTTGTTATTGAATAGATATGGAGATCAGAGGTTGGAAAACTCGCAGAATGAATAGATACGCCGAGCATCGGCAAACAGTTTTTATCATGATAAAACAGCTACGCGAGTGGTTCAATTCGCCTATAACAATGAGCAACATACACTCACGCTTCGTAGCATCGCTAAATATACGAATATCGTGAGCAACGCAAAAGTGCGATGTACCGCTTTCTGCTGCTTATAAAGCCACTAACACTACTTTAAACTATTCCCTTTTCGTGGTAATATTATTTTGAATACTTTCCGACAGCCCCCGGGCATTCTATATTCGAAAAATCGAACACACTCAATGTTCAATATTCAATTTTTGAATGAATTCTGATGTTCACATTGAGGTTCTGTTCGTGATAAAATTCAAAGCTGATGCGTGCATTATCGGCGAGGCAGGCGAATAGTGTATGTTCATGAGGGATGTTCATCGATTCAAATGATCACTTTTTTGCGAATTCTCCAACCACTGATGGAGATACATTGATAACACATTTTGTTATTGAGTAGATATTTAAAACAGTGGCTGTAAGATGAGTATAATAACTGATTTTGTTATCATTTCTTATTTTGGCCTTAGAATGACATTCGATATATTTCATACAATTTTTTTTATTGATTAAAGAAATTTTAGATTATCAATATTTTATAAAAGGATTTTTTAATATCTCATATACTACTGCATTTGTTATTCAATACCTTAATAATAATAAAATATGTTATTCTAAACTCTGAATACAGTCATGTTATTGCTTTATTATTCAAATAACACAAAAAGTTATTCTTTTAACCTTAAAAGTGTAAAATTTTGATATTATTTTTTGTTATTTTACCAACTATGTCAGCCAAAACAAGACCAAATTTTGATATGAGTTTTTCGGTTTCCAATAGCACATTTTGATATTATTTTGCTATTCGCTCCTGCTCGGGGAGGGTCATTGAAGCAACGCTTAATTAAGTGTGTATACCGTTGCTCTTTACCCACGCTGGGTAAACCGCTGAGCGAACCATGCTATTAATGGGTGCCAATTATAACAGAACTGGAACTCAACTTTTCCTCCCAGGTCCTGAGAACCCTTGGAAACTTAGAAGATGTTTAAAAATCACAGATAGACAAAACGCTAGCATTAATTTCATCGTCCATGCAAAGTCCACTTATTTTTTAAAAAGACATGTTTCGTAACATGACAAATGATGAGTATAAAACCGTACAAATGTGAAAACCTCACATTATAAAACCCTACAAATATAAGTTACTCCGCAACTTGCGTAACAGAGGGTATGGAATGTATCAGCAGTTTTTTTAGACAGATATTTATGTTTTCCGGATCGTAAGATGCGGGCTCAACTAGTATAGAATAATCACCTTCCATGTTTGATTTCGAAACGATTTCAAACATAGATTTTTGACGTCTAACTGAAACCTTCGTTTTTAAAATGAACACATTGTATGGTTTTGCGAACAAAGTATTGATTGACCATCCACTATTTTGGATTTCTAAAAGAGGTCACACATCGATTCATGACATCTAAGAGTAACTCGGTTCTAAACGTTTAAACAGAATGTCAAATTTGGAATATTTTTCCTAGTGGATATATGTATGTACGGCCAAATAAAAAATCGGAGTTATTTTGTCGGAAGGCAGCACTGATTTCGTAATACTACGATAATATTTGTCACCGCTTAATTGCAGCCTCTTATTTTCTGCTCGAATTCATTCGCATTTGATTTTCATATTCCATCCATTTTCGAGCAACCGATTGGAGATACTTTCCAGTCCATTGGGTTTCGTTGAATGGAACATGCGTTTCGTGTCGATTCTTTTAATAAGCTTCTTGAGATGGGATAAGGGATTGCAGGAGAAG
The DNA here is from genome assembly GCF_943734655.1 of Sabethes cyaneus. NCBI lineage: Eukaryota > Metazoa > Arthropoda > Insecta > Diptera > Culicidae > Sabethes > Sabethes cyaneus. The sequence continues at coordinate 18,747,511 of NC_071354.1, read as the reverse complement.
CTTACGTAACAATATATTTAAACCTCCTTCGTGAATCGTGAACTGGATGATCGTAATATTTCACTAACGCTTACTCGAATCAATTTAAAATAACGTTGGTTTGTAAACAGTTCCAGGGTTCGTCACTTGTTGAAAAATCCCAAACGCTCGTTTACGCTCAGGATCGGCTTCGAAAAAGAATCAACTCTAATCAATTCGATTTCAAAATCATTCCCGGTCTATTTAATATTGAAAATTAAACGATCTTCCATCAAAAACATTCAAAACAGCCAGCTTCGAATAAACGAAATATAAACGCAGGCCATGAATAAATCATGCGGCAAACCGAAGCCAGCCAGCCAGCTGATGAAGTCTGCCTTCATTAAATTCACTTTCCACCAGTTAGCCCGGCTCGGCAACAATATCCCCTGTAGGGTGGTTGTGTACATTCCATGAATGGTCGACATCCCACATCACGAACAGCTCACAGACCGGCGCTCCTGAGCCTACGCCACCACCGAAAATGATTATAATTCTTGTATTTGGTAAACCGACATGCCAGTCGGTCACTCGTTTGAAATGGATACCACCCACCCGGCCTAAAAATCCCCGTTCGCAGCAATAAAACTGAAGTGGTTGAGAACAAAAACAAAAGGAAAGGATTTCATCCTTTCGGTTTCAGTTTTCCCAACAACTCAACAACAAAAAATAACACGAGTTTCAGGTAGCGTTAGAAATTAGAAGAAATAAATTGAAATGATTTATTCAGCAGAATAAATATGCTATGACTACACAACATACGAGCGAAGAAGAAAACAATGTCGGTGTATGGCACGGATATAGGTACCCGACTTGGAGATCGATAATTCTTGCTGGTAGCATCGAAAATAAGCCGGTACACGTGGAGGTAAAAGACATTAACACGCCCGGCTGCCGCATGGCGCTAGTTAGGGTGTCGCACATGTTGGTGTCCAATTTTTTTGTGCTTTTAATTACAGTGTTACACTTATGGAGGCCAACAAGACAATTAATATACCGAAACACTGCTGAAGCTTATGAGATGGATTATGAGAAATTAATTTCAAACCAAAACAGGACCAGCTTTCTATTGAATCTATTTTTAAAGGGTCAGTGTACTAATAATCTAAATCTTGTTCGACCCACAATGGAACATCTAATCGGATAAACCAGCTCTCGGTAATCTCGGGTGGAGGACAGAATGGGTTGCGTATTAGGTGCAAAAGAAAACGAACAAAATTACTGCCAGCCGGATCAACGCGATTATGTTTATAAGATTAAAGGTGGTTTGCACAAACACACTGGCAGCTCCAAGCAGCTCCGACCGGTAGTGTACTTCGCAGTTAGCAAGCAGAAGCAGTGCTACTGGCTAGGTTAGGTAGGTACGTGCGAAAACCCACTTGACTTGTGCTAACAGAGGCGAAGCAATTAGTTTGTACCAACAGCTAGCAGCTCGCTAGGCTAGGACCCGGTCTAAACGGCAGTTGGGCTCATCCCATTGTGTGCGAGACCGAAGACCTATGACTGCGGGCAGCTGCCATGCAAATTCGCATGCCAAAGGTTTATACTGCGTGCAAAAAAAACGACTTGCTTTTAGTAGCACGAACTGACAGAGATAGAGAAGGGCATCCGAGTGATGTCACAACAATCCGCCACGTAATTCATCCACCCACACCTTGTTTCACTCCCCATAAAGAGCAAAAGCAGGTATTTAGCTGTGGTAACAAAATATGACATGTTTATTAGAGCAAAACATTCTAGAAGCAACATAATTAGTGGATTAGAATACATAGCTTGTAACCGTTGTCGCCCTGGATTTCGTAAGCAAAGGTATTAGTGTAAAATGTAGGCCATTTGAAAGTGAAACTCCGGAGATTAGAATTTAATTTAAATCAACTAGGTAATCCAATTATGTTAACCATACATGCTAGCGAGCAACTCCTTGAGGAGTTCAGCAGTGATGGCAGATCTTCGAATTAATCAGTAGTCCTACAGATTTAGCAATTTTCTACGAACCTACGGATCAAGTGCTCGTATCTACAGATTTTTATAAACATCACGGAAATGGTCGAAAATTTCTTTCAGTTACAAAACCCACTTCTTCTGATTTTTTTTCAGACAGAAAAAAAGGGTTAAGTACACAACGATGCTGTCAATGAACTTTCACTTTAACGGTAGATAGAGCTCTTTACCATTTTATGCGTTGACTCTCGTCAACGTTCGTTCGTTCCATTTTCTTCGAAGATTTTGATTTTTCCCAATATGATCTCTGTAGTGCGATTACTACTATCAAACGAATATAGTTGTTTTTCTAAAACCATGTAGTTGGTATTCTTGCGTTATTTACATTAATTAGCTGTAGCCTTTTTACATAATAATTGAAAACTGTTTACATTTAGACCGTTAGATAGGCAACTAAAAGAAGTCTTAAATACAAAGAGACGCCACAAAGCTGACGAAATTGCTATGAAAAGATGAAAAATTGATGTGAAGATGGCGAGAATACGATGAAAAGTTGACAAAAAAAAGCAACGAAAACTATAGAAATGCGACGGAAACAAAATGAAAATGTAACGCAAAGATAGTGACAAAAAGAACAAAAAATGACAGAAGAGGCTTGAAACATCGTTAAAAGGGCTAAAAATGACAATGAAAAACGATGAAAAAATAGTAAAAGGTAACATTTTTGTTATGAAAACGACGTTTAAGATGATGAAAAGATGATAAAAAACAATGAAAAGACGACTGAATGACTACGAAAAGACACTAAAGCAGCAATAAAAATGGCACAAAACAAGAATAAAGATTCGAAAGAGAGATGATAAAAAGACGACGAATACGAAAAAGACTATAAAAAGACAACGAAAAGGCGACGATGAAACAATAAGAGGCCGAAATAATCCTAAACAGCAACATAAAAACGTGACAAAATACGACAAAAAAACAAAAAACACGACAAAAAGACGTATAAATGTGTCAAAAAGACGTCGTAACTAAAAACAAGATGAAAACGGCAAGATCTGACAAAAAAGCAAATCAATAATAAAAAAACACACTTCAAAAACAACGAACAGACGATAGAAATACGTTGAAATGATGACAAAAAATATCATACAAAAGCAACGAAATATGGCAGAGATGACATAAAGTAAACGTATGCAAAGAAAAGACAACAATAAGATGACGACGAAGAGGTGGTGAAAAAACGATTGAAATAACGGCAAAAATACGATGAAAAGATGCCAATAAAAACAATACAAAACGGCGAAACGACTATAAATATATATTAGAAAGGCGATGAGGAGACGCTGAAATGACGATAAAACAGGGACAAAACAAAAACAATTTAAAAGCTTCAAAAAGGCTACAAAACACACAAAGAAGACAACAAAAAGATGACGAATATACGACAGGAAGACGAAAGATGATGACAGAACGCCGAAAAGACGGCTTTTTTGTTTTGACAGTAAACAAGACGATGATAAAATTGTAAAAATAGATGTAATAACTACAACAAAACAGCGAAACGATGACAAAAGATGACGAAACGATAACAGTAAAAAGCGAAGAAAAGACGAACGAAAAGATCCCAAAATAACAACAAAAATAGCGACAAAAACGTCAAAAAATTAACGAAAAATGCCAAAAACGGATGTCAAACAATGACAGACGCACCGATGACTGACATGCAGATATGATGAAGAAGACCGAAAACGCCAAAACAGCGACAAAAAAAACTTGACAAAATACGACAGATACGAACAAATTCCATAAGCAGATTTCAAAAAATAATAAACCGACGACGAAAGTACGTTGAAATGATGAAAAAAGGACCATGAAAAGACTACAAAAATATGTTAGAGACGAGAAAAAGACGGCGTACACGAAGAGAAGACACCAAGCAGAAGACAAAAAAAAATGACGAAAAGGAACCAATGACGACGAAAAGATGACAATAAATAACGAAGTAAAGAAAATATACCAAAAAAGCAATAAAAATAACGACAAAAATGTCAAAAAGTGGCCAAAAAATTATCGAAAAATGCCAAAAACGGAGGTCAAAAAAACGACGAACGAACAGACGACTGAAAACACATTAGGATATGATGAGGATATGACAAGAAGGGGCCAACACAGCCACAGAAAAACATGACAAAATACGACAAATAAAAAAACACGACAAAAACACGTTTGAATGTGTTAAAAAGACGTCAAAACAAAAAAGACGATGAAAACGGAAAAATCCGACGAAAAAGCGACAAAAAATTCCAAAAGCAGACTTCAAAAAACAAAGAACGGACGAGAAAATACATCGAAATTATGACGAAAATGCCATGAAAAGTCGACAGAAATATGGCATAGTTTACAAAAGGACGGCTTATACGAAAAGAAGACAACAAGCAGAAGACCAAAAGGCAGCAAAACGTTATCGGAAAGCCAAATATAAGATGACGAAAAGACGACGAAGAGGCGGCGAAAAGACGATGAAACACAAAAGACGGAAAAAATACGATGAAACAACGAGAAGAAAATGCCAACAACGACGAAATGACTATGAAAAATGTAGAAGAAATGAATTACTTAATGAGGAGACAGTACAGTCAGACAGACAGTAAAATAGGGACAAAACACAATTAAAAATTTTTAAAAAGGCGATAAAACACTTAAAAAAGACGATGAAAAGATGACGAATATACGACAGAAAGAACGACGACAAGACAGCTTTTTCGACTTGACAAAAATCAGGACCATGATAAAGTTGCAAAATAAGATGTAATGACTACAAAAAAAAACAACGCAACGGTGAAAAAGTCAACGAAAAGCTAACAATAAAAAATGAAGTAAAGAAAAGATGCCAAAAGAGCAACAAAAATAACGACAAAAATGTTAAAAAGTCGCCAAAAACGGAGGTCAAAAAACGAGGGATTAACAGACGATTGATATCACATGAAAATATGATAAAGAAGGCAAAAAGACTCCAAAACAGCAACAACAAAATAAATACATGATAAAAAGATGATAAATTTTTACAGCATCAAAAACACGATAAATATGGCAAACAAGCCTTCAAAAAAAAACAACAAAAACACTACAAAAAATTATTTAAAAAATGTCAGAAAGACGACAAAATATGCAAAACAGACGATGAATATTGACGAACAAAAAAACAACGAAACGATAGTAAAGAAAACAGCATTTTGATTGTCTTTTTTTGTATTCCAGAAGGGCATTGGATTAAAATCGCCACTGCGACAGCCTTCATGATAGTCTTTTGTAGCAGTTTTGGTTCTTTAAAAAACAAACAGGAACAAAAAGAGAAAAGTTGCCAAAAAGGTCATGAAAAAACAACAAAAAACGATGAAAAGATGACAAAAAACCAAAAATGCAAAAACGGAATCAATAAATGACGAACAGGCGACGGAAACATAATGTAAAGATGGCAAAACAACCTTGAAAAGACAACAAATATACAACACAGAGAGATGGCAAAAAGACGACGCATCAAAAAACAACAAATAGATAACAAAAAGGGCCACTTAGTTGGTTTCGAGGAACGATGCTAGTCTATCAAGCCAGTCGTCGTATGTTCGAATTTCGGCTAGACGGCGCTACTAGATAGAGTCAGTAGGATTTTTGCACTAGCCCCGTATCTGTCCTGTACTCTAATAGCCGGCTGCGAAGTCTGCCAATAAAGGAGGGTCAAGTCTTAGAAAGGACGTTTAATCCCACGGCTTTGTTTAGATAAGAAAAAGTCAGCAAAGACACGACAAAAAGATGGCGACGAGAAGATAAAAAGTCATGACAAGTAGGCGAAAAGCTGCTGAAAATAAAAAACGAAAGTCGGCAAAAATATGATGAAAAGATGCCAATTAAACGCCAAAAAATTACAAAAACAACGAAATGACTAAATATAGGTGCAAAAAAGGCAATGAAGAAACGATTAAATACCATCAAAACAGTGACAATAAATACCATACAAACTACAAATAAGGGCAGAAGAAGCAATGCAGAGCAACCAAAAACGCAATAAAACTCAATCAAAAATTACCTCAAATCGCTGGAAATAGACACAATGTAGTGAAGCTAGAACGGCAGATGTTAAAAAGTACAAACCACCGAATTACCACCGAACCGAAAAACAGCACGAAGGAAAATAGAATGTGAAAGACGGAAAACACACAAGAAAGGCGAATAATGAAATATCAACAACGAAAGTCGAAAGTAAGCGTCCTTAATTAATTTAAGTTAAATCTCAAATGTGCATGTAATGATTTAATTCTAAACAGTACAAATTTGCTCCAAATACAATCAAGGACAATAGGTACCTATAAAACAAATGTGGTAAAGAGCGAACACACATTAAGCAGGAAATGAATCACAAATGTTAGTTAAATTTTTATTCAAAACTTGATTAAATTTCGCTTTCTTATTGCTTTTAAAACGATCACTCATCAACATAAAAATGTAATTTTAATCAAAACCAGTTCAAAACTGAAAAAATTAAAAGGAAGTATGAGCACAACACAACTGCCACAGAAAATTGAAGCAGCATATGATTGAAACTAAAAGAAAATTTGAACAAACTGAGATAGTACATCATGAATTATTAATTTAATTTGAAACAAGACCTGTTTCAACTTAACAAGTTAAAATGGTTGACAAATTTGAGCTAATTTAAAATTACACAAAAATATAAATACAACGAAGCTGAAGTTATATTATACTGACACATGATGAATAATGAGGCAAAAAACTAACCTGACTGCAAAATTATGCACCAAAATATAAATACATAGTCATAAAGCAAAGTAAAACAAACGTATAGTGCAACTTTACTAACTAAAATGAAACTATTATAACCTGATGAAAACAAAAAACTGCAGTTACCTGGGCAAACTTGGGACAAAGCATAACGAACATTTTTCTCGTGCGTGCACCACTCATGTACATCCACTGGAAATCTGCCCCAATGTTCGAAGCGAACTCCTAGCGAACTTTTTTCTTTTCGACAATCTGCCGCTGCCGCTCGTGAAAATGCAGTGGAAATGCAAAAACCATTTCTGACAAAAAAAATTATACAAAGGCTTTGCTTCGTATTTCAATTTCTGTTAAGTATGTCGGATAAAACCGGCTTCATGGCCCATTCGAATATTTTTAAAAAAAATCATAAAAAGAGCATATTTTGTCAAATGTAATTTGGATACTTATTTTTCGTTCTGACATCTGTAATCCGTAATAAATAAAGGTCGTTTCATGTATGTTCTACATTTCTCGATCAGAGGGCTTAGGATTTAAAAGCTAGGTTCAACCTCAACGTTGAAGACAAACCTCATAATTTTGATGATGAATAATCCGATCGCCAATCAATTTTACTTTGTTCGAGATTATGCAGCACTTCGGGCGCTCCAATATGTATAACGTGTGCCCTTTTGCAGATTTACTGTTGCAGGATAGCTATCCTCTATCCTGGTGGTGCTCATTATAACAGCTTTGATTGGATTCCCTTTCACACTCCACTTTACTGCACTTTTTGGATGTTGATGGCTTCAAAATTAGTGCTAGCTTGCCGGAATCATCGTTTCATCAGAATTAAAAATCTAATTAGGTCTGCTATCTTACAGGATGGCAAAATGTAACTTTCTATTGTATTTTAAAAATGAGGCTTTTATACTTACTAATGACTTTTTTCCGAGGAATAAAACTGAATGCGGATTCTTCAGTGAAAGAAAAGTCGACACTATTTTCACAATAGAACCCTTCCCTTCCTCTTGGAGATAAAGACTTGAATGGCTCTTTTTTGGTACCCATTTAGTTTCACAGTTTCTATTATATATTCGATTTTTTGTGTGTTCCTAGCTCGTTCAAGGTCAATGTTTTCATCCTGTGATAGTATATGGTGAAAAGCTGCCATTTTATGTTGGTACAAATGATTAGATGGGCTAGGTATAACTCGCTTCGTACTAGTAGGTTTCCTATATATTTCGAATTCCAGTATGTCCAAAAAAGGAAGTTTTGCATCTTTTTCCAGGTCATAGGCGAACTGTATATCCTTGGTATACTGCTTATGGTTGCTATAATTAATTTTAGTTTTTCTCTTTTGTTTATGCTGAACATATCATCGTCGTCACCATCTTTTCAGAAGTACCGGTTTTTGTATAAGCTTTGTTTCAAATTTCGCCATAAACAGTTCGCACAGAAACGGTGATAGCGGATTGCCCATTGGTGCTCCTCTCATTTGTTTGTAGAAGTTACCCTTCAAAGGAATTATTCCTTTGTGCATCCGTAAGCTGGCGATTCGAGATGTGGAAAAAAGCTAAGGAGCATGCAGAAAACCCGATAGAATATTGAAAAAGTGTTCTTTGAAAGCCCCATTCAAGGCACTTTTGTACCACGAAAAAGGTTATGAATAGTTAAAGAGTGTTTTTCGTGGGTTGGACTGAACTACCTTACAAAAGCCGATGGAATAATGACAAATCAAAACAGGCTTGGAAAATTAGTTTGTGTTTTAGTTGCAACAAGACAATGACTCGAAGCACACAACAATGTCAAACAAAAATAATATGATCAAAAAACAAGCACTTCAGCCATCGCTAATGGCGTTTAGTAATCAACGAGCAAGTAAGTCCATTTAATTCTATTACAATACTACGAGGTAAGATACTCGAAAAAAATTAACTACTGTTCAGTAGTCGTACTACTCGTTTTTGTAAGAGTTGCGAAGGTGCTTTCCAAACTACCGTACATGGGATACTTGTTTCCATCAAGCGTAGTTAATGTTATACTCATTAAGTGTAGATGTGGTCGTTACTTTCATTTCTTTTGTCAATCAATCAAATCAACATCACCTTTCTAAACTCGTACGCCTGGACCAACACGATTGGTCTCTGAATACTTCAAGACCAACAATTACAAAGGGCTTAACTTCAAACTGCAAGCAATCCGAGTGAGAGTTCATGTTCCTATGCTGGTCCAGCCAAGAATATCTCTCACTCGGTTTGATTAGACCCGTTTCAATTGCTGGTCTTGACACTTAACGAGTATCACAAGACCTGCACTGATGATGGTTACGATGCAATTGCTTTTAAGCAAACATCCCAAGTTACAATTTAGATTTTATTGCACACCTATAACGATTTTAATGACTGCAATTGATCGTAAAAATGCTATCACATTTAAAACAAAGCTCCAAGAGCAATTATGTGAAATTCATCGATCGTAGATCGTAACTTAGCAAAGCAATCGGACAAATGCTGGCAGCACGGTCAGCTTATGTTGGTATACCACTTTGACCTTTGAAACCTGGAAAAGTTTTAATGTGTTTTGCCAGCAAATATGCAATTAAGATTAATTTAAAAAGTGCTCAGCTTCGTACGATCAATAGAAAGTGAAGCTAATTACACAAAAATACACTACTGCACGGTCTGCTGGACAGTTGCTGCTGGACAGCTGCAACGGTTTCACTTTAAATGTTTTTAGTGTAATACTTTTACATATAGTGATTCCCTTTTCGCATCATTTTAAAATAGTGAATCCGGTATTGGTTAACCTTGTCAATAATAGTTTCCTATGTACTAGTTCCTTTTTCTTTTTCAGTTACCGTGTGCCAAATGTCGTCACTTTTGCCCATTTTCGCCTTTTTAAACTTTTTAAACCTATAACTTTTATGTTATTTTTTATGTCACAAATCCCTAAGCACCAAATGGAAAATACGTGTCTTGAACTTTCTGAAAATAAACAAGCAGGCACGTTTTGAATAAAATCGGCGTACTTTAATAGGTAGGAAGAATGGCTGATTTTTTTATTTTTTTGTAAATTTAGTTTAAGGCCATTGCAAATAATTTCAAAAGTTTTTGTTACCACCCCCCCTTCCCTTGGAAAACAGCTTGAACAATCGGGGGGCAAAAAAATAATTTGTAGGATACGAGTTAATTTTTATTCATAAAATCAATTGTCTGTGAGTTCTTCAGCCTGAAAAACTCGAAAAATGAGTGTACGAGGTTAATTAATGCTTCTAGCACGAAACAGAAATGGAAATTCGAACAACGAGATTTCCGAAAATCGGCTGAAAAATTTTTCTTTCGTTTTTCTCTTTTTTCGTAGTTTTTTTCATGGTAAATAATAACGTATATATTAAAAGCAAGAATAGATTTGGTTTTCACGTTTAAACTTTAAGTAAAAAGGCCTAATATCAATATTTTTTTTACTCGATTAAAAAAATCTCATTGTTTTTTTTTCGCGCCCCCCCCCTTCAGTGGCCCAACACCGGAAGGACAAAAGCTTTATAAAATATTTGTAATGGCCCAATTTGAAAGGTCCAATTACAATTCCGCTTTCAAACCCAATTTGAAGTCTAATTTAAGGTCCAATTTTAAATAAAATTTTAAGTCCATTTTCAAATCCAATTCAAAGTTTAATTTCAGGTGTAATTCTAATCTGGTTTCAACCAGAAACTGGATGGAAATTTGGACTTCAAATTAACCGTAAATTAGACTTGAAATTAAAGTCGAGTTTTAAGCTTAAATGCAAATTCAAGTCCAATTTTAGGTCCAACTTCAGTCTACTTTCATGTCCAATTTCAACTCATTTTTGAAGTCAAATTTCAAGTTCACTTTCAAGTCCAATTTTAAACACAGTCCTATTGAAGCTTTTGACTTTTGTGTTTTTACTTTTGGCGGTTAAGAAAATGATATTAGAAAATTAAATGAGAACAAACTGGACAGAAACGGAAAAACAACAATTTAACCTTTTAACTTTTAACTTTTAACTTTTAACTTTTAACTTTTAACTTTTAACTTTTAACTTTTAACTTTTAACTTTTAACTTTTAACTTTTAACTTTTAACTTTTAACTTTTAACTTTTAACTTTTAACTTTTAACTTTTAACTTTTAACTTTTAACTTTTAACTTTTAACTTTTAACTTTTAACTTTTAACTTTTAACTTTTAACTTTTAACTTTTAACTTTTAACTTTTAACTTTTAACTTTTAACTTTTAACTTTTAACTTTTAACTTTTAACTTTTAACTTTTAACTTTTAACTTTTAACTTTTAACTTTTAACTTTTAACTTTTAACTTTTAACTTTTAACTTTTAACTTTTAACTTTTAACTTTTAACTTTTAACTTTTGACTTTTAACTTTTAACTTTTAACTTTTAACTTTTAACTTTTAACTTTTAACTTTTAACTTTTAACTTTTAACTTTTAACTTTTAACTTTTAACTTTTAACTTTTAACTTTTAACTTTTAACTTTTAACTTTTAACTTTTAACTTTTAACTTTTAACTTTTAACTTTTAACTTTTAACTTTTAACTTTTAACTTTTAACTTTTAACTTTTAACTTTTAACTTTTGACTTTTAACTTTTAACTTTTAACTTTTAACTTTTAACTTTGAACTTTTAACTTTTAACTTTTAACTTTTAACTTTTAACTTTTAACTTTCAACTTTTAACTTTCAACTTTTAACTTTTAACTTTTAACTTTTAACTTTTAACTTTTAACTTTTAACTTTTAACTTTTAACTTTTAACTTTTAACTTTTAACTTTTAACTTTTGACTTTTAACTTTTAACTTTTAACTTTTAGCTTTTAGCTTTTAACTACTAACTTCTAACATCTAACTTTTTACTTTTTAGTTTTTGCGTTTTACTTTTTACTTTTTGCTTTTTACTTTTTGCTTTTTACTTTTTACTTTTTCGCAACACAAGACATTCCAAAAATATGCTCAAATATCAATCAGTTTTTGCAAACATGCTTTAAATGACGTAAAAATGATGCCCTCAGTATGTTCATGAAAAAAAGTTATGTAGTTTCGAACAATGATATTTTTATTGCCGTAGGACTACGTCTTACCGCAAGGTATAAATAACTTATTTGCACCGGACCGATAGCTCTTGGCGGGCTTTTTAAACATAAAATGGTTGCAATCGTTGATGAATGATATTTAATCAATTTCTAAAGCATTTACATGAAACTATATAACTGAAACTAAATATAACATGAAACTATTTACTATATGAATTGCGACGATTGTCCTGTCCATCGTTAGCGTTGGTACCATTGAAGTCATCCATCGGACGAAAAATGAGGAAGCATAACTATTATATATTGCTCGCAGGATAAGGCAAAACCATACACAGATAAAATATTGACATCACATATCATTCCCTTGGGCTAGCGAAATAGCAAAAGAAATGCAGTACGGGTTTTAAAATAACTAGTTACGCTGACAAGCTCATACATGATACAAAAATGATACCCAAGCAACCAAAAGCTCGATTTTCACTTACGGAACGAACTTGGAAGTTCATATTTGGTTCCAATTTAGTTCCGCAGAACTTTCTTGCTGAACAATAAGACACTACATTTGTAAACCGAACTTAATTCTTAATAAAGTACCTTTAATATTTGTAGCAACTTGAAAGTTCAGGATGCAGCTTGAAAGTACAACATGGAACTTGAAAGTAACCAAGAATTCGAATAATAGTATCTAAGGAAGGTTAACACGCTTTATGTATATCCACTATTCTCTCAGCATATTCACCTGCTAGTAATTAACCAAACTTTAAAGTTACCGTAAGTTCGTTGCATAGAACGCTAAGCAACTTCTAAAGAAACTTTGTCAAAACTAAATAAAATTAATCAATTAGTTCTATTTTTATACTTTTCCACCTTCTACCTGCTCCAAACTTCTGTAAATTCATTTTTTGCGTCAAGATAGACCATATAAAAAACTTAAACTATCAGAACTATCACATACCACCGCTGAATTTGAACCCAAGCGTTGTTCCGCATTGCAAGCCTATCCTAATGCATTGCGCCATCTGTGACACCACAAGTAACGTGAATTTTGCCAATGAGTTATTCTTGAGTGTAAGTTCGTTTCGGGCTGTTGTAAATGAAAAATTAGTACATCGAGTAAAATCGATACAGGTCGCATATTTCAGCAACGGAGCAGTGGTTTGCGTCTAAGTTACCGAAAGGAGGAACTCGAGTTCAAATCTCCGATGGTGTGTCTGTTTGTGGTAAGTTGCAAAAATGAATTCTGACGATCTTTCATTTAAATAATTAATATTGGTTAATCATAATTAATAACCGAAATAAATACTAAATGTCATGAATAAATAAATACAAAACAAGTGGAAATTTCCACCAATCTCTTTAATTTTTTTGGCTTATTGAAGGTTTTTTATTGAGCTGAACAGTGTTCTATATTGCAACTTAAGTGAGCTTTTTGTGGACTTTCTAGTTCTCTTAGAAGTTGCATTGCATTCCTTTTAAAGTGTAATCATCAAATACGAACTTGAAAGTACGGTTAGTTACTTAAAAATTAAGCTGAAGAGAATTCTTTTCATGATCAATTCTTTGGCAGATCAATCCAAAAAAAACCCTTTTATTGGAACTTTTGGGTCCTTGGGATAGTCTTTGAGCATGCTACAAATGGACATCAATTTTTATATGGCATGAATGAAAAGGCCCTGTAATTATTATACGTACATAGTAAACGTGCAACATAACTTTGATATGTTTAGAAATCAAACAAATGAGCTAGCTTAATAAACAACTTGAGACATGCGTTAAAATATGCGACTTTTGAAAAAGTTTACCTCTTTGTTAGTGGGATAATGGTGAGTTTCACTCGTATAATCTCAAATCCGCAGTCGAAATGCTTAAACTAAATATTTTCAACCTATTATGTATAATTTAAATATAATAGAGATACTTGTAATAAAAAAAGAACGAATAAAAAATCACTTTATAGATCGTAAGAATGCCGTTGGACGGAAGAATTTTACGATCGACATGTTTCATTGCAGTTTCAGTGTCAATGCAGTTGCAAAATTGCCACTCTCATAGATGACCATAAATAGGTACATAGAGGCAGTGATGAAAGTGCATAAAGCGAAGCAGAATAAAAAGCTTGCGGCAACTGCTAGGAGTGATGTCGCCGTTGCGTAGGAAACACACTCACTGATTACCACATTAAACTAATAACTTTAGCAAATTATTTAATGAAGAAATACACAATAATGCAATCTAGGTCACTTTCTACTGCTCAACTATGTTTTCCGGTAGACAGTGAACATGTTCAGAATATCCTTTAACAAAACCAAAACTAGGTCACCGAGAAAACTAAGTGCAAACGGAATGCACTCATTTCATCACGTTAGTTGACGTTGACAAGGCTGTTACCTATATTAACAAATATGAAAGAACTCAAGTTTAAAGTTCACTTTATTAGTTTATGCCTGTAGCAATAATGACTCTGCTTCTGACAAGAACCACAATAATAAAAACAACGTTTCATCAATAATTCGCCAGCATAGCTAAGCGTGATCGTTTCTTCGATTGAAACACCATACCTACTGCTCCTCTTGGCGGCCCACTTGAGTGCCACTTCATAACACTTCTTTCATCATAACAGATACAACACATCAGCAGCAGCAGCAGCAGCAGATATGTAACAACAACACACAATCCTTGTCGCATCACGCTTCCAACGAAAGAGAATGCCGGTGCGGTGTGTGCAAACATATGTAGGCACCTACATAAACTCGTTCGCCCATCGCATCGTCGTCATCTATGCTGCCAGGCGTTGAACCAGACAGGACGACTGTTTACTGTTCTGTAGGACCCTACAAATGCACACCACCGTATACCGAGTGGACGAAGCGACACACGGAATGCTATCATTTATCACAACAACACCCAATGCAATGTAGGCGAGCTGAGTGCCAAATTGTTCAACTGTAATGAGCCAGCCACTAGAACATTGGCCGGCTTATTAGATCGTGTGTGGGTGGGTAACACCCATGGGATGTTTTAATTAGTATCATTGTACGTACTCTGCGGGTCGGAAATAAATTTTAAAATTTTCTCGTGTAGACAGGTTATCTGGTTGCAAATTAACCCAGTTTCAGTTTTTCGTTATTCTCTAATCTAAAAAAAACTTATTTATTCAAAATAACCAAAACCGCAATAATGATCAACTGAAGAACACTAGCAAATCTACAAACTGGAGCCTTTTGAGTTAAAACATCCAATCCGAGTCCTTCCAATAAAGTCATCATGCTCAATAAAAGAGCATCTCCCAACAAAGAGGTAACTTTTTGTTCGGCAAGTCCTTCGGAATCGGTTTGCCTTTGTGACTTTGCTGTGGTTTGCTGTCAGTCGGTTTGTTTGATGATACCAGTCAGTCAGACGGATCCGAACAAACAGAATTTTCATGCTCTGTAACCACTAAAAGGAAAAATCAGCTCAGTAAAAAGTCTGCATCAAAGGCAGGATGAGTACTAAGTAAGGTATGTGTTATACAAAACTTGACTGTCGTTTGGGAAAAAGAACTGAGTACTCACGCATATTATTTTGGTGTGTCGATCTCAATACACAGAAATGGGTGATTCAGGTTCAACTAATAGAGAATTTTAACTCGCGTGCCTATTGGACGGAATTGGTTGTTAGTTCCGTAATGGCCCTTACAGTTCATGAAATATTCATTCTCACGTCAACGTGCCCCATTTTCTTTCACTGACGACTACTGATAGTCGGTAGGTTTAGGTATTCAGGATGCACTGTCATCAAGGCAAAGTAAGTAGCCAAGCTGCCAAGTTGTTTGTTTTCGCTGTTAAGCATTTTCCACCCCATCAGAGGGGTGCTTTTACTAAGGTAACCATTTATCTTTATATTGTTCATTCAGATTATTATTACCTTCTAAATAGTATGTGTTATTACTGTGGTGAATGCATAACCGGACAGTTCCACAGTATGAATGCCGCTTTACAGTTTCAACGAAAATGGATGTTGATGAGAAATCAGGCCTCAATTCGTTTGAATCATTACGATGTTTGCTGCTACATTGTTAGTAATTAGGTGTTTCTTTAGTTGCTTTTGAAATATATCCAATAGATTCAACAAGATAAATAGTTTGAACTTATTTCTTATTTATAAAGATTCTTGTGATGAGAAAACTTCTCATGGAAATATGCACTTCAAACTCAACTGAACATGAAACGTATAAAAAACGTAAAAATAAACACATACACACACCACTGATCTTATTGCCTAGCACATTTTAAATAATATTTTAAGCGTACCTATTTTTTACTTGGAATGCAGTTAAACAGTAAAAAATGCGGCAGAAAAAAGGAGTATAATCAATATATATAGAATGCCAGTGTCGCTGTTTTACTACGGGACTCATTATGGTAAACATGATGCTAACAATCTGTATCAAGTCTGTGAATCGGGAACTTCACTGTCAAAGTTGCTCATTGTTATTTATCTGTTCTTTATCTGTGCGCTCGTTGGTGCTGTCATAAGTGCGCTCATCGCTGTGTTTTCATGCAAGTGAAATGTTTTTAAACGTTCTTTTTCTTTTCGTCCGGATGAATTGAATCCCACAACTGCGCCCTTTTGCACCGATTTTTTCAGAAATTTGCAGAAAGCGAAGTTTCCAATCACATTACTTGGCAGCCATATTTGAAATTTTAAACTGGTTGTCAAAGTTTGACAATGAGATTCCTTTTTGATGAATCTCAGGCACACACACATATGCATATATACTGTAAATACATTATCTGAACAAGTGTGATGTTTACCACGTGCACTGCAGCGACACTGGCATTCTATATATATATTGATTATACTATATTGATTCTACTAAAAAAGGCGAAAATGTTAAAACTTTAATATTGGGTTAATTTGTATAACTAATGACTTATTCCTATTGACACTGCATTTGTTTACGTGTTTACTTTGAAGTGCTGCATCGGCTGCATCAGAACATTGGAATTGTTTTATTACAAATTTGTGAAAATTGAAAATATACGCCAAAGAAGTGATTACGAGTTTACTGCTCGCCGAGAAAACGTCGAAAGAGACTGCCAATATGGTAGGATGTCATTTGGCCATGGTTTACCGCATCAAAAAGTCTCTAGAGAATCCTAGGCCTAGGCAGCGAAAGCCGGGAAGTGAAAGCCTGCGGTTTTCACGCACGTCAAACGTGATCAAATCGTATATGAAAGATTGCTCTCAACCCGGTGGTCGTTCCAGAAGAAAACTTGCCAAGGAAGCCAAAATTTCTGAAAAATCCAAACAAAGAGTCATTAAAAACAGACTTGCACGCATCTTCCAGAGCTAGAGTAAAACGTCACTTGATTACGGGGCTGGTAAAGGAACTACTAACCCAAGAAACCAAAAGTTCCAATAAAAGGGGATTTTTTGACTTGATCAGCCAAAGAAATGATCATGAATAGAATTCTCTTCAGCTTAATTTTTAAGTAACTAACCGTACTTTCAAGTTCGTATTTGATGATTACACTTTGAAAGGAACGCAATGTAACTTCTAACAGAACTAGAAAGTTCGCAAAAAGTTCACTTAAGTTGCAATATAGAACACTGTTCAGCTCAATAAAAAATCTTCAATAAGCCAAAAAAATTAAAGAGATTGGTGGAAATTTCCACTTGTTTTGTATTTATTTATTCATGACATTTAGTATTTCGGTTATTAATTATGATTAACCAATATTAATTATTTTAATGAAAGATCGTCAAAATTCATTTTTTGCAACTTACCACAAACAGACACCATAGGAGATTGGAACTCGAGTTCCTCCTTTCGGTAACTTAGATGCAAACCACTGCTCCGTTGCTGAAATATGCGACCTGTATCGATTTTACTCGATGTAGGGTATGTTGCTGCTTCGTCGTAATTGCCTATTCCCGTCCTATCCAACATAAATTATTAAAAATATCAGCATTTTTATGACGCCCAATGCAAAACTAGTTATTCCCAAATATTTTAGTTTGTTGTCTATCATACGCGATCAATCAAAGTGAGCTGAGATCTATTTAAAAGCTTTTAATCATTAAAGAAGTCCTACCAGCCAAATTTCCTACTTTTTTTCGTGCTACGAAGAAGAAAATGTCGACTAATCGTTTTAATTTCCGTCATTCATAAATGAGAATAACTCACGCAAGGCAATGTCGTTATTCTACAGCCAGGAAAACTTGCGTGATCTGCAGAAATTTTGCAGAATAACATTTGTCATGCCGTCCGACACAAATACATGCGCGTTAGCTTCGTAAACATTGTTGTGATTTTTAGTTCGGACGATGAAAAACTTAGATGGACGGATTTTAAAACAGTACGACGAATTGAAGAAATAAAGTCAGTTGCGTAATTTGAATAATATGCTTTAATAATCACTTTTCAGTGATTTCAAAGTTCACGGATCGGAAGATAAGTGTGTTTTAGTCAAATCAGCACAAGAACTTTTGGAGTATTCATTAAAACCATCCAACAAATGATGAAAACTAGAATAGTTTTACTTACTACGACGGGAATTAGAAATAAATCCTACTAATTTCTCATTTACAACAGCCCGAAACGAACTTGTGGCGTCACAGATGGCGCAATGCATCAGGATAGGCTTGCAACGCGGAACGCTTGGGTTCAAATTCAGCGGCGGTATATGATAGTCCTGATAGTTTAAGTTTTTTATATGCTCTATCTTGACGCAAGAAACGAATTTACAGAAGTTTGGAGCAGGTAGAAGGTAGAAAAGTATAAAAATAGAGCTAAATATTTAATTTT
Source organism: Sabethes cyaneus (assembly GCF_943734655.1). NCBI lineage: Eukaryota > Metazoa > Arthropoda > Insecta > Diptera > Culicidae > Sabethes > Sabethes cyaneus. Next base: position 18,728,921 of record NC_071354.1, on the reverse strand, counting down.
ATTTATTTTTCAAAAAGTTTCTTTAGAAGTTTCTTAGCGTTCTATGCAACAAACTCACGGTAACTTTAAATTTCGGTTAATTACTAACAAGAGAATGTGCTTAGCAAACTATAGATCTATAGACATAAAGCGTGTTAACCTTCCTTAGCTACCATTATCCGAACTCTTGGTTACTTTCAAGTTCCATGTTGTACTTTCAAGCTGCAGGCTGAACTTTCAGGTTGCTACAAATATTAAAGGTACTTTATTAAGAAATGAGTTCGGTTAACAAATGTAGTGTCTTATTGTCCAGCAAAAAAGTTATGCCGAACTAAATTTGACCCAAATATGAACTTCCAAGTTCGTTCCTTAAGTGAAAATCGAACTTTTGGTTGCTTGGAAATAACTCGTTCGAAGAGATTGTTTAAGAAGGAAAAAATGATCCTCCAATGAAAAGAACGCACAGATTGTTTTATTCACCGAACAAATTAGAGGTTGTTCCGAAGAAAGTGAAGCTTAAGTTCTAAACCAAGCTGCCAGGTATATTTCGTAGGTTGCATACCATCCCTCAACTCCTACTCTAACCGCTCGAAGACCAGTTTTTGGGAATAACACTGGTCTAGTACGAACGAACAAAAACAGCGATCGATTCATTGATTTCGCCGGTTCGCCGGAAATATGGCCATACGAAGTACCTACTTCCGGCACAGCCTCCCATATCGGTACATCTGGAGATCACCACAACAGATAGACTCACAAATTGCCCACGTTTTGATTGATGGAAGGTGCGCCAAAGACTTTCCGTTGTTACCTGACAAAGTTACAAAGACTCGAGTTACCTGAGGTCGTTACTGAGTACGCGCAATGCCTTGAGGTTGCACTGCCGGGTATGAGAGAGCTAAACGAAGACTGCTGGGAAAGCGTTAAAGCAGCCATCAACAGCGCAGCCCGCAGCGGAAGATGCCATTGGGATCGCTTAGAAGAGTCGTCGAAACGACTGGTTCGACGAGGAATGCCAGAGGATGTTCGATCAGAAGAAACCAGCGTGGGCGTCGATGTTGCAGCAGGGGACTCGTCAAAACGGTGAACGATGTAGACAGGAACGAAGACTGCAAACCCAGTTTCTCCGGGATTAGAAGCGCCGCATAAATTCTACTAGAAACTGAACGTATCCGCAAAGGCTTTGTGCCGCGAGCTGAAACCTCACATGTCGGGATAAACACGTAGGAATCTTGTCAAATGAACGTGAGGTGATCGAAAGGTGGAAGCAGCAATGCAATGAGTACCTGAATGGCGCGGAGACGCAACACCAAGACAGCAGAGAGAATAACTACTAAGCACGGCGTATGATGGTCACCATCTATCACCACTAGCAAATAGATTCGTGGAAAGTTTTCGAGCCGGTTTTGTGGACGGGCGATCGACAACGAACCAAATCTTTGTACTGCGACAGATCCTCCCAAAAATATCGCGAATACCAAGTCCCTACGTACAACCTATTCATTGATTTTAAGGTCGTCTACGATACTATTGACCGTGAAGAGCTATGGAAAATTATGGAGCAAATCAGTTTTCCGGGAAGCGGGACTGATTAAAGCCACGATGGATGGTGAACAGTGTTGTATGACGATTTCGGGTGCGTTATCAAGTCCGTTCGAAACACGCAGGAGCCTTCGACAAGGCGATGGTATTTCTCCAGTCTCCTGTTCAACATCGCTCTAGAAGGTGTTATGAAACGTGGCCGGTTTTAACATACGGGACTACGTGGACATTGTCGGAAAAACGTTACAGGCGGTTGCTGAGCAATATACCAAACTAAAGCGTGAAGCAGTCAAGATCAGATTAGTGGTGAATACGTCTAAAACCAAGTATTTGTTGGCAGGAGGAACCGAGCGCGATTGAGCTTGCATAGGCAATAGTGTGGTGCGAGTTCGAGGTGGTGGACGAATTTGTATTCCTCGAGTCGTTGATGACTTCGGATAACAACTGGAGCAGAGAAATATGTAGACATTTTCTTACCGGACGTCCTGCTTACTACGGACTCCACAAGACCGTAAGATCTGGTAAGCTTCACCACCATACCAAAATTGAGTCAAACTGACACTGCATCAAGCTGTAAAACGAGCCAGACTGTCGATTTATAAGAAAGTATTGGCTAGACCACATTTTGTATCAGATTTTGTTCCAAATTTTGTAATAAATTTTGAAACAGATTTGGACCAGATTTTTGATCAGATTTTAAGTCAGATTGTGAATCTGGAACAAATTTAGGCCACAGCTTTTTGATCAGTTTTTAAACCAGCAACCAGATTTTGGATTAGGTTTTGAACAAGATTCTCGGCCAGGACTAGAATGCGAACCGCCTTTTTTCATCAAGTTTTGTTTCAGATTTCAGAACAGATTTGGACTGGTTTCTAGACCAAATTTTGAAGCACATTGAAGACCATTGTCAGCTTTGTCGCGAAAACTTCCAGGATCTTGTTTTAGACGTCTTGTTTTATTTATCTTCGCAGTTTGTGGTTCAAAACTTCAGAATTTAGTGCAGGTTCAGAATCTGGTTGGGGGTTTAAAATCTTATCGGAAAGAACACGAATTTAAGAAACGAGGAAGTGCTAATCGGCTTTTCGTGAAGGGCGCCACAATTTCACGCTACGGCTCCGTATTTACCTACGTAATTTTCACATAAATAGACTTGTATGAGGTCGAACTATTGCTATTTCAAAGAAAACAAAACTATTTCCAAAATTTATACGCAAGTTCAATTGTAGTATTTTAATTACTAGATATGAAGGATCGACAACTTGAAATCTTCTGGTGTACGGATATTTGTCCTCCACAGTACACAAACATATGTTTGTAAGCATTAGAAATGGCAAACTACAAGGAAACTGATTAAAATGCATTATTTCTATAGCTGCATTCGTTGAATAACACCCTACTCGCTGGCGTAAACAAAACAAGTGAGAGTTATTCTTTTTATGGTTGTCCTGCATAAAACTACACGCGCACAAGTCGTTTTCCATTGCAAATGGGCCATTCTTAATAGCGTATTTATTTATGCTCTGGTGCAATCCCGGTCTTAACCGCTTTCAAAAACGACCAATCCACAAGGGTAAGACACCGACCGAACGAACCTCGAAAACAATTCTTTTCGAGAAATATAAACACAACATGTTGTCATGGAGCGCCCCTCTTTTGTGCGGTTCGTGCTAGCGCACGATTTCCCTTTTCCGTCGTCGTGAACAGTGAACAAGCGAATAAATCCGGAAGAATGTTACGCTACAATCCAATGGCTGCCTCCGAGGACGATAGAAGTTGTGACTCAGAAAAGTTTTCCTGTCAGAGGCTTTCCGGTATTTATTTCTATACTGTTCATGTCGGCTGTGTTGTCGAATAAGTGTAATTAAAAGAAAAACTTTTTAAACTAACGAATGGAAGAGAACGTCTGACTATTGACAGTTGCAATAGTAGCGGGACATTTTTCCCTTCCAGAAGAACATTGAATTCGTTTAATAAAATCGTACAAACAATAATTAAGGTGAAATTAAAATCGGTAACTTTCTTTTACGTTTTCCGCTGCAGAGTTGGAATGATTTTTTATAGCAAGCGCATCATTGGTTGCTACAAGGTTTGCTATCAATGAGTAACCTACAATCGAAAATGATTTTCCAACTGGATTATATTCATCTTTAATCACTTATAAAATTTGGCTTCAAGCAGCATGACGGTTTTCATTTCAAACATTTGAATAATTTTTAAAGTTGCCAAGCAAACAATTAAAATGAGTATTTTTAGAGTAGAGGAAAAGTTGTGTAAATTAATACCTTGGAAAAATTCTGTTGTTATTTCAAATCGCGCGATATAAACCGAAAATTATAAAAATGGCAAAGAAACAGTAGACCGGCTTAAACTAGTGGACTCACCGATATTTTAGTCCTAGGACTAGTATAGCTTAGGTAAGCTTTACCCAAATAAAATTTTAATCCGCCCGATGGTGAAAGGGAAAAATATTTTTTTTTAAATCCATAAAAATATATTGTCGAACCAGGTTTATTCTAATCTAGTTTTAGTTAGTCCACTGTTTATCAATATTAAACTTTAGGGTCAGAGAAATTGAACCATTTACCATCAAGACATCAACTTCAATAACGTTGATCGGAGGACAAGTTTCTTGTACCTAGCCTAGCTCTGCTCATTATTTAAAAATTGTTCTATTAAGCTCTGTGAAAACATGTTGAAACTGACTAAATCGACTCACAGCAAAACTTCGGAAGATTTAAGAAAATGCACCTCCTATTACCTTCACTTTCTAGCGCCGGTTATACAGCTTTGAAGCTCATAATTTATTACCGCGAGGCTGGCTGACCTTGATTGTTTAGACTAGCTCGGTATCTGGTCGTTCGCTTGTTATACCACAACAGATGAAGTAGAGTTCGATCGGTGCTTTCGCGCTCATTTGTACCAATAATTAAAAACTGCTTATTTACTTACAGCATACAATCCAAACTTCGTAAATTTCACTATTTACAAAGTGGGTTGATACGCAAATAAAGCGTAAGCCTACTGAACACCTCTAACGGTACTTTCGGCACATCGCATCAGCCACCTTGCACGCAGACTTATTTTCTTTCCATCTGTTAAGGTAAATAACGCTCAACGTGGTTTCCCGCACTATCGTATTAATCGGTACGTTATGCTAGTGTTGTAGTGAAAATAGATTTAATGTTCAGCTACGAAAAAATCGATTTCGATGACCCATTTGTAGATAAGTTTTGCCGCAATCATTAGACCCCGACGACAGACGATCAGTCTGTTACGTGAGGATGAGCTTCGTATTATGCACTATAATTATTGAAACGTAAGAAAAAACTTTTCCCACTGCGGAGCCGCAAACGTTTGCATCTCATTTGCATTTTCTCTTCCAATTATTTTTACGATACTGTGCCATAGAATCGTGTTATTCTTAAACCAATTGTTTCTTGCATTGACATAGCTACGATGATTGCTCTTCAGAACGTTGGATTGTGCATTTTATAGCGTAACTAAGGACCATCAATAAATGCCAAAACAAATGTCTTCATAGTCAAAGTTGATATAAGAAATGACCACTTGTATATTTACTTGCTGTTCCAGCTTCTGATGTCTGCTGTTATTGATTGCACTCATTGCTCGTTTTCCAGTGATTCAACGACAGCTGTCTGCCCCTAACGATGCCTTTTGATCAATATGAATGAAATCTCCGCAGGATACACTGCACTGTCAATAGAAACACTACACCACTCTTTCACACCACCGCGAACTGACTACCAATATCGAACGTTTGAGGACATTAGAAACCAAAATTGAATTCAATTTTATTTTATCGATATGTCAATCGGACAACGCATTCACGATAGAACACAACACAGTCGTACTATTTATTGCTCTATTATTTTCTAAGGCGATTTAACCACTGCTATGTACAGCCGAAGGGAGTCCCGATTATATAAAACTAGTTATTTTTGCTGTTGCTAGTTTACAGTTTCGTTGCTAGATATACACACAGAACGATACATGAAACTGCAGATTGCAGACCGGAGCGGCACTCTATACGCGTCCTACCAGATGCACGCCTTTTCAAACAATGAACGAACGGCAAAGTTCTGCAACGAACACTAACACACCGCACCGGAGGCGCATCCGCCCGGTGAGATGGAAGTATACCTCTATCTCATAGCTAACCACCAAGCCAGCAGGGCTGGCAGTAAAGAGCTAAAAGAAAGAGAGAAGTATAAACAGAGTAGAGCTAAAAAGAAAACAAATCGGTCACTTTTGGCTGCGTGCTTATTTTTTCAACGGCTGGGTTCTTCACACGTCTCGGATACCCACCTAAATTCACGTGACAAACGTAAACAAGTTATTATAATTAAAAATAACTTTTTTCACGATTCAATTCCGCTATTAATTCATGTCAGATACGTGTTTCGCCTATACGACTTGCAGGTTTCATCAGTGTCTGTTTTCAAACGAACGGAGTACCGTGAATTCGGGTGAAATTGATCACTTTTTCGAGTATTTTTTAAATATCTTTGAATAGAAACATATTTAGGAAGATTATTCAATTTTAAAATAAGTACTGTAGTGCCGGCTACACGACAGTATCATCTATATCTTATATAAATAGTTTTATTTTAGATAAAACTTAATGTAATCGTGAAATTGAAAATTTACAAATAACGGGTGAAATTGATCACGTACAAATCAAGACGATATTGCTATTAAACCATACGCTCTGAGAGCAATAACCTGACGTGCAGTATAAAATCTGGCGTAATCGAGATATTGCCTGTATGTAGGCAACAATGTCGCGTACAGCAACTAGCACAAAAACCAAACAGTCAGCTCTACATTAGCATGGTTGATGCATCTGCTAAATAAATATGAACGATAGAAAAGATATTAAGCCAATTTTAGCATCGTAATCGTTTGTTTTTGTTTAAACATTGCTGTATATATGTGTAAATGTACGATTTTCGTATACAATCTTCACCAATCTAGTTAAACAAATAATTTAATTCTCCTCATATACGGGAGCTTCACTGTCTCTTTGAATGTGTAGTTGCATTTCGCTATGTAAGCACAAACCGATCTCTTGCACTCTCATGCAACTGCCATATGGAGCATTTGTAAAATTTGTGCGAAGTATTGTCTGTCTTTTGCACCCTTTTATAAATCTCCATTCTGCTTCACAGAAAGAATAAACTTTCGCAGGTGGCAGCTCCATTTCGCACCCATAGCGATCTAGAAATCTATGTTGCCTCAGTTCATGATGTTATCAATCGTTTTATTTCGTAAAAGGTCAAATCAAACAATTTCTGTCGCATAATTTTATTCTTGGAAATTATCAAAGCACAGCCAGATAATTAGAGAATCGAATTAGTTCTATCAAAATTTCCTTCTGCAACGAAATTTGTGTTAACAGCAAGGAGTTTTATCGGGCATGTTGAAAATTGCGATTCGATCAAAATAGTAAATTTTAAAAAATCAAGCCATTTACAAGATCAATCTTGCTGAAAGCCAAGTGACTTTGACCTGTAACTCATTCTTTATATGGATGGGTGCATATTCAGCTTTATGAATCAGCATAAACGTAGAATAAAGAGTTTTTTACTCGTTGGTCCAAGGTGATCAATTTCACCCGACTGATCAATTTCGCCCGAATCGACGGTATTCAAAATGATTAGTTTGATGAAAATGCCAACAAGCGATGGAGAGAAAAACATAGCTGCGAAAAATTATCTGAGCATTGCCACTAGAGAGAACTTGGCCAAATACCGACGAAAAAGGAAAAATTTGACCACAATTCTAAGGAGCAAAAGCCGCCAAAAGGAGGACGGAGATCGAGAAGAATTAGAACAACTATTCCGAGCTATATATGATGTCACAAGTTTCCGAGAAGATGAACCAAACTCGTAGGGGATACACACCGAAACCTGACATATGGTGGAACAAGGGAGGGAATCTTTTCACAAACGAGCGCAAGTTGGTCGACAGGTAGAAGCAGTTCTTCGATGAACACCCCTTTGACGAAGGAGATGGAACGGAAGTTAACCGAGGAGTGCCCATGGAAGATCATCCGGGCAGGTCTTGCTCTACTCTGGCAGACGAGGTGAAAATGCTACTCGAGAAAGATGAGTTAGATTCCTGCTAAGCCCAGGGGTGCATGAGGCCCTGATGAAGTGGGAACCTATAATTGAGCGAATAATCGTTGCCAGATTCAGAACACGGGTTAGAAACCTTACAACAAGCCAGTGCTAGGCGCCAACAGATGCTGCTTGCAAGAGAAAGAGAGTTTTTACAGCCAGCTGAACAGCGTGGCTTCTATGCGAAAACCTTCCCAAAGAAAAACAAAAAAGTCTCTGTTACCAGTTTTGATCGCCGAATCGCTCGGACTTCCACTTCTGATCTGTGGCCATAAGCTACGAGAGATGTGCGAAAACGGGAAGCTGTTTACAGAACTCGGGCGGCTTACGCGAAAATAATGCCAAGTTCTGCTGGGAAGTCGTCACACGAATTCGTTTTTGGTCCACTGTGAGCAAACGCGGCACCCATCGCGCGCAGAGCTTCTTCATGCCCAAAACTGAATGCGCGATATTACCCACGCGTTCCAATGACATGCCTACAGCATTAGCTCTCTCAATTTCACTTTGGGATCATTCAACATCATGTCATGGATTTCTGACAATTTCTGGTGTAGTGACCTCTTTTGGGCGCCCAGATCGTTCAGCATCAACTGTGCTCGTACGGTCACAACGAAACTCGGTAAACCACTTATGAATCGTTCCAATCGACGGTGCAGAGTCCGGGAAATACTTATCCAGCTTGGCCTTGGTCTCGGATATCGTTTTCTTGCGTAGATAGTAGTGTTTGATCAAAACTCGAAACTCAGACTTTTCCATATTAAAAAAAACTCGGAGCTTAGTCGATTCTAAGTGCTGTAACTTATAAATGCGTAAACATAAATGGCTGAAGTTTTGACAGGCGTCATTTGAAGGATCAAGCTCGACAAAAATGGTCCACATTAGTAAATACTAATGCCTACTTCTCCTTCTTCTTCTTCTTCTTCTTCTTCTTCTTCTTCTTCTTCTTCTTCTTCTTCTTCTTCTTCTTCTTCTTCTTCTTCTTCTTCAGCATAGAGCCGGGGTGGCTCGTGCTGTTTCAAGCACTCGTCTCCATTCAACTCGGTCTTGGGCCACTCGTCGCCGCCAATTTCCTAGTCGTCTCAGAAGTCACAAATCGCTTTCGACCTGGTCGAGCCATCGTGCACATTGGGGCCCCCTGTTCCTGGTGCCGGTGGGGTTGTTGAAGAGGACTGTTTTCGTCGCACTGTCTAGATGTACTTCACTGCTAGATGTACGATGGGAGTCTCCCCAAGCAGCGTCTGTAGCTCGTGGTTCATACGCCTCCGCCATTCTCTGCTTTCAGTTTGTACTCCGCCAAATATCGTCCGCAGCACGGCAAGGGCGCGTATGTCCTCCGTGAGCAGTGTCACGGCTTCAAGTCAATAAAGAACTACCGGCCTAATAAGACTTTTGTACATTGTTAGCTTCGTGCGGCGGCGTACGCTTCCTGATCGTAGCGTTTTACGAAGGGCAAAGCAGGCCCGATTCCCCGCTTGGATGCGCCGCTGGATCTCCTCACTAGTGTTGTTGTCCGCGGTCACCAGCGATCCCAAATACACGAACTCCTCTACCACTTCTAGTTCGTCGCCGTCAACGGTTACCGTCCGTTAGAGGCGCGCGTTTGTTTCCTGTGAGCCTCTTCCTTTCATGTATTTGGTCTTCCGCTTTCAGTCTGGCGTAGACTGCTCCTGGCTATGATATCGAAGTCATCTGCAAAGCCTAGAAGTTGGCTACCCTTGGTAAAAATCGTGCCTCTCTTTTCGATGCCCGCTTGTCGAATCACCCCCTCAAGAGCGATGTTGAACAGCATGCAGGATAAACCGTCACCTTCTCTCGACCCTCGCCTCGAGAGTGTCCCAGAGATGCGTACGAAACACATCACTCGATCCAATGTAGCTCTGATCAGTCGCGTCAGTTTGTCCGGAAAACCGTGTTCGTGCATTATCTGCCATAGCTTGCCTCGATCGACTGTATCGTATGCTGCTTTGAAATTAATAAAGACGTGACGCGTGCAAGATGCAAGATCTGTCGGATAGTAAAAATTTGGTCTGTAGTTGCGCGAGCCCCCATGAAGCCCGCCTGATAATTCCCTACGAAACCTTGTGCTATCGGTGACAAGCGGCGTAACAGGATCTGAGAGAGTACCTCGCAGGCGGCATTTACCAGCGTAATACCACGATAGTTGCAGCAGTCTAGCCGATCACCCTTTTTGTAGATGGAACAAACCACTCCTTCCATCCATTCCTCCGGTAGCTTTTCCTCCTCCCAAATCCTCGAAATAATCCAGTGTAGAGCCTTTGCTAGCGTTTCTCCGCCATGTTTCCAAAGCTCTGCCGGCAGGCGGTCCTTCCCAGCGGCTTATTGGTCTTCAGCAGCCCAATTTCTCGTTTGACTTCTTGGAGATCAGGCGCTAGGACATTACTATCTTCCATGGGCGCTCCTAGGTTAATTTCCGTTCCGCCTCCTTCTGCGACTTCGCCATTGAGGTGTTCATCGAAGAACTGCTTCCATCTGTCGACCACCTCGCGCTCGTTTGTGATTAGATTCCCTCCCTCGTCCTTACACATGTCTGGTTTCGGTATGTAGGCCTTCCGAGTTTGGTTCACCTTCGCATAAAACTTGCGCGTGTCACTAGCTCGGAATAGTTGCTCTAATTCTTCACGATCTCTGTCTTCCTTTTGGCGCTTTTCCTCCTCAGGATCGTGGTCAACTGGTTCCTAGCTCGTCGGTATTTGGTCAGGTTCTCTCTAGTGGCAATACTTATATAATTTTTCCAAGCAGTTTTTTCCCCTCCACCACTTGTTGGCATTCCCCATCAAACCAATCATTCTGTGTACTCCGAGGCTCAATACCTAGTGCCGCGGTAGCGGCCTCTCCGATGGCCGAGCGTATTCTGCCCCAACCGTCTTCGAGGTTTGAAGCTCTCCTCGGAAGAAGGCAGTGCTTCAATCAGTACTCGCGCGTAGTTCTCGGCTGCTTGTGGGTTATCTAGCTACCTGATGTTCAGCGGAGGAAGGCGGCTTTGACGTGTCCGGTATACGGTGGACAGCTTTGAGTGCACATGTACTTCTACTAGGTAATGGTCAGAATCAATACCCGCATCTTCCCTACCGACCTGGGCGTTCATATCCCCGATGACGATCTTGATGTCCCGTGACGGGCAGCTGTCGTACGTTACCTCCAGCCTCGCGTAGAATGCTTTTTTCTCATCGTCGGGTCTACCTTCATGCGGGCATTGCACGTTAATGATGCTATAATTGCAAAAACGGCCCTTTATCATCAATACACACATTCTCTCATTGAACGCTTTCCAATGTATCACGCGATCCTGCATTCCGCCCAGCACTTCAAAACCCGTTCCCAGTTCGTTGGTAGCGCCACCGCTCTGGCGAAACTGGGCCTTTCCGCCACGGATCTTCCATACCTTCTCTCCTTTGCGACAGATTTCCTGCAGAGCTACGATGCCGAGTTTTCGGAGTTCAAGTTGTTCAATCAGCACCCGCTCGCAACCTGCGAAATTTAGCGATCTGCAATTCCAAGTACCGAGTCTCCATTCGTCGTCCTAGTTCCGTCGCCTACTGTAGCCGTACTGGGGCAACACTACCGAGTCTCGCGATGGGGCTGCCATCTTATAGTGCCGAGACTCACTATACCTCCTTCCCGGTTAGTATGCGACCTTATTTTCCACCGGGGTTGGTTACCCGAGGTCCGCTAACGTTGCTCGTATTCTGGCTGGTACCACGAGGAGGTCGAGATCGGAGTTGCTGGATAAGAGGCTAACCACCACTATGGGGTCTATATTCCGCATTATCCAGCCGTTTACCAACCAATGCTAATCCTAATGCTATCTCTTAGAATTTTCAGGTACTTATCAGACTGCCTAGCATATCGAGTTGGTTAACCTCCAGTCAAACTAGCGTGTAGCTAGTAGAGCAATAAACAAAGGTGGTTAGCCTCCAGTTCAACAATCGACCTTTTCGCGTGCCTAATGGCGGCTAGTTAAAGCCGTATAAAGATATACATTTATAGGGATTTATGGCTTGTGGGTACAACTAACGGAAAAAATAACATGCTTTTGGCAACTCTGCTCACGTCATGTTGACATTTTCCCCTTGCAAAACTGTCAAGCGTACGTTAGCAAAGTTGCCAAAAGCATTGAAATATTTTCCAAAAGTTGCACCCACTATCCGCCATTAAGCACGCGAAAAGGTGTATATACCTCAATAAACAAGGGAAAAGAGATTACATTGTGCTTAGCTGCGCGATTAATGGAGTGACTACCCTATTTTCATGGATATATCGAAATGCAACATTCCAAATTGCAAGCGGAAAATTTTTCGTCAAAACGATATCAAGATGTCTTAGAGAAATATCCTTATATCACTTTCCTATACGAGTAGTAAAACAAAAAAGAAATTCTTTAACGGGAAATTAGCAGTCAGCAACCTTTTGTCAAAGAGCCCATTTTCGGAAGCAGTTTTTGGACACAAATGCGGGGTTCTGTGTATGCGTGCTATAATGGCGGACTCTATAAAATGTGTTCGTAATATGCGAACAATCTTTTTGAGAACCCTGCATCTGAGAGAGAGTCGCGAAAACGGTTTCCTTTTTCTCATTCTTTGACAGTTCTTATTCTTCTTATTATGTTTGTGTTCATTTTCGGGCTGACCGTTCAAGCGCGTGCGTGAACTCTACATTGGACGTGATAAGTGCGTGTCTTGTAGCGACATTTTTTGGTGCTAGTTGGTCTACGGCACATCAGCTTCTGCAAAAATATTGTATGCAACATGTGATAAATCGGAAGCGCATAGTTTATTGCATGTAAAATGACACGTTATGAGTATAATTTTGTGAGAAATTCGAAAGTATGTTTGTAGGAGATATAGTAGGCATAGCTTAGAGTAGAAGTTTATATAAGGATGACAATCATTGTAAAATATATTATTAGCATTCGAGTAGCTCACGAATAAACATCGTTTTAATTAATTAGCTACAATTATCAGAAGTGGGATTATACTCCGTGAGTGCCTTCAATCAACAATGCAGAAATTTTTTGAGAACCGAAAGCTTATCGGCAAATGGAAATTCCTCAAGGCAATCGAACGAAGATGTCCATTTGGAGCAAAATTACCAGTACAAGCAATAGTTTTTATGAAAAAATTAGAGCCGTTGGATCGACTCTTGGACCTATCAAAAGCGAGACTAGCGCTGTTGGAGCAACAACTAGTAAAATCGCCGCAACTGTTGGAGCAGTTGAATTCGTCGTCAAAGTGATTGAAACTACGGAGACTATTTTTTGTGAAGAAACCAGAGCCGTTGGTGCGACTGCTGGTATGACTGTTGGAGCAATCAGAAGCGCTGTTGGAGCAGCGTCTAGTGGAATCAACATAACTGTTGGAGCAGTTGGATGTGATTTCACAAATACGATTGTGAGTTCTAGAGCTTCTAGTCTATGGCAGGACGAATTAGCTTTTGAAGAATTGATGGATTTTCACTTATTTTTTTGCATCCCGATGCCCGAAGACCATTCTGCAAATATTAAATTATGAAAACACAGGAATGATGTACATCGAGGACGATGTAATTGGTCAGAATGGCCGAACTGTAGGAGATATAGTAGGCATAGCTTAGAGTAGAAGTTTATATAAGGATGACAATCATTGTAAAATATATTATTAGCATTCAAGAAGCTCACGAATAAACATCGTTTTAATTAATTAGCTACATGCTTAGCGTAAAATATTATCAAACGTTTTTTTAGTTAGCAGCTAATTTTCAACGAAAAATATAAGACCAATTTAATTTCTTTTTTGGGTTTTCCTAAAGAACTACCATCCGAAAACTTGTATGAGTTACCAATACTTTTCCATTTCTGACCAATAATAACAACTCATTGCATTTGACAGTTCAAACTGGCTGCATTTGACGTACGATTTTTTCCTATCCGCGAATCTCTCTCAGATGATCAGCAACTTCGTAGTCACGAATAGCGGGATTCACGTAATCAATTTTAGGTGTGTCAACAGGTTTAAGTAATTTTAGCCTATACTTTTAAACTAAAAAAAAACTAACGTGCACTCAATTAACCGTCAAAATCAGGTTGGTTTATTTTAAACGTGTTTCTTCTCTTTCTCATGTCACACACACAGCCAAACGAGAGGAAATTTTTGTTCCCCTCTCGATTTGGAACGGGACAGAAAAGAAAAGAAATCCATCAATCGCGATCTGAAAATGGTAAAAGTGGCTTCGTCGCAAGCCAACGGTGATGTGATTTTTTAAAAAATTGTAGACTAAATCTAGCGAAAAAGTGATCTAGCGGTGTGGGAAAGCGTAGTGCAAGGTGAGACATAGCGGAATTAGATATTTTTCGTCAAGAACGAAGATAATTTGAGTGGAAAATGTGCTTTTAAAATTGGTGTCTGCAGCGAAATAGCTACCACTGAGCAAACTAAAATGGGGGGTTTCCATTGGTGTTCACTTCACACACGGACGACGGTAGGAAAGTTCTTTGCCAGCGTTAAAGCTCAAAAGTGGATTAGATCAAATTTCAGCTGTAATTTTTTCGCTTTTCATTAACGAAAAATCTAAAGAAGCAGCTGAATGCAATTTGTTTTGCGTTGTTAATTTGCTTATAATGATGTGGCTGGAATAAGAAAAAAATGGCAAGGCGTCACCATTTTCATGCGTAACTGGGGCATGACAAGAGCAGAAAAATACCTTCTAAAGAACAGGTTACAGTTGGGCCTGCATAATGCGAACGGTGCTGGAAGAATATTTTTTCGAGCATATCTCAGAACATATTTTTATGTATGCTAAAAAGTTTAACCAAAAACAGATTCTTGCCAATGTGGAATAAAGGCTATTTGAACTTTATCCAACTGCATGTAAGCCGTACTATTAATCCACACTGTACCTCCATTGCGTATGAAATTTATTTATTGCGCTACAAGCATAAATTAATAACAAAGATTCACAAGTTTTGCCCAAAATTGCCTCCCATACAACAAATAAACTGATAATGTTTTCTATTTTTATTTACAGTTGATTGCAACGAGGAGTTGAACAAGTAATTGTACAAGAGTGCAATCGGAGCTGAAGATTCCAGTGTTTATTTGACAAGTGCGTGTTGATTCGTTACAAATAGAACACATTTCTCGAGTTGGTAAACTGCCGGGAATAGTTCCGAAAAAAACAAAAAGCGAGTTTGACCGCAGGCAATGCAGAGTGCTGAAGACACTTCAAACCTTATGGACACCGAACACAATAATGCGTCGTTGTCCGCGTCGTCGCCACCATTAAGTAACACCGGCGTTGCAGCATCCCCCGTTGCTGGATCCGGGGTTGTCGGTTCTGGTCCCGGTACCGCAGCCGGATCCGGTTCGACCGGTCGTACCGGTGAATCGTTGGAGTATCACTGCCGCATGCTGGAAGGTACCCACCGTCGAGCCTCGTAACAGACTCGCAAACTTATTATCTTTCTCTTACCCAAAACAACAAAGCAATAACCACTCGTCTAACGACTGACTTTTTTTGAGAGCAGGGAGATAAATTATTAGTCATATCGTTGATTCTGTATTGTTTAAAATTCAGGGATAAGTTCGTCTAAATAGCGCAACTTTCATTCTGTAGACCTATCGATAATAGTTTTTGTGGTTTCGTTTCGTATCTATCCTTGAAATTAGTTTCTACGAACAGTGTTCGGTATTATTTTTAAACGCAGACAACTTTCCAAACATGGATGTGGATCGAGTGACGGTCGATTATGCTAATGAAATTTTATTACTCAACAGCAGACAACGTGCGATGTGAGTGATAGATTGCTAAACGGTAGTACATGCGTGGACACAGTTTGAACTCTAGTTTGCAGCTTGCGGTACTCTGGACGATGCAAATACGCATTATATAATTATTCCGGTTAAAACATAAGTAACGTGCTTTGTTTCCTACAATAACATAATATGTGAATTGTTTTCTATTCTCCAATATCATAAACTAAAAATTATTACTCATTTGTGACAATTTAAAATCAGCATGATTCTCCAAAAAATACAAAAACAGAGTTAATGCAACGTACAATAATTGGTTAACAAAAAGCAGTACAAAAAATTAACTATTGGGAGATACTGAATGAATTACGGGAAGGTTTGATGAGTTGGCATTGCACCGGCTGGGATCGATTGCTGTCGTACGTACCTGTTCGCGATCTCTACAGTCACCGACTTCCTGCGGAAAGTGCTATGGCTTTAATTCGATTTCCGTCGCTGCGACAACAGTGCTTGAGAAGACGAACTTTGTCAATTGATAGTGTTTTTATTTGCAACTGCAACGACATGTGAAACGATCGTCCTCATGCGTTTCAATTATTATGGTAAATAGTGAAGGTGTTCTGCTTGCATGCCAGCCAGCTGGTAAAGCCAATTAATTGTTTATTGTGATGTATGGACGTGTTGAAAAGTAATCAAGAAAATTCAACCATCGTAGCATGAGATATGCCTGAAGAAAAAGTAGGTTTTTATTGATCCAGCTAACGTCACTACCATCGTCTTCGGGGCAACAACAAGAAAAATGAATGGTGAAATGAGAACTGTGCTCTAGGGGTGGGAAATATATTGCCAAAAAAATCAATAAAGTATAGTGAAATCGAAAAGCCAATGAACTGTGTGTGATACACCAAAAGATGAAATGGGTTAAGTCGGGTGGGTCGCAAAAAGCAATAGTGTGATCACGCCCATAGCCATACTCAATCTGAAATATGAGCAAGTGAATGTGTATAAAGAGATGCAAAAAAAGTCGACAAGCGTCTTCGTCAAGTGTGGAGTGTCTCTTGATTTCAGCATTAGCGCATTATTTGTATAGAAAAAAAATCAGTGCACCGTCCAAGCGCGAATCAGAGTTTCAAACAGTGTCTACAGTGTCTAACCGGGAATGAGAATGGGAAGGCTATAGTGTTCTAGATCAGTGGAAGTCAAAGTAACCGCCCAGTTAATAATAGCAGGCTGGCCGAAGGATTCCCTGATCTCGTCTATGCTGTCCCAGATCTTCGGAAAGCAGAAAGTGCCTCACAAGCTTTGTGCGTTGGTTTGTTGATTCGGTTGAGAATTTTGTGTACACCCAAATAAAAATGGTCCAAATCTGGCGGCACCCATCGCTGCCGGGCGCGTGAGCTACACGTGTGTGGGTGGTTTCTTTTGGTATGATTTACAACAATTATTTGATACATTATTAAAAAAGGACAGAACCACTTCAAAGCAGTTAGCAGCTGTGCCAATAGATAACATTATTATTGCATTCGATTTCAGATCCCCAAAATCCCATCTATAAGTTTGTTATACAGTATTACCCCATTAGCCAGACCGAAACATACACAGGCTTCCCTTCATGGATAGGCTTTTTCTGTCTCATCATATATTTTTTTTGTGTTAATTCATCAATGCTTCGAAATTGGTAATCTTTTTTGAAGAAACAAGTGTATCCATATCACAATTCAAAGACAGGATAATTCGCATTCGCTGATCCATTCTTGTTTACGTTTAATGGGAAAATGTGATGCAAGATTTAACTAAATATTAAATCGTTCAGGAAATCTTTAAAGTTTTGTTAGCTTCATCAATCTAAACAATCTAAATTGAACTTAGTGCCGAATCTATACGACAGACTCTATAATAATGCAAACTGGATACGTACTATGAGAATGCCACTTCAGTGGGACACAGGGTCAAAAACACTTTATTTTGATAATCGAAAGTTTTATTATATTTATGAGCACATGAACTGCAATTCCTGCAATGTTTACGACGGCAAAAAAATAAATAGGACTGTCACCACATCTTTGATCTCTAGAATCGCTACCAGTTATTCTTTGCTATACGAATCCATCGACTTTTGAAACCGTAATAGCCGTTTTTCCCTTCCTTCTGTACATGTCGAAGTGTCCAGAACAATACTTTAACGTCAATACTCAAGCTGTTAAAGGTATGTTTTTGCCGTGTGACGGACCGCTTAGGCTCGTTTCATGATTTAGAATGAATACAGACCTGAATGCAGAAAATTTGAACTCATTCAAAATCGGAATGAACGTAAAAATTTGCAATCCCGCTTTGAATACGGTTTTCTCGTTAGAGATCTCGAGAGTGTAGACTCAACAACCGTACTCACTTTCGTCGCCCTTATCTCCACAGATCCACGCTAACTTTTCTCCTCGGTAGCTCAGGGTTTTCTGGACCTGGTTCATTATATAATTTCTTTTCATTCCGTCACAGTCTACGGTTTCTCGCCAGCACACATGAGTCTTACCAGCTCTATGGGCAGGTGGGCGGAACGTTGTCAACCAAAAGAAACCTTGACTAGTACAGTAGCATTTTGAATTTGGCAACAAATGCATGTCACATATATTGCAAAAATCGAGACCCTTTTTAAGCTAAGCACGTGGACGTGCATTGAAGCGATCGGCAATCACTAAGGGCTTAAATCCAACATGGTCCAGCGGACATCTTCAGCAATTACCAACAAGTTAAACGAGGCTAACTTATGCCTGACTCATTTAGTGGCCGAAGGTAAAAGAACCTTCAACCCAGAAAAGGTTAGATAAACTACAGAGGCTTGCTTGTGCGTATGAATAATCATAAAATAGTTGGAGCCTTGTTTATTGATTTGAAGAAGGCCTTCAATACAATAGATCACAGACTGCTAAATGATAAACTGGAAGTTTGTGGAATTAGAAGAGTAGTGAAATCACTTATTGAAAGCTACTGCGTCAAAGGGTGTGCCACAAGGCAGTAGTAACCAGGCTTCATTTTGCTCATCTTATGCATACAGAGGCAGAGCAATCTGCTTCTCACAAAGATCAAGTGCTTTCGTTTTCTGTTCAACCGTTTCCAACTCCCTCCGAACGATGCCTGAATACTGTTTTCTCTTACGACCATTCATCTTGCGCAGAAGGAGCACAACGACAAGCAGATTTTCTTCGCACCCTGAAGACACGAGACTTTTCGCTCCGTGTCCTAAAGAGAATATCCAATAGGCAACTATATGGACTGGAACGATTTGCTCCGTGACCTTGAGAGCATGCATTCGGTAGCGCTCCGGCAGAAAAAGAAAGATGAAATCAAGCTGATGCTCACTCGCCGGCAGAGCAAAGCACTGCAAAAGCAAAACAAAACTCGACGCGTCGGAGAAGGTAACATCCGACTGAGAGAGAGCAAATCGATTCGTCTTCTGCGATTTGCTAGGAAAACGCCGAGAATTGAGATTTTTTGCAGAGCACGGCCGAAGCCTGGCAGTAACCTGGGATTAATCTTGTTTCTAATATTTATCAACGACCTGGCTAAGCTAGATCTGCATGGGAAATTGCGTCTCTTTGCGGATGATATACCTGCGTTTTACCAAGGAACTGATTGCGCAACAATTCAACGTCATATCGAAGAGGATTTTATGCTTCTGAACGAATTGTTTGGAGCTAACTTGCTGTCAGTGAACTTAGCTAAAACAAAATATATGCTGATTTATTCTCCCCGTAGACGTCTTCCAAATCGAATATCAATTGAAGTAAACAGTAAAGTTGCAGTTTCGAAAGCGGAAGTTGTCGTCTCCCTGTCGAATATTGAGGAAGGTTGCCTAATTCTTATCCAGAACCACTAGGAAAACACTCTACTTCTGATTAATCCACACCCGACTGCAGTATCTTGTTGCCAATTAATTAGGGACTTTTCTGTAGATCGTCCTTTCGAGAACTCCAGGTGATACAAAACAGATGCCTAAACGGCGTTTAAGGAGACCGGTTATGTACCCCACACAGTTGCTATACGAAAATCCCGATGATTCAATGCTTCCACAATCCGAGTACTACAGGAGTTCCAAATCTTAATACTTACTTACTTACTAACTTACTTATGTGTCCATGTCCACCGGTTCGGGAAGAACAAAGGGATGAAATCAGAGATATCCACTGCTGACGGTTACCCGCCATGGCTTTTACCTGTCGCCAGGACAGGTTCTCATCTACAACCCGGATGTCGTTGGCTAAGCTGCGTCGCCATGAGCCTCTGGGTCTGCCTCTTCTACGGTATCCTTGTGAATTCCAGTCGAGTGTTTCTCTGCAAACCTCGTTCGCGCCTTTTCTCAAGGTGTGTCCGATCCACTTCCACCTATGTTCACAAATTTCTGTTGCTATCGGCCGTTGATGACATCGACAATGGAGTTCCTCGTTGGATGTCCAGTCGTCAGGCACGAATGATACATCGCAGGCACCGGTTAATAAATACCTGCAGTTTTTGCGTTGTTTCCTCTGAGACGCACCACGTTTCGCAGGCATAAACTGCCGTAAATCGCATATCAGTCCCATTTTCTATGGAGTTTCCTATTTAAATGGGACTGTTATGCGATTCACGGCAGTACAGTAGTATGGATATAACGTTTGAATTAAAGATTCGGGTTTTCGTACGTAGAGTGACCCGGTTTGAGCGCCAAATATTTCGCAGACCTGCAAAAACACCCTTGGCCTTTCTGATCCATGTGGTTATATCAGTCTTGGTACCACCATCGGGCGTTGTCTGGCTACCAAGATTTTGAAAAGGCTCAGTGGCTCCCGTCCACATTAAGGTGGCAGCCCCGTCAGCGGGACAAGGACCTTAGATTAACAGCCTACTGTACCGGAACACAAAAAGTTAGTGGAAGATGAAATCTCTCTGGATTATTGGCAACGGGCTTTAGCATGAAAACACGGAAATCTTAATACATTTGCGCAGTATTCCTACTGGATCCATTTCGGTATCAAGTAGAATGCACGAAAGTTGCTCTAGTAGACAAATGAGCCACCTTTACCTACCAAGATTTAATACGGAGTTCGTCCGCAAAAAAATTTGCTACATCGGTAGCAAATTATTATACATCTAGCAGTAACCAAAACCTGGAGTTGCTCACTTACTTTTGCGACAATCCACGCTCCACGCTTTGCGGTCTTGGGCTGCCATTCTGCAGTCGCCCTAGCATGTTCTAGTCAACAGCGCTCATCCAACGGGTACGGGGTCTGCCTGGATGTCGACGGCCTCTGTCGGCTTCTCTGCTGCTATCTTCTAATATGCCGCCAAGAATTGATCGCAGGATCTTACGCTCAAAAACACCAAGAGCTCGTCGGTTGCTCTCTTTCAACGTCTACGCTTCGTGGCCGTACCACCGTGAGAATTAGCATCTTAAAGAGCGTGAATTACGTAGGGAGTTGCAGGCCACAGAACCTCTGCTACCGACGTAATTTGTAGAAGATTTTGTTGGCAGCCGCTATCCGCCTTTTTACTCTACGGCTCATATCGTTGTCACATGTCACTAATGTACCAAGGTAAACAAATTCGACGAACTCTTCAAAAGCATCTCCATCTATCACCACGGCAGTTCCAACACCCGAAGGGTCTCCACCCTCTCTACCAACCACGGTATATACTTTGTTTTGGCAGAGTTTATGACAAGCCCTATCCTCGCAGCTTTCTCCTTAAGATGCGTGTACGTCTGTTCCACAGCTCTACAGTTATCACCGATGTTATCGATGTCATCCGCGAACCCTGGCATCATATGAGATTTTGTGATGATGGTACAGCTTCTCTGCGTGCCTGCCTTTCGAGTAGCACCTTCCAAAGCAAATGTTGATTCAATAACCCGTCACATTGCTTCAAACCATTTAACGTCACAAACGAGTCCGATGTCTCGCCCGCTATTCTGACACTTGATTTTGAACTATCAAGGGTACCCAGGTGACCAATAAGCATTTTTTTTCCATGTGTGGACTCATTACTGCGACCAGTATAGTTGATCTATTGTAATATCGCCCGGGTATTTGCTGTATGACCTGCACTGCATTTCTTTTTGATATAAACGCTATTAAGTGAGCGATATGCTTATTAAATTTATGCGTGCTTGTGTGTATTGGGGTTTACCCTTCCTTCAAAGCTTGATCTACTTTACCCACTTATTCCTCGCTACCAGCACTATCCCATATTATAGTCATCCCTGGCGAGGACTCATTCGTACCTCTGGCCAGTACACTTAACTATAAGAAGGACATTTGCACTGTCAGGATGGCTTCAGTGGATAAATATAAAGAATTCAGCATGAAGGAAGGGTATATGGAGGGGCCTGAGAATAAACCCATGCTAAAGTCACTTGACATCAAATGGCTTGATTCTACTAAGATTCGAACCCACGACCACTCGCTTGTCAAAGCAGACTCGGTAACCTTGCGGCTACGGAGCCCCCCAACCAATAAGCATTAGTATAAGCAGCAAATCAATCGGTAGTCCATGGCGTTTTATACTGCATGTTGCTGTTAACCAACCTTTTGACTGCATAACTGTTGTAAATTGGCATCCACGATTCTATTTAAATTCTTCTTGTTGGTAACTATTTGCAAATAAGCATTGTCAGCTCTATAACAGGGCTAGCCGTGAGGTAGCCGCATATTTTGCTAAAATAGCATTTAAGGCAACTTAACTGCTTATTGGCTTGCATTTAAATTGCACTGGAAATGCCTATTAGTTACCAGGGTAGGGTAATCAGTCTAATCAGTTTGGTTGGAAAACCACGTTCAAGCATAATCCGCAACAGCTGATTTCGTTTTGCTGAATCGTACGCCGCCTTGAAGTTTATAAACAAATGGTTGGTCTGCAAGTTGCAGTCTTGGAATTTGTTGAAAATTTTGGAAAGTCTTGGAATAGGTTAAAAAAATAAGTGTAATTGCAGGACTGATGACTGGACACTGCCCGAGCAATCACCATTTCACAAGCGATACTTACATGCCACGATACTGAATATCAGAGCATTTACTGATAATATCGAAAAATGCATTTTCTGCCAGGAAACCGCAAACTTAATCTCTATCTCTTTCGATGAAAAAGAAAAAAACAGTTGCACTTGAATGTTACTGTTTTTTAAGAATCCACACAGCAGCAACATATATGAAAAATCCTGCTCAGCTAGATCAAACGTTGGTTTGCTCAGGCCCGAATGCAGACTAAAACCTGAGATCTGGAGCCAAAATATACCGTACAAATCCAAACTATGTATTCTGTCTCATGATACCTCTTTCTACAAACGCACAAAAATGTGCGTCGAATCTATAATTATTGCACATAAGCTATGACATGCAACTGGTGTTCAACGTCTTAAATCACGAGTTTGTCGATACTTTTGGAATGATAGAATGCAATCATTTACTAAGGTTCCCTCTATCCTCAAAACAATTAGGATCTAACAATCCTCTGGCTGAAAATTCAAAAAAAATCGGAAAAGTTCCTAAAAAATCGGGAAAATATTCAAGCATGAATCTTGGGGAAGCCCCCCATATAACTAATTCGAAAGGTTGCCAAACCATCCTTCGCCAAATGCATGTTTTTCGGCTAACTTAAAACTTATTGGTCCATGTAGGCCGATCCTGCAGAACAAAGGGATGAAATCAAAGATCTCCACTGCCGACGGTTACTCGCTATGGCTTTCACCAGCTAACAAGTCAACAGCCCACATGACGTTGGCTAAGCTGCGTCGCCATGAGCCCCTCGGTTTGTCTTTTCTTCGTTGTCCAGGTGTGTTTTTTTCGGACAACAATCCAATTTGGGTATCTTATAATAAATCGTTCGATTCAACCTAATAACCCGATAGATACTAGACAGGATCGTAATCAGTCTGTACCAGTTATGATCAGAAGCTGAGTTTTGGATGACGACCTCTACTTGCATTCGACACTACAGAACAAATACAGCAAGCACCATTTGGCAGGGTTACGTTACTGGTCAGGAAAGACGAATAACCGAAAGTTCTGTCATCGAAAATGACGATTCGATCACACATCATTGCCAGGGTTTGAACCGACCCTTTTTTTCTACCGCAGTTAACCACCACGCATTCGAATTCATTCCGTCCGTTCAGTCGTGGAATACGGACGCTCTGCCTAATACAATCAGCGTTTGGTACAGTCATACCTCCGATTGTACAGCAGAAGAAATAGGTTCTGAGCTTTTTGCATTTTTGTTTGGATCAAGTTTGCTTTACCATTTCGACTGCAAAACAGTCAATTGACTGACAGTCACCGCATTAACGAAAAGTAACCGCGCTATCGTATGATTCAATACTACAAAATATTTTGCTTATGTCGAATCAAAAAACACTTTACCTTACGCCTCCAGTAAGTTAGCAGTTTACTTTACACTCTTCAATATGACTGCATTCAAAAAACAGTTAAATGATTGTGTTTGAAGCGCAAGAAAGCCAGCGCATGCAGGCAGTCACAGTTAACTTGCGATCACTTTTCAAGCCCTGGTCATAGTTGGGACATGTTTTACAAAAAATGAAGAGTCCGGACATATACTTTCCAAGTGAAGTCAAATAACCACCGATAAAAAACTCTTGGCTTTCCTTGGTCACGGTACGATTTCCCATTCTCCTGGTTGTGTTATGAAGAGTATTCATAGATATGCTTATCGTTGACAAACTGACGCAGATTACCGCGTTTTTTCGCTTTGAGCATTTAAACGCAGTATTAAACCAAGCCAGTCAATGTCGTACACCATTCAAAGTTCCCAATTTAGTGTTCGACATCGGAACGAAAATTGAAGTCCGTGTTCCGGTCCGGTTAAAAATCGGCACGAACTTTGTTATTCCGACTCAATTCCGGTCCGATTTGGCTCTGTTCCGGTTCCGGAACCTGAACAGAGCCAAATCGGTCCGGATTATTAGTCTTTATAGTCGGAACACTATCCCGATTAGCCTTTTTTTAGAAAAGCCTTGAACGCGATCGACTTTTCCATGTAGACGTTGGAGCCCTCTTTGTTCTACCAAGGAGTACATATGTACTGTAGCCGCAAGGTTACCAAGCCTGCTTTGACAAGCAAATGGTCATGAGTTCGATAGGTCATAAGATCTTAGTAGAATCAAGTCTTTCGATATCAAAGTGACGTTAGCATGGGTATATTCTCAGGGCCCTCATCACCCTTCCTTCATGCTGAATTCTGTATTATCCCGATATGGCCTATTCACAGTTCAAAAATGTTTCTTAGAGCAGCGGTTCCCAAAAGGGGATTCGCGAACCCCCGGAGGTTCGCCAAAAGTTTTAGGGGGTTCGCGAAAAATTTGGCGGTAATGGCGGACGACTCGATTTGATGTGTGAGATGACAGATACCAAACCAGTGCAAGTAAGATACCAATCAGTTTGGAGTCATTGTTGCATTCACCAGCAGAATTTCATATAAAACATTGGGGATAATTGATAAGCGGAGATATGCGAAAGTCAGAATTGAGAGGGCGCCAGCCAGAATGGCTAAAATAGCAGCCCGTCATCGATTTGCAACTGGAGAAAAATTCGCGTAAACTCTGAGGCATCATCGTTAGCTAAAATTGAAGTAGCAATAATAAGTATGAAGTCCAGCAAAGCATGATGGTATTATCAGCTGATCAGAGTGTAAGCAGGATATCTTACTGATACAGCAGTATGTTGCTTTGTATCACTTTCAAAATATTCTGCAAGGTCTTAATTGGACTCAGAAGAAAATTTACGCTACTCTCTGGTGGCAGCTAGTAGATTTCGTGCTGACCGATCATGTGTGAATCATATCACAACGCTCCGAAGTATGTTGGAGATCCCAGGACTTCCATGGCCTGATTATTGATATCAAAAAATAAATCTTGAAAGCACCTGGGGAACATTTTTAATTGTAACCAATAATAGTATGTCGAATTGTAGATTACCCTGAAACCCTTTGACAATGCAACAATGACGACGACGACATACTGTCCCTACTGCGATCTGATATAAAGAACCAGCTTGACTGCTCCGATAGCTCCAAGGCAGCATATCTCATAGTCAACGTTGCTAAATCGACACTAATAATCCCTCCAATTTCGCAGTAGCTGAACAACCAGTTGAGGGAAGGAAGTTTACCAAGACTATAAACACATGGACCAGTGGTGCCTTTGTGAGTCTTCGAAATGTTTGGCGCTCAAATCAAAGCGTCCATCACTGATGTCACTAGCGCCAAATACAAACAGGGATGCGGGAGCATAGATGAAAGTAGATCGGGCATACCTTGAAAAGATGAGTGATCGAAATTGATTGAGTTCTCTTGTGACAGCCCCATTTGATGAAGAATAGCATAGCATAGCATAGACAACCGTACACATCATGGGTGGCTGATACGATGTACCAGTAAGTACACCATACACCTGGCCATGTCCTTACGACTGTAGAAATGGGTAGGTTAGTTGAACACCTACTTTAAGAGGATGCGTAAAAACTCACGCAATCTTCATAGGTGTTCTTGTACCCAGTATATACGATATGAATAAAATATGAAAAATAAAATTAAATGAAGCATATATGGGAAAAATAGAACAATCTCACCATCAATCCTTCGAATGAAAAAAAAAATTGCGTCAGTTTCCATCATCTAATATCCAATAATTAATTCAATTTTTCCTTACGATATCCATGTGCATTATTTAAGCTTGTTACGGTTAGAGTCTTAATTGTACAATGCTTGAGGTGCTTGAGCTTAAACGAAACAAATAATTAAAATAACATATTATACTTACCTGCTACCATGGCCGTGTGGCTCAGCCGTCTGCATCTGGGTACCACACGGAATCGCACCTCCTAGCTTAGCTACT
The DNA here is from genome assembly GCF_943734655.1 of Sabethes cyaneus. Lineage (NCBI taxonomy): Eukaryota > Metazoa > Arthropoda > Insecta > Diptera > Culicidae > Sabethes > Sabethes cyaneus. The sequence goes on along the minus strand of NC_071354.1, from coordinate 18,702,642 downwards.
CAATAGAGTATTACCGGGTATGGCCACGTGGAGGCGCTAGGTAGGAGCTTGGGCTGGCAAAAGCTTTGTTGGTCGCAAAAGCTTTGCTGTGTGCTTTTCAACATCACTCTTAATGGTCCGAAGAGCGGGCATCGAAACGAGAGGCACGATTTTTAGCAAAGGTAGTCCACTCCTAGGCTTCGCAGATGACTTTGATGCCGTAGCCAGGAATGATGCCGAACGACAGTGCGAAGAAAAAAAGTTCTCTTTAACAACCCCACCGGCACCAGCAACAGAGGGACCCAACGTGCAAGATGGCTTGACCAAATCGAAAGCGGCTTGCGACGGCGAGACTAGGCAACCTCTGGATGGTTACCAGAACCAGAGTGAGACACATAGGAAATTAGTGACCCAGAATCGAGTCGAATGAAGACGATTGTTTCAAATATCGCGAGCCACCTCGGCTCTACGCGGACGATGACATTTCTTTATGGTTTTCAGGTATTCCTGATTCCTGATAACCTGAACATTGAGGAATTCCTGATAACCTATTTTGGTCCATGTTCTTCAATAAAATAAATATCGTCCGGGGGTTCGTGGACAAAAAAAGGTTGGGAACCGCTGTCTTAGAGTGAAATGCACTGGTTATATGCGCCAGGAGTGGCTATAATTGGGGACAGCGTTATCATGTGGACCCTCCCAGTCGGCTTCGAGGTACGACGCTGGCCTAATAAGACAGTCGTCGTATGTTCGAATCTCGGCTGGGAGAGGCTGGTAGAGTCAATAGCATTGTAGCAACTGGCCCTGCAATTGTCCTGTACTCTAACAGCTGGCTGCGAAGTCTGTCGTATAAAAACAGAAGGTCAAGTTTCGATCACGGAATGTAGCACCTAGGCTTTGCTTTGCTATTCCTCTTGGAAAGCTAGCAAGCTTAGAAGAAGAAAGATCTTTGCTCTTCCTAGGCTTTTCAACAATGATAAAGAAAGTCCCTTATGAAGACCATCAATTTCTGACTCTTAAGATTATAAAGGCTAGGTTCGGGAAGATTGGACCCCCGGAAAGTGGTCTTTCTAAGCAACTCTAGGAAAGTGTCAAGCGATGGTTTAGGCAGTTGCTCGCATTGTAGTATATTTACCGACTTGACATTGGAATCCTTGAATCGGCCAATCCTAAAGTCCAGCAGGTCCATGCCTGTCCGACTAGGATCGCTGATTATATCGTCAATACGGCATACTGCAGAAATATACACATGCTATCCCCGTGTAAAGCTCTCAAGTAAACAAGCAGCAATGTCCTTCTGTTGCTGGAAACTCGAAACCTAATCACCACAAGCAGGGAAGAAGCGAGATAAAAAAAAACTACTTCGCCGAAGCACTCGGTGGAAAGTGCTTTGTGTACCCATTTTTACGCAAACGAACGTTTGAAAAAACATTCGCCAGAGAGAAATGTTTCGTACGGTTGTGTGCAAGGCTTGCTTTGATCCAATATGAATCTGTTCCACGTTTCACAACGTGTTCCGCATAACTGGCATAAATGAACATTTTAAATATGTTTGACTAAATAAGCAAATAGTCTTACTCATTTCGAACGGTTTTGATAGTTCCTACGGAAGCAACCAGCTGCATTTTGGGACATACAAAAAATCTTGCATCACGTTTTTCGTCATATTTTTCCATACTCGTTTATGTGCTCTCCACAGTTTGTCATATTCGTCTGGTTGTTTGAAATAATTCTGCAAATTACAGCAAACACTAACGTCGCTTTTATCTACACCTCTCGAAATCCACAGACGAACTACAAACCGTAAAGGATTCGGAAACAAAACTCAAACAACAGTATGCCGAATCTCAGCGTCGCGAACGGATCCTTGCACGGCGGCTCGCCGTCAAGGAACAGGAAATGCAAGATTTTGCCGTAAGTATCAGCTTTTTTCCACTCTCGATCTTGAAATTTCATCAATTAGTTCAAAATGCAAACTTTCCCCAATTCACAGAGCCAAATTGCCGAGCTTAAAACCGCCCAAGCACCGGGCCAGGCAGCCCTTCGTTCAGCCCTGCTCGATCCTGCCGTTAATATCCTCTTTCAGAAGCTCAAGAACGAGCTGCAGCAGACGAAGGCAAAACTGGAAGAAACACAGAACGAGCTGTCGGCCTGGAAGTTTACCCCGGACTCTAATACGGGAAAACGGTTGATGGCCAAATGTCGGCTGCTGTATCAGGAGAACGAAGAACTGGGCAAGATGACCTCCAACGGACGGTTGGCCAAGCTAGAGCATGAACTTGGGCTGCAGAAGAAATACAACGAAGAGGTTAAGAAATCCCAGTTGGGTAAGTTAGGTTGTCCGACTCTATTCTTCGATGCATAATAATCGGGATTCTTTTGACTCATTTGCAGAGCTGGATGATTTCCTACAGGAGATGGACGAAGACGTCGAGGGCATGCAGAGTACTATCGTGTTTCTCCAGCAGGAGCTAAAGAGCACCAAGGAGGAGAAAGAGGTTCTCGAGAAGGAGGTGCTCCAGTTGCGGTCGTACGTTAACGGTAGTGCGATCAGCGGCTCCGGTGGGGATGATTCGACCCCAATGGAAACGGATTCGGATCCGGCCTCCTCGCTGTACCTAGTGAATGGAAATAATAATGCAAAGTTGAAGCAAAGTTCTAGTGAACAATCTGAATCTTTGTTGGTGTATCAAAATCGGACGCACTGTAGTGGTGGCAATAACAGCAATCCGGGTTTACAGTTACAGAACGGTGGTGATGAGTTAGTTAATGAGCAAGATCAAACGATCGGCGGCAGCGGTGGTAATAATAACAGTAGACTTAGCGGTAATAGTAACTCTAGTACTGTTAGTAATAACAAAAAAGCAAACAACAGGACTGCTAAAACGGTTGGTGGTAAAAAACGAAATTATACTGAAGAGCAGGACGACGAAGGGGCGGCGGCGGGTAGTGAAGACGAGGACGATAGTGGTCATTACGAGGAAGGGTCTAACAATGGTAAGATGTTGGCTCCTCCTGATAGTGTCGAGCCCTCGCAGAATCACCAGCAGCAGCCACACGAAGAAGAGCAGATCATTGCCAGTAGCAATAAGCGCATGACACGGTCGGGTAAAGGTAAAGCACCACCCAAAGCGACGGTCAGTGTGAAAAAATTACGCCGGGCTTCGGTACTTTCGGCAGAGCCGGCCGACGACGACGACGCTGCCGAGGGGTTTGCGCCAAACGGGGCGAACTGAATTTCTTACCACCCTTAAACGATCCACCGGGCGCCTCCACCGAGCGAGTGCGCGCGTAACGACGAGAGACTTTCGTTCTTTCCCGGGCAATGAATGGCGTACTGTTACTTTTTTTAGCCGGAAGCACGCTATCCCGCGAAGAATCGAAAAAACAGACTAGATATAAGAGCTTGGATGAGTATCCTTCTAAAGTTATATGAAATAAAAAACACACTCAAACACAGATTGAAATTAGAGCTCTAAGATTACCTTATACAATAATAGTTATTGTACATTTGTGGAACCACGGCTAGCGAGCCCGACCGGCCCCGACCGATGCGATGCGGACAACCAATCATATTGTGCCGCGCCCTGCCGTCATCATCTACGGTTAAGTAAGTAAAATAGAGAACCGGAAATAGGAAGAAAAAGATAGTGAAACAAGTTTTTCGTGAAAAGAAAACAAAACAGTGCAAGTTATTTTTTTGTTTCGTAAATGAACATTTCTTAACATCTAAGGAAAACATCAAATACAACTGCAAGCCGAAAAACACAAAAACTTCATAAAAACAATATGTAGTAATTTAAATTATTTCGAAAAGAATAGAGTTAAATTATTCGTAACAATTGTTTGGTTTTAATAGGAGCATTCTTCGAACAAAAAAAAGAAAATCAATTTGTCCACTTAACACAAAACAGATTAATCTTTATTGGGAATCAAAAAGGAGGAAATTCACTCAGAAACGGTGTTCTCGATGATAAAAGCACGTGCCAGGTTGCGAGCGCACGCCAACCGCAGCAACTTCACCAGATCGTCCGTGCAGTTGTTCAACAAATTGGATGAAAACTTCGCAATCAACACCTGCTGATCGTTATCTTCCTCCTCCATAGCGTCGGCTTTCCTGGATTTAGCACTGGCGGTAGCCTTGAGCTGCTCCTTGCGTTTTTCGATCATCGGCACCAGATCCCATTCCAGATGGTGCAGGATGGTGTACGTTTCCTTGGTTGGAATGACGGGCTCCTTGAACTCGAGCAGCGGGATGGTGTCCGCCAGCAGCGATGGCCAGAAGCTGTGAAATAGGGCGTAGATGATTGAAATACGTTATTTTGATATAATTATGGCAAAACTAGCTGATGAATGTCCGATTTTGCTCGGTGCCACGGCCCTTTTAGTTTCCCAACCACTTGTACTTTCACTGTTCTGATTCAGCAAATAATCTTTCCCCTACCTCTACCTGAACCACGCCACTGAGCAAAACTGATAGCACAGGAACAGGAACTTCCAAAACACTCTCCATGGCAAGTACATATATGTTAACGCTCATACGCCCACTGCCCCGTACCGTGACATGCTCTAATACCGCGCACTTGGTTTAAAGCTGGTGGTTTCCTAGTCGAACATACATAATAGGCCGTATGAATAAAAGAGTTAGAGCAAACTTTCCCATAAGATTCACACGGGAAAAGTAAAGCAAACTGTTTTATTCATACGGCTTAATATTTTCGAAAAAAATTGTTTCATATAATTGTTACATATACTTTTTCATGCTTTTAATCCCTACGATAAAACTGAACCTTGTCGTGGTGTAGGGCTTTTTAACTAATCAGTAAATGAACAGCGGTCACGTTTACTTCTGAATGTGGGTATATATCAAAATACTTTTGTGATTTCAAGTGGGACTTGGGGTAAAAATTTACCAAATGTGATTGTTGCGTTGTTCAGAAAGTGCTTTTATTCCGCTTAAGAATAAGGCCAGCATGGGGATCTCTGACAATAGATGAAGTTTTCTGGGATTCATCCTTATTTATCACAACTGTCACAAATATCTCCGAAAAATGTCGGATTGATTGAGTTGGTCGGGGGCTTAGGGTTAGTAAGGGGATGTAAGCGGGATACCAGATCCGATTGGATGCCGAAGGACCACTCTGTAATGATTACGGGTAATAGCACTTCTTAGGTAGCAGATGGGAAAATTAGGTCAATTCGTGTCGCGTGTTCGAGTTTCGGCTAGGCGGTGCTGCTAGATAGAGTAGGATTTTTGCACTGGCCCCGTGGCTGTCCTGAGCTCTGATGGCCGTCCGCGGGCTCTGTCGATGGGAAGGGGTCGAGTCTTAAAGAGACGTTTAAGCCCAGAGCTTTACAGCACTTTGGTCTCGAGGGTTGGAAGGCGGGCGAGTCTCTATATTTTGAAGCTTCTGTCGACTACCGCGAACGTCCAGCTTGTGCTGCGCTCAATTTACTTTGTATCGTGGGAATGCACTGTGAATACTAAGGGGATGAAAGATTAAATTTGCCCTGATAAGTTGATAACCACTAATGCTCCGAAATTTGTTTTACCTATTGGTTCATTTGTGGTTGTTTGTGTTGGAAAACTGAAAGCGGGCGCCCGGTTGAAGACCGGTGTCAGGCGGGGCTGACGAATTCTCCACTTCTTCACTATACCACATATTGCAACTCGAGTGGTACAAAAAGTCCAAAGCACATTTACAAATTCGATCTATTATTTTTCTTCTCATCATCATCATTATCATCATCATCGTCATCATCATCATTATATTTAAAATATGACATTCCGGCCTTTGGCAGAGAGATCTTAGAGTCAGTTCGTGGAGTCCGCGCAGGGCCGAAACGCCTCCGCCTGTGGGTATAGGCGTGACGGCTATGCTTGGGGCTCTACCTGTGTTTTAGTGGGCGACAGTGCCTGTCTCGTCAGGTAGAACTGATGTTTGAGGTCTTCCTGACACTTTGTTGACATCACAAAAGGGCCCAGCGCAGAGTTTTATACGCTATTAAGCGACCAGTTGGATAACCCGAAAAAAAGGAAAAAAAAAAAAAGGAATATACTTTTTCATGCTTTTAATCATTGTTGACGAAAATGTATATTGTGTTTGGAGATTACTGATTTAATGCCAGGTGTGCGGAATAAGGGCATCTCACGGTACCATGCTTCTAGTACAACACAGCTTGATGATCCACCGTCAGTCCCTATAAAGTGAAACCTTATAGACGGCACTCCGTCTACTGAACTTCGGGTATACTACCAGAACGTTCGTGGACTTAGGACTAAAATTGACGATTTGATTCTGACGGTCACCAAAATTAGGTTGAAAATGTGATAATGTTATTACGAACTTGTTGTACTGACCGAAACCTAGCTGAACAGTTGTGCAACTTTTTGATAATCTTTTTACCGTTTATCATTGCGATCGAGATCATCGCAACAGCAGCAAGACACGTAGCGGAAGAGTGCTGATTAGATTGTTGTATCCAGAGATTTAATCAGCTACGCTGTTCCGACGCCAGCTTGTGATACACATGAGCAGCTATGGGCTGACATTTCAGCCCCTCCTCGCTGCATTAGCTTAGGCCGCTATCTGCCTACCACCCGACCGAAGATACGATTTTATCTCAATATATAATCATTTTAATTCAATTGACTCCATTGTTATACACGCTTAGACGGTAGTGGATCTCGCGATTATTTTCAGAGACTATAATCGGCCCGGTATTATGTGGAAACGTATGGATGATGGAACCCTGCTTTTGATTTTCTACAGTTCAACATATCTGCAGCATGTTCCACGCTGTTGGATGGGTTCAGTTTATCACAAACTAACACAAATTAATCATGTAACTAATAGCAACGCTCGCCTGCTTGATTTGGCACTCGTTGAGCTTGATTTGAAATGTTTTAAGCAAGGTATCCACTGCTACCGCTCGACTCTAGCCACCCAGCGCTTGACATTTCTGCCAGTCTGACAGAACCAGTACAATTCTTGGATATCCCAGTCACTGAGCGTTGCCGTTTCTCTAATTGACTAGCAATTTCTGGAGTCCTCCCCGCCTGTTGATGATGCCCTCGAATAATTCAACTCGGCTATTATATCAGTAATCGATCGTTTTGTTCTTTACCGAAGACAAGCTCGAAAACCTCTTTGGACTAATCAGCATATCCGGCAGTTAAACAAAACCAGCGCTCCTCGGTTCTGCGAAAATACTGTATACTACGATGTCCTATTTCTAAATAGCTCTACAAGCGTGTTAGCACCTTTCCTTACCTTAGGTGGCTTGCCGTCCTAAGACAACGCCTGTTGAACAAAGTTTCTCCATGTACCTTGGTTGAGGGCTACAGCTCTCCAATTCCTCGGATACCGCGTACTCTCCACCAGATCTCGCAACAACTGCTCTAACAATCTTGCAACATGCCCTGCCCATCGAATCCGTCCAGCTTTAGCCATTTTCTGGATACTGGGTTCGCCATAGAGCTGTCATAGTGCGAGTTCAAGGTTCATCCTCCGCCTTCATACTCCGTTCTCCTGTACGCCGCTGAAAATCGTTCTTAGCACTCGTCGTTCGAAAACTCCGAGCACTCGCAGGTCCTCCTCGAGCATTGTCCATGTTTCATGCCCGTAGAGAACAACCGGTCTAATAAGCGTCTTGTACAGGGTTCACTTTGTACGGGGACTTAAGGCCCAGACACAATGCATACGGATTTTACTACGTTGCGGAAATTTGGCTGAAAACCCATGTAAAAATTGCCGCAACGTAGTAAAATCCGTATGCATTGTGTTTGGGGCTTTAGTCTACTCAACCGCAATTGCTTGTGAAGCCCATAGTATGCACGACTTCCGCTGATAATACGCCTCCGAATCTCACGGCTGGTATCATTGTCCGCCGTTATCAGTTAACCAAGGTAGACAAATTTGTCGACTACCGCAAACTCATCGCAGTCAATCAATATACTACTACCCAAGCGACTTCGTTCGGCCTCGGCCAGCATGTACTTTGTTTTAGACGTATTTACCTTTAACCAAATCTTTTCTGCTTCGCGCTTTGGTCTGGTGTACTGTTCAGCCACCGCCACAGATGTTCTGCCGATAATATCCACGTCATCGACAAAGCAGACGAATTGACTATATTTGTTGAAGTTCGTGCGTCGCGTGTTGATATCCGCTCGGTTCATGACACCTTGTAGCGCTGTTGAACAGCAGGCATAAAAGACCACCACCTTGACGAAGCCCTTTGCGTGATGAACTTGACAATTCACCCGAAATCCGAACACAGCACTGTGTACCCTCTATCGTAGATTTAATCAGTTTGATGAGCTTTTTTTCTTCCTGTATGGACTCATCACTGCGACAAGTATCGTTGATCTATTGTGATATCGCCCGGGTGTTTGCTGTATGACCCGCACTGCTTTTTTGCTATAATCGCTATTGAGTAAGCGATATGCTTATTGAATTTCATGCGTGCTTGTGTGTAATTGGATTGTACCCTTCCTTCAATGCATTCTCTTCTTTACCTACCTTGTTCCACATGATAACGCTGTCTCCAATTATAGCTATCCCTGGCACAGCTAACCAGTGCTATAAGGATCTCATTTTTGCACTGTCAATAGGCCTTATAGAATTCAGCATGAAGAAAGGGTTATGAGGGGCCTGAGAATAAACCCATGCTAAAGTCACTTTCACATCGAATGGCCTGATTCTACTAAGATTCGAACCCACGACCATTCGCTTGTCAAAGCAGACTCGGTAACCTTGCGACTGCAAAATCCCTGATGAGCTTCCTGGGGAAACTGTTCTCGTCTATGATTTTCCATAGCTCTTTCCGGTCGATAGTATCATATGCGGCTTTGAAGCCAATAAATGGTGCGCGGGAACTCTGTATTCACGGTCCTTTTGGAGGATTTGCCACAGTGTAAATATATGATCCGTTGTACCTTCGACGAAGCCTGCTTGATAAGTTCCCACAAATCTGTTCGCAATTGGTGATAGTCGGCGGAAAATGATTTGGGACTGCACTTTATAGGCGGCATTGAGAACGGCGATCGCTCGATAGTTCTCAAAGTCCAACTTGTCGCCCTCTTTATAGATCGAGCAGATAACCCTTTCTTTCCACTTCTCCGGTAGCTGTTCTGTATCCCAAATTGTAACAATTACCCTGTGCACACAAACGGCCAGCTTTTCTGGTCCTATTTTAATAAGCTCCGCTCCGATGCCATCTTTCCCAGCTGATTTGTTGTTCTTTAGCTGCATGATAGCCTCCTAAGCTTCATTTTTTTTGAAACTGGTTCTACAATTGATGGAGGGACGGTAGGAAAAAGCAATGAAAAATTTTTTGGAGTGGATGGGAAAGAGCGGTAAGGGGAGGGGGCTTGGTAGCTACGCTTATCAATTAGTCGTTATGACTCCTACCTTTTGTCCAATGCTGGAAGGTGCAATGGGTTGAACCAAGCTATAACATAAGATTATAACCGGATTTGAACTCACAACACCCGCCAGGGCATTAATGCCTGACCGCATTTCAAGGTCAAAGACTAAAAAACACGAGTTTGGCATGATGGCCTCCTTAACTTCGCCTATCTTTGGGGCTGGTACCTCTTCCCCGTTTGTTGCACCGTCGAAATCGCTTTCCCCGCCGCCCTGGTTCTCCGCCTGGGTGCCATTCAGGTGTTCGTCGAAGTGCTGCTTCCACCTATCGGTCACCTCACGATCGTTCGTAATACTGCCAGTCTTATCCCGACACATTTCGGCTCGCGGCAAAAAGCCTTTGCGGGAACCGTTCAGTTTCTGGTAGAACTCTCGCGTTTCCTGAGAACGATGCAGCCGCATATTCCTGCTCTTCCAGGTAGCGCTTTTTCTCCCGAAAGATTTGGTTTTGCTGCAACCGTGCTAGCAGCATTTTCCGAAAATATAACCGTTACCACTACTACGCAGTCCCAAGTTATTTTGGTCGTTTGTAAATACCAAACGTAAAGAAATGGGGCTGCCGGTTGACATGTTCCTTGATGATAGCAGTTCATAGCAGTTCGTTAGCTGAAAAATGCAGTCTGCTGAAAACTTTGAACGTACCTTCCATAAAACACTACTGCCTCGAGTGCTGAAGTTGATGGTGCTCTATGCAATAAACCTAGAAATGTTACCAATTTTAACCTAGCTGAAATCACGCTTCGTCACATTGAAACTGCTAAAATCTACCTTTTCTGCTGGTCCCGATGGGATTCCGTCATGTGCGCTGAAAAGATGTGCCGCTGTATTCATACGTCTAGTATGAACAGAGGTCCACAGAAGAAGGCAGAGCTTTATCCAGTACACGCGGGTAGTTTTTAGCAACTTGCAGGTTGTCTAATTGCCGAATGGTTTAACCGAGGAGCGGCTTTGTCTCGAGGTATAAACCGTCGATGGTTTTGAGCGCACATGTACTACTACTAGTTAATGGTCCGAGTCGATAACCGGACTTCGATAAGAATATGGTCTATTTGGTTCGAGGTTCGTTGGTCAGGTGATCTCCACGTGACTTTGTGAAGCTGCAAAATTGATGCATCACTGGCTGTTATCGTTCGTGTCGGTGTGGAGGCTATGGACCCGATCACCGGTCTATACATAGTTCTTGTCATTGTTTCTCTGCTAGGCAATACCAGTCAGCAAATAGTCCATGACGTAAATATTGCACCACCAGGCGTTTTCCACGATTTTGCCCAAGCAGTTTTCGGGGTTACTCTAAATGTTTCAAATAGGATCAATTGGAACACAATTTTAGATATTGATGATATAAACACAGCCACTACTCTAATATTTTGAACTACGTCATCGATCGACACGTTCCAACAAGAATTGCTTCCGCTCAGAACCAAATAACCTAGCTAGACACATGGCTACGACGTCTCAAATCCGAAAGAAAAGCTGCTCTGACCGAATTTGAGAGAAACAGGATTCTAACCCGCCGCAACCACTATCTGTCGATCAACACGAGATGCAAACACCCGAGTCGTCCTTAGTTACTTTATTATGACTTTTTAAACGCAAGGCGTTCATTCGAGTCCGAGTCTTTCTTGCTTTCGAAGTTACTTGAGTAATGTGGAACGATGACTGAAACAAAATCCTAACTCTTTTTGGAAATATGTCAAACAAGCAGCGGGATAACCGTCTACGGTTGTTTCTAAGTGATAAACGGCGATCGACTAGATCAGACTTGCGGATTGTTTTCGATGCAATTCTTCGATGACAGTTTGACCATTGCACTTCACCGTCGCTGAAGTGATTTACCTGAGCTGCCGTGAAGTTAAAGCTTTGTCGATCCGACTGGAACGTATACCATCAATTTTTCTGAAAAACTGCATCCACGCTGTAGCTGCTCCAATCAATCTTCTCAGCTTATCTGTCAACTCAGATGTCTTTCCATAAGCATGGAAATCAGCACACATGTTACCAATGTGTAAAACCAACATGGCTTTATGCCTAAGCGCTTCAAGACTATCAATCTTTTGACTCTTACGTCCTACGTGATAAATAACTTCGATGACCTGTCACCAACAGATGTGATTTACACTGTTCCTTCCTTTTTCATAAAATAAATGAATAAATGAAGCCGTTTCTCAGGATCATTCACTGCTCATTTAGAATCCCACAAGGCGAGATGGCTGCCTTTAATTTTCCTCATCTACTTCAATAACGTCCACTTCTTGCTTAAAGTTCCGCATCTCTTGTTTGTAGACGACTTTAAGTTGTATTCAAATGCTGGGACCTGTTCGACGCCGCTGTCCTTCAGGAGGATCTTTGCGAAATGTTGTATCGACATCCGATTTTGCTTTATTTCTTGAAAGTTGCCCGCAAGAAAAATACTTGTAATTTCTCTAGAGGTTCGCAACTATTCCCGATTACAAAAGCATATAAAATGAATAATAAAATCAACAATAACCATCCATTTGTGTGAAATCAGGTAATATAGATTGAAAAATATCGATATACGTCAACAAATCAAAATAATACTCACTAGCTCGGTGTAATCTTCGAATCCAGCAGGTTAATTAGCAGCTCAGCAGCTTGCGCAAACGATCGCTCCCGGTAGAATTGACGGAAGTCGTAGTACTTCACCAGGAAAATCAAGCGTGGCGAAACGAACATTTTCGCGCCAATGTTAGCGACGACATCCTCACACAGAATCTCCCCATGGTTGCAATAGTGCTCCAGGAAAATGTTTGCTACCGCCGTCACGTAGAAGCTATCCCGCGAACGAATCGCCCATTCCATGGCATTGCCATAACGCCTGTTCGCCAGGTTTCTCTTTACCAGTACCCTGCAGATTTCAGTTTCCACGGAGGAGAAACCGTGTTTCTTAGCTGCACTAATCAGTTTCATAGCTTGATGCTCGTTCTTGATTGGAATTCTTGCTAAGAGTGCTTCCCTAGCTCCTAAACCTTCCGTACTAGAGAATTCCAGGTAATCTAATCCCGCTTCCCACAAGTAAGCGTTTCGAGACATTAACAGAGATCCAAAATCGTACAGCAACGACTCTCGAAACTTCTTCTCCGCATCCTGTTCATCGTTGCTACCAGTGGAAAGTGTAAGATGACCGCAGTGGTACAGCAGATCCACTAAATGCGTAACGAACCATTTATTATCGCAAATGTTCTGGATATTGTGCAGCACCTGGGGCAGATTATTCTCCATCACGGAGAGTATAATTTTGTCCAAATATTTGTATGTTGGGTTTGATCCTCCCGCACTGATCCACTGCGAAAGCCAACTGTTGGCGAATGTCCCGAGCTCATAATACTTGCATGTTGATTCCGTATAAAACAAATAACCTGGGAAAAACTCATACCAGCAGGATGCATATCGACATTGTTCTGTCCAAGTTCTACGGTCGCCAATCACAAGCTAAAAATACTCTGCATAAATTATGTTAACTCCTCATTGTGGACTTCACATTAATTACCTTAATAATTTCCTCCAGTTCTGGTTCCGATGCTAGAATGCCGGCATCAATCTTTGAGCGAGCATTCGCTGTCCAATACTGCCACTGCGATTTGAACTTCTGCACCGAAAGGCCCCCATAGACACTATAGACCGGCATGGTTTGCAAAACCTGTTCGGCTAGCTCGAAGCAGACACTCTCCGAGTTGGTGTGTAGCTTGAGTAGAGCACGAGCCACATTCAGTTGGCCCTGAACGATCAAGCCTTTAACTACCGGCCAATAATCATCACTGGAATCAACTTCGCGCCCTTGTTGCAGAAGCTCCGTTGCCAGCCGTTCGGCTGTGGGAAAATGGAAACGAACCCAATCCAGCAGATTAGCAACCACTGCATTAGCCGAACTGGTATCAATAATAAGAATTTCCACCAAATGCCAAATACATTCCACGGAATAGAAGATCGTCACATAGTTTTGATACTGTTCGGGATCTCTAAGTTTTGTATTGGTAAGCAGGTCCTGAAGTTTCTCCAAACATGCTCTGATAGCGCTCCGGTAGGTACGCGATATTTTTAAATAGTCTATGGAAGCAGCAGGGGAACTATTTCTTACCAGCTGCAAATTCAGGAAAATGTTGCTACATTCTGAAACCAGACTACGCAGAATAGGTTCGTCCAGAATGAAATTCGACGTCAAATGGTGTACGTTGACGGGAAACGTATTCGGAGGACGCTTGTTGAAGGACTGCAAAAGTTGATTGTTGTAAGCTGTGACAGAGATTTTGTCTTCCGTAATCCAAGCCGCCGTAAGTCCGTGACGCTTAGCAAGATCGCAAGGAATGGTCTAAGGAAAGCCGTGTATTAGAACAAAGCTATTTTCAAAACATGGAATACTTACGAATGTTGAACAATGTTCTCGTGATGCCATCGCTAAAATAACACGATTTCAAGGAGCTGAAAATGAACACAATGGCACGCAATCCACAGGGCGGCGTTTATTATTGAAATCTGCACTGCAACCAGGTTATGTTTACATACGTTTGACAGTTAGCAAGCGGGAACTGGCTACCGGGAAAAATGATTCGTGTATGCACGGTAAAATAAAATTGACAAACTAGGTAAAACATCAAATCTGAAGCGGAAAATTTATAAAGCATTGCAAGCAGATGTCAGTGCGTTTTTTTCGTCCCAGGTTTCACAGTGTTGTGGAGTTCATTTTAATTACTTATTCGCAAGACCCAGAAGCAAAAAACTGCAAAAATGACAAAAATATATGTTGTGCAGAACTGCTATCATTTTTCTGCTTCGGAAAAGTCGAGCATTTCCGGTTTCCGCAAACAAGTAGTACGAATTACAAGTAATAAATCCACTACTGTGTTACCTGACTCATAACAAATATACGTTATATACGGGGGAGAGTCTCGTAACTCACAAACTTTGTGGTTTTTCGTTTAATTGATCATACATTCGAATAGAGCATACAAATATCAACTATATAACATAAGAAATTACATGTTTACTCCAAAAATAAATAAAAGCATGAGAGATTTTAGAATTTCGGAATTAGAGGTTCGTTATGAGTCAGGTAACACAGTAGCAATAAAATTAGGGCTGTGAACCATTTCGCGAAATTTTTAACTTTTTGGTTAAAATTTGACAGTACGATGGTTTTTCGAAAATAACCCTGCTCGGGAGCATGGTTAGTTTTAACCAAGTTCTGAGAGCCAATGAGATATGCCACAGGTGAGGAAAGAGCTTCGATGTGTTTCACTGATTTTTCATTGAATTTTTTTACCAATGTATGGATGTTTAACATATAAGAAATTTGTTTATTCAACCCAAAATGAAATGAGATAAATTTTGTCTATCAAATAGGAGCAAATGAACACCAAAAATTCATCCAATTTTAACCTGGACTGAATAAATAAATTCGCTGTTCTGGAAACATATCTTCATCCTCACCTTATATATGCTCTCATTGAGTAAAACAACTATCAATCTGTCAAATATGAAATGGTTCGCATTCTGAACTGATTTTAACCACTCGAGGAGAAATAACCATCGAACTGTCAAATTTTAACTAAAAAGTTAAAAATTTCGCGAAATGGTTCACAGCCTAGGTTACAAAGGGAATCAAAACAAACCACACAAAAACTTCAAACCAGAGTTGAGATTAGGCGCCGTGCAAAGGTGTATTTATAAACAAAACATTGTGCCTAACAGCTATAGATCTGAAATCCCAATTGATACTCATTGGAAAAGCAGGAGACTTTCGACTGGGAGAAAGAGTGGCAGTAGATTGTGAAAGAGGAGAAAGGAGGAAGGCAAACTTTCCATTTCTATTCTCGCCAATCCATTCCATTCGACTCCATCAATGCACCAAAAATCAAGAATGGCAGAGCTAAATAAAAAAAAATATTGTTATTTTGGCTGTTATTTAGCGAAAATTTTAACTTTTTAGTTAAAATTCGACAGTAGTTCGATCAGTTCGATACTAAAACCGTTAACGTTAAAATCCCGGAGATCAAATAAATTATTAATTTTAAAGTAAACTGGCAGCTCTGGACACAGGACAAAACCTTGCAAAACGTCAAACAAAATAACGACCGAGGGCGAGGAGAGAAAGAGAACCGAACCGACAGCCGACACCAAACTTGAAATCAAAACAAATCCCAACCAGATTGAAATAATTAATTTCTATTCATCGAAAGCGCCAGCAATGACAACAGCCAAAGAAAAATCGGAAAGCGAATCCCTCGAGTGGTCACCGGAAGATGAAGTACAGTTGTTTTTTGCCATGGACGGTCTCAAACCGGTCGGAATCAATCGCCATTTCACCATCGTTTGTATTGCGGACCGGCTTTCGAAGGCACTCAACAGGGAAATCAGCAGTGAAACCATTTGGTCCCATCTGAGAACAATGTACAACCTGAAAGCGTTGGACGAACTAGAGCAACTTCCGTTTCCGAATGAAGAAAGTGATTTTTGCCTCCCGGAGACGGATTTCTCATCCGAAATGAAGCGCAAGTCGATCGAAGAGCCAAACACAGAGGAAGCTAAAAGATCGGATTCAAAATCGGATCCTGCTCAAAAAATTTGTAATAATACATTTATTAGTTTAAAACTGATGTATTAATTTTGCTTTACAATCGCAGCGAAAGACAAAGAGCAGGCGGACAAGGAAAAGGATAAGCCAACTGACAGAGAGAAAGATACTAAACCAACAAAGACCAAAGGCGAAAATGTGGATAATACACCGAAGCGACCGCAAAAGCGCACTCGTGGTTCAATGTCTCTGGAGCCGAACATTGGTAGCCCAGCAAGTACGCCTCCTAATGTACAGATTACCAAAAGAAGACGTATCTAAATGTCCATAATAACTCTAGATGTATGATTAGGAAACTTACTTTAAGTTGCTGAAGCTCTAGCCAAACTAATTATGAAGTCAACTAGCAAAACCATAAAGGAATTTATTTGATCTTTAGGCGCTAGGCTGCAGGCAGTTTTTCTTTCATTGAAAAACTAAATAGTGTGGTGAAGAAAGGTAGCATTCAACTGAAATTGACTTTCGCTTAGGATTCAAACACGCGTCAATGATTTATGCAATTTCAAAAGCAGTTTTTATGCTCAAAACAAAAAGCTTTTGAAATCAATGACGCGTGTTTGAACCTTAAATCCTTACAATGTGAACTAGATGCTGCATTTAGTCCAATAATTGCTACTATAAAAGTTATCTATAAATATTAAGATATCATTTAAAATTCCCAATAATATTGTCGATTGTAGGATCGTAGTAAACTGTATAGCAATAGGTATCCTTGACTCCCTGTAACTAATACTGATTATAAATAAAATTCCATTCCGATTGGGACCACCAAGCAGTGAAGATTGGTTTTCCCATCTACATTTTGGCGACGAAGGAAAAATTTGAAGAAGTAGGTAAAATACGATGGCTAGGCAAATGGTGAGTACAATGTTAGTTCAACATAATTGGTATAATGGAACGCAAGGTTGTTTCCATTGGGTACATGGTATTCCTAGGACTGGTTTCTGGTAACAAATATCATTACTGCTCTAGGCCAGTGTGATAATTTGATTTGAATTACCAGAACATGGAATATAGGTAGCAAGCCTACGTCATGGAATGACAATGAAAATAAGAGATTTTGCAACAAATCTCATGAGCCATGGTCATAGGAGAGCGGTTGCGATTACTGAAGTTGAAGAGGTCAACTTCAGTTGATACTCTTGCTTCGGTAAGCCCTTCCTCGACCGATGGAAGTATGATTTGCAAGATACCAAGATTTATGGATTGATTTTCATAATGAGGTTGAGTATTTTTAAGCAAGATACCAAGAGGTATGGATTGGTTTCCATACTGAGGTTGAGCAGGAAAGAAAAAAAGTAACCCCTGCAAAAGATTCCGTTACAGCAGGATAACTTATAAGTCCGGAAAAAATTCCAGATTATTTTGACATTACTCATCTAGAACTATACGAATATAAAACTTCGGAAAAAAAAAAAAAAAAATTAAATTTACACCTATTTTCAATCCGCAAGTGTATATGGTTAATAGGAGAGAAGGAACTAGATTATATTTGCGGAATATAAAATCTAATATTGTATGTGGCAGAGACGTAAATCATGAAACGAAAATTTTCAGTCGAAGTCCTCTATTTAATCCAAATTTGAATAACTCAGTAAGTTCTTTAATCGGACACGAAAGATGAGAATATTCGTCAAACATTTTCGTTCAGGGAAAAATCGTAAACGATCTAGTGGCCTTCCAACACCACCAGTAAGCGAAGCAACTTATAGAACTAAACGTAGATCGAACTTTCTTAATGATTATGAGTTATACAATGTTAATACAAATTAATTATAAGATTTATAAAAAGAGGGAGAGATTGTAGGATCGTAGTAAACTGTATAGCAATAGGTATCCTTGACTCCCTGTAACTAATACTGATTATAAATAAAATTCCATTCCGATTGGGACCACCAAGCAGTGAAGATTGGTTTTCCCATCTACATCGATATAGTTAGAGTAAGGTATGGACACTCGATTTTGTTAGCATATTCAAGAATATCATTGATGCCCTTAAGAGCTTTGACTGTAGACGGACCCAGCCTATAAAATGCTTATAACTAACAGGTACTTTTGCTTCCAATTTCACTCTAGTAAGACTAACAGGGCCAAATGTACAAGGAAATAGGAATCATCTAAAAGTATACAGAATATAAACCATAACTATCGTCCTAAATGTTGTATTATTCTTTTATTACCGGTCAACGGATCCATTTCGCTTGGAAATGGGGACGATTGGCTCATTCCTGAAGTCATGCCATTTCAGCAAACCTGAAAATTTTCATTAGACAAACAAGCCGTAACGTAACGGCAACTAATACCTAGTCTTATTTTTGCTAAACATTAATAGCAATCTGACCTGAGAAAGCTGGTGAAACAATTTGTTCTTAATTTCTTCGCTTAAAGAAAAAGAAGATAAGAAAGTAAAAGAAGATAAGAGAGGACCGAGTCGTCGTCACCAAGTGCGGCGTCTACCACGAACGCAACGGGGTCAAATTGGGATTCTATTTAATATAACCTTCGCTGATCGCTCATCCGGTTTGAAGCCGACTTGCGTGTATCAAGACGCTCAACGAAGGAGCCACCCCGGTTCTATACTGCTAGAAGTAAATAAAGGCTATCCCTAAAGAACATCGCGACACCAACAAACGACAGGCTACTAACCACAATAGTATATTTTTAGCAGAGCTTAGAGTGAATCTTGAAAGGCTCTTCGCTCTCCCATGGCACTACGATTAACGTCAATTCCGTGTCGTGCGCAAGGCCTAGAGGTATGTGACCCTTCATGTCACCATGAAGGGGTGACCGGGTCTTTTCACAACAGCTACTTTTGCAATGTTGAACAGTAAGTTTAGTGTCCCGTCACCTTGCTACGTCACTTCTAACGTTACAAAAGAGTCAGATATCTCATCTGGTATCGTCACGCTGCATTTGGAACCATCTAGAATGGAATATATCAGCCAAAACAGTTTTGATGATCATTCATATTCAAGTAAAATCTGCCGTTATTCATTTCGCTTAATTGATTCAAACGCTTCCTTGAAATCGATAAACAGATAGTGCATCCGCAAGATATATTAGAGGAATTCATCGACAATTTGTCACAGGGAAAATATTTGGTCAGTTGTAGAGCGCTCCTTTCGAAATTACGTGTGCCTGCGCCGGCATAGGTGTAAGGACAGAACACGGAGAAGTTTGTACGCAAAGTTGGGAGGAGTTCCGCCTCCGCCTCGGTTCATGGGAGCCTCTGCTAATACCACCGATCACTCGGAGAAGAATCTTTATTCTTAGTAAAAACACGCTCCCAGCGGTATCGTTTCTCCCAGCGATAGGGTACCTTTCAACATCTCTCTCTCTCTCTCTCACACACACACACACACACACACACACACACACACACACACACACACACACACACACACACACACACACACACACACACACACACACACACACACACACACACACACACACACACACACATACACACACATACACACACATACACACACATACACACACATACACACACATACACACACACACACACACACACACACAACTATTCGACCGCCACCTAGAAGTAAACATCGACGGTTTTACCTCCAGATGTTTCGCTACTAACTCTGGAATTCCACAAGGTAGCCATCTTGGACCTTTGGTCTTCCTCGTCTACTTCAACGATGTTAACTTCCTTCTTAAATGCTGGCGACTTTCTTTCGCCGACGGCGACGATCTAAAGCTGTATGCTAAAGTTGATAGTCCGTCCAATGCCGCGTTCCTGCAAGAGCAGTTATCGATTTTTCCGAAATGATGCACAGATAATCGCAAGCTGCTAAACTCCGACAAATGTGAAATAATTACATTCTCCAGGAAATTAAACGCTCTCGTCTTCGACTACATGCTATCAGACGTGCCTTTACGCCGCGAAAACTGTGTCAAGGTCTTGGAAATATTGCTCGACTCTAAGCTTGCCTTCAAAAAGCACAACGCATTTATTGGCGATAAGGCCTGAAGGAATCTGGGATTTACCATGCGGTTCGCCAAGAACTTCTACGACATCTATTGTCTCAAAGCTTGCTACTGCGCTCTTTTCCGGTTCAATCTTGAGTACTGCGCTCCAGTGCAGTGTGGAGTCCTTATTACCAAAAAAGGAGTTGACCGAATCGAGTCAGTGCAGCGCAGATTCATACGTTTCACTCTTCGGAAATTGCCCTGGAACGACCTCTTTTAGCTGCCCTGCTATAAACAACGCTGCAGCCTCATCGATCTTGACCTTTTGAACACTCGTCGCGATGTGATGAAAGCAATGGCTGTCGCCGATATGCTGACCTCGACAGTGGATTTCCCATGTCTACTCGCGAACCTTAACAAATACGCTCAAAGTCGTGTTCTACGTAACGGTCTATTTTTGCTTGTAGCGCATCGGCGAACCAACTACAGCACAATCACCGGTCTGCAATGCCATTTCAATCGCTTTATTCCTAGCTTCAACTTAAACGTTAAACGCGAGGTACTGAAAACTCGATTCCTGGCACTAGCACGTAGGTTCTAGCTTAAGTGTATCAGTGGGGCCAAAGGGTCTGTTAATATTTTTATACAAATAAACAATAATCTGTCTTCCAAGTAACATAGGACTGCCTTCTCAAATATGGCTGACGATGAAACATATTTCGAAGCCGAATGGCAGTGATGAGGCCGATAAACCGAAGTGCACTTTTTGACACTTCAATATATTGCCCAACGTACCCCGAGGTAGCGTTTTAGACCCACTAATGTTCAACGTTTCTGTCGCGTCTCTCTGTGGTATAGAAAACAAACTACTCAGAACACCTGTTATTTTTCCTGAGTTTTTCAACAAACGGCTGTTAGATCCAGGCTTCATTCTCGGTTTTTTGCTCAGTAGATACTCAATTGACTACAGCGCCTCTACTAAACAGAATTCGAAAAAGTAGTGTAAAGGGCGATTGTAGATTTTATTATTATCTACACTATTGTTCAAGAAAGTATAGTTCTATCTTTTGTATTTACGGCGCTACCCCGTTAGTAGTCAAATGAGCACTCTTTTTGCTACCAACGGGGTAGCAGCCACATAGCGCCGTAAATACAAACGATAGAACTATACTTTCTTCAACAATAATGTAGATAATAATTAGCTCCACAATCTCCCTTTACACTACTTTTTCGAATTCTCTTTAGTTGAGGCGCTGTAGTCAAATGAGCATCTACTGAGCAAAAAACCGAGAATGAAGCCTGGTTAGATCCCTCTGATATTTAAAGGAAAACGGTAGTGGACTTCAACCGGGCTGAGGTATTAACGAATTAGCTCAAGATAAAACCATCAATAATCTTCAAAATTAATGAATATTCCGGACTGGTCAGCTGCATTCACTAGTAGAGTAAGGAGGGGTAAAAGTGCGATGCAGGTAAAAGTGCAATTCAATGATTTATCGGTGCAGATTCCGAGTAAATTTTCTACATTGGCATGGATGGGTGACTACTTTGACAGCTTGAATCTAACGTAAACTTTGGTTGCTTACGAAGCATAGTTGCTGAGTTATGTGCAAATGCTATTGTGGGGCGGTTTTGGTGTAAATTTGGTGTAATCGTTATACGGCAAATACGATATCAACAGGAGGATATTACTTGTTAAAAATTTCTAGCAGCGTATTACATCACTCACATATCTGTTTTGAAAATACGGTGAAAATAATTTACAAAATATATTTCGCTTTTCCGTAATTTAATCTAACCCCGTCAAGCGCCTAGCGGGGTAAAAGTTCGATTCACGAACGGGGCAAAAGTGCGATTCATGGACGAGGCAAAACTGTATAGCTAATTATATACAGCTTAAGGCAGTATATTACAGATACTAGAAATGAAAGATCTGCAGAAAACTGTGAGCTCTACAGATGTTGCCCGAATAAAAACAATGTGTTTTCGCTAATGAAACAAAAAATACACGTTTGGAAAAGTTTCGATCTAACGGAGGCTGCAATACACCAGCGCAAAATAGAAAAGGTGCAAATTGAGAATATTCTTTACCTAAACATGACGCAGATTGAAGATAATATGGTTTTGTTAGCTACTGCTGGGCCAATTTCATGAATTCTAGCTTCGAACTTTTGCCCCGCGGTATTCGCACTTTTGCCCCGCTAGTGGGGTAAAAGTGCGAATCTGCACTTGATCAGAAGAAAGAAGAATTTATTTTGCAATACACTATTACCGCAGATGATTTATAGTTGAACGTGAAGACACTGAGTTACTGCATCACAATAAAATATATTATGTTGTTGTCCTTCTTTATATCTCACGAAAATTGATGACAACTTCAAACATCGCACTTATGCCCCGCCCTACTCTATACAGAATATTGTTTAATTGAGCGATAATGAAGTCATTAAAACAAATATCAATTTTTATTACGTCTACTACCTATGACATGAAAAAGGTCTCTTAGTTTACCAACAAAGTTTTTATTACAGCCTTATTTAAAGCGCAACCTAATGTGGTTCTTTTAAGACTAGTTACATAAACCGCAAAAAAATTGGGGATATCAATCAAATGATGGCACGTGGCAGCTTACAACAAACATTACAACACTATTGATTTTACAATGTGTAAGATAAAACTAAAACAATATTTTTGTAATTTACTGCACAGCAAGAACTAGTATGGATGGATTGAATCTCGATATTTAAAACGATTAATCTAATAAGCTAGTCATAAGATAAAAAATATATTTTCAAAATGGTCTACAATATTGATTGACAATAAAAATAAATAAATAAATGAACAAGTTTTCAACACTACGTAAGAATGATGCAACTTTCTTTTTAATTTGGTAAACAACAAACAACAATCAATCTACCCTCAAGCAACTTAAAAAAAATATTTGACATAGACATAGACTATCTATTCATTCCTTTGTACTTAAAGACGCAGTGTAAGGTAAGGATTAGTCATCAGCGTCGCAATTTAGAAAAATAAACCGCAAGATTGTTGTATGTTATGAAATATTGACCGCCGTCAAGGCGTTATCGAAAACTCAATACAATTTTCATATTGTTGTTTTCCTTTCTGACTGCCTAGCCAACATCGTCTATTTGGCTCGAGTTATATTTTCCTTCCTATCAGTTGAAGTCGAAACCTTAAATTTATTCCAAATTGTAGGTGCCTACCAACTAACTATAGTAAGTATAGGTAAGAGGCAAAGTTCACCAGAATAACCGCAGACGGTTATGACGACGAAGCAATAGAGAGTAGGCGATAGCAAGCCGTAATATTAATTAACCGTGGGCTTCTGATATGCGACACAACAAATCAAGAGTATAGATTGCGACTAACTAGCGCCAATTCCCAACGGGGCACCCTTGAGGTGAACATCAATGAAAGTCGGCCGAAATTTCTACCAAGACTGATTCTGTCGAACGACGTGGTTCTTTGTCTACACAGGCCAGTTACGACAGAATATTGCGCTACCTCACGTATCGTATTATAATTTATTATAATTCAAAATGTGTACATACTTAATCCATAACGCGATAGGGCGAAGACCTATATTTCGGGATGCCCTATATTGGTACTATTGAAGGAATTCATTAGAGCTAATAGGGCATCCGAATTGAAGGTTTTATATTAATAAATCAAGCTTGAGAACTCATTTAAGCTTGAAAAATATTTATTATTGTTACCACCAGGAACTGTGGACTATTACATTAGAATAATAAGCAATGTACCACGGGAATGATTCACACTATGTTTAAAATTAGTTGTAGGGCCAATGAATCCATCGCTTTAGTAGGAATCCTACATAAACTAGAAACAATGCAGAGTTTACTGAGAAAATAGGAAGGAACGTGATAAAATACTTGTATTGAAAAATTGCAGTCTAAACTGAGGGTCTTATCTATCGTACTGTGTGCGAAGAGCGAACTCAGCTAAAGTCGAGCGATACACAAATAAATCAACTGCGATAGTAACAGGGAGAATAATTATCACTAATTTTACAAGAGAGCTGGAAGCTATGGCCTCTCGATTTCAATGCATATTGAAGAATAATTGTTAATAATCCTTTGAAATAACTGTTCACGCTACATATGCTACAAAAGTTTGCCAATTAATTTTTTTTAATGTAAAATCTCAAATGTGTTCTCTTATGACAAAATTAGGCTTTAAATCGAAATTAATTGACAAAAGGGCAGTTTCCCGTAAAATAGGTAAATGACACATTTGAACCCTTTTTTTTATATAGGGTACTAGTTGACCCGACAAACTTCGTATTGCCACAAATTAAACTGTGTTGTACATAAATCCTGAATCTCGGATGACCTTTATCACAATCTCGAGTTTTGCAAGTTTCTAAGAAGTTCATGGGTGTTTTAATATACAAATTTTCCTCACAGTAAAATAGAAAACAACTTCCCCCATTGCTTAGCCTGATAAAATAAAGCGGAAAGCATTTCAATATTCGCCATCATTACAAACCATTTCGCCGAATACCATTTTGCGGAACACCAATTGTCGGTTGACCATAACGCGGAATATAGAGTTTCACAGAACACCATTTCGCGAAAAACCTTCCGCGGGAAACATGGTACAGTCACGGAAAATCTTTTCGTAGAAAGTACCACTTCGCATGGCTGACCCAACTGAAGGAAAGTAATAGAGGTGATTTCTACGGAGGGCTACCGAACAAAGTTTAAATAATGCTCATGGATACCAGAAGAAGAAAATAAATTAACATGGAAGCACTTTTGGAAACTCAAATGATACAACTCTATTCCATTTGAAGGACTGCTGGTGAGATTGTCCTATTGTTGGCCATATATCTTAATATATTCTATATTCATATAACACATATTGTTTTACATTGAATTATGGTATATTCATTACAGTAAAGGGGAGGGAGCATCAGGGTATCGAATGAATCGAAGACCGGTTGAGGGATGTGGTAACCAGCCCAAGTCATACAAGGTCGGAGGGGATTTTGGCGTGCCCTTCTAGAACACAAATAATCACGCAAGATAAGTTTGCACGGCGAAGTTATGTATCTAGAAACCGGGGGTATATGCTGGAAGGAGTGTCTTATATTCCCGTGGAATCATGTATGCGACATTGGTTATAGATCCACCCAAGCCCTTTTAGTCCTTCACGAACAGCATTGACTTGAAAGTTGCTTAGTAGATGAATTCGATTCTGTAGTAATTCTAGTTGCATACAATGGGAAACCCTTGAGGTGATGGCGGCTACCCCCATACATATATACATTTGAACCTTTTTTATATATATTAAATTTAATTGTACCAACGTTTTTGGAATGAAGAAACATGTACCTTTAACAGATATTTTTTTCAAAAATTATATTAGGAAAAACAATCTTCGCTTCTTAGGAACCACCCCCTTTTGAGAACCTCCTAAGTGCTGATTCTCTTATGTTAAGGAGCACGTGTCAGAGTTTGATGAAGAACCGTCCACGCGTTTCGAAGTTACGGTGGAACATACAAACATAGACGCATTCAAGTGCACTTATGCCACCATGATCATATTATGTTTTCAAAACAAAAAAAAATCAGGTTTTTAGAGAGATTTCATGGGGAGTTGCTCCATATTCATGAAGTCAATTGAAAAAATATTAATCTGAAAAAAGTTACTCACAGAAATTTCTAGGAATGGTTAAAACTGACGCAAGAACGCAATAACAACAGGAAATTGTATTATAAAAAGTCTTGAAGTCAATTTAAAATATAATATCTAAAAAAGGTTTCTCAAAGAAATTTCTAGGAGTGGGTAAAACTGACACAAGAACTCAACAACAGAAAATCCTTTTTTTCTTGTTTTCGGGTTATCCAACTGGTCGCTTAATAGCGTATAAAACTCTGCGCTGGGTCCTTTCGTGATGTCAACAAAGTGTCAGGGAGACCTCATACATCAGTTCTACCTGACGAGGCAGGCAATGCCGCCCACTAAAACACAGGCAGCATAGCCCAAGCATAACCGTCATGCCTATGCCCGCAGGCGGAGGCGTTCCGGCCCTGCGCGGACTCCACGAACTGACTTTAAGATCTCTCTGCATAATGATGATGATGAGAGAAAAATGATAGATCGAATTTGTAAATGTGCTTTGAATTTTTTGTACTACTTGAGTTGTAAAATTTAGTATAGTCAAGAAGTAGAGGATTCGTTAGCCCTGCCTGACACCAGTCCTCAACCGCGCGCCCGCTATCAATTTTCCAAGCCAAACAACCACAAATGAACTGATAGGAAAGACAAATTTCGGAGCATTAGTGGTTATCAACTTATCAGGGCAAATTTAGTCTTTTATCCCCCTAGCATTTATGCACTCTCCCAAGATACAAAGTAAATTGAGCGCAGCACAAGCTGCACGTTCGCGATAGTCGACAGAAACTTTAAAATATAGACGCACCCGCCTTCCAACCCTCGAGACCAAAGAGCTAGTGCAGTAAAGCTGTGGGCGTAAACGTCTCTCTAAGACACGACCCCTCCCTATCGACAGACCCCGCGGCCGGTCATCAGAGCACAGGACAGCCACGGGGCCAGTGCAAAAATCCTACTGACTATCTAGCATCGCCGCCCAGCCGAGATTCGAACACACGACACGAATTGACCTTATTTTCCCATCTGCTACCTAAGCACTTCTATTATTACCCGTAATCATTATAGAGTGGCCCTTCGGCATCCAACCGGATCTGGTATCCCGCTTACATCCCCTTACTAACTCTAAGCCCCCGACCAACCCAATCAATCCGACACAGGGACGTTAAATGTACTGGTTGGTGATAAAAATTTGAAGACTTTTACCATTTTATCTTGCTACCAGTCTTGCGACATGTTACTAGTACACAAGCACCGAAAATAAATGCAAGAATAACGACAACATCTTTTGTTCTACATGTCAGACACTCTTCGATATGGGGGAAAAGTGTCACCAGTCTTGGAGACACTTTTTTGTAGTCTCTTTTACTGCTTTGCGTCCGTAAGCCAAACATACAGCTTTCCCCCAAACAACACGGTTTTAAATAAAAAGATTCCCAATACATCTTATTCTATATCACTTCTCCATACTATTTCAACTATAACTGTAAGCAAAAAGCGGCTAATGCATGTCATTTCTACACGACATTTTGAGTGAATGGTCGGCTAACGTATGAAAATGTTTGCTTATTATCATGTACATATTCTGGCTAGTCTCAACACTTATAAGATAGGCACTGCCGGTACAGTAACAGTACAGAGCGATGGTGTTGGTTAAGAGTCTAACATGGCATTGCATGCTGGTAAATGTAATAGAAAAAGTGTAACCGTTTCGGTCCCTGATCCGACATTTTTCGGAGATATTTGTGATAGGGATGAATCCCAGAAACATTCATCTATTAATTATCAGAGATCCCCATACTGGCCTTATTCTTAAACGGAATAAAAGCACTTTCTAAACAACGCAGCAATCACATTTGGTAAATTTTTACCCCGAGTCCCACTTAAAAACACAAAAATATTTTGACATATACCCACATTTAGAAGTAAACTTGACCGTTGTTCATTTACTAATTAGTTAAAAAGCCACGTGGTGTAGACCACGACAAGGTTTTGCTTTGTCGTAGGGAACTCAACAACAACAGAAATTCGTATTATCATAGTTTTTTTTTTATCATAAAATCTAGAAATTGTCAAAAAAATATATTGAAAATTGAGGTAGAACATAGTTTTTCCATTTTCCTTAAATTTTCTACCGCTATGAAAAATTTTGTGAAAATCCAATTTTCCAGATAATATTTTTCTTGGATTCTTGAGAAAATTTATTGCATTTTTATGATTTTTTGTTTTAAATAAGCAATAGCCTAAATAAAACTAAAAACATTAATTTTTTAAGTTTGTTCCATTATGCAAGCGTATAAAATTTATGTATATTTTACATGTTTTACGCCTAAACAGTTTTTTAATAGCAAAAGGTAATGCTCTAATCCAGTAATTCCCAACCCTTTGGACCCCCATTTGGGAATCGCTGTCCCAATCGCTGTCGCTGAGAAATGTACATGTACAAAAAAACGATTAGAGAAATAAGCAAATTTATAAAAAGCAAGGATAAGTATAAAAAAAACTATGAACTATAAAAAATCAACAAAAATAAAATCATACATAACTAAAAACGCGTTTTCTGATTCTCCTTCGGTTGAAATTATGCAACCATGAAAACAATTTAGATTATGCGCACTTATGTTCACCGGCTCGAGCAACATATACTGAACGCTCTCGTGGCCAAGCCTCCTTCCTTACACAGCTGGTCTGGTCTGGCCTGGCCTGGTCTGGTGTGGCGTCCATAACAACGCGAAAGGCGCTCTATATGACTATTCGCTCTCTTCTCGCGAGCGCCGCTGCTGGTGATATTCATTTGACATTGAGGACTACTGCCCACTGTTCGTGCCGTGCTAACGAAGCAAAAATTGCCGTGCTTAAAGGTGTTTCATTCCATCGCGCCGCGTCTGGAACTTCTGCTGCTAGCTAGTCCTTATTCTTGTGCCAATTCGGAACGAAATCCTTGTCAGTCGTTGGACAACACTTCAAGGATTCGTACTACAAGTTTTCTTGTGCCGGCTTTCCGTTTCCGATTCGTAAAACTCTGTTGTTCGGTATCGTCGATTCTAGTGCTGAAAGTGTTAAAAACTGTGCTTACTGTTTGAGCTGTAGTTCTTTAAGATGTCCAGCAAGGTGCTTTTGTCTAAGGATCCTATCTATCAACAGATCCAAGAGTATTACAAGAAGCATGGTGCTTCTATCAACATCAAAAAACTCTTCCAAGAAGATGATATTCGTTTTGATAAATTCAGGTAAGTTTGATTGAACCAATTTGAATATGTAATGATACATTTAAGGCAAACAAGCCACCGAAACAACTACTAAGTAGCATATTTGTCACATTTGACCCTCAGACGGCTTTCCAATAGACACATAAATTAACTATCGATGTGCGCTAAAAATAGATTTTTCTCTGCGTGATTGATTTCAGTCTAAAACTATCGACTCCGGCCGACGGTGATATTCTGCTGGACTATTCCAAGAACCGGATCACCGACGATGCTTGGAACATGTTGCTGGAACTTGCCGAGTCACGCGACGTGGTAAAAACCCGAGACGATATGTTCGGTGGTGAACGTATTAACATCACTGAGAACCGAGCCGTGCTGCATATTGCGCTGCGAAATCGGTCAAACCATCCGATACTTGTTGACGGGAAGGATGTGATGCCCGAGGTGAATGCCGTATTGGCGCACATGAAGGAATTCACGGAGCAAGTACTTAATGGGGTTTGGCGCGGTTACACTAATAGGAAAATCAGTGATGTTGTCAACATCGGTATTGGTGGATCCGATTTGGGTCCCTTGATGGTATCCGAAGCCCTCAAGGCGTACAACACAGGCATTCGTTCCCACTTTGTTTCCAACGTTGATGGTACGCATATTGCTGAGACGTTGAAGAAGCTCGACCCAGAGACAACATTGTTTATCATTGCATCGAAGACCTTTACCACACAGGAAACTATTACCAATGCCACCGCCGCTAAAAGATGGTTCTTGGAGCGTTGCAGCGAAAAAGAAAACGTGGCTAAGCACTTTGTCGCTTTGTCTACCAACAAGGAAAAAGTGGCTGCCTTCGGCATTGATACTAAAAACATGTTCGAATTCTGGGATTGGGTTGGAGGCCGCTACTCCCTGTGGTCTGCTATTGGCCTCTCCATTTCGTTGGCGATAGGTTTCGATAACTTTGAAAAACTTTTGGATGGTGCTCATTATATGGATCAGCACTTTTTGTCCGCTCCATTGAACGAAAACGTAAGCCACCGATAAGTGATTCTCAATAAAAACAAACTTACTAACTTGAGGTATGTTGTTGTCTACCAACAGGCTCCGGTTATCCTGGCGCTAATGGGTATCTGGTACTCTAACTTTTACGGTGCCGAGACGCACGCTCTGCTGCCCTACGATCAGTATTTGCACCGGTTTGCCGCCTACTTCCAGCAAGGCGACATGGAGAGCAACGGCAAGGGTGTCACCAAGGCCGGTGAACGAGTTGACTTCAACACCGGCCCGATTGTGTGGGGCGAACCGGGAACCAACGGACAGCATGCATTTTATCAACTGATTCATCAGGTGAGTTTTATCATTCGATTATAGATTTGATGAAGTGATTTGATGTTGTGTAATATACAGCGTTGGAAAAATTGCAATTCACAGTAACAAAATCGTAAAAAGCACAACGACCAATTATGTTGTGATTAATATATGCCACATTAATATAAATTGCTACCTACGAACACCAGGCATTTATTTGACAACGTTACGCTTTTTAAAACAATTGATCGACATAAGTTCACACAATCAATTGGAAATTCCTCAAGCTTATATGTATAATCTCATATTTAGACAATTTTTAATATCTGTACGTGAACTGTTTGAAGCGAATGTACTTGTTTGGTAGGAAAATGGAAAGATTGTTCCTGACAAACATATTCCAAAAAAGTGACAAAATTCAATTCTCATACGGACATTTTCCAAATGATCGCACATAAATGACTGAAGTGCCTCAGAATTTTATAAAATTTCATACGCGGCGTAGTTAAAGAACTTATGAATGAAAACATCTAGAGCTCCTATTTTCCTAGAATTTCCCAAGATAATTTTTCTCGGTTATTGCTTATTTCAAAAAACATAACCAAGCCTCGCAGAACAATTTTTATCAAAATGTAAGTATATTTTTGCAGCTCGACAAACTAACTTCAGTTTTTCGATTATAACTCAAGAACAAAAAATAATGCTATCCTGAAGTGGAGTTTCCACTCCATTTTGTAAAAATCTTTTCCAAATGATATTTTTCCTAAATTTTCCGACCGCGGAATCTATTTTTTCCGACCGCCCTGCAAACAAAATTGCCACATTTTGTTACCGTCCGGGTACATTTTTGCATCTTCTTGATCAATAACGGAATATTAGACTTTGATAATCGAAAAATCAAAAAAAAAATTTGACCGATTATCATTGTCACGACGGGACCCTTCGGTGCGGTAACGCTCCTAACGGCAGCATACCGTCAGCTGTCAGCGAAGAGTGACATCGAGACTGACGAACGTCAGATACAGTTGGAACGTCAAAACGGACAAAGCGAGAAGAAACATAGTTGTTCGGTACACGCATCGATTCACAGTCAAAATTCTTATTTCTAATTATTTCGCTAAATTTGTTATCCTATTCATGCAAATTAGTTACCCTATTGTTAAATCTAAATACTAAAACAAGTTTACATGCAGTTACAACTTACTCTAAACAAAAGTGTAAAACTAAAATATGTAAGTACTGATCGATAGAAAGGTGAACCTAGTTAAACTTAATACTAGTGATAAAATTTATATACAGATAAAAGTTGATGCAGTAGAAAGTGGGAATCAGGCCACACCACTTCCAGAAAGTGTACACCAAATTTGTAAGACTGAATTAATTGAAACCTTATAAAATTTACTTAAAATAAATACATTTTTAGCTTAAAGCTTCACACAATAAAAACACGTGTCGCTATTCAGAGTTGGTCGACATAACCCAACATTTCTTTAAGAAATTTGTTCGGGTATCGGAAGTATGGCGGATAAAAATGATTCCCCGCACAATTGCCAGTCGTGTAAACGGACGGACTCCGCGGAAAGTGAGATGGTCGAATGCGAAGTTTGTCAACGGTGGGAGCACTTTGGATGTGCCGGAGTCGGTGAGGAAATTCGGCAGCAGGATGCCAGGTATGTCTGTCGACGATGCTCCCAGCAAGATAAACCAACCAAAGACGATCGACTGAAGGTTCCCGCTACTGAACCACAAACATCTAAGGGTTCTAAGGCGAATTCCCGGGTGAGTTCCAGAAGGACGAAGAAGAATCCCGACCCACCGGCAAGTGTGACATCCAGCACGCGAGCTGCTCTGCTGGCGGAACAGCTAAAACTCGTCGAAGAACAGCAAAAACTAGACGAGCAAGCCCTGCTGGAAGAAGGAGAAATTAAAAAACTACATCGTGAAAGGCAGCTGAAAGAAGAGTTGGAGTTGAAGCGGAAGCAACAGCAGCTTCGGAAGGAATCCCTCGAAAAGCGACAGAGCCTTCTTCGGCAAATGGCGGAAGCTAGCAATGCAAGTGGCTCGGTCGTCAACACTAACGAGAAGGTGAACAATTGGCTAGACGGACAGGCCGCTGGAAGATCAGACGGAGGTCGATCAGTGCAAGCAAAGGATCTATGCGTGAATCAGATTTCCGGAGACCCGGCGGAGCAACCTACTTCCCCGCTACCATTCGTGCCGCAGAATTCCGAGCAGCAGAATTTCCCAGTTCATCCCCTGCCACCGGTGCAGAACACCAACGGTTCCCGTTTAGACGAATTTCCACCGCGATTTCCAAGCGGTACAGTACCAGTAATCGGATCACATTCTTCAAGGCCAGCTCAAGTACCACAACCTGCACCGACTGCCCCCATTTTCTCTGGTGCAACCCTGTCGCAAGCGCAAATTGCTGCGAGACAGGTTTTGGGCAAAGATTTACTTGTTTTCAGCGGGAGCCCCGAAGAGTGGCCCATCTTCATTAGTAACTTCGAGCAGTCTACGGCCACCTGCGGTTACTCAGATGCGGAAAACTTGGTACGCCTTCAACGGTCGCTGAAGGGAAATGCCCTCGAATCGGTGAGAAGCCGATTACTCTTACCAGCAAGTGTACCGCACGTCGTACAGACCCTGCGTACTCTCTTCGGAAGACCGGAACTCCTGATCCGGTCCTTGCTGAGTAAAATTCATCAAATCCCACAGCCGAGGTTCGACCGGCTGGAAACGGTTATGCAATTTGGTCTAGCAGTGCAGAATCTAGTCGACCACCTCAAAGCGGCGCAGCAGTGCAACCATTTGGCGAATCCGGTTCTCTTACAAGAGCTGGTGGAGAAACTTCCGGGTTCAATGCGGCTGGACTGGGCAGTATTCAAGAACCGGCATCATCCGGTGACACTCGATACGTTCGGCGAGTTCATGTCCGGGTTGGTCACGGCGGCCAGCGAGGTTTCCTTCAACATTCCGGGACCGACTACCATAAAATTCCTCACGCAGACCGAAAGCAGGAGCAACAAGCAGAAAGGTGGAAATATGGGTGTCGTTCAAACCCACTCTGCAGACGAAAGTCATCCCGTTCTCACAACTTCCACACCGAGCAGCACCCCTACAAGCACCAAACCAGGCAAGCAATGCCTGTCGTGTGGTCGAGTAGGACACCGAGTAGCCGAATGTCAGCAATTCAACGGTGCCAGCGTAGATGAGCGGTGGGAGTTAGTGCAGCAGAAAAGTCTTTGCCGGACGTGCCTCAACAGTCACGGCAAATGGCCGTGTCGGTCCTGGAACGGTTGCGGTGTCAGCGGATGTCGGCAGAAACACCACACTCTTCTGCACTCTGCTACGATTTCCGAGCGAACGAATATTTCTTCTAGCCATGTAACTTCCGGGGACTTGCAGTGGCCACTTTTCCGGGTCCTTCCGGTCATCCTACATGGCATCAATGAATCCAAAACGATCTACGCCTTCATCGATGAAGGGTCATCCTACACCTTGCTTGATGAATCTGTTGCGAAATCGGTTGGTGTTAGTGGCAAACCGGAAGCGCTGACCCTAAAGTGGACCGGAAATGTGACACGGGTTGAGCCGAATTCCCAATGCGTGCGGCTTGACGTCTCCGGCAAATGTAGCAATTCCCGCTACACTCTGTCCAATGTGCGTACGGTTAGCCGTCTTGTACTGCCCATGCAAAGTTCGAATTACCGGGATCTTGCAAATCGTTTCCCTCATTTGCGCGGTCTCCCAGTCGAAGACTACGAGTCAATCGAACCCAAGCTGCTCATAGGTTTAGATAATCTCCGATTGTGCGTTCCTCTGAAGCTGCGAGAAGGGCCGCCATCACATCCTATCGGTGCGAAATGTCGGTTGGGTTGGAGCATTTATGGGTACGTCAAAACACTCGAAAACACTCCAAAACACGTTCCAAAACACAGCGCAATCGTCGGTTTCCACATCGGGACAGTTTCCGATCCCGATCGTGAACTAAATGAACAGCTTCGTGACTACTTTACCCTCGAAGATGCTGGACTCGTCGAACCACGCCATGGATCACCCGACGAGAACCGCGCAATACAGCTGCTAGAGGAAACTACTCGTCGAACACCTACCAGTACGAACTTCGAAACCGATCGTGGTATCAAGGTGGCACTTGTCGGGGCGAAGACCAAGGTGGCGCCACAAAAGACGCTCTCGATCCCTCGACTTGAACTGAAGGCAGCGGTTCTGGGCATCCGCCTGATGGAGACCGTCCAGAAGTATCACTCGTACACGGTCAATCAGCGCCACTGTAGGAGCGATGCAAGCACTGTACTCGCGTGGGTACGTTCAACTGATCATCGCCGCTACCACAAGTTTGTTGCCGTTCGGATTGGCGAGATCTTGTCATCAACACAGCAGTCGGAGTGGAGGTGGGTATCGTCTGCACTGAACGTTGCCGATCAGGCAACCAAATGGAACAACAACCCGCAGGTAACTTCAAACGATCCCTGGTTTCGAGGACCGAACTTGCTCTACGAGTCTGAAGATCGGTGGCCTAAGCAGCGCAATGTCACACCGACTGAGGAAGAGCTTCGTCCCATTCATCTTCACGCCGCCCACTTTGCTCCCCACATGGTATTCGCAAGATTTGATCAGTGGACCAAAATGCACCGTGTAGCTGCGTATGTTCTTCGCGGCATCGATAATTTCCGCCGGCGTAGAACCAACGACAAGGTGGAACTGGGTCACCTCACTAGCGATGAACTCCGACGGGCAGAAGAAGCGTTGCTGAAGACCGCTCAAAGTGAGTGCTTCGCCGACGAAATCAACATCCTCGTCAAAACTCACGGGACGCCCGAGAATCGACATGCTACCGTGAACAAATCTAGCACCATCTACACAAAATGTCCGTTCCTGGATGAGAAGGGTATCCTGCGCAGTCGTGGCCGAATCGGTGCCGCTCCGTATGCACCGACCGAAGCTAAGTTTCCCATAATCCTTCCCAACCAACATCTAATTACATTCCTCCTTGTAGACTGGTACCATCGCCGTTTCCGTCATGCCAACCGCGAGACCATCTTCAACGAGATTCGCCAGCGCTTCGAAATCTCATCATTACGACGACTGCTGGAGAAAGTAGAGCGCGCCTGTGCCTTCTGCCGCCTAACGAAAGCGATCCCCAGACCACCAGTCATGGTTCCGCTACCTGAGATGCGCCTGACAGCTTTCATTCAACCCTTTACCTTCACCGGGTTGGACTACTTCGGGCCAGTACTCGTGAAGGTGGGCAGAGGCAACGTGAAACGGTGGGTTGCCCTCTTCACCTGCCTTACTATCAGAGCGGTGCACATGGAGCTAGTGCACTCACTGAGCACCGAATCTTGCATTATGGCAGTTAAACGCTTCGTGGCACGCAGAGGCATGCCAAGAGAGTTCTGGACAGACAACGGCACCTGTTTCCAAGGTACCAGTAACGAGCTGAAGGCTCAAAGGGACACCTCAAACAAAGCACTCTCGGAAAAGTTCACGTCGGCAGACACCACCTGGAAATTCATCCCACCAGCGGCGCCGCACATGGGAGGCGCGTGGGAGAGGCTCGTGGCGGTGGCGATTGGAGCAATCCTGCACTGTCCACGCAAACCGGATGATGAAACCTTAGAGACCGTCCTTCTGGAAGCGGAGGGAATGATCAACTCTAGACCACTTACCGTTGTCCCTCTCGAGTCCGCGGATCGGCAGGCTCTAACCCCCAACCACTTCCTGCTGGGTAGCTCCTCTGGGTCAAAGTTCCTACCGACCGAACAGCTGGACGTACGCTCTACCCTTCGAAGTAGTTGGAAGCTAGCCAGGTACATAGTCGACGATTTCTGGAACAGATGGCTCAAGGAGTATCTACCCGTAATTACGCGGAGATGCAAATGGTTTCAGGACGTGAAGGATCTGGCGGAAGGCGACTTGGTTCTCGTGGTTGACGGAACGGCGAGAAACCAGTGGATACGAGGACGAATCGAACAAGTGTTTCCTGGACGCGACGGCAGAGTACGGCAGGCGCTGGTTCGGACATCCTCAGGGATCCTGCGTAGACCAGCAGTAAAGATCGCTGTATTAGACGTCGAGGAGAAAGGTAAACCTGGTTCCGGTGTATCTGGAGAATCGGACTCTCACCAAGGTTTACGGGCGGGAGTATGTCACGACGGGACCCTTCGGTGCGGTAACGCTCCTAACGGCAGCATACCGTCAGCTGTCAGCGAAGAGTGACATCGAGACTGACGAACGTCAGATACAGTTGGAACGTCAAAACGGACAAAGCGAGAAGAAACATAGTTGTTCGGTACACGCATCGATTCACAGTCAAAATTCTTATTTCTAATTATTTCGCTAAATTTGTTATCCTATTCATGCAAATTAGTTACCCTATTGTTAAATCTAAATACTAAAACAAGTTTACATGCAGTTACAACTTACTCTAAACAAAAGTGTAAAACTAAAATATGTAAGTACTGATCGATAGAAAGGTGAACCTAGTTAAACTTAATACTAGTGATAAAATTTATATACAGATAAAAGTTGATGCAGTAGAAAGTGGGAATCAGGCCACACCACTTCCAGAAAGTGTACACCAAATTTGTAAGACTGAATTAATTGAAACCTTATAAAATTTACTTAAAATAAATACATTTTTAGCTTAAAGCTTCACACAATAAAAACACGTGTCGCTATTCAGAGTTGGTCGACATAACCCAACAATCATATAAACGATTGAGTTGGCGTAGATTGGCCTAAATCGGAACATAGAATACGAAATGGATGTACAGTAGGATTTCGAATTTGGCAACAAATGCGTGTTGCCAATGTTGCCAAAATCGAAACCGTGGCAAAATCGGAACACTCAAAAAGTCCGACGAAAGCGTCAGGCCGACGCGAGCAAGTTTTTTTTTACCCTGCGATAAGACGTAGTCCTACGTAAATAAAAATATTACTTTTCGAAACATTACAACTACAAACGTTATTTTGAACATGTATGCGGAAACTGATTGATGTTTAAGCTTATTTTTGGAAGCGCAATACTTTTGTTGCCAAAATCGGTATCCGTACCGACGCATGCCAAAATCGAACCATGTCAAAATTGAAACCCCACTGTGCCTGTATGCGGTCATTGAGAATTTTACAATTTTTGAAATTTACGCGGTTTGCTCTACATGTCTAATTTAAGGATAATTTACGAATTTACTAAGCTTTTTGGATAGCGATTTTCGGAATTTACTCAGATTTTTACACGGATTTTACGAGAATTTTGGATCCTTAATTACCCGAATCATATCCTTCAGTGGTACTTAAAAGACGTGCTGGAGCTCTATGTAAACCATTGCAAAAGATTTGTAATATGTCACTAGAATAGAACAGACTTTCGGAATGTGGGAAAAGATCCTATGTTCTACCAGTCTACAAAAATGAAGATAAACGTGACATACCACACTAACGAGGTATCACCCCTTTATGTTACTTACTTACTTATGTGTCCATGTCCGCCGGTCCGGCAGAACAAAGGGATGAAGTCAGAGATCTCCACTGCTGACGGTTACCCGCCATGGCTTTTACCTGTCGCCAGGACAGGTTCTCCTCTACAGTCCGGATGTCGTTGGCTAAACTCCATCGCCATGAGCCTCTGGGTCGGCCTCTTCTACGTTGTCCTTGTGGATTCGAGTGCTTCTCTGCAAACCTCGTTCGCTCTTTTCCTCAAGGTGTGTCCGATCCACTTCCACCTACGTTCACGAATTTCTGTGGCTATCGGCCGTTGATGACACCGACGATGGGGTTCCTCATTGGATATTCAATTATCAGGCCAGCAGGCACAAATGATGTATCGCAGACACCCGTTAATGAATACCTGCAGTTTTTGCGTTGTCTCCGCTGAGACGCACCACGTTTCGCAGGCATACAGCAGTACGGATTTCACGTTTGAATTTAAAGATTATCGGGTTTTCGTACGTAGAGTGATCTGGTTTGAGCGCCAAATGTTTCGCAGACCTGCAGAGGCACCCCTGGCTTTCCTGATCCGTGTGGCTATATCAGTCTTGATACCACCACCGGACGTTGTTTGGCTACCAAGATATTGAAAGGCGTCTACCTGCTCAACTTGTTGTCTCGCTACTGTGAAGCTGGTGGAATTGTCAGTGTTCACTACCATAGACTTAGTTTTCGCTACATTGACTGTAAGACCTGCTGCCTGGGAGCTCTCGGAGAGGTCATCTAACTTGCTCTGCATATCGTTTCGGCGTTATTCGAGCAAGACAATGTCGTCGGCTAGGTCGAGGTCATTTAGCTGCTCCATCGTTAAAGGATTCCAAGGCAATCTTCGATTTGGTCTACTGTCAATTGCTCCAACTAATATCTCATCCATAACGATGAGAAACACAAGCGGTGATAAAATGCAGCCCTGTCTCACGCCAGCAGTAACCCTTATGGGATCGGACAAGACGCCGTCGTGCAAAACCTTGCACGAGAACGCCTCGTACTGAACCTCGATGAGATGGACTAGCTTATCTGGAACTCCTCTACGCCTAAGTGTGCCCCAGATGTTTTCGTGGTTGAGCTGGTAGAACGCCTTTTCGAAGTCAACGGACACCAACAGAAGAGAATCCTGGAATTCGTTGATCTGCTCCAATATAATGCGGAACGTTGTGATATCATGGTCTACACATAATCGGCCAGCACGGAATCCAGTTTGCTGCCGCCGGAGAGTAGCGTCGATCTTCTCCTGGATCCGGTTGAGGATTACCTTTAGATTAGAGTACTTTGAGAGTAATACAGTTAGAACTTCTTTCTTAGGGACTTTGACCAATATGCCCTGCATCCAGTCCACCGGAAAAGTTGCGGTTTCCCATATATTGCTGAAAAACTGATGCATCATCTGGGCTAACAAAGATGGGTCAGCTTTGAGCATTTCGGCTGAAATATCCCTGGCACTCTATTGGATTTCTCCTGACGGCTGCTACAATTTCATCCAGCGATGGCACCTCCGAGCTGACGCGATTAATTCGACAAACTGTAGGCGTCATACGCTGCTGGTTTTGTTGTTCTCTGACATTTGAAACTCGGAAGAGTTGTTCAAAATGTTCAGTCCATCGCTTAAGCTGTTCTGTACGGTCAGTCAATAGCTGACCAGCCCTGTCCTTTAGCGGCATCTTTGCATTCATCCTGGCACCACTAAGGCGGCGAGAAATATCGTACAACAAACGGATATCACTATTGGCGGCGGCGGTTTCTCCTTGTTCAGCTAGGGAGTTAGTCCAGGCTCTCTTGTCCTGCCTACAAGCACGTTTAACAGCCCTCTCCAGTTCGGCGTATCGTTGACGGGCAGCTGTCTTAGTCGATCTGGTTTTCGCTCGCTCAATGCCGGCTTTCGCCTCTCTCCGCACGTCGATCTTCCTCCATGTTTCATCCGAAATCCACTCCTCCGCCCGCTGCGCGCTTTGCCGTGGGTTTCATCACTTGTCGTGATGAAGGTGTTCTTGATGCCGGTCCATTGCTCTTCGACGGTTCCACCAGGTGGCAACTCCGAGGCTCGAGATTCAAGTTGTTCGACAAAAGCCCTTTTCACCTCAGGATTCTCCAATCGGCGGACTCTCCTCCCGTCGTTGGACACGTGCGACGCGCAGACGTATCTCAGCGATAACAAGATGATGGTCGGATGCAATATCTGCGCGTTTGTTGCGTACATCAAGAAGGCTCCGCCATTTCCGGTTGATGCAGATGTGGTCGATTTGGTTTTCTGTTCGGCCGTCGCGGGAAACCCACATGACTTTATGTACTGGTCTATGGGGGAAGAGCGATCCACCAATGACCATGTTGTTATTACCACAGAATTCTGTAAACAGCTCCCCGTTGTCGCTCATCTTTCCTAGGCCATGGCGTCCCATGACGCGTTCAAGGTCCGCGGTTTTTGAACCAATCTTCGCGTTGAAGTCGCCCATGTGGATTTGGATGTCCCCCTTCGGGATTTTCTCAATCACGCTATTCAGCTGGCTGTAAAAACTCTCTTTCTCCTGCAGGCCGGTAGCATCTGTTGGCGCATAGCACTGTATTGCTGTAAGGTTCCTAACCCGTGTTCTGAATCTGGCAACGATTATTCGCTCGTTTATCGGTTCCCACTTCATCAAGGCTGCCCCTGGGCTCAGTAAGAATCCAATTCCTCTTTCTCGAGTAGCATTTGGTCCTCGTATGCCAGAGTAGAGCAAGACTTGCCCGGATGATGTCCTGTGTGATGTCCTCAGCCCCAGGATTTCAAGCTTCAGGCGGCTAGCTTCCCTTGCAAGTTGAGCCAGCTTGCCCTGCTGGGCAAGGGTCAGTATATTCCATGTTCCGATTCGTGTCCGTGTTTTCATGCTAAAGGTCGTTGCCAATAATCCAGAGAGATTTCTTCGTTCATTTTCGGTAACTTTTTTGTGTTCCGGTACAGTAGGCTGTTAACCTAAGGTCCTTATCCCGCTGATGGGGCTGCCATCTTAATGTGGGCGGGAGCCACTGTGCCCCCTTTCCTGTTAGCATACGACAACCGAAGTTGCGTACCCCAGCCGGCACCTCGTGGAGTTAGGAATAGGAGTTAATGAACAGAGGTTATGGAATGCACATGTTCACCCTTTGCCAGACCCTCGCTCACTCAGCTCCCGAGAATTTCTTCGGTCATTGTACGCAATACTGACAACACGAACCAATCCAGGCGACGTGCAGTGTTTTCAATGACGTGTACGACTAATTTAGTTTTACGATACCGACGAATACGTTTGAGCAATTCCAGCTCAAGTAGCAAAACGATTTGACTCGACTATTTTTGATTGGAATGAAATTTTTCTAACGTGTTGGATACCACGCAAAAACTCATTTTGCACTAAACTTAATTTTTTTCGTCAAGAGTAACTTTTCAAAATGGCGTATTTAGAAATGAGGTTACTTTTTTTATCTAGCTACTGCTACATTTAGCTAGTTACTGACTCCGGCAACCGATTTGTGCAAAACTGATGCGCTAAAATGCATTAGTATCGCCGTAAATAGCGGAAGAGAGGGGACACGAAGAGAATCTCTCATTGTCAGATACGTCGAAATGAAAAAGTACCCGAGAATTGCTGTTAGACTTGCCAAAAATGCTTGAAGAATAGTGGCTGAAAAGTTTAACTAGACCCGCTTTACTTACCAGACTTACCAGACTGCCAGGATGTCGTTTGCTATGCTGCGTCTGGGTCTGCCTCTTTTACATTGTTCTTGCGGATTCCAGTCGAGTGCTTCAATGCAGATCTTTCCCGCTCCTTTCATCAAGATGTGTCCCATCTACTTCCACGTACGTTTTCGAATTCCTGTTGCTATCGGTCGCTGACATTGACGATGGGCTTTCCCTTTGGATATCCAGTTGGCAGATCACCAGACACGAATGGCGCACTTAATGGCGGCTACTGGGTACACTTTTCAAAAATGTTTATTTGCTTTTGGCAACTCCGCTCACGTACGCATGATATTCCTACAACAACAATCAAGGGTGGAAATGTTAACTTGACGTGAATAAAGTTGCCAAAAGCATGCTAATATTTTCCGAACGTTGTACCCACCAGCCGCCATTACGCACGCGAAAAGGTGGATATCGCAGGCAGCGATTAATAAATGCCTGCAGTTTTGGCGACGTGCACCACATTTCGCAGGCGTACAACAATGTAGATTTAACGTTTCAGTTCAAATTCGGGTTTTGGTATGTAGAGTGATCTGGTTTGAGCACCAGATGTTTCGCAGATCTGCAAGGCACCCTTGGCTATACTGATATGTGAAGCTATATCAGTCTTCGTACCACAATCGGG
Organism: Sabethes cyaneus; assembly: GCF_943734655.1. Taxonomy (NCBI): domain Eukaryota; kingdom Metazoa; phylum Arthropoda; class Insecta; order Diptera; family Culicidae; genus Sabethes; species Sabethes cyaneus. The sequence continues at coordinate 18,660,710 of NC_071354.1, read as the reverse complement.
CGTTGTCTGGCTACCGAGATATTCAAAGACTCTTATAGGGTTTGTGCCTTGACGGTTGAAGCTCAAGCAATAAGACAAGACATGCCCGAACGGAACGGAACAACATTGATTAGATATGGGCAATCAGATTACTTCTCAACCATTGTAAAAAAACGTGTGCTTCATGTAAATAGATTTTCTCGCTTTTAAAAATTTACTTGAAATCTTTAAGGTCCTTTAAGGTGAAATTAGCAGTCATCGATTCTGCCAATTTCAGAAGCAGTTTTTTTGTTTGAAACAAAAATTCTGTTTATAAAAATATATTCGCTGTGTTCAGACTAGTAAGAAGAATGCAGTATTTACATTTTTACAAACAGAACCCCGCTTTTGGGCCCAAAAACTGCTTCCGAAATTGCGCTCTCCGACGAAAAGTCAATGATTGCTAATTTCCCGTTAAGGTCGATTTTTCAACTTCTCAAGTACGGATCAGCGGGGTGCTATCCCTATCTTAACGAACGGTGTTTGACAGTCGACCTAACGAAGGACGCTATTGCAGGAAAAGCGCCTGTCTGACAGGTAAATTTGCTGCCAACCTTGTAGAGATGTGCTGAGATGTTGACTACAAAAACTTGGCACCCATCGCAAGCCCCTGGTACGGTTGGTACAGACAGTTGATTTTGCAGAAAGAAGTTTTACAGTATAATCAATATATATAGAATGCCAGTGTCGCTGCAGTGCGCGTGGTAAACATCACACATGTTCAGATAATGTATTTACATTATATATGCAAATGTGTGCGTGCCTGAGATTCATCAAAAGGGGAATCTCATTGTCAAACTTTGACAACTAGTTTAAAATTTCAATTATGGCTGCCAACTAATGTGATTGGAAACTTCGCTTGCTTCAAATTTCTGAAAAAGTCGGTGCAAAAGGGCGCAGTTGTGGGATTCTATTCATTCGGACGAAAAGAAAAAGAACGTTTACAGCCATTTCACTGGCATAAAAACACAGCGGAGAACGCACTGATGACAGCACCAACCAGCGCACAGATAAAGAACAGATAAATAACAATGAGCAACTTTGACAACGAAGTTCCCGACTCACAGACTTGATACAGATTGTTAGCATCATGTTTACCACAATGAGTCATATAGAAAAACAGCGACACTGGCATTCTATATATATTGATTCTATTAGTTTTACTCATTTACGGTTGTGGTTGTACACAACTAATTTTTTTTGCCCCCAATTTTTAAACCTTCAAAGGGAGGGTGCTGACAAAAAACCTTAAAAATAAGTTTCAATTTAACCGTTTAATTTATTGCTGCATTAAATACTCAGAAAAATCAATATGGTCGTTTGTCTTTCATTGACATTTACATTACTCTAGACAAATGACTTCATTAGCTTTCAAGTTAGTCCCAACTAAGCGAATGAATAGTGATTTGATGGCAAAATACCTTTGACTTTAACCTTTGGCTATAATTACTTTAAATTCAGCTAGTATCTCCAGGCACGTGCCACTTAAGTGTCGTTCTAATGTGTTGAAATGATACTGACGTTTTTCGTCACCTCTGCTGATATCATGATTCCTACTTTCAACCATAAGAAAGTGTAAAAGTAACACATATTAATTCACTGTGACCATTTATTTGCCGTGGATGACTTCTTAAAGATATGACCTCGTGATAGCCATCTACCGACGAATACAAATTAACATAAATCCATTGGAAATTCTTTCAACCCTCACGGCGAATGTAGCTCTAATCAGAATATCAGAGCACGCAACCCAACCAACAAACAATGGTGCGGGAGGCAAGCTGTTTCAAAAAGCAGGATTGCGATTTTATTGCCGAGTCAATCATCGCCGCCGTCCGTTCCCACCACCATGGTGTGATTTTAGGAGCACGGTACGATTTCAGTAATGGATCACACCTTCACACGACTCCAACCCATTCTTCCCGGGTGGCCTACGGTCAGCGCTTATGGCCGCACTCACGAATAGCGACTCTAGGCACCGCCAATATTATAGCTGAATATTGCGGAGCAAAATGTACAAGAACTTTCCCTCCGCAGAATTACGAATAAGACGCATTACGCTTCAAATCTGCTTTTCCACTTTCGCATGAAAGAAAGCTATAAAAACTAATCAAATGTTGTTAACTTATCGCATACACTTTGCTCGGGCCGAATTTGAAAGAAATGGTGAAAAGGTCAACCACTCGGTCTGACTTCTAGAGATTAATCTTTTGATTGCCACCAGGCTCTGGCACGGAAAATTTTACACGTTAAATTAACTCAACAAATGCCAAATTTCCATTGCAAATAATTCTTTGTGACCTCGAGAGCTAATACTACTTTCACAAATACCAAGATTCCATAAATTACCATCTGCATCATGTTCAAGCGAGAACAAGGAACGGAACTTAAATAGTTCTTTTACCGTCGATTAAGTTTTTATAGCGCTACAACATGTTGATGACTTCTCTTTCTCTCTTTGTTTTCAGGGTACTCGTCTTATTCCGTGCGACTTCATCGCTCCGGTCATCACCCACAATCCGGTGGAGGACGGTGCCATGCACAAGATCCTGTTGGCCAATTATCTTGCTCAAACGGAAGCACTGATGATGGGCAAAACCGAAGAGCAAGCTCGTGGCGATCTGGAAAAGGCCGGCCTGTCCGGCGATAAGCTCGAAAAGCTGCTTCCGCACAAGGTATTCACCGGAAACCGGCCAACCAATTCGATTCTGGTGAAGAAAATCACCCCATTCACACTGGGTGCCCTGATTGCGATGTACGAGCACAAGATCTTCACCCAGGGTGTCATCTGGGATGTGAACTCGTTCGACCAGTGGGGCGTCGAGCTGGGCAAAGCACTGGCCAAGGCTATCGAAGTGGACCTGGCGGACAGCAACCTAACTACCTCGCATGATTCATCCACCAACGGGCTCATTAATTTTATCAAAATCAACTGGGAGTAGAATGTTACCGGTTGCTGTTAAATTATTTTCGAATAAAAGATATGTTTTCCTTTTTGTTTTAAAATAACTTTTTCAACGTAAGCTTACAGATAATGGCGCTAAAATTGACAGTAATCTCAACATTTGTGAAGAATACAAACAACTTGCTAATTGTGAAACTATTCAAAGGCAAAATTATCGCTTTTAAAATAAATATAGCACACATGTTAAATGAAACAGTTGAAAAAAAAACTAGTTAAACTTTATGATGACGATATCACGCTGTGCTCCTTTGTCAAATGTTTCTGAAGAATCGTGCTGATGACCAATTGACGACAAGAAGGATATTACTGCAGAGGTTGCGTGTTTCTGACAGGTTTGTTTTCTTAATGAATGGCATGTTGTACATGCCAGATCGACAGCTTTTGCTGTTGCTGATTGAAAATTTTGCCTTTTGCTGGTAAGTCTGAGTTAATCAAAAATAAAGTTTAGTGTGATTTGAATATGCAATTAGACAGTGAAATTTAGTGTTCCAACAGCGAAAATATTTATTTTGTTTCATTTAGGTTTAGCAAGCCACTCTAGTGCAGTGCCTTTGGTGTTTGCTGAATGAATCTAAATATTTGAGACTAGCTGTATAAATCTACCGGTACATGTAAATACTAAACTCTAAATATTGTCTCCCGAGCCAATTGAGTTCTTGCCGACTTTGATAGGATAACATATAGAAGTGTTTAATGTTTAATGACAGTGTTATGAATGACCATGGTTTGGGCTGCATATGTTTGACGAACAAATAGACAAAAGCATTTGGAAACATTCGATGGAGAGTGATAGTCGCCTCGATTCTACATTCCGATTGCACACGTTCCGATTAGAAATCATATTCTGAATTCTGATTGACGTGTGTTATAGCATACAATTTGATTCGGATCAGAGTGATATTTCTGCAAACTGAAGTTTATATTTTATCCCGTACTAGTTGGGAAGATTGCTATGGTACACCTGCAAAATTTGGAACACGGTTGGCCGGCCACGTTGCAAGGATGCCGGAAGACTGTACAGTGAATTCCGTTGTCTTCAAGAACCCCATCGGTACCAGGAATAGAGGAGCCCAACGTGCTAAATGGCTCGACCAACTTGAAACCGATTTGCATGTGTCACGACGAGTGTCCCAGGACCGAGTACAGTGGAGAGGAAATTCTTGAAACGGCAAGAGCCACCCGGCTCTCTGCTGGTAGAATAAAAGAAAGAATTTTATCCCGTTTATGGTTCATGGCGTATAGTCTATTAAACGTTATGTGACAAAAGACGATCCGATTGAACGTCATGTGACAAAAAATAATCCTTGGAATTCAAATAAAAAGCATTTAAAGGAGCTGAAATGAAAAGCCCTCGTACACCAATCTATTTTGATGTCTCGTCTCATCTCATGCAAATTTGCAAATCGACCTGGAACGTCCTTTTCCGATTGGTTGACAATTTACCTTTACGTATACAGTCAACTTTCGCTATTTGCATCACATAGTCAAATGTACCGTTCGCACAAAGGGAATCAAAAGTTGCCTGCTCCCAGCCGATGCCGTAAACTGAAAGCATAATTGAAATCAGCTTGTTGGTGATGTTAATTCAAAGAAACAATGGAGGGCGGATCTGGAGCGACCGATAATCTTAAATTATAGACCGTACCAACCGGCTATGTAAAAGCAGCCAGCGCTCCGCAATTTTCTTAGTAGACCAATAAAACCAACGAAACAATGTGACCAATTGTTAATATACCTACACTTGGTAATGGTTTTATTTCGTGTGATTACGTTTGTTAGTATCGCGTAGAAGAAAGGTCAAAGACGAACAAAGAAAGTCTTTAATGAGTCTGGACTGTGTACATACTAATATATAACACCGATAATAACCATACTAGCTCATACCGCTTTAATGTTTTTAGACCGTACTAGCCTTACCAAGGAAGTAATAAACATACCACTACGGATCAGCCTTAACTGCCCAACTAGAAATTCCCTACTTGTTGAGTGTGAGCGAAAATCAATATAGGGTATGTTTCTGCTTCGTCGTAATTGCCTATTCCCGTCCTATCCAACATAAATTATTAAAAATATTAGCATTTTTATGACACACAATGCAAAACTAGTTATTCCCCAATATTTTAGTTTGTTGTCTATCATACGCGATCAATCAAAGTGAGCTGAGATCTTTTTAAATGCTTCTTATCATTAAAGATCAGGTATCAGGTATCAGCATCTTTGGCTCGAGCAGCACGTTCCTCACAATCATGTGGAAGATTTGTGCCTTGCCCATCTTGCCCGTGTCATCATTTACCTGATGAGGACGGGAAGGAAAACAGGAGGAATAGGAAGGGGTGGATGAGGAATTTGGACAAACACAAACATATATATACCGAGAGATTTTTGTACCCCCGAAGGGATACTGCAATCCTTGGTAGTTAACTTATCAAAAGTACACCCCCTGGGGGGTATACTCATGATAAATAAGAGCTTATAGCTCAATACCGCTTTCGGTAAGGAACATCAAAATGTCTCGTAATTTTAGTTTCCTAAAATCCGATTCATTTAAGACGTAGGATCCAAAGATCCTATGACGCAATTGTGCTACTGCAGGACAGTTGCAAATTACGTGATATGGTGTACCGTAGTCGGATTCACATAAATTACAATGAAACGATTCAGCTCGCTGAATCGTAGCCATATGATAATTTAGCCTGCAGTGACCAGTCAGTGATCTGACAAGAATACTGCAATTTACCTTTGAGTGTTGCAAAAGAAATTTCGCAACCTTCTCACAAGGCTTAACAATGAAACTTTTCGTTTGACGACAAGTTTCAAGATTTTCCCAATAATGTACATGTTCAGATGAAAACCAAGATCGAATCTTTTGTTTTATCCAACATGCCGCAATTGGTAAAGCAGGTTCCGGTCCGAAAACCGACTTTTCTGCTCCAGATCTTGCTAGTTCATCAGCCCATTCATTTCCGGTTATACCAGAATGGCCAGGAACCCAAACCAGATGAACGGCATTTAGAATGCTTAGTTCTTCTAATTGGGTGTGGCAGGCGATGACTGTTTTAGATTTAGAATTAGCCGCACAAAGGGCTTTTATAGCGGCTTGATTGTCAGAACAGAAGTAGATAATCTTGCCTATCAGTTCTTTCTGAAGTGCAAACTGAGCTCCGCACATAATTGCAAAGATTTCAGCTTGAAAAACGGTGCAGTAACTACCCAACGAATAGGATTCCTCCAATTCTAGCTCACGGCAGTAAACACCAGCACCCGCGCGACCTTCGTACAAGGAACCATCGGTATAACAGACTACATAGTCGGAAATTTTCCTTTCCATGTAGCCTGACATCCAATCCTCTCTAGGAGGAAAGTCACTTGAGAAAGTCCTATACGGGAAAGTACGCATGAGCGTTACATCGCTAGGAGCAAGGGCAAACTTGTCCTCAGCAACAATTTGCGACCACAATCGAGTATGACCAGTGGAACCGTCCACAGACTGCCAAAGGCCAATCGCGTGTAGTCGATAAGCACATATTAGTGCCTCTTGCTTCAGGTGGAAGTGTAGAGGTTTAATATTGAAAATAGCTTCTAGGGCGGCAGTAGGAGTTGTAGTAAATGCACCAGACATTGCCATTAAACACATCCTTTGAAGATGGTTTAGCTTTGTCTGGACAGTCACAACTTCCCCTCTCTGCCACCATACAAGACAACCATACGCCAGTATTGGTCTGACAACGACCGTGTATAACCAGTGTATGTATTTGGGTTTTAGCCCCCAAGAGTTGCCAATTGCTCGTCTACATTGCCCAAAGGCCATGCACGCTTTTTTAATTCGGAAGTCAATATTTGTGGACCAGTCAAGCTTGGAGTTGAGAATCAACCCCACGTACTTCACTTCGTTCACAACATCAACATCCGAATCGTAAAAGCGCAGAGCGCGAGCTCCATTGGTATTTCTACGTCTTGAAAATAAGACGATAGATGTTTTGCTCGGATTTACCGAAAGTGCAGTTTCTCGGCACCACGTTTCCACGACGCGTAGTGCCTGCTGCATTAAGTCAAATAATGTGCTTATGCACTTTCCAACTACTAGGATGAGATAGTCATCCGCAAAACCATATGACGGATAGCCTAGACTATTGAGTTTCCTCAATAGGCCGTCCGCCACAAGGTTCCATAAAAGAGGCGAGAGAACGCCACCTTGTGGACATCCACAAACACTTTGCTTCCAAATGCTTGCTTGCCGTAAGGACGAAAAAAGCAATCGGTTACTAAGCATTTGTTCTATCCACTTTATGATTATTGAAGGCACATTATGATAACGAGCAGCCTCCAAAATGGAAGCGAAAGATACGTTATCAAACGCGCCTTCAATATCCAAAAAAGTTCCTAAGCAAGATTCCTTTTGTGAAAAAGCAACCTCAATTTTATCCACCACATCATGTAATAAAGTGGTTGTAGATTTGCCACTTTGATAAGCATGTTGTGCTGAATGAAGAGGAACTTCTACTAAGCTTGTTTCGCGGATGTGGTGATCAACAATCCGCTCAAGTGATTTAAGCAAGAATGACGTTAGACTGATTGGTCTAAAACTTTTTGCTTGCTCGTATGTCGCGCGTCCACCTTTAGGAATGAACTTAATGGTTATTTCACGCCATTGAGTTGGGATGTACCCAATAGCAATACTACACACAAACATCCTTCTCAGAATGTGTTTGAAGTACTTGAATCCTTTCTGCAGTAGAATAGGGTATATTCCATCTGTTCCAGGAGATTTGTATGGAGAGAAGCTGTTCACGGCCCACTCAATCGCTTCAGTTGTGACAAGTCTCCGAGCAAAAGCCCATGAGTCTAAGCCACCTAAAACGATTTCTGGATCGTTTCGAACTTCAGGTTCCACACAGCCCGGAAAGTGACTATAAAAGAGACATTCCAGGATTTCATTGTCATTCGAACAGTATTCACCGTTCGAACTTCGAATGTTATTAACCTGATAATCTTTCGATTTTGACAGTATTTTATTAAGTCGACTTGCCTCGCCGAAACTGGAAACGTTGCTACAGAACCTGTGCCAGCTCGTGCGTGCTGAAGACCGTAGAGCCTTTGCATAGGCTTTCCGGGCCTGCTTGAAAGGCTCCACGCCATCCCTCCGACGTCTATTCCAGGCTCTCCTGCATCGTTTCTTTAGTTCCGCGAGATGAGAGTTCCACCACGGTGTTCCTCTAGTCGTTTTAATAGTTTTTAGCGGGCAAGCTACTTCAAAAGATTCCGCAATAAAAGATGTTGTGACATCTACAGCCACATCCAAGTCGATCGATGACTCAATCGTCGGTTCGAATCCTTGAAATTTCGTCGCCAGTTCCTCCTCAAAGAGTTCCCAGTCAGAAAATCTCGGATTGCGAAAGGTTGCAGCGTTCAAGGAGACACCCAAATGATCAAAATATATAAAGCAATGATCAGATATTGGTGTCTCATTTGAAACATGCCATTGTGCCAACTCATGACTGATCCTGTTAGAGCAGAGTGTTATATCTAACACTTCCTCTCTACCAGCTCGTATGAAAGTTGGACAATTGCCAATGTTGAGTATTCCAAGGTTGGTACTACTCAAATATTCCATCAAATCAGAGCCTCTCGGATTGATATCCGAGCTGCCCCAAATGATGTGATGGGCATTGGCATCACTGCCTACAATGAGCGGAAGCCCATTAGATTGGCAGTATCTCACCACATTTCTGAAATCGTCGCTGGGAGACGGTTCATCGTGTGGTAAGTATGCAGAACAGTAGACATAGCGTCTATGGACATCATCCACGACGAGTTCTACTGTGACTGCACAAATATCTCGAGTAGTCAACTCAGAGATAAGGCATGCACTTATTGACCTATGCAACAATATGCATGCCCTGGGCATCAAACGAGGATTTGTCATACCAGTTTTGCTGAAAGCAGCAAAGTTCTGGTTTCCAATATCCGTCGAATGAAAGTACCCCTTGCGAAAATACGGCTCCTGAACCAATGCGATGGTGACAGAGCCATTAAAAAGTTTTTCGCATAAATACAAATTTGCTGCCCGTTTGTGTTGAAGATTTATTTGTGCGACCCTAACTATTTGACTAGCGGAGTATATGCACAAACAATCTCCAACACAGATCAGACAGCAAATTGTAAGCGAAGCCAATTATATTGGCCAGAACGCACTTGGCGTAAAACCTATAAGGGAAATTGGGCAGGACTACTATGCTGTTCCCACGAAACGCAAGGGACAACAAAGATCGACCGTACCAGAGCCCCGCATGGCACAGTAGGGGCCAGATGCCCAAAGCACTCCGTTCGCGACTGGCATGTTTTCACTCCTCCAGCCATTCAGTCATCGGCACGGAGGTAGACCTTGACTTAGGGGCTCCTGATTTGCCGACTCCCGGCAGGATCAGGTCCCGTGGCTCAATTTTTGCCCAAACGTACAATTCGACACCAACCGCCAAAGGGCCTAACTGCAGATTGTGTAAAACAGACCGATTTAGAGTCTCTCTCTCTCTCTCTGTGCTAAGCCAGCTGAGAAAATAACTCTCTCCCGGTGTGCCCACACCCCGCAGCCGCGCCCTCCGAAAAACCTGCGCCGAACTGCATGATTAGGTAGCCGGAAACCACACGGCGAGTGTTCCACCTTCTCTGTCTGCATACGACAACCAAGGTTGCGTACCACCAGGTGCGCAACTTTGGCTACCGTACCCCAGCCGGCACCTCGTGGAGGTAGAGATAGGAGTTAGAAAACAGAGGTGATATATTTGCACATGTTCACTCATTTGCCAGCCTAAAATTAAAGACTAATCATTAAAGAAGTCCTACCAGCCAAATTTCCTACATTTTTTCGTGCGACGAAGAAGAAAATGTCGACTAATCGTTTTAATTTCCGTCATTCATAAATGAAAATAACTTACGCGAGGCATTGTCGTTATTCTACAGCCAGGAAAACTTGCCTGACCTGACCTGCAGAAATTTTGCAGAATAACATTTGTCATGCCGTCCTACGCGAATACATGCGCGATAGCTTCGTAAACATTGTTGTGATTTTTAGTTCGGACGATGGAAAATTTTGATGGACGGATTTTAAAATGGTACGACGAATTTAAGAAATAAAGTCAGTTGCGTAATTTCAATAATATGCTTTAATAATCGCTTTTCAGTGATTTCAAAATTCACGGATCGGAAGGTAAGTGTGTTTTAGTCAAATCAGCACAAGAACTTTTGGAGTATTCATTAAATCCATCTAACAAATGATGAAAATTAGAATGGCTTTACTTACTACGACGGGAATTAGAAATAAACCCTACTTCTTAATAGATGGCAGTTTAGAGTTTACCATCGTAAAAATCGAGTATGAAAACATTTTATTTGTGGATTTATAACCAATTAGCACAATTGAGTACAAAATAGCAAAATTTTATCAAAATCTATCAAGCATCAAACACGCCTAAAAACAATGGATACGGTTCTCGGTGGTTAGTGGTCAGTTCTGGTAATTGGAGAAAATTGTATTTTCCTATTTAACAGAATGGCAGTTCTAGGCTTAGACTGTGTTTAAGATCATAGATCAAATGACCATTGGTGCCGATAAGCCGAGGATCTTGATCCATTGCTGCGTACGCCTCTAGTGAGATTTCCACGGCGTCCTCCTAGTCTTCGCAGGGTAGGTTGCATTGTTTAGGTGGCGGCAGGGCACTGCCAAAGGAAAGTTCCTCATATTTAATCTTTTGTTTATTAATCAACAGGCTCAATTTAGCCCCATTGATTGTCAGGTTAATATAAATATTCGAATCGAATCAAGTGAGTAAAATGATATCATACATGTACAAACAGATGATAAAATAAATGTATATCTTTCGTGGTTTACCTCTCCTGAAAAAAGCAAGTGAATCTTTCGAGTCTTGACACGACACTTGATTAAAGGCCCGCTGCCGACCGCCGATAGCGTCATTTATGCTATAATTAGTGCGACGACGTGTCACTCTTAACATTGCATTGTTCTGCAGCTCTCGTGGTCAGTACCGTAGCGTGCGGTTGGCAAGACTGGCCCCTGCCAATGGCGCTAGCTTTTAGGGGCGCAAAAAAAGACCTGCATTTCAGTAAAGCAAACAGATACGCTCGATGCTTTGTCCGTGCTGCCAGGTCCATCTCGTAGCGGAGAAGTTCGTATTCGCCAAATAGAGCCAATCCGGCAATTACAACATCCTCCCCCGCGAGAAAGGCGAAAGCGTTGAACTGCAACCTGGTTCCGGCCACCCGACAGTGCTGCGCGGGCGTCACGTGCAGCAGAAGCTGAAAATGAAGACCGAGAGCAAGGTGGTCTGATTATTCCGCGCCTTGAGCCGGGAAACTAAAGGAACCAGCTAAACGGTGGAGAAGTACTGAGTCAAAATAGACATCTTTATGCGGAAGCGTCAGGTCATGCTAACTGTGTCTGAAGGTGCTGGTGAAAACACCTTTCCGACGAAGCCCGATGTTACGATCGTAAAGGCCGACGAAAACTACTTAGGCGACAACGACTGGCAGAGGACCGAATACTATTCGTCCCCCACCAAGAAGATAAGCGATGTCGTCAAGTATATCTTTCCAAAGAAGATCCTTCTGTGACTGACGATCAGCGAGAAAAGAATGTTTAAGCCACTGTTGTTTTGTTCGAGGTCTAGGGTGCACGAGAAGATACTAAGGAATAGTACGAAGAACCTATCGGAAGTTGCCGCCTTCATCAAGAGCTTTCGCAAGTCTTTTGGCCGGCCCTGGCCTTGGCCCATCATGCAAAGAGATCACTAGAGGAAATGAAGCATCAAAAGATGAACGTTGTACCGACGATCACCAATAAAAAATTTTTAGGCGAAGCTCAAACGGAAGAGTTGAATAATATGTCGACCACTATCTTTTGATCGGCCATCGTGAAGGTTCTGGTGAACCGCTGTAGTAAACCAATCTGGCAGGGTGTCAAAACATTCAGGCTTCATAGCCATCCAAAATTAGTCCATTTTTTTCAGTACATAAATTAAGTGCAGCGAAGCATTGGACAAAGGGCGAATACGAAAAAATGATAAACCTGGAAGGAAGACTGATTTGGGAAACAAAGGGGCGTCAAATTGGATTTCCACCAAGGGCGCCCCAAAGTCACGGTACGGCACTGCTCGTGGTTGAACATTTACGTTAATCTGTCCCAACAGCGCTGGGCAGTCTATTCTACCCTGTATGCTATCTGCAATAAACAGTCCTCTGGAAGTAGCCCTACGAACACGAAGAGGTTCTAGATCGATCAATTGACAGCGACTTTCATAGCTGGAAACGGGGTTCTCTATGGAAACTCTCCAAAATGTAGCTAAGGCATCGACGTTGAACTGACTCAATTAGCTCAACGCTGTTGTTAAGGATTCCAAACGGACGAACAGTATTCCAGAATTGACCGCGTCAACGAACAGAATGCGATTTGAGGCAGTAAAACCAAAAAATAAAGCCTAAGGACTCTGAGGCTTTGGCGACAACATACGAAATATGATGCATGTACATTAACTGTGAGTCTAAGATAGCACAAAGTCTTTGATATGCAAAACACGTTCGATTACTGTGCCTTCAAGCTCATAACGAAACAGGATCGGACCTTTTTTTCGGGAAAATGTGATTGCTGACCATTTCTCCGGGTTCACCATTATACAGTTCAGGTAAAACCAAGTGACAAAGGCTTCGAGCTGATTTGATTTTGATGACACAGCAGATTAGTAGTGGTAGAGCGCTGGGAAGTGAAGCCATGTTGAGCAGCACTTAGATATTGCTTACGGTGAAACAGCAGAGGTTTCATGACCACCAGCTCAAATAGAGAAGGCATTCAGCGATATGATGCCACGATAGTTGTCTACATCTGGTTTACTTCCTTTTTTGTGTACAGGGAACATGTGCAAATTTCCAACACGATGAAAAAATCATACTGGAGATGGACATTCGAAATAAACGGAGTAACGGTGTCAGCAATCAGGTTATGTACGGAAAATACTCATTCGGGTCCAGGATTGAAGGACGACTTGAGCATGGTCACGGCCTTCGAAATCATCTCAACTTTGATATCAATGGCACCCAGCATTTGACCATATTTTGAGTCATTGTTGGCTGGTAGGACCACACGGTTCACATTCAATACCTCAATGGTGAAAATACTTGCCAACTTCTTGGTAAGAGACAGCATATGAGAAGCGGCAGCAACTTCCCCGTTGTAATCCATTGATGATGGGAGTCCGGACTGTGCCATGCTCGTTTACGTAGTTCCAGAAAGACGTCGGGTGATGCTTCAGTCTTCGTTGAATACTGCTTTGATACCGCGAAAACCATTGGCGACTGACTCACTTTCGTGAATCGTCTTAATGGTGCTCTTTTAGCTTCATCCTGCGGAGCACATTCATTTCGGAACGTGTCGATCGATAGCATATATCAAGACATGTATGAAAATCTGCGCAGCAGCTTCAACATCATCAGGGTCAATTAGGTTTGCCCAGTCAATACTGGACAACCAATCATTGATGCTTTCTTGATTATCTTTGAGGAAGTTATGTGCGATAGGAGCTGGACATTCATCGAAATCCCGAAGGAAATTATCTTCAATGCAGGCGATTAGCGGAAAGTGGTATGGAACTCTTGATTAACAGACAAGAAGCCGCTGTGATGAATGGGGCGGTGTCCTATGAGCTCACGAAACAGCATCTGAGTTGAGAGGTTCCACCGGCATGGAACGTAGAGTTTCCAAAATCAGGATAAAGAAAACCGCTATGGGCGGGTTTCCATGAGATTGAAGTCGGCCACTATGACTATCTCATCAACCGGCGAAGCTTCCCACATAACTGAGTAAAATGACTGGCAGTGTGCGTCAATTGCATCGTTGTCTCGAACACGATCAGGTGCGATATAGACACATAGAAAAAGTAAGTGATCACTCAGCTTGATGGTCGGACAAACCTGCTCTACGCAGTTCCATGAATTATTCGCGATGGCTCTCGCTTCCAATCCACGACGGACAGCTATTAGAACATCACCGCCGGTAGATTTACGGCTGTTGTCAAGGTACCACAACGGAAAACTTCGTAATCGGATCCAAAAACTTGACTGGAAATCGTTCGAATGTTGAGCCACGTTTCGCATATAACAATGGCATCATAGCAGCGATTTTTTGTCCTTAATGCTGCAGAATTGCATTCGCCTCGATTCTACATTCCGATCGACGTGTCTTATAGCATGCGTTGTATTCTGATCGGATCCGGCTCCGATCGGTATGAGAATAGAGGCGATTGTCTTGGTGGTGGCGGGGCGCTGGTACCGTTCTCAACTTTGCAGCAGACGCTGTTGCCCTCGTGTTGATCAAACATTTGCCAATCCGTCACATGCGTGCTTTACCAAACATATAATTTAGCATGAAGCGTTTAGTTTAGCGATCTGGTTAGTCGATACTATCCATCAACCTACATCAGCACTATCAGCAGTTCAACGGCCTTTCCAAACACATTACGACGGCGTATCCGCCATGCTTGTGTTGAAAATGCGTCGTTCTGATTCTGAAGAAATCACAAAATTCTCTCGTTCGTGGTGCAGACAATGCCCTGGAAGTACTCTATGAAGGTACAAGTCTTCGGCAGGGAGAAAAACGGGATACTTAGTAATAGTTATGGTTACACTGAAAGCGTCTACTATCTCCCTGTATGTGACACCCGAAGGTGGTATTGGTGCCAGAGTACCAGATTTGGTTGCATGGTCTCTTTTTAGTGGGACCTTTGCTGCTGATGTTCGACGACGCCGTATCACCCGATCGTTGTCTCTTGTTAGCGACCAAATCCCGCTGACCTGGCTGGTTAGCAAACAGAAGGATGAGTTTTTGCGCCTCATCGCGAGAATAGCCCCTGATGCGATACCACTTTTGCGATCGTCGTTGAGTGTTTTATTCGTTTAAATGCATCGCGGCTCGCGGGAGGTTTCAAGTTACCCTTAACTTCAAACAGGGATGAAGCTGAAAGTCTTCCTTTCCAACGACATACTGTGGAGGTGGAAGTCGTTTTTCATCTCCACGTTTATTACACCTCCGCCTGAACCGTCTGTACCGATCGGACTACGCACTTCCGATCTACCTTCGAACGTCAACTCCACAACGTCTCCGTTGTTCTGCACTAATTTTTGAGGGTTTTTGGTTTCCTCATAAATGTTTTTGGAAAAATTTTCTGTAATGACGGTGGTAATCTGCTGGGAAGAAAAGTCAACTGTCCTTTATCAAAAATTTGCCCAACAATTTTGCTTTCGATCCGATAAATACAAGAGAATTGATAGTGAATTTACTGTGTTGCAATAATTTTTGAGTTCGGCCTTCAGCAGGAAGTGATATTCTAACCTACGAAATCGACGAAACATATCAAGAACGAACGCACATATTTTTCGTTTGAACAAGTTGAGCACAAAACTGACTTTAATAGTTTTCGCTTCATGCCATAACGTATATCTGATTCTCTACTGACTGGTTGATTCTACCCGGTTCTCACAGGCTGCTGTTGCTGTTGTTGTTGTTGTTTTAGTTGAACTTTGTTTCTCGATTGTGTAAATAGTACTGTTTGGAGCATTTTTTCTGGCGTGTGTTACTGTTTGTTTTTTTTTTCTCTTATATATGGCTTTCAGCACTGCTTATAAACTAGTCTTCAGTAGGTAGGTTAATGGCGGCCAAAGTCAGGAAATACAGTAAAATATTTAAAATACTAAAGCAAAATAATGCTGACCTGCGAAGTAAATGCACAATTTGACCACTCTCGGTAAGTTACTGTATGTATGTTGTCTCTTTTGCCTATTAAAATCGCGTAAGTAAAGTTTTTTGTTTGGTTCATCAAGCAAGCTGCACAATACAAAAATGTAATTATATGCGATTAATAATATGACCACGGAATCAACGTTGACTTTTTTCTTTTAAAATATATCAATACAAAGATATGAATGCATCTGGATGCTGCTGTTCAATATAAGAATTAAATTGCAATAGAAAAAATTGTATTATTTTGGAAGATCGTAACTATCTAGGATCAAATAAAAACGCAGACGCTAATCGCATTAAATACATTGTTTGGATCACGTGCATATTGTATGCAAGCAATGGTCTAAGTTATCGGTTTGGATATAAGCACACATCAACATGCCTGCCAGAGTCTTATATTGTTTGCTTAGGTTTATATTCTAATTGTTCATAAAAGGTAGCACTTTTGGATATACTTTTTCGTTTTATTACCTAATATTTATATATAAGGGACTTATTGCTTTTTGAAGCAGATGCTTTGATGTCCAAACGATCATTCCTATGCGTGTTATTACATAAGCATTCCTTTATTATTTCTGCCTGACACATTGCGAATAAGCAGCGTACACCATCTTCTAGAGCCATCTTCTAAACACGCTCAGACTTTATTTAACTGGCAATGTTCAAGCGAACACCGCTCTAAAGGGCAATTATAATAATACCATTATTTTAATACCGTGTCGAACCATCGCAAAACCATTCCTAGTGAACAAATTATTGCAATACGAAGACGAATTTTCGAACAGCCACGTTTTTTCTCCACGATTTGCTTACTAAACAATCACTTGCCGGTTAAGGTTGCACTTTTATTCACTTTCATATGCTTATTTTAATGGGCTTACTGCACTTTAAAACGGAAATATTATACGTAGCTATAGTTTAAAGCAATGAAATTTTCTTCACGAAGACGCTCATTCTAATATTGGCCACAGACATTTGTTTTTTTTTTCTTTTCAATGGATCCTTAACATGTACCGACACTATGTGCTCCTCTGATAGTAACCGGTTTCAGTTTCCTTTCAATCTCGACTGCATGTTATTATTCATTTACATTTTAGTATTAATTTTGTATATAATATAAACTTGTTGATAGGTGAATAGGTTTTATACACCGTGCTTTTACCCGGAATAAATTCTTTACTGCCAGTCTTTTTTAATCTCGAAACTCCAGTCCCACTTAAGGTGCTCGTTTTTGTCATCGTCGGTGAACAGAGAAGTGACAGAATAGGTGCCCCGAGCCATCATCCCGGAGGGAGCCTCCTCGAACGGGGTGGTGTAACTTTGCATTTCCTTTTTCGGTGGGTAAGAACCGACCATCTGCGTCATTTTATCCACTGTTGAATAAAATCCAACGAATAGGAATTGAGAAATGCATGCCAAGTATGACAACTTATTATAAGACTAGCAGAATTAAATAAGTTTCCCTCATGAAGCCAAATAAAACGGAAATATAGTAAAAATATTATGATAGTTCGATTGTCTGTCATGCAGTATTGGCAAATATAATTTCCAATTTTATTTCGAAATCAAGAAACACTTAAAATCAAGATTTCCAATGAGTCATGTCGAATTTTATCAATTTTGAACACACTAAAAATATGTGTTTGTTATTGTTATCACGTATCAATCTTATATACATGATGTATAAAGCCTGATAACAAAAAATCGTTCGTTAAGCCGAAACACAAACAAGAAAAAAAAACCTACAGATAACATAAGGTGCCGCTCGTCCATCGAAATCAAAATTAGTGCTATTCTATTATACCAATGCCATACGTTTAAAAACAATATCTTACCATGAACCGCTAGTCGTTTAAATATTCCGCACATAAACAAGGAAGGAAAAGTTTCATTTGTTTCAAAATGAGTAAACATTTGAAGCGATTAAAGAATCTATATGAACCAACTATACCACGGATTGTTTAAAAAGAAATAAGAAATCACTTACCAGGCACAGCCATTCGGTAGGTTTTCTGAACATATTTCAGTCCATGGACAATCTCTCGCTGAACGATGAAATCGATCCGAATCTTATATTGAATGCCCTCCTTGATGACAAACACCTAAAAGTTTCGGTTATTATGATAATCACAAATGAATGCCCAAATTAATTTAGCAATGACAGTCTTACATTCTTTTTCAATTTGGATATGTCCCCAGACAAATCCAATTCCATCGGATCTCGGTCGGCAACCAGAAGGGATAGCTTTTTCACGATAACTTTTCGTGGATCGGAAGCATCTGAAACACACAATTAGGGATAATTTAGCGATCGCACAAGCATTCTACCTGACTCAGCATACCGTAGATAATCTTTTCCGCTTGAGCTTCGCCTAACAGGGCTTCCTTGTACTTCCGCAGACTTTCGTCTTCTGCATCGGCGGCCAAAATTTCCTCAATAGTTTTTTGCGGGGGTGGCTGATAGTTGGCATCGTGTTCTTCGCCTTCCACCTCCACTGCATCGACTACTGGCTTCTCTGCCGACATGCTGCGAAAGCAAAACAGATTCGTTATCAGCTAACAGGAAAGAACGTGCATCTGCTAATAGCATTTCAATGAAATAAAAAAAAATAAATACTGCTGCTAACTACTTTATGTACTAAATAAATCTGATAAATTCGATTGCAATCCTTTCACTCATCTAAAAGGCATAATAAACATTTTCTAACGATTTGCAATGATATGTTCGCCTGCAACAGTAAATTTAATTGAGCATTAACCTCGGCCGGCATGTTCTGTTACGTGCTATTAGAAAATGTAAATCCAAACGGCAAAAGCCGAGCTTGGAATGTTCTGTTTTCCTCAAGCAGACAGATCTAATTTGGGATAATGACGTTTCTACCTCCCGCAAGCTTTCCATCTAGGTGCCCCTTTCCTGACCCCACCCATCCGTGCCAGACAATTGTTTCTCTTCCTCATCATTTTCAACACCCTCCCCCTCTTGTCTTATGCACACCCTCTGCTGAGCAAAAATCGTCGATGAGTAATCAATGAAGAACCAATAGAAGTTCAAATTTCCCCATCGAATGCATACTTACATTGAACGCTGGTGGCTTAACTGCAGTTATCGCACTCCGTTAAATCGGAAATTCACTTCCGGTCACTTGTTCACTGCTTTGGAATCTTCTGCTCACTTCTATTCGAAGCAAGTAGAGCGTGATTAATCATACAATATTTCAGTCCCCTGCAGTTGTATGAGCAGCACCTCGCACAGTCCACCGATGGCAGCAAAAAAACGAAAAAGAAAAACACAAAACACGTCGACTTCGAACGGCGAACCGCAAATCAACAATCGTACGATCAAACAGATTAATCCGACGCAATCGGTGCGAACGTGAAATAGAAATTAGACAACAGAATACACGCAATAAACTCGAAAATAAAGGGGCACCGTCGGCTTTTAGAAGTGACTTTTGAAATATTCGCGAAAAATATGGAGGATGAAAAAAACGTTTGACAGTCTGTGAATGAACGGAAAAAATCAGAGATGCCAGTTATTTCGGAAAAAAAAATTTCAACTGCTCGAAAAACCGACTTTAAAAATCGAGCAGAAAGGAAATATTCTGGAAATATCCATCTTGAAAAACTTTCGAATTCGGTAATTTTTTACTGAGCTCCCGGTACGTCGCCTTCTTTCTGTGGCTGAATCTGAAACGTCAAAAACGCACTGAACAGGAAGTTACTTCAGAGAAAACCAATGCGACGGCCTTTGGAACGAATGACCGTTCTACGGTTAAAACCCCTTAAAAAATGCGACGGCCATAGAGCTTTTTGACAGCTCAAGCACCCACACTAGCGAACACGAAATACGCGTGTATATACATGATGTTTACCTCATTTTGGGGAACAGCTGATGCTGGAGGAAAAAACCGAAAAACAGCGATTACTTAGTTGTGTTTCTCCGTCTGACACACTGCAGAGCACATATTTCGGTCAAATTTTCCATCCTGTTCCAAATTCAAGCACATATTTTGAAAATTTGCTGGTATTTAAGCCAGCGGAAGACGAAATCCATTCTGTACCTTGGTGACAAAGGAATGCATATCTTTTGTTTACTGTTGTTGTTTGCCTCATTTTCAAGCACCAATACACACATAACTTGAAAGCTCGATTGTGGTTCGGAGTACAATATCGAGGAGTCTATCTTAATGGGGGTAAGGTCAAACTATGTAGACCTAGATAGAGATGTCGAGAAGGTAGTTTTCGCCGAAACCGAAACATTCGGTAACCACCCAAGTAACCAAAAGTTCGAATAATGGTGTCTAACAAGGGTTAAACAGCTTTATGTATATCAATCTATAACTTGCTAAGCAGCGTCACTTTTAAGTAATTAACTGAACTTTCAAGCTGTCTTGGGTTCACTGCATAGAACGCTAAGCAGCTTCGAAATAAACTGTCAAAAACTAAGAAAAAATAAATTTAGCAGCACTTCTATGTTCTATTTTTATACTTCTACCTAACTTCTATATTCGTTGCATTTGCCTGCTGTTGGGTTTGAACCCGGGTGTTCCGCGTTGTAAACCTATACCGATCCACTGCGTCACCTTTGTCGTATACAAGCGATGTGAATTTTGCCAATGAGTTGTTCTTAAGTAAAAGTTCGTTTTAGAACTTGCAGCAGCTTTATGCAGCGCGAGTTAATTATAGAACATAAAGTTTGGAACCAGGCAATTAACTATAGTAGTGAGATACCGACAACATTGTCGTATCCAAATCTCGAACCTCACATCTGTTGTTCTCGAAAGTAGCACACAGAATGACATATCTCATTTTACTCATGTTACCCGACCTTACGGGAAACGTTGCATACACGCAAAGGTATTCTGTACGAGGTTGCCAAACGTCACGTCTTACTTGGAGTTAGTATTTGGGCAGTGCTACCATATAAGTGTTGTTTTCATCTGCTATCCAAGTTCATAGCTAAGCAAGTTTGTCAATTCATATATGCTGAGTGCTATTAATTTGATTTCATTCTACCACGCCAATGCTATTCACTACATCCGCCTTCGGCTATACTCCTTGATAACTTATTTATCAAAATTTTAAATCAAGAGTATCAGGAGGAAATGTGATTATGCATCATGTATTATCATAAATATTATATTGTAGAAAAGAAAACAGAAACATCTAAATTTTTCCCATACTTAAATTTCGTAATGACTCACTATTTCATCTCTTAGCCTCTACGAATAATTGTTAAAATCATTAGGAATGGTAAAGTTTATTTATTCTTTCAAAATCTTAAAAAAAAAACGTACTGGTTTTTATCGCGCCTTCATGATAATATATTGTACATTCCGACAAATTATTTAGTTTCTCATTATGCCGTGGTTAATCATACATTCTTGACTGTGCTGGTTTAATTTACTCTTCCTTTGACCGCTGCTAAAAGCTGCATTCATTCGGCTCTATTACTTACAGATTTGTCCAAAAACTGCATTAGGTTATCAGATAACTTAAATGTTTGTTGCGCTCCTGAACAATTTGCCCATTCTTAAACCGACAAACTACCCTAACATTCATATGATACACATGATTGTTATAAGACATATTTTTACTTTGTCACTCTTACGTTGACAGTTTCTTACGAGATTTAATGTGTTTACAAAAGATATGCGTCACTGCGCTCAACTGCTAGCACAACTAAATTCACGAAATTTTTTTTTTTTTTGAAATATCACAATATTTCAACTTTTTTTAGTCGTATAATACTTTACTTGGTAGTTTGTTTCAGTGTACCGAACTTCATTCTACACTCTTAAATGATTCTACCTGTAAATAGGTCGGATTTAGTTAAAGCTAGGTTGAAACTACTCAAAATGCCCTTAAAGTGTGCAAACTCAAACTTTGGGTAAAAATTTCAACCAATTTTGGCTACTTGCTACCGATAATTGAATTATTCTCTATGACAAATAACGTAATTTTAAGTTCCTTCTACCAATTTTTTGGTTGAAAAACTACTCAAAATCTGAGTTTGTACACTTTAAGGGCATTTTGAGTAGTTTCAACCTAACTTTAACTAAATCCGACCAATTTAAAGGTAGAATCATTTAAGAGTGTACCTACACCACCTACGCCTACTGATGACCTCACCGCTGGGCACTGAATTCGGTCTAATGAAATGACAGGTCAAATTCCAATGTTTATTTTAGATGTTCGGATCGGAAGAGAATATTTTTTGGAAACCACTCCTAGTAGAGGCCACCACAGCTGGCCCACCATCCAACTTTATTCCGTGTCACCTCGCCCTCACTCAAGAACAAGTGTAATATGCAAAATACAATGCCGTTTAAAGGTTTCGCGCTTCAAATGCCAATCGCCTTTCGACCTCTGACTCGCTTATAGGCATGTTCAGTAAAAAAAAGTATATAATTGTCCGACCTTACAGTTTGCCGCAGTGTACCCTTGTCGGAGATTTGCGGAGCTACATTGGAGCAACGACTGATCATCACTACAACTATTCCATCGAAGCGAACGAAATATATATGTAGCTTACACTTTCCGTTTCCGGTTCTCACTCTGCTAAAGAACGTAAAACACTTACGACTGAGCCGTCACCCCGTTACTGTGGACAGTGGTCGGTCCTATAGTTTGATTCCTCATTCCAAAGCAGTCAAACTTTGTAAGCTTTGGCAAAACAAAATTAATACCGCGTAGCAGTCCAACGTCTGCTGCATATGTTCATTGCACGACAGTACCAAATCATAGATAGACCGTCTTTCAGTAAAATTCAGATCCCTTGAAATCAAGGCACTGAACTGTCCTGCCTACGTGGCCCTTTTTGGAACCGGGGATGCAATTCCCAACTCGTATTCGACGATGCGGGGACATCACCACTTGTTGGCCAAGTGGCCACAATAATTCCGACAATTGACTTCAAAGTCGAGCAAGTAAGTTACCGCCTTTATAGCACATCCAGCAGACAAATACAGGTACAAACTGGCTTGCACACTTAGATACTGGCAAACAAACTTGGTGTAATGGAAGTGAACCGGGCGATGATCCAGCTAACTGGCGAATCAACGTCTCAATTGAACTCACCCTTGCACAACCTAAAATGGCACTGCAGGAAAATTCTTGTTTTAAACCAGGCTGATGTCCTCGGTCACATCAGACACAATACTCGGATCGATCGCGCCATAAAAAAGCCAGCAAACAAACAAATACAAATACCCGGCTTTTACTTAACAATGATCTCCTGTAATGGATTTCCTTTTTGGGCACCACTACAAACTATAAACAAAGCAAAAGTAAATCCTGCCTAAAATCATCTCCGTGCCAATGCGCATCTAGAAAATTAGCACTTCTGACTGGTAGAGATGACCCAAACGTTTACAGCATTGACACCTTTCTGATAGGTTTTATTTCTGTTGATTAAAATTCCACCCTTCCGAGTTTCCACCTCCGAACCGTTTTCGTATGTGATCGGAAGGAATACCTTGCGTCCGAAACAAGCCCATCACCTCTCTTGAAAGTCGCTAAATATTGTCTCGCCACCACTAAATTGAAGTTCGCGAGTCAGACTCGCGACGCGAACTTGACTCCCGACTTAACTGTCAATGCTTTTGACACATGTGTTATTTGTTTTCGATGACGGAAAATTCAAATGTTTAAAGTAATTTGGTTTTCAAATTATTATTTTTATTATAATCCGCGTTTATATAACCAATAATGTCCAATATTATTATTCAAAATGTACGCCGACAACATGCCAGCGTCAATACAGTGTATCATGCGTTATATGGTTATTATTTTCTAGGAATTTCTAAGAAACAGCTCGCCATCATCTACGGCAAATGCTTGTCCACGATTTGTTCCTGGTTTTCCAAATACGAGAGAAACGGATTGTTTCATCGCAAGCAACGCGAACAAATTTACAAAAAATTTACTATTGACATGCGCAGCTGGCTGATTCAATTATATATGAAAGAACCTATGTTGTTCCTTGATGAAGCAAAGCTCCGATTCCAGCTAAAATTTCACACCTCTATTAGTGTATCTTCAATTTGTGCCATATTGCATGAGTTCGGACTTACGCGCAAGACAATTGAACGCCGCGCCATCCAAATTCGCGACGAAGAGATCGTTCGATTTGTCAAGGAAATGATGTCGATAAAGTGGGATATTTATAACCTGGTTTTTTTAGATGAAGTCAGCTTTGATAGTCGTGATATGCTACGCCGGAAGGGGTATATCGTGGTGAGTTTTGTCGCAAGCCTCGCGTATCGTTTCTCTGTTTTCTGGGTATGAGTGGAATGTTAGATAGCTTTTGGACTCAAGGAACATTCACCAGAGCAAAGTTTTTTGAATGTTGCAGAGACTTCGCTCTCCACAATAAGCAAGTTCAACGCTATCCCGGATTCCATTCGATCTGGATAATGGATGGAGCAAGGATTCATTGTGATCCTAACTTGATAAGATACCTACGGTCAATTGGCATTATCCCAATATTTCTTCCGGCGTACTGCCCATTCTTCAACCCTATAGAAGTAATCTTTGGGTTAATAAAGAAAGACCTCATTAGAAATAGACCTGAACATTCTTCAATCCTGCATGAAGTTTGCGAATCGATTAATCGATTTAAAATTTATCTGTGTACAAACATATTTGAGCATTCCGGATATTTTGCAGGGGGAACGTTTTTACCTGAAAAGGGTCTTGACCAAGATATAAACAGTTTGGATTTTATTATCGATAATAAAAATTAACATATTAAAAATATATCAAGTGATTTTTTATCAGACAGAACATTATTCTCTGAGGTATACTTCATTATTTATCAATAAGTTTCATTGATGATCCACGTCCGTACAGTCCACTACCTTCGCTGATAGTTTCTGACTAATATCACTTTCTTCAGGCTGCGTTGCCGATGACATCGCTGCAAATAGTTCAGATTCACCCTTCGCTCGAGATTCCATTGCATTAAGTTTGTCGACAACTCTCTGAAGCACGGTTAACGCTAGATCGATATCTTGCCTTACTTCGTCGATTTGCTTTGTCCATCCATCATTCACAGTTTGCGCTACCACGATTCCTCTATGCAACGACTGCAATCTTGCTGCTTCAGATATAGCCGTCCATCGAAAATATTTCGCCAGTTCTAACGGTGGTGCCTTGGATGTCTTCAGTTTATCTCGTTCGTGTATCGGAGAAGAATTGATTAAGTTGGCCCAAAGCAGCCATGAACTATGATGCCCCTCGATGTCAGGATGTTTGCTGCGAAGCTCAGCGGCTAGTACAGATTCATCCACAGTACTGTTGGCACCAGATCGATCCGGGTTTTGTGGTAAAATTAATTTCTTTAAAATTTGTTGATACTGTGTGTTATTTTCGACATTTGTGGAGTAGACGTAAACAAAAATTTTAATCGTCTTATGTCGCCAATTCCGCAGAAGTCTGGGAGAAACCGATGACACATAATAGAGCTTCTTTTTACACGCATCTTGCAATGTTACAAATTTTTGTATGTGTTCCAGTTTTGGATCATCTTCGGCCCATGTTGGAATATCATCTTTCAAGGTAACTGCTCTATGCACCTGCTTTTTTGCTACCTGCCAAAGTAACTCCAAAACTTCCGTCATATCATTTCCTTCTATATTACGCTTTTCGAATTCACGTGGGCGCTGCTGGGAACAATATAATTTTCGACAAAACACACCGGCGAAAATGAAAACTTTATCGCTGTCTCTATTTGTCTCGTCTGCTTCAAAATTCACCGATTCTTGCTGGTTAATCTCCTCGGTAATTAGTGCGTCGTTATATGCTTCTTCATATGCAAAAGCATTCCGTGATAATTCATCCTCAACGTCAGCAGCATCGTCGCACTCGGTCAAATATTCCTCTTGTTCGAATGATCTAGGGACAAAATATAAACAATTAAGAAACAAACATTTTGAATCAAATTATACTAAATGAACATACCGGTTCGCAACTGAATCATTAATCTCGGAATCGAACGGATTTGACCGCAGAATATGCTCGTTTGTTGCTGCCGTAGAAGTATCAGCATTGTTGTCATGTTGATGTCTGTTTAGCAAATAAAATGACCTAAAACAAAATTTTAATTTAATGCATACGATACAATTAATAATATTATAAACTCACGGTTCCATTTTTATAGATATCCAACGAAGAACGAGAAAGCGTTGCTCACGGTGCTGCTTCGATTTCAATTTGTTTACATTGGGAAACAACTAGGTCAGTGTGGCCGGATATTTTGATTTTCAATGAAAAATTGTCGGCAGTGTATCGTGTTGCCAAATGCACTGCGCTCAAATTTTGATTTTTATCTGCATGGACAATAGCACTTTTATGAGCGATATCGCACTTTGGATGGTACAATTTTCCTTGCAATTGACAATAAATTTACAATTTTTTTTTGAGGAATGTACCGCTCTGACGTTTGTTTTCGTTTTTATCACCATCGCAGCAGGTAGCGCCATGGCGGCATTTTTTACTTCAATAGGTCAATCGTCTGTAATCTCTGTAAAGGTTACCGAATGCTCAGTATACTCAGATTTTGGCAAAAATTACCGAATTCGGGGATTTTTTTAAGTGTACAAGTGTCTAACTGTGATAAAATTGGCCACCTGGGGTCAGTAGTTGACCTGCACGATCTACACCTAATTTTAAGTGGAGTTGAAAGTTGACCTAAATAATGAGCGCGAAAGTTGTGTATGTGATTATGTGAAAGAAGAGGCAGGAAAATAGCTTTAAAGATATATAATTTAATCCATTTTGCAGCTTATAAATTGTACGAATTTCTTAAGATGCCGATTTATATAAAAAAGTAAGTGAAATCAGTATATAATGAAATAATGAATTTTTTTTACGATTACCTCTATGCGTTTACGTCCTGAATGCTCATGTGAGAAGAGCAGAGTTTTCTTTTTATTTCCATCTCGTTCGATCATAGAACTGAGAAGTGCAAGTGAGAGGAGTGGGGTATGCTTTGAACTCGCCGCAAAAACTTACACTGAAACAATAAACACAGTGTTTTGCAAAAAGAATTGTATTTTGTATAACATTTTCGTTATAATCCGTTCTCCTTGGTTAATCTCTTGAGAACATTGAAATTTACGTCAAGCAGTTTTGGTTACATTTCAATAAAAATTTTGATATAAATTCTAATTACGCAAAATGTGTTTGTCGATGTTTGAAGACCCTTGTTTGGATTCACTAAATATTACTATTATTTTTTAATGTCACGATTTTTTTATGTGTATATCATCCCGCGGTAAACATTATGTCAAAATTCACGATGAGAATCTGTCAGTTATCATTATTTCGTGAGTTGGTCTTGTTCTTTTTTCCTATTCTGTACAAGAAAACCCGATTTCTCTGTTAAAATCAAGTTTATCAATCCGAACGGTTTCGTATGCAAATATACAACCAATCAATCTAATGGGTCCGCCGAAGAAAGTGTCAAAAAAGGACCGCTTGTCGGCTGGTCCCAGTGGTTCCGGGTCCGGAGCTTCCGGGGATCAAAAATGGAGCAAAAAACGTCGTCCGGAGGATGAAGCATATTCGGCACTGGCTAGTGGCAACATCGACGACGACGAAAGTACCATGGATGGGGAGTTCGTACCGGATGCAGCGACAAAAAACGCTGAGAAGATTGATGACGCCATACAAGAGGATGAATACGGAGCAAAGGATTATCGGTCGCAGATGGAACTGAAACCGGACAATACGTCCCGACCGCTTTGGGTTGCCCCCAATGGGCACATATTTCTGGAATCCTTTTCTCCGGTATACAAACATGCGCATGATTTTTTGATTGCAATTTCTGAACCTGTTTGTCGGTGAGTTTTTTAAGCTCCCTTTTGGTTGACTAGTTTTAATGCCGTCCGTAATATTTTCAGTCCAGAGCACATTCATGAATATAAACTGACGGCGTACAGTTTGTATGCAGCAGTTTCAGTGGGCTTACAGACGCACGATATCATCGAGTACTTAAAACGTTTAAGCAAATGTACCGTTCCAGAAGGTATTCAAGAGTTTATTCGCCTTTGTACTCTCTCGTATGGCAAGGTTAAGCTGGTGCTCAAACATAATAAGTACTTTGTCGAGAGTCCGCATCCAGAGGTGTTGCAGAAACTGTTGAAAGATCCGGTTATTCAATCTTGTCGCTTGCGTCGCACAAACGAAGAAGGAGATGGGTTCATAACACAAACTGTAGAAACAAAGGGTATCACTGCGTTTGGAATGACTAAAATCGGACCGACCACTACTACAGGTACAGGTACAACTACCGAAGCAGAGAAACCCGCCGAGGCTGGGGCTACAACAGCAGTTCCAGAAGATATCACAAATTTTTATGATAAAATGGACAACGAGGAAGATGAGGAGGAGGCCAATTTCAACACCGTGTCGTTTGAGGTTAACCAGGAAAAGATTGAAGTGCTGCAGAAGCGGTGTATTGAAATTGAGTTTCCTTTGCTTGCGGAGTATGATTTCCGTAATGATACGATTAACGCGGATATAAATATTGATCTGAAGCCAGCAGCTGTGCTGCGTCCTTATCAGGAAAAAAGTCTTCGTAAAATGTTCGGCAATGGCCGAGCTCGTTCTGGCGTAATTGTTCTTCCTTGCGGCGCCGGAAAATCACTGGTTGGAGTAACGGCATGCTGCACGGTACGTAAGCGTGCGTTAGTTCTTTGCAATAGTGGAGTTTCCGTCGAGCAGTGGAAACAGCAGTTCAAAATGTGGTCCACAGCAGACGATAGCATGATCTGCCGATTTACATCCGAAGCAAAGGACAAACCTATGGGGTGTGGAATTTTAGTGACGACTTATTCTATGATAACACACACCCAAAAGCGTTCCTGGGAAGCCGAGCAAACCATGCGTTGGTTACAGGAACAGGAATGGGGAATCATGGTCCTGGATGAGGTACACACTATTCCAGCCAAAATGTTTCGACGTGTTTTAACGATCGTCCAGTCTCACTGCAAGCTTGGACTAACGGCTACCCTGCTTAGAGAGGACGACAAAATTGCAGATTTGAATTTCCTTATTGGTCCAAAACTATACGAAGCCAACTGGTTGGAGTTGCAAAAGCGGGGTTATATCGCACGTGTCCAGTGCGCGGAGGTTTGGTGCCCGATGGCTCCGGAGTTTTATCGAGAGTACCTCGTAACAAAAACATCCAAAAAGATGCTGCTCTACGTAATGAATCCAGCCAAGTTCCGTGCTTGCCAGTATCTCATTCGTTATCATGAGAAGCGCGGCGACAAGACGATCGTTTTCAGCGACAACGTTTTCGCTCTCAAGCATTACGCTATAAAAATGAACAAACCTTACATCTATGGACCAACATCGCAAAGCGAACGGATTCAAATTCTGCAGAACTTTAAGTTCAACCCGAAGGTCAACACTATCTTCGTAAGCAAAGTGGCGGACACCAGTTTCGATTTGCCGGAAGCTAACGTGTTGATTCAAATTTCCTCGCACGGTGGTTCCCGGAGACAGGAGGCCCAGCGTCTCGGTCGTATTTTACGTGCCAAAAAGGGAGCGATCGCTGAAGAGTACAATGCCTTTTTCTACACACTCGTTTCTCAAGACACCCTGGAGATGGGTTACTCGCGCAAGCGGCAGCGATTTCTGGTTAATCAGGGCTACAGTTATAAAGTAATCACACATCTGGCGGGCATGGATAGTGATACGGATTTGTTCTATAAAACCCGCGAAGAGCAGGGACAGCTGTTGCAGCAGGTACTTTCCGCATCCGATATGGATTGTGAAGACGAACGGATTCCTGGAGAGGGAGGTGGTGCACCAAGGCCGGGAGCCTCCAAGCGAACCGGAGGACTTAGCTCGATGTCCGGCGCTGATGACGCTATCTATTTGGAGTTCCGCAGAAAGAAAGAACATCTGCATCCGCTGTTCAAGAAGTTTAGAGGATAGGCGAAATACTTACAAATACTTTTTTCTACTGTTGTTAAATAAACAAAATTAATGAAAAAAATGTACGCTGGTGCGCTAAGTTGGTATTACTGGTGGACTATGAGTTCCTTGATAAGAACATATTTCGCCGCACTGTCGTCCGACATTCTCATAATGCTAGCGGCCGCCGAAATTTTCCGATGAGTGGAACCCCTGATTCATAGGCCTGAGTTACTCGCCACTTTTCTGATACAAAATTCCAAAACACCTATCGTTCGAATCTGTAAAAGACTTCCGGTCTAATTAGCGTTTTGAACGTTGTTGGTTTCGCTTGGAGCATATCACTTATTCCAAAATAGCTTTATTCAGCCACGTCAGTTTATCCGGAAATCCGTACTAATGCATTGTCTGCAATAGCTGTTTCCGATTAATTGTATCGTATGCTGCCTTTAAGTCGAGAAAATTTGTGGGCACACGTTGTACCGACATTTCTAAAAGGGTTTGTCGGAGAGAAAACTTCTGATCGTAGAAGTGAAAAAAGCTCCCTGATCCCTAGGTTTGCCGTAGAGCGAGTTCATGGTTCATTCTCCGCTCTCCTGTACGCCACCGAAGATCGTTCTTAGTATTCGTTTCTCGAAAGCTCTGAGCACTTGTAAATCCTCCAGCATTCTGCACGTTTCAAGCCCGTACATAACAACACTTTGTACGAGGGCTTGGTCTGTTCGACCGCAATTGCTTCTAAAACCATCGAATTTCACGGCTGGCTCAATGTCCGCCGTCATCATTGAGCCAAGGTAGAAAAATTTGTCAACCCTCTCGAACTCATCGTCGTCGATCTTTACATTTCTGGTCAAACGCTTTGTTTTAGACTTATTTACCTTTAATAATGCGTGTCGTTTATTCTTCTCGGTGAAAAAAATACTTTTCCTTTTCTGCGTAGCGTTTCAGTCTAGTACGCTTCGCCTATCGTCAGACGCCTAAAATAATTTATTTCTTGGTCAACTTTATAATATTCAATTAACTGCTATACAATTTTCATAAACTACCTTTACCTTTAACCCAATTTCTCTGGTGTTTTACTCTGGTGTACTGTTCTTCCGACAATATTTATAGGTTAAAATTAAAAAAGTTCGAAAACAGACACTGAGAAAGCCTGCAAGTCGTAGGCGAAATACGTATTTGTCGTGAATAAAATATACATAGTATAAATAAATTGGATAAGTTTTCTTCTTTTTTAATTTTAGGTCTCGTATTCTACTAAGATGCTCCAAAAACTTCAGTCAATTTATAGGTTGGCAAAGCAGACAAATTGACTAGATTTGTTGAAGACAGTACCCCGGATGTTAATATCCGCTCGATTCCTAACACCTTGCAGCGCTATGTTAAACAGCAAGTATGAGGGACCATCACCTTGACGAAGCCCTCTGTGTGATTCGACTGAACTCGACAATTCTCCCAAAAATCAAACTCAGCATTGTGTACCGTTCATCGTATAGCCTTAAGCGGTTTGATCAGTTTTCCGGGGAAGCCGTTCTCGTTTAGATTTTCCATAGCTTTTTTCGGTTGATGGTATCATATGCAGCTTTGAAGTCAGCGAACAAATAGTGCGTAATCTATACCTATAAAGAAGGATTTCTGTCTGTCTGTCTGTCTGTCTGTCTGTCTGTCTGTCTGTCTGTCTGTCTGTCTGTCTGTCTGTCTGTCTGTCTGTCTGTCTGTCTGTCTGTCTGTCTGTCCTGTGTTCCTTATAGAATCAAAAACTACTGAAGAACTTGTGTTCTTCCTCCTGGCCGACCGAAGAATTAAAATCTCTGATGACGATCTTGATATCATTTTTTGGGCGGTCGTGGTCGTGTTCACTTTCCAACTGCGCGTAGAATTCATCCTTATCGTCATCGGTAGTTCTGAGGTGAGGTCTGTGCACATTAAATGATGCTTATGTTGAAGAGCCGGCCCTTGATTCTCAACCTGAACATTCGACGATTGATTGCCCACCACCCAATCACCCGGTTCCGCCATTTCACCCATCGCTAAAAGCTGTACCCAGCTTGTGTGTGTTGCAGCTGCTCTGGTAGATACGTACGTACCGTTGAGCTTTTCCAGCACACCTTCTGCAACGCTACGACGTCGAACTTGCGGCTCTTCAATACGTCTGAGAGCCCTCGAGTGCTCCCTTGGAAGTTAAGAGATCGGCAGTTTCATGTCCCGAGTTTCCAATCCATAGTTTTTTTTCGTCGCGTAGGTCTATTCCGATTGTTCCAGAGTTCCAGTCAGAATTTTCTTGTACTTCGTTCATTGCTTAATAGTTTTTTCGTGGTGACATGTTGCAAGGCCCTGCAGCACCAACTCCCTGTTTCGCCGGATGACCAACAAATCTCGAAGGTGTTCTCCTTCCATACGGCATACGACCTTGGCTTTCACCGGGGTTGGTTACCCGATTTCCACCAATGTTGCTCGCATCAGGAAGTCCATCAGGAAGTTGAGATAGAAGTTGCTGAATGAGAGGCTGTGAACCATTGTAGGGTCTATTTTAAGGCTACAGGTGTGCACGACACCGACGGTACGCATTATTCAGCCGAAAAAACACCGAAGTCGGCAAAATTTTGCCGAGATTTGAACAGCTGAGCGGTCGGTAAAAATTTGTATGACACCAAACGTTAGTCAAGATCCGGAAACGTCGAAATGCATCACGGAAATTTTTACCGAATGCTCGTCTGTCCAAATCTCGGCAAATTTTGCCGAGTTTTTTAAGGGGGTACCCTACTCTGGAAAGTCGGAAAAATCGAATTTTATTTTTTTGCATTTTCAAGAGGTTTATACCTTCAGAAATGTCACGCCAAAAGAATTTTTTGATATCTGATCTCGTTAGAAAGTTATGGCAAAAACAGTGGGGTCATCTCAAGGGAAGTGCATTGCTGGGCGAAACTTTAAACGTGTTTTTCTGGAAACCATATTGTTTCAACTGGCGGTACGTGTATCTCAGAATCTAGTCCGATTTGGCTGAAATTGAATTATCTAAATTGTTACGTAGCCGTTTTTTGATATCTCAATTTTTCTATTTTTTATGAGCTCGCAATTGGCGATTTTTGATGAAAAAACACTTTTCTTTTGGAAAAATTGCCGCCATTTTGGTAATTTTTCGAATTTTCAAAAACCCCTACGTAACAATTTAGGTATTGATCTAAAGCTTCAAAATCATCCTTGAAATCCGTTTTCCGATACTCCGTTGGTTCCCGGTACGTACCACCAGTAAGGAACTATTTTCTAGAGAGCATCCACGCGCCCAGCTGCCACCAGCATAAGATTCACTATTTTGGCATTCAAAAACAGAAAATACATGTTCGAATATAGCTTAACCTATAACCAAAATACTCCAACACTTAACTATAATTCCAACATGCAAGAAAAATTCATGAAAGTCCATTATTTTTCGACCTTCCAGAGTAGGGTCCCCCTTTTGTATCAGCCAGATTACTGACTGTATCAATAAAGATGAGATGCGCGGTCACGATGACTCCCGATATTTCTGCAAGATCTGTCGGATGGTGAAAATTTGGTCCGTAGTTGCGCGAGGCCCCCTGAAACCTATCTAGTAATTCCCTATGCTATCGGTGATAGCCGATGTAACAGGATCTGGGAGAGGACTTTGTAGGAGGCGTCTACCAGCATTATGCCGCGATAGTTGCAGTCAAGCTGATCACACTTCTCCTAGCTTTTTCTCCTCCCAAATCTTGTAAATAACCCAGTGTAGAGCCGTTGAGCACGCTGACCACAGTAGCTGGTTCTGCACGGATGGCTAGCGGAGACTTGCGATGTTTATTCTCGCTTTTGCAATCATCTTCTCGAAACCCGTTCGGAGTACCCGTGTTTGCGAAATGTGCAATCGCGAACAAAGTACAGTGATGCGCACTCGTCGCCATTTTCACGACCGTGCGCTGCAGGAAGTGGCCTTTCTTTTACTCAATGTGCGACTTGATTGCACTCCGCTCTGACAACTGAACGACGTGATCTCAGTTCTGGTATAGTAAACCGACGTATGCGCTGCTCTGTCACAGCGGCAGTATAACTGCAGCTGGCGAACTGGGTTGGGTTACAACCAAGTGGGAGCCAATCAAGTTGCTCTCAACACTTGTGTAGTAGTACATAATTAACGATTTACGTCTGTCTGTCCTAGTCCTAACTCCGACGGTCCTTTAGACGAATGGTGCATAGTAGAACTCCAAGGCGATCTGGAAGTGCGAGGGGACCGCTTGATGACTGGCCAATTCATAGGTGATCTACTGTACAATAAATATGGACAACCGGTAAGGTCTTACATTTCCTACATGAATCTCAAAGTAACATTGCTGCTCCTAGATTTTGATTATCGGCCATCACATACTTCACGGTCGGTTGCAAAAAATCGATAAGCCTTTGCTGGTAATTGAGAAGTCCGACATACACAAAAAGAGTTCCTCCGCCAACGCAAATGGGGACAACAACGGAGAGGATGAAACAATGCTGGACATAAGCCAGGTGAGTCAGCTGGATAGCACAATCGCATCGTCAAACCGCACCGTCCTGGACTCAACAGTAGCAGTGGAACATAAAACCATTCCGAAAACGGAATACCTTGTACGCGCCGTGGTGAAACACAAGATTCTTTTTAAGGCCCGCCCCAAGCCGATTATTGCAAACGTAGCTAAAACTGTGTAGCATGTTAAGATAACAATATGGTTTTATTTAAGTATTTTAGTCTTAAAAAAAGTTCGTAAAAATGAATGAAACTGTTTTAAAATAAAACTTAGAGAAATTCCATTTCTCGCTCGATGCCCACAAACTTCAGCTGTTCCGTCGGTCCGTATCTGTAGTCAAAGAATAGTTCCTCTCCCGGTTGGATAGCTCGCTTGGCAAAAATGCCGATACGATGATCACCATTCACCATCATTACCTTAGCGTAACAGTTCGGATTAATCGAATGATTCGCGAAGCGAATTTTATTTCCTTTGCGAGTTGCGTCCACCACAAAATCTGCAATAAACATTCTATGTAGAAGTAATGTTTTTTTATAAAGCTACCAAACCTACCGTTGTTCAAGTTGAACAGGAAACTACACATGTATTTGTCATAGACCTTCCCACGTCGATCTGCTTCGTCCTGCGAAATAATCTCTCCGCAGTACTCGGAGATAAACTCATTTTTCTGTGCACTCTCCTTCAGGAAGATACCCCAACCGGCAACGTCGGACGGAGCCATCAGTAAATGTTTATCTAAAGGGAGAAACGAATGCGCATAATTATTTCAGTCAAACCAAACCAAAACAAACTAACGTACGTAGTGCTCGTTGAACGCTGACATTTTTGCACGTTATCTTGGATATTTCGTAGTGCTCCGCTCCGCACGTCTGGCACAGGTCTGGATCACACTCACGGACGGCAAGATAGCAAGGGCACTGTTTGGTGTTACACTGCGCCTTGCATCGGCAACCAGGGAACCGGTTCTGGCAGTCACTGCTGCAGTTGCAGAATTTTTCGCAGAAGTTCTGCGCCCCGATGCAGGGACAGTTTGCATCGCACTGGCCCGGATGGTCGCACGGAGTGAAATTGTACACGTGGTTCGAGCTGGAATCTTTCTTCAGCTGGATCTTGCGGCAGTGCATGGACCACAGTCGGTGCTTCTTCTTCTTCTTTCTCGGCGGAGTATTGTCCTTATTAGCCTCGATCGGTGGAATATCGGCCGCCTCTTTCTGAGCAAACATATATACCTGCTGACAGTTCTTCATGAGCATCGCCTCCGCAATTGCGCAATAGTTATTGAGATAGATTTTCTGTAGCGTGCGGAAAAACGATTTATCCGAACCGTTCCATTCCTCGTCTGCTACCCCTAGCAGGCTCAACAGATTGGCAGAATTGTTGACCGAGTCGTTAACCGTTCGTTGACTATTAGAACCACCATTCGTTCCCTCTTTGGTGCTACCGAACGGTGCCTCTTTGCTGTAACGACTACTGTCGTTGCTGTCCTCAGAGCTGGCTTCATTGCCGGAGTCCATTGGTGTTTTGTTTTTGTTATCCACCGCCAGACGCTCCTTCATGCCTTCCTGCAACCGAATTGTGTAACATTTTAAAACAGGAAAATAAAAACAAACATTTCGGACTATCACTGTAACCAGAAACCCTTACCAGTAGCATATAACACGAGGTGCTGCAGGGTTTCGTGGATTGCTTCAGCTCCGGCCAGCGGCGCTTCTGCAAGTTGGGACCAGGGTGACACGCTTGCAGACCTGCAGTGGACGTTGAATTACATATTAGAACAGAGCGCATTCAGCAAACACCGAAGGCATGATCACGGTAGAATTTAGTAGAGTAGGATTGATTATACGTATGAATTTTGTGTGATTGATTTATGATGGTTTGGAAAAGATGGGTTAACACAAGTAAAGCGCACGGATCTGTGAAAACAACGAGGGTTCCAGTGAACCTCTCGGCTTTGCTCCAATTCGTGTAAGAACCAATTCATTGTGAAACACAATATTCGAGTTGAGTGAAAATACAGCAAATGAATGTTATGAGCATGTGTAACTGACAGTCTGAAAGGATGGCGAAACACGGGCGCACATCTTTTGAGGAAAAAAGCAATGAGATTGTAGTTGTTGATTCTGATTTAGGAAGATGATGCAAAGTTTTTTTTTTTGTTTGTTGAAACAAAAATTTTGAAACGCGTTTAATTTAAACTAAACAACTATTGTTTTGCTAGAAGAGTTGAGTTTTGAGCTGAGTATCAGATCATTGTCGTTGATTTTTTTTTTGTTATTTATAACTTACGATTCGGCGGCTCGCCAACAAGTGGATTTCCTGCGGCGCCACATGAGCAGTGTTTTAGTACACGTGTTTTTGTGATATATTTCGATTAGGAGAAAGAGATTTGGGAGGATCGAAATTTGAATACAAAAATGTTTAGCCGAAACAGTAGAGCAAAATGTAAACAACTTCTAAAACGCTAATAAACAGTGAATCAAACGCCGAAATTCAAATTGAAAATGCTTTGCCAAATAGATGAGAGATACTTACGATGCAAAAAACAGTCATATTTGAAACAACGTCGGCAAAAGAGAGTGTGATAGGAATGTAGTGTTTGCTCACGAGACACGGACTCTGCACGCTGCCCGTCAATGTTCGGAGTACACTCAGGAGGCCGCTCTGGGTCCACACGTTCCGTTAATTCAATGTATTTTTCCCGCAGTTCTTCCGGTGTTCCGTGATCAGGAAATTGGGAGCTAATAGCTTGAAAAATTATCGGCGATGGGAAAGGTTTTTCATCGATAACTTCCTTTTTTACCACAACAAACGGCTCCAACTTGAATTTGGGCAAGGATTCGTCTTTTGAAATTTCGATGACACTGTCGATATCCTTTTCAGTTTTAGATTTCGTTTTGGAACTGGATGGCGCCTGCTCTTTTGTTGTTTCTTCCGGCAATGCTTTTGTCGTACTCTTAGCCGATTTGGCACTGTCATTGCTGTTGGAATCTACGTCTCGTCCGGTATATTGCATCAGCGCATGGACCAGTTCTACGAAAATCGAATCGTCAATAAAACT
The DNA here is from genome assembly GCF_943734655.1 of Sabethes cyaneus. NCBI lineage: Eukaryota > Metazoa > Arthropoda > Insecta > Diptera > Culicidae > Sabethes > Sabethes cyaneus. Next base: position 18,623,427 of record NC_071354.1, on the reverse strand, counting down.
GCCCTCTTTGTCACCATGAACTTTTCCGTCATAATTCTTGATAAGCTCTTCGATGAACGAACCATCCTGATCTAGTACTTCGTCACCCATATATGGAATATTATGCAAAACAGTTTCGTCTTCTACCATAAAGTTCTGCTGAGTTGGAGCCCAGGTGTACATTGTGGGAATGGGAGTTACGGCATTAATTACCCGGATGGGTACCGTCTGATGAACCCCTTCATGATTAACCACTTCCGCCTTTTTCATGCACTCTACATGCGGAAGCTCGGTTTCATTCTGCGTCCAGACAGCATTCGTTGTCAACCACGTATCGTTTTCTTTGACCAGAAGATCCAGCAATTTCTGGCTGTTTGAACGCCGTACAAAAGTAATATAAAGATCAATAACGTAACACCAGAATTTTTAGCATGAGTACTCACCGATTGCGATTCCACGCTGACTTTACCTCATCCGTCCGCTTAAGCCGCTTGCTAGCACGAATTTTTAGGTATTCCGATTTGACACGTTTTTTCCAGTCGAGTGTTAACTTGGACCGACTTGCCATTTTTAATCACTGTTCACGACATAAAATTAAATAAAGTTAGTGTTTTTTCCGCAGTAGACGCCTTGCCGTGCTACTTTTCAAAATTTATTTTCTTTGTCCGGCTGCGTCAAATCCCGCTTGTTTGCTGTCACTATGAGCTGTCAGCGCTGTCAGAAAATATAAAAATGGAAACAAAAACGACATGACGACATGATGGACAAGGGTTACCCAAGTGGCAAATTTAGTTGGCCTATTACACGAAATAATTAGTGTGCCTATTTAGCGAATTCATAAATTAACCTGGGTTCGTGCTAACTCGAACCCGAAATTAATTAACGATACGGGCAGTTTGACAGATCGACCCGTAAACCGTAATGCTATACAGTTTTAACCTGCGCTTCAAACTGAATGCTGTCAGTTTAACCGAAATGCAATCTCGGTTAATTTATGAACGCTTTGACAGCACTTCGATTAAACCTGAGTGCTAATCGACCTGAGCCAGGTTAATTTATGAATTCGCTATATTTACATATATGTTCTTATATGGCGTGAAATATTTATGTATCCAGCTTTCCACGAGCGATAATGGCGGATATTGAGCACAAGTGGGCACAATCTTTTGACATTCATTGGAGAAGCGTCGAGTTCGCCCTGACGGAGTTACTATGGATACATTCATGATTGTTTGTTATTCGAGTGTAAAAATGTAAACACTGTTTATGTTTGCAGATCAGCTGAAGTGGAACATCACTAAACGGATTCAAACTTTTATCCAGCTTTCCACTAGCGATAATGGCGGATATTGAGCACAAGTGGGCACAATTTTTTGACATGCATTGGAGGAGCGTCGAGTTCGCCGTGACGGAGTTACTATGGATACATTTATAATTGTTTGTTGTTCGAGTGTAATAATGTAAACATTGTTTGATTTTGCAGATCAGCTGAAGTGGAACATAACTAAACGGATTCAAACTTTTATAGTGGTTTGCGGCCATAATTTACTGAAGTACTTTACTTGAAATACTAAGATACTTTTTCACAATCGTGCGAATTAAACATTCGAAACATTACACATTAACGCAAACATTAACTTCATGTTGGTCGAGCCGTTGTCAAGTTTACTCTCGAACAGCGTCTCGACTTGATAAGAAACTTTCCGTTGCGTATTTGGAAATTTTCCCTGAAATGTCCGAAAACTGCGAAGCCACAATCCATAAAACTTCTTGTCCGTACAATTATGTTCCTCTTTAACTGATCTGCAAAATTGAACAATGTTTACATTTTTACATTCGAACAACAAACAATCATGAATGTATCCATAGTAACTCCGTCAGGGCGAACTCGACGCTCCTCCAATGCATGTCAAAAGATTGTGCCCACTTGTGCTCAATATCCGCCATTATCGCTCGTGGAAAGCTGGATATCATATATCCAGTAGTATTTAGTTGCGTGTTATAAAAAATGCGCAAAATAGAATTGCAAATAGTTGTCAAAATTTTCGCACGTGTATCGCCTCCACTTTGGTACATATATGTTTTTATATGACGTGAAATATAACTTTTTCGTTCAGATATGATTTCGTATACCTCAGTTGCAATCGAGATATACAAACCAAATGGTTTACTGGGAAGTGACATATAACTATAGTTACTATATATATAGTTCGGCGGATAGAAAACCAGGCGAATTGGCATCCCTGATTTATGAAATTAAATTTGAAATTATGGTGAAATGTGCAGGTTTTTAAGAAAAATAATCACTGGCGGGTGTTGAAAATGACTTGTTCTATGAAAATAAAGTGTGGTTTTTTAACATTACTCCTGCACTTTGGATTTTGAAAAGCTTTTGGCTCCGCTTTTGACGTTTATTTGGCTCCCGATTTTCTATCCGCCGAACTATATATATAGTAACTATATACATATAACCTCGCATATATTGCCCCTTTTATGACTGTTTAGACTACTGTGATAATCATTTAATGCCACGTACCGCATTTTGCATTGTTAATCTGACACTAGAGTGGCTTTTAGTTTGATCTACTAATTAGTTTGACTTCTTTTTCCTTCTTCCCCTTCTTTTTCACTTCATTTTCTTTGAGCGAAATCGTGTGCGAGATTCAACCCGGTAACAATGTGACTGCTCCCATGCTAATCAAACGTACCTAAAACTGCTGGTTCATGGTTCACGACAGATGTTTGAAAGCGGCGTAAATATCGAAGAAAGGGTTTATTATCATTTGTTTTGGCTAAAAATCCCTTGTGCATATAAGATCTGAATTGGTTTATTATTTCAATAGAGTATTTTACGAACTGACAACATTATGTCAAGTACCAAAACGTTTCCGTGGTAATGACAATAGCAGCATAGGTGGTTCTTCTGTCATAATAACATGCTCTATTTGGTTCTGCCATGTAACAGAGTGCTTTTTGTACAACTGCAATGATCTGTTAACGACAAAATCGATCCAGCAATCATGAAAGAGCATTTCATTTTGAACTGCGCAGCGGATAACTTTCAATGAAACACGCAATATTTAAATACTTTAGAGCAGACAACTCGTACACAAGAGTGACAATCTTGTAATAAATACCGCTTTTTATCTTGTAAACAAATCAATCAAACAACCCACCAAGAATTTAAACAGTTTTACCGAAAACATAAAGCAATGCTGAAATAATCAATACGCACTTTTCGAATCGTTGTCCAGACAGCTTTTTGCGTTCACATTTAACGTAACAAAAATTAACATTTCCTTTGGAAATCGAAGGTGCGTCAATGTTGACCGGCACGTAAAAACGATCGTCGCGACATTTTTGACACTGGCGGGTGTTATGGGAAACTGTTAATAACTGTCATTTTGTTACGGGGTAGGCGAGATTCGACTGTGATAATCGTGTAAATCGGGGTAGTCTAAATAGGGGCAAATGTCGCAATAACATAATCAAGATTTAGTTTGCCACTTACTGCTCGAGGGGTGCTTTATTGAAAGATTACTCGTAGATTACATGAAAACCTTTTACACACTTTTTGCCAATTACCTGTCAATTAGTCTGTTCTCTGTGATAAGGCTATCAAAAGTTAGAATTCTTCCTTTGTTATGTTGCAGATAACAGAAAAAACGAAAACGTTTCATTATCTAAATCCACGGGGCGAATCACTTCAAATTTAATAAATATATTAAATATATTTATGCATATTTACATAGGGTAACACCTATTTTGGACCCCATCAGCAGCTGTAAATAATTTGGACACTTGCATTTGATTTTGCTGTAAGTGTCCAAATTATGTACAGCTGCTGAGGGGGTCCAAAATACGTTGGTTACCCTACTTTTACCCGGGGGCAATATGTTTACCGGTATTGATGAATATTTTATGAAAGTTTCCACCTTTTTCATAGGATCTTGAGCTGTCAAGTCCCCATAACAGTATATGGCAAGAGTTGTTATGATGAGGTGGACACATTTAAAATATTAAATATATCTAGAAATATTGCGATTATTATCTAAAATTTTTCTTTCGTAGGTTTAGTTGTGCGCCCAACAGTTGCGCGCAGCTCTGTTCTGGTTGCTCGCAGTCAAAGTATCTCTTTTACACTCACACGAAATCTCGTAAGAAACTGTCAACGCAAGAGTGATGAGAAAAGCAACAATATTTCTCTCTCGCTCATCAGCTGAATGCTAGGGTAGCTTGCCTCGTGTTTGCCCGTTCAAACATGGATAAATTTTTTACAAACGTGATCAGCATTTAAATTTTATCATTTTCGGTTAACGTAAGACATTGTAACTGTGTTGTTTGTAAGTCTGTACGTAATACACTCAAGTCTCTTTTTACACGGTTTTTTTTTACGATTTTTGAATTAACACGGTTTTTTTATGATATTTTTTGAATTAACGCGGTTTTTTTTAAACGGTTTTTTGAATTAACACGGTTTTTTTAAACGATTTTTTGAATTAACACGGTTTTTTGAATCAGCGCGATATTTATGTTTTCTGAATTTACACAGTATTTTTTCGATGGTTTTTAAATTATAATGTTTGTATATCGTTCGGAAATTTTCTAAGAAAAGCCAGTATATGAAGTACCAAGACCTGCTACGTCTAATACGTACATTCCCAGAAAAGAATAGCGCAGAACAACGTAGGTCAGAGGGAATGGATATTACGAACCCCCTAAAACACACTCACATAATTAATAATAAAAAATAGTGTTCAATCAACAAAAAACTATCAATTTTAATCAACAAAAAACAGTAACAATGTCCAAAATTCTAACCGTAATAACCAGATCCTGTTAATTACAATTTTTCGCAACGGTGGCAGCGATCGGGCTCCTAGAGCGACGATGACGAACAGCAATAGCCACAGCAGACAACTAGTCCTTTAGTTCCAGTCGCATACACAAAATACTGACACGAAATCAAGCGAGGTACGCTGGCACCGTGTTGTTGGTGTGGTGTTACGATCACAGCACATTCGTAAAGCATTTTGCCCAAGAACATGTGACGGTAATCATCGCACTCAAGCTGCAGCGATTCTAAAGAAGGGAATGTATCCTTGCTGAATTATAACGTCTTTTTATGGCTCTTTGGTTAGCGGCATCGACGGCATCGACAAGAGTCCCAAACAACCGAGTTCGATTATCAATCGAGCAGAAGTGATTTTTCGGGTTGGAGTTTTTCACTTACAGATATAGAACAACGAAAGGAATTCGTACATTTTAACTTTTATGTACTGATACAAGATTTTACATTTTTACGACGATTTTGGAATTAACACGGTTTTTTTTACAACAATTTTTGAATTAACACGGTTTTTTTTACAACAATTTTCGATTTAACACGGTTTTTTTTACAATTTTTGAATTAACGCGGTTTTTTTTTTACACGGCACGTATCCCCAGTGTAAAAAAAGACTTGAGTGTAGAACAAAACAAAAGTTATCTAAGCAAAGAATAAGAGCATAAACATAGAAAACTTACACGTGCTTACACTGTCAATAATAGGGTAACCAACGTATTTTGGACCCCCTCAACAGCTGTACATAATTTGGACACTTACAGCAAAATCAAATGGAAGTGTCCAAATTATGTACAGCTGCTGAAGGGGTCCAAAATAGGTTGGTTACCCTACATGATTTACCTTTGCGCACAACTATATAAAACGGGGTACGCTGCTGAAAAGAAAACGGCTCAAGAAAAAATCTTGCTATTTACCGAAGAAATTTTGACAACTCGAATACAAGCTCCACCTGTCATTTTTTCTTGTGGTAATAATTGCGCCGGATATTATTCCGTTCGGAAAAGTGACGTTTTAATTCACTTGCGTGTAAAACTTCGCCATCTGGACGTGAAATAATATTACTTATGAGGTGCGTACTGCTTAAGAAATCGTAAAAGAAATCGATTTCTTGAGCATTTCTTGTCCTATCTTTTTACCCATTACTTTTTAGCAGCGTACCCCGCTTAAAGCTGAAAAACGAAATATTTTCTCGGGAAACACAATATACCATGGACCCCCGTTCGTTTGACCATTTTTAATCTGAACACTTTTTAATTTGAACCCCGTTGGTTTGCATGACGTGCAAATTAAAAATGGTTCAAATGTCATTCTCAACATGACATCATTTGTTTATGCAGATAATGCACATAAACACGATTCGTTTGTACTGACCTAGCGTGTTTAATCGGTTTCACATTTCGTTTTCCTAACGATTAAGAGAGAAATCCGATTGGAAAATGCAATATTCGCACTTGCAACTGCCAACTAAAACAAACCACCAAACAATAACAAAGAGCAGGGCGGCCAGTTCACACAGGTTTCAGCATATTTTGGGTTACCAGTTGTTCAAATTAAAAAGTAACCCCGTTAGTTTGCATGTGGAATCGTTCAAACGAACGGGGGTCCACTGTATTTATCAATATTTATCACATATTGAATATTTATGCAGGAAGTGATTTACCCCGTGCCTAAATCCCACATGCAACAAATTTTCTGAAGCAAAACCGTATATGATTGCGCAATTCTTATAGCTGCTGTCAAATTTGACGTAAAATCGAGCCAGCTCAAACGGATTCAAGAAAAACTGTCGTTCGTGCCAGGGATGTGCTTCGTCATTGCGAAACGCGAATGCGGTTAAATATTGTGCATTGTTCCCAAACCATTAAAGTTTGGTGTTCGCGTATCTCTCTTACTGCGAGGATTGCTAAAAGCTCAACGATATTGCGGTTATTTACATAAATTTTCATCCTGTTGCGGCGGTAACCCGCATCGTCAATCACCGCAAAGAGAACAAGGAAAGGTGGCCAAATATTTTTTGGTTTATATGTGCAATTGTTACTGATGCTTTAGCAACTAAAAATACATAAAAAAACGTCTTTAACCTTTTACATTCAAAAATATGTATTATATAAATTCATTGAATATCATAAGTATAAAAATATGTGTAAATAGTAACACAATTTAAGAAGTCCTTTCCTTTCCGGTTGCAAATATCTAAACAATAGAAATTAATCTATTTGTATGGCAGCTCTGGACAAAAGCACATCCTTCAATATTTGGCGAGGTCAGCATTGGGCGATAATGTATCGATATAACTGGTATCGATATTCGTGGACGAAATCTCGATATAGTTTTTTTTCGAAATAGTTAATTTCGGCATGCATATATTGTGCGCGCATTCCCTTACTGGACACGACGGTTGAAACAGTCGTGTTTCTGAACGGTCGTAAAAAGGGTCGTTTTTAGCTTTTGACAGATAAAATGTCAAATTGTGTCATCATCGCTGTTTCATTATTGGAACCAATCGAGCAAAGTAAATAAACCTAGGAATTACCGTTCTATCAGAAGAAATGGAATGAAATTCAGCATGAAATGAATTTGTATTTTCAACGCCGGTTTGCCGAAATTTCATAGTGAATAAAGCGTAGTTTATCCTTCATTATCCAAACAAGCAATAACAAAGCAATAACGTTCGTATTCGAAAACAATTTGTTTAATGCTTTTGTATGATTAACACGAAGTCACGATTAAGGTTGCGACAGAAACGCAATGAGCCTGTGTTGCCAGTTATGGCGATAAAACATTACGAACTGTGTTGCCAATTTAGTCATTTTTTTTACCTTTGGAACGTTTGAAACAGTACCTGAACTCCCCTCGGAATCCATCGGTCAAGTAAATGCACAATATTGTGCTTCCCGAGAAAATATTTCGTTTTCCAGTTTAATATAGTTGTGCGCAAAGGTAAATCATATATTATTGACAGTGTAAGCACGTGTAAGTTTTTTATGTTTATGCTCTTATTCTTTGCTTAGATAACATTTGTTTTGTCCTATTACGTACAGACTTACAAACAACACAGTTACAATGTCTTACGTTAACCGAAAATGATAAAATTTAAATGCTGGTTGCGTTTGTGAAAAATTTGGCCATGTTTGAACGGGCAAACACGAAGCAAGCTACCCTAGCATTCAGCTGATGAGCGAGAGAGAAATATTGTTGTTTTTCTCATCACTCTTGCGTTGACAGTTTCTTACGAGATTTCGTAAGAGTGTAAAAGAGATACTTTGACTGCGAGCAACCAGAACAGAGCTGCGCGCAACTGTTAGGCGCACAACTAAACCGACGAAAGAAAAATTTTAGATAATAATCGCAATAACAGCTTTGTAAATGTTAACACGTTATACGGAGTGTTAAAAATAAATGTAAAATGCAGATCGTCACGTGATGCGAGCAATTTTGCTGATTATGCTTTCAGCTGAGTATACGTATCGATATGTGAAAAATATCGATATTCAATTAACGAAAATTCGTCAGCTTCGCTCAATACAGAATTATTTTGACAGCTTACTATGAACTTTCCGAGAATGAAAAGATTTCTTGCAATGCACAATATTAACGATAATATCGATAGCGCTTTTGCCCCCAAATCAAACGTCACCTTTGTTTTCCATCTTTAACTCTGTTTCTGGCTGAAGTGTAAAGTTTTTTTGCATTTTCAGTTTGAATAGTTAAGCTGTAAATTATGTTGTTTTAAGAATGCAGTATGTTATGGATAACGAAGTGATTTTGATTGAGGATGACTGGGAGCAACAGCTGCCAAAGCCACAACCTGTACCGGTTGCTCGTCCAGGTCCGAGTCGTAGACGCCGAGCAAGCAAGCGTTCCAGCAATGGGACGATTATCCCCAGCCAGAGTCTGCCAGCAACGGGATCTGTGGCTCACGAAAATGTCCTTGTGCATGAACTTCCAGCAATTTCTGACATAGCGGCACCGGCAGTTATTGCTACAGATCAATTTGATTCAGTAATTGTGGACGGACAGGATGTGTTTATAATACAAGAATTGGACGAAGAAAGTTCTCAGCCACAGCCGCCTGTATTTGAAGTAGAATCCGATGAAGGATTAGTTGATTTTAAACCATCAACTGAAGAAATTACATCGTCAAAAGATGATTATTATGATGTTGACCCGCTAGAGTTATCAGATATTTGGAACGATCTCATTACTGCGAATCAAGAGATTCTTATTCTTCTAGAACTACAGGATTTAAAACATCACATTGTAGATGCTCGATGTATTGAAGATCAAATGCAAAATATGGTAATTGCATGAAATATTCGTTGAGATAATCCAATTTATCGCTATTTTTCAGCTTTGTGAATATTGTCCTCGAGTTTTACCGAACATCCGAACTTGGAACCAGCACATAAAGAAAGTGCATTTCCAGACAGAGCAGTTTGAGTGTGATAGCTGCGACGGCACATTCAAATACTTTGCTCGTTATAGAGACCACATTTATGGTCATGTCGGTGAACGGCCTTATCAATGCGATGAGTGTAACCATCAGTATGCCTATCGTATAGGTTTTCTGGTGCACAAAATTTTAGACCACATTAAATTAAACGGTGTTTACGTGTGCCCCCAATGTAGAGTCGACTGTAAGGATGCCCAAAACTACAAACTACACATAGCGAAACACATTGATTCTGCACCACACACCGCAGCGACGGTCCCGTTGGATGGTACACGGGCATCGTCCCAGCGAAACAGTCAAACTAGAGCGCCAGTATTGCATTCGCAAGCTAACGAGCGAAACAAATTCCTCAATGCGTATGAGAGTTTTTCTAAAGAACTAAAAAAGGGCTTTCAACCCGTGGAAAAGCCCGGTAAACCCGGTAAACGAAAATAGCTTTTAAGGGTTAGTCATTTTGTTCAACTTTCCACAAAAATTTCGTATAATCTCTCAACCTCAATTCTTCAAAGCGAGATCATTTAGAGGTTTTCACACCAAAATTTGTTCGTTTGCAAAACAGTACGTTGTAAATATACGACAAATCGCAGTTGCATTTAGTAGTTATGACAGACAGTTTGGTTCTAGGTGACATCCAGTTTTACATTTGGAATCCTTTGTCCTTTCGCCACAATTGTTAGATAACAACAGAACTGATTTTCTGCTCAATCCGTATATTTTTGGTATGGGCTTCAATAGACTTATCTTTTGACCAAAACAATTGTTCGAGCTCAAATTACAATGCCGATGGACAATTTAAAAAAAGGCTTTTGTGCGGTTTCTCAAATAAATGATTCATTATTTTATTCAACTGAATTTGTATTACGATCAGGATATTTGATGATGCGTTTAATGTACAAAAACACATTAACGGTTTTTTGCTAGTACGTAAATTTTGCGTGTGACTAACTCTGTAAGTTGAGACAAACAGAAACATATTTCATTTCGTCAGCGTAAATACCACTCAGTTTGTGGCCACAAAACCTGTCATTGAAATGAAGTGCCTACTTATTCATTACATTAAACCTACTTTTTACGACACTAATCATAGATCATTGGTAAAATGTCACTACCTATTTCCTGCGATTTTTTCTTAAATACCCGAAAAGTGGATACCATTTCTCCAGTCGAAGTACAGATTTGCGTTGATGAAATCCCAATAAGCCGTCATGTGGAAGCCAATGTTGCTGTAGACGAAGACGTATTCAGATAGGGCGAACAACGAATAAACTGCAATGATGAGTTAGTTAGATAACGATATTTTTAAGGACAAGCAAAGGACGGCTTTACCTCCCGGTTCGCAATAAGTATTGTGCCTAACGAAGAAATATACTGCCAGCAGAATCGAGCAAAGATTCGCCACAAATAATCTTTTTTTAAACTTTACTGATTTGCGTTCTGACGTGGTCAAAATGTCTCGCTCTCTAGTTGCTCGGTTGATTACTATTAGAACCACCATGTATAGCATGGACACGATTACAAAGGTGCTAAAGCAGAATTTATGTACCTCTGAAAGAAACGATGGTTAGATAAGGTATAGAAAAGTGTTACATTGTTAAAAATACCGTAATTAGAAACAGAGGTCCACATTGTTAACCCCACTAATGAGCTAAGCTCGGTGATGTTCAAGATGCAAGCAACATAGGCAAGTTCTTTTCGTCGTTTTCGCAGTAAACCAACATGAAAATTTTTATACAAAAAGGCAATCGCGTACCGTGGCAGGGCATGCACGAGCACCGAAAATTGCCACACAAATCGCTGAGGCTGATAGTTTCCGATTGCGGCCGATAGTGAAGGTAGAAAATTATACACCATACAATGGGTTGAATTGGCTTGATCAAAATTGTACAACAGGGACCAGACAACGCAAAATAAAAACCCGAGTACCGGGAACATGACCGTAATCACTGCCAGTCTGCCGAAGCGGATCCGAATAACACTGCGAGCACCAGTAGGGTCCGAAGCACCAGAACCAATAAGCTCGTATTGAGGCAGCATTTTTTACTAGCTTTCCAATTGCAACTTGTGTTAGATGATTTTAAAAATCAATCATGTTTTTCACACCCATAAAATACAGTAACCGCAATTTTCTACATTTTTCACTTGCGAAGTGCTCTGTTTATTCTTCTGCGTCTGCCAACGACTAGCAAAATCGCGTCAACACAAGTCAAGTTGCAAAACAATCTGCAACACGCTCGTTCAATTTTACTTTAAGTTAAGTAAATTTTTACTTTTTCGATAGAAGTCCGCCAGGGATGCCGGGTGTTTTGATATAGATCATTACACGGGAGCTCCTAACCACACTTTTTTGACAGCACTTGGTGGTTTGTTTACATGGTGTTAAATTTTGAATTGAGTTTTCTATCTTTGTCCGGCAAATAATGATAAAAAATTATAGTTTTTATTTAAGAGAAAGCACCTTACATGCATTTTAAAGCACCTGATGCAGTAATCCTTCACGAAATTTCAAATCGAGACCGGTGGATGTGACAAAAAACATGTAAACAAACCACCAAGTGGTGTCATTTGACGGCAAAATGACGTCATCGCAAAATGATCTATTGGCCAACAATAATTGTCGACCAACATTTGAAAGGGGCGGATAAGCCAACTGTCAAGCAGAACGGGTGAGTTTTATTTTTTGCTACTGTTTTACCTGACTCACTGCGAATATGCGTATTATTGAAATAAAACGTAGCCATACGTTTTATTCGTTTATAACGCATATGCAGTTAATATCGATAACAAACGATTTTCTATAAGTTGTGCTTTTGTTATTGCATTTAATTTGTAAAAAGTTGCATAAATAACAATTCAGTTTCACAATACAATTATTACGTACTACTGGCACATGAAATATAACGTTTAAGTACGTTATTTTTAGTGATCAAAATTAACGATATTTTCGATACAAGGGCGATATTTTTCGAAACCTTTCGAACCAACACGATCCCGCGAATACAACGCATATTCGCAGTGAGTCAGGTAACACAGTAGAGCAGCATAGGAAAATGAACTCACTCGTTCTGTTTGACAATTGGCTTATCCGCCCTTTTCAAATGTTAGTCGACAATTGTTATCGAACTGTATAAATAGTAAGTGATAGCGCCAACTAGAGTGACTATATACAGAGTGGCGACAATGTCAAAATTGGAATGATAATTATCTGTCAGTGTCATTCCAATCGAGCAGACGACCTATCCAACGCGTATGCAGGAAAGAGAAAGAAAAACTTTGGAAAAGCCGCATTACATACATTTGGGATGACTTGTCGCCACTCTGTATATAGTCACTCTAATAATGGGTTCAAAATTTGACAGCGAGCACAAATGTCTGATGCTGGCAGTCGAGCGCACCGCAGTGGTGAAATGCTATTTTTCATGTTTACACACACGAGATTTGGTATATAGTTACTATATATATAGTTCGGCGGATAGAAAACCAGGCGAATGGGCATCACTGATTTATGAAATTAAATTTGAAATTATGGTGAAATGTGCAGGTTTTTACGAAAAATAATCACTGGCGGGTGTTGAAAATGACTTGTTCTATGAAAATAAAGTGTGTTTTTTTAACATTACTCCTGCATTTTGGATTTTGAAAAGCTTTTGGCTCCGCTTTTGACGTTTATTTGGCTCCCGATTTTCTATCCGCCGAACTATATATATAGTAACTATAGATGTTGGCGGCGAAAACATGGCTTACCGGCCGATGGGGTGGTTTTCAATCAAGTTTTACGGCCGCCATTCACGTACGAACAAGTTGGCCGAAAATTTTGGTGAATTCATGTTCGGTCGATACGCTCGAGCGATATCGTTTGTGTGTGAGTGCCTCGAGCCAAGCCAAAGAAGATGTTGGGCTCGATGCTCGACCTGAATGACCCGCCAACATTTTGTTCATTTCCAACCCAACATAATAAGGTGTATACGAGCCTGTACAAATAAATGACATGATTAAAAAAAAATAAGGTGTATAAGGATTGCTGATGTGCGACTGTATTAGTGGTTTGTGTGCATCGGGAAAAAAATTTCGCTTCGAAAAAAATTTGCAGATGCAAACAAACTGCGTATACCTATACGCGGCGAAGTGTGCGTGCGTGACAATCAAGGCTGGAAATATAAACTTGACGTGAATAAAGTTACCAAAGCCATGCTAACGTTTTCCGAAAGTTGTACCCACTAGTCCCCATTACGCACGCGGAAAGCTCGATATCTATCCAGCTTTTCGCGTGCGCAATGGCGGCTAGTCGGTATAACCTACGGAAAATATTAGCATGACTTTGCCAACTTTATTCGCGTCAAGTTGACAGTTTCACCCTTGATTGTTATTGTAGAACTATCATTGTAGTACCTGAGCAAAGTTTCCAAAAGCAAATAAAGATTTTCGAAAAGTGTTCCCACTACAGAGAGTTACCTTTATTTATGATGGTACTCTTCGTTTGGTTTCAAAATATAGCGGATTTTGAGTGTCTCGGCGCCTCTGACGTAATCTACTACAGTCTCTGTAGTACCCACGTAGCCGCCATTAAGCGCGCGAAAAGGTGGATATAGGTAAAGATTTATTACAGTGTACCTAAATTTACCTAAACTACCTATTTCAGTAAAAATCACATAAAATTAGGTCAGTCTGTTCTCTGTGTACGAAACATCATCATTTGATACTTATGTGTCAAATTTGTTGTAAACAATTCGCGCATAAACAAAATTTCAAAAATATTTATCTGCTTTTACGAGTTATTTATAAACTTTACAAACTGTTCATTCTCAGTTTGTGCAAAAAATTTATACTACATAGTGCAAATTAACAGCGATGTCTTCTCCTCCGATTGATAACCGTTATCCAGCGTTTGAGTCACCGGAAAATAAGGACGGCGCTCCGCTGTATCACAGCACAGATGGGTTTATCCCGCTTGGCTTCAGCACACCGCAACACAGGAGTTCGACACAAAAAGACCACTCCAACCGCAAATATTACTCTGCTCAGCCAAAGTACATGTTGCCGCGAGAAAAGGGACACCGCAACCGCGGTCGCTTTCAGCAACACTCGCAAGGCGGTACAGGTCCTCTCGAAAAATCGTCTCCTGGAAGCGAAGACAGTCGTAGTTTTGGTTCCCATCAGGAGCAACACCACAGACATGCTAACAATCGCAACTGGAAACAGCACGGTTATCAGCAACGCCATAGGCAACATCAACATCAACAAAAGAGAAATAGATTCGGTTTTGGCCATCAGGTATTTGTTTGGAAAACGATTTGTAAAAATAAATTTGATGTTATTTTTCTGTCATAGGGTAACGATAATAGTAACGATGACGTTAGAGACTATTTCCATCCCTCGATGTTAGAGGACCCTTGGGCACATTTAGAGCAAAAATCGCAGCATGAGCCGGCGGATTGCGATTCAAGCGATGCCGCAGATAGGGAAGGGGATGCTGCTGCTAGTGATGTGGGAGAAGAATGAAACGCTCGAACAAGTACCTGCTGTATGATTATTTGAAACTCGTCAATCAAATATAACTATTTTTGAAATTTAATGCTGTTTAAATTTAATGCTCTTTGCCAAAAGAGCGTTAAGAATATGATTATTATGATTATTTAAATAATGAAATAAAACAAAAATAAACTTTCCACATTCATAGGTGGCGGATAAGAACCTGTTGGGATCGAAATGAACACAATAAAAGATTAGTTGTGTCGAGCACCGAGCTAACCATCTGCTCCGATTAACCTGGTTCACGCTTCTTACAAACAGATAAGAATTTCAGGCAAAATGTAGCATTTCCATCTAGGAAAAAAATGTTTTAGATTACTGATTTTTTGTTCATGTTTGACTAGATTGACTAGATGTCGGTCTTCCTCTGCAACATCGTTAATGATGAAATCAAAAACTGATAGATACCTAGACATACTTAAAATTGAAAATATCTGAAAAAATTACATTCAAAATATTTTGGGAGTAGATTCAGCATTAGGGTGGCAACCCAAACTTTCAAAAACCGGCCGGTCGGTCCTGCGTTCAAAAACTGCGGTGAGGGGGGGGGGGGGGGGGGGGGTTGTGGCAGAATATTACTAGAGGATTTGCCTGGAATGTGTAGGTAGTCGTCGGAATCGAAATCCCAACGGAACATTGCATGGATTATTGAAGATTATACTAGAAGCCAACCAGTTGCTTCTGGTGCTGGTGGACAATTTAATGTATATTACCGCCAGAAGCAAAGTATTGTCACTGCAAAACTGGCTATCTTCAATGATCCACTGCTCAGGATTGCTAATAAATTTATCAGAAAATTTAACAAACCAGGAAAAAAGTACCAATCCGGCTTCCTATGTCGGAAAACCGGTCTTTTTGCAGGATTGACCGGCCACCGGCTTTGCAGGTGAAAAACCGGTCGGGCCGGCCAAAAACCGGCCACTTGGCAACCCTAAGCTATTAGCGCTCAAAACCTGTCATTTTTCGTGACGCTCGAATTTTTCGATTTTTTGGAATGACACCCTATCTTAAAACTTGCCGTAAGACGTAGTCCTACGTCAAAAGTTATGTATGGGACGTTTGCAGAATTTGTTACTATCTACAATATTGCTGATGCTGAAGTAAGCATTACTATTCCTTGTGTATTTATGGCGCTATAAGGCTGCTACCCTCTTGGTAGCGAAAAGAGCGCGCTTTTTGCTACCAACGGCATTGCCACCCTACAGCGTCGTAAATACTAAAGATAAAGATAAATTTAACTTCCTTCAGAAATATTACAGTTAATTATTAGCTCTACTGTTCTACAAATGCCCCATACACAACTTTTTCAAATTCTGCTTGGCTGAGGTGCAGTAATAAAAAGAGCAAAATCGACTGGAGAGCCTGACAACTGGATATCCAATGAGGAGCTCCATCGTCGGTGCCAGCAACGGTCGATAGCCACTGAAATTCGTGAACGTAGGTGGAAGTGGATCGGACGCAACTTGATGAAAGGAGCGAACAAGGTCTGCAGAGAAGCACTCAACTGGAATCAGAGGTGGGCACCGCTAACCGAAATTATAGCTTCGCTAATAGCTAATCCGCTAAATCAAAACGTTAGCTTCGATAACCGCTAACCGCTAAATCATCCAAAAATTTAGCGGAAGCTAACGCTAACCGCTAACCGTTAAATTTGTTAGCACTGTAGATTTGGCAATACTTTGATCAATGCTAATTTCTGCAATAAAAGAAAGTCATCGTTGCAAAGGTCTAAGAAAAAGTACATGAATTAATTCCGTGCAAAAAATTGCAGGCATTCACGAAAAATATTTCAAAAAATATTGTCACTTACCACATTAGCACACTAAAAAGGGTAAAAAATATTTTCATGTGGCAAGACATAGCTTTCTCGATTTTTCATTGAAGTTTTCCATCGCTGTGAAAATTTTTGTGATTGTGATTTCCAAATAGCATTTTCTCTGGATTGCTTAAAAAAAGTCGCTTACACTTTGTTGGGTTTACAGTTGGACATCATGTCGATGAGCAACTGTTTACCCGAAATCGGTCGGCAAGAGGTAAATATTTTTTATGTTTGAAAGAACCATACGTGTTGTATTTGTATCCCATGTTAAAAGTTACATTTTCGTTTGAAAATATTTGCTTTATTACATGATTGGTTCCTGAGACATGCATTTTCAAAGTAGTAGCGCTTACCCTACTACCAGTAATGGCGCATCTGGTAATCAAATTTCAAGTTTTCAATAAAAATACAATGAAATCAGAATAAAAGGATTAGAATCAGAAGGTGCGGTAAAGTTTTTTAAAGTTGGTTTCTGAGTTTTCCGCTGCCATAGAAAGTTTTGTGAAAAACTATTTTGCAGATAATAATTTTCTTTGGTTGTTGAGAAAACTTTATTGCATTGATATGAATTTATAAAACAAGTGATGTCCGAGAAAATTGAAAAATCTCCCGGAATGCTTTCTGTAAATGTACGAGGCCTCAAATTTATTATATATCGATTTATTTGAGTCCGCGTACAAAAGTTTGGAACTTTAAACCCTGCGACTTAAACCTGTGCGATATTTCTCAAAAAATTTTCTTCTGCCAAAAAAAGTTAGCGGTTTATTAAGTGGTGCATAAATTTAGCGGAAGCTAACCAAAACGCTAACGCTAATAAAAGTTAGCGAAAACGCTAACCGCTAACCGAAATGTTAGCTGAGCTAATTAGCTGTTAGCGGATTAGCGGAATTGTGCCCACCTCTGACTGGAATGCATAAGGACAGCGTAAAAGAGGCAGACCCAGAGGCTCATAGCGACGCCGCTTAGCCAACGACATCCGGGCTGTAGACGAGAACCTGTCCTGCCGACAGGTAAAAGCCATGACGGGTAACCGTCAGCAGTGGAAATCTCTGATTTCATCCCTTTGTTCTACCGGACCGGCGGACATGGACACATAAGTAAGTAAGCGAATGATCCAACTATTTCTCTGCCGTTGGTTCTCAGCAGGCTTCATTCTCGGTTTTTTGCTCAGTAGATGCTCATTTGACTACAGCGCCTCAACTAAACAGAATTCGAAAAAGTAGTGTAAAGGGCGATTGTAGAGCTAATTATTATCTACATTATTGTTGAAGAAAGTATATTTCTATCTTTTTTATTTACGGCGCTATGGGGCTGATACCCCGTTGGTAGCAAAAAGAGCGCTCATTTGGCTACCAACGGGGTAGCAATCGCATAGCGCCGTAAATACAAAAAATAAAACCATACTTTCTTCAACAATAGTGTAGATAATAATAAGCTCTACGATCGCCCTTTACACTACTTTTTCGAATTCTGTTTAGTTGAGGCGCTGTAGTCAATTGAGCATTTACTGAGCAAAAACCTGGTTCTCAGATCCTGGCAAGACTCGGTGGTACAGCCCGTACAGCCGCTCGCTTCCCGTTTTTAGAAGCTCAACCGGGATACCGTCCTTCCTAGCAGCCTTACCATTTCTCATTGATTGCCTTCAAGGAAAATATGCGGTACGCAGAATAAGGAACCATGCGCAGAATTGGTGCGTATACGTTACAGATTTAGACCGAATGGTCTCAGAATTTCATCCGTATTTTCTCGAAGTTTCTTGGGAAAATAGGAGACCTCTAATTTTATAATTATCGTTTTCATTAAAAAATTCTTAACTTATTGTCACATGGATTTTTTATGAAACTCTGCCCACTCCATAATGTATAAAAAATAAAAATTTAAATTGATATTCCGTATTTTAATAAAAATGTGTAGGCAGAATTGCATAATATTCTAAAACGTCCCAAAAGTATTAAATATTTTGTTCATATTAGAATAATTTTTTTGCCAATTTGATATTTACTCACCACAGTGCCGGAGCGCAATTCTATCATCGTAGTGTGCGTGTCGGTTGCTTCAGTTATGTTTGTTCAGCTTTTGCCGTCGTTCTCCAACCATACCAAACCAGCCGCTTTACAGATCACAACACGGACACAGTTGAGTCAGTTGGCTGGAGAATGTTGTGACGCGAGGTCGATTTCCCGTTCCGAAGAGTGATGTCTGTAATTGTTTTAATGCCGGATATGTGATTGAACTGAACACTGTGTGGTGTTTGGTGTAGTGTATACACGGCGTTGTGTTATGTTTTGTGTAGCTGAGTTTGAAATGTACATTCCCCGCTGAGCACATACCACTAGCCGGAGCTCGGCATGTTTGAGTTGTTCTCGCGATCGTCTTATTGCTAGTGTTACTACTCTTATTAATCAGAAAAGAAAAAGAAACTACGCTTCCAGTACTTGAATGCATATTGTAAGTGAAATCATGATTCGATTGCTTAGTGTACTTCGGTTGGATAGAATAGGTGGTGCTTAAGCTATCTTCGGTTCGAATCTCAAAATTCTTAATAACAATGATCTTCCTAACAGATCGAAAATTGCACATCGAAGTTACCTGTTGATTTTGGCAGTTTTTTTTATTCATGGTGTCAAAAATCCGTGCGTTTTTTGTGAATGAACGAAGAAACAAAATAATTTTAGTTATTTTTTCTTGGAGACCCAATGTATTAGATTAAATGAAATACAGTTGCAAGCGTATAACTCTGTGATTTAGTGCCGGTCCAACATGAATGTGAAAACCGAAATTGCCAGTGTCTGATTTCTACCAGACTGCATAACCACACATTCCTGTTGAATGATTCTTGGAATTTGAACACCAACGAGCGGTATATTATCGCAATCTAAATCCAGTGTGTTCTTTCGTTCTGTTCCGATCGTTCGCTCGCTCAGTTTGGTGGCTCTGCTGCCGTTCCGCAGTGTGTGTTGTTCGCCTTTATCGTCGTGTTCTTGTTGGTGATGCGTTCATCTGCGCTACCCTCTATAGCAGCTCAGTTGCTCTACCGTTTGTTTGAATCGTCTGTTGCTGCCGTGCCGGGCTGGTGTGATAGTGATTCTCGAAAGTTGTGCATGCACGGAGCGGAGGCTTGCTTGTTAGAAAAGCGTTTCCTAGACTACAGCGTTGCCAGCCTGGGCAGAACGGTAAGTTTGTAGCATTATCAAATTCAATCAGTTTTAATTCTTAGATATTTGTTTTAAAATAATTTTGTCACAACTAGGTATCAATAATTAAGTCATCCGTGATATCCAGCTAGATAGGTATGCACTGAAGTCGAACTTTAACGCCAATTTGGGAATTTACGCGTTTTTTACGATTTTCGGAATTTACGCGGAACATATCCTTCGCGTGAATAACGACTTGAGCAATTTATAAACTTCCACTGAAGAAGTTATCACTAACGTTAGTCAAATGGCAGATTTCTAAATTTTCTTTTCAAACATTTTCTTTGTGTTTTGTTGTAAAGCAACACTTTACCTGCAGAATTACATTGATTTTTACTAAAGAAACATATTGAAAAATTT
The DNA here is from genome assembly GCF_943734655.1 of Sabethes cyaneus. Lineage (NCBI taxonomy): Eukaryota > Metazoa > Arthropoda > Insecta > Diptera > Culicidae > Sabethes > Sabethes cyaneus. Next base: position 18,603,250 of record NC_071354.1, on the reverse strand, counting down.
ATAATAGAATTTCTATTCAAACATATGTCATATGGCATTGCTACTCATTTGCTCTGTAAATTTTGTAAATTTGTAACGTTATAAATTAGTACTAGATTGAATGCTTCTACTAGCAGCATCATTGCAAAAATTAAACCCTTTAATAAAAGAATGATTGCATAAATTAAATCAAATTTCTGAAAAAATACTAAAAACAGATTGAGTAACAATTATTTCGACCAATTCTTTTGTTCCGTTGGGAAAAAAATATTCAAAACTGTCTTATAAATAGCATACTTTGAGTATTTGCAGAAAATAAAACGTAGGGGAAGGGCGGTAAAGACGGACACTGCGGGAAAGACGGACACTTGTCATATTTTATAAACAATAATTTTTTGAAGCAAATCAATGATGGGAAATGTTTCTATAGATTGAATTAACACTTTTGAACTAAACTGCTGATTTTTAGCAGCCTAGCTGACAAATTTATAAGCAAAACAAAGAAAAAATGCGTATATATGCTAACCGATGTAATTTTGTGTGTGAAGAAAATAGCTGGTAAATCGTTAAAAAACAACATATTCATGCTAAACCGACGCCATTGCGTTAGTTTGATCTTTCACTGAATATCTATTGGAAACCTAGTGAATGTTTGAATATTCAGTAAAAAGTAATTGAAGTTTGAAAAAATGGTATCCAAGTCGGGAAAGACGGGCACCCAACGGTAGGGAAAGGCGGACCCACAGATTTTGAACCCATTTTGCCCAACAACGATTTAACATTGCAAATACTTACATATTATATATGTAAAAGTAACCAGAAGTCATATAACAGTTGAAATGAGCCAACTTTTAGAAACGATTAATTCGTCACTAATTAAAATATTGAAAGGAACCATTCTATTTTCTCGCTCAAAGGAGGGATCGGGAAGGGGGTTTTCCCAAACCAATTCTTTCCTAAATACATGATGAAATATGTTAATTTTTCTTAATACTGATAATTCAACGACGCGTGACATCTTTTTGCGAGTGTCCGTCTTTCCCATATCAAGTGTCCGTCTTTCCCGCCCATGCGCAGAAACTCTGATTTATACATGATGTTTATAATATTAAAAAAAGCATAAATTTTGGAAGAAATTTTCCAGCACACGTTGTAACTTTATTAGACAGAGACTTAAAGGTTCAGTTTATACGAAAATTGGGATCAATACAGTTATATTTGAGTAGATATTGAGTCTTTACCTTAAGGTGTCCGTCTTTACCGCCCTTCCCCTACGACGAAAAAGATTTTTATACTTTAAATTTTTATAGATTTTTTAAAATAATTTTATTTTAAATTTAGTGTATTTTTCTTTAAATTCTATTTGCTTGTCATCAACTTTTCTTAGACACCATTTCGCAACTATCCATAATTTTTGAGTTACGATTCTGTTCAATTCTGGCCGCCCAATTAGCTTCGAGGTGCGATGTTGGTCTGACAAGTCAGTCGTCGTATGTTCGAATCTTGGCTAGGCGGGGCTGCTAGATAGGGTCAGTAGGATTTTTGCACCAGCCCCGTAACTGGCCTGTACAGTCGGCCGCGAAATCTGTTGATAAAGAACGGTCAAGTCGTTTAAGCCCCCAGCTTTGCTCTTCTGTTAAGTTTTATATGGCAAAATAAATACGCCTTTTATGAAAATTAGTCTTGGATCGCAATGATCAATTGACCATTAAAAAACTGGGTTCATTCACTGAAGATATGTTGAAAGTTTTATTAAAATTGGAGAGAGTCAGGTTGAACGTTTAATCATTTCACTTTGAATCACTCACCTATTAGTTAAATAAAAGATTATTCACTTTTCATTATGATTACCACTCAAAAAGTTTGACAGCACGGTTCTTGCTCCACGGCGATCTAAATTAGTATGTGGAATATCCACACAAATAACTGTTGTTACGGACAATCGCGATGGATTAGAAAGGAAAATGCAATGCTGATTGTAACAAAGCTGCACTCTTTAATAGCAACATAATTGAATCAGTTAATGGGAAACGAAAGACACATAACCAAGGCTTGATTGTGCAAAGGGAAACTTTGGGAGGTGTGATAATCGGACTCGAGCCATCCATGAAAAAGGACCAACCGGTTTCGGTAACGTGTGCGTGTGTATCCGTTTATTGTGCTATGTACACGAGTAAAGGACTCTCTTCGTTTCTATAACAATGTGCGAGGGATCCATCCATTCACACACAGTTTTTTATATGCAGTTAACGTCTAGTGATCGAAATTGCTGTAAAGTTTATTGTATTAAGGTTCATTGAACAATTTCTACATTTCCAGACTTTTGATTGTGGCAAAACTGTAGGGCATTTTTTTAAATATTTGCTACAACTTTGTATGAAAACGAATGCAATGCATCAGAATGCACCCGTAGCAATTTTGTAGTATTGGTTGGACTGGAACCGGTCCGCAAACTGCGTGTCGAAATGGTCTCGCAATTCAATGTGCATTTACGAGCATGCAACTCCCCGACGATGGTGTGGCGGCGGCGGCGGTGGCGGCCCCGCGACTGGCAAAAGAGTTACGCGCCGTCCCCCGTTTGGCCCCAGGCCTTTTCTGGCTACTTGTCTGCAAATGGTTGGATCGTACACAGTGTCAACAGACGGTTCCCTGTTTACGGCCAATGTAGCATGTCAAGCGGTGCCATTATTCGAAAGCTTTAAATAAAGGTGTGGGATTCGATTGCCGCCGTGCAATGAATGTTTCGAAATCGATAGAATTACCTACAAGAGTTCTTGTTGAGTCTAATGATTTATGACTGTTTATTACCAATGAAATCACGTAATATAAAATGTATAAACTTGATTTAGTAGTTGAATTCGTTAAATGTGCTTAAAATGGGAAATTTTCAATTCCCGGTTTGTCTAAAATCTCCTTTCTAATTGATTGTTCGGATTCCCTCCACCCGCCAATCATATTGTCCATCGTGAATGAAATGCGCCAGCGCAACAACTGCCACAACCATCGGAGGATATTGCCTCTTCAGTACAATGATCTGATGATAAATTCCATTAGCTAGCATATTCATAGCATCATAGTATTTGTATCTCTGTTTTTGAACTGCCAAAAGAACTCACGTCGCCTTCATCAATTTGCCAAGATAGACTTCCGTTTTTTGAGAAACAAAAAACCGGAACAATTATAATTATAATTTTTATACATGGCTCACACAGTCACACGACGGGATTACAACTGATAATACTCTAAAAATACCAGTATTTCGGCCTTTGTGTGTAGCATTCTCAATAACGCATATTCTCGTATCATGGGCGGCTGTAACATATGGAAGTCATATTAAATCAGATTTGCATTGATTCGAATTCGCAAACTTAGAACGATTACTGAGGGCGATATTGGTGGCAGTAAATTTATGAATAGTCTAATCAAACAAAATGATATACATGACAAAGCAGACATTAACGTATAGACATTAGTTCGTATTAATAAAACAGTTTGCTTTGCTTTGCCCGTGTAAATCGTATGGGAGAGTTTGTTCTAACTCTTATTCATACAGCCTATTCAATAATGAACAGTGAAAAAGAAATTTAATGGTGTCAATTTTAGAAGTAGACGCGGTTACGTTTGAGACTGCTATAATGAAAAAGAAGGTGAATGTTTGTCGGGATATATATAAAATATTTGAAGACGTTTGGAGTAGCGTACTGGGTAAATTTTGGAATAATGGACAAAAGATAGAACGTTTGCTGTCCCATATCCGCCAAAAATCATGATTTAATAGAATGTGCAGTCAGTTTATAAAATTGTATCAACTACGACAAATTTCACCAAAAAAATCGATTTTAACTTTGGATATTTGACACTCGGCATTGGACTGCGAGTGTGAAATGTTCAAAAAGAGGCAACGTAAGGCAAAACGATTTATTGACTTAGTAAAAAGCAAAAAAAAAGTTTTTAATTATGTATGTCAATTATGCCAAATTGACTACAAAATTCGATGTATTGTGCACGAGAACAGGCCATCTATTTTGATGTTAACTGAGACTGACAAAGCATGCGCCGCAACATTCTCAATTGAAGGGTATATCAGATTTAATTGTTTGTTACAATCTAGACATACATGTGGTGTAACAATACACCTAAAACATAAATTACCAGAGCACAATAGTAGCATCAACTGTAAAAGGCAACGAAAACTAGTTTGTAGGCTTGAAAGTAAAGATTTGTAACAAATATGATATTGTTGGAGGTGTATTTCACTCTCACAATGCAAGTGATGTCACCTTCCTAAGAAAACTTATAGCATAACATGTGATGATTTCAACATCAATTACAATTCGATTAATGATAGAAGAGAATTAGGACGAGTAATGGTATATGGACATGGACAAATTGTGAATAAAGACACTTGTGTTACACAACAAAGCCGTACAAGTATAGATATAGTTTTTGTTAATTATGCAAATTGTGAAGCTGATATTGAGCCAAACTGAGCATGAAACGATATGTGTTATCTATTACTATCCGCAATCACAATACATTAAGTGAGCATTTAATAACGAATTCTTAAAAGTAAAATGCGGAAAAGATACAACCAACGTGACCTATGTAGTCTCCTAAGGCAGAGTTAACTTGACGTACAAATTTCTTCTTATTGTTTACAAAGACGAGCCTGGTAAGATAGTAAAATTTTGTCAAGAATTATATTGTAATGCTTAAAACAATGTTGCTAAGTCAGTACACCATAAAAATTTAAACACAAATTGTTGTAGTAGTTTGTCACCAATGAAATACCCCAGATGAAGAGAATGTGTGTTCCATTAAATAAAAAGCACAGAAGAAGTAAGGCACAAAATAATTGAAATAAGTATATTTGGGCCAAGAATAAAACTACTCTAGAGAAAAAAATGTGGGAAACTATACAAAGATTCACAAATCCTAAAAATGAATCTTCTCGTACAATAATATTCGATGGGATAGAAGAATAAGATAAACAAGCAGTGCCCAAACAAGTTCCAGTGTCCACTAAAGTAAGTTTTCAAGGATGCATTTATGCAAACAAAAGACATAAGTGCAAATTAGAAATACTAGTTTAGCAGTGGGTTTGGTCCCGAGACTCTGGAAAAATAGCAACACAAAAAATGTAACACAATACAGAGCTATTATAATATGAGAGTTTCAAGAAAAAAAAATTGTTGGAATCATTGTCAAAGAACAGCTAGTTTTGAACATCTTACTTACTTACTTAGGTGGCTTACCGTCCTAAGACAAAGCCTGTTAAACAAAGTTTCTCCACGTAACTCGGTTGAGGGCTACCGCTCTCCAATTCCTCGGACACCGAGTACTCTCCGCCAGATCTCGCTCCACCTGGTCTAACCATCTTGCTCGCTGCGCTCCTGGTTTTGAACATCTGAGTTTTGTAAATTCCCAAAATACCTGAGCATTAGTCAGGATTTAGAAAAAATCATTCCAAGGAGACAGCTATTAACTTGATATTACTTAATTGGAAGTCCAATATTGAAAAGGGTAATAATACTGTGGCAGTTTTTCTCGATTTTAACAGAGCATTTAAAACAACTGTTAGATAGCAACTGCTTGATGTTCTGTATAAAATAGAATCTTGGTAAACCGTATGGAATTGGATCAATAGTTATCTCTCTAATAGGGGGAAGTCTCATATGGCCGGACAGCCTCTATGGCCTAGGACACTAGGATTTTTCAAAAACAAAGCTTTATAAATATATTCGGAAAGCATGTAACAGTAGTAAACTGCAAGATTTCATGGTGTCCCAATTATGACATCTTTGTTTCAAAAGCTAAAGTAATGAGAACTTTCGAACGGTTCAACCAATAAAACAAAGAGAATCGAGTAAATTTCATAAAAGTGCAGTTGAAAATATTTTTTATAAATAAAAGATGTCATATTTCTGAACGGTGGCTTGATAAAGTTGTTTTCTGAAACAGTTTAAATCTGACATAAAAATACAAGATTTTGAAACTTGATTTTTTAAAACTGTGCCGTGTCCTTTACGGTCGGACACCAACTTGTCCTCTATGACCGGACAGTAAAGTAATCAGCGAAATTTGCTTACTTCGTCTAGAATTGCTATATCTTTGATTCCTATGTGAAATAACATTAGTTAAGCAATGCAAAAGGTAGAAAATATCAGGAAAAAATTGCGGCAAAATATCAGTTTGATGTCAACCTATCAACGTGCCTTGTAAATGGAGTTAGCGAGTACATTTTCACGTGCATTCCGCATTACCAGAACACTCAAACAAAAAATTATGTGAATAGAACTTTACTCAACTTTTGTACAGCAAACCTGCAAGGACTGCACTAACAAGATTTGTATCGGAGTTTTAAATTGTTCGTGGATCTTTTTCTTCTATCGATGCAGGTTTTAATAAATCATTTTTTCATGTCCGAGCATAGAGGACAGCTTTCGAGTTGAGCTAATTTGTATACAAAATATAGTCTACTTTCAAAATTAATCTTGCAGCGCAAATCTTATTACCTTGTATTTTTTTACCTTTGTTATACAATATAACAAAGGTTTAGGAATTGGTCGAAAAACACGAAGTCGATCTGAGGCCCGGAGGGCCGTGTCACATATACCAATCGATCAGGTTCGACGAATGAGCAATGTCTGTGTGTGTGTGTGTGTGTGTGTATGTGTGTATGTGTGTGCGCTTCAATTTTCAATCGACTATTTCTCGGAGATGGCTGAACCGATTCGTCTGCTATAACTTTTATTTGAAAGGTATTTTTACCTAGTATATCACTATTAAATGGTTTCGTGGTCTGACTTTTAGTTTAAAAGTTATAAGCAAAAATGTGAAAATTACGTGACTCGATTTTCTCCGGAACCACATAACCGATTTCATCGATCTTAGTACCAAATAAAAGCTCTTACTATTGCTAAACTTCACGCTAATTTTTATTGAAAACAAACAAGTGGTTTAAAAGTTATGCTTAAAAAACCAGTTTTGACAAGGTTCAAATGATCGCCTGTTTCTCAGAGATGGCCAAACCGATTTTTGTGCTATTAGCTTCATTTGGCTGGTAATATAGCCGGATAGATCACTATTGAATGGTTTTTTGATTGGATGTTTAATTTGAAAGTTATGAGTAATTCAATACACCACACCAAAATTAACAATAATTTATTATGATTTTAACCAAGAAAAATAACCTAATTTCAATTATTTTAATATCAAACGAGAGGTTTCCACACTACGAATATATATGCAAAATTTCATAAGAATTGGTTTTACCGGTCAAAAGATATTAACCCTCGAACACTCGCGCCAACTTTTGTAACACAGTTCGCGCGCGCACAATAGCCCAAAACCAAAGAAAACGTGCGCACTAGAGTTTTGACTAAGAGAACTTGGTTTTAAGTTTATCGAACCTTTGGAAGAGTTTCTTGAAATTGAAAGCTCTATCGTCTGGTAGAATTTGAATTTTGATTAATCCCCCTAAAAGTGAAATAAAAAAATTATTTTCCTTCAGTTTCAATATAACACATTGATGTGTTCTGCAAACTTTTAGAGCATATTATTACAAGAAATTTTGCTGAAGACAGTAACCTTCTATCTCTTCAACGAAGAGATCTTATTTATTGTATATGAATTTGAAAAATCAGTTTTTCTATTTTAGCTCTTTTTGTAATTGTTGTATGACTTTTTCATGTATTACAAATAATACAAATACACAACTATGCTGAACATAGTATACCTCTATGTTTCCTTGTTTACGAACTGTAGAACTTTGATTATAAAAAATACCCTGATTTTGACCCCGAATTACTCGACTACCAACAGACGAATACATTTTAAACACTTTACATTTGCTGGTAGTTTTGCTGCACACAGACATTATTTTTCCATATGAAGAAACGAAAGAAAATTCCAGTTGGGGCCAATTGCGGTACACCTCACATGCTACTTGCTTCGTTTCTGTGATGTCGGTTTATGCTAATCTATTTTCCTAACAATTTAAAGTATTAATGCATAGAATAATTCTGACATTTTGCTCATAACAAGTTTATTTAAGAATATACGTTAGTATATACGTAATATACGATTTGTAACTATATAACAATATGGCATTCAAAAACCTACATATGGTGTACAAAATACAACAACGTAAGTAACCGAAGGTTCATAAAAATTGATGAAATTTATTCAAGAAAACTTTATTGTTGTGAATCAAATAGAATGGAGTTACAGGAAATTATGCATAGTTCAAAAACCTATTAACTAGACCTTTACTACGCAATGTATATGTTAAAGAATAATATTTCATCTTACAACTTACTTTTACTTGCACTTACCCTCATTAGTAACAACTTACCAAACCAAACGTGACGATTTCTATCTCAAATTGCAAGTAAGACCGTATAACAAAGGTTCCTTTCACCACTAGGTGGATTAAATCAGGTTTTTGCTTATAATATTGTTTTTCTCTACATTAAAGTTCAATCGTTTGCTCTCCCTTCGAATGATACCTGAATCCGAAAGAGAGAGAAAGAACTTCTTTCTCTTCTGATTCATCAATGGAGTCAGACGCGGTCGCACACGATAGTATCGCGCTAAGAGTGGCTCCCTAATTTAGAGGAAAAAGTAGTTTTTCCTCCTTTTAATTCAATAGTTTCTTCCGGAGAAAATTGTGTTTTAAAGAGTTCGACAAACATCTACAAAAGAGTAATCGGCTCGACTGTTACAACTACCGCGGTATAACGCTGGCAAACGTCGGCTACAAGGTACTCTTCCAGATCCTGTTACACCCGCTGTTACCAATAGTACAAGGATTCGAGGAGAATTCGCGCCACTGCGGACCAATTTTGTTTCCATCGTGAGTACAATGTGCTCACGCATCATATCTTTATTGATTTCAAAGCAGCACATGATACAGTCAATCGAGACCAGTTATGGCAAATTATGCACGAACACGGTTTTCAGGACAACTTGACGCGACTGATCAGAGCAACATTGGATCAAGTCATGTGCTTCGTGTACATCTCGGGGACACTCTCGAGTCCCTTCGAGACATGGTGACAAGGTTCATCATACATGCTATTTAATATCGCTATCCGACGAGCAGCCATCAAAGAGATTTTCAGTAAAAGCAACCAACTCTTAAGCTTCGTAGATGACTTCTAAAATTATCCCCCTGCGAAAAAAACCACGTGGTGCTGATCTGAATAACTTACGTCCGATAAGCATTTTATGTTCTTTGTCTAAAGCTTTCGAAAAGGTTATCAAGAAGCGAATTCTCGAATATATTCAAGATTACAATTTACTTACTCCCCATCAATCTGGCTTTCGTGCAAAACATAGTACAACTTCAGCTCTTCTCAAAGTCCATGATGACATTCACAAAGCCGTAGATAAGAAAAGAATTGCTTTTCTTCTTCTTATCGATTTTTCGAAAGCATTCGACAGGGTGTCTCATGTGAAACTTTTGAAGAAACTCTCTCATCAATTTAATTTCTCTCGTGATGCAGTCAACCTGATATTTTCATACTTGAATAATCGATACCAAGCTGTAGAAGTTGAGGGTCAACTTTCCAGTGAAATACCCATTATTTCTGGTGTCCCACAAGGATCAGTTCTAGGGCCACTGCTTTTTTCTCTTTTTATCAACGATTTGCCGTGTTAAAATTTTGTAATATTCATATTTTTGCTGACAATGTCCAAATCTATTTGTCTTCGTCACAGCTTTCAGTTAGTGAAATGTCCCGACTTGTAAATAATGATCTCTCAAATGTATTCTCGTGGTCTGAAAGAAATTTGCTTCCCATTAATTCCTCTAAAACTAAAACTATGTACATATCACGTAGACAACGTCCAACACTTTTGCCAGACATAGTAATTAATCGAGAGAAAATTAGTTATATTTCAAAGATATCTATTTTGGGGGTAATTTTCCAACAAGATCTAGAATGGGATGATCAGGTAAATGCACAATGTAGTAAAATTTACTTGGGTTTACGACATTTAAAATTGACTGCATCTATGTTACCACTCTCTATGAAATTAAAACTATTTAAGTCCCTGTTGCTTCCGCATTTCAATTATGGTCTAGAATTGATTATCAATGCCTCCGCCAGAGCTATCGACTGCGAATTGTATTAAACTGTTGTGTTCGTTGGGTGTACAAATTGAGCAGGTTTTCAAGAGTATCGCATCTTCAAAATACACTACTTTTGAACTGGACTTGAAGCTGTAACGCCGCTTACGGAGGGCATGCGCACCCTTGTCGAGTTTCGGAAGGTGCTGCAGATATTTGGCGGCCCACAAACTGAAAGCGGATAGTAACTGAGGCATATGAATCACGAGCTGCAGGCACTAATTGCAGAGATTTTTACCGTACGTCTAACGAAAGTCGGGAGGCTGCGGTGGGCCGGCCACGTCGTGAAGATGCCGAGCGACACACTCACCGAATTGGCGACGAATAGCTCAGCACTCTATGCTACTGGAGAAGGATAAAATTAGAAGTTAGTTTGAGAAATTCTTGATCGTTTGCTGTGATTAACTCATTTTTTCCACTTACGGTGGACTTTTCATATAATTGAACTGTTAGGAATGCACAATTATTACTGCTTCCATTTAAAGTTATTATAATTTTGAAGCCATAGTTTTGCTTCTTCTGTGCATTAGGAGTGAAAAATTGGACAGTAGAATTTGTGGTCGACTTGTGTTGTATGCGTTGCGGCCGGTGTGTTCGTTCACTGGACAGGTACGGTTGGATGGAGAAGTTTTCCATTTTCGTACTTTTACTCAGGAGAAATTATACATCAAGCACTCTGTGGTTTGCTCAGATTTTTCTTTCGTAAACCCTAAAGAAATATTACCAAAAACGGAAGAACCATGCATTTTTTACCAGTCATGAGCTTAGTACAAGATTTACTTGCCAAACTGGCACTAGACGAATATTATTTAGCACACTTCTTGCTCGTGCTCGACGTTATTTCACCTTTTGGGTTACATTGTTAATCTTATAAAAAGGAATAGAACAAGCGTTCACCATGTATTCAACGTCATTACAGCCGGAAATTTTTCGAATCCTTAACCTCTTGCTCGGAAGTTCACAGAAATGACTCAGACACAATCCACCATTGCTGCACCATAGCACACACATTTCTCCCATGCTGCACACGATTATGCTGAAAAGCAAACAAATTAGCATCGTTCATGGCTCGATGTAACACCATATGCTATGGCAACGTTATGCTCTCGTCAGTCTAGCCTGCTTCTATAAATGCAACTTCGAAGCCGGATTCTTACGATACTTCCAGTCTTCATCCCACGTTCTGATCTGCCAGCAGTACAGCCTAATGTTACCAGCAACAAAGGATACATTTTTTTGTTAGGGTAGTGAAACTTTATCCGTTTAATTACTTTTGAATGTCAAATTAGTGCACAAACGCACATCCACTGGATGTCTTCATTTGACAAAATACAATGATACAAAACAAATGAACAAGTTTTATTCAGAACCACCCTCGTTCGCTTCATAGTTCTTTTACTGCACATCTTATGTCTCATCAGTGATATTTATTCGTTTCCTTTACGTTTCATTCTGATGATGATCTGCTGAAATTTCAGGATCGCAGCTTTTTGTGTTAACACAAAGGCAAACTAGCAGAAAAATGCATGAGAAAGTGTGAAGACATTAAGCACAGTCTTGCGCTTTACATTGAAAATAAAAAGTTGATATAAACATACTCAGCATCATCGTAGTTCTCATACCGTCAGAAGCATTTTTAAGAGGGGCTTACTAGATTATTGGAACCGACATTAGTAATACAAATTAGTTTATTAGTATCTATACCTATAAAGAAGGATTTCTGTCTGTCTGTCTGTCTGTCCGTATGTTCCTTATAGAATCGAAAACTACTGAACCAATCGGCATGAAAATATGCATGTAGAGGTTTTTCGGGGCCAGGAAAGGTTTTAGTGATGGTTAGAAACCCCTCCCCCCACTAAGAGGGGGGGCTCCCATACAAATGAAACACAAATTTCTGCATAACTCGACAACTAATCAAGCAAATAGCACAAAATTTGGCATGTGGGTGTCTTCGGTGACAAGAAGTTATTCTATGGTAAATTGAGACCCCTCCCCTCTTTATAAGGGGAATTATAACTCCTCTCCTCTTTAAAAGGGGGGGGCTTCCATACAAATTTCCTCATAACTCGAGAACTAATCAAGCAAATGGAACCAAATTTGGCATGTGAAGGTTTTCGAGGGCAAGAATATTTTCTATAGTAAATTAGGACCCCTCCCCACTTTAAGAGGGGGGGCTCCTGTACCAAAGAAACACAATTTTCCTCATAACTCGAGAAGTAATTAAGCAAATGGAACCAAATTTGGCACGTGGGTGTTTTTGGAGACAAAAATTTTTTCTATCATGAATTGGGACCCCTCCCCACTTTAGGAAGGGGAGCTCCTATACAAATGAAATGCAAATTTCCTCATAACTCGAGAATTACTCAAGCAAATGGAACCATATTTGGCATGTGAAAGTTTTCTAGGGCATGAATATTTTATATGGTGAAATGGGACCCCTCCCAACTTTAAGAGGGGGGGCTCCTATACAAACGAAATACAAATTTCCTCATAACTCAAGAACTAATCAAGCAAATGGAACCAAATTTGGCACGTGGGTGTTTTTGGAGACAAAAACTTTTTCTATGATGAACTGGGACCCCTCCCCACTTTAGGAGGGGGGCTCCTATACAAATGAAATACAAATTTCCTCATAACTGAAGAACTAATCAAGCAAATGGAACAAAATTTGGCATGTGAAAGTTTTCGAGGGCAAGAATATTTTCTTTGGTGAATAAGGACCCCTCCCCACTTTAAAAGGGGGGGCTCCTATACAAACGAAATACAAATTACCTCATAACTCGAGAACTAATCAAGCAAATGAAACAAAATTTGGCACGTGGGTGTTTTTGGAGACAAAATTTTTTTCTATTATGAATTGGGACCCCTCCCCACTTTAGGAAGGGGGGCTCCTATACAAATAAAATGCAAATTTCCTCATAACTCGAGAATCAATCAAGCAAATGGAACCTTATTTGGCATGTGAAAGTTTTCTAGGGCATGAATATTTTCTATGGTAAATTAGAACCCCTCCCCACTATAAGAGGGGGGCTCCTATACAAACGAAATACAAATTTCCTCATAACTCGAGAACTAATCAAGCAACTGGAACCAAATTTGGCACGTGGGTGTTTTTGGAGACAAATTTTTTTTCTATGATGAATTGGGACCCCTCCCCACTTTAGGAGGGGGGGCTCCTATACAAATGAAAAACAAATTTCCTCATAACTCGAGAACTAATCAAGCAAATGGAACCAAATTTGACATGTAAGTGGTTTTGGACGCAAGATTTTTTTCTATGGTGAATTGAGACCCCTCTCTTCTTTAAAAAGCGAGTTATGGCCCATCTCCCCTTTAAGAGGGTGGGCTGCCATACAAATGAAATGCAAATTTCCTCTTATCTCGAGAACCAATCAATCAAATGGAACCAAATTTGGCATGTGGGTGTTTTACATGGCAGAAATTTTTTCTATGGTGAATTACGACCCCTTCCCCTTTTAAGAGGGGAGCTCCCATACAAATGAAATTCAAATTTCCTTATAACTTGAGAACTAATCAAGCAAATGGAACCACATTTGGCATGTGGGAGATTTTGGAGCCTTGAATTTATTTTACGATAGTTAGAGACCTCTCACCCCTGTGGTAGGGGGATATGGACTCTCATACAAATAAAACAGAAATTTTTGCGAAACTCAAAAACTAATCGAACTCGAGAAATTCGAGACTCTTCCATAAAACATTAGTCAATACAAGATCACAAAAACTATCTAAAGTAACACTAGATCATTCAGGACGAGACGGTCGCGAGTGTTGCCGGTGACCCGCCGTCGGAAGTGCCGCCCACTGGGGGGCTTGCAAAACTCGAGATTGTGACAAAGATCATCCGAGATTCATGATTTATGTACAACACAGGTTAATTTGTGGCAATACGAAGTTTGTCGGGTCAGCTAGTTATTTATAAAAGAAGACTGTACAAAACTGACTTAATAAGATCGGAAATAGCAGATAAAAAAAGGCTTGCCTTTATACGCTATCGGACAATAAATGCAAATGAAATGAAATGAAATACCCATTAACTGATTAATTTGATCGATCTCTTAACTATTGTTTGATTTCCATTTAGGCGATAATTGCTGCATCATAACATTTTGACGTTGAAAAAAATTATTCTCATGTCAACAGCAAATGTAGTGCTCACCATATTTATGCTGAAAACAATCGAGGAATGTTTTTCTTTCTCTCGTTTTTTTTTTTTGCAGTATAACTGTCTCATGGCGAAAGACAAAACGCACGCTACTAACTCAGCCACCGTCAGTTTCAAACGGTTCATTTTAAAGCCGCTCTGTTATGGCCATAGACGCGAAATTTATTTCCCTGCCGATGCAGTCTTACTGGCTTCTGTCGGTTGTTGACATAACGGCCGCTTGCCTTTCGCACTATGCGTAGGAACGAGAAGACTCCGGCCGGTCGGTGCTGCGGTGGTGGTTTCGAGCAAGCTGGATTCAACCAAAACCGGCTTTTCTGTTTGGAGTTAGCACTCTAGCTTGGCTAGCTAGCTAGGCTAGGCTAGCTTCCTGGTGTTGAACCTACGGTCGTAAGTTCGATAAACACTTCGAGGCTTAAAGCCTGTAGATCTTTTAATCTTCGGAAAGGTGAAGCCCTCTCGCTTACAAAAGTGTCCGCCTTTAGACCGGCTACAAACCGGCACTGTCGCTGCTGTGATGTTTTGCTCCAACCTTTGCTGTGATAATAATGATATATTTTCGGTACATATGTTCTATAAATTCAAATTTCTGAAACTTTAAATTTCACATTGCTAAAATATATCTACCAAATTGCCCCGAATCAATTTTTAAAAACTCTAATGAAAACCATTGACAAATGGATCAATACATAACACCACAGACAAGATCCAACACACCAAACGCATCAGAACGGGCTTTAAGGGCCGATCCCGCCGGAGACAGTGCGGTCCACGCGCGGGAATAAGCAACAAATAGCCATGGAAAATATTTTTGAATTAACATTCTTTTCTAGTTTTTTTTCACTCTTTGGCTTTCATTGGTCACAAAGGCTGTTATACCGTACCGTGTAGCGCGCACTAACAAGACCCGAGGGAGATGAGAAAGATTGATTGCCGTGGCATTCCTGACTTCGATCCTCTCCGCTTCGGAGACTTAGTGGTTCCATTTTACGCGGACTTATAAAAGTGTGGTCATTCCAGGCAGGCACTAGCGAAATAAAACCGGCAAAGATGCAAATGCAGTTTGACGACCCAATTCGAATTTACGGCAAAATGCACAGGGATGAGAAATGTTTTCGGAAAACTTTTCCTGTCAGCTCAGCACAGCGGTTTGTTTTGTGTTTCTGGAAATTTGCCAATAACCACAGCACAAAAGAGATTGTTTGTGCCACTGTCTATCACTGTTAGCCAGTGAAGGTAGAAGTGCTTTTGGTAATTAGAAAGTATCACAATTTCTATGCTTTGAGTTAAAGGATGTCTATTCTTCTTAAATAAAACGGCAGCTTTGAAGTGTTCAAATACCCTCATTTGTTAAAAGATAGTAACATACTGTGTAGTACAATTAAATGTAATATTTTTCTAATTATCTTTAAAAGCCTATAGAATTGTAATACTTGCAAAAAATGTATTTCGATGAGTAAAAAATAAAATTAAAGAGCTCACAAAACGACATCTCTAAAAGATTTTAAACAGTTTTCGTATAAATGGGTTAATTACTGCGCTCATAGACAGTTTCTTTATGTGCAGGTGCAGTCAATTATACAACATCAAGGAGAGTGAGCGTCGTCGATTCTAATATATGTTAACGCTTAAATAATTTCCAGATAATTAAATAACGTATTAAACTGTTGACTTAAGTCACAAACGATTCACGGTGAACGGTTTTCAAAGACCACAAACATATGTGGTAATTAGAATAATAATAATTTGCTGCAAGCTTGTGAAAGGTATGTGGTTTTTATGAGTCACTAGCTGACCCGACAAACTTCGTATTGCCACAAATTAACCTGTGTTGTACATAAATCATGAATCTCGGATGATCTTTGTCACAATCTCGAGTTTTGCAAGCCCCCCAGTGGGCGGCGCTTCCGACGGCGGATCACCGGCAACACTCGCGACCGTCTCGTCCTAAAACCTAGATGATCTAGTGTTACTATAGATAGTTTTTGCGGTCTTGTATTGACTAATGTTTTATGGAAGAATCTCGAATTTCTCGAGTTCGATTAGTTTTTGAGTTTCGCAAAAATTTCTGTTCTATTTGTATGAGAGTCCATATCCCCCTACCACAGGGGTGAGAGGTCTCTAACTATCGTAAAATAAATTCAAGACTCCAAAATCTCCCACATGCCAAATTTGGTTCCATTTGCTTGATTAGTTCTCAAGTTATAAGGAAATTTGAATTTCAGTTGTATGGGAGCTCCCCTCTTAAAAGGGGAAGGGGTCGTAATTCACCATAGAAAAAATTTCTGCCATCTTAAACTCCCATATGCCAAATTTGGTTCCATTTGATTGATTAGTTCTCGAGATAAGAGGAAATTTGCATTTTATTTGTATGGAAGCCCACCCTCTTAAAGGGGAGATGGGCCATAACTCGCTTTCTAAAGAAGAGAGGGGTCTCAATTCACCATAGAAAAAAATCTTGCGTCCAAAACCACTTACATGTCAAATTTGGTTCCATTTGCTTGATTAGTTCTAGAGTTATGAGGAAATTTGTATTTCGTTTGTATGAGAGCCCCCCCCCCCTCTTAAAAAGGTAAGGGGTCCTAATTCACAATAGAAAAAATGGTTGCCTCCAAAAACACCCACATGCCAAATATGGTTCCATTTGCTTGATTAGTTCTCGAATTATGAGGAAATTTGTATTTCATTTGTGTAGAAGCACCCCCTCTTAAAGTTGGGAGGGGTTCTAATTCACCATAGAAAATATTTTTGCCTCCAGAAACCTCCACATGCCAAATTTGGTTATATTTGCTTGATTAGTTCTCGAGTTATGAGGAAATTTGAATTTAATTTGTATAGGAGCCCCTCCTCCTACAGTGGGTAGGGGTCCCAATTCATCATAGAAAAAAATTTTGTCTCCAAAAACACCCACGTGCCAAATTTTGTTCCATTTGCTTGATTAGTTCTCGAGTTATGAGGAAATTTGTAATTCGTTTGTATAGGAGCCCCCCTATTAAAGTTGGGAGGGGTCCTAATTCACCATAGAAAATATTTATGCCCTAGAAAACTTTCACATGCCAAATTTGGTTCCATTTGCTTGATTAATTCTTCAGTTATGAGGAAATTTGTATTTCATGTGTATAGGATCCCCCCCTCCTAAAACGGGGAGGGGTCCCAATTTATCATAGAAAAAATTTTTGTCTCCCAAAACACCCACATCCCAAATTTGGTTCCATTTGCTTAATTACTTCTCGAGTTATGAGGAAAATTGTGTTTCTTTGGTACAGGAGCCCCCCCTTTTAAAGTGGGGAGGGGTCCTAATTTACTATAGAAAATATTCTTGCCCTCGAAAACCTTCACATGCCAAATTTGGTTCAATTTGCTTGATTAGTTCTCGAGTTATGAGGAAATTTATATGGAAGCCCCCCCTTTTAAAGAGGAGAGGAGTTATAATTCCCCTTATAAAGAGGGGAGGGGTCTCAATTTACCATAGAATAAATTCTTGTCACCGAAAACACCCACATGCCGAATTTTGTTCTATTTGCTTGATTAGTTGTCGAGTTATGCAGAAATTTGTGTTTCATTTGTATGGGAGCCCCCTCTCTTAGTGGGGGAGGGGTTTCTAACCATCACTAAAACCTTTCCTGGCCTCAAAAAACCTCTACATGCATATTTTCATGCCGATTAGTTCAGTAGTTTTCGATTCTATAAGGAACATACGGACAGACAGACAGACAGACAGAAATCCTTCTTTATAGGTATAGATTTAAGTATAGAAAAGTATATATAGTAATGACCTGATTTTGTCACCCCCATGATGAATTTAGGGGTCACAAAAACGGGACAGTGACAAAATCGGGTATTTTTTCAATTTTTATTTTTTTGCAGATAACTTAGACCGAACTACATATATTTCATTCTGATCAATTTTAGGACCTTTCGCACTTCTTTCTACCTCTCTGTGGACATTTGTCACCTGTGCTGTGAGGTCCCACAGGTATGAAAACACGCGTTTTTAATTGCGCCGAAATGGTTGATTATACTGGTTGACTATGTTCAGAAAAATTTCATAGCGTAAAAAGCTCTTTCTTATGGTATGAACGATTCTTTGATTAACCCCCCTAAAAGTAAGATAGAAAATTTATTTTTCAAGTAGTAAGAGAGAGAGCAAAACAATGTTCTACAAAATTTTTGAGAAGATTATTATAAAGAACTTTGCCAAAGAAAGTGACCTTCTAGCTATTACAGTTATGGAGATAAGAAACAACTTTTGTGGAAACTCCACGAAAATCAACACAGTTCTTTTCACAGTGTTTTAACACATTTGACATGTTTGAAAATGATTTTCAAAATCGATTTCAATGAAGTGACAAAATCGGGTCAAAAACGTGACAAAATCGGGGGTGACAAAATCGGGGGTGACAAAATCGGGTCAAAAACGTGACAAAATCGGGGGTGACAAAATCGGGGAGTGACAAAATCGGGTTACCACTGTATTTAGATTCGTTGTTAGTTTGCTCTAATTTTAGCATTCTAAAATCGTAAAGTTTAATGTATAACCGCTCAATTATTTATATCAACAACACTTCAAACGTGTGATAGTGTACTTCACACCAGTGCACTATGGTCCAATAGGGTGAAAAGTGGAACTTTTTCTTAAGGGGGAACCCTACTCTGGAAAGACGGAAAAATAGAATTTTATTTTTTTTTGCATTTTCGAGTCGCTTATGCCTTCAGAAATGTCATGCCAAAAGGATTTTTTGATAACGGATCTCGTTGAAAACTTACGGCAAATATTGTGGAGTTACCTCGAGGGAAGTCCATTGCTGTACGAAACTTTGAACGCGTTTCCCCGAAACCATGTTTCTTTAGCTGTGGCGGTACGTGTATCTCAGAATCTGGGGGACCGATTTGGCTTAAATTTGTTTTCAGCATGTAAAAATGAATTATCTCAATTGTTACGTAGCGGTTTTTTGATATCTCAATTTTTTATGAGCTCTTAATTGGTGATTTTTGGTGAAAAAACACCTTTCTTTTGGAAAAATTGCCGCCATTTTGGTAATTTTTCGAATTTTCAAAAACCGCTACGTAACAATTTAGGTATTGACCTAAAGCTTCAAAATCATCCCTGAAATCTAACTATTTTCTGGAGGGCATTCATGCGCTCACCTGCCACCAGCATAATAAACACTATTCTGGTGTCCAAAAAATACAAAATATATCTTCAAATATACCTTAACCAATAGCCATAATACCCCAACACTCAACTATAATTCTAGCATCTGAATTTTTTTTACGAAAATCTATTATTTTTCGGTCTTCCAGAGTAGGGTCCCCCCTTAACGCAAAGCAAAGATGCTTTCATTTGAGTAATATAGTCTTTTCGGAACATTTGTTCGTATAAATGCCCCACATAAACTGAAAGTGCCAAAAGTTAGTCAGGGTGTACCATGATAAAATCAAAACACTTTTTAGTGTTAGGCGATAGAGGTATGGTTTCTTCGGTAAGGCTGTAGAAAATATAAAAACAAACAGCTTTGCTGAGAAAATGAAATTTCTATCTCTATCGGGGGTCAGAGTCATAGAATTTTTTTGAAAATGCGCTAAAGATTAGTAAAGATTTTTGTATGTATCTTTCGTTAATTGAATTTTACAAGAATACATTGTTCCAGGCAACTATTGGAGCTCTCGAAATTCATATTTTTGCCGAAGAGCGCAAATCTCTATGTCTTTGTTTCATAGATTTATCACATATTTAAGCTTTATTTTTCTTATACTCAGTTCCTCTGCTATATTCGTCTCCATGTAATAGTTTGTACCCGTTTCAATAACATACAGGTTTCTCATGTGTTACAATATTCCAATATTTACTTTTTTAAATTGCCTCAATTTTGCTCCAATCTTATTCTAACTTGAAAGAAAACTTTTCTCCCTGATGGGTTTGAGGGATCAGCTTTAGGGGAGTGTACTCCGGGTGGTAGACAGCACTGGGAAATGAAGAGTCAGATTTTTTTGTATGCGTTTTGTATGCGACAATCTCTTATGTGACCAGGATAATGACTGCCCGGTTAGACTGTGTCAGACGGATGCAGGCAAATGGTTCGTTTGCGTCGGACGACGTCTGACCGACAATTATTACCGAATATACCCTATTTTATCTAAGATTGTAGATTTTTTATGATTGTAGTATGCAGCCTCACATACGGACCAAACTACCGCTTTTTTATATATCCTTGTGTATAATAAAGTGTATTTCCAAAAAAAGAAAATGTCCCTAAATTAAGCTCAGGATCGCTCTAAACCCCTTGTAAAAGTCAAAAAAGAAAATGATCCCAAATTGTTCAGAATCGCTGTAAACCCCCTATAAAGGCCATAAAAGAAAATGATCCCTTATTAAGCTCAAAATCGCTCCAAGCCTCTCAAATGTATAATATTAAATGTATGTAGTCTTTATACAAAACTAAAATTCTGTTCTGAACTAGTAGGTATGACTGAATGTACAATCTTCAATTTATAATAAACAAAATTTCTCATTCAAGTCCGCGTTTCCGCACACCAATTCTAACCAATTTACTTCGATTTCGTTTATTTCAGCACTACAACAGGCCCATCCTTCGGTCTGGTCCGGTATTCATTGGTGTACTGCATAGAAGCGAAACCAAAAAAACAAACATCGCAGCAAAAAAACAATCGGCCTACGTTGGCAGTTGGCAGTTCAGCCGCGTTCCGCGACCGAATTGCGCTGAATGCGCTTGGAGGCAGTGACCGCTAGCTCGAAATCCATGTTGCAAATCGATACAGGCTTACCATCAGGAACCATCTGCTTTCGCTATACGGTTGTGTGTCCGCAAGGAAGAGGAGCCCCATAATACCTCAACCTGTTCTGCGTTCAAGCAGCCTGCGCCCATCAGTTTACAGAAAATTACATCCATCGGCCTGGTCTGGACAAAATGGGCGTATAGAACTAGGCCCATGTATCGGGTTGGATTATTAAACTGCGATCAATTTTCAACGTTCCACATCAAGTCCGACGGTGAAGGCGAACAGACACTGGCACTGACACTGGTGCAGACGACCGACCGACGGTAGGAAGTGTTCGATTCGGTGGGTTCGAATTAGGACCGGCAGCGGCTGCGTTGGCGTGGGTGGTCATCCGGAGCTCCGGGGAGTACGCGTTACTCCGAGGGCCTTTTTCCACTCATCGCCAGCACCGGAAGCGAGAGTTTAGCTTCTATTTCGGTGGTGAACACTGCGAGCATTAATTGAAAGTAATTGTAGTTGTTGTTTTGTGTATGATTTCAGCTTATTTGCATACGTGCTCTATACGCAGTAAGGAAGTTGAAGGCACGTGATTTTTATGTGGTATATTCTGAACACTGCGTGTATGTCTGTGATATGCTGTGAGAGCATAAAAAAATTCAATTCAACCGTAACGATCGAAAGAGATCCATTCGAAGGTGTAAATGTTGTGCTTTGTGCTACCGTTTTAAGCAGGGTCTGTGTCTTGCATAATTTAAACGAAAGGGTTACGTAATCGTCGATGAAGCAGAACAAAATTATCGAGTGCTATGAATGAGCTAAATCCTACATGTTTATGCAGCAGTGTTATTTTGTGGATAATTTCCGTGTTGTAATTAGGAAAACGTTGTAACCCCGGCGACAGTCCGTGTCCGAAAATGGGCTTGGCATCGTCCAAAGCGGCCAACAGCATAGCCGCCAGGAATGGCGGCGTTGGTGGCTCCAAATGCGGCAGCGTGATCGTCGAAACGCACCATCCGGATATTCAGCAGCCGTGTTCACTGCTACCGTCGCCGTCGAGTGGTATCAGCAGTATTGATACATGGAAACCGTCCAGCTGTCACGTACGGCAGGCCAGTATCCGGTCGCGCAATTTGCAGCCCATGCCGGACATCAGCGAGCTAGATCGACGATTCGCGAAAGTACTGGTAAGAATTTTTTGTTAAATAATTTTTATTTCAAACAGTTGAACCATAATGTTAATAATCAATATTTGTGCAACTGTAAATCGGTGTGAATAATTTATTAAATTTATTAACAAATAGCATTAAAGCCAATGGCAGACTTGCCACGTTTCACAAATGTGCGTTGTGCAGCTTTCCCGGTTTCGTTCGTAGTATATGTATCGGTCTTTGTTTCCCCTCTAGAATGGGAGTTGTCTTACGTAAATTGATGCATTCACTCTTCCATTCCAGTGGCTGGAAACATCACCAGCTGGAGACGCTCTGCTCCTTCAGAAACAAATATTTACACGTTAGAAGCTGTTGCTGCTGCTCCTTCTGCTACTGCTGCCGTTGTTGTCGTCGTATATATGCGTCTCGTACATTTTCCATTTAATTTACTCACAAAGGGAACGATGAGCGCGAGTAGCTCTGACTTAGGCCACTAAACTCAATCGGTACCAGTGTGCTTTATGATCTTATTTCAGTTGGCATTACGGCACTCGACACAGCGCAGCGACACGAATAAAGATGTTGGCAGGGCTGTACCTACTTGAGTGTCTCTGAAACCTAGAGCTAGAGTAGCAAGCGATGCACTTCAACGCATCCGATGGTTTTGTCAGTATTTGAGTGGGGTCTAATAGCACGAAGTGTGTCCTCATGTTGTACTTGCCGAAAGAGTACGCTGTGAAATGGAGGAAAACACTCCCGGTAGGTGCTGTCCTATTCTACCCACCTGCATTTCGTGATTTCTTGACAACTTGATGTTTCACTCTCAAGGAGGTTCTTCTGTACAACGTCCGATACTCGAGTGTTTTTTCCTTTTCTCCTTGCATTGAAGGATTTTTTATGATTTATTCATCGTTTTGTTGGCTTTTAAGCTGACTAACCAAGAGCAAAATTCCTATAATTTATTGAAATGATTATATACCAAGCACTATAGTCAAGACAGTGCCTAATTCTGGACAGTTGCAAATTTTTGTTAAATATTCACATAATTCTAGCTAATTAAACAATTTGATCAATACATCTGATGGTTTTAGATCATTAAAATGGTTTAAATAGCGAGAGTTTTGTCAATATATAAGAAAAATCTGCAACTGTCCAAAATAAGGCACTGTGTTGAATATGGTGCTTGTACGGTACATCGCAATCAAAATCATTCCTTGCGTGTTGATTTTGGTTTAATTGATAGAAAAACAAATGAGATTTTTATTACGTGACTGATAGTTTATATAAATGATTAAGTTAAATACAAATTTACAAACAGTGTATTGTACAATCCATCGAGTCAGA
This sequence comes from Sabethes cyaneus, assembly GCF_943734655.1. NCBI lineage: Eukaryota > Metazoa > Arthropoda > Insecta > Diptera > Culicidae > Sabethes > Sabethes cyaneus. The sequence goes on along the minus strand of NC_071354.1, from coordinate 18,579,720 downwards.
TTGCGAAGTTTGAGATCCGATTGAATGGATGCAATGCCTGCAATGAATGGATCTTACAAGACTTTCGGGAGCACATTTGGCATTAATTCATTTGACATACCGCCATTTGGTGTAATCCATTTGTTATAATCATAAGGGACCAGTTGACATAGTTCCCTAAACATCATTTTATAATCAAAAGGTCATATTTCCTAGAACAATCAGTGCATCAGGTTAATACAGGCTAATTTATCGATTAATTATCGAGCATAAACGTCTTTCTAAGACTTGATCCTTCTTTATCGACAGACCCCGCAGCCGGCTGTTGGAGTACAGGATAATTGCAGAGCTAGCCCAATGGTCCTGCTGACTATCTAGTAAGCACCGTTTAGGAATCCTTCGTTAGTGAATAACAGTGCGGTTTCTGAAAGCGAGCTGTTGGGGAAGCCCTCTGCTAGTACCCTTCCAGGGAGAAGCAGTGAAATTTAGGCTCATCATAAACTCTACCAAACCAAATTATTTACTACCCAGTTAGCTGGCCGTCCGCAAGCTTAGCTGGTCGAGTTACGCAAAAATTTCTGTTTTATTTGTTTGAGAGTCCTTATCCCCCTACCACAGAGATGAGGAGTCTCAAACCATCATTAAAAAAATTCCTGCCTTTAAAGCCCCCCACATGCCAAATTTGGGTCCATTTGCTTGATTACTTCTCGAGTTATGAGGAAATTTGTATTTCATTTGTATGGGAGCCCCCCTCCTAAAAAGGGTGAGGGGTCCTAATTCATCATGGAAAAAGTTCATGCCTCCAAAAACACCCACATGTCAAATATGGTTCCATTTGATTAATTTGTTCTCGAGTTATGAGGAAATTTGTATTATATTTGTATAGGAGCCCCCCTCCTAACGTGGGAAGAGGTTTCAATTCACCATAGAAAAAATTCTTGTTTCCAAAACCACCCACATGTAAAATTTTGTTCCTTTTGCTTGTTTAGTTCTCTAGTTATGCAGAAATTTGTGTTTCATTTGTATGGGAGCTCCCCCTCTTAGCGGGCTTCCCTGGCCCCAAAAACCCCTATATGCAAATTTTCACGCCGATTGGTTTAGTAGTTTTCGATTCTATAAGGATGTCAAATTTTATTCCATTTGCTTGATCAGTTCTCGAGTTACGAGGAAATTTGTATTGCATTTGTATGGAAGCCCTCCTCATTAAAAGGGAGAGGGGTCATTATTCCCCTCCTAAAGAGGGGAGGGGTCGCAATTCACCATAGAAAAAAAATTGCCTGCAAAAACACCCACATGCTAAATTTGGTTCCATTTGCTTGATTAGTTCTCGAGTTATGAGGAAATTTGTATTTCATTTGCACGGGAGCCCTCCCTCCTGAAAAGGTCCCTTACCTCAATTCATCATAGAAAAAATTCATGCCTCCAAAAACGCCCATATGCCAAATATGGTTCCATTTGATTAATTAGTTCTCGAGTTATGAGGAAATTTGTATTTCATTTATATAGGAGCCCCTCCTCCTAAAGTGGGGAGGGGTCTCAATTCACCATAGAAAAAAATCTTGTCTCCAAAAACACCCACATGTAAAATTTTGTTCCATTTGCTTGATTAGTTCTCTAATTATGCAGAAATTTGTGTTTCATTTGTATGGGAGCCCTCCCCCCCCCCCCTCTTAGTGAGGGGAGGGGTCTTTTGCCATCGAGAGAACCTTCCCTGGCCCCAAAAACCCCTACATGCAAATTTTCACGCCGATCGGTTCAGTAGTTTTCGATTCTATAAGGAACATAGGGACAGACGGATTACCTACGAATGGCCGAAACACAAATGGCCGAATCACGAATGGCCGAAACACAAATGGCCGAAATAACGAATGGCATAATATACCAAATGGCCGAATCACGAATGGCCGAATCACAAAAGGCCGAATCACGAATGGCCGAATCACAAATGACCGAAACACGAATGCCCGAATGTCATATTCGACCGAAAATATTCATAGCCTTCAACCTGCGCAAACGTTGGGTACATGCTGTCCTTACTCGCTGCCGCTCGTTCGGACTTAACTAAGGGATAATCCCTAATAGACAGTAAACCTAGGAAAATGCATGCACCTAAATAGTAGTGGTTTCTGCAGGGGGGCTGCCCCCCCGCAGTGGCCGGCGCTTCCGACGGCGGGTCACCGGCGCACACTCGCGGCCTACGGCCGTCTCGCCCTGAATCATCTAGGAAACATTTGCTACTAACACGGTAAATACGTCTAGCACCTTATAATGAAGATGTATTTATAATTAAGAAATATGAGATAAAAACCAGGTAAAAACAAGTTTATTACCCTATCACTAAAGCGGCCGAAATATTTCATTCAATATCCCGCCGTGTCCATCTTTGTTGACCGCACATAGCAAAGCCAACAGTTGTGTCCATTGTTGTTGAACACGGTTTGCTTTCCGCACGGTAGTTGGTAGTTGTCCTGTGAAAAATGAGTGCATCCGGCGATTCATCCGATGTTGCTGATTTCAACGATGAAGAAAGTGCACCTGTCGTCAAAATTGTGTTGTCGCAGAGAGGAAAACCGATGCTGTCCATTGATGGGGTACTATTCAATAAAAACAAGCAGGTAATGTACGCAACTATTGTTGGTTCCCATCACCTGTCAATGACCAGGATCATCACAGAGCTGCGGGTGGAGCAAAAGGCGATAGAGAGGAACATCCTTAGAATTCGTCAAGGGGATGTTTCGAATTCGCGCCGAGAAATAGACGAAAAAATCTACTCGAAATGTGTTAATGCTCACAAAATGAGCAGCAAAAATTTTGTTGACGCAGTTGCGGTTTTATTAAGCGCTAAACAAAGGCGTTCGTAAAGCATGTTTTGTTTGTTTAATAGTAGTAGTTTGTTTTTTGTTTGATTAAAGTTATTTGTTAACTACTTGCCAATTCATGGTTTTTTATTGAGTAGTTATTTAGGCATTCCGAAAAATTTCGGCCTTTCGTGATTCGGCCATTCGTGACTCGGCCTTTCATGATTCGGCCTTTCGTGATTCGGCCATTCGTGATTCGGCCTTACGTGATTCGGCCTTCTGTGACTGTTATTGAAATTCGGCCATTTGGATTTCGGCCATTTGTGTTTCGGCCATTCGGTACCAGCCCGGGACAGACAGACAGAAATCCATTCTTATAGGTATAGATAAGTACAACTTTGGAGGTAAATCAAATTATTTTTTGCTCAATCCGTCGTGTTTACAAGGTACAGTGAACGAATTGTTGCGAAAATGTTACTAGCTAACTTTTTTGCTTTTGTAACTGCTCGTAACTAAAAATTAACTGTTTTGCGACGACCAAGTTGATGACAGTTCGAAAAAAAGGTTTCGATCTGGAAACATTTTGAGATTTTTGTCATCACCAAACTAAAAAGTAACTATTTTTAATTTTTTGTAACCTAATTCGTTACAAGCGTCCTAAATGTAGCTGTTGTGCAACCTTTTTCATTTTTTTATTTATATAATTAGTTACAAGTGCTACTTGAGTCTAACTTGCCAGTCGTCGTATGTTCGAATTCCTACGTGCTACGTGAAACCCAAGCTACCTAGCTCTAACTTTACACTTCCGATTTCTCACTTACTTCTTATTTCTTACTTTTTTTATTTCTCACTAATTGCTTCCCAGCTCTCTATTCACCGTACTATTTGGTGACAAACTATAAATCTAGCAATGCTTCAATGGCCCTTTCTTATCTAATTTTCCGCTCTCTCCCCTTCGCGTCTTGACTCTTTCTAGTGATACTATGAAGAGGAAATGACAATGGAAGGGGGTTTGGAGAGGTGTCATATACCCTATTCAAAAAAGGGCCATCAACTCGAATGCAGCAATTACCGAGTTGTTACTCTCCACAATTCTGCATACAACATTCTCTCCCGCATCCTGCTTTTCAGACTGAGGCCGTTGCAGGAATTATTTGTTGGCAAATACCGATTTTCGGGAGGGACGCTCCACGACGGACCAAATGTTCACCTCGCGACCAATCTTCGGTAAATTGCGAGAATTCAACTTGCAAATTCACCATATGTTTATAGGCTTCATGGCAACGTACGATTCAGTTAAACGAAATAAGTTGTGGCACATTATGCTTGAACATGGTTTTCCAACAAAACTGATTAGGCTGATTCGTGCTACTCTTCATGGTTCAATATCAAGCGTCAGGATAGCGGGTGAGATATCGGACTCGTTTGTGACGTAAGATGGTTTGAAGCAAGGTGACGGACTATCGGATTTACTGTTAGAACATGGAGAAGATCTAAAAGCGGTACCATCGTCACAAAATATCACATGCTCCTAGGGTTTACGGACGAAATCGATAACATCGGTGTTAACCGTAGATGTGTGGAAGAAGCGTACATGCATCTTAAGGAGGAAGCTACGAGGATAGGATTTACCATACATTCTACCAGAACAAAGTATATGGTGGCTGGTAGAGAGCGTGGTAACCCTTCGGACTTGTTCCAGCAGGAACTGCGGTGGTGATAGATGGAGATACTTTTGAAGTGGTGATAGATGAAGATACTATCGACGCAACTTCGTACCAAACTCACGCTCTATAAGACGCTGATTCTCCCGGTGGTAGTCTACGGCCACGAAGCGTTGACGTTGAAAGAGAGCGACCGACGAGCTCTTGGAGTTTTCGAGCGTAAGATCCTGCGATCAATTCTTGAAGGCATATTAGCTGAAGGAGAGTGGCATAGACGCATGAATCATGAAATATGCCAAGTATGCAAAGATGTAGATATTGTGAAGCGACTAAAACACGGCAGGCTACAATGGACTGGCCACGAAGCAAGGATGCCGGATGAGAGACCATGCGAAAATAAAATTTAACCGAGAACCCGACAGAGGCCGACGACTTCAAATCAGACCCCGTACCCGTTAGATGAGCGTTGTTGACGTGGATGCTAGAGCAGCGGGTATTAGAGGCGATTGGAGAGCGTCAGCCTAAGATCGAGAAACGTGGAAACGCCTCCTGAATTCAGACCGACTATACCAAACGGAAGCTCAACCAAAATAATTATGTGCTATAAACTTAATGGGATGGACCCAATTCGATTTGGCGAACTTCTTTACACAAAATTATTTTTAATTTTTGTTTTCTCAAAGCCTTGCATAGCATAGTCCTCTGAGGGTAAAAAAAAGTGTTAAGAAAAGGGGAAAATGAGGAAAATGGGTCACTTTCCAATCCTAATTGTGCCGTTTTTTCTATTTCTGTTTTTTCTCGTTTCTGCCCATAGTGCAATGCTTCCAAATTTCAGCGTCGAACGAACGATGGAACAATAAAGAGCTTCAAAGCAATGTAGATCATTGAGTCATCGGCCATCTTAAATATGAATCCAAGACAACGATTGGACTTGTCAATTGCCATGGTAGAAATGTGGGACTTCAAACTTACCGTCTTATCATGTATTACAGCAAGATCCCTCATTTGTAGTACCCTATTTAGTTTGGTTGCGGAATTTCGTAATTAGCGCTGACTGCACTTCTAGTGTGGTAAAAGCATTTCTTCATACTCAATAATATTGATCCGTATTACACCAGTCACTAAACCAGTCCAAAAGCAACATTCTGCAGTCTGACTCAACGAAACAGAATTCGAAAAAGTGGTGTAAAAGGCAATTGTAGAGCTAATTATTATCTATATTATTGCTGAAGAAAGTATAGTTTTATCTTTTGTATTTACGGCGCTATCGAGCTGCTACTCTGTTGGTAGCAAAAAGAGCGCTCATTTGGCTACCAACGGGGTAGCAATCGCGTAGCGCCGTAAATACAAAAGATAAAATTATACTTTGTTCAACATAATGTAGATATTGTAGATAATAATTGACTCTACAATTGCCCTTTACACTCCTTTTTCGAATTCTGTTTCGTTGAGGCTCTGCAGTCAAATGAGCATCTACTGAGCAAAAAACCGAGAATTCTCTATTGAGTAGTAACGCTGCGTCGTTTATGTAGATACAGAATAGTAGAGATCCCAGATTACTACCCTTTGGTACACCAGAACTAATCATGAACGGGGCAGATCGGCAGCTACCAAGTTGTACGTAAAGTTATCTAGCCATAAGATATGTTTCTAACTATTTGCAAAATCTTGTGCTACACTCTAATTTGGCTAGCTTACTCAAAGAAATTGCATGACTAACCGTGTCAAAACTAGCTTTTAAGGCGGTAATTGATTGTGCCAACTTGATCTTGAGTATTTATTCTTTAACACAGAACGAAACAAAATCCACCAAATGGGTTTCTGTGAATTTTATTGTTTTAATGAACGATTTACCCGAATGCTGCGTTCTTGCTAGTTAGTGTACACCGATATGAAAAATTTTTCCCTGGTAAAAGACAGACCACTTGTCCAAGGACAAATTTTAACTTAATTTCCGCGCTTCCTGAATCTAGGGGAGAAAAAGGAGCAAACAGTTCATTTCATAATTTCATTCATTTCGTGGAGTGACTTCACTATGTGCTGGTTCAAAACTTTTTGAGATACTAATTAACAACGAACTCTTTCGAGTCGCAAAACACTACATCTCACCAGAGCAACACGGATTTTTCCCTGGCAAATCTACCGTCACCAACCTCGTACAGTTCTCATCGCTGTGTCTTACATACATGGAACAGGGGCTTCAAGTTGATGCAATTTATACGGATCTAAAGACACCCTTCGATAAAGTTAATCACCAAATCCTGCTAGCCAAACTTGACCGTTTAGGGGTATCAATAAATCTTATCAACTGGTTCAAGTCGTTTCTGACTGATCGTCGACTGTGTGTAAAACTGGGCTCAACAGAATCAGGAGAATTCCGTAATCGTTCAGGGGTCCCACAAGGCAGTAATTTTGGGCCATTACTATTAATCATATTTTTCAACGACGTATGCCAATGCTTACCGGAAGGTTGCAAACTACTGTATGCCGACGACCTTAAAAATTTCTGGGTAATCAAAACCTCCACTGGCTGTCAGTTTTTACAAGGAGTCATCGACAAATTTCACGACTGGTGCAAACGCAACTTCTTGGTGATTGACGTAGCGAAATGCTCAGTAGTCACTTTTACAAGGAAAAAGCACCCGATTCAATGGACGTACATGATAGGAAACGAACACGTTGATAGAATAAACGTAGTACGTGACCTTGGGGTTATGCTAGACTCTGAATTGAACTTTCGGGAGCATTACCGTCACATCATTGCCAAATCTCGAAGAAATCTTGGGTTTATTCTTCGCGTCTCAACTGAGTTCCGTGACCTGTACTGCTTGCGCGCCTTGTACTTCAGCCTGGTTCGATCAGTCTTGGAAACAGTAGCCATTGTATGGAACCCGTTTCGTAGTGTTTGGACAGCTAAAATCAAAAAGATCCAGTCATGGTTCATAAAACACGCCTTGAGCTTCCTTCCATGGCGAAACCCAGATGAGCTACCGTCCTACGGAGCACTATGCCGTCTGCCTTGAAAAGCGACGAAACATCCAAAGGACGACCTTCGTCGGCAAGGTTCTACTGGCAGAAATCGATGCACCTTGGATCCTCGCCAGAATAAACTTCAATGTGCAGCCACGCCATCTCCGATATTGGAACAATATGAGACTTCAACAGCACAGAACAGACTACGCACAGACTGAGCCGATCAGATCAATGTGTTTGTTATTCAACCGGTACTATTGTTTGTTTGATTTTAATGTTTTTTTTTTGTCGGAAGATTTGACCACTGCGACCATTTTAATGTTAGATCTAGTGTTTTTCGTGACCGTTTGACAATTTTTATGTAAACCCCTAGCTTTATCTCTTAGTTCGTAAGTGTTCATGTAGACCATTTGTCCGATGAATGTAAACAATAAATAACAAAATAACAAAATAAAGATCCGGTAGGGAAAATGAATGTATCATACAGTTAATAATTCCGTAGAACTCGACTCATAGAACAAAATCGATGTAAAGAGACATCCCTGTTGTAAAATCGTGATTTTTATAATTTTTGGTTCCTTTTTCTTGGAAACCAAACAACGTATAAGGAAAAACTTTTTAGTAGCGAACGAGAAATTTTCATTTTAATTCTACTACTTTGGATTTTTATTATATTTACTGACCCAGCACACTTCGTACTGCCACCAATTGAGCTGAATGTTATAAATTATAAATTTCATATGAACTGAGAGTGCTGCCACATTTTATAAGAAGGAATATACACAAGGTATAAGTTTCGTTTTGAACTGCTTTGAGAAGTTTAGCGTTTGGAGTAATCAATTAATCGCCGGATTTTCAAAGAACGTCTATTTCTAACAACTATGCCAGACATTTCTGAATTTTTAATATTTATGCTGGGATACATGGGAAAAACCTAAAAACACTAAAAATCGAATAAAAAGTCTAATGGGCAAAACTTGATTTTTGACTTAATTTTAACGCCTTAAGTTTGCCAAGTGAAAGGAAAATGCGTCTAAAATTTTCCAGAGGAACAAATACACAAATTTTGAACAAAATCGGTCCACTCTTTAGAACTTTTTTTGTTCATAAAAATGGTGTTCAATAAAGGCTTGTTTAAAAAGATTCATTTGACATTAAATTACTAAATCATAATTAACTTTTCTCAAACATAAACATCCTTGTGTGGAGTTTGCAAAATGTGTTGATTGAAAAAAAACAACATTTATTCACTTCTGCTCGGTTTTCTACTACAAAACAAATGAATTTTAATTTTTATCGTAAACGTAAAGTATGGCATAACATACAATAACTTTGTATAAGACTGCGAAACAGATTCACATTTTAATCCAAAGTACTGTAGCCTGAAAGATATTAAACCATACCGACTCAGTAATCACGCACGTGTTAAGCGAAATCTGACATTTTGAGCGTATTATGTGCTAGCGGTAAACGTCAACCGTGCGTCAACTGTGGTGTGGTAGCCCGCAGTCATCTGCGGTTGTAACCGATTCCGTTTGTGGCACTAGTGCTTGGTCTCTTCAATCACCCGCACCCAATCGATCCAACAAACTTTCCAATTATTCACCATCAACCTCACACGCTGCACGTAGTCTTCCCTGTAACCATTCACCACCCAGAAAAACCATAACGCTCCATTCCCACGCACTACGGTTACTTTTAACCAGACCCAGCCTGATTAGTCGACTTGCGGGTGGATTATTCAATTAAAATGTGTCGTTTGTACTTTCTCCCCTAATGCAGTTCCTCTTTTTATTTTCTAACCCGACAAAGCGTTCCTTCACATTTAGATCGAGCCGCCTATCTTTCGGTAAAATTGATTTGCCCTTGACTCCGCGTGACGTCTACGACGAGGAGGGTTCCGTACCAACCCATACGCTACTGTCAATCTAGCGTTACCCTGACCACATGTGTTTTTGTTCCGTCCCAATCTAAGTGCGACGACGGATTTCTGCTCCAGTATGCATTACTATACACTAAACTGCTGTCAGCGAAGTTTTGATTACAGGAAGTGCTGCGCCATTAGTCAGAAATGTTCCATGCAGTTGCTGATGATGGCATACGGTTCGGTATGGTGCGTTCCCAGTAAAGTTCTGGGGAATTATGGCGATGTGCATTGTCATATTTCACTGTCACGCGTAAAATGAGTTTTATGATTTTTTTTTGACAAAACAATAAGACTTTGATGTGCTGGACTGTTCTTTTCTGTTAGGTCTGTTAAAGGAATCATAGCATTAGCCTTACAATTAATCGGCACACCGAGAATCGATTACGAAACCTGGCTAGATGGAAGTCAACTTCAATTTTTAAGTATAATCAAAAATACATAAAAAAAACTACTGACTAAGTAGCACACTGTTAGATCAGAGAACTACAAATAGCTTTCAGGACTTACAATGATAACAATCAGTAGTTAAAAATTGAAATTGCTGAGCTCGTCATAAATCATAATCATAAAACATTTTTTTATACTCGTAGAAAGATATGTGTTTGCAGCTCGATTCCTAAATCAAATCGATAGTGGTAAAATAAGCTCAATTTGAATAATATGGAAAAACACGTTTTAAGAGAATTACAAACAGTATGGCGTCAAGTGATCGGCGGTAAATGTTTTCTAAATGATTTTCCAAATCACCAACCACGCTAGCCGCAGTTATTTTGCATTCGGTTCCCGCACAGAATTTAACCGCTTGTAAAATCACAAATTATTACGAAACCAAATCACGAACAGGCAGACCCTTTCAATTGTGCAGCTCATCTTGCAGCAATGCCGCCGACAGCCCTCTGGTACAGTTTCCGTTCGAAGTTGACCGCCGAGCGGAGGAGAAATCGATAAACAATGCAGACTTCGTGCATGACGCCCTCGCGACAGCCACAGAGACACTCCAGGATGGTGCTTTCGCTTTCGATAAATATTTAAACACAGTTGGTATGCACAGCAACCCAACCAGACATACCGATGAATGGAGCAATATTTTTCTGCCCGTATTTTACGATAAATATCAGGTATGACTCAAATGCACCGTTGGCCTAGAGAATCCAGGCCGAACTGAGCCGTACAATTGAACAAAGTTTTTCTTTATGACCGCTAGCCGCAATGAAACGTACAGAGTGGTGCCCGTTGTTGATCCTGCGAAGAGACTGATTGTATTCACAGACGGTACATTTCATTACCAATAAAAAATATCGATGCCGATATTACCATATTTCAATCGATCGAACGTTACGAGGCCACTAAACTTTAAGGCATGCGTTCCATCTATAAACAATTTCAGTATCGTTTCTTTGTATTAGAAAACATAAAACTATATAAGCGCTATATTGCCCCTCGAATGATTACGCACTTTTGGTGGACATTTTTTCTTGCAATCAACAATGCCGAATTTGAACGCATTGATAAAAATTTTAAGAAAAACTTGGTAATCTAAGTTACCAAACTAGACAAAACTAGACAAAGTTATTATTAGTGAATTACTTTTCCCACAAGTAGCATTGCACATGCTCGGCAAAGCACCTCAACAAGGAACAGGACGAAACCTGCATACTGATTCCGGCGATTGCAATTCCCAGCATTCAATAAAATGCAAATCACTTTAACAACATAACATCCATAAACCAAGTGTGATAAAGAATGCAAATATCAGCATCCGTAGCACCGGAAACCGTACTGCACTGACTAATCCTAAGCCGGTCGTTTGCTTCCAGCACAGCGGGTCCTGCGTGTCAAAATTTGCATAATTGAGCTTGTCCAAAACTAGCTCTTTATGTACCAAAATCAAAATTGTTTGAAAAGGAAGTAAATTTCCATTCATAAAACTAAACTCCCAATCGGCGATGAAACAACGATCAACGTTTTGCTCTAGTCATCGATTTAAACCATATAAGGTTTATACTTTCAAATTCTTTGAATGAATCGTAAGCCAGGTTACCACTTAAGCTTTATCACTATTAAATATGACGTGATTCATTTGATTGAAAAACAGTATCTTATCAATACTTACATTCTGCCTGACATATGGCCCTATCGTGTAGGTTAGGCTGATAACGTTTCCTCGAAAGAACCAACCCACATTGAAGGTGACCGGGGCCATTTGTACCTACTGCAATCACGACATATGACTGAGAGCATACATTTAATTACTTCCGCATAAAGTTAAGGTAAATAAACGGTGAACTGAAAAGGAAACGGCGACACAGCGCCACTCGACACACAGAAGGAGGACAACAATGATGAGAGCACATGAATAGATTGCATTGAGACACGGGTAATTCATATAGTATCTCGCGTCAAGTCAAGCTAACTAACTTCTTGTGATGCTGCTGCGAAGGGTAAACAAGCGCATGTTGACCCTGATAAATAATTTGGCGTGTTTGAAGGACTATCAGTCTTATATTTGAACATTGTTGCTAAGTATTGAGCCGTTTCAGCTTGCTTTAATAGATGAGTTGCATCATCCCTCATAGAAATATTAACCTGAAGAACAATAATGTTGTATGCTATTTTTGTACAATATTTCATTTTGTGTTTAGGCAGAAGCGTCGTCCCGCTAAGGAATAAATGCCAATACTTGACAGCCGGAATGAACTTTTTCTGATGAACAAATAGAACATTAGAGAAAAAATCAAAACGGCAGACGACGTACAACCATTCTGAGAGTTCAGAAGCATTTTCCGATTTATTTTTGAAAACATGCCTTTAACAATGGGAATACAGAGGGATAGAGAACGGGATCGAGAGTGTTATGTCTGTTTGTCTGTGATAAAGATGTTTGTCAGAATGCCTATCACGTGCACAAAATTGTTTCGGTCCATTGAACTCCTCCAATTGTTTTGATCTTCTGTGGTGTTCGTGGAAATTTTTTTCCAGATACTATTGAGTGTACAACTTAGTTTAGTTGGTTTATAAGTGATGAGTATGGCCATGGCTGTTATAAATGTTTCATAGAACAGCTGATTAACATGGTTTCAAGGACATTAGACATCTTCTATATATAAAAGTGAACGTTAATTTGTATGTTTGTATATAAAGGGGGTCCCACACCAAATTGTATCAAGGAAAAAACGCTGTAGAAAGTTATCTAGTTGACCGATCCTTTTCAAACCTTCAGACAACAAAATATAACCCATTAGTAAGCTTTTGGCATGTTTAGTTCATTCGACTTCAGTACCATAACCTTCAATAAGGTACGGAAACTCACTTTTTCTTCATGTCTTCCTCAGATTTGACCTCCATGGGGTGCTTCCGTAGTGCCAGCTTCATAATGGTTCAGTATTTTTCGATGGGCCTTAGTTTCGGTGTGTTGGAGGGGGGGGGGGGAGTTCATGTCCTTGGGTACGAAAGTGACTCCGTTTGCTTTGTACCACTTTAGGACATCCTTTGAATAGTGGCACGAAGCTAGATCCGGTCAGAAGATCGTAGGGCCATCGTGTTGCTTCAACAGAGGAAGCAGACGCTTCTGTAGGCACTCCTTGAGGTAGATCTGCCTGTTTACGGTCTCGGTTGTCACGAACGGCGCACTCCGTTTGCCACATGAGCATATCGCTTGCCAAATCATGTATTTCTTGGCAAACTTTAAAAGTTTCTGCTTCCTCACTTCCTCCGGAACATCAAACTTGTGCTCGGCGGTGTAGAACAGTTGCCTCGGAAGCTGCCGGAAGTCTGCCTTGACGTAAGTCTCATCATCCATGATGAGATAATGAGGCTGCGTCAGCATTTGGGAATACAGTTTCCGTGTCCGTGACTTTCCCTCCGTATTTGCCGTTCGTCACGATTTTCTGCACTTTGTACTTGGACTTGGACGGATTCAACTCTGGCCACATCCCTGACCGAAGCATTGGGATTCGTCTTAAACGCCTCCACGCCATGCTTCTGATCTGTTCTGATTCTGATCACTAATAGAACATCCATTCTGACCGCATTTCTCCTTCCGTTCGACAACAGTTTTTCCGTAATTTGATGTGGGACATGGGTATGTTCCGCCCTAACTCCAGAACACCTTGACCCTTCTTTACCAAATTTGGCACACATGTTTCTTGATATAAAGGAATTATCACTAGTAGGTTTACAAAACGGGGGTGGCCCCTAATAAGGGTGCGGAGATCCAGATAAATAAAAGGGGTTGCATTTCTGTTGCATTTAGTTGCAGTTGCGCAAGTGGTTGGGTGACAAAAAGCGCGCATGGGTTGTGGAAGGGGTGGCTCTTAGGGAGGATATATGAAGTAGTATAGTGTAGGGATTTCTAGAGAACAAATAGATGAATTATTGCCTATGTGACAGAAATAATTCGACTCCATTGGATTTGTACCAGGCTAGCATATCTTGTGTGTGATGTGCCAATTCAGTTGTCACAAATGGTGTTGAAAGCATTTCGTACTCACAAATCGCCTTTTTGCGAATTTTTTTCCTAAAAATGGGCTTATCGGCATCGTCAATATTTTGGCCATTACGGACGTGATAGAGTTGATCACCCGGAAGCGTTTTACAACATTTCAGATAAGTTTCATTATCCATTGCTACGCATGCCGATGTTTCGCACAGCAGTTCATCGTAAAACTTTATGTACTTGGGCCCAATTAACACAGCGAAAGGTCGGGAATAGTGCGATATCTATTCATTATCTGTTTGCGCTTTTCTACGGAAGCGTCGTAAACCCATAGTAGAGACACACAGACTTATAGATTGAAGTAAACAATAATAAGCAGTGATGATCATCCGTTAAAACCAATGCTGCAAATCGAGCGAGCAGCAAGCGATGCCTACTCTCACGCGAGCGAGTATGAGAAGCATAGCATTCAACACTTACGCCACCGAGGCAAGCATGCGACAAACAGCCGCCGTTGCTGTGTGGTGTGTGCAGTCATTCAGCTACCCACAGACTCGCGAACACACAGCCCCGTAGCGTCTTTCTGCATAGCTTGCTCGTGAGGCAAACAAATCGTGAGCAACCAGCTGCTCGTGAGGCACAACAGATTTTGCATTACTTTTTCTTTTCTTCTTCATCTTACACCCTCGATTCTACACGCGGACGGAAGTGTAAACCATCATGAGTTTTCGATATCAGCTATTCGGATTGCAATTACGAACGAGAGCGATGACCGTGGCTGTTAGCTTAATACACACTGGCAAAAACTCGTCGCAGTGCATGAATAAATAAGAACGAGAGTCCGAAAGGGATGCTTGTGTCGGCGTGTTCGTTGGAACGAGTACGCGTGTGTGGGAAAATTAGACCACACGACAGAGGGCTTCGCAACACTGGTTAAAACGGCATTCAGAAGCAAGAATGACATTCCAAAATCGTGCTTACACATCCTGGGACATGCTAGAACTAATCGACATTTGTGGGAAGTACTAATCTTCAGCTCTAATTAGAATAAAAGCTGAGCTAAGCTAACTGAGGTACGCTGAAAAGCAGTAGCTAATGAAAAGACATCAACTATTGCTTCCCAGGTCTTACCACAATATTTAAACTGTGATATATCCAGCTCCACAACATGCACGTCGTTTCACGACTAAACTGGAGGCCCCCTCAGTTGTTCACATAACCCATATTATTTTCGTTATCCCTGAAACCAGTCAATTGTTCTAAGGTAGCCCAGAGAAGAAAAAATATTGCGTCAACCCTTGCCATCGACTTCAATATTCCACACCAATGTTCGAATGTCATGCTATATATCTGGTATTACCAAAATGGTTTTGTATATTATCAGCTCTGCCGCTACTCGCATAACAGTCTCATTTTCTATGGAGTTTCTAATATAAATGGGACTGTTATGCGAGTAGCGGCAGAGCTTCTGAGACCCATTAAAATTCCATTACCGGCTGTCGGCACAGATTACACTTATTTGAGTAGTGCATTATGAAAAACGGCCAGAAAACACGAAAAGACATGATAAAATGATTCTACTGCATGACACTGCTCGGTCTCATGTCGCAAAAGTCGCGAAAGATTAATTAGAAACGCTTAAACGGTATGTTTTATCGCATCCAGATATTGCTCCTCCTGACCGATGTTATTTCCGGTCGGATGTAACATGAGGTTGCCGATTTACCTCGTAAGATGAAACATTTTTGACGTAGGACTACGTCTTACGGTAAGTTTTGAGATAGGGTGTCATTCCAAAAAATCGAAAAATGCGAGCGTCACGAAAAATGAAAAATGAAAGGTTTTGAGCGCTAATAGCTCAGCGGTATTCCGATCGATTTTCAATATTCTTACACCAATCAATCGGAAAATCTTCTAAGAATTGACCCAAATGAAGAAAAGCATGGATTCCTGATGGTGAACTATTGAAAAATTGAAAATAATGAACCTATGTTTTACCAGAATTCTCGCTTCGTGATTGGTTGGAAGATTCTTTACGATGATCTAAACCTATACCAATTTGATATCTGTGCTTGGGAAATAAGCCAGAACAAGTGACGAAGTTTCCTCATTTCAACAAGATTTCTTATCACCGCGGTTAAACCTAGACCATTTTGATGTCCTTGCTTGGGAAGTACGCCAGAAAGAGTGTTAAAGCCCCCTCGTGCCAACAGATTTCTTACGAACGCGACTAAACCTAGTCCAATTTGATGTCTGTGTTAGGGAAGTATGCCAGAAAAAATGACACAAATTCGTTGTCCCAACAGATTGCAAATTCTTTACTGCGAGTCGATTAAACCTAGGCGAATTTGATATCTGTGTTGGAAAAATGTGCTACAGCTGTAGTGTTTGGTTACAATACTACTCTGTATGAATACGCATACTTGCCGTTTCGTTAGAAGTGTAGTGAAAAGATGTGCTGTTGATAAAATAGGATCGAATTGGTAAAATCCCTTCAACGTGGGGAACCATGGGTAATAAAAACAATCTTTAATTTCAGTAAGGTAGCAGGAAAGCAATAGTTTGTGTTCTTGATTTTGTTAAGTGGTTTTCAAATGTACAATCTTTTGAGAATTGAACGTATGCAATGTTACTACTTTGATAAATGTTACATACAACGCATGTAGCATGTTTATATGTTGCATATAGCATGTATACATGAAGAATCGAATGATTACAAGCATGAATACATGCTACTATCACTACAAAGAGACTTACGTAGTCCTGCGTCACCTATATATGCGGTCGTGTCTTGTACACAACCCCTCTGATTTTTTAGACGGAATTAGAAAACTGTCTAAGAAGAGATGGTAAAAATTAGTTGCAAGGGATGGAGGATATATCAATTATTCTGTTGATTCATATTGATCTTGAAATAAACGAGTTTTTGCCTTTAGAAAAACGGACGAATTAATTTGTACTCCCAATATTTTTCTTTGAGAAAATTTGGTTGCTTTATTAACGATTTTTGAGCAACGATTTTTATCAAGGTTGGAAAATTTCTATTGGACTTTTCTGAGTAAATTGTCAAGCTCGAATATCTGTATAAAATCGCATAAAACTCTAGCACGCTTTGGCCCATTCTATTTGATAATTTCCAAAAATTGCCGTTAGTTGCAATGTTTGACCACTTTCATCCCACGCTACGCTCTTCCGGTCGTAGCATATTTTATTTTTTGATATTTTAAAAGTCAGACAGATTCGTGATGTACTTTTATAATACTCAGTGAAAATATGACTACACGAACATCAACCGGTACCAAATGCCCGCAGTCTCAGCAGCGCAAAACTTAAATAATGTATCAATTTTGACCTTATGCCATTGGTGTTGCCGAAACCCTGTTCAGCGGTGTGCCCTCATTCCATATTATATTGCTTTTGATGATGGCTTAACTAGTCGCAATTGGTGGCAATAAGGGCAATAATTGACAGCAATTGCCAATGCAACAATACGTTTGATAGCTTTATTATTTGTGTTGTACTTCCAGTGTTTTGCAAATTTCAGATGCACAATTTTTACCATCAACTAGAATTTTCTCAAATGCTGATAATCAATACCAATGAAGAGTCGAACCCATTGGCCCAATCACCGCTCACCTTGCGGCTCGTCAGACTAAGCAATCAGAAATAACTGTGCTCAAGACCATATCATACACCTCAAACCATTTCCGCTGTGGCCAACCAAGATCAACAGCAACGGTTGAGTTGAACATGCCCATAAGAAAAATGCGATGCTAATGCAGTAAACCGCGAACATCGATATTTTCTACCAAGTTTCCGTTACCTCCGTAGGATCATTCGCAACTATGTGCGGATAGCACATTGATCGACCAACATAAAAGAAGGCAACAATGTATCGATAATCAACTCAAATTTCACCCGTATATTTGAACTGCAGACTGCAGAGTGATACTTGATGGTGGTCGCGGTTTGGAATCTGTTGAATGTTTGTTATCAATAAATGTAATGTTAAAATTGTCTCGTAATCAAAAAAATTATTGCAATCGTTACGTTACGGTTATCGCTTTCAGTTTACTAAAATTCAAAACTGACGCAATGCTTAATGCACAACAGAAATAATAATCGGCGATCATCGGTAACAACATCAACGGTGGTGGTTGATAGTTACTTTTAGAGCCGATTTGCATCGGCGGATTCGCGTGGACCTTCACTTCTGCGTGTCGTGGCTCGTGCGCTGTGGGGCTAGTTTCCAAAAACGGCTATGCACATTAAACGCCGCAATCGAAGCGTGAAGTTCATGCCGGCGGTAGCATAACTGCGTAACATCTGAACTTTCGAAAGTGGGAATTTCTAGGCCCTGATTGATACCTGGGAGGTATCGCAATCACGACTTCCTGCTTAAGCTACCACCATTCGGACGTGCTTTAAGCCTATTCGCATAAGGGCATAAGCTGCCCGAAAATGTTCATTCACGAAAATATATTTGCAATCCGAAAACACGGATGGATGACGCTTGCCTGCCGAACGCGGGCCCCATCGGAGAGAATGCTCAGCGGAACGGGTTTTCGGGGAAGGTCAAGCCGGCCAAAACCGTGACTCAGCTGTCAGAGCCGGTTTAAGTGGTGTTTTGCAAATGTAATCTTGTCAATATAACCTACAGTTTGTTGCGCGGTGTATGCAGTTTCCAATTTTTAATGCAAATTTGTGCCGGATGAATGAAGTGACGGGCGGTGATTCATCGCGAATGAGGCATAAAATTGAGCGGATCAAAGACTGCCTCATGACAACCTATGTAGACACTTAATCTTTGCCAAATCACTGCTGGTTTAGATTGTGTGTATGTTGGGATGACCTTAAACGAATTAACCCTGGATTTGCACAATTAAAGAGTTTTGCAAAAAATTTATCTTGCATTCGACATTGTGCTGTCGTGAAGAGAGGTTAAGAAATTTCGTTTCAGTAACATTCAGAAAATATCAGCATGAAATAAATGTCAACTACTGTTTTCTAGGCGCGACCCGGATTAAAATACGGTTGAGAAATTTTCAATGTAACAGCAACATAAAGCTTGTTGCAAACGTTATGTTTAACAATCTGAAATTAAATAAATCCAATAAAACCGTCATCCGTGTCAAACACGGCTGCTCGGAAAAGGAAAGCCGTAGGGCTTGCTCTAAGTACCGTGTAATTACAATTTCTAAAAGAAAATGATTAAGCAGTAAAATTTTAGAGGCAGTAATGGATTGTCTTATTTCATTTCTTGACTGTAAATTTTTGAAATCTACTAAAGATGATTGTTCCATGCCTTAATGACTGCCTAGCAGGATTAGACCTGCAGTCATAAGTCATAAAAAAATAATTTCATTTTCTGTTTTTATGAATGTCTGAAAGTTTCATTATATCCAAAGTACCCGTGCCACTGGAAATAAAATCGATGACATTAAACGCTAATTTGATCAGTATCAATTTTTTTTATATTGCATATAACTTTCACCATTCAATGTATCCGTTTGTAGTGCAAATCCTATGAATATCTTAATTATATGTTTCGATGAGCACAATGCAAGCACAACGAAACCCATATGTGCACTTCTAGCATTGCAAGTAGCGATGCCGGATGGGACTAATTTTCATATTTATGGTAACCGTGGAGTTCTTTCATTTCTATTTTTGTGGTTTTTCTCAACTACTTTTGTTTCTGCGCGCAAGTGAGTAGCCAATTATGACCATTGGCAAAGGTACAATACAAACAGGAAATTATCGATATTTAAAGGCGAAAGTGTTGGCTTTTAATGCAAAAGCTCCTTCCTTCTTCATCGGACTGGTTCGAAACCGTTTTACTTTTATTGTTACAGTCGGCATTAACCAATCGATCGTTACAACAGCAGAGAGCATCGCTGGAGGGTTTCTTCACCAGCCAGTGCCTATTAGTTCATCGATATTCCATGCTTTTCTGTATGTAACGATACTCCGACACTCTGATCGGTCGCCACGACGGTGCTGCAATCAATTATCATTATTGTTCAATTCGATCCATTATTTCTCTCTTTGTTTTGATCATTTCGAGTTGTAAGCACCTACTCGATGGTCCACATTTAAGACCCCACTTGAGCTGGGATTCGTTTGCATGTCTGTTTTTCGCGTCGTTATGAGCTTTGCAATGCTGTTCGCAACATTTTGTGCAATGTTAATGCCTATAGTCTATGATGGATTAAAATATAAGTTAAATTGAAATAAAATCTGTGCTTATATTGTGGGGATTAATATCCTGAAAACAGTATTTTCGTTATTGATCAGCTATATTACAGTTCAGCTATCCAAACGAGGGATTGGCGTTTAATGTTGTTTCTTATAACAAGTTGATTTTATTTTCTGTCAGTCTATTTCATTCAATTTAAACTCCACGCTAATATTTTGATTGAATCGTAGTTTAAATTGAGTTCTTTTTATATTGAGTTCACCGAGCCTCAAACATATCCAGTTTCATTTGATTTTAGAAAAGTTTTTATCCAGTGTTTTTCGATAATTGTCCAACAGAACCTGTTGGCCAAAGGCGTGCTTCAACAACTTTAAAGGCTCAACATTATTTTATCTCAATTTATTCAAGTCTGGCTTATCATCCCAGTCTAAAATGGATCCCAATTTAATCCAATTTGAGGCGAAAAGTGCTGCGGTCAAAAAACAGTTCAACGAACATTTTAAGACTGAGTGGGTGGTGGCTGTTGTTTCGGCTGCATTATTATGCCGTTATAAGAACCGGCTCATTTTCTGATTAAATATTTCAATCCTACTACAGCAACTCGCAGCAAAAGCAAGCCGGTCGATATATCGAATTCTGTTGTGGTGGTGCAGTTCTGTTGGTGGTCTGATTTTACGCATCGTCTAATATGCGGTGCGAATTTGATGTGGGCTATGCGATCGTGTTACTTCTATGGCGACATCCATTTAGTACGTCACGCAAATTTTGACCAAAATCAACCCCCCCTCCCCCCCACGTCACATTTCGTCACACATTCGGTGACCCCCCTGAGAAAGTACGTCACGTCACGGCAACCCCCCCCCCCTCCTTCACAACAAAAAAATTAAATATTCATTTCAACCTTTTTATTTAAAGCTATCAAATGAATTTCAGCAAATAAAACAAGGAAAATTTTTGAGCTTATAAGTCATCGATTCACGGATTTTGAAAATATCAGAAGTCGCTGATGTGTCGTCGATGAATGTTTCGCGCATATCCACGTCCTTTACATCCATCCACTCAAATTCGTCTAATCTAGTTGAAAGAATCAGGACTTCCTGTTGACGTCTTGCAGCAACACGCCTTGGAAGAACTTTTCTGACGGATTTCGTCATTTTGTGTATTCATTCAATCGTGCAATTATTCAACACTACCTTAGATGCGAAATTTAGTCCGCAAGTGGCATAAACTCTATTCTTCAGAGAGCTTTTGAGTGAGGGGCAGTATAAATTATACTGAAAAACCTTAAAAGCAGCAGTGGAACTTCGGTATGAGTTTATGTTAATCGATTGAGTTCAGCACGAATATCAAGGGAAAACATTGCCATGGGTCTCTGGTAGCACCCCGTAGCCTCTCAGGAGTTTGTGCGACTGCTATTTGCGATTGCAAAAATCTTTTAGGCAAGACGGTACTCAAGTAGCTCTTCAGCGGTGTACTGCATATTCTGTAAAGCCGTAATGGAGAGTTCATACTACATAGAAGAATAAATGAGTGCTGTTGAAAAAAAGTTTTCATTCAAAAAATTTAACTATTTGTTTTAAAATTCATCAGAACGTTAATTTTATAGAAACCTTCAATAGTTGTATCTTAAAAGGAAGGCTAAATTATAATATCCCGAATAAATTTTCCATTTGATTTTTTTTCATGTGACGTCACATAACTTCAAACCCCCCCTCCCCCCTACGTCACAAATCGTCACGATTAGGTCTACCCCCCCTCCCCCCTATAGGCGTGACGTACTTTATGGATGCCGCCTATCACGGCTTGACGATAACAATCTGCCTTCGGTTTCCGGCTTCAGACGTGCTTGTGGTATGGTAGCTGATTCAGTTTTGATCTTTCAATAAATAATAATATGTGCTACTGATTTTTTCCGCCATGATAATCGCCGATAGGGAAAGTGTAGAAAAAAAACTTTGAATTTTCTGTGTCAAGTTCCTAACCGAAATTTTGAGATTGCTACCTACGTAACATTTCAGCAGCCGAAATACCAGTGAATGATGAGTTGAAACATTAACAGTCATAATATCAGCCTTACTGCTTTCATAAATCAATAACTAGTTGCTGAATATGTACGATGTTGTACAATGGGGACTTGATTTATTTATTTTTCGGTCGCATATGAAACATATTTCATGTCAAGTGGCACACATTGATCCTACCAATATGTTGCGCGTTGTCTTCTTCAACGCTAAAACGTGCAGACGCTCATAGTTATTAACTGCATTATGCAATACCATGGGGTACACCTAGAGATGAACGATCCGACACTAGCAGCGAGTACGTACTTATTAGAGGGTTATATGTCATAATCATTTCATGAATAGGTCTTTATTACTCCGGTGGTGATTAAAGTAATTACAGAAGACGCTCTGATGGCATTGAAACTTTTCCAGTGCAGTGCATGTTCGCACAAAGTTTTTTGCATGTTTGCATTGAGTACAACAAATTGTGTATTCCACTTTTACATACCTGCGTTTTTTATGTTTGTTTACGTACATACACGTGTGCGTATTTTTTATTTTAAGTCGGTTTTTCTCGAAAAGAAGCTCAACCAGTTATAACCCGACCGCTGGAATAGTAGTGAATCGTCAAATCAAAACAATTTAGAATGTGGTTTTCAAAGGGTTTAAAATTGCATTAAATCTGACGGTAAATGCAAATGGAACCAAACAATAGAACCGGTGACTGATTATGTCTAGTACGGAATTAATGTTAGTTTGCCTATCAATATCATACATTACAGATTCTAAAAGCTGTTCATACCAAAACCCGAACATAAGCTTGTTGTTCATTCACATTACAATACACTCAAGTACTTTTTTTACACGGTTTGTTTTTTCGATTATTAAGAACGGGGCAACTTAGGGACCATTCATGGATTTCTCATTACATTTGTGAGAGGCCCAACATTCGTCACGCAGTTTGGAAATGGTCACTCAGTTGCACCATTCTAGAGTAATCGAAAAAAACAAACCGTGTAAAAAAAGACTTGAGTGTAAAACTGAATGAATCTCATGATCTATATTTATGATCATTAATACATAACCAATCATAAATCATAACAAAAAAGTATAAGGGTCCATGCCTAGTGGCACAGGCGCAGGCTTGAAGTAGGACTACGAATGTAGAGCAATTCGTCTCCCAATCGTAACACCGGACAGAGCATGTTTGTTCTTCTTCGATAAGGTCCACTGGTCACAGTTCGGGTTCGCTAAATTATACACCGTTTACTGATAACAAAGCGACGCGATCCCGATCGAGAATTTATTGATACTGATTGTATAGAGACAAAGTAATTTGGTCGATCTCGCTATTTATAGAAAATTGTACCCATTGTTATCGATATTGCTATTTATCTACAGATCGAGAATGAGTTCCCGCACTCTTTTGATCATCAGTGAAGCTGATGGTTATTACAGAGTGGGCCGGTTGAACGAAAGCTTTAATAATATTAAACAGAGCATTTCCCACCAATTTAAGCCGTTCTGCTTCCGCGACCAAAATTTGGGTTTTCTAGCTTATTTAATATTCTATTATAGCAGCTTATTGTCAATTGCAAGTAAAATTGTACCATCCAAAGTGCGATATCGCTCATAAAAGTGCTATTTTGCATTCGGCGCACTTTTTCGTTATCTTCCAAGCAATAAGTGCGCCGAAGAAACCGAAACGATTTAAGCTAAAATAGCCTTTGCCTTTTCTATGGTCTTCATTGACTTAGTAATCTTGCTTCTCGCTAGCAAGTTTGGTAGACGAACGAACCGGAAGCGCCAGTTCTTTGTTTGGACTAGCTTTCTCTTGTTGAAAACTAACATCAAAGCCTTTTTCACGAATGTGTCCAACCTTGAAACGTCACAATTGTAGCTGGCGGCGATATACTTCTAGACGGCTTGCAACGAGGATCCGTTGACTCTTCGGTTTATTGGCGTCTCGCTTAGTGAATTTGGATGTCTTCGTTGCCTTATTCCGGGGAAGTAGCAACAGCTGAAGCTCAACGATTTTCGAGCGGATTCTATAGAGCGTAAATTAAATACAATCAAACTTTGATCCCTTTGATTCAAAGGGAATTTAATCCATAGCTCTTCTCCTATATATTTCTGTCATCCGTGTTAGGGAAGCATTGGCGTGGGAAGGCAAAAATTTTTAGCAAAAATAAAATTAAAGCAACGTCATGAGTTAGAAGACCGCATACTGAGTCACCACATATTTAACGTTTTATAGATCAAATCAGAAGAAATTCTTCATGATTTAAAGAATCAGCGACATTTGGAAATTTAATTAAAGAAATTTAGTGTACAGAAAATTTTCATCTCTTCATAAACAAATTTGTTCGTCCCAAAAAGGACGGGTTGTGGTAATTTATGTGGTTGAAAATCCGCCCAGCAGAATGGCTTGAATGTTTGAAACAACACCTCCCAGGGCAATGGTGACAATGCAATGGTTACCGGACAGAGCATTTTCCATTGATTCAAGCTCTTCCGCTCCCGCAACCAAATATTCTAATATAGCAGATAATAGATCGATGCTCCGGTACCAACGCGTTCGGCGCACTCTACACCAAACAATGATCGGCTGCTGCTGCCGTTGCGCTGCGTTTTACCAGTTTGCCGAGTCCAGTGAGGGAGATATAATCGCAACTCTCTGCTCTGTACCGTACCGATGTCAATGCGAAAATGATGCCGTTCGCCGTTAAATTGTTTTTTTTTTTCGTTAAATTGATTTTTATTTATAACTTTTTGTGTTTACAATAATTTTCATTTCAAGGGATATACATATTGTTTTCAGCTTTGGGGTTCTTTTGGTATTTTTAATAACTATTTTTCTCTTCAGTAATTTGTTGTATCTTTTCGGAGAGATCTCCATTGGAATTAAAATAAAGCCTAACCAAAATTTGAAAATACTAATTAATTGATAATGTCACGAATGGACTGATGTTCTGATGCAATTGCCGCTTCCACAAAGGCGATGTTTGATTCTTCGATCCGCTGCTGCACAGTTTTACATCCAGCGGCACGGTGTAGATCGGTGATTCTGGTGTCGTAGGGGGCATCCAGTATGTTCCTCAGCAGCCTATTCTGCACTACCTGTAGCTTTCTTTTGTGGGTTTCCGCGCACGAACCCCACACCGGCATAGCGTAGTTCACCACAGGAGCCACAATCATTTTGAACATTGCAATTTTGTTACGCCGAGTTAGCCGGGACCTCCGACTAGTTAGTGAGTATAGCGCCTTTATCAACCCGATACACCGTTGTTTGAGGTAATCCGTGTGGGCACCGTATAGCAGCTTCTCGTCGGTTATGACACCGAGGTAGCACACCTTACTAGACCATTCGATGGGGCATCCATTTATAGTAATCCGGCAGTTCTCCGGCGGCGACAGTTTTGGTGATTGACGATGTTTAAACAGAATGACCTGTGTTTTCGATTCGTTCACTTTGATTTTCCAGCTGGCGAGGTAATCCACGTATGCAGTAACTCCACGTTGCAGCCGGGCTCGATAGTCTTTTGGCAATCTCCCATTTGCCAATATCGCACTATCGTCTGCGTACAGCGCCAAGGAGGATCCACTGGGGAGCTGCGGGATGTCAGACGTAAACACACTGTAGAGGATTGGGCCCAGTAGGCTGCCCTGTGGCACACCTGCTGGTATTCCAAGCAATTCCGATTTCGCACCGTGTAGGTGGACACGAAAGAAACGACCGCTCAGATAGCTTTGAATTATTTTGATCAGGTAATGTGGGAACCTGTTAAGCGCCAGTTTGTGGACCAGTCCATTGTGCCACACGTTATCGAAAGCTTTTTCAACATCGAGCAGTGCCATGGCGGTGTTGTTGGAGAGCGCTTTGTTGTGCCTGATAATTTTTTCCACTCGGGCCAGTTGTTGGACTGTGGAATGCCCTTTCCTGAAACCGAATTGCTCCGGGATGATTATGTTGTTCTCTTCGATGTGTTCCATCAGGCGTCTTAATATCAGTCTTTCTAGCAGTTTGCTTACTGCTGATAAAAGAGTGATGGGCCTATAACTGGTCGGCATAGTGGGATCTTTACCAGGTTTCAGGATAGGAACGACCTTTCCTATCTTCCACCTCGTCGGAAAGTGTTCAAGCTGCAGGCACCTCGTGAAGATGGCCGCGAGGAACCGGTATGCTTTGCCAGAGAGTTTTTTCAGCACCAGGTTGAAGATGACGTCATTTCCAGGGGCCTTCATATTTTTAGCTCGTTTGACTGCCTCGCAGACTTCCCTTTCCGTCACCTGGGAAGTTGGGGGGACATCGTGTGGCTGGGACTCCAACTGGGCGATGGATTCTCTCACTATGGTCTCGTAAGGGCTTGGCATACTGGCCCCAATGTTGTGTGCCAGGACCAGCTTACTGGCAATCGCGTTGGCCTTTTCCAAGGGAGACACTAGAATGCCTCCAGCGTCATCCTTAAGGGGGGGGACTGCTTTCGGTTTCTGCTTCAAGATTTTTGCCACCTTCCAGAACGGCTTCGAGTAGTCATCCATTTGACTTATGTCCGCCGAGAACTGGTTGTTGCGGATCACCGCAACCCGATCGGCGATGATTCTGTTGAGGATACCCACTTGATGTTTATCTTGTAGGCAGCCTGTACGCTGGAACTGTCGTCTGACGGTGTTGCGGCGCTGTATTAGTCGTTGGGTGTAAGCGTCAATCGTAGAGAATTGGCGCCTCACCGGGACCCAGCGGATGTACGTATCCTCTGCAGCATGAACGGTTTCCTCAAACAGCTGCAGTTGGTTGTCGATGGTTTCGATGGAAGACAGATCCGGTTCATTGGGCAGGCGTGAGTCCACCAAGCGGCTGAATGCGACCCAGTTTACCCGATGATAATCTCGTCTCATCTGCACTGGGGTTGATATCGGGCTCAGCTCGAGTTCGCACACCACTGGGTAGTGGTCGGAGCTCAGGTCATGATAGGTGATCGGTTTGGATAGGGCCACATCAGAGATGAAGACGTCTAGGGTGGAGGTAATTCCAGCTGGTGATAGAAATGTCGGTTCATCTGGGAAGTGGACCGTACATGTGCCAGAGCTGAGGTGATCTGCCAGGAGATTGCCGTTTTTGTTGCATTTATGGTTCCTCCACAAGGTATGGCGAGCGTTGAGGTCACCGGCTACCACAAAACCGGTATTAGCGCTAGTGAGTTTTTGGAGATCTTCTGTGTATAGTTTGGATGTGCCGTTACTTTCAACACATTGGCGAGGACAGTAGACGGCGAACAGCATAATGTCGCCATGGAGAGCATGGATTTTCACGCCTATAGCTTCGATGACGGTTGTTTTCGGATGAGGTAAGATTTCGTAGCGGATGCCATGCTTGATGATGATAGCCACACCGCCGCCACTGGAGTTGGGGCGATCTAGTCGGACCATGGTGTGTTTTGGGAGCGAGAAGTTGGATGTTGGATTTAGCCTGGTTTCGGTGATTACTCCCACGTCAATGTTTTGTAGAGCAAGAAAGTTGCTCAACTCTATCTTTTTCGCTCTAATAGAGCGAGCATTCCAGTTGGCAATACGGATGCAAGGGGGCTCAATTGACCCCATATTTGCAAACTCGGACTCGGACTTGGTCCGATTTGTTCCGGCACTGCTTCATACGATCGCAGAATTCGTTGTAGATGGTCCACAGTTCGTCAAAACCGTAGAGCACGTCGTTGCTTTCTGCTGGTTTGTTTTCTGCTCTGATACGGGGGTCGAGTTTGCGGTCACGATGCTGTTGATTGGTCCAGGCGTTGGGTGTGGGTGGGGGATCCACCTGGCTTGCTTCTCCGACGTTTTGAAGGCTTGGGAAATTCTTCTCGTTTAGAACTGGCGCGGGATGGCCTTTCCTAATTCCGTTTCGACCCAGCTGGTTCGAGGTAGTCGCTTGCTTTCGGATTTTGATGTATTCCGCACGCTTGGGGCAACCGTGATCTGTAGCAGCATGAGCGCCATCACAGTTGGCACATCGTTTGGCAGGTGTATTTTTCTTGCAGACTTCGGTCGTGTGTTGCTCACCGCAGTGGTTACAACGGCTTTTCAGATGACAGTTGCGGGTACCGTGGCCATGATACAGGCAATTCATGCACTGGGTGACATCGGCACGTTTGTTGCGATAAGCTTCCCATCGCACGATAATGTGTGCGATACTATTAACTTCACTCAGCTTCTTGAGGGTGGTGTGTCCTTTAGCAAAGTGCCCCAGATAAAACGACTCGTCCAGTGCTGCGCAGTCGCCTTTCCGCTTGATGATGTGAGCGGCAAGGGCAGTGAGGTTATGTTCGTTCTTCAGCCGGAGCAGGATGTCGTTGGGGTTAACCAGTGGCAGGCCGCGAAGCACGACCCGATAGGGCCGTTCACTGGGCTTGTCGTGCGTGTAGTACTCGTATTCACACTTATTCAGGTAGATCTTTGCTTTTTCAAAATCCACAGCCGACGAGCAGAGAATTTTGATGCCGAAACAGGTAATTTTATAAGCCGGTTGGACATCACACAGTTTCATCTTTTCTATGAGGGTGGAGAAGTTGACGTTTTTGACCACTAGAGGAGGCTGTTTCTTCTCAGATGTATCCGGCTTGGTGACCACCGGAGCTGGTTGACTTCTGTTGCTCTTAGGGTTTTCGGTAAGTGTGCTAAAAGCGTTTTTCTGAGGCATTTCTGCTTCAAGTTCGTCGTCACTGATGCATGGGGGTTCCGCTTTCTTCTTCTTCCGCTTGGGTTTGGCGCCCGTGGACACATCTCCGTCTGAGGAGTGCAGCGCCCAATCCACTTCCATCTTCTTCTGGTACGCGGCGAGGGAATTTTTCCGATTGGTATCTGTACTAGATTACCGCTGGTGGGGTCTGGCACAGAGCAAAAGGAAAAACGAACTGTCCCGCTCAACAGTCGAGTGTTGAATGAATGAATGATGCCGTTCGCCGGCTTACTTCTGATTATATACCAGAGCAAACGGCACCAAGTTGTAACAAAGGCGGATCAACGTAGGGCAGAGAATCATAGACACGAAAGAAAGGCGGTACAACGTACAACGAAACCGTACATTGTTTGAACAAAACCGGTGTCCGGTGCTTTCTTAACCCTCTAACGGGCAACATCGTAAAAACGATGCGATCAAGCCAATGACTATTTTATCATGAAAGTACACTCAAAAGAACCTTAAGTTCTGATTTTCATGCAAAAATAAATATCTGGAGGAGCGCTAGGTTACAAAAAGTCCAATTTCTCTTATTCGTTTTTCATATCTAACGCTCTACCCAGATATTTTTTCAATTCAAATACATTACAAAATTGAAATAAAGCATGAAATTTACTCATAGAAAAATTTTAAGGTCCATCATTTTGTTCTAGATATCCTTTTTCTCCAAAAGTAAAAAAGGAAATATTCGCGCATTAATTATTTTCGAAATTTTTCGTAATTTTTGTTTTTGAAATATGATAACTTTTGAATGCAGAGTCAGAATGTTGTGATATTAATATCAAAATGTTAAGAAATCTATTCTGAAGACATTTAGCATATTGTCAATTCTAAACAAATTTCGTATGCAACTCTGGAGCACCAAAAGCGAAGGCCGTCTACAGACGGCCTTACCCGTTAGAGGGTTAATGAAGAGCTACCAGTTTCTGCAGAGCAACCTAATATGAAGCATCGGCATCGTCTTCATGTCACCGAAAATCAGTGGAAAGGCCGCAAAGCGCGATAGGAAAAAGAAGACAGAAATATTCTTCGGAAGGTTTGTCTTAATACAGTTTAAACAGTCAGTAATTTCTGACGGGCTCGTACTTCGAACGCTCATACTAAACTGCCAACATCACTTTAAAATGTGAGAAAAATCAATTTTACTGCTTCGTATACTTTTATTCAGTAGTTCTTAAAAGAACTGATTGTTTTCTACAAGATATTAGTAATGCAAATCAACGAAATTTACATCTAGGCAGCAGTTTTATTCGGGCACTTTCTCCGCTGGAACGACTTCCTTTGACTCTGGGGCTTTCGGTGCCTTTGCTACGCTTTTCATTGGCTTAGTAGATTTTTGTTCGGGGGCACCATCGCATATTTACTAGTACAGCTTTAATCGGAGCCGCCTTTGCAGCAGTTAGCAAAGATAAATTGTTTTCGTCCGTTTTATCAACCTTGAACGAATCGGAATCGCCTGTTCTTTTTGTTTGGACCAGCTTTTCGACAGCTAATTTCAAAACCTTTTTCACGAATGTGTCCAACCTTGGAACGTCACAATTGTGGCTAGCGGCGATTTACTTCTAACGGCTTGCAGCGAGGATCCATTGATTTTACTGGGTATTGATAGCAGCAAAAACCATACCGTTCGCTGGCGGACGAGTCGCTTCTTCGGTTTGTTGGCGTCTTGCTTGGTGAATTTGAATGTCTTCGATGCCTTATTCCGAGCAAGCAACAACCGCTGAAGCTCAACAATTTTCGAGCGGATTCTATAGAGCGTAAATTAAATACAATCAAAGGTCAGCTTAACCCATAGCTCATTTCGTATATATTTCTGTCATCTGTGCTAGGGAAGCATTGGCGTGGGAAGGCAAAAACATGAAAATAATGAAATAATGAATATCCGTCTAAAATTATCTCAATTATTAAACGTTTGTTTGGAAAACATGGAATCTATTGTATTGTTATGGATTTTTTGAAAAATTTCCAATCGATTGATACCAATATCTCTAGAATCTGTTGACGGATGACTGAGTTATAAGCGTGCAAACCATAACCACTTTTCGTTACATGTTCCCTTTTCGTTTTTCTAAAGTGCACCCCAATATAGAAATCAAAGAAGTAGTCCTACTTCAAAAAAAACAAAATTAGGTATTAGACGGTAGTAGTTTAGTGGGTAAAACATTCGGGTACCAACCGAAAGAACGTGGATGCGAGGCCCCTCTTCCATTGCACAACCCGTTATATTTTTGGTCTATATCGAAGTTTTCCAGTTCATGCAAACGCTAAGGAAAACCAATTGGCTTCTGATGCTGATGAGATCTTTCTGGATCGCCAATATTGCACACGGATCATCGGGGTCATAGCCTTAGTAATTGTCATCACAGAATGCTTATTCTCAGTTGTGTTAACTTTTAATCCAGAGTTTTCACGGAACCTTACAAAGCGCTGTATATGGTGCTGCAACTTCAGGCAATTATCCACGGTCTTAATGAAAAAAAAAAAAGGTTTTAACGTCGGTGGTATGAGTTAAAACAGTTGCGTGCAGGGATGGCACAATCACTTTGACTCAATACACATTCATTTGACAGTATCGTCTCAGTCAAGCAGAATTTAGAAAAGTTATGTATGGGACGGTTGAAGAACTAGTTATTATCTACAACTTTTGTGAATAAAATTGGGCTGTATGGATGTATGCATGTCTTTTGTATTTACGGTGCTACAATGCTAGTAGCTCATTAGTAACCAAGTGAATGTTCACTTAGCTACTAATGAGTTACTAGCATTGTAGCAGCGTAACTACAAAAGATACAGCAAAGCTTTAGTCAGCAAAATTGTAGATGATAACTAATTCTACAAATGTCCCATAAATAACTTTGTTAAATTTTGCTTGGCTGAGACGGTACTGTCAAATGAATGAAAATTGAGTCAAAGTGATCGTGCCATCCCTGGTTGCATGGGAGCTAACTCTCGGCAGTTTGTTGATTAAAAATTACAAACAGTAAGGGTCTTAAGTGGCTCCTTTGTAGTATTTATGAATGTATGATACCGTTCTGATTCAAACTTAAAACAGTCTCAAACTTCGAATAGGTATGGTAAATGCCTCGAATGTCGAAATCACTAACTGCTTCTATGCTATTGGTACTGACAGCCAATGCTTTGCTCATATCTGTGTATATGCAATCCACTTGAAAACCACTTGCAATGCCATCCGTGACCACTGAAGTGACCTCACAAAAGTACGTAACCACTGATTTCTTCTTCAAGAATCCGTGCTGTACAAGGGAAAGGCGGTCAGCTATGCATACTGTCATAAAGATGACTATAAACCAGCAACTCGTAAAGTTTGGAATAGCCGGTTGAATAGCAACTCCACGGTAATTTTCTGCCTCACCTTTTATATGTAGCGGAGTGGTGTGCAAATTATTCTAGATTCCTAGAAAGTGACCGGAAGCTAATGAAGCTTAAGCAAGCGTTTGAAATGAGTCTCAAATTCTTGCCAAAATTGATTCAAAATTTTATTTGATAACATATCAGGATCTACAATCTTTTTGCATCAAGCATGCACACACCTTTACAAACTTCTTTACACACAAGTGTTGGTCAGTTGATAGGGTACCTCGTCATTACTACCAGGCGATTCCCTGATACTACCGGTTGTTTCAGTGAACCCACATTTAAAGTACGCCCCGTAAGGTTCTGATTGCCGCGATTGAACATCAGTAGAAGTGACGCAAATTTCCAAAATGATTTTGGGTTAGTGTTTAAACGAATTTGAATATCCGTGATGTAAACTTGAAACGCTTCTTTGTGTATCGTTTTAAATAATCTTAGAATTTGTTTGTAGTCACATTTCCGCTCGATGGTGAGCGGCATATTCGCTTCAAAGTTGATCTATTTTTATTTATATTCATTTTCATTAGAGTAATAGCACCGCACAGTGGGACCATTCTGGAAAAAGGCGGTCAAAAGCCTTTTCTCGATTTTCCTGACGTTTTCGAGTATAGGTGTCTTAGGAGAAGTTTTATAAAAAAGTATTCTTCATCTAATGACATTTTCATATAATTAAGGTGATAACAAATTTGAAAAAATTAATTTTTTATAGGAACTAGATAGCATGGTCATGTGTTTGGCAAAGTTGTAGAACTTTGAATTTCATTAAACTTTGCCAAAGATACTAAGTATCTGCATCATATGGTTTGCGAGATATAATTGACTTTCTGTCATGACCCCCTAAAATCAGTTTTTTAAACTTTTTGTACACAAAACCTCATCTAACCTCATCTTGGTTTTCTTAAAGTTGAAATCAATGGATCCGACGTCATAAAAATCTTCTGAAAACATCTTCGTTTGTCGATATTGTCGTTAGTTCACGGTAACAGAAGAAATAATAGATGCAGCTGTTCTACCTGCCGGTCGTCTTTCGAAAGAACCGCAAGAGTGCTGTAACAAAGACATAAACGTTTTAGAGAAAAGCGTGCACGTAAATGTTCAAGGTATGTTAACAGTGAAGAATCATGATTATATGTAATTATTTAAGTAATCTGATTTCTGAACAGAATATAAACCAGCATATATGTATGTAAATCATAATTGAAATAACCAAAATGCCCGGCCAAACCCGGCCGAGATTTTTGGCATACTTATACTATATTCTATGGCGGTTCAAGCGACGCTAACTTTAGCTGCCAGTAGGTGCCTCTTTACGGAAAACATTACTTGTAAAACGGTAAAATTTATGCTTCAAATCCATTTTTAAAGCAAATAAAGCAACATATGATATATACACCTTCTGGAAAGTCGCGTATTTTGATAGTATCCAAAAGATAGTAGAACATGTCGAACCTATTAGATGACATTTTGTGTACAAAAAGTTTAAAAAACTGATTTTAAGTGGGTCACGACAGAAAGTCAATTATATCTCGCAAACCATATGATGCAGATACTTAGTATCTTTGGCAAAGTTTAATGAAATTCAAAGTTCTACAACTTTGTCGTACATATGACCATGATATCTGGTTCCTATAAAAATTATTTTTTTCAAATTTGTTATCCCTTTAATATCCAATTATATGAAAATGTCATTAGATGCAGAATACTTTTTTCTTCTCCTTCTCCTAACTTCTCCTAAGACATCTAAGCTCGAAAACGTTAGAAAAAGCGAGAAAAGACTTTTGACCGCCTTTTCCCAGAATGGTCTCACTGTACACCGGTGTAAACCATTCGGAGTAGCTATTTCTACACCTTCGTCGTTCTGTTATCATTGGAGAAAGACAAGAAAATATGTCGAAAATATTGTAATAAATCTCCACTTATTCCACTGTATGTAGAAAGCTCGCTGCTCAGCTTCTATTTTGCCAAAAATGAGTTATAAGGGAATTTCTCGACCTTAAAGAAGCTTTTGATACACTAAATTATAGCATTTTGATAGAAAAACTGAAATTGTATAGAATAAGAGAGGTGTTGAAAAATACCATTTGTAGTTACTGACCAATTTACATACTGTCCTTAATAAAACCATCATCATCATCAATTTACATACTGAAAACGTCACTGTTTGGTGCATTTTATGAGCTGGTAGAATCATTGTAGAACCGTATTTCTTTGTAAATGGTGCCAGCATTTAATATTATATTATGGTAACCGCAACAGGACCATATTCAACAGATTTTTTGCATCACAATTGGATGCCTTTGATGTGGAGAAGCTGTGGAGGTTTCAATGGGACGGTGCACATTCCAAACCGTGCGTGTCCCAATTGATTTATTGAACGAAACTTCCAATGAATGAATAAAGGGTGTTCCACGTCAAAATGCACCACGGAAGAAACACTGTAGAAAATTACCCATTGAGTATTTTGTCTTGAAGATTTGAGTAGAAGTAGTTTAGAGTTTATTGTTTTCACTCTATTTTTATCGCGGTCAGTTTTTCGAAAATTGGAAGAAATGGCTTCACCCGAAAAGCAACGTCGCAAATTTATTTTGCGCAAGCACCTGGAAAATCCTCAACTCTTCAAGCTCCTAGATCGTGCTGTTTAATTCCATTGAACTATTGTGTTTTTGGGGCAATGTGATGTCTCTGGTTTCCAGTGGAAAACCAGATATATGGGTTTTTCCATTGTTGCAAAAAAAGATCGAAAATTGGATTTTTCCATTCGAACTTATCCGGGCCGGCCGGAGATAATGTTCAGGTAAAAGTTACAAAAAATATCTTTCGAATAAAACCAAATCTATGGCACTTTTTTAAGATACAAAATAGAAAAAAGTGGACCTAAAACGGATCCCTGAGGAACCCAAACGAAGTTGCAATTAGTGAACATTTTTTGCGAAAGTATCTTATTACATCATGATGAAACTTTAGAAAAATCTACCATTTTCTATCATTGCGTTTTGAATGTTAACAGTTGGCTTTGATTGAGGTACGACACTAATCAACAAGCACGAGCCCGTCGTCATGTGTTCGGAGCTTGGCAGGACAGACTGTCAGGATTAATAGGATCGTTGCAGTAGCCTCACAATTGGCTGCTGAATAGAAACAGAAGGTCAAGTTTCGAAAACGGAGTGTAGCACACAAGTTTGCGATAACTTGAAGTAATACAGTGCCCAGTTGAGATAGTTTCGAAAACAAGAACATTTATTTCAATATCTCCAAACGCTACTGGGCTAGATTCAATCTTTTGATGTTTAAAGAACAATATTTTTAAAGGTATGCCGAATTCCAATGTTGTTGTTGTTCACAACACATGTCTTTTTCTACCACTTTTTTTTCTAAATGAAGGGCGTTTTACCCTAATTTCCTTGATAAAAAGAGATGTAACAGTCAATATCTCTGGATTCCGCTGTGACAAAAATAATCTTTTTAATCATAAAAATCCGGGATTGGTAACTCGATTTCCACTAAAACGT
This sequence comes from Sabethes cyaneus, assembly GCF_943734655.1. NCBI lineage: Eukaryota > Metazoa > Arthropoda > Insecta > Diptera > Culicidae > Sabethes > Sabethes cyaneus. The sequence goes on along the minus strand of NC_071354.1, from coordinate 18,544,128 downwards.
TTTAATCCATACTGTCTATTGGTTGTACTGTGGTTGTTTGAAAACCGAATTGGACTCAGTGATCAACGTTGTTATTTGGTTATGTTTTTCGAAGGAGCATACAATGCTTTTATTGGTCACAAGCTGCCAATCCTAGAAATTTCCGTTATTTTTTGATTACTTCATCGAGATCATCACAATCATATTTCTCTTCATATGACCAAAACAAATGGTTGAACAGAACACTGAAATCTCATGGTCTCCAAAGCAACAATTTTCCTATCTCTTTATTTCAAAAGGAAACATAAATAACTTCAGCATGAGGTAATAATATATACAATCTGGTTGATAAAATTGAAGAAAATACAAGATTGATATTTTTAAAACATGATTGGCGTCTCTATTAAACAGTTTGCTTCGGATTTTTTTGCGGTTCGTCACTTCTGAGTTCAAGTCTGTCGTTCGATGCGTGACTGGTATTGACCGACAAATTCGATATTGGATAGCATTGTCTCTGTCTACCTACATTCTTTGAAACTTTATTATTATTATTATTTAATTTAGTTTTAATTAATTGGTCATTCACCGATTCTTTGAAACTGATGCAAAGTAAGTTCTGGAAATTTGTATAAAATAATTGCTTAGTCAATTTATTTTTGCTAGGGTCATCACACTAGAAAATACTGAACAGGTGGATTTTGTTTTGTCCAAGTAGGTAGGGTAAAGAACCTATTTTATGTGTTATTCAGCCCGAACGCATTTTAATCACCAAGATGCTTTCTTAAGCAGTCCTGAATTTTACTGATGTATTGCAAACTTGTCCCAAATTGTCACTGTGACGACGACATCAAATGACACAAGCGCTCACATGTCTACTACAATATGGTATGGAAAAATTGAGTGCTTGACTTTTAGAAATGCTGTAAGCAGTACACCCAAAACTTGAAACTATTACTTTAAAAGGAATAACGAAAAATTCTTCTTTTAGTAACAACTTTGTTACTTAAAGAGTAATAGCGTTCGTCGCCGGTTGAATAATAACATATACTAATGCATATTGTATACATTATACAGCCCAACTGTTTGCGGTTTGCGCCTGCGCTTTGATTTACATTCATAGCATGACTGTTGGATAGCACTCAATACAAAAACGCTGAATGTGAATGTGCGTTGTAAGTTGAATTTGCTAACCGTTACCGTTTGCATCGGGGGACTAGCAGCCCTATTCCTTCCTATAACAAATTACAGCAATCGCGGGCCGTATTCGAACGAAAATTATTCGGCTGAAAACTATCATCCGGAACTGTCTGTTGGTTTTTTTTATTGTAAAGATGATGACAGCATTACCATTTGTGCAATCATCAAAACATCTAAGCAACCATGTGCTACTCGTACTGACAGGAGCATCAGATGGGACATAACAGAAAGCAACGTGACCGACATTTGAAAACACTTTGGAACCAACTTTTCAAAAGGGCCAATTTGAAAAATGTAAATAAACCGAGTTGGGTTTTTTTCCTATGCTATCCCAGCAGAGAATAACCCTTACTCGGTTTGTTTACATTTTGCAGATTGGTCCTTTGAAAAGTTGTTGCCGACTAGCAATATGTTCGATGTTAGCTGCAAAATATGGCTGCCTGCTAGCTCCCTGGTTTGCATCTGTAAAGTGTGGGCGTATTGGTAAGTTTTGTTTGCGTATTCCAATACGAAAGAGTAAAACTGCGCGGCCAGAATTTCTGGGCAAAAAGCAACTAATTATCCATTATCGGATATTTTGAAAACCATGGTTGTTTACTGAATTGCAATATATTTTTCCAGCTAAAGTACAATGTTAAACGAGTAAACGAGAAATTGTTCTATTGAGCCATATGAATAAAACAGTTTGCATTGCTTTTATTGTGTAAGCCTTACGGAAGAAGCAAAGCAAACTATTTTATTCTTACCGGCCATTGAATTCTAGAATATAGTTCTGCTTAGAAAACATAAACTATAGAGCTTATTTTCAACCATCCGCTCTGAAAAAAAAAAAAATAAATTGATATGCAAACGAATACTAATTTCCAAAAGTTAAACAAACTAGCAGCTCTGGTCATGACAAACATGTAATCCAGTTTCAATTATAGGGTTCATCTACCAGTTATGGACCCTTTTCATATTATGAACCCAGGCATATATTTTTTTTCTAGCTTATATTGCGATTATTATCTAAAATTTTTCTTTCGTCGGTTTAGTTGTGCGCCTAACAGTTGCGCGCAGCTCTGTTCTGGTTGCTCGCAGTCAAAGTATCTCTTTTACACTCTTACGAAATCTCGTAAGAAACTGTCAACGCAAGAGTGATGAGAAAAACAACAATATTTCTCTCTCGCTCATCACCTGAATGCTAGGGTAGCTTGCTTCGTGTTTGCCCGTTCAAACATGCACAATTTTTCACAAACGCAACCAGCATTTAAATTTTATCATTTTCGGTTAACGTAAGATATTGTAACTGTGTTGTTTGTAAGTCTGTACGTAATAGGACAAAACAAATGTTATCTAAGCAAAGAATAAGAGCATAAACATAAAAAACTTACACGTGCTTACACTGTCAATAATATATGATTTACCTTTGCGCACAACTATATTAAACTGGAAAACGAAATATTTTCTCGGGAAGCACAATAATTAGTTTTGTATATATTCGGCTTGAAACAGGATAAAGTTAACATCAAATACACTTTAATTTATAAATTTATTTATTAATAGTTTATTTATTTTCCGAGTTCGATAATCAATGTATAAATGTCAATATTTTCACCAAACGAATATTTTTAGAAGGGGAAAGTCGCTGAGAACATTGTGCTAGGCACCTTCCAGGGAACGATGTCTTACATAATTCAGCTCATTAATCACAATTGCGGTATATTCATTGCACAATTTGTTGCACATTGAGTGCACAGTGACACCTTTTTGACACCTAAACTTTAAAATCTTGGAATTTAGCAGCTTTGCCCATTTTTAACATTGTCATACTGAACAAACGAGCACAAATTTGAACTGATCTGCACCTTGCCGGCACAATAGGTTACAATTTAAACAAAATTGGCACGAATATGGTCTAAAAATAAAAAATAAGAAAACTTATCCAATTTAATTCTACTATGTGTATTTTATTCAATGACAGATACGTATTTCGCCTACGACTTGCAGTTTTCTTATTTTTTATTTTTAGGTTTCGTATTCTACTAAGACGCTCCAAAAACTTCAGACGAATATGGTGCATAGTGTTCTAAGCGATTTATCATTGTATTTTTAGCAAAATCTTTTAAACGATTTACAATGCAAAAGATGTCACATTTTGCAAATCTTCTCCATGTAAATACGTTAGAATTCTTGTAACAGATTCTGTTCGTAAGATTAATGTGAAAAATACAGCTCAACAATATGATATGACAATATTGTTAAAGATGTAAACATAACTTTTTGGGCATTTCGGGTAATCAATAAACTACCAACAATCAACTTTTCTCTCATAAGAGAAATTAACTCAAGTACAAAAATGTCTTCTTTTGGTTATTATACCCTATAAGATGCAAACGGACAAAAGTGACGTCGATCTGCGAATGGATCCATGAAGAGTGGTTTGAAAACTGGGAATAGGTTTCTAAAATCACAACTGCTTGATTTCGGCGCTAGTGTACACATACGCTAGCGCTAAATTTAGTTAGTGAAGAATAGAGTAATGAGCGAATATCACATCAATACAGCTACAAAAACTAATCTCTAACTAACACATATAGTACAATTTGCGAATGTGTGGTTCATTGCAAAAACGCATACATAGATGTAGCAGTCATTTTTCTTGTTACTTTTAGGTTGTTACTCTTTTCGTCTAACGTACGGTCATAAGACGAAAAAAGTAATAGATTATTGCTCAAAAACAACAAAATATTCTCCCAGAGTTTTGGGTGTACTCAAAGTAGCGAGTGGACGATCCTATTCAGCAGTAGCGAGGTGGCGATTCTTTTCAGCATATTTTTTGTCTAAAACATAGTAAATTGTGTTTGTCTGAATCATATCTATGGTTAAGTGATTCAATATGATGTTCTTTTCAAAAGATTCTGAAATAATGAACAAAATACTGCATTTTAAGCTCATTTATATAATAAATCATTTGTCATTTTTATAATAATGCACTACACTGCAAGCTACAAGCTGTTACTTTGTTGCAAACAACCAACCAATATCTGTACTTAACTGCCTACTATTTAGCACTGTCACCATTCAATTAATACGATGATGAAACTTTACGCCAATGGTTCTAAACAACTCTTGATCTCTTTGATGTAATTAACTGATCCTCCAACCACCATAAGAAGTGTTGCTGCCATGCTTCTATGGACGGACAACAACGCCGCGCGCCACCGCAACAGGGCAGCTAATACGCCCACCTTCATGGGAAGGGATCACGAACAAGGGCTACAAATTGAGTGTGCAAGCCTTGCTAGCAAGAAAATGCGCCAGTCATGAACTGGTAATAAGGGTCTTATTTATGGGTCACTTTGTACTACAGAGCGATGATCATCATCGCAAAGCCCTTCAACGTTAACCGACGCGCCGCGCCGCGTCAGAGCATCTGGCGGGAGAGCCGATGCCAGCGCTAAACGCAGTTGTGGTGGACGCTCATGATTGAAATGGTTCAGCGCGACGCGGATCGGTTATGCTGTATAAGCGTAAACGGACTGTACCGCGTCGAACGGTGACAATTATACGCTGACACAGCGCATAGCGTAAAACGTACGACACATAGCATAGGAAGAAATATTTCAGTACAATATAGTCGAGAACGACACGTTACGAGGACCACATCTAGTATTCTTACTCCAAACCGAACCGCCATATCCCAAGAATATTGCATGGCGATCCTCGCCAGTATGCAGTGAAAGCGAGTTTCGATACGGTTAAATTTTCTGATTCACGCGTTGGAGATGCCCAAGTAAAAAAAAAAAAAAAGTGGTCGAGTTTTGTTCCGGAAGTTATAGTTTCAGAAATTGTGCAATGAAAAACGTCCTTGTTGGTTGCAAAGCGAAAAAGCACGCTTCGAACAGTGTTCTGGAAGAGACCACGTAATACGTGAATCGTAGAGTGAAAAAAAAAAAAAAAAAAAATTACAATGGGATGGTTTAGTGCGGATGAAATCATCGCACCGGCCGCATCAAATAGCGTCATTGAACAGAACCATACCGCACAAACAATTGCACTGTGCGTGATAGCAGCGTTGGCTGTAGGATACATTGTAGTGCGGATAGTAGCAAAACTGCACCGCCAACAGACAGAAAGTGTCGCCCAAAGAGCTATTAGTATGGCAAATTTGCCAAACGTGTAAGAAACTACCAAATGTTGTGATTCAAAATAAAAACAATTAAAACAATAAACAATTGCTTTAAAAAACAAACGTATAAAAAAAAAAAGTGTAGTGCTGTCCCAAGTAGCTTCCACGTTGCATTCGTACATCGACATACATTCTACGGATAAAAGTGCTGATTCAGTTGTACAACTGGAAATGATTTCAATCAACCAGACGATGACTGCGAGAGAAAATTTCGTTCGATGATTCCAGCTTCGGATGGATGGAAAATTTCACACTAGCGAGATATGGGAAATTTCGGCTGCTGCGGGGAAAAAATGTCAAATGTGATGACCATAGAACATCTCAAATATAACCAGAGAAATAATTGGGAAGTATCCATTAGTAAAAAAAGAAGAATATAAATTACTTTACAAAAAAAAAAAAAAAAATTTTGTTTTAGGCACTATCACTGGAATGGAAGAATTTTTCAAAGCAGGAGATGCGTTAGGGAAATTACATGCTAATTTAAAAAAAAAACATGCCAATTATAAACCAGGCACTAAGGTAAGGAAAATAAAGGAAATCCAAACCATATTAGAAGAGCTAAAAAGGGCCGTAAACAAATGTAAAGCAATAGAGACTAAAGCCCAATTTAAAAGAAGATATCTACAACTGAAGTCTGTTGCTAGGCAGTGCTATAAGCTGCTTGGCTCAGTACCTGCTAACCTAGACGACACCTTAGCCCCTGAAGGCACTAAAGGGGGTGAGGGTGGAAATTCGAAAATACAAGATAACGAAGAAGACTCAGAGGAATCAAACGACGACGAGGAAGTTCTTCAAGAAGAATTTTCAGACTTCGAAGAAGAAGAACGCTACGAAATGGCGACCAAACTAGACCTTAGCTTGGCCATGAAGGTAGTCGACAGATATAATGGCGAACCATCGAAACTGTCCATATTTATTGAAACCGTCGAATTGCTGGAGGAATACTCCAACGGAGTTCCACCAGCAGACGTCCTGAAATTTTTAAAAACAAGACTAGTAGGCGCAGCCCACGGGGCAATCGATAATGCCCGAACAACCGCCGAGGCGTTTGAAGCACTGAAAAGAAAATTTTCGGTGAAGATTACACCGAGAGCGGTGGAAAAGGAGATGGCATTGAAAAAACAACATTCTAAACAAATCGCAGAGTTCGGCGCGGACATAGAAAACCTGTCCGCTAAATTGGCAGCCGCACACGTTTCAATGGGAACTTTCCCAAGTGAGGCGGCAGCCCTAAATATTGTCGAACCTGTAGCGGTTCAGGCATTTGTCGAGGGATTGAAAGATCCCTCAACACAATTTTTCGTAAAAGCACGGAATCCGACATCGCTAAATAAAGCGATATCGGATGCGTTGGAGTGCCAAAGTACTCCAAAAACTGAAAATAGTTTAGAAAATATGATGGCACTATGGTGCACATCAGGAAGAACGCCCTATAGGGGCAACGATCGAAATAATTGGAGAAGCCGAGGAAGCTCTAGAGGTCGTGGTGGTTACCGAGGAAACACTAGGTACCGTGGTAGGGGTACACAACACAATAACAACTATGGTTATAACAATAACCACCAAACCAACCAAACCTACCGAGGAAATAACAGTCGCGGGAGGAACAACGGACATGTGGCACATATGGCCGAACCTCAGCAACGACAACAACAGCAACAACAAACACAACAACAGCAACAACAACAACCTGTAGAAGAGGCACATTTAATCGATCTTTTTCGTTAATTTTAGTGCGAAGAAGGCTCTCAGAGCAAAATTTAAATTATTTGGCAGAGTAATAGAACTCATAATTGACAGTGGAGCATCTTGTTGTATTCTGGACAAAAGATGTCTTCCCGAATTTATCAATATCAATAATTCACACACATTAGAGATCAGTGGTGTAAACGGAGTAACCCGTACTCTGGGATCCGTTGACACTTTTGTGGGGTACAAGTCTGTGGAATATCCCATTAAATTTAATATTATAGAGAGCTTGCCGGATGCAGTTAACGGCTTGATTGGCACAGATTTTTTGAGAGAATTTGGAGCCATTGTTGATTTTGTGGGTATGGAGATGAGATTGCAACAACCAAAAACTGAAACATGCTACATTATACCGGCTCGTACTGAGGTGGTAAGGTACGTTGATACCGGTGTGACGGGTACTTGTGTGGTACTACAACAAGAAATAATGCCACATGTTTTCATAGCAAATTCAATATCAGTTCCAAAAGAAGGGAAATTACCCGTAAGAATTATTAATATAGCAAATAAGGAAATTTGCATTGAAACAAAAAATATTGAAACAAAGGATCTAAGGGATTACAATGTGGTAGGAAAAATTAAACTGCCAAAATACGATACTAATAGAGCAAGTAAACTTTTAAATGAGTTGAACTTGAAACATTTGACAAAACAAGATCAGGCAGAGATGCAGAGGCTATGCTTAAAATACGCTGATGTGTTTTGCTTGAAAGACGATAAATTAACAGTAACGGATAAGTACACATCCAGTATTAAAATAAAGGATGGCACAACTCCAATATTTTCTAAACAATATCGCCTTCCCCTGGCGCAAAAAAGGGAAATAAATGACCAGATTGATAGGATGATGTCAGATGGAGTCATTGAAAAGACTAGTTCCGAATGGAATAGCCCAATTTTACTAGTGCCAAAAAAGTCGGCGAATGACAAAAAGAAATGGAGGTTGGTTGTTGATTATCGGAAACTTAACAATGTTCTTGAGAACGATACATTTCCACTCCCAAATATAGAGGAGGTCATAGACTCATTGGCAGGAGCGAAGTACTTTTCGCATTTAGACTTGTCCCAAGGGTACTACCAATGCAATTTGAAGCAAGAGGATAGGCCACTAACAGCTTTCTCGACGTCGTCTGGACAATATCAGATGACAAGGCTTCCAATGGGACTAAAAATAAGCCCAGCATCATTTTCAAGACTAATGACCATAGCGATGGCAGGTCTTAATGGAGAGAAGTGTTTAGTATATTTGGATGATCTCATCATATTTGGTAGAAATCTAGAAGAGCATAACAAAAATCTCTCGAACGTTTTCCGAAGATTGCGAGAGGTAAATTTAAAACTAAACCCCGAAAAATGCAATTTTTTGCAAGAAAATTTAGTATACCTGGGACATTACATATCTGCTGAAGGCATCAGGCCTGATCCTGCTAAAATCGAAGCAGTGAAAAAATGGCCGATCCCTTCCACTGCGGATGAAGTCAAGCGATTCGTTGCTTTCGCAAATTACTATCGGAAGCACATAAAAGACTTTGCTAGGCTTTGCACACCGTTAAACAAGTTGACCAGAAAGGGTGTAAAGTTTGAATGGAGTAGCGAATGCCACAACTCATTCGAGAATTTAAAACAATGTTTTATAAATCCACCAGTACTGGATTACCCGGATCTAACGGAGACCAACAAATTCAACTTACATACGGATGCGTCTGGATATGCGATTGGTGCTGTGCTATCTAATAGCAACGGCAAACCGGTTGCATATGCCAGCAAGACTCTGAATAAAGCCGAATCAAATTACAGTACGATAGAAAAGGAGTTATTGGCTATGGTGTGGGCTATCAAGCATTTTCGACCATACCTGTATGGAAGAAGATTTGAAGTCTACAGTGACCATAGACCATTAGTTTACCTTTTTACTTTAGCTGACCCCTCCAGCAGATTAACAAAATTCAGGTTAGCTTTAGAAGAATATGATTTTGAAGTAACTTTCAGGAAAGGAAGCGAGAATGTGATAGCGGACGCGTTGTCACGCATTTCGATTCAAGACCTGAAAACACTTCATGGAAAAACTGTTCTAGTCGTTACCAGAGCTTCGAAACTTAAAGGCGAAAAAGCGAATGACGATAGGACTGATCAACCTTCGTCTAAACAAGACAAATACGTTAAAATGGTAATGAAAGATAACATAAAAAGCATGCAAATCTCCACAGATGTAATTGAAATTCCCCTCAAAAGGACACAAATTGACCTACGGGCAATGTTGTCGAAGGTGGCGGAATATTCAAAAATTAATAATATAAAATATATAATCATCAAAAATAATAAGGAGACATATGACGTCATTAAAAAATATGAAGAACTACAGATATATGGTCGACCATCATCAGTAAAAACATTACCAATTTTAATAAAAATCGGAGAGCAAATAGAAGAAGTAACAGACGAAAGGTCAAAGCTTTTAATACTAAACGACTACCATATATTACCGACAGCGGGACATGCGGGTATTAGACGCACACTTGCAACTATAAGCAAAAGATATTTTTGGAAAAACATGAAATGCGATGTAGAGAATTTCATTAAAAAATGCAAGCAATGCCAGATATCAAAAGTTGGAAGATGCGGAAAAACTCCAATGATCATTACGACAACAGCAAGCACAGCATTTGAAAAAATCTACGTAGATTTGGTTGGTCCTTTGATACCTACCAATGGATACGAATATATACTAACAACGCAATGCGAGTTAACAAAATTTATAACCGCAACACCGATACCTAACAAGTCAACAGAGACAGTAGCTAAAGCATTCGTGGAGCATGTTATTTTAAAATATGGTGTTCCACAACGAATTGCGTCGGATAGAGGAACAGAGTTTATGTCGAGTTTGTTTACATCCATTGCCAAATTATTGAATATTCAAAAACTAAATTCTACAGCTTACCATCATGAAACTATAGGTTCTTTGGAGAACACACACAAATGTTTAGGAAACTTTTTACGCATCTATTGTAACGAAAAATTATTTTCTTGGGTACATTGGATACCATTTTACACATTCGCATATAACAATACCGTTCACACTAACACTGGATACACACCTTTTTATTTAGTATTCGGAAAAAATAGTAACATGCCTTCAAATTTAACAAATGATAATCCAGTGCCTATTTATGACATAGACAACTATAGCAAGCAATTGACGTTAAAGTTACAAGTATGCCATCAAGAAATAAGAGAAAACCTTCTTTCTAGCAAGATGAAAAGAACAATGAAAAATAACTTAAACATTGTACCAAAATGTTATAACAAAGATGACTTAGTCCTAATTAAAAATGAAATAGGTAAAAAATTGGACAATAAATTTATAGGTCCATACAGAGTAGTAGAGGACATAGACTCAAATATAAGGGTAGAGATCAATGGTAAAGAGGATATAATACATAAAAATAGAATAAAAAGTTATAAGGAATGAAAATAATAATACATATAATTTGAAACAATAGGACGTGTGGTGGACGATTGTTTCATAATGAGTTCTTTCAAATTACATGGGAATAATACGCATTATATAAATCCTAGTTCATATTTCCTTGTTTAGTTTAAAAATTCTTAACTATAGATAACAATTTTTAAAAAAATGTAAATAGGGCGTGTGGTGGACGCTCATGATTGAAATGGTTCAGCGCGACGCGGATCGGTTATGCTGTATAAGCGTAAACGGACTGTACCGCGTCGAACGGTGACAATTATACGCTGACACAGCGCATAGCGTAAAACGTACGACACATAGCATAGGAAGAAATATTTCAGTACAATATAGTCGAGAACGACACGTTACGAGGACCACATCTAGTATTCTTACTCCAAACCGAACCGCCATATCCCAAGAATATTGCACAGTGATTAATGCTGAACGCCGACAACAAAATGTTCGCTATAGTCTGCCTTCGTTCGCCAATATAAGAGTTTTGCTCTGTATGAGATGAGAAAATGCTGCGATGAAAAAAAAATCTGCTGACAATGTATTCAAAACAATGGAGCTGTACTGTAACGATGTAGAATGTTGTACATACAGCGAAGAGGAAAGCGGATCACTTTGAAGCTCAACTTTCCTCTTCTAGAAGAGTGCATCGTGTTTGTAATCCGCCGGAGAAGTAAATAACCTAGTCAAAGGAGAGGATAATAAATGAGACCGATAACGCGAGCTTAGCCATTGTTCGAATGCGCTATAAATGATGTTTAACTTCTAGGTACGGCTACCAGTGGAGTAGTGAGGAGACTGAAAATGCAATTGACTGACCGACCGCACTCGTCATGTGTTGCTACTACTATTTGTTGTACATCGTTTGCCTCTACGATGTCGGTGTACGTAAACCGTTTGTTCGTAGCAACAAATTAGAAGAAAGTTTGTTTTGCATTAACGAATGATCGTTTGCATTAATCTCAGCTGACGTCGAGAACTTTATTGCTTAGTGGGTTTAACAAGCCCAGTGTGATTCGGTTAGCACAATTCAATGTCGTTATTATATTAGAGAGTTCGCATACAGTGGACCCCCGTTCGTTTGAACGCAAACTAACGGGGTTGCTTTTTAATTTGAACAACTGGTCACCCTAAATGTGCTGAAACTCGTATGAACTGGCCGCCCTGCTCTTTGTTATTGTGTTGATGGTTTGATTTAGTTGGTAGTTGCAAGCAGCGAATATTTCATTCTCCGATCAGATTTCTGTCATAATCGTTGGAAAAACGTAATGTGAAACAGGTTAAACAGGCTTGGTCAGTACAACAAATCGTGTTGATGTGCACTGTGTGCATAAGCAAATGATGTCATTTTGACAATGACATTTAAACCATTTTAAATTTGCACGTCGTGCAAATCAATGGGATTCAAATTAAAAGTGTTCATATTAAAAGCGGGCAAACGAACGGGGGTCCACGGTACTCCTCGGCAATAGGGTTCTGCAAGTGATGCTCGGGTCGAAAGTATCGTCCCCATTCACCAATATATGTGGTGTACCCCAAGTCAATAATTTGCGACCACTTTTGTTTATTTTATTCTTTAAGGACGCTGGCTGCTCTCGGCATTGGTTGCCAACTGGCAAATGTTGATGATTTTAAGATTTATTTGACAATTTGACGTTTCGTTGCATCAAGGTGTGCCGTCGTCTTCAAATACTTTTGTACACATTTGTTAATTTTAAATTGAACTGCAAATTAATTGATGCAAATTGAATTGAATCGTATTTCACTACATAACTGATGATCAGGTTTTGATAAGGGTTGATTATGTAAACGATTCTGGTGTCACTCGTGACCTGAAACTGGCATTTGATCGTCATCGTGCAATGATAATTTGTTTAATCTAGATTCCTCGCCAGCTTTATTGGAATCTTCGGATCGAATTAGTACGTACAATTTATACGACTGGCTCTGTGCAATCTCCCCTGGCGTGACCCAAATAATCTACTGCCGTATTTTGATTGCTATTGTTTGCTTGGATGAGAAACATTGGAGCTTCGTTGTAAAATACACCAAGATCTATTTGTGGCAAAACTGCCAAATGCCGAGCTTCACTCCCCGAGATTACTGGCGCTATTGAATTTCCGAGCGTCACAAAGAACTCTGCGTCCATCTTTACAGTTAAGCAACCGCTTTCTCCGCACTGAGTTGGAGTGTAATAAACTTGCATCGTGTGTTAGGATATTTAGCCGCGTTTAGCAACAATTTATGTTTGCTGATTATGATCTTTTATGATTCCAATTTTATTGTGCATATATTCCGATGGAAAGTAATCCGAAGGATTGAGATCCGGTGATGAAATAGGCCTTTCTTGTGACAATTTGAAATGGGGTAAATTTTGACGACACCACACTTGTGTGTTCTTTCGACTGATGCGAAGGAACAGAATCCTGTTGGAAAGTCGTAGTTTTCGTCTAGTACCAATTCCATGGCATGAATCAGCAAATGGTTCATAAAAATATAGGTCATAGATTTAACGTGAAATTCTATCCCAAAACCAGTACTTTCGACACATTTCGAAACTCCTAGGCAGAAACTTTTCTGAACTGGACTGAACAATAGCTTACATATACACGATTATTAAATCAACAAAATCCTCAATTATAATCGCACGGTGATTCAAACAACGGAAATAAAAAACATTTTTTAAAAGTGCCTATTTCACAGTCGTTATGCCGGTGCAGCTTCCTATACTTCTAATCACAATAGCTCGATTCCGTTAATCCGTAGCACAATCTGCTTTCTGTATACTTTGACCTTCAAATCATATCTAATCATAATCCTAGTTCGCGATTGGGACACACTGGATAATTTGTGGGTGTTGATCGCCCGGATTCCGGGTAATTCACGTTTAATATCGTTTTATCCTTACATTTTCATGGTATAGTTGAGAAGTCTCTTGTTGACGCCGATGCGATGTGATGGAGCTGTCCTCTGTTTCTAAACCTTACAATATACGCGAATAAGTACCTATTTCACCAAATCCACGGCCATCTTTTATCACATAATTAAACAATCATTAATCACATATTTTACAACTTTTTGCCATATATTTATTTAAACTAGAATCAAGTAAAAACGGCTCCTAATTGTGTCCCGTAACACTGGAATGTGTCATCATTAGTTTTCGTTTTATGTCCATAATTGCAACGGCATAAAAACAAAGAATCTTTCGAAACACACTGCATTTTTCAATTGATTACACTTTCAACTAGACACATTGGAATAAAACCAACTTCACAAACAATAACCATTGATGAAAAACACAGACATTTTTTAGTACATACTTAAAACAAAGATCGTTTATTGCTTAATGTGCCATTAAGCACATTATCTTTTATTAGCGATTGGGAAATTCACCGTTTGAATATATTTGCACCGAATATTAGCAAACCATTCATTCATAACATCGACGATGAACGAATGGTTCAATTCGGCTTTGAGCAAACATACATTCACAATGCATAATGCACATCATCGTTAAATATACGTATATCGCATAAATCGTAAAATGTGCCAAAGAAAACTTTTTGCTTTTTTTTCAAAAACCGCTCACTTCACCACCGACTTTGGGCCTTTTAATAGGTTACATTCAGTGTTCGCCATTGGATTTTTTAACGAATATTGAAGTTTTGTTCATCATAAAATGTTTAACGATGTCCCTTTACTGCTGGGTATTTGCTGCAATTTAATGTACGCTGACTGCCGCCGCTTACACGAATTGCTCGATTTACTATTTGCACCATTTACGCAAACTGTACCGGCTCCTTGTGAGCGTTGCCAAATGCGAAATGGTATTGAGTTACGCAAAGTGGACCGAATTAGTGACCTTGGCGTCTCGCTGGACACGAAACTGATATTTAACGTACATCGTGAACTAATCATCTCTAAAGCATCTCGGCAGCTTGGATTTATCTATAAGATTGGACGAAATTTGGAGGATTTCCACTGTCTTCAATCACTGTATTGCGCCCTGATTCGCCCCATATCGAAGAATTGACCTTGTGCATCACAGTTATTGGTTAATTTTTGAACTACAGTGGACTGTGGTAGAAGAAGACTCCACAACCTACTTTAGTAAGCGTGCGACGTACTTAAAACTCCACCAACACTGGCGGGTTGGGTTATTTTTAGACTGGACGACGAAACTGTACAGACACTTGCTACTTACAAGGCACTGCACGTAACGTTATTCGGCCGTCAGTGTATTAGCCGCGATCTTCAACAGTGTTCGGGGTAAGGCTCTGTACCTAAAAAAAAATATTTCACCTGAGTGATACAGAGGGACTCGATTTTTTAATTTTGACACATCAAAGATCGGTTCAAAATCGGTTGAGAATTGATTCTAATACGTTGATGATTATCAATGGAGAAGACGAACTAGTGAGATTCACAAAAAATCGAAAAAATTTAAATCAACTATTAACAATGTCATTTGAATTTGAAGTCCCAGGAGAAAAGTAATTTCATAATTTTTTATACTATGTAATAAAATTAGCTCAGCCATAGAGTTATGGCAATCTCATTTTTTATTTCTGATTGATTTGAATTATGTAGTTCATATTCGGCTAGAAACATGCCAAGCGAATTAGTTTCGCTTATCTCAGCGTGTGACTGTACATCCGGTCGGATGCGAAAACGACACGCGTGCCCTTCTGAACTTTTTTGTCATAATCTTTACCAGAAATAGAGCAATCGTCGGTATTGTACCGAAATCAGACGGAAGAACAACAATGTAAATCGCAAAAACTAATGAAAGAACCGTATTCAACCGTATTCAAGTCCTGGCTCGTGCGATCTTATCAATAACGGTATGAAACCGAAAACAAAACAAAAACATCTGCCATCCAAATCCAAATCAGTTGCCTTACAGCAAACACGTTCAAGTCCCTGCTGTATGTAATGTATGCTGCAGCAGGATTGATCATCTGCTTTGAAATGTGTGTGGCTTTACGAGGGGGATTCGAGCATAAAGCACACCAGGCAATTAGCGTAGACATTCTCCGTCGTAATTTCACATCATGTCGCGCCCTCTGTAAAGTGTAGCCACATCTTAGATGGTTTGAATGCCCTTCACCGTTGTCGAGAGCTAAAATCGACGACATCCGGCGAGCAGGTCTGCACTCCGGAGGGGGTTCCTTAACCTATGTAGTTCAACACAAACAAGCGGAAAATGTGCTCCTTTCAATCTAGGTGTTCTTCGGCTCAATTTGCTAGAACTCAATTGAAAATATTTTCTAATCATTTTTAAATTTAGGTGTATGTATCGGTTTCGTCTACCGTGGTACAGACAGCACTTGTACGTGACTAATGGCGTGACTGGAAATAGTCAGTCAGTCAGTGCCCGGTTCAGCAGTAGATGATTCAAATGTGGCTATTCAAACGCTGACTTTGTCGTGAATAAATTATACTCAAGTGTTTGATCATCGTCGAGTTTGTGAATTGATGATCATCACCTTCGACATCAGCGTTTTGTCCGGTGCTTCAGTGGCTCGAATGAGTCATTTTCGGTGGATGATGTCAGATGAGATTGTTTTTGGTTTGCTACTGGAGCGTAGTAAATTTAATATACTGAACCATTTTACATCACTAGGTACATTCATTATCTGTATTCATACAAGATGAAAACATGTTGCCTCAGCCTCCTGATTAGAGTATCACAGTAATCGTTTCAGATAACCAATTTGAAACGCAACAAATACGAGGATTTGTCGTTTGAAACTCTGTCATATCTCTATAACCTTGTGAATACTTCACACCCCTTCACGCTCGAAACTAAATCGATGCTACATTTTTATTTCAGCTCATAAACATAGAAGCAACCAACAGTTCAGTAAAGATATACATACTTACAGTGAAATCTGTAGATCGAAAATATCCATACTAAAACAAAGTGAAAGAAAATCACGCCAAAACAACGTGCTCGGATTAAACCCTTTTGTTTGTTGCTCTTTACGAGCAGAGAAAACATGGATATCTACATAAATATACAGGGGAAAACTGGATGTCATATATCCAGCCGCCGAACGGTCGAATCGTGTAACGACGAACCATAACAAAAAAAAAAGAGTTCAATTCAGATCACGTTTTGTCATTTGAAAATCACTGTTTATTGCGCCCTTCGCCGAGGAGAATGTGTAAATCTGTTGCACATTTCTAATGTGTTCGCCTGATGCCGACTATAAACAGTTTAAACAACAATTGACATCTAGGAATTAGACTGCTTACAGGAAAGATCTATATAGTGGATAATTCTTCCGTCTTGGTCATATAAACAGATCTTATTCTATTTTCACAATAGTAATGAACTGGAGAACCTAAAATCAGTAGAAACCGGTGACTCATTTTGTTGGATTGTGTCACTATTCGCTGTTTTTTTTCTAACGGGATTCTCACTCACGGTTTATCGCGTGTCAATGAGCCGTCTATCCTTTTGTATGTTCCTGTGCCGCGTCACGAAAAATGTTGAGTGATACAAAGGACCGCCAGCGAAAGCTGACCATCACCCAAATAACGATGGTGGTATTTAATCGATATGATTCTATGTGGAGCAATGCGTCAAAGCTGAGCTGAGTGGTTTGTTTTCAACTGCAAATTAAAATGAGTTATTGTTGAGTATACTTTTTGTGACAAAACAAATGTATTAATCAAAACCATGGAAATCATACTGACAATCAAATATTTGGACGCTAATAGAAAATTCTGCATTATTTTCCGTTTATTAAATTTACCTTTAGTTATTGATCTTGATTATAGGGACTTTAATTGTTTGTTATTTTCAAAACATGAATGCTTGGAATTATGATAATGATAAGTTTGGTTAATTATATTCACTGTATTAAGATGTAATTCGCATAATAACAATCACTAAGAAGAGTTACATGCTCATCTATTTGAATTACATCAGTATGCAACCTTACGAGATATACCGTGTTTATGCTATGCTATAAAAAACGTCTGTAATAGATTTATTACGTTATAAATCAAATTTTGTTCACCTATCATCAACTTGAAACAAAAGTTGATAAGTATGTATATCGATAACTCTCCTATAACTTCTATATGGTATTCAGAATTGAGACCACCTTTGAATATGAATACGGGATGCCGATATACGTATAAATTGAACATAGTTAGTTAATATATGTAAATTCAATGAAGCCCTATAAAATTTGCATTTTACTATCACAGGAAACAGGTTGATATCTTCTACCGGACAAAATCAAGTCCGACCAACTGGCCAGGGACCACTAATTTGATTGCTAATCTCCTCTTAATTATTCCATTGTGTTGACTGTATGTTTTTTTTTGCTTCAGTTACGATTGAGTTCTCACTTCTGCTCTGTATTCTTATTTTATTTCCAGGCTTCTATGGATTTACCACCGGATAAAGCGAAACTGTTGAAAAACTACGACAACGAAAAGAAATGGGATATAATTTGCGATCAGGTGAGTTTAATATGGTTTGATGATCGTTGATTTGCCGCCCGAGGTATATAGCGAAAAGTTATATGTCTTCTGTCTGTCTCGGCTTCCCTGGGTGTTACTCCATAAGCCGCGCACCAGGTGGAAATAAGCCATAAATATTTATGCGAGGCGTCCATCCGCTATCTGTCAGTCTCCGAAATCGAGAGCAAATTCACATAACTAACGAATGGTAATCGATAATCGGTTTAAGTCGTTGACCAGCGGCTCGGCTTCGATCTGTCAGTTAGTGGAGATTTGAAGTTGGGCCGGCATTTTTTGTACGATAAACCATGCTACAAGTCTCATTCTGTTCTGTAATATGTAGGTATTTTATTGTGTTATATCATGCCCTTTTGTTTTTCTATACACCTAGTTAGAGCGCTGGAAAGTATTCTGCACCATACTTTACGATTTGCTGATTGTTGTTAGTAAAAATACAAATTCGTTCAAACGCATCAAACGTTGACAAAGAAGCCACAGGAGAATAATGTTTGAAGCAATCACAAAACTAGTGCGATTTTTCCTTTCTTCTTCATGCTCGAGAACGCACGTTTGTGATTCATGAGAAATTGAAACTGGCAAAAGCATAATAGCAGTGCATGTTACAAACCCATGACCACTGTCGTAATGGAACAGCTATTGCTGTATTGTTTGTAGCCACCTATTACAATCATTTCGGTGAACGGTGAACCATCCTATGCTTGCTCAACCAACGTTTCTGAGAATTGCTTCAAAACTAACTGTTTCAAGCCGGTAACATTACAGTTTTTTCATATATCTCAATTCTCGATCTCTAATCTGATAAACTCGCTCAAGCATGTATACAGAAGCAGAATAAGCAAACATGATCGATTTATGTCCGCGATTAAAGGTTATCACAATGTATTTGTTAATACTGTATCAAAGAGCACCGGGACAACTTTGAATACTTAGTTGCAAGTTAGCAATCATTGGTACTGTTGATGATGTTATATATTTTGACATCGTCGGTGTAAAACAGGCGACATCCAGATGGCAGTATGACAGAAAGCTCGTTGTCAAATAGCGAAAAAAGGGTCCAATATTACTTCCTCTACTTCAGAACTTCAGAACCTTCAGTATCTACTTCAGAACGAGAAGTTCCGACCTTTACGCAGAGTGATCCGTTTGTCAAATAGGATCTAAACCAGACGATTAAGGAACTGTAGACTCCCAGTTTCTCTAGCTTGTTCAACAGAATTTCGTGATTCACTCGGTCAAAATGCTGCCTTAAGATCAGTGTAGACAGCATCAACTTGTCCATCGCTGTCCAATGTGCGAATGTGTGATTCGAAATTCGGTAAAATTGGTCGCAACATACCGCTAGGATATAACCCATGTTGAGCAGTTGAAATCTAGTTCTTACATGAGCACAACAGCGCCTAATTGATGATCTACGATTCCTGCCCGTCACGGATAATTAAGATCGTCATCAGGGATATGGACGCCCAGGTCGCCAGGAAAGAAGCAATGTATAGACCGGTGATTGGGTTCCTTAGCCTGCACACCGACGATAACGGTAAGCGATGCATCAACTTTGCAACTTCCCGCGGTCGAGCGAGCAGAAGCACTTTCTTTCTCTGCAAAGATATCCACGAAGTCACCTGGATCACCTGATCAACGAACCTTAAACCAAATCGACCATATTCTCATCGAGGACCGGTTTTTCTCGAACGCGGTGCTAGATCAGAAAACCTCGAGCGCACGAAATGATTGGTTTGAAGGAAAATGTCAACACGCAATGGAGAGGAAAAAAGAGCTTTGGAAAATTATCTAAGCATTTCTGCGAGGAAGAATTAGGCCTAGTATCGACGAGTGCGGAATTGACCACGATCCTGAGGAGGAAAAAGCGCCAGAAGGCGGACAGAGAACGTTGGGAGCTGGAACTACTATTCCGGGCTAATGACACGCGCAAGTTTTACGACAAGGTGAACCAAACTCGCAAGGGCTACACACCTAAACCTGACATGTGTAGGAAAGGGGGAGGCGATATAGTCACAAACGAGTGCGAGATGGTCGACTAGTGGAAGCAGTTCTTCGATGAGCATCTCAACGTGATATGACAGAAGGAGACGCAATGGAAGTTAACCCAGGGGTGCCTACAAACGACAACAGCCTGCAAGCTCCCAGTCTCTAAGAGATCCGGCCGAAAATCGATCAGCTGAAGAATAATAGAGCCGCCGGAGAGGACCGACTTCCGCCAGAACTCTACAAAAATGGCAAAAACCCACTAGCAATGGCACTTCATTGGATAGTTTGAAGGATTTGGGACGAGGAGAAACTACCTGAGGAGTGGGATGGAAGGAATGGTTTGTCCCATCTACAAAAATGGCGATCGGCCAGATTGCTGTAATTACCGAGGCATTACGCTGGTCAACGCCTCCTACAAGGTGCTCTCCTAGATTATTTTGTAACGTTGTCTATCCCCAATAGCATGAAAATTCGTAGGGCAGAATCAGATGGGCTTTATGGGGACCCGTTTTCACTTTCTGACAAATCCTCCAAAAATGTCACTGCAATGTGAACGCATCATATTATCGTGGATTGCAGGGCAGCATGCGATACAGTTAAACGCGAACAGCTATGACAGAGAATGCACGAATACGGTTTTCCGGAACTTACGCGGCTGATCAAAGCTACTCTGGAACGAGTGATGTGCTACGTGCGCGTTTCGGGGACACTCTCGAGTCGTTTCGAATCGTGCAGAAGATTGTGGCAAGAGGAAGGACTGTCCTGTATATTATTCAATAGTAGCCAACTCCTAGCCTTCGCAGACGACCTTGACATCATTACTCGAATCCTTGGGATGCCTCCACGCCAGACGGAGGTTACAAGGATTGGGTTACAAATCAATGCGTCGAAAACCAAATGATTGGTACGAAGAGGCTCCAGAGGAAGCAACGTTTGCCTCCCAAGGACAGTGATTATTGACGGCGATGAACTGGAAGTGAGACAGTAACTTTGTTTACGGAAGACTTACGTACACTTGCCGTATATAAACGAAAGGTGTTGCGAATTGTTTTTGGCGGAGTACAAATGGATAGCAGAGAGTGACGTAGGCGTCTGACCCACGAGTTGCATGCTCTATTCGGAGAGATTCCCATCGAACACCTGGCGCAAGGATGCCGGACGACTGTGCAGTGAAATTCGGTCTCTTTAAGAACCTCACCGGTATCAGGAATAGAGCGGCCCAACCTACATGATTCGATTAGATTGAAGCCTACTTGCGTGTGTCCAGATGTGCAACGAATTGGCGACGAGCAGCCCTGGACCGAGTACAGTGGAGAGGAATTCTTGATACGGCTAGAACCACCCCGGCTTTTGGTTGGGAGCACCCCGGCTTAGGAGTAAGTAAGGTGATGGTTTGACCAAGGTGGGTGGTGGGCATCGGGTACAAGTTCAATTATCACGTTCAAGATTATTTGTTGAAAATATTCTACGGCGTTGTCAACACATGATAGCACAGTTTAGTGTCTGCCAATCAAGGCGAGAGATAGCGGATCTGATCCTGTCACAATCGGTTCGTCGAAAGTCCAGTGTTCCAGCATTTTCGAAGCAATCCTTAAAAAAATCGTTGCTGGGAAATTCAATAGAACCTCCAAAGCAGGATGGTCTGCGTCAAGAGCAAACAAAGGCTCAATGGCTTCCGAAACGCGGCAGACGGGTGTTGCGGCTCCGTTAGACAAAACCAAATTAAGAAATCAAGCATTTCTGTTGGTTATGCCATTGACTTGCATCAACCCATGTAGGTCAAAGCCGTCGATAAGTGTAAAACTAGCGGTAGATAAATTCCTTAGGAAGTCGCCCTGAAATTTTCCGTCATTTGACAAAAACACCATTGAAGTTGAGGCTGATTATAGTCCCCAAAGTGCAGAGCATAATCAAGGAGTTCCAAGTTGGAGACAAAAGCACCGATAGAGTTCACATGCTTATGAATGCTGCTAATATCGTTAGGACTATCCGGGGATAAGTACCCACACTGACAGTTCGACGAGGCATAGCGCCACGGGCAGCAAAGTCATTGACGAACAGCGCACTGTATAAACATACATCAAACCATGTCTCGGTCAGCACTCACACTCACAGCCAGAAAGAATGGATATATCACTGACGAACTGACATGACACATAGAAAGAAATTCTTCAAAAACCATCGTCCTACACATTTTGCTAGTACACTAGCGCCATCTGTTATGCATATTGCGGAGTAGCTTGCTTTTGCAGGGTTTTATACTGCAGATTTTTTACATTTGCAGGGTTTTATGCTGTAGGTTTTTTACATTTGTATGGTTTTATACTGGAAACTCGAAGCAACACTCGAGCGCCGCGGTGTGGCCATGTTGCGAAACATGCTTTTTTGAAAAATGAGTGGTTTTTTATTGGACGATGGAATTATCGCGAGTGTCTCGTCTGTTTGTCTGTGGATATATCTTTGTCCGTAATTCTCGCACGTTTTGGTAGTAAAAGCGCATGGGGTGGTTATTCTTCATCATTGTTCTAGTTCCATTGTTCAATTCTGAGGTACCCGGTAGAAAGCAGCATCAGAGCGCGATAGGATCAGAGGTTCGACGACGAGGGATCGATATCGCTAGAGAAACCATTGCTACGGACGGAAAAAACTTCAGGAAGCAAAGATGAACTATCAGCCCTCATGAAACCCTCATCATCGATACCGAGCATAGCAACGGAACGCCGCGCATAGCAACAGGAACTGATTGTAGGATGGACGAAACAGCGATTTTCGACTGTGCCGGGCGGGTTGAGGCTTCATACTTTTGATGTGCGTTCCGATGATGGAGAAATAGAATCATGAGGCGAATTATAGCCCAATGGCGAGCGGATTATCGTTGGCCTGAAAGCGCGAGACGCATTAGCGGGGCATACGTAAAGACAAGATTTATACATGTCACGAGTTGAATGTCATTGCGTCCCAGTGTTCAGTACGACGACGGAACGTTGTCACTATTGCTTTCGGAATCCAGTTGAATATCCTGCAACAGCGATAAAAAGGCGAAGCGACTGATGGTATATTTCCTGGTACTGATTCTAACAGGCACGAATCAGGAAGCGAGCTATATTAAGCACCTTATACAAGCTATTTTCTTTCTACTTCATACCGCAACCCGTTGGAGTCTTGGAATGGCTTAACAGAAGAAAACCATCGAAGTTTGTTATCCAAAATTGTGCCACCTTCTAGACATTATCGCACTGCAATTAAGTGT
Organism: Sabethes cyaneus; assembly: GCF_943734655.1. Taxonomy (NCBI): domain Eukaryota; kingdom Metazoa; phylum Arthropoda; class Insecta; order Diptera; family Culicidae; genus Sabethes; species Sabethes cyaneus. The sequence continues at coordinate 18,520,806 of NC_071354.1, read as the reverse complement.
AAAGCGCTGTGACTCCGCCTTCTGAGCTGACAAGCTCTATGGGCGATGAAAACGAGGTGTCGGCCAACCAAGCGCCTTCAAACTTTCGTCAAGAGAGAACAACGTCAGTGTTCATTACAGCCCGATGAAGATTTAATTAACGACGAAAATTTAATCGTCATAAACAGCAGCTTTGGAGCATTCCCTGTGATTTAGTTGTTTTCTGCCGCTTCCGAACAAATTTGGAATGGCATTGTGCTTATTCTACGTTCCGGAACAGTTGATTTTTCACACATTCATCAGGGCAAACACGAGTGTTTTTTGTTTTAAAACCCGATTGATGTTAATGTTGAATGCTAATGGAGAGCTAAATAAAAACTCCTCTGCTGGATGGTAAACGATTACCAAAAAACAATTTATCATCGTTTTTTCAGCGATCGTGATATACAAAATTAAGAAAATTCGGTACATGGCCACAATTATTAAATAAATTGGACCATCATAGTTAAAATTGTTAGATTTAATGGAGCTGAACACAAATATTATGGTGTCAATAATGATGTCAATTACCGGATGCCGTCTTGGATGTTATACATTGGCTCACAACAACAGCTTGCTTACAAGGTGCGCTATGTGTTGGCGTCTTTGAGGCGGGATAACTATTACTCATTGTGGATATAAATGCCATAAAAATTGATCGTTTTCGAACAACCGAGATACCTATGTGCCAACACTGAACACTAGGGTGGACCATATTTGTCGAACAGAATTTTATTTCAGCTAGTAAATTGCAGTGGTTGGATTCTGTGTTTCGATGTTTTTCACATGCGTGACGTTCACGTCAGAACTAAATTTACCCAGTTCGCCTTGAGCGTGATTTTGCCCATCGTCAACTACTGCGTTGTTGACATAATAAAATCTGCTCAGTTCAAAGATTAAAAGCCGAATCGAGATACATGAGATGCTGTTCAGTGGTGTAGAAATTGTTGAGCTGTTATGTTCTCTCAGCTTCGGGCCACTTTTCAAACAAGTTTAGACATTACTAAACCTTAAGAACAAGGAATTAAGTTACGTTTCAAATCAATCACACGCGTTTACCAAGTTTAACGTGTGAAGGCCGAAAATATTAAAGATAAAAAAAATCAAAAGACAAACTGGACGATCTACAGGTGTTTAAAAAATTATTACTTATCCATTAACATTTTCGGCTTTTAGACACGATCTATGGATCTACGGTGCCTTTGAAGCGTACATTGACCGGCACAGTTTCACGCCAGTGCTCATTGTAGCCGGAGCAGCATAACCGTGGCTATATGCACTGCCATTATTCAATCATTGACAATCGTTGAAAATTGACTCTTTTCCCCGTCCGCCCGCGACGCTTTGTGCAACGACAACGACGCCGACATTCGCACCGCGATGCAATGCGATACATTGCGACGAACTGCATTTATTCGACTCCGTGTGCACTTCGTTTGCAAAAAAAAAATTGTCTAGCAAATGAGTACAGTTTGATAGAATGTATCGTCATCATTTCAACTGACCAGACCAGCGCTGAAACTGACAGAAATGGTTGTCATTTATTGCTGGTCTGTGCGTGTTTTATCCATTAATGTAAATTCAACTAAAATTTATTATGAAAACTGTTCAATTTATTGAAACTCGTTTTATAGTGTAATATTATGACAGTAAATTCTGATCAACTAGATATGGAAATTAAGTTTCAGATTTGTAATTTTGTTACTCTATTTGTGGCTCGTTCGCAGTTGTGAAATATATTGATGATAACCAATCTGCAATTGTACCCCGATTATAATGTATGTGAAAATTTTTATTTCACTTCGTAGAGATTCCTGCATCTCATGTGAATATATTCTGTACCGTTATAATAATGGATATTTCAGGCAACACATGTTTGATTAACATTCAAATGTTTAAATTATTCCACCGCTTCACTATTTACTGACTACCCGGTCACGCCAATAGTGAATAAATAAATCCATTTGGTTGGTGAGCTTTAGCCTCCGAAGCCGTCAGTTCACTTGATGTGATGTGTTGTGGTACACAACATTCAAACAATACTGCTGCCTGTCTGCCGGCCTGCCTGTTGTATAGATAGTAACAGTGTCAGTGTGACGCGCGGTAAGAGATGGGTGAGAAAGCTAGAATAATGTCAATGTCACGTCAGCTATAAATGCTATTGCCATAAAAATACAGAATTACCTTGCAAACTGCCAACTTGCCCGTGCACGGCAAGCCAACACACGACCACGAGCACTCACACAGGCACCTAGTTTCCTGCTAGTGTTTTCCTCCGGGTTGGTCAAGCGATGCTGCTGTACCTTGTGCGTGCTGAGATTATTTTATGGATAGTGTCTTTTCATGTTTTGTTGTTTTTTTTTTGCATTTTTCAATTATTCACCTTCTTTACACATGAAGCACGTTTTAGCTGGTCGATAATAAAGTAGAAATAATAACAAATCAAATAAAACGAGATGATGTTCGTTTCCCAGGAGTGCTTCGCTTCATACAAAATAGGTATTCAATTTAGTCTTTTTACCACTATAACTACTTAAAACTCGTTTTGGGCGTTTAACTCAATGAATAATTTATTTTTTACTGCGTAAAGTTACCAAAACGGTCTTAAAAGCTTATGTTTGTATACCGTAAAACTACTACGTTGAGGCAACCATAACGTAGGTTGAAACTGTTCAACATCCTTTCGAATTGCACGTACTCATGTCCGAATTCTGTTTTGTTTGTTAATTTTGTTTTATTTTTTAAAAGTATAAATTATAAAATTATATTTTTATTATCTTGACTTAGTTTCATCATAATTTTGAATTTATATGATACCTTTTAACCATGATTTCTGAATTCAAATGGTTTTTATCGTGAATCTGTTTATCTAAAATTATTTCTGAGTGCTGCTTTAATTTTATTCAAATTGTGGTTTTGACTTTTGTTGCCCCAAAAACACTGTATTGTGACGCAAACTACTGGAGTGTGTCACATCATCTTAATTTGTATGGAAGAACCTGAAAATAGCAAGGATGTTTGTTTTGGTGCTTATTTTGTTTTATTATCATGTAAGAACGTCATTACGTTACACATTGAACAACAGGTTACAACTTCGGTACACATCGCCTTCAAGTTATCCAGCATAATTTTAATATTTTCCTCAAAAACTTATTTTTATTTTGCCAAATTTTAGTAAAAACTTTATTAACCCTTTTTTGTTTTACTGTTACTGACTTTTTCGCGGTCAAACGTAAATTCTATTTTGATTAAAGCAGAGGAGCGTTTGGTGCAAAAAATGTTAGACTGAATACTGGGAAAGTTTTGATCTGCGGCTAAAAATATTGGGTTAGTTTGTGTCAGTGGGACTCCACCCAGTGGGACTAATCGAGAAATTATGGGTTGGAGTCCCACTGCCACAAACTAACTCAATATTTTTAGCCGCAGATCGAAACTTTCCCAGTATTCAGTTTAACATTTTTCGCACCAAACGCTCCTCTGCTTTAATCAAATTTATTAACCCTCCCAGTAAGTGCCGTTGTTCTCACAGCAGCACAATTCCGAATGCATAATATGATGAGTATGAAGGTCGCTGTGTCTAATTTTATTTACGGTAGGACTATGCCAAATGCCGCAAGCGGGACTTGCTGTATGACTGATGCATTTGGATTTTTGCTGATGTTTGGTGAAATCCAGACTTATCCAGATATGTATGTAATTTCTGTTTACGTAGTCATTAAAAAGACCGTCATGAATCTCTTCGGAGCTCGGACAGCATCTTACAATTATTCCGAGTACCTTAAGGTGAAATTAGTCGCCATCGATTCTGCCAATTTCAAAAGCAGTTTTTTTGTTTGAAACAAAAATTCTGTTCATGAAAACATATTCGCTGTGTTCAGATAGGCAAAAAGAATGCAGTATTTGCATTTTATTAAACAGACTCCCGCTTTTGGGCCCAAAAACTGGTTCTGAAATTGGGCTTTCCGACGAAAAGTTAATGACTGCTAGATTGCTAGTTAAAGATGTCAGAAAATGTCTCTCTTCATCCCGAACAGTTATCACTCGGTTTTTATTGCAACCCGTGCTCCCCATTTGGCCTCACTAGCACTAACAACTTGGTGTGATTCCGCTGATGGACTGCATTAAAGCAGAAGCGTTAACCGTTTGGTTGAAATTTGGAGCGACATTTGTCTCTCAGGACATGGTTGCGTGCCAGTTGTATTGGCTCCGACATACATCTCGCATATAGAGCAGAAGGCGAAAATTGACATAATTTACTATGAACCGAAGACAGTGTTTGACCATATAAATCATCGAAGTCGAATAATTTTCTGGAAATTTTCCCGGCTCGGCTGGTATTACTCAAGCCGGCGAACACTATGTGTGCAAGTCAGTTGATTTCTTTCATCCCCGTTCACAAACAAATCGGGTGTACCACAAGGTAACAATATAGTCCCAGTGCTTTTTTGTTGTACCGTAATGACGTAGCTTTACTTTTGGGTGATGGATGTAAGTTGATGATACACGGACGATCTGAAATTCTATCTCGCTATTTAATCCATCGAAGCCTATCGTAATTAGCAAAGGCTACTGGACATTCTTAACAATTGGTATTGCAAGAAGCGGCTCATCGTTAGCTCGGCTAAGTGGCAGATCATGACATTTCATCGAACCGTTACCCCAGGATTGGTCGATTTTGATGGATAGGTTCAACGTTCAACGTTGTCCCCGATACCAAGCTATATTTTAATCTGAATCGTTCGACTGTCATTTCTAAAGTAGCCCGCCAGCTCGGTTTTATATCACAAATTGGACGGGTTTTCCATACTGTTTCCATAAGTTCAATGACTCTGTATTACTTCTTAGTTAGACCACCATTAGAAAACGCGTGTCTGATCTAGAGTGCTTATCAAGCCAAGCCATCAACATTGGGAATTGAACGAGTGCAGAAGAAACTCATTCACCTATCATTGCGTGATCTTCCCTGGCGCGATCCTGAGATATATCCTGAACGGTGTCGCCTTATCGGTCTTATTGATACTTCAGAATGGCAAAGCAAAATTCATATTTGTTGCTAAACTGTTGAATGGAGAAATCGATTCACCAAACTTTCTTTCGTTGCCTAGCTTTCGTGCTCTTCAACGTTCTCTCCCTCCATTTCGCTAGATTACTACACACTTAAAAAAGCACCGAATTCGATAAAATTTTATCGAAATCTCGAAAATTTTACAATTGATGAAGGGACGGTAGGAGAAAGTAATGAAAATGTTTTAGAGTGGTGGTGAAAGAGCGAAAAGGTGAGAGGGGGGGGGGGGGGGGTTATTAGAAGCTACGCTTAACAAGTAGTCGTTGTGACTCCTACCTTTTGTCCAATGCTGGAAGTTGCATGGATAGAACCAAGCTATAACCTGAGATTATAACCGGATTCGAACCCACAACCCCCGCCAGGGCATGTGGCTCGTTGGTACTGATGTACTTTTGAGCCATAGAGGCGTTGGACTTTTTTGTTTTTTTTTGTGCCAAACATCGAGTCTGTCATTTTGTATTGATTTTTTGTCATTTTGTTTCCATTACTGATATTAAGCCATTTTGGTATCTTTTGTACCAGGTATACAAATATGAAAGCGAAATTCGCTAATAGATGGCTTTAACTGATATCCTCTTGGAAAATCCCAGTGCTTTTAGTGGTTGGCGACTTTTTGTAGCCGTAGCTATTTTGTATCGTAGCATTTCTGTGCCATTTTGGTGTGTGGTTGATCCTACCAGTAATATACGCTTCTGTCGCAAAAACGAAGTTATTCATGTTGAACAGATTTAATGTAAAACCGTATAAGACACATTCCAGCGTTACGGGACACAATTAGCACCCATTGCTACCGTGTAAATTGCCTCCTATTTCGCCAATTTCTTGAACAATACGTTGTAAAAAAATTGTTTAAAAAGTACTTTATATTCCACTAGAATGCTAGGGATGTGATGAAACAGAAACCGATCTGCATAGTAGGGATAGTGTCCCGTAACGCTGGAATGGGTCATAAGGCTCATTTTTATATTTTTTTTTTGTATTTTCTACAATTGTGTTATATTATTATCTCTTTTTGTGTTATTTTTGTATCGGTTTCGGTGCCATTCTTGTGTTATTTTTGGTACTATTTTTGTGTCCTTTTCATATCAATTCATAGTCGTTTTTGTACCATTTTGTGTTATTGTTGTGCCATTTTTTGCACCATTTTCGTATTGTTTCCGTATTATATTTGTACTAGATGAATATGAAACCAGAATTAGCTTTAACATTCATCTTTTTGGAAAATCGCAGTGCTTTGAGCGGTTCGCAAAATCAACGTGAGAGACGGAGAGCGTGGAAAGCTTTCGAAAAGTTCGGGGACAGTAAACTGCAAGCACTTTTGGGCGAATTTGACACTCATACACAACTACAACATGCGGATTAGTTGCATGTGACTCAAGAAGCCATCTCCATGCGTTTTGAAGACCATAGAAAAGATTCAGAAGATCGGAAAATGGATCTTGAAAAGGCAGTAAGAAAATCGAAAAATAACATGAAATGCTGCTCACCAGGTATTTTTGTACCTCTCTCCATCGAACTGGTGAAAAAAGGGTATTTATTTCGAGATTTTCCTTAGCATCAAAGGTATTTAAATAAAATATTGAATAGTTACAGTCGCGGCATAAAAAACTTTGATATCCAGTTTAACTGGAAAGAACTAGATGTGTGTAACGTGTAGTGAAGTTTTCATATTTTTAATGGAAGGTCCTGGACTCGATTATAAAAATTTCGGTTGCGTATAGTGAAATTTGAAGTCAATACTTGATGTAATTTTTTCGCAATTTTTAGTGAAGTTTTTTTTAAATCTACTTGAGTTACAACAGTACTTTCGTAATTTTCGTACTCCGTCTTGATTCCATGATTAATTACATTCATCTTGATAAAACCGGATCGGTATCATATTTCATTTTAATTACCTAGGTTTGCCCAACACATATAGCTTTAAAGAGTACAAAAAAGTCACAAATATCAATCATTCAGAAGATGTTATGTTTTACTTTAACCACTTCAGTGCAACCGTCTCGACCGGCCGACCGGTAACGGTACAACTAAACCGATGGCGTTCACTAAAAGGATGTCTTGGCAGCGGTTTCTTCCCATTTCGCTGCTTGCGTTGTTTCGATGCCAAATGGCTATGTTTGTTCAGTCATCGAGGATGTTGACTCACTGCGTGCAGTTCCCAACCTCAGCTCAGCAGTCCTTCTTGTTTTTCAACTCGCTTGTAGTCTACTGCTGTTGCTGCTGCTGCTGCGACCGGCAGCTTCATTCATAATTCCGACCAGACGACGACGACGACGACGACGGCGGCGGCGAACTATACATAAGTTGAGTGCTGTATACTGCTTGAAAAAGTTGGCAAAAAGTCGTTGCTTTTTTACTGCAGAACTCCCTTTTATAGGAACAGATTTTATTTTTAGCAGCTTTGATGTATGCCTGTCTGCTCTGGGGTCTTGATTTGTCATATAGTTGTGCAACGAGCAAACTGGAAAAGTACTGTAGAGATCATAACGTGTCATTCTCTGTGCCAAACTCGGGTATGATAATAGCACGTATATACGTTATTAAGCATGAGCCGCACGGTTGAAGAATTTGGCGGTACGTCATCGCACTAAATCTTGTTATAATTTATGCGCGCTAGGGTGGTAGTCTTTGTCAGGTGAAAAGAACTGATACTGAGATTCATTGGTATTTCGAGTTTGAGCAGTCTTATTGAAATTTCCAATGTGGGTGTTTCGTATCGATCAACATAAATATCGGACAGCGTTAAATCTGGTGAATGTGGCGGGTGGCGTAAAATCTTCCATCAACAATTTTTAGTCTTTTTTGCCAAGTAGAACTATATATGAGCAAGCATCGATGTGATAAGAAATTACCAAAAAAGAAATTCCGCAAATTTCATCATAGATCGATCCCTTCTAGTAATATCATCTAAAACAGAGCATTGCTTTGGAACGGTGAATATTGTTATCTGCCATCGATATTCCTGGCTGACCAGGCTTCCTAAACAATTTATCGCTGAAGCTTTCAAACCAAACCATATTTTCAATCGAAAACTATGTAATAGTGACCAACCTAGATTACTATGGTGCATTTAAACCAACGAACGCATTTTTCGACTTGCGATTAACAAAACAAGGATGCAAATAAATACGCACGTATGTGGGTTTTCCAGTTGATAACATTATTTTGCTGAGCCCTAACAGTTAGTTGACAGCATACCAACAGCTAGTTAATCACATGCTGACGCATTGTAGGAGTAATACGGTACTCCTCAGCCACCCAGAAACCAGAAGCGGTACGTGATTACTAAGTGTATTTATAGCCCGTTTGTTTCGTTCGTGATTAACTCTTAGCATACGAGACGCCAATGCCGACTGGAATGGTGTACTGAAAGTGAAAAATATCGCGATAAGCGACTGCATCCATAATAAATACAGTGATGTCATGTAATGTATTTTTTTAACTGCTTCGATAGTTTCTAGTTGCACACTTCAATCTATATTGTACTCGAGGAACAGTGCCAACAGCTCATAAATAAAACATTTGCAATGCACGCGGTTGGCAGTGCTTTTGCACATACATTCGCCGCAGTCCCTTTATCATCTGAATCCGATGGGAAAGTGTTACTCATCACGTAAAAGTGGAAACTGTTTCGCCTGTGCGCCTCCATTCGAACGAGACCTGCATGCTAACGTATAGTTTTTTTTATAATTTTCCTTTGCAGGAAATGGTACATGCGAAAGATCCTCCTGCCCACTATCTCACCAAGCTGCGAACATATCTGGATCCCAAGGCCTCACGGAGTCATCGGGTAAGTTTTTTGGTACTACAGTTTTTTTCACAATAAGGCTAAGCTGAATGTTGAAGAATGTATGATGGAGAATCCGAATATGTCGACTGACCTACTGATTTACAAAAATGATATTTTTAAAAAGGCGAAATTATGTCCACGCTAAAATTGCGACACACAAAATTAATTCGCAAAATTCGAGTTTTTATCCAATTGTCATCAAGCTTTCAAGACATCAAATGAAACAATTATACTTAGTTTTTATTTTATTAAATTTCGCATCCGCATCCGATTTTGGTACTTTGGTCTTAACCCCATCCATGAGATCTTGCACAACCTCAAAATCGACATGGTTTGCATATTTACCCGTACTTTCTTCATTTCTTCAACTCTATTGACTACTTTAGGATGTTTTAGAAGATCCTGCTTCATAATAGTCTACTATTTCTCGATTGGCCGCAGTACTGGTGTATTTGAGGGGCTATGATCTTTCGGTACGAAATTGGCATTATTTGCCTTATGCCACTCCAGCACAGCCTTTGCACAATGGCATGAAGTGAAATCCTACCAGAAGATCGTGGGACAGTTGTGAGACTTCAGAAGAGGAAGAAAACGCTTTTGGAGACACTCTTTCAAACACACCTGTCTATGTTTATGGTGCGTGGGGTCGCGAAAGTTGTACTTCGCTTTCCATATGAACAAATTGCTTGCCAAATCAAGAATTTCTTGGCAAAGTTCGACATTTTCTGTTTCCGGAGGTTCTCTGGAACAAAAAATTTATCCTTTGCAGTAGGTAGAATTTGGGATTCCCAACTTTCTACCGATGCACAGTGGTCCAATCAGCGAAATACGTGATCGTTTGATATAGCGCCGAAACGTGAAGTTTTTCGCATATAGTACCTTTAGGAACATTTCTTGGTATAACAAGCCCCTTCTTGTGAGAGAAATCTTTAGGTGATTAATTCCCTTAAAAGTGAGATACGAAATTTATTTTCTCGTATATTCGAGATACAGGTTTGGTACTTTCGGCAAAGTTGTAGTAAATATCAATGCAAAAAACTTTGTCAAAGTCACCATACTTGTATCTCTTCATGGAAATTGTCTATGAAGCGTTATTCGTGGACAAACCCTTCAAAACAGTTTTTAAGCCCTGACTTATTCTGATCATCCTTTACGTGTTCATAGTGTTCTAGAAAGTTGTTTATCTTGCTAAAATCAACGTTTTTGTAGACCATTATTATATGCGATTTTCTGCAGTTTCGGAGATTTTGAGCATTTTTGATGAAAAATAGTACTACTTTGAGCTTAAATATTTCCCAAGGTGGCAAACGGTGACAGATCAAACAACTCCTACTTAAAAGTACAACAAAAAACCTTTAAAAGCAAGTATCACTTGGCTGTATCTGTTTGTATCCCCAATAGTTATAGTTGTTTTAAAAATCCATCTCAGTCATGTTTATAGAACAATTAAAATGTACTTCGAATGCAATAAATGCCATTTTGTTTACGTTGACAATCTCTTTTTAACAAGTTGAGTTATCAGCAAATTTTGCGCCTAGTTTCGAGTTGAAAATGAATGTAGACTCAAAATTGTTTGACGAAATTAATAAGAGAGAAGCTTTCAAATGAGTAACTTAAGTCTATTTTGTTCTATACTTTGGATTGGTGTCTTTTCAAAAGATTACACTCTTAATGGGCTGGTACTGAATGGCCGAAACACAAATGTTCGAATCACGAATGGCCGAAATCCAAAGCGCCGAATTTCAGCAACAGTCTCGGAAGGCCGAATTTTCTCGGAATGACTAAATAACTATTTAATTAGAAAACACGAATTGACAAGCAATTAACAATTAACTTTACTCAAACCAAAAATAAAATAAGCAACACATCGTTATGTTGTACTTTTAAGTACGGGTTGTTTGATTTGCCACCTTGGGAAATATTTAACATTAAAAAAATACTATTTTTCATCAAAAAAGCTCGAAATCTCCGAAACTGCAGAAAATCGCGTATAATAATGTTCTACAAAAACGTTGATTTTAGCAAGATAAACAACTTTATAGAACACTATGAACACGTAAAAGTTGACCAGAATAAGTCAGGGTTTAAAAACTGTTTTGAAGGGTTTGTTTTCGAATAACGCTTCATAGACAATTTCTATGAAGAGATACAAGTATGGTGTCTTTAACAAAGTTGTTTGTATTGATATTTACTACAAATTTGCCAAAAGTACCAAACCTGTATCTCGAATATACGACAAAATAAATTTCGTATCTCACCTTTAATGGAATTAATCACCCAAAGATGTTTCTCACAAGAAGGGGCTTGTTATACCAAGAAATGTTCCTAAAGGTACTATATGCGAAAAACTTCACGTTTCGGCGCTATATCAAACGATCACGTATTTCGCTTTTTAGACCACTGTGCGAAGGCACGATGTGACAGATTCTGATTTTCGATGTACTTGTGCAGAACTTTTTCGCAAACGAGCTGTTCTTTCAACGGCATTTTTCATATCTTTGCGCACCTGATAAAAAGACTCACACTCACACAGTATAAACAATGCACTTTGAACTTTCTCCATGCAAATTTTCAGTTGATTTTACCCAACGCACAATGGGCAAAAACGAGCTCGTAATCCCAAAAATTAGAAGCCGCTGGTTTATAATCTTACAAGATACCTATTCCCATGTAAAAAAATGCAGGAAATCGATTGGTGATGGTTTCATCTTGCGCAGACTTCGGGATGTGGTCCATTTTGCCCTATTATTCCAAAAAATCGCGATAAAAGCTAACTAAACAGTATAAAAACTTATTTGCCACCAGTGAAATGAACTCAAATAGGTTCCAAATGTTGTCAAAACATCAGAAAAAACAAATTCCATTCATTCCATACTGTGCGAAATTCAAGAATAGTCCATTTTGCCCAATTTACCCCTAAATACATAGTAAAACCTAATTAAAGCAATTAAAACTAATTCATAGACATGGGCATAAACTCCAATAGCAGCACCAATACATCCGAAAGACATCAGGAGAGTTGAATGTCATCGATTTAGTACCGTGAAGATTTCATAATGGTCCCGTCTAGCCTGATTATCTCCTAGATCTACAAAAACACGTTCATTTGCTAGTTCGTAAAAAAATCGTAAATTTTCAACGATGGTGTCTTTAGAGAAGTTTATTGATAAAATACAGCGCATCTTTTTAAACTATTAGGGTGATGTTATATTCATCTAGCAGAGTGATACAAACTTTTGCTTTTCTGAATCCGTTCAAAAAAATTTTTTGATTCAAAAAAATTGTAGAACACACTAAAATGAGCAACTTTGTTTAATATAGTAACTATAAATCTTTTACTAGTTGCGAGATATACTTAATTTACTTACTTACTTACTTAATTGGCCTAACGTCTTATGACAAGGCCTGCGCAGTATAATTTCTCCATCTGTTTCGGTCCATGGCAACTGATCTCCAGTTCCGCGGGCACCCAGTGCTCGCCAGATCTCGCTCCACCTGGTCCTGCCACCTCGCTCGCTGTGTCCCTCTTCGTCTTGTTCCTACCGGATTTGATGCGAAAACCATTTCTGCAGGATAGTTGTCCGGCATTCTAGCAACATGTCCTGTCCAACGTATCCGTCCAGCTTTAACCACTTTCTGAATACTTGGTTCGCCGTAGAGACGCGCGGTTCTTAGCACCCGCCGTTCGAAAACTCCGAGTGCTCGTAGGTCCTCTTCTAGCAGTGTCCACGTTTCGTGCCCGTTGAGGACAACCGGTCCAATTAGCGTTTTGTACAGTTGCGAGATATAATGATTTGCTTAAAAAGTACACTCAAAAATCAATTCTGCACAATAACTTTGCATTCAATTTATTCAATTTATTTACATTGCTTTCAACTGTTATCTAAAGTTATTCAGTATGATAAAATACACATTTTTTCTGAAGACTGTTTTTGCCTTTGAGTTAGTTTTAATCGCTTTAATTAGGTTATCTATGTATATGGGGGTGAATTGGGCAAAACGAACTATTTTTGCATTCTATCCTACAGAATAGAATGGATGGGATTTGATTCTTCTGATGTTTTGACAACATTTGGAACCTATTTGAGTTCATTTTACGGGCGGCAAAGATGTTTCTATATTTTATATAATTAGTTTTTATCGGATAATAGGGCAAAATATACCACATCCCGAAGTCTGCGCAGGATGAAACCATCGCCAATCGATTTCCTGCATTTTTTAGATAGGAATAGGTATCTTGTAAGATTCCAAACTAGTGGCTTCTAATTCTTGGGATTACGAGCTCGTTTTTACCCATTGTGCAACGGCTCAAAAGTTAGAGCAATTGGTGAGGACACCCTTTATTATCTGTATTTGTATTTTTACAATTACTGACCAGCAGGACCACCGTTTTGTGATGGGCTATTTGCAGCCCACCTGCATCCAGTTTTCTATCGTTCTTACGCCTCGATCGCTAGCATTTTCACCTCCTCCGGTGTTTCGCCTGTCACCGATAACATGGTGGCTGACCAGTATCAGTCAGTATCAGCGTTCGTCTTCCACACCTCGGCGGACTCGTAAATAAGCACCCGATTTTAGAAGTAACTCCTTAGAATTCTGAACGCTGCAGGTATCTGGATTCTGTGCAGCGACTCGGCGATGGCCTCCTAGCTGGCACTGTTAAGGCGGTTTTACGTCGATAGTTATAACGCCACAAAAACGATTTCCTCTTCACTTCTGTTTAGACGATTTATTAGTTCGCTCGACTGCTAGTCGAATAGCATCTTCAGTGGACTTCCGTTACTCTTAAAAGTTGTACTTAAAATGTGTTTTTACTAGATGTCAATTACTCGAACGTTTCTCAAAGATGGCAGAACCGATTTATGCGCTATTAGTAGTATCCGCCTTATCGAAACTCTTCGAGTCATTGTGGTCGTACCAATTTCTTCGTTCGTTCTGCAGTACATGGTCGATGAACAACACGGATTCATGCTACAGTGCTCAACGTCTACAAAATCTACTAACGCTCACTTCCTATGTAAAGAACTGCTTCGACGACCGTTCTCAAACAGACATCATCTACACAGACCTCTCTGCTGCCTTTGCCAAGCTGGGTCATCAAATCGCCGTCGCTAAACTGGACCATCTGGCGATCGCTGCTCCAGTGGACAGTGGTCAGAATCGACCGAAAAAACGGAACTTTTTGTTGTCGCTGTTTTTAAAGGGTAAAAAGTGACTTATGCAAAAAATCACGAGAAATCGATTGGTGATGGTCTCAACGCGTGGAAATGACGAGACGTAGCACTTTTTTAGCCCATTCACCCCTATTTTATAATAGTTTTGAAAGAATTATGTACAAAATCTCTAATTTGAAATTCTATAAACAATTTTATTTTAATACAACATAATGTAGAAGTCTGATTTGCTCCATTATACTCAAGGATTTAGTACTACAGTAAAAATGCTAATTCGATACATTTACCAGAGATTTTCAAAAAGGCACGCCTGTTGTGAAAGTAGATAAAGTCATGAGATCGAATGACGATCTAGTTTTTTACTATAATGTCGTGTAAGGGAATGTTTTACCTTGTTTTAACCTACAACTTGTGCTTAAATATGAGTATGTATTGATAGGAAAAGGAGCAACAGTACAAGTGCTTTGCTTTTGTTCAAATTTGGTGTACACTGAAGTCGCTTTTTACGCGGTTTTTTATGCGAATTTCGGAAGTTACGCGTTTTTTTGCGCGAATTTCGGAATTTACGCGTTTTTTTACGCAAATTTCGGAATTTACGCGGTTTTTTACGCGATTTTCGGAATTTACGCGGTTTTCTTTTACGCGAATTTCGGAATTTACGCGGTTTTGATTTACGCGGGACGCATCCTTCGCGTAAAAAGCGACTTGAGTGTATTTGATCCTAGTCGAAAGTTGTTAGACCCATATTTTTTTATTGGACGCTTGAGGTGCCCCTAGAGAGTTTGTACATAATTCTTCCAAAACTATTAGAAAAACGGGTGAATTGGGCAAAACGGGCCACTTCTCTTTATTTCTGCGCGTTGAGACTCACCAATCTATTTATCGTGATTTTTTATATAATACCCTTTATACCCATTAAAAATAGCGGCAACAAAAAGTTCCGCTTTTTCGGTCGATACTGCCCACTGTGCGGTGGTTTAAATCGTACCCGTCGAATCGTCTTGCTAATGCATCTATCAACGGGTTACGTTCTCGAGAAAGTTAAATCCGATAATCTTCGAATACCGACTATCAAGCGTACCTTTAAGACGTGTAGATTGCGTCAGATGTGTAGTGTAGATTTCGGGGTACTACTCGACTCCAATTTGACCTCCAAACAACACGTTTCTTTCATTGTCGACAAGGCTTGCAGGAATTTACATCATCAGATTAAAATCTTTTGGTTTGATTTTGCTATCACAAACTCAATATCGTTAGGGCTTTCAAGTACCAAGGATGCTATTAAAATTATGCAATTATATGATAATTATATTGATAAACTTGTGGCAGAAGCTCTTTGAACTTACACAGTATGCTTATCATCACTACCGGTAGTTTTTATTAATAGTCACTACTCCGATTACCCCTTTACGCACACTTGTAACATGGTGCTTCGTTAATGAATAACTGAGACGCTGCAGCTGTCGTAATTGTAGACGGCATCTAGTCGAAGTCACGACAGGCACGAAAGTGTTGCAAAAATCAAAACAAGTGTCAGTTCCCGATGATGATGGTCACTTGCATTATGCAACCTCAAATAGGGCGCAGGATGTGTGGAGACTGGTAGACGGAAGATTGAAACGGATGCCGTGTGCGTATCGGTCAAGCTGATCAATCACTTCGGTTGATTGCACATGTTGAGCTGCTGTGAGCTGCGACTGCGGGATCGAAATCGGTGTCGGTTTTCTATCGCCATGAATGATTACCGGGAAGGAGAAATGCAAAGCTAATCCATAACTGGATGACAATGACTTATTTGTTTTGAGCGATATTTATCGCTGATATATCACTTTCAAGTATTTTGTTTGTGTCGTTCGTTAGTTCAAATTACTGGTGATAAATCCCGAATGTTTGTTTTTTTCTCTCACAGAAACGAAAAATGGTCGGTGAATCCACATCGACGCAGGTCCTGCGGGATTTGGAAATCTCCCTGCGCACCAATCACATCGAGTGGGTAAAAGAGTTCCTGGACACGGAGAATCAGGGCCTGGATGCTCTGATTGACTATCTCAGCTTTCGGCTCGCGATGATGCGTCACGAGCAGAGGATACAGGAAGCCAAGTCTGAATCGGACGAAGGTTTGAATCCGAAAGATACGACCCTCACGTCGTACGGAAGTAACGAAACGAACCACAAGCTTGGTGTGAATGGGTTCATGAGACCTGGGCTAGGAGATATGATGGATAGTCCCAGCATCCGGCGGCGATCGAGGCACATTGCTAAGCTGAACATGGGACTGACGACTGATGATATTCATGTGTGCAACATGTGTATGAGGGCAATCATGAACAACAAGTACGGATTCAATATGGTGCTGCAGCATCGAGAAGCGATCAATTGTATAGCGCTTAGTTTGACTCACAAGTCTTTGCGAACGAAAGCTCTGGTTCTAGAATTACTAGCGGCGATCTGCCTAGTTAAGGGCGGTCACGAAATTATTCTATCGGCATTCGATAATTTTAAGGTAGTTTGCTCCGAGCAGCGTCGATTTCAGACGCTCATGGAGTACTTTATGAACTATGAATTGTTCAACATCGATTTTATGGTGGCTTGCATGCAATTTGTAAATATTGTAGTACATTCCGTAGAAGATATGAACTACAGGGTGCACCTGCAGTACGAATTTACTGCCCTCGGTCTGGATGATTATCTGGAGAAACTTAGATTAACCGAATCCGAAGAGCTGCAGGTTCAGATATCGGCCTATCTGGATAATGTGTTCGATGTAGCCGCACTTATGGAAGACAGTGAAACAAAGACTGCCGCCCTGGAAAGGGTCAACGAACTGGAAGACGAACTAGGTCGTGCCTTAGATCAGGCTAGTGAAATTGAGAGGGAAGCGCTCTTCAAAATCGGAGAGCTCGAATCGGAACTAAGTCAAACCCGAGCCGAACGAGATGATTTGTTCAACAAACAACGAACGGTAGAAGAAGAAATAACGAAACTAAAACGCGCGCTCAAAGAGCACGAGCAGGAATCAAAAAGTCGCCAATCTATGCTGTTGGAGCTTGAGAATCTCACCAAAACTCTCCCGAAGGGTACGTCGATTGCGGATGTATCCAACCTCCTGGCGAAGGGCGGAAAGCTCTCCGAGCTCAGTCCTACGAGTAACGGAGCAGACAAAGCCGCTCCACCGGTTCCACCGCCACCAGCGCCTCCCGCAGCGCCTATGCCTCCACCTCCACCTTGCCCGCCAGCGCCACCGGCTCTGCCTAACTTGAACGGCGATGCTCCACGTGCTCCTCCGAAACCACCCTCGTTTATTCCACCTCCACCGGCTGGTCCGGGCGGTTTCATGAATTTTGGTGGCGCTATCCACTGCACGGACGGTGCGATGACTATCAAACGCAAAGTACAAACCAAATACAAACTGCCAACGCTCAACTGGGTTGCACTGAAACCGAACCAGGTACGCGGAACCATCTTCAACGAGCTGGATGACGAGAAGCTTCATCGGCACATCGATTTCATAGATTTTGAGGAACGGTTCAAGATCGGCATGGGCGGTCCGCTGACCAACGGTAGCTGTGACATGGACGGATTGTCTACGTTCCCCAGTAAGCGATTCAAGAAACCGGAGCATATATCACTGCTAGAGCACACGAGATTAAGAAATATTGGTAAGTTTTGGCTAACCCAACAGAAGCTGTAGTCTAATAAATTGTAATGCTTGCTTCTTTTTTTAGCAATCTCTCGCCGCAAGCTGGAAATGCCCGTAGAATCAGTCATCAAAGCGATCAACAACCTCGATCTCAAACAGCTATCGTTGGAGAACGTTGAGCTGCTGCAAAAGATGGTTCCCACTGATCAGGAACAGAAGCTCTACAAGGAGTATGTGATAGAGAAGAAGGATCTGAATCTGCTAACCGAGGAGGATAAGTTCATGCTGCAGTTAACCAAGGTCGAACGGATTTCCTCCAAATTGTCCATTATGAACTACATCGGAAATTTCTTCGACAGTTTGCATCTGATTAATCCGGTGAGTTGTCTTTTACTATTATGTTAAGTCAAACGCATAACTTTACGTTTCTCCGGCAGCAAATCTACGCTATTATATCGGCTTCGTCTTCGATAAAATCGTCGAAAAAGTTCCGCTCGTTGCTCGAGGTAATTCTTGCGTTTGGAAATTATTTGAATAGTAGCAAGCGAGGGCCGGCTTACGGGTTCAAGCTGCAAAGCTTGGACACTCTGCTAGACACAAAATCAAACGACAAACGGATGAGCTTGATGCATTATATCGTTGCAACGGTACGGCAAAAGTTCCCGGAGCTCTTGAACTTTGATTCCGAGCTGTTCTGCATCGATAAGGCCGCGCAGGTTTCGCTGGAAATTCTAATCACTGACGTAAGCGAACTGGAGAAGGGTATGGAGGCGGTTCGAAAAGAGGCTGACTTGCGAGGAAAAGGCACACATAACCACGTACTGCGAGACTTCCTGAATAATTCCGAAGAAAAATTGAAAAAGATTCGAACGGATTGTAAAACTGCGCAGGTATTTTCGTGTTTTTTATTTTGTGAAAATCGTGCAAACACTAAATCATGCATTCATCCATTTCAGGATTCCTTTAAAGAGTGTATCGAATATTTCGGTGAATCGTCTCGCAGTTCGGATGCCAACGCATTCTTTTCGCTGCTGGTGCGCTTTGTCAGAGCATTTAAGGTAAATGGTGATATTCAGCCTTTATGGCCATAAATCAACGTTAATCAACCTTCTCTTATTCAGACTTGCGATCAGGAAAACGAACAAAGGCGTCGCCTCGAGCTGGCCGCTCTCCAAGCGGCAAACAAGAAGGATGAGCTGGAAGAGCAAGTCGTACTGCGGAACAACAAGCTCAACAACCAGAAGAAGCAACAGGTACGCTTACCTCCTCCCTTTGCAATAGCGCAGAACGCAAATAATGCTACTTCCACGGGCGGTAGCGCTGCTACCGTCGTCGGTGGCAGCAGCAGCAACGTTAGCGGTGTTGGCGATGCTAGCATTCGGTTGTCCAGTGCATTCCTACAGAATCTAACACAAATGAATCGGGAATTGCAACATGTGTTTAGCACGAGTTCGCTGATTAGTTAACAATAAGTTCAAAGTAAACCAAAAACCGAGTGTGTAGCTTTTAGTAGACAGTGTGATTAGGTGTTCTTTTTTGTTTGTTTGTTATTTAGAGTTTGAACTGTGTTTTTTCTCATGCTTTCGCTATTTTTCTAAAAGTTTATTTTTTGGAAACTGCCAGCAATTACCCGGTGCGTAGTGGATGCACGTCACTTTGAAATTTCTTTCCGAGGCATATTTAAGTTTTGGTTAAGGTTTAGGCCGGGATGCGCTCTTTGGTAAAAGGTTTGCTTTTTGGTTGAGGTTGTTTTCGATTTGACATTAGTATATGTCACAATCTATGACTAAGATTTAATACATGTTATTAATATCCTTTCGCTTCAAAGTGTAGTAACTATTTGTATGATAATCTTGTGCATAATCAGGTTTTTGTGTTTAGTTTATTTACTATTAGTTTATCCATTGCTATGTTAAATATAAATCATTTTCATAAAATGTGCTTTTTGCTCATCGTACATGATCTAGCCTATTTGACCATTTCAACAGCATTTGAAAATTTCTATCACTTAAAGAGGTACGTAATTAACCATTAATGAACTCGACTATCACTTTTCATTTTCAACGACAAGACTGGAAATGAGCTTCGGATGTCCTGGAGTTTACTGCCTGTCGCTGACGTAAATCAAGCGAAGAACTATCCGAACACTGTCGTTGCAAGAAAAGCGTGCAAATCAGACTCGAACCTAATTCAAAAGATGCTGACTCAAAGAAAAAGACTACGGGACTTGACGGAGAGGCCGTAATTCAAGCAGACGAAACCAGATTAAAACATGAAATTATTTTGATACTGTATATTTATGAAACTTATTGTTGTAACTTATGAAACTTATGAACTCTAATTGTACACTTACAAATTCCCGATTTGCCTTGACCTTTAATTAAACTCTAGTGAAAACCTGTGCTGTCAAAATCTAAAATAATGTACAGCTTCGGATTCTGATTACCGCATGTGGCCAATTTAGCAAAAATTCTGTGCATAAATATTCTACCTTTAACCAAAAATGTCAAATATTTGATAGTATTCCAAAGCAAGCATGGGTTGTTCGAAGCCAAGAAACCTTATCCGGTATGCCTTGCAACTAGCGTGCCCATGCATAGACAAAAGGTGGGGCACCCGACCTTTTAGAAGAACTTTTTTTGAAAGTTTTACTTGAAATCACACATGAAATCGGGCTTAAAACAGAATTTCAAGTTTTTGTTTCAAATAGCCTTGGAATTGGATTTAAAATTAAAGTTAAAATTTGACTTGAAATTGAATTTTAATTAGGCTCGAAGTTAAACTTCAAATTCAAATTGAAATTCTAATCTAATATAATTTGCTACAAATGAGCCAATTCTTGAAAGCATCTTGAAAATGACGATTACTCGAACCAATCATTCCTCTTGTCAACGGCCAGGCCAACTGCGCAACATGTACCACAAAGAAAATTCCAAGAAATCAAGTGGAACCAGAAATAATACCAAATTCCATTCAACTCCTTGAAATCAAAGGAATAGAAGAAAGCGTGGACCTCCCGTACCGAATACTTCCCGTATAACTAATGATTTATTTACAGTTGCTGGGGTATCGTCACTAATAAAGATTAACTGATACTCTGGATCCTCAGGGATGAGCTAATGCCATTTAGATCAAAAGCCAGGCTGCAATTGACGAAGGATATAGCGCCTTGTTTCGCTCTCTAAAAATAAAATTTAACATAAATGGGATTTGAATTGAACTATGGATTAGATTTGGAATTGTGTATTAGACTTGGAATTGCGTTTGAAATTAGACTTGAAATTAGACTAAAATTGAATCTCAAATTATCAAATTACCTGGAAGAGATTAAATTAGAAATTAAATTATACCTGAAATTGGGCTCAAAATCGCACATACAATTGAACTAGTTTTGAACATGACATTGGACATTAAATTAGACAACAGTGATGTTAAAAACTCAAAATCTCAAAACTCATCAAAAATCAAAATCAACTGTGAATCATGTCAACTTGATCCTATGCAGAAAAAACTCACGCGTGAGTTTTTCTGTTTTCATAGCAAAAAGCAAGTTTATTCCCGCTTGATCACATCCTGCTTTCCTTCAACTGCTACCCGGAGCTATACACATATACATACAAATTCGTTGTTGAACAGCATAGGCATTCTCTTGTGCGATACGTAACTGTGAGTGAGCGTGAGAGAATGAATCTCTAAATAAATCGTAAAGTTAAATGAAATGCCAGCTGTGGAAGAATTAAGCAAAATGCTCACAGCTGAATTTTGTTCACATCGCATAGCAACAGAGACATCACGTATAATAGCGACAGAATTTCATATGTGAGTTCGGCGCTTCTGATCTAGGTTGAAATTTCATGGTGCTTGAAATCTCATTGAGTTTTTTGCTGGTATGAATTTTTCAACACTGTTAGACAATTGACATTCTTCGTCTTATTATTTCACACGTATTACTTTTATTCTTTTCCATTTTTTCTCTTTTCCAGTCACGTTTTTTTTTGTTATTTTATTTCCCGTTTTCCGTTTTTTTCTCTTCTCTTGTTCCTCTCTTTTTGTTTCCAGTTTTCTTTTTCCAACTCTTTTTAGCTCCTTCCCTTTCCATTTTTCATCTTTGTCTGTTTTCACATTCCTCTTTTTAATATGCCATTTTCCCCGTCATTTTTATAAGGTTATTCTGTTTTTGCAGTTTTTGTTACGCCCTCTCAGTTAGCTTAGTTAGTTAGTTAGGGCCTAACAAACCAGTCGTTGCATGTTCGAATCTCGGCTGGGAGGTGCTATTTTTTTTTATTTCTCCTTTTCTCGTCTTTTTTTCTATCGTTTTACCTTTTTTTTCATTGTTTTTTCCTGGTTTTCTTTTCTTTTTCTGTCAAAATTTCCCATTTTTTGTCCCAGCTTTCTCCTTTTATATCCTTTTTGACCTCTTTTCCGTTTCCTTTGTTTTAGGTTTTCTTTTATCTCTAGCTATTCTCCTTTTCCCCTTTCTGGTCTGTACTTCCTTTCTTGTCGTTTTTCATCCCGTTTTTCTGTTCACTGTTTTCTCTATTCTTCTCTGTTCTTGTGATCTTCTTTTCCTGTCCCATTTCATGCCTTTTCCTGTGTTCTGACTTTTCTCTGTTTTTGGCATTTTTCTGTTGTCGGTCCCGGTTTTAGTCTTTTTCGTTTTTCAACTCGTTTTCTACTCCGTTTTTCGTTTTCAGCTGTTCCGTTATTCCACTTACTATGCCCTGCTTTTCCTCCTTTTCTGTCACGTTCTGATCTCCTTTTTTTCGTTTTATCTTCCGTTTTCATCTTTTCCTCTCTTTTACTCATTTTTTTCTTTTTTCTGTCCCGTTTTTCCTCTAGTTTTGTGTAGTGTTAGTTGTTTTGCTTATTTTGTCTCGTTTTTTCCTTTCCTGCTCAATTTATCTTCATTTTCTTTGTTTTATTTATGGGTTTTAATTTTTTCACCCATTTTTTGCTTTCTCGCTTTTTTTCCTCTTCTCTTTTTCTTCTTTTCCACTTTTTTCTTTTGTTATGTTTTATTTTTCCTTCCATTGTCACGTTTTTCTTTCGTTTTGCTTTTTGTCATTCCAGTTTATGCTCTCTCTGTCACTCCCTCTCCCATTTTTATATTCCGTTTATGCAGTTTTTGTCACATTTTCTCTCGTGCTCTTTTCTGTTTTCTCTCCTGGCTCATTTTTTTCTTTTTTACTTCTTTTTCTGAAGAGTAGCAGAAGATGGACTCTCCTCTAGATCCATTGGTAATGCATCTGTGAATACGTCAAGAAAATTTACACATTTACATCTACTCGTCTTAGCTTCTTTGCTGATTCATTTTTCCTCTTTCCAGTCTCGACTTTCCACTTTTTGTTTCGTGTACTATTTTATTGAAATACTGTCACTTTCCTTCGGTATTTCCTCTTTTACGCTCGTTTTCCTTCTTTCTAGCTCTTGTTTCCTTTTCCATTGTTCCGTTTTACTTCGTTTCCTTTACCATTTTTCTTATTTTTAGTATTGCTTTTCTTCTTGTTTTTCATTAGTTTTTGGTTATTTTATCTCGTTTCTGGTTTACAGTTTTCGTGTTATTCTAGCAGTTTTATCGCCTTTCTTTCTCATTTCTTCTTCGTTTGTTCCGTTTTTTCTCTTGATGTCCCGTTTTTTAGTCTTTTCTGTCACGTTCATTCGGTCACGGCCCCCTTTTTTCCCTTTCCTCTTCGGTTTCCCCATTGTATCTGCCGGTTTTCGTCTTTTTCTCTTGCGTTTTACTTTTAGTTTGGTTCGTGTTTCCTAGTTTTCACTTCTTTCTCTATTCCATTATTTCGCTTTTTGTCCCATTCTCTATTTTCTCTCTCGTTTAACCTTTTTCTGCTCCCTGTCTCCTTTTTCTCTGTTCCTTTTCCGTTTTTTTCTGTCCTATTTTCTGTTCTTTTCCTCTGTTTTTTCCATTATCTGTTTTCGTTTTCGTCTGTTCTGTTCTTACTCCTATTATGCCCTGCTTTTTCTTCTTTTCTGTCATGTTTTGTTCTTCTTTTTCATTTTCTATCTTTTGTCTCTCTGCATGTCTTTTTTGTTCTGTCTCGTTTTTCCTCTATTTCTGTTCTCGTTGCTCCATTTTCCTGCTTCCATTTTCTTCACAATTTCAAAGATTTTTTTCTTTATGATTTTTCCTTCTTTTCTCTCATGTTTCTCTTTTTTTCTTTCGTTTTTAGTTTTCGTCTGTAAAGTCACCTCGTTTTTCATCTTTTTCTTCCCGTTTTCATCCTTCTCACTTTTTTCTCTTGTTATGTCCATCCAGCTTTTGTCACCTTTTCTTTCCTACTCTTTTCCGTGTTTTCCCCTTTTGTCAAATTTTTAATTTTTTTTTGCTTATTTTTCTGGGAGAGCCTTTTTCTGAAGGAGACGGACCACTTCTAGATCGCTCGGTAATCCATCTGTGAATATTCTAAGAAAATTTACTTACATTTTCATAAGAAACTGTTTGTCTGCGTTAGGTTCATGAGATATAAATTTTTGAATTAGGATAAATATTCAGAGAAACCGACTGAAGTTTTTGGAGTGTCTTAGTAGAATACGAAACCAGGTTGAAATTGAATTTAAATTGCACTTGGAATAGTATTTGGAATTCGACTTGAAACTAGACTTAACATTGGACATGAACTCGGTGTTGGAATTGGACATGAAATTAGTCTTGCATTTAAACTTGAAATTGTGCTTAAACTAGGCTCGAAACTAAACTTGAAATTTAATTTATAACTGCAATTAATTTACTCGTCGCAAAAATAGTAACCGATTTATTAAAAACCGCGGACTTCTGGGTTACAGAAACTATTCTGTCTTACCTTGAATTTTCCCAGTGAGACCTAGCCTGGGCACGTCAGTGTACCCTTGCTCATGTTCAACATTTCTACTCATGCACTGGTGCTTGATTCCGAATGACATTCTCGCATCAATGACAATCCTGGAAAACAATACTAACTGATAATTAATTTTTTTGGAATCTACGATACATTTCAAATAGGTACATTTATTCACAAAATTTGATAGAAATAAAGTTTGCGTGTCATTGTATATATTCAATTCTCGGGTAAATTTTCAAATAGACCTAAGTGACAATGAGAGATTCTCTTCGCGTCTCCTCTCTTCCGCATTTTACGGCGATTCTTATGCATTTTAACACATCAGCTTTGCATAAAACGGTTGCCGGAGTCACTAGTTAGCTAAATGTTTTGAAAATTTCCTTTTCTATGCGTTTATGTAGCCGTGAATGACGGAAGAGAGGAGACGCGAAGAGAATCTCTCATTGTCACTTAGGTCTATTTGAAAATTTACCCGAGAATTTATGGAATGTGTTTTTTAACAAAATTAAACTGCCGCTACTCGCTTAATAGTCCCATTTACATAGGAAACTTCATAGAAAATGGGACTGTTATGCGAGTAGCTACAGGTATCGGAACCAATGCACAACTTAACAACGAATGACATCAACAGTATAATTTCTCAAATTTTTCATTCTACAAAATTAGTTAAGTTTGACTATTCGGTTGCTTGCACATGTATAAGTTCAAAAGCTTTGTTATCTCACACGCGTGAACACAAAATCACATTCTGTTTTTTTCAATCACATAAAGCTAAGAGGAGAGTTGGTTTGTAAATTAACAAAACTGTAACTGTTGTATATAAAATGGCTTTTGCACGCTAACTAGCAGTTCGATTGGTAACGGTAATACCTAACGGCACTATGTATTTTCCCCGTGCCAGCACCCTGAATAAAAATAAAAGACTTGCTAAATGCCTGTGGCCTGATCTTCCTCTCCCCCCCATCTAGGAGGCAGTAATCAACGAACTGAAGACGAAAACCAACTCGGTGCGCGAGAAGAAATTGCTTCAGCAGGACGAAGTCTACAACGGTGCCTTGGAGGATATCCTGCTGGGACTGAAGAACGAACCGTACCGCCGGGCGGATGCCGTCCGGAGAAGCCAACGACGGAGAATCGACAGCAATCGGCTCTCGCGAACGATGGAGGAACTGGAGTTTTAACCAGAACAGTGGACGAGGCATCGAAAGGATTGAAAAAATGACAGGAAATGTGATTGATTAATTTTACGACTCCGCACAACCATGCACAACAATTGTACTGCCACACGACACCGTGTGCGTTCCGCCACTCTCTGTGACTCTCACTTTCTGTATTGTACTGCTTTATCTAACTATTGAGCCTAGCATACTCTTTTAAATGATCTTTCTTCATTTATGTACATACACAGTTTTAGTCATAGGTTAACAGTGAAGACAGTGATTGAAGACAGTCTTTAGAAATGAAATGTTGTTATTTTGTCTCTACTCGTAAGTAGGCTTTTGTTAATTATATTAATTCAGCATACATTTTAGTGAAACTTTCGTCTCTTCATATGTACATATCTTATGGAATAATATTTTATCATGCTATGATAACGAACGAACATTTCAAATATGGGGAAAGCTCGTATGCACATATTTTATTATACAATGAAATTGAAACTGAACGCTCTTACGAACATTTTATCAATCAATTTGTTATGCCGAAATGATCCTTATGTGTTATTTTTATCCAATTTAAAGGGGGGTAGTAGCTTTCTTATGGCAGAACAAAAGTTCGTAAGTATATATTTAATAGAGAATTATTGATAATCATGCCTTATTTCAATGTCTATCTCTTATGATGAAGAAACAGTTTCGTTTTGCACTTCCCTCTTGATACTTTCTATTGTTAGATTATAGTAGTTTTTGCTAAGAAACAACTATTAGTTTATAAGCTCTTGCCTCGGAAAGGCGCAGCAACCCAGAAGGGGGGGGGAGGGGGGAAGCTACCAAAGTTCTGACTTCTGGTATGGGAGTCGTTGCGACTCTTTTGTTTCCGAGTCCCAGGGCGTTGTACGGAGGAGATCTCGAATGTGCAGTTTGACCTGACAAAACGTACCTTTCACGAGAGTTTATTCACTGAAAAACATGAACGAAGGGGCTGCTACAATCGGCTGTGGTCTAGTCGGTTATCCGGGTGGGCTGCGAGGTTAGAAAATCCTCTATCGTATTTGAAGAGGCCGGTGTGAAGGTGGCCCCACAGGTTATCGGCCAGATGGCGTACGATGACAACTCGCTGAATCACGGGTATAGACCGGGGCAAAGTCGTGATTGGATGGCGTTTTCCGGGACCTCGTTTCAACGGTATCAGTACTCGCCGTGCTGAATGGGGTTCACCGATGGAAGATCCCACGAGCTAGGTACAGCTTTAATAGTGATGGGCGAGATGCAGAAACGGGTGATTGGGTGGTGACCAATCAATCATCGAATGTGCAGGTTGGGAATCAAGGGCCGATTCTTCAATATAAGCATCATCAACGTGCACAGCCCTCACCTCAGAAGTACGGATGACGACAAGGATGAATTCTACGCGCAGTTGGAATACGACCGCTGCCCAAAACATGATATCAAGATTGTCATCGGGGATTTCAATACTCATGTCAGCCAGGAGGAGGAATACAAACCGGTGATTGGAAGGTTCAGTGCACACCAGCGGACCAATGAAATGGGCCTGAGACTTATCTACTTTGCCACCTCCAAGAACATGGCCGTACGTAGTAGCTTTTTCCAGCACAGAATCCATCACAAGGTCACCAAATCAGACAGAATCACAGATCGACCACGTTTTGATCGACAGTCGGCACTTCTAAGACATTATCGACGTCAGATCCTATCGAAGCACTCACGTTGACTCGGACCACTACCTAGTGATGGTTAAGATGCGCCCAAGACTCTCCGTTGTGAACAACATTCGGTACCGATGCCAACCTCGGTTAGATCTCTCGCGGCTGAAGCAGCCAGACGTCGCCGCAAACTACGCGCATTCACTCGAAGCTTCGCTGCCGAAAGAGGACGAGCTCGACGAAGCCCCTCTCGAGGACTGTTGGAACACTATCAAAACAGCCATCAGCGGTGTAGCGGAGAGCTCCATCGGGCATGAGCGGAACGATTGGTTTGACGATGAATGTAGGACGGTGGTGGATGAGGAGAACGCTGCGTGGGTGGCCAAGATGCGCGGTGCCACACGTCAGAACGTGGAAAGACACAAACAGAAGAAGATGCAGCGAAACCAAATCTTTCGGGAGAAAAGCGCTACCTGGAAGAGCAGGAATATGCAGAGTTGGAGCGGCTGCATCGGTCTCAGGAAACGCGGAAGTTCTACCAGAAACTGAACGGATCCCGCAAAGGCTTTGTGCCGCGAGCTGAAACGTGTCGGGATATGACTGGTAGTATTCTGACGGACGATCGTGAGCTGACCGATAGATGGAAGCAGCACTTCGACGAACACCTGAATGGCGCCTAGGCGGTGAACTATGGCGGCGGGGAAAGCGATTTCGACGGTGCAACAAACGGGGAACAGGGTGCCTGCCCCACCGATAGGCGAAGTTAAGGAGGCCATCATGCAGCTAAAGAACAACAAGTCCGCTGTAAAAGATGGCATCGGAGCGGCGCTTATTAAAAAGGGACCAGAAAAGCTGGCCGTTTGTCTGCACCGACTAATTGTTAGAATTTGGGATACGGAACAGCTACCGGAGGAGTGGAAAAATGAGCTTATCTGCCCGATCTATAAAAAGGGCGACAAGTTGGACTATGAGAACTATCGAGCGATCAATGTTCTCAATGCCGCCCATGCTGTCCCAAATCATTTTCCGCCGACTATCACCAATTGCGAACAGATTTGTGGGAACTTATCAAGCCGGCTTCGTCGAAGGTCGGTCTACAACGGATCAAATATTTACACTGCGGCAAATCCTCCAAAAGGGCCGTGAATACAGAGTTCCCACGCATCATTTGTTCGTTATCTTCAAAGCCGCGTATGATACCATCAACCGGAAAGAGCTATGGAAAATCATGGACGAGAACAGCTTCCCCAGGAATCTCATCAAACTGATTCAATCTACGATGGATGGTACATATACATTCATATATACAACCTACATACGCAACGTTTATCAAAGTAGTAAGATTGTATACTTTCAATCCTCAACCGATTTTGGAGTTATATCCATGAATTGATTGAATCTATTTTATTAAGACGAATCGAAATCACAGTAAAACCACTCTGTGACTCTGTGACTAAACCAATCAATAAATAAATGTCGACCAACATTTGAAAGGGGCGGATAAGCCAACTGTCAAACAGAACGAGTAATTGGTATTTTTTGCTGGAGCAGTATAGTAAAATGAACTCTCACTCGTTCTGTTTGACAGTTGGCTTATCCGCCCCGTTCAAATGTTGGTCGACAAATTTTCATGATCTGCTTCTACGTTGAATAGTGCTTTTCCTCTGGTAATCGGTAGACGGTACACGCGAGTTTTCAAAAAGCTGCCTGCCCAATATGTCGCAAGCGAGCTGCTTGCCCATGTGTCGCCAATCAAAGCCACCTCTTGGATACTGGGTTCGCCATAGAGCTGTGCGAGTTCATGATTCATCCTCCGCCTGGATACTCCGTTCTCCTGTACGCCGCCGAAGATCGTTCTTAGCACTCGTCGTTCGAAAACTCCGAGCACTCGCAGGTCCTCCTCGAGCATTGTCCATGTTTCATGCCCGTAGAGAACAACCGGTCTAATAAGCGTCTTGTACAGGATGCACTTTGTTCGGGGACTTAGTCTGCTCGACCGCAATTACTTGTGAAGCCCATAGTAAGCACGACATCCGGTGTTAATACGCCTCCGAATCTCACGGCTGGTATCATTGTTCGCCGTTACCAGTAAGCCAAGGTAGATAAATTCGTCGATTACCTCAAACTCATCGCCGTCGATCAATATACTACTGTCCAAGCGGCGTCGGTCGGCCTCGGTTCCGCTGGCTAGCATATACTTTATTTTAGACGTATTTATCTTTAACCCAATCTTTTCCGCTTCGCGCTTTACAACCCTATTCTGAATTTCGAACGAATTTTTATTTCGTTCGACTTGTTTCGATCGAGATGTTTTGCCCGTTTGATTTTGCTAGCGGAAATTTCGGTCGGAATACCGAACCGAACCGTTCGAAATATAGAATAGCGGTGTTAATGGACAGATAGTCTCCAGGTTTTCTGCACATTTTTGTTGGGAAAGAAAGTTTTTCACCAGTCGTGAGTCGTGTAGTCGAAGAAATGGAGTTTTACCTACACCATACAAATCTTCTCGTTAATCGCTTTCCAGTCCATTACGCGATCCTGCCTTCTGCTTATCGCTACAAAGCCCGTTCCCAGTACGTTGGTCGCTCCAGCGCTCGGGTAAAATTGGGACTTACCGCTACGGATCCTTTACACCTCGCCTTTGCGACGGATTTCCTGCAATGCCACGATGCCGAACTTTTGGAGTTCTAGCTGTTCCAGCAGCACCTTGTCGACACACGCGAAACTCAGCGATCTGCAATTCCACTTACCAAATGCCCATGCCATGTCCTTATTTTGTCGCCTTTGTCCATGGCGAATGTTTCATATTGAATTTCCTTGATTATTCGTAGCGTTTTATATTTAGGTAGGCTGTCTTACTGGGATGCGTCTCGTGATGGAGTTGCCATCTTAGCTTTGGTGTCCTGATAATACATTTCTAAATTCTGCTACCGGCTTCGGATCAAACGTTGTCGTGAGCCGCTTCCGACCTGGAGCATAACCGCGAACTTTGTCAAGGAATCATCAAGGCATCTAGAGCCGCCCCTGGCTCGGGAACATGGGAACGCTCAAGGCTGACAAGGCTATTGCTCACCGAACACGTGTACAAATAGGACAATAGACGTGGTTTAGTTAGTTCAGTCAGGTCCCGTATCACGGTCCCGTTGGTCAGTGAAAGACGATCACGAACAAGCGTATTGCTGGATTCTCCTTAGCCATCCGTTGGTATAGCTGGTTCAGAATTGATTGAATGCTCAGTAAAGCGGATGCCTATCTTCAAAGTAACCAGCTGCTGGAACGGGTTAACGAACATTCAACAAGAAGTTACTGATGCATCCGAAATCTCGCTATCGAATAAACTTACTTGGATAAGTAGCGGTGTCCTATTTTCCTAACCGAACTTTGGTTGCATCGTTTAAATTTTGCACGTTTCTTATGGTATTTCATGTCCTGTTGACGGTCAAAAATGAACTCGGTGTTTCTCGAAGAAATGGCTTTCGTGATGAGTTTTGCTGGTTTGCTGGTCGTGTTGAGTAACAATCACGTTGCTGTGTGTTGCTATAGCTATATTACCCTAATACATGCTTACTATGATGATGCATTTCGTGTTGAATATTCGTAATCTGCTCTAGTAGGAATAGGGATGCTAACAGCATGAACAGAATTTAACATTGAGTACTGCGGATTTCAAGGATTGAGTAGCGGCCGGCATGCAGGTTGTTCCTAAATGTTGTCTAATCCTAACCGGCGGGAATGATTGTGCGTCTCATGCTTTTTGTCATTTTGCGGACAGGCAAGACCAACTTGTTGAATGCACCCATGAACCAGACAACCTATAACGGAAATATTACGTAGGTAGTCAAACTTACCAATGGAAATTGGAAAATTCGCCCGACACGATTGTAGATACTGATGAACTTCGAAGGGTATGTTCGATAAAATCCTTAAGGAAATCTTTTAGTTCTTATCACTTTTCATACCAACACAGATGTACATACTCAAAGATGTTCTGGCGATTCTTTATTTATAAATTGATTTTTTAATCGTTCCTGTTTTCAGTTTGTAACCTAAGCGGACTCACTGATTTCACCTGGTTACTTTCCTTGTGTCCTCAACTTGCGCAAGTACAAGCACGTAGCATCAAAATACAAACTTTCGTATGTGTGTGTGTGTTTCTTTTTTGTGTGTACACTTTACAGTTTTAGGACGACGACGCGGTTGTTCAATCTACGCACCGTAGAAAATCAAGGAAGGCATTTGAGATAAAAAATGTGACAAGAATTCCGGGAGGGTTGTTTGTACTTTCTTTTAGTTTGTGAATCCGTTAATGTGAATACACGCCGAGTGTACAATGTGACAAACCTCATTTGATTTCATCATACTGTGTGACACAGGAAAGTTCAAGAACTGAATGGAGAACATATAGATGCTTGGAGCGCTTAGCTCGGTTCAGCGTCTAAACTGTATTCTTCCGATAACAAAAAAATAAGAAATAAGGCTTTGCTTCTATACGCTAATCAATCGTTAACAAATTTACAAGTTGATAGGGTTGCTCACCTAATTCCTTGATGTTTTCCATGATCCGTTTACTCACTATCTCATGTTTATGTGTGTGTGTATTTATGCACAGCTTATGTTTATCGCTTCAGTATTTTCAATATACTTACATTTAGTACAAGGTTTTTACTAACTTTATTTTCTATACACTATTTCTTTCTTTCCATTATCCATTTTCGGGTCTCTTTTTCATAAAAATAGAAAATAGCAGCTGTCCACTGTTTAAGTCTATTGTTTCTTCCTCCCTCAAAGAAAAAATGACAAGAATTGCGAAACTGGTACGTTGTAACTATTCAAATTGAACCGAACCAGTTTCCATTTTGTCCTGATCCCTTGCATAACCTACACGTACATTGTTTCTAATGGGGCCTACTGTTAGTTTTGTTCCAATCTCCAATCCGAACGGAGCAAACCACTTAGAAGCTGAAATCGTCGATGTGTTGGGTGAAAAGCGAGACACACCAGCAGAAAACAAACAAGCTTTCCACTAAGTAGTGACTTACGTCGCCGCTCACCGCTCACTTTCCGCCAGCGGCAATTTATTGTCAGCGGGCGAGAATGTTTGCGTTTGCTGATCGAACCCTACTCGCAACGTCATTTAGCGGCTATATGCGTATACAGTGCCCTACCCTTGTGGTCGTGGTGGCGCCTAGCCTATCTCTGTTCCTCCTGCAGGATTACCAGCTGAGCGAGTAATTGGCCCCGAAGCACTGGTGGTGGCTTGCTTCATTAGCTGGGCTGGTTTTCCTGGCGGTAGATTTGCGGCTGACTCTTGCTGTTCACGAAGTTGCCGACGCCGTTTTTTGCTCCACAACTCGTGGCAGTCCTGCCAGGTTGGCAGCTTGGGAGGAGGAAGCCTGCAAACAAGTAAGTAGAAAATTTAGATTCTTGCTTTTAAACTTAGCTACAAATCAATACTTACTGGTCGGGTATAACGTTCTTCAGCCAGGCCGAATTGAGAGCTGCCTCGGCCGTTATCCGTTTGTCCGGATCTAACTCCAGCATTTTGTCCAGCAAATCTAAACAGGACGCAGGTAGGAACACAAAATCTTCACGAATTTTGCGACGGTACTGTTTCTTGGCCTTCAGCGTATGAAACAGGGGTAGTTTGATAACGTTTGGCCATACAGCCGGGGTCGGCGTCCCGCATAGTCGTGAAATCATCTCCAGCTGCGCGGGTTCTTGGTTTGCTTGGAAAAGAGGTTTTTTGAGAAACAATTCACCCAGAATACAACCGCAGCTCCACACGTCAATGGCAGTGCCATAGCGTTCTTCGCCTAGCAGCAGTTCTGGCGGCCGATACCATAGCGTGATCACCTTATTCGTATACGGCCGCTCTCGATTGTCAGCATTGTACAGTCGTGCTAAACCAAAATCAGCCAGCTTTACTTCACCCCTGAAAAACGATAGAAACGTTTAGAAGATCAATTCGAAACATGGAGCAGAACAAAACACGAACTTATTGTTCATCAGAATGTTGGAACACTTGATGTCCCGATGCAGAAAGTTCTTCTTGTGGCAATAGTTTAGTCCGTCCAGCAACTGCCGCATAATGCTGGCATTGTTCTGTTCGTTGAACTCCACCATTCCGGACTCGAGTAAACCCATCAGATCGTGATCCATATATTCAAACACCAGGTAAAAGGATCCCTTGTCCTTGCGGAACTCAAGCGCATCCTGCTTGTCGGTGACTATTTCCCGCAGGTTCACAATATTTTTGTGATTCAACTGACGCAAAATTTTGATTTCCCGTACGGCCGTTATAGGGAAACCTTCCTTTTCGTGCTCCAGACGAACCTTTTTGAGCGCTACGAGCTCGTTCGTCTCACGATCCCGGGCTTTGTACACCTGTCGAAAGCATTTCGTGAGTTATTTTCATTAACCTAAAGATAAAACTGATAACTCACCTGTCCGTAGGTTCCTTCGCCGATTTGTTCGATCATATCGAACACGTCGACGCACCGCTCTCCCCAATCTTTGCCACCGGAGGCGGACATCGGTCCGGACATGTTGCGCGAGTACCTCCTGGTCAGTATTCTCGGCCGCCCTCGAGGCTTTTTGCTGGGCTTTCCATATTTACTGGATTTTTTTGTCGGTGTGTCAGCAGGCGGCGGAGGCGATCCGATGTCATCGTCACCGCTCAGATCTTCAGAACCTGGAACCATCGGTGGCATAGGCAAATTGAGCAGCCCTTTCTTGGCGGAAGATGACGGTGCCGACAACGACGACGACGACGTCGACGCACTTAAGGACGACGAGGAAGTCATGTGTTCGTTACTGCTTCGTTTATTACTACTGCTGCCACTGCTGCTTCTGTGGTGATGGTGAGGATGGTGGTGGAGATGATGACTATTATTGAAGTTTGGCATTGTGATTGCTCCCGTCGTGGTGAGAGTGGGAATTGGCATCACCTTCATCTGAGCACCAGCCACTGGACTGATTTGTCGCGGCGGGCTGGGTGTTTGAGCACCTTCTAACTCAGCCACATTCACGCCCGGTGGCATAGGTAGATTCGTAAGACTTTTTGGTTTAACGAGTACTGTTGCTGGCTTTGACTCCACCCCGCTGGAGACGGCACTTGTCGCGGATTCGGTCGATTGACTGGCACTTTGATTAAGACATTCGCTGCTTTTACTATTCAATATCACAGGTATTCGTGAGTCACTACTCGCTCCATCGTTAGTCGTGCTGCCCACTATTGCCGTCGAGGACGATATGTCTACGGTGTCTTTGGATGCTGTTTCTGGCATTTTGGACAGACTGTCCGATTGTTCCGGCATCGGAATGTCTGTTACACTAACATCCTTCATTCCGTTGGCGCTACCAACACTTTCATCAGTGGCCAAAACCACACAATCATTAGACATGCTATTTTCGTTAACTACCGTCACATTCGATCCTTCTTGACCTTCTTGTTTCTCCAGAATTTCCTGCAATGTCTTCAGTCGCTTGTGTTTGTCCTTTATCAGTTCCGCAAAGAAACTGGTGTCGGTGATTTTTTCCTTGATGTCGAATTTTTTCACGGCCGACAAATCCGACAGGGGAGAGCGTGACCGACTGTCGCTCGAATACCGCCTACTGGTGGGCGGCGAGCGTCGGGGACTTCGTGAATGATGTCTCGACCGCGCTCGGCTGCGACTCCGATCGGGAGAGGGACTATTGTAGTAAGTCTTGCGGGAACGTGGTTTGGATGGCGAACGGCGACTGCGATTGCGGTGAGAAGAAGAAGTGAATGGAGTAGTGCTTCTGCAATTAAGGAATAGAGAAAAAACAAGAGTTATATCCTGTTTCGACTGCATATCTAAAATCATTGAGTACCTCCTGGGTGGGTCACCACGTCGATCGTGCTGAGACCAATCCGGCTCTCGCCAAGCGTAGCGTTTATCCTTCCGGTAGTAGTCTTTTTCCGGAGGTGACCTATCCCTTCTTCGCTTCGATGGCGGAGGCGTGTATGGTTTATGTCGACCATCTGTGGCAAGGTGATTTTGTCAATCAAGCAATAAACTTATTTTCTTAATAGTTCGAACTTACTTGGACTGGGACTTCGCCGGTTGGAAGCATGCCTGCTGATTGATTGACTACGATGATAACGTGAACTGCTGCTGCGATGCGTTGGGCTGTCGCTGATAGGAATCGGACTTTCATGCTGTGGATGCTGCAACGGCTGTTGTTGGTAGCCGGAATATCCCTTCTTAAACACGACTGGAGGCGTGTGTGGTGACGATATCGCTTGGTACAGCTTACGAGTCGGAGGCCCTCGGCCCACATGCGGACTTCGTCCCCGGGATGAATCACCGTAGGGACTGTTGATCATTCGGCTCGAGGGACGCATTGGGGGAGTTCCTGCAAATAGGAAACACCGAGTAATGATCAATCTGCTGAGAACTAACCAAGAAAAACGGAAGCATTTTCTCAACAACCTGATTTATACCATGAACACTAATTATTTTTAACAACATTTGCCATAAAACCCAATATATTTTTGGTCTATTTATTGGATTATATATTATACTAGCAGAACCGGCAAACCAGGTACTGCCACAAATTGAGCTAAATGACGTAAATTATAAATTTCGTACGTACTCAAGGTATAACTTAAGTTTTGCTATTTTTTGAGCAGTTTATATTTTGAAGAAATGTTTAGCTGACCACCGGATTTTCACAGAACATTTGTTTCTTATGACTGTAGTACTAAATCGTTAAAGTTTAGTTTTAAAATTTGGAAATATGGTGATTTTTCAACTTCCGGTACCCAGCAGTTATGATGGTGTCAATTTATTTTTGGTTAAATGCTAAAGATAAAACTCGGGTACTTTTTCATTTCGACGTATCTGACAATGAGAGATTCTCTTCGTGTCTCCTCTCTACGGCTTTTTACGGCGAAACTAAAGCATTGAAAAGAAAATTTTCAAAACATTTAGCTAGCTACAGTGACTCCGGCGCCCGATTTGTGCAAAGCTGATACGCTAATGGATGGAATGGATGGAAGGAGTGGTTTGTCCTATCTACAAAAAGGGTGGTCGGCTAGACTGTTGCAACCATCCCGGTATTACGCTGGTATACGCCGCCTACAAGGTACTCTCCCAGATCCTGTTACGCTGGTTGTCACCAAAAGCACAAGGTTTCGTAGGGAATTATCAGGCGGGTTTCATGGGGGCTCGCGCAACTGCGGACCAAATTTTTACTATCCGACAGAACTTACAGAAATGTCGGGAGTACAACGTGCCCACGCATCACATCTTTATTGATTTCAAAGCCGCATACGATACAGTCGATCGAGACAAGCTATGGCAGATAATGCACGAACACGGTTTTCCGGACAAACTGACGCGATTGATCTGAGCTACATTGGATCGAGTGA
Source organism: Sabethes cyaneus (assembly GCF_943734655.1). Classification (NCBI taxonomy): domain Eukaryota; kingdom Metazoa; phylum Arthropoda; class Insecta; order Diptera; family Culicidae; genus Sabethes; species Sabethes cyaneus. The sequence continues at coordinate 18,484,065 of NC_071354.1, read as the reverse complement.
TGTGTTTCGTACGCATCTCTGGGACACTCTCGAGTCCCTTCGAGACGCGGCGTGAATTGAGACAAGGTGACGGTTTATCCTGCATGCTATTCAACATCGCTCTTGAGGGGGTGATCCGACGAGCGAGCATCGAAACGAGAGGCACGATTTTTACCAAGGGTAGCCAACTTCTAGGCTTTGCAGATGACTTCGATATCATAGCCAGAAACTTTGCGACGGTGGAGGCAATCTACGCCAGACTGAAAGCGGAGGCTAGGAGAATTGGGCTAAAAATAAATGCGTCGAAGACCAAATACATGAAAGGAAGCTCAAAGGAAACAAACGCGCGTCTCCCACGGACGGTAACAGTTGACGGCGACGAACTAGAAGTGATAGAGGAGTTCGTGTATTTGGGATCGCTGGTGACCACGGACAACAACACTAGCGGCGCATCCAAGCGGGAAATCAGGCCTACTTTGCCCTTCGTAAAACGCTACGATCAGGAAGCATACGCCGCCGCATGAAGCTAACAATGTGCAAAACCCTTATTAGACCAGTAGTTCTTTATGGACTTGAAGCCGTGACGCTGCTTACGGAGGACATACGCGCCCTTGCCGTGTTCGAGCGGAAAGTGCTGCGGACGATATTTAGCGGAGTACAAACTGAAAGCGGAGAGTGGCTGAGGCGTATGAATCACGAACTACAGGCACTGCTTGGGGAGACTCCTATCGTACATCTAGCGAAAGTTAGCAGGCTACGGTGGGCCGGACACGTCGTAAGGATACCGGACGACAGTGCGATGAAAATAGTCCTCTGCAACAACCCCACCGGCACCAGGAAGAGGGGGGCCCAACAAGCACGATGGCTCGACCAGGTCGAAAGCGATTTGCGACTTCTGGGACGACTAGGAAATTGACGAGTAACCCAAGACCGAGTTGAATAGAGACGAGTGCTTAAAATGTTCCCGAAGGACTCGTCGACCTCGAGACTTTCGAAATTACTCCAGTGACGAATTTTGAAGCAGCTCGTAGATTGAAGCGATCATTTTCCGCCAGACCTGATGGCATTCCAGCCACTATTACTTTGTTGTATTTTTAAGTTTTAACAAGTCTTTTGCACAAGGCCAATTTCCTAGTATTTGGAAACGATCCTTCATGTTCATAAGAGTGGCGATCGTCGGCATGTTAGGAACTATAGAGGAATTACCATTTTGTCTGCAGCTTCCAAGCTTTTTGAAATGATTGTGGGCACTGCCATGCTTAACCGTACCAAAAACTATTTATCTGCCTATCAGCACGGGTTCATGCCTGTCCGATATGTTTCCACCAACCTGCTCGATTTTACCTCCTTCTGCATCACGCAACTTGAAAAAAAAAGCACAAATCGATTAAGTTTACACTGACATAAAAGCTGCATTCGACCGCATCGATCATCGTATCCTTCTACGGAAACTGCATCGTTTGGGAGCCTCAGAGCAACTTGGCTAGGCTTGAATATTTACGCAATACAGTCTTGAAAGTCAAATTAGAATCTACTGTTTCATCTGTGTTTACAAATAAGTCTGGGTTTCCTCAAGGAAGCAAGAATGGGCCCTTGCTGTTCATATTATTCTTCAACGATGTAGTTATGCTACTAGAAACCGGATACGCACTTGTCTACGCTGACGATCTTAAATTGTTTCTTACTGTACGCTCCATCGACGATTGTCGCCGGCTCCAAAGATTGTTAGATGCCTTTGTGAATTGGTGCAAGTTCAACTACTTGATCGTGAGCATAGCAAAATGTGAGGTGCAAAACTTTCCATCGCACTCAAAACCCATCATCAACTCAATCATCTTTGACTGCAATATAAGCAGAATTACCCTTCGTAGGGTAGAGCAAGTTAGCGACCTCGGCATCTTACTCGACTCTAAACTTATGTTTAATGCTCGCCGTTCTGCTATTATTTCCAAAGCATCCCAAAAGCTAGGATTTATCTCCAAAATCGGAAGAGATGTTAAGGACCCTCACTGATTTAAATCGTCATACTGTGCATTAGTCCGTCCTAACCACACCAGCTCACCTGGATTCTAAGGCTGTGAACCATTTCGCGAAATTTTTAACTTTTTAGTTAAAATTTGACAGTTCGATGGTTTTTCGAAAATAACCCTGCTCGGGAGTATGGTTAGTTTTGACCAAGGTTTTGACAGTTCGATGGTTCGCTTCAGAACCAATGAGATATGCACAGGTGAGGAAGAGAGCTTCGACGTGTTTCACTGATTTTTCGTTGGAATTTTTTTGCATTGGTATGGATGCTTATCGCATAATAAATTTGTTCAAACAACCCGGGTTGAAATGAGATGAATTTTATCTATCAAATAAAAGCAAATCAACATCCAAAATTCATCCAATTTTAACTCGAACAGAATATACAATATTTTCATCCCCACCTTATAGGCTCTCATTGAACAAAAAAAAAACTATCAATACGTCAAATATGAAATGGTTCGCATTCTGAACTGATTTTAACCACTCGAGGAGAAATAACCATCAAACTGTCAAATTTTAACTAAAAAGTTAAAAATTTCGCGAAATGGTTCACAGCCTAAGAATCGAATGCATCCAAAGACGATTTATCCGTATTGCCCTCAGAGATTTGCCTTGGAGAGACCCAGAGAATCTTCCTCCTTATTGTGAACGCTGTCTTCTGCTCGGTTTGGATACAGTGGAACGGCGCAGAGAAGTTTAACAGGCAACGCTTGTAGCGAAAATTTTGAACAACGACAATGATTCAATGAATTTTCGAGCATCGCAAAGATCTCTGCGAACTATGGCTTTATTGAAGGAAGTCAATCAGTCAGTTGTCCCGGCTTGTAATTGAGCAGACTGTCAATGCAGCGTCAAAAGCAAAATGTGATTGAATATTTAAAGCATACAAGCGTAAACGACGTTGAACAAACGGAGAGCTACATAGTTGACAATTTTCACATACTTTGAGAGATATAAAACGATGTCGGTTATTTTGTTATTCACACGCGCTCTCGTACAAAATATACCATATAGTGCATTCCATAACCTCTGTTCATTAACTCCTATTCCTACCTCCACGAGGTGCCGGCTGGGGTACGCAACTTCGGTTGTCGTATGCTAACAGGAAAGGGGGCACAGTGGCTCCCGCCCACATTAAGATGGCAGCCCCATCAGCGGGATAAGGACCTTAGGTTAACAGCCTACTGTACCAGAACACACAAAAAGTTACCGAAAATGAAAGAAGAAATCTCTCCGGATTATTGGCAACGACCTTTAGCATGAAAACACGGACACGAATCGGAACATGGAACATACTGACCCTTGCCCAGCAGGGCAAGCTGGCTCAACTTACAAGGGAAGCTAGCCGCCTGAAGCTTGAAATCCTGGGGCTGAGCGAGGTCCGCTGGCCGGGTACTGGCGAACACAGGACATCATCCAGGCAAGTCTTGCTCTACTCTGGCATACGAGGTGAAAATGCTACTCGAGAAAGAGGAGTTGGATTCCTACTGAGCCCAGGGGCACATGCGGCCCTGATGAAATGGGAACCAATAAATGAGCGAATAATCGTTGCCAGATTCAGAACACGGGTTAGGAACCTTACGGCAATCCAGTGCTATGCGCCAACAGATGCTGCCGACCTGCAGGAGAAAGAGAGCTTTTACAGCCAGCTGAACAGCGTGGTTGAGAAAATCCCGAAGGGGGACATCCAAATTCACATGGGCGACTTCAACGCGAAGATTGGCTCAAACAACGCGGACCTTGAACGCGTCATGGGACGCCATGGCCTAGGAGAGATGAGCGAAAACGGGGAGCTGTTTACAGAATTCTGTGGTAATAACGACATGGTCATTGGTGGATCGCTCTTCCCCCATAGACCAGTACATAAAGTCACGTGGGTTTCCCGCGACGGCCGAACAGAAAACCAAATCGACCACATCTGCATCAGCCGGAAATGGAGAAGGAGCCTTCTTGATGTACGCAACAAACGCAGCGCTAACATTGCATCCGACCATCATCTTGTTATCGCTGAGATACGTCTGCGCGTCGCACGTGTCCAACGACGGGAGGAGAAAGTTGGGTGCCGCTACGACGTCCGCCGATTGGAGAATCCTGAGGTGAAAAGGGTCTTTGTTGAACAACTTGAATCTCGAGCCTCGGACTTGCCACCTGGTGGAACCGTCGAAGAGCAATGGACCGGCATCAAGAACGCCTTCATCAAGACCAGTGATGAAACCCTCGGCAAAGCGCGCAGTGGGCAGAGGGAATGGATTTCGGATGAAACTTGGAGGAAGATCGACGAGCGGAGAGAGGCGAAAGCCGGCATTGAGCGAGCGCGGACCAGATCGGCTAAGACAGCCGCCCGTCAACGATACGCCGAACTGGAGAGGGCTGTTAAACGTGCTTGTAGGCGGGACAAGAGAGCCTGGACTAACTCTCTAGCCGAACAAGGAGAAACCGCCGCCGCCAATGGTGATATCCGTTTGTTGTACAATATTTCTCGCCGCCTTAGTGGTGCCAGTATGAATACAAAGATGCCGCTAAAGGACAGAGCTGGTCAGCTATTGACTGACCGTACAGAACAGCTTAAGCGATGGACTGAACATTTTGAACAACTCTTCCGAGTTTCAAATGTCAGAGACCAACAAAACCAGCAGCGTACGATGCCTACAGTTCGTCGAATAAATCGCGTGAACTCGGAGGCGCCATCGCTGGATGAAATTGTAGCAGCCATCAAGAGTATGAAATCCAATAGAGCGCCAGGGATAGATCGTATTTCAGCCGAAATGCTCAAAGCTGACCCATCTTTGTCAGCCCAGATGATGCATCAGCTTTTCAGTAATATTTGGGAAACCGCAACTTTTCCGGTGGACTGGATGCAGGGCATATTGGTCAAAGTCCCTAAGAAAGGAGACCTAACGGAATGCGGTAACTGGCGTGGCATCACGTTGCTCTGTATTACTCTCAAAGTACTCTGTAAGGTAATCCTCAACCGGATCCAGGAGAAGATCGACGCTACTCTCCGGCGGCAGCAAGCTGGATTCCGAGCTGACCGATCATGTGTAGACCATATCACAACGCTCCGCATTATATTGGAGCAGATCAACGAATTCCAGGACTCTCTTCTGCTGGTGTTCGTTGACTTCGAAAAGGCGTTCGACCGACTTAATCACGAAAACATCTGGGGCGCACTTAGGCGTAGAGGAGTTCCAGATAAGCTAGTCCATCTCATCGAGGCTCAGTACGAGGCGTTCTCGTGCAAGGTTTTGCACGACGGCGTCTTGTCCGACCCATAAGGGTTACTGCTGGCGTGAGACATTGCTGCATTTTATCACCGCTTCTGTTTCTCATCGTTATGGATGAGATATTAGTTGGAGCAATTGACAGTAGACCAAATCGAGGATTGCCTTAAAATCCTCTAACGATGGAGCAGCTAAATGACCTCAACCTAGCCGACGACATTGTCTTGCTCGCACAACGCCGAAACGATATGCAGAGCAAGTTAGACGACCTCTCCGAGAGCTCCCAGGCAGCAGGTCTCACAGTCAATGTAGCGAAAACTAAGTCTATGGTAGTGAACACTGACAATTCCACCAACTTCACAGTAGTGGGACAACAAGTTGAGCAGGTAGTCATTTTTCAATATCTTGGTAGCCAGACAACGCCCGATGGTGGTACCAACACTGATATAGCCACACGGATCAGGAAGGCCAGGGGTGCCTTTGCAGGTCTGCGAAACATTTGGCGCTCAAACCAGATCACTCTACGTACGAAAACCCGAATCTTTAATTCAAACGTTAAATCCGTACTGCTGTATGCCTGCGAAACGTGGTGCATCTCAGCGGAGACAACGCAAAAACTGCAGGTATTCATTAACCGGTGCCTGCGATATATTATTCGTGCCTGGTGGCCTGATAATTGGATATCCAATGAGGAACTCCATCGTCGGTGTCATCAACGGCCGATAGCCACAGAAATTCGTGAGCGTAGGTGGAAGTGGATCGGACACACCTTGAGGAAAGGAGCGAACGAGGTTTGCAGAGCAGCACTCGACTGGAATCCACAAGGACAGCGTAGAAGAGGCAGACCCAGAGGCTCATGGAGACGGAGCTTAGCCAACGACATCCGGGCTGTAGACGAGAACCTGTCCTGGCGACAGGTAAAAGCCATGGCGGGTAACCGTCAGCAGTGGAGATCTCTGATTTCATCCCTTTGTTCTGCCGGACCGGCGGACATGGACACATAAGTAAGTAAGTTGTCAGTAGGGTAAGTTGGCTCAACTTGCAAGGGAAGCTAAACTCCTGAAGTTTAAAATCTTGCGGCTGAGCAAGGTCCGTTGGCTGGATACTGGCGAGTACAATTATTGGACGTGGCCAGATTTAGAACACGGGCTAGATACTTTACTGCAACCCAGTGCTACGCGCCAACATATGCTACCGGCCTGCAGGAGAAAGAAAGTTTTAGTTTTACGCCATGGCCTAGGAGAGATGGGCGAAAACGGGAAGCTGTTGGATATCCAGTTGTCAGATCACCAGACACGAATGATATCCCGCAGGCAGCAATAAATAAATACCTACAGCTTTTCCGTGGTTTCCGCTGAGACGCACCACGTTTCGCAGGCATACAGCAGTACGGATTTAACGTTTGAGTTTAAAATTAAGATTTTCATATGTCTGATTTGAGCGCCAAATGTTTCGCAGACCCTGGCCTTTCTGATCCGAGTGGCTATATTACTTACTTACTTTACTTACTTAAGTGGCTTCCCGTCCTAGGACAAAGCCTGTTGAACAAGGTTTCTCCATGTAACTCGGTTGTGGGCTACCGCTCTCCAATTCCTCGGACACCGAATACTATCCGCCAGATCTCGCTCCACCTGGTCTAACCATCTTGCTCGCTGCGCTCCTGGTCGTCTTGTTCCTACCGGATTTGAGGCGAACACCATCTTTGCAGGGTAGTTGTCCAGCATTCTTGCAACATGCACTGCCCATCGTATCCGTCCAGCTTTAGCCACCTGTTGGATACTACGTTTTCCATAGAGCTGTGCGGATTCATGGTTCATCCTTCGCCTCCATATTCCGTTCCCCTGAACGCTGCCGAAGATCGTTCTTAGCACTCGTCGTTCGAAAACTCCGAGCACTCGCAAGTTCTCCTCGAGCATTGTCCATGTTTAATGTCCGCAGGGAACAACCGGCCTAATAGCAACTTGTACAGGGTGCACCTTGTACGGGGAATAAGTCTGCTCGACCGCAGTTGCTTGTAAAGCACATAGTAAGCACGACTTCCACTAATAATACACCTACGAATCTCACGGCTGGTATCATTGTCGAATTCGTCGACTACCTCAAACTCATCGCTGTCGATTAATATACCACTGCCCAAGCGGCGTCGGTCAGCCTCGGTTCCGCTGGCCAGCATGTAGACGAATTGCAAGCAGACAGACGAATTGACCAGATTTGTTGAAGATCTGGCCCCGCGTGTTGATATCCGCTCGGTTCAAAACATCTTGTAGTGCTATGTTGAACAGCAGGCATGAGAGACCATCACCGTGACGAAGCCCTCTATGTGATTCGAATGAACTTGACAATCTACCCGAAATCTGAACACAGTGTTACTATATTAGCCTTGGTACCACCGACTCCATTGAGTCATAATGCGGGTATGGTCCAAGGAAGCATTACCTTCAGATTGGTTTGAAGGTATCATATACCTGATCTACAAGAAAGACCATGGATTCGAAAGCAGCATTTACCAAGGGATCACTCTCCTTCACCCGGCGTAAAGTTCAGGAGCAGGACGTCCACTATACGAACCAAAGTTTATCTTGTAACAAATTTCTCGATCAATTTCGAGAATTCAACTTGCATCTATGAATTGAATTCAAGATAGCATACAATACAGCAGAACGTAATTAGTTATGGAGGACTCTAACAAGAACCAAAAAAGCAGAATTCCGTATACTAACGGGTGGCAACTAAAATTTTGGATTTTTTCGAGGCACATGCACAGCAACAAACGAGCTCACAGAAAAATGAGAATGTGTATGGATTTAGCGAGCGTGTTGTATACCTCTACGAATTACACAAAGATCTCGGCAAAAAGTATACGGTACGGTACGACTATATATCATATCCAAAGATCCCCAACAACTACTCGCAAGCAAGGTAGTGGAACACCGCCCAACATTATAGACGCAGAAGGACTTTGTTCTCTTTCTCGTACTTCCAACAACAAAAATTCTACGAGACAATGGGATGCTGTAAAAAAAGTTTCACTGTTTCCACCAGTACATCCGCAAAATATTGAAAAGTTTCGAAAGAAGCCAAGAGCCCCGGAATATACTGAAGAACAGATTTCGACGCTGAAATCCCAATGCCGCTGGTTGATAAAAAATTATTCCGAAAATGCTTTGTTTTGGACGACGAAAGTTACTTCCCTCTTTCGAAGACGCACATTCCCGGAAATGATCGATACTATTCCATGAATAGTTCTACTGCATCTCCGAACATAAAATACACGTTTAAACATAGCTTTGAACAGAGTGATGCTGTACATTTCCGAGTGAGGTAAGCCATGGTTCAAGCCTTTTAGTTTGGCTATCAATCAAGATGTGTACCAGAACAATTGTTTGAAGAAAATTGCGATCCCGTTTGTTCAAAACCATCACGCAGATGGACAATACGTGTTTTGGCCGGATGAAGCATTATCGTAGTACGCCAAAAACACACAATCGTTCCTAAATACCCGCTCGAGCCCATTTGTACCCACAAACTACAACCTGACAAATCTGCCTCAGCGTCGTCCAATCGAAGATTTCTTCGGGATTTTAAGCTAATTGGTGTACAAAAACAACTGGAGAACCACGAATTGCAAACAGTTGATTGGTAGAATCAAGAGATGCATTCGCAAAGTTGATATGACGGCCGTACAATGCTCCTGTTGCGACACCAAACATCGGCTTCGCCGAATAGCCGATTACGGACCGTTTTGAAATGTTCACTAATTTTTTCTCAGCAGTGGACAAGGTATCATCAATTTTTGTAAATCAGATCTTCTTCATGTATCTTTGTCTTTTTTTGACAGCTTGAGAAATAAATACCTGTAACCCGGCACAAATACCTGTAACTTTGTAATTTTTTATGGAAATTATCCAAACGGTATCAAACACATACGCTCAAAATGTTAATCTTTCGATATAATCAATTAAAAAAATTGATTTTTTAGAATTGAAAAAGTACTATGCCCCCTTAAGGAGGTAATGCAAAGACCCTCATTTTATGAGGAAGTGATAGACGAATTCGATTTTAAAGTAAACCATCGAATTCCGTTGTTATTTAAATAATGTTTAATGCGTTAAATATAGAAATGCGATAATAATAAAAGCTGCATATTGATTTGTATTTTTCGCTGGTTGGACAGGTAAGTTATACACATAAATACATAATACATAAATACAACATACAACATCATGTACACTATATTAAGTATCCCGTTACGCCTTTCAGTAAATCAAATTCCAGCAAATCCGGGTCTATTTAAAATTTGGAAGGCAGCTTTTAACAATATTTCTTTGTAGTATCACTATTATATCTGTCGAAATTTTCACAAAATACTGTCACAATTGACAGTATTTCACAAAATTTAACCGGTCACGCAACTAATCCGCATTCGTACAAGTAAATAAGATACTACATGCACTACACACAGAAAAAATCTTCACGTCAAGCCTAGGTAAAAACGTGTAGAACTTTTTATCAAAATTTTATGTTAAGGCAGCTTTTACACACACGAACCGGTTTACATTCAAATGTAGTTAATCTTATTAACTTTCCTTTTAGGCATGAGGCATGCTGAATGCAAACCAAATGTTTACATAATTATTCACATAATTGAGCGTGTCGATTTTTTAGAATATTTTCGTAAACGCGACAAAGGGAATTTTTTGTCACGCATTTTTTACGCTCTGTTAATCTGTTCGTATAAGATTCATTAAAAAGAGAAACCCGACGAATTTTGTGATGAACCCTCGCGCGACTTAAACTGCAATGCGCAATATAGTTTATAGAATAGTACCTACTTTGGTTTTCCAACAAACTTGCATTTGGTTACTTGACGTTTGTTTACAGTCACTATTCTATAAACCAATGCCAATATGAAGAGGTAATTGTAATTATTTCACCTTCATAACCACACTTTCACCTTGAAATGAAAGAATTCCTGTAAGGTAACGTATGTATGTTATCAAGTCTAAATAGACAAATCGTGCCTATTAACATCTGAAAATCACTTAAAATATCGACCAAAACGAATTGTGTTTGAAATGATTGTAAAAATAAATTCATTGATATTTAATTCTAACCCCCGCCTCGGGCAGCAACCTTATTTTCTATTTGTTGGCAAGTAGATACAAAGGAAAAATCAAGGTTTCCTTTTACTTTCGATAGCAAAATTTTGGCCCAGCAAAGCTCCACCCCCAAATGCTAAGTACTCACCAGGAGACAGTGGCGTTAAGCTCTCGTCATTTCGCACTGGTGTGTAGGTCTTTTCGTAGTCCGGCGACTCCTTGAGTGGCGGTGTTAGTGACTCCATACATTCCAGTAAGGAATCCTCACTTTCCGATATGGTTTCGATACTTGAGATCGACTTGGCTCTCTTTTTCTTTCGCTTTTTGGATTTTTTATTCTTTTTGTGCTTTTTATCTTTTTTGCTCTTCTTTCGCTTTCGGCCAACCGCTTCTTCTTCCTCTTCCTCTTCTTCTTCAACTAATTCGTATTCCTCCTCTTCTTCTACTATCTCTTCCTCCAGCTCACCGCCAGGTTCGGGTTCCATTTCTTCAGTTGGTGAGGCGGGTGGTTCTAAATGATGATGATGCCGCTTCGAAGCCTGTTTCATAGAGGAAGTATCGGATGATATAGAGTTTTTACGTTTGGACCGAAAAGAATGCGAATGCGACGATTGGCTCTTCGGCGACGTGGCAGTGATACTAACCCTTCGCCCACTCTCCGTGACGGTAACGGAACCGGCTGGAGTGCCACCTTGCGATATTATATCGACATACGATGCAATTGCAGTCACCATGGCGTTAGCGACCATACCGGGTTCGATGGTCGTCAGTGAATTTACTGCCGAAGATGAAGCGGGAAGTGAGGAGCTTACACTCCCAGATCGTTCATGCTGAATAGGAGCGGAATTTTTACTATACAATTTAACGGTTGTCGCGGCACTTTTTTCGCTATTACTGATAATTCTACTGATATTACTGCTAGAATCATTTCCGACAGGGCCGGCGAAGGGTGAGACACTGCCATCGGTTTCAATCTCGCCTGCTTCCGGTGCGGAGAAATCTTCCGAACTTACATCGGAATATTCGACGATTGCTTTGGATGAACCATGGCCGCCGCCGTTGCCGGTGCTGCCACGTCCGCCACCGTCGCTGCCTCGACGGTACGCTTTGCTTCGCCGATCATCCGACGAGGATACTTCTTCCTCGCTGGAAGCATGTCGTCGCTTCTTTGTTTTTTTGCTCTTCTTGGATCGTTTCTTTCCGTGTTTCGATCGCTTCGGACTGCGTTCACGATCCCGGTCTCGTTCGCGATCCATATAAAACAAAGACTAGTTCAACTGGTTTTGTTGTCTATTGATTGAAACTTTTCTACTCCACACTGATTACGTTGCTCTAATTTGTTTGCACTAAACTACTTTGGTAATTAGATTACACTTCGTTGAACTTGATATAACCTATCCGCAGTGAACAGGCGGTTCACTGAATATTTTATATCAGTAATAGCTCGCAATGCTACGCATATGGAGATACTTTTGTTATCACTTTCACTTGCAATATATTTGGATTTCCTTCCTGGACTGTGTGTGTTCAGTTTGTAAGTGTGCCTCACATCATTATTAGCCACATTAATGCGAAACCGCAAGTCCTCAAAGCTCTGGAATTGGGGTGAAAAAAAACAAGAGATGCATTTAAGTACTTTACACATCAAAACCGTTGTTAGTCGGCCGTATCCAATGTATGTTAGTTGATGCAGAGAAAATGTGCATTAAATTATAGAAAAATGATGTCCCTAATGTGTCAAATACTGCTTCGGTAAAATGTTTTGTATACAACGAACATGAATGACGGTAAAGGTATCTAAAAAGGCGCCAAGACAAGGATTTTTTTAAATTAACTTAACACAGAGTTCTAATCGCTTTTGTTTTGAAATTGCCTATCAAATCAAAGTTCTCTCTCTCTCTCTCTCTCTCTCTCTCTCTAAGCACTCTATCTCTCTCAGCTTTCACTTTCTCTGAGCATTGTCTCTTTTTCGCTCTCGATAATCAAGCTATTAGTATCTATCTTTGAATTTTAGAAAATCATACGACCGATTCCAGAGCCCGGAAAGGTTCTTCCGGATTTAATTTTAGAATTAGTTAGTAAACGAATCCAATTATTCTGTGACTACGTCCCCTCGAAGAAAACCACCATGGTCCAATTTCTTTTTACTGACACTGAAACGTCGTAAAGCCAAGGCCATGAGGACTCCTATCTCAAAACAAACATTCAACATCGCTAGCCACAGATACAGGTCGTACAACAAATTTTGCTCTATGTAAGGTACACAAAGCGTATTGAATCAAATCTCAAGCGATACCCAAAAGGTTTTTGGTCATTCATGAATCAGAAGAGATAATGGTTTACCAACAACTGTCTTCCTCAACACTGAAGAAGCCAATACTCGTGAAAAAATGTGCAATTTATTTGCAAAATACTTTGCTGGTGTTTTTCTCCAGAAGTCGATTCCCACTCGCCTGATTGATTATGCTTTGGTGAATGTCCCTCGTGACGTCTTGGACATTGGCAACTTCAGATTCTCGCAACAAGACATCTTGTCAGCCATCAAGAAAATGAAATCGTCTACTGCTGTAGGTCCTGATGGCATTCCGTCTCTGATCCTAATAAAATGCTCTGAATCCCTGAGTGTGCCACTCACCGTTATTTGTAATCGTTCTCTAGAAGAGTCTACATTCCCTACACAATACACTCAACCCCCGCTAATATGAAAAACAGCTCGTTCAGATTGGGCGAGTTCATTTTTAATCTGAATATTTGGTAACTCTATTCATTTTCACAAACGCGTAAGACGCGCACCCTATGAGCTTGTTGTTTTGATTTGACGAAAACAAACGTTTTGAAAACATTTCAAACATGCGCGAATTCTAAACGTTCGGTTTGTAGAAGACGAAATTGGTTCGGCAGTTTCGACTAAAATAGTCTATTTTGAGTGCTGGAGAGAGGTAAACTGCATATGAGCTTTATTGCCAAAGCTCCTGAGCAAGAGGAAACGCATTAAGATTTTTTGCTTTTTTTAATTTACCGGTCAACTATAACGTCAATTGTGTGTGACGCTTGATCGGTTTTTAATGTGAACGCATTCATACCACCGGGGTACAGATTAAAAGTGTTCAGATTGAAGAAGGTTATACCAACGGGGGTACACGGTAGAAAGAATCGTTCATGTTCCCTGTCCATAAAAAAGGAGACAACCGTAACGTGGCCAACTATCGCGGGATCACATCGCTTTGTGCAGGTTCCAAACTACTCGAAATTCTCGTTGGAGATGTCCTGTTTTGTGCTTTCAAATCATATATTTCCACGGATCAACATGGATTCTTTCCTGGGCGATCTATTGACACAGATCTTGTTCAATTTACGTCGCATTGCCTGACAAATATTGAAAACGGTAATCAAATAGACACACTATACACTGATTTAAAGGTAGCTTTCGACCGTGTAGACCATCGAATACTGATTGCGAAAATGGAACGACTAGGTGCTCCACCTTTCCTTACACATTGGCTGGAATCATACCTGATAAATCGTCGTCTTTGCGTCAAGCTCGCTACCGTGCAATCCGATTATTTCACAAACAGTTATGGAGTTCCTCAAGGGAGTAACCTCGGACCACTATTATTCTCGACATTCTTCAATGACATATGCTACTTGCTTCCATCTGGACTACGCCTGGTGTATGCTGACGATCTGAAGATATACATCACTATACGGAGCGTTGAGGACTGCAAGGAACTTCAGCGGATGATCGATTATTTTCAAAACTGGTGCCTGCGAAATTGCATGACGACTAGCGCTCAAAAATGTTCTATAATTTCGCTTAGCCGTAAAACCGCACCGATCACATGAAATTACCACATCTGTGGTACTCAGCTAGAGCGTGTAGATACTGTGAAGGATCTGGGAGTCATCTTGGATACGAGTCTCACTTTTCGCGATCATTATTCTAGTATGATTGCAAAAGCAAATCGCAATCTAGGATTCATCATGCGGACAACGAAAGACTTCACGGATCCACGCAGCTTGCGATCATTATATTTCTCGCTTGTGCGATCATCCCTCGAGACTGGTTGTCTAATATGGAGTCCCTATATGAACCTTTGCATTGCCCGAATTGAAGCTGTCCAGAAGAAGTTCACAAGATTTGCCCTCAGACTGCTTTCGTGGAATAACGTAGCCAACATGTCTTCATACGATGTCCGGTGTGGATTGCTGGGAATAGTTACTCTACGCAGCAGACGTGACTCCATCAGAGCAATATTTGCCGGAAAACTGTTGTTGGGCGCCATGGATGCACCTAACATTCTAAACAAATTAAATATCAACGTGCCATCAATCTCTTTACGCCGGAGAGACCTGCTGAGACTGGAGTTCCGGAGAACGGACTACGGATGCAACGAACCGATTATCTCGATCTCTCGTCAGTTCAACGAAGCCTACGATCTTTTCGACTACACTATCTCGGCATCGGCTTTCAAAAACAGATTGAAACGACGCTCTTTGGAATCTTCAGTTAGGAGTGGATAGCAGCCCAAGGCGGAAGGACGCATATTTGTTATATTATATCTGTTATATTAATGTCTTCCGTAATACATATGTGAAAAGATATGGGGTTTTTACGCGTTGTATGTGAGCCTGCTGCCAGATTCATATACAAAGGCTTTTCCCCATCGTTCTCTCATCAAGACAGCAATGTCAAATGATGTCGAAGAAAGAAATAAAGAAATGAAACAACGTATCAATTTTGGACAGCAAAGCTAACGGAAATCATATGTTCGTGGTGAATAACCTTCTTAAAACTGCTTAAAAAACAAAAAAAAACATCATATTATTATGTCCGGTCCCTGTTCTTGGACAAGTTTATTCAAGTGTATTCGAATATGTGTGTGTATTCCTTTCATCCTTCAAAAGCTGGTAACGGAATTCTAAGCAACCTATCCGAGATCTGGAATCCGGACATATGACCTTTTAGAGACATGAGATGATTGCTGATGTCTTATATGACCACAGTCGATGAATTGATTGAAAAAATCAACATATTTTTCCAACAAAATTTCGAAATTTTGACAAAATTATCTTAAAAAGCCAGGTTACGTACGGTCTCCAGAGTTATATTGGAATAACTGTGGGATCAAGTGATTTCCTTTTAAAAGACATTATGTGGTAAGCAAACCGAACCGTTAGTCTTGAAAACGAACAGAATACAAAAAGAGCACAAGCAATGTTGCAAATCTGCTGAGAAGTAAAAGATGCCCACTCTTACGCGAGCATGAGTGAGAAGTATAACATCCGACGCTTACGCTACTGACGAAAGCGTTCGACAAACAACCGCTAGCACGAGCGCATAGCCTCGTAACATCTTCTTGTACAGCCCACTCGCAAGGCAAGCCAATATACTACAAAAGTTCATTTCAATGGACAAAGTAGTCTAAGTCCCTTCTAACAAAGAAAAAGAGGCAAGCCAATGCCAACAGCTCGTGAGTGCGAGCTGCACACTAGGATGTATGGATACAGATTTTGTTCCTTTTTTTCTTTACATAACGCCCTCGCAGTAGCAAGCCTTTCGATGCCTTGGTAGCCAGACGTCTGATGGCGGTACTGATGGACTGATATAGCCACACGGATTAGGCTAGGGCACAGAACAGAAGTCCGAACGAGTCGGCGATCAAAACTGGTAGCAGTGTTTTTTGCTTTTATTTTTCTTTGGGAAGGTTTTCGCACAGAAGCGAGTAACAGCAATATAAAGCAGAACGCTCGCTACCTATCGCATAGCAGCTTTCATACGCTTTCGTGTGCATTCGTTTCGTAAGCCTTCGGGTATTTTCGTGGAAGTGACTCCCAACCGCCAGGTTCGCTAGTATCTGCAGCAAGTAGCATGTACGTGTTTGGATTTTAACTTTCACTTCTGTTCTGTGCTAGGGGTGCTGCAGGTCTGCGAAACATTTGGTGAATCATCAACTCAAATGTTTAATCCTTGTTGCTCTACTTCTACGAAACGGTGCGTCTCAGCGAAGACAACATAAAACTGTAGATGATATAGTTACTGTCTGCGATATATCATTCATGTCATGTGGCCTGACAACTGGATATCCAATGAGGAACTCCATCGGCGATGTCATAAACGACCGAAAGCACTCGACAACAACGCAGAAGAGGCAGACCCAGAGGCTCAAGACGACGTAGCTCAGGCAGCGACGTCCGCGTTATTGACAAGAACCTGTCCTGGCGACAGGTGAAATCCATGGCGGATAACCGTCGGCAGTGTAGATCTCTGATTTCATCCCTTTATTATCAGGTATCAGGCATCAGCATCTTTGGCTTACACTCGCAAAAACTCGTCTCACCAGTCGTATCAAATAAATCAAAGACTGAGACGTGGCAACCAGCCCAAATCATGTAAGGTTGGAGGATTTGGATGCGCCCTTCGAACATACAAACCATCACGCAAGTTAAGTTGGCACGGCGAAGTTATGTATCAAGTAACCGTAGGGCTATGCTGGCCAGGCTTATAGATCAACTTAATCCCTTTTGGTCCATCACGAACAGCATAGCTAGATGATTCTGCAGTAATTCTATTTGCATAAATCAGAGGTGTCTGAACTAGAAACTAGAGGCTGTTAGAGTCAATAAGATCACAGCAACTAGCCCTGCAATTGTCCTGTACTCTAACAGCTGGCTGCGAAGTCTGTCGTATAAGAACAGAAGATCAAGTTTCGATAACGGAATGTAGCACCTAGGCTTTGCTTTTTTTTGCTGAACTAGAAATATTCTCCAATTTAGAAATTCGCCAAAACGATAACGCAAATCCATGTATCCATAACGTGATTTCCGATGAATTAGTAACAGGTAGCGCAACTTGGAAGAACTAGGCATGGGAGGGAGGTGGTCGAACGCAGAAACTTATTGTCTTTGTCTATTCATCACAATACACTTAGCAGGTGTTAAAGGCAATGCGGACATGATCAGTAAGATACCGATAAGTATTTTTTTAATAATGGTATGCTCTGTAAATCAACGATTTTCTTAACCGGTTTTGGACGTTTGCGTGCCTACAGTGCTACGATCCTATTGATTCTAGCAGTCTCCTCCGACTGAGATTCGAATATACGACGACCGGCTTGTTGAACAACACACAGTGGGATTTTTTTTTTTCGAAAGTAAAGTTTTATTTCTCAAAATAGTTTTGGTCTAACAAGTCAGTTATTGTATATTCGAATCTCGGCTCGAAGCCCCGTACCTGTCCTATATTCTGATAGCCGGCTGTGAAGACTGTCGATACAGAAGGGTCAGGTCGTTTCGTTGTAGAAAGGACGTTTAAGCCCAAAACCTTGTTTTTGTATAAACTCATAAGGATTCAACGTTTGGAATAGAAGGAGTAGGTTTTCTAGTTTGGTACATTATTACAAGAAAACCAGTTAATCTTTTCTTAGAAGTCCAATAAGCAGCGCATACAGATAAACATTACTTATTCAATTTGGAATTCGTTACCCAATTCGAGGCAGACCGTCAATCAGAAAATCAGGGTACGCCAACCGTAGCGACCGGAACAGAGTGCGCCAACTTTCGATCAATGAAGTTGTGTTCTCCGTTTCAATCAGAAGGCATGTTATTGAAGACCGGATCTGGTCATCTAGTTTTTCCTGAATAATACTCTCCAATTTTCTATCATTCAACCTATATGCAGAGTACTGATTTTGAAGTCCAATGCAGAATTTTCGAATTTCTGCTTAACCCTTCCGTAATCGATGTATTCGTTTACGAGAAGTAGAGCTCTAAATTTCTAACCTACGAACTCAAGTAGTTCCAATAAGCAGCTCTCTTTACCGCTATCGTTATCTCAACAGCAGCAGCAGGATAGGAAGATTGGAATAAAACTACCTGAACTTCCTAAACAAACAATACGAAAAAAAACAATAGCCAAGGCTTAGCGCTAGCAACTTTTGCGATTGTGAAACTGCAGGAAACAGAGAAGCTCTGAAGTGTCAAATTCACACATTCTTTTCTACGGCAAGGACAAACACACAAGCTTGAGGAACGATTAATGGTTAATTGGAAAATGAAGCATTCGTATCGATTAGACATAGCTTACCTCGGCAGTATCGTGGGAACATTTTGCGGCCTGTCCCGGCAATGGATGTTTCTGTTGCAAAGTATCTGCACGATTATCACTATCACAAACGCTACCCCACTATCCGGAAGTTCGAACACACTCACTGCTGTCACTGGCGTTATCCAGCAGCAAAGCGGCTGCTGCCTACAATTTCGTTTATTTCACAGAACCATAAAATGTGGCACTATTTCGCTTCTTTGCAATATATAACTACTGGCAGCTTCCACTCGCACTTTTACTGAAATGGTAAAACACTTGCCTCGTTTTGCTCGAAACGTCTTCCAGAGTGTTCCCGTGATGGCTCACTGCTGTGGCTCTTTTTTCGACTCGATCCGCAAGCAGAAAATTTCCACTTTTAAAACTGATTCTATCCCACAATAACGGGATCTAACGTAATAGTTCTACAATCAATTTAATGTTCGCGACTTGCGCTACGCATACAAGCCTTTTTTGATCATTTTCGAACGAGAAAAGTTAGCAGAAATTTCATCGGAAAATTTATAGACTTTTTTCTTCGTTCTGCAAATTCAGAGAGAACGACATACGATTGCGATGGGCGAGATCGTGGTCGTCGTCGTCGTTCCTCGTTGTATCGTAGTGTGCAAATGAATGAGGCAATCGAGATCAATATGGCGCTGAGCTGCTTGTCTGTAACGTGCGCGAAAGGGATGGAAAACGAAAAGTGACATTTTTAGGCGGAATTGTAAAATGCGCAGGTAAGCGCACGAATAACGAACATCACCAACTTAAGTCAGGGGGCTTTTTTGCAAGAATATAATCGCTGTTTGCAAGGGGCTTCCAGTAAGGTGTATAAGTGCGTAGTAATCAGAGATTACTTTTGTGATCGTTTGCGAATTCTGGCATTAGTTTTCAAAAGGTCGCATAATGCATACAAAAGGGTTTAATATTATTATTGATTATGCGACCTTCTAAAAATTAAAGCCTGAATTAATTTTAAGTTATCGTTGGTAAATGGTAATCATGATTAATTTTTAGCAATCAAAAGAGCCTGATAATTACCAAAAATTTATGGTAATCAGTGGTAATCCGTAAAATAATCAAAGATAACTTTTTTTAAAGGTGCATTGTACTCATATAGCTGTTGAAAACCCATTGGCTGATTGCAAGAAAAAATTTAACACATCAGAGAACAGACTATATTACTAAAGCTGCTGAGCAAGTGGAAACGCATTAACTATTGTACCTTGCAGCAATTCTACGAGTCCTACGCAAATACGTTTTTCAATAATAATTATCCTGTAGTTACTAAATACACTGAAACTATGCTTGTCAAACAAGGAGGGGTTCAGTGGGGAGGCAATAACGAAAAACTGATGGTTCAAATTGCTAAATTGCAAACATGCGTGGTAAACGCAGAAAATAACAACGCTAATAATTTTCGCGTCGGACTCTAAATAGGTGGAAACTCCACAATATTTTTTGCTTTTTTTTCAATTTGTCCGGTTAGTCAACAACGCGGCGAAATGTACGTAAAAGATAAATGTCAGCAATCACTATTGCGGTGCTTATAATAAATCCTCTTGCTGCGGCGGTGGTAACGCGCTCAGGAGACCGCGATACAATCGCAAAATTAAAATTTAGGTTTTCTGGATTGTGGTTCGGCGTCATTCACAAAAAGCGTCTGTCGAACCGGGGGGTGGGGGGGTTTGGAAAAATGGACGCTATTGGACAAGGAGGGAGGCAGCCCGAAAAAAAATTTACAATAAATTTTGCAGTCGAAACAATGCGTCCACAACAGTTTTTATTGTGGACATTGAAACTTATGGTAAATTTATTGTAAAAGTGGCTCAAATTCAACTTTTATTCATATTTCTGTTTCTTATTTTAAGCAATGGAATTGGCCATAGCTCATCTCAAATTTACTGCCTTTTTTAATTATATTTTGTTTTTTCGCTTAAAAAAATTACCATAAAAGGACGCTAACTTTCACTTTGAATGAAAATTTTTGTTCGTTTAAAAATCACCTCATCGACAGGCAACCATGCTTTTGCCGCCAACATCTTAGCGCGAGCGAAAATGAAATAGCATTTCATCACTTCGTTTCACTCGACTGCCGGCAACTTGATTTGGGCCTGCTGTCAAATTTTGAGCCCAGGACATGCTGTCGCTGATGTTCACTGCAGCTCGATATAGAGATGTCGATGGGGTGGAAAAAATAGATTTTTTTATTGTTAAGATACTTAACAACCCGTCATTTTTATGGTAGAATCTCTCAACTGGTGGATTACAATAAGTTTGAAGGTTTGGTTATCTTTTCTGACGACAAGATTTATTGTTTTCACTGTATTTTGTATCCTATACTGTTACAGTATTTTTTATCTTAGTACTATGGGTCAAGGGGTCGGACACTCAGCACACTGTTCCGCGGCACAACTCCGGCTCAATTTTACATATAAAATGGGAGCACTGCCAGTTGTCAAAATCAACTCGCACAGTTACCAGATCTATCAGATTATAACGAATTTAACAAATCTTGCAGTTCGGCGCTTTCGGTACACCATCGACACAGTTCGGCTCGGTTCAAGTCGCCTAACATAAAAACGGTTGTGCCGAGTGATCGACACCTTGGCTATGGGTATTTTTTCCGGGAGGGTTTTCGTGCTTTCGGACGTCCAATCACAAAAATTAAAAATAATTAAAATATCCGGTAGCTTGATATGAATATGTCAATGGTGGCAAGGGCTGATAGAAAAATTTGCAATGTAAATATGATAAAACGCTTAATTTTCAAAAAAATATTTTGCATTGAACGTCCGCTCTAGTGTGGGTGGAGGAGGGGGGGGGGTTTAGCTGTTGTGGACGACAAAGGACAAGGGAGGGTTGGGAGGTTTTCTTAAACGCCGAAAAATACCCCGGACGTCCTTTGTGAATGATGCCTGGAAAATAATGGAAGATAGAATTAACAAAAGGGCAAATGTCGCAAGCGTAAACAAACCGAGTGAGGGTTGATTTTCCTATGCTGGTAACTCACCCGTTTTGTTTGTAATTGCGACATTTACCCTTTTGTTTATTCTATCTAGAATTGATTTGGTAAATTTTCAAATACTAAATTACTATAATAAATCATGCGGTTACCTTTCGGTGGTTTGACTCAGCTGTCAAGATAACCGCAATGTGAGGATTTTTCTTGCAATCTGCAATATATAATCACAAGAGATTGATTACCAAAAATTAATGATAATCAGTGGTAATCAGCATAGTACACTCAAAATATTCTGCACATAACTAATAGTCAATTTCCATATGAAATTTGATTTGATTATCATGAGCCGCATATAAACACAAACCCCCTAGAAATACACATAAAAATTATACGCATGTGAATACAGTATGTGCGAATTTTTCGCGTGCACATAAATGAAAACTGTTTGGCACATAAAAATCATTTACTGCCCATGGGCACATTGCAAAAATCAATATGTGGGACACATAAACCTGAGAGAGAGTCGCGAAGACGGTCTTCTTTTTCTCATGCTTTGGCTGTTCTTCTTCTTCCTATTACGTTTGCTTTCATTTTCGGGCAAATAAATCAAACTTGTGCGTAAACATCTCATTGGACGAGTGAAATGTGCGTTTTATAATAACATATTTTGGTGTTAATTGGCCCACGGGTATTTCAGTTTTTACAAAAATGTTAGTTTACAATTGAGACAAACAAGACTAATTCAATTCCAAATGTGTTTTTCACAAAAAAAAAACCAGCAGAAAACTTATGAGAATTATCAATACTTTTCCATTTTGGGCCAACGATAACGACTGGCTGCATTTGACAGATCGTACTGGCTGCATTTGACGTTAGAATTTTTCCTCTTCGCGAATCTCTCTCAGATAGAAACTATGCGTAAAGTTGTGAAAAGTCTCAGTGTAGTAACTTTTTCAGATGCGCCGTAGTAATCATAGCTGTTGGAAACCCCTTGCTTGGCTCACCAGGAGGAACGCAACCGAACGTCACTGTGACGGTTATTTTGGTTATCTTTTGTGACGTTTTTATTTTGAATTTTATCTCCTTTTTCATATTTCGTTTACTCATTGCACGGCTGCCATCATGATAAATAAATATGAATTTTACCAATTTTTCAGCGCGTGGCAAACAAACTGCCGAATAGTTCCGATTCTGCTGAATTTTTTTTCAGTTGTTTTAGAGAAATCGTCACATCAAATTTGGTAAACATTTAACATCTGTGACGCGCAATTGAAGCTTCTTGAATTTATTGAATATCTACTTTAAATATTTTGTATGCAATTTTTTACCTTGTTAAATCCAAACCCATTTGGCAACCCTGCTTTAGTGTCAAACTTCGTGGCTTGATTCAAAAAACGCTCGGAACGTTTCTAGAGCCTACACCAACGACGCTTCTGTTTACCAATAAAAAAAAGTTGTTTATCCGGTGAAAAACATGCAATTTTAGCCCCAAACAGTGTTAAGTTCTGTATTTTTAAGTTTTAATTTGTGATTCGTATTCGTATCTATCGAACAGCAAATTGTTTTAGTGGTGTATTTTTGAGTTCGAATGATTTTTGACGATGCTGGATAACTTCGGTGAACAGATCGAGGTTTGTTGGATTAATTTGACTCTTTTGAAATAAGTGATTAGTTTTGTTTATTTTCTAGGATTTTGAAGTGTACGACTTGCTGGGAAAAGGGGGATTTGCTTGTGTTTATCGGGCAAAATGCCGCCGTACCGGTATTCATGTCGCGATCAAAATGGTAAGGAAAAAATTCCCGCTTCCGTTCAGGTTCGTTGAGCAGCAGCATTAAAAGAGGGTGTGTTTTATTTTGTATTTTAGATCGACAAGAAAATGATGCAGTCGGCTGGAATGGCTAACCGCGTTCGGCAGGAAGTAAGCATCCATTCACGATTGAAGCATCCTTCGATTTTGGAATTGTATACCTTTTTCGAGGATGCAAATTATGTGTACTTGGTTCTAGAACTGGCAGAAAACGGTGAACTTCAGCGGTATTTAAGAGAAACCAAAAAAACTTTTAGTGAGCATGAGGCTGCCACGGTTTTGAAACAGGTCGTTGATGGTCTCTTATATTTGCATTCTCACCATATCCTGCATCGGGACATGTCCTTAGCTAATCTATTGCTAACCAAACATATGACTATAAAGATTTCAGATTTTGGTTTAGCGACACAATTATCACGACCTGATGAAAAACACATGACCCTTTGTGGAACACCAAATTATATCTCACCGGAAGTGGCTTCTCGCGCTTCGCACGGACTTCCAGCCGATGTTTGGGGATTAGGGTGTATGTTGTACACTTTTCTGGTAGGAAGACCACCATTCGACACCGCAGGAGTGAAGTCAACTTTAACAAAAGTTGTAATGTCCAATTACAACATTCCGAATCATATTTCCCAAGAAGCACGTGATTTGATCGATCAACTATTGAAAAAGAATCCAGCAGAAAGGATGCGACTGGAAGATGTTTTACAGCATTCTTTTATGCGAAAGGCAATCTCTCTTGACAAAGGTCATTCCGGTGGTACAACACTTGCATCAACTGACAGTGGTATTATGACTATTTCAAGTAGTGGAAACCGCTCTAATATTCCATCAAGTTACGGTCAAGAGCGCTATCAGCCAACGGTAAATCATCAAATGCCTCTACGCTATCAACCGATAAGTGAACATGAACAGAACTTTCAAGAGAGTATACTACCACCTCGTCCCCGATCCGCTTCCTATCAGCAAACATCTGATTTCGGCTCCGGATTAAACCCAAGCTCTCGGGAGGATCCTACACCGGGCTATCGTAAAGTGAATCAGATATCGATGCTGCAACAGTTCAATAGCCTTGAGTTGATGGAAAAATATAACATCAACAAAGCGGAGATTGAAAGTGTCGGTCGAGCGAATTCAACTGGTAGTTTGCAACAGCTACATGGGTATCGAGACTTCTATAATCAGCCGCCAGTGTGTCCACAACAAATTTCACTATTGGAAGCCAAACAAAAATCAACTTCTATTTCAAAGTTATACCAACTAGCCAATGATAACCAGCCTCAGTCAGCAAACTATTGTCAGCTCGAAGGAAAAGAAAATTATGCTGATCAATATGAACCTGCACTAGAAGGCGAACAAGCACTGAATCCTGGCAATTATGTAAGTTCGAATGTCATAATTCTATTATTTTATTTAACACAATTTTTTACAGGACTTCCTTGATCATTTTCAATCAAGGGATAATCATAACAATTATCAAAATAACCCTCAAAAACAATCGAGAAAACAGCTTGGTGTTCCGCCTCTAAATACCACTCGACTGCTACCGAATCGCCACAAAACAAAGAACGCAATTCTCAGCATTCAATCTAATGGCGAGGTTGTACTGGAGTTCATCAAGCACAAACAGCGGTACCGGGAGGATCGAGTGTTTGACGTGTGCCGAATATCTTCCGACGGTCTTCGGTTCATTCTCTACCACCCGGAGGGTGGAAAGGGCGCCCCGGTGAAAGACGAACCACCTGATCTGCCGGCTGGAGGAGCAGACAGTATCTTCAGTTACGAAAGTTTGCCCGAAAAGCACTGGAAGAAATACATGTACGCAGCGCGCTTTGTGCAGATGGTTAAGGCAAAAACACCGAAAATTACGTACTATAGTGAGAAGGCCAAATGCCAGCTCATGGAAACGCTGGAGGATTACGAGGCTATGTTTTACAGTGGTAAGCATTTCGTGGTCTCTTAAAAAACTAAATCTTGTCGATTTATTAACATAAATTGATTTCATTTTAGGGACAAAAATTGTGAAATCACCACAGGAAGGTGTTCGGATTGTGGATAGCAATGGAACACTGTTAGCGGATACCGGTAACCTGAGCTCCGTACTGAACATGGAATATCAACACTTCCAGAGAACACTTGAACACTGCCTAAGCATCGATCGATCCCTATCAGCGATTCACACCGGGAACACCTTTCCGCTAATAATCGGAAGGCGACCGACTTCAGCCGGTTTGGCTTCTTCTTCTAAGGAACCCTACTGTCAATCAAATCTCTCCACCCCACAAACACCAATGACACCCCATCAATTCTCATCGTTTGCAATGTCTGTAAATTCCCGCGATTCAGCAGCGGTGCACAATCGACGACCGGTAGTGCGCGCAAAAGCAACCAGTAATTTTACCAACATGGCCGTTAAGAAGTGCACCGTTGCGGGTGTTGGCACCGCGGTGCAACTCTCGCAGGGAGTCATTCAGGTGCACTTTCTCGATGGCGCAGCACTATCTTTGATTCCGACCGAGCAGGGTGGCGGAGTAACGTTTTCGCCCAGTCCCGGTAGTCCGCTTCAGCATTATGCCACCCAAGCGGATGCAACGTTACCGCAGGCTTTGCGCGAAAAGATCGCTTCCATACCGCAAGTTCTTCGACAGCTGAATGCTACGGCGGCACCATCGATACCGTTCAATTTCCTCGAGGGTACACCGCGGACGCCGCTGACACGGTTTTTGCGATAAACTAACTAAGGTAAGGAAAGAAACAAAATGGCACAATTTTAGATGAAGTTGGTTAACGAGATTCTCGCTATCGTGACAATTGTTGCGCGGTGTACTGATACAGGAAGTACAAAACGTTATTTTAAATACCAGTTGAACTGTGCTGAATTTGTAATTTATTATATATTTTTATAAATAAAATTCAGAATGAAAATTGTTTTCTTTTGCAATGTACCTAACATGTAAAATTTACCCAGTACTTAAAAATTTATTATATGAACCTTATGAACCAAGATGAATTGATTTGAAAGGATTGTTTTTCTACTAACATGTGCAATGCTGGTAAAATTATGCCGATTAAAATATTATCAATTATTGTTATCGTTCTCTGATCTTGTAAGTTAAGACGGCAACACAAGTAGTCTTTGAGTACTTACAGTATATCGAGACTATCGACACGATATAAACCATAAAACGGTCCAAGAAAAGGGATTGTTGCATTTTTTCTTCAACAGTTTACTTTCAGAACATCAGGCCCGTCCTGGTTTAATCACAGATAATTATCTGTGGTTCAATATTGTCAATTGCAAGAAAAATTGTACCATCCAAAGTGCGATATCGCTCATAAAAGTGCTATTTTGCATTAAATCGTTTCGGTATCTTATTGCTTAAAAGATAACGAAGAAGTGCGCCGAAGATACCGAAACGATTTAATGCAAAATAGCACTTTTATGAGCGATATCGCACTCTGGATGGTACAATTTTCCTTGCAATTGACAATATTCAAATAATATAAATGTTCGCAGGAAAAAAATGGGGGGCTCCGTAGCCGCAAGATTATCGAGTCTGCTTTGACAAGCGAGTGGTCGTGGGTTCAAATCTTAGTAGAATCAAGCCATTCGATGTCAAGTGACTTTAGCATGGGTTTATTCTCAGGCCCCCCTCGTTTACCCTTCCTTCATGCTGAATTCTAAATTTTCCCACTGAAGCCTCTGGACAGTGCAAAAGTTCCTCCTATAGTTAAGTGTACTGGGCAGAGGTACGAATGAGTCCTCGCCAGGAACGGCTATAACAAAGGATAGTACTGGCAGCGAGGAATAAGTGGGTAAAGTAGTAGATCAAGTTTTGAAGGAAGGGTAAACCCCAATACACACAAGTACTGTACGCATAAAATTTAATTAAGGTACATCGGGGCAAGTGGGACCTAAAAAATGCATAGTTTGGGTTTATTCCACTGTGTTTTCTATACCATAGCAAAGAAGCAATCAAAAACAATATGTGTACGAAGGGTTCATTCAAAAATAGCGTAACAAAATCAGATCGCAACGGGCAACGTTATAATTTATATAAAACACAGATCGTGAGCAATTACGCAGTAAAGCATTATTGTAATGAAATGTAGTTGAATATGTCGTTGTATCCAATTCTTGCGAGACGTAATTTAGGATTAATCATTGTTTAATAGCTCGAAAATACGATTATGATCTGTTTGTTCTACCATGCCCAATTCGGTAGAGCTACTCATAAGAGATAGTTACGTTTTACCAACCACAACACATTATTGTTTCAATTCCAGTTGCAGATTTGCTTAATTATATCAAATTTGACTTTCCAAATTCAATTAACATCGTTTAGGTGTAACCAAAATGTGACCAAACTGTTTGTTCCCTCACAAGCTGTGCATGTGGGCTTCTTTTTTGGGGCCCCTTAGTTTAGTCTTTTTCGGTTTTATTATAAAGCTTTACTTTTATAAATATTATGTAATTGAACTGAAAATGTTCGATAGTTCATCTAAAAAATGTATTAAGACAGGAAGTTTTGCGCTGAAACACTTTATTTTTAATAGGTCCCACTTGCCCCGGGTGCTTTAAAGTGCCGACCTTATTTCGACCCATTTTTTTAAATGCCGTTTGTCAAATTAAACAACTAGTTTTCGGGTGTAATTTGTTAATACACTCATTATGTTTACCTACTGTCAGAAAAACATGTACTTTTACGTAAAGCCTGTGGCCAAAATATCATTTATAAAAAGGTACGTCAAACTTACAACGCAAATTGAAAATAACGCTCAAATTGAAAGTCCAATTTTGATGTTTGGAATGCCTGTTATAAATAATATATAATTTCAATACATGCGTTTGAGTTGCATCTTTCATTTCTAGAAAGGTTCGGTTGGTGAAAATGAGGTTGAGGAGAGTTATGAGCTCCGTTCCCACTTACCCCGTATTCCCACTTGCCCCGGGGTATCTTATAGCGATTATAGCAAAAAGAAATGCACTCTGCGCAGAAATGACTTCCCTTATAAATACACCTGGCTATCTTCAAGAACCCCATAGGCACCAGTGCTAGTTTGGAATCTAGACCAGTTTGAAGCTAAGTTGCGAATATAGAGTTCACTCAACGAACTGGCACCGAGCAGCCCAAAACCGCATACTATGGAGCAAAGAACCACCCTGGCTGTTACAGATTGGAAAACTCACATTTGGATCTCCAATTCGGAGTTTCGTCGTTTATATCACGATCACCATTGGTGATTCACCAGCCTCAAGTTTACAGCCTAATCGCCCTGGCCTTTATTATCCGATGAATATTCTTTCACCATATCTGAATGAAATTGGGGTTGCCATCAAGGGTATGAAATGCAATACAGTTCCAGGGATAGACTGTATTTCAACCGATATGCTCAAAGGGCTCAAAGCTGACCGATCATTGCCAGTCCAGATCAAGCAGCTTTTCAGCAGTACATGGAGTATATATGAATAGGAGACCTAACTGAATGCAATAACTGGCGTGGCATCACGTTGCTCTGTATTATTCTCAAAGTATTCTTTAAGGTGATCAATCCTCAACCGGATCCAGAAGAAGATCGTCGCTACTCTCCGACGGCAGCAAGCTGGATTCCGTGCTGGTCGTTGATGTGTAGACCATATCACAATGCCAACGCATTATATTGGAACAGATCAATGAATTTCATGACTCTCCTGCAGCTGCTGTTCGTTAACTTCGACAAGGGGTTCGACGGACTCAACTACGAAAATAGCTCGAGCGCATCTAGTCCATCTCCTCAAGACGTTCTCGTGTATGGTTTTGCACAATGGCGTCTTGTTCGACCCTATAAGGGTTACTGCTGGAGTGAGACAGGCCTGCATGCCTTTTCATCATAATGGATGAGATAATAGTTGGAGCAATTGACAGTAGACCAAATCGAGAATTGCCTTGGAAATCTCTAACGATCGAGCAGCTAAATGAGCTCAACCTAAAGCAAAGCCTGGGTGCTGATTCCGTTATCGAAATTTGACCTTCTGTTTTTATACGACAGACTTTGCAACCAGCTGTTAGAATACAGGACAGTGCGGGGTCAGTGCTACGATCCTATTGACTGTAATAGCCTCTCCCTGACCTCAACCTAGCCGGCGTATTCCGTTTTTAGTCTGGCGTAGATTGCCGTCCCAAGGTTTCTAGTAATGATGTCGAGGTGTTCTGCGAAGGCTTGGAGTAGGCTACTCTTGCTGAAGATCGTTCCTCTCGTCTCGATGCCCGCTCGCCGAACTCGCCGGAACACACCTTCAATAGCGATATTGAATAACATACAGGACAATCCATCTCTTTGCCGCAACCCTCTGCACGAATCGAAGAGCACCGAGAGTATCCCCGAAACGTGCACGTAGCACATAACTCGCTTCAGAGTAGCTTTGATCAGCCGCGTCAGTTTGTCCGGAAACCCGTTCTAGTGCATTATCTGCCATAGCTGCTCTCGTTTAACTGTATCGTATGCTACGCTGAAATCCACGAAAATATGATGCATGGGCACGTTGTACTCTCGACATTTCTGGACGATTTGTCAGAGAGTAAACATTTGATCCGTAGTAGCACGGGCCCCCATAAAGCCCACCTGATACTGCCCTATGATTTCTTTTGCTATTGGGGATAGACGACGTAACAAAATCTGGGAGAGCACCTTGTAGGCGGCGTTGAGCAACGTGATGCCTCAGCGGAGACAACGCAAAAAATGCTGGTAAATATTTATTAATCGGTGCCTACGATATACCATCCGTGCCTGATGGCCTGACTGAATATCCAATGAGGAACTCCATCATAGATCTCATCATCATGGCGACGCAGCTTAGCCAACGACATCCGAACCGTAGACGAGAACCTGTTCTGGCGAGAGGTAAAAGCCATGGCGGGATAACCGTCGGCAGTGGAGATCCCTGATTTCAGCAATTTGTTCTGCCGGAACGGCGGACATGGACCAATAAGTAAGTAATGATATTCTTTCTAACTGAACAAAAATCAATTCCATTAATTTGAACAAAAAAGTTCAATTCCTGAATTGTTTATTTCGTTTTTCGTAAGATTTCGATATAAAAACTAAATGCTATCCCCTAGAATACGAACATCGCGTTGGGAACATTTTACAACAAATTATTGTTTTTTGTGTCTTCTTCTTAACACCTACTCCTATACCGAAGGTGTTCGGTTCAACAGAGTGAGAGTGAAATGCAAAAATATGAATGATAATAAAACGTGATGTAAATAAACTTCTAAAGTATGGAACAAATTGTGAAGATGTAAATGAGGCGGTACAGTGATAGAACTTGTAGTTCCGAATGTTTACCACATTGGCATTTGCGAGATAGAGAAAGCATTACTATATCTAAGAATACGTTGGAATAGAATCATTACAAACGGAGTTAGGTGATAGATTTGTTATTAAGATTATAAAGCAGCTTCTTACTAGGTATGGAATATAACAAATACTGATTAAATACTTGAATTTACGAAAGGTAGTTATGATCGTAGTGAAATGTTGTTGAAAATGATTACGGTAATGCGATTATAGACAATTAGGTTAATGATTGTTTGAATAATTATGTGTGCTGCATTGGATTGTACATCTTTCTAAATTTATATATTTTTTTGAGGTTACAATAAGCATTCATATTGGTGTTCCTATCAAAACTGTAAATATACATTCAATCTCCTTAGTACGGTCTATGAACCATCCCTTTTTAATGAGCTTGGTTGATTCACATCTACATCGATTTTTATGAATGGGTAAAAAATTTCGCCTTGCTACGGATGAAGACTGTCTTGGAAACCTTACTGGGATTTATCCGTATTAGAGCCAATTCTTTATTTTTCCGGCATGTCCGCGGGAATCTTAATTTATAACGGTTGTCGGTCTAAGCAATGTTCGGGCGCTATCTTCCTTGCTACTTTTCACTACTGAACATGAACATCTGTTCGGCAATTTCTACGATATCACACGGTGTTGTTTAGGTTGGTCAACTTATCAGTTTCATCTTCTATGCTATTTTGTGTATGGGAAAGGAGCACTTATATTTTGGATTCCGGATATGTTTAATTGTTCAACTGTTTGGGAATTTTGTTTAATGATGACTTTATGCTAAAATCATTCTACAGATCATTCATGTATGTGTAATAACGATCAACAATAGTTATTTTAATTAATCAAAGAGACCCGACTTTAATCGGTTATTCACTTATGTAGCTATCTAAAGCAAAAACATATTTGCATAAAAAATGTATGGTTTATAATTTTGACTACAAGGTTGAATAGTACCTATGTAGTGCCATAGCATGTGACAATAGAAAACCAACTTTGACATTAATGCCAACTAACGTTCAGTATGTCTTTGTTTTATATGTTCTTTTCTCTTCTCGGCTTTTGTTAATCTGTTTGTAGATGCAATAAACTGCCGTTAAATGTGTAAATGGTTGCACAAAAAGATTATTGCTAGATTGTCAGCCTTGTTTCTTCTCTTATGGAATTAGCGATTCTTTGTGCTTTCATGTTGTGTCGTTTTCGATTGTTCGTTTCTGTTGATTTTTGGGCAATAATCGCCTACAAAAGTACCTACTAACTGGATCCAGGAGCACTCACATTGAGCAATTAAAAAGAATGGAATGATAACGAGAACGTTAAAAAAATGGACGGACAAATTCATGCTAGCTACTTGGTCAATAACTAGAACTTGAAATTTTAACTGAAATGAATGGGACTTATTGGAAAACTTACTCTCTACATCAGAAAGAAAACTCAGCCTAGAAGAAAATACCGCAATCTCACTAAGCTGTGTAACTAAGAGAACTTAAACGTAAGCTGCTCGTAAAGCACCGTAAGCTGTCGATCATCAGGTGCTGTGCTCAATATAAATCTCCTGGACGGTATCCTAGAACCGATCCTTCGACGCAGCCGTGAACTCCATTTCGGTTAAGTTTTGTATCTCCTGCAGCTCTTGGAACTTTTCATGGTCCCGAATGTG
The DNA here is from genome assembly GCF_943734655.1 of Sabethes cyaneus. Taxonomy (NCBI): domain Eukaryota; kingdom Metazoa; phylum Arthropoda; class Insecta; order Diptera; family Culicidae; genus Sabethes; species Sabethes cyaneus. Next base: position 18,451,878 of record NC_071354.1, on the reverse strand, counting down.
GGCGTAGTTGGCAGCCAGGCACATTAAATAGTGAACCAAGCTCAGGATGATTAACAAGCAGCTCACCGTTGCCAGAATAAACATAATTTCACACTTCTCTACACCGTCCTTGCAAAAGGCCTTCACTTTGCTTTGTTCACAAATATTCATGTCCTCTTGTTTCACACCCGCCGGAAACATGAAGTCTGCAATAGAAATTAATTTTTAGAAATAGATTCTCTTTCGGTGCATTGGTAAATACTTACAAAACTGAGTCAAATCAATACAGTTTCGGTGGGATTGGACATTCGGATTTTCGCACATTTTCCAGAATACCGTAAACATGAAGGTAACTATGCCCAGAAAACAAAAGATCACAATCCAAATAATCTTCAGCAAGTATGTAATGCCCATAAATACAGCACAGGTGATACGGCCGCCAACTCGTGAGCCCCACGCTCGGTAAACCTTATATCGGGTGGCTCCAGTGGCGAGGAAACCCACAAATAGAATCATTAGCCCGAGTGCGGCCATCGAAGCGCCAATTATGACGAAGACCAACTGGACTGCCTCAATCCTATTATTATATGGTAGAACAGTAAATTAAATGATGACTTCTAGAATTGTAACCACTAAACAACTTACCACACCAATCGAAGATGGAAAACCTGATCGAGCATGATAATCGCCAGCGATGTGCCGCGATACATGGTGCCGCAGAAGATACCCACGCCGATAAGGCACATGACCGTCGCTATCAACGTAGCGTACGGAACACGGGTCATACATGATCGGCAGCAGTCCCCTGAAAGGATGATGGTAACAATATAAGAAACTTGCTTCGGAAACTGAACAGAAAAAGATAAGCAAATGGTAATATGCGGACAAGTTATTAATGACATGTAGGTACAGTGAATTTAATGCTTTTGTTTGAAGAAAATAGGAATCGTAGATTTAAATTTCACGACTTCTATTTATTATTTCTGCCATTAGTAGTAGAAACTGAGAGTTGTAAATTAAAAACAGGTATTTTGAACTTAGATCGAAGCAGTCCTATTAGAAAACAATGCCATGGTCAAGTATTAGTAACTTGTGAACCCTTTATTCAAAGTTCTATAGTGAATATCCTCTGAATTAGCTACAAAATTTTTACAAAATTGTGTCCGCTGATTTTAATGTGCCAAACAAAATTGAGAGCAATAAACACAACAAAAAATTATATGTGGCATACGATAGATTTGGCTGGCACTGCTAAAGCACGTGAAATTTTGTATTTTAAAACTAAAGCATAAGTTCTACTGCGCTGTACTTCCATTTGGAAGTTGAACCGAAAAATATATGACGTAGGTATGAATTTCGAACGATGATTTAGCATGAAAAAACGCAAAGATGAACCACTTTTGAACAGGGTGAGCAATCGTATAGCATATAGTTCACAGGAAGAGAATGTGTTTTTATCGATTGAAAACATATAGAATGTGATGCTACCAAATTAATGACTAATGTGCTCGACGATTCACATTTACACACGTAGGATAGCTAGTTGTGCATCAAACAGTGGGTATCAAACCTTTAGACCGCCGGTCGTGTATCGTATTATCGGAGTACCGATCTACTGATAAGTTGGACCGATAAGCGAGGCTCCGCCGACTAAGGCTTCTCTGCTGTGGCTGCGGATATGGTCCGGACTCGCGGTTTCCCTGTCCATTTTGCGCATTATTTAAAGTATTATAAGCTCTGGTTAGTGTTCCATCGTCGTCAAAGTTTGTTTCCAGCAGAAAGTCGTCCCGAATCTGTTGCGAGGGTACACGATTCCTAGATCCCATTGTAGTATTGTAGTAGTATTTGTTGCTGCTAGTACCGGACGTTGCAGCCTGTTGCTTCTGCGATAAATATTCACTTACTGTTCGTACTGAACTCAAGTTTTTGTTGTGTTAGGTATCCAGATTCAAGTCGAATAGAGCACACAAAGCCACGTTGCACACGACGATGAGACAACATTAACAGTAGTCGTTATAAATAATCCAGCAAAACACACGACACATAGAAAACATGAATTCGTAGAAAACCCGTTTACGAGAAAGCGTATCAATGAACGCTCATGTAGTATAGAGCATAGATTTAACCTAGATTAGGCAGTTCAAAGGCACAATATGTAATAGTATTTATTATGCTTTAATTGCTATACAACAACCAAAACTTTCTTTTGCTTATTATTGCTTCAGTATTCGATAGAGGTCATTCCAATTTATAAAAAATATCGAATTCACCACTGAACAAACGATGGTGTTTTCCATAGTATCACTTCTCACATTTATTGCAGCGAGCTTGAAGGGACTGCGGTCAAGCAAAATATAACACACATTACACACAAATAAACGACCAACACATGAATATAAAAACAAATACTATTTCAATGCTTTTGCTGGAAGCGTAGTCCACTCAGTCAACAATTAATTAATCTGGTTTCATTTTTGAACCCGTTTAGATGAAGAGTCTGCGACAATGTGACTATCTGCATCTCAGTTAATTTACTCACACTCTTGATTCGCTTTACTTGATTACAACTTTCAACTTTAGCTTCATTACAGGTTTAAGGCTTATACGGGCTTTTAACTGTGCTGGTATGTGTCCATTCATGAAGAGTTTAGTATTCTTTCCACTTAGCTTTAGACAATTACCACTGGCCCCACCTTATTCAATAGAACGTTCGATTATAACTAACGCAAACGGAACTTTTCTTCCACTGATATGTTATCAGTATCTTTTATCGCAATTTTTTTTCAACTTATACGTACCCATATTGTTGTCACGGTTTAGAAATCGGTTTTATCGCCAGCAGTGCCTTGTTTCACGCCGTCGAATTTGCAGTCTGCGCCAGACTTCCTGAGGAAACCCTTCGCACTGTAATCTTCAATTCGTAATTGCAGGAAAACCGGAATTTAGAACCAATTATTTTCTTTACGACAGCGCAAAACACAACTAAAATTAAAAAATGATGCACTTTTTCGCTGTAAATGCTTCTGAAATTAGCATTAAAATCAACGTTTTCCACTATAAACAAACGACATTTACCAAACTCCGACATAAACTTTCTTGCATATTTCAGCAAAAAAAAAGTCTGACAATTACCCTGACGCAAGTGTATTGGTTTTAGTACACCAGGAGGAGGATTTCGATACACAGCCAGTAGGTGTCATTCACAAAGCACGTCCGGTATTTTTCGGCGTTTAAGAACCCTCTCCCCCGCCCCACATCGGCTAAACCCCTCCACCCCCACTAGGGCGGACGTCCAGTACAAAATATGTCGACTAACATTTGAAAGGGGCGGATAAGCCAACTGTCAAACAGAACGAGTGAGAGTTCATTTTCCTATGCTGCTCCAGCAAAAAATAACTCTCACTCGTTCTGTTTGACAGTTGGCTTATCCGCCCCTTTCAAATGTTGGTCGACATATATCCAGCTTTTTACGAACCATAATGGCGGACGTGTTCGTAATATTTAAACAGTATTTTTGACATTTCCTTAATACATCGCACGTTTTTTTCCGCACGTTCACGGTAAAATTAAAGGCATGTACGGAAAGCAAACGTGTGATGTATTAGGGAAATGTCAGAAATGCTGTTCAAATATTACGAACACGTCCACCATTATGGCTTGTAAAAAGCTGGATTGTGTATCCAGCTGTGAACTATTTCGCGAAATTTTTAACTTTTTAGCAAAAATTTGACAGTTTGATGGTTATTTCTCCTCGAGTTGTTAAAACCTGTTCAGAATGCGAACCATTTCATATTTGATAGATTGATACTTGTTTTACTCAATGAGAGCATATATAAGTTGAGGACACGGGTGAGGATGAAGATATGTTTCTGTAACAGCGCATTGATTTATTTAGTCTAGGTTGGAATTGGGTATTTTAATTTTCCCAAAAAAGTGGATTTTTCTATCTCATTTGATAGCCCGTCGTTTCCTGAATCTAGCAGTTCTTTTTATATTTCAATTAAGTCAATATTCGATTAAAAAATTAATAAAAATCAAAACTAGAATGATTTGCTGTTTGACAGATATCAACCAAGCCGATTGATTGACTTGATGTCAGAAGTTCTCTCCCTCTCTTCTATCTCTCTGATAGAGCTCTTTATTTTAACCGAGCTTTTAAAGCTCTCATATGAAACCTGTATCGTTCGATGACCATAGTGTATCTATTCACTGTGTTGTCTAAGACGAGCTAAAAAGAAAAGTGGTTTACTTGTAAGCTATCGTCTTATTCCAAAATTTTTTTTCAAATATAAAAAAAATGTTTTTTCATTACTTCCATTAGTCAAATTCGGAAAAGTCTTCATGTAGCGATTGAATGGCATCATATCGTGTCAGAATATGCGGAAATGTATATACCACTAAAATACCCAATTGGATGAATTTTTGTTGTTCATTTGCTCCTATACGACAGATAAAATTTATCTCATTTAATTTAGGGTTGAATAAAAAATTTTGTTATCCAGCTTTTTACGCGCTATAATGGCGGACGCTATAAATTGTGTTCTTGATATGCGAACAATCTTTTTGACAACTTTGCTTCCATCAAAACTGGGCACTCTTCTCCTGTACGGCAGTGTTGCTCTTTCATTCGTTTATGCAAAAGAAAGAGAGCAATGTTTTGTTTACATTTCTCACATTTTTGCTTCATTGGCGTAAACGAAAGAAAGACCACGGTAGTGCTGCAAGAGAAGAGCGCCAGATTTGATGGATGCAGAGTTGTCAAAAAGATTGTTCGCATATTACGAACACAATTTACAGTGTCCGCCATTATAGCGCATAAAAAGCTAAATATGTTAAATATCCATACATTGGTGAAAAAAAATTAAAGAAAAAATTAGTGAAACACATCCAGCTCTTTCCACGCCTGTAGCATATCTCATTGGCTATCCGAACCATCGAACTGTCAAACATAACCATGCTTCATCAGAGCAGGACAAGAAATATTTATTAGAAAGGTATTATCGACTCGACCCTGCATTAGTATTGGTGTCCATTGTGACGTATGAAAGTTCAAGGTTCCTGATACCGTGGACCCCCGTTCGTTTGACCGTTTTTAATCAGTAGAATCAATATATATAGAATGCCAGTGTCGCTGTTTTTCTACAGGACTCATTGTGGTAAACATGATGCAAACAATCTGTATCAAGTAGCATCGGGAACTTCATTGTCAAAGTTGCTCATTGTTATTTATCTGTTCTTTATCTGTGCGCTGGTTGGTGCTGTCATCAGTGCGCTCTCCGCTGTGTTTTTATGGCAATGAAATGGTTTTAAACGTTCTTTTTCTTTTCGTCCGGATGAATAGAATCCCAAAACTGCGCCCTTTTGCACCGGTTTTTTCAGAAATTTGAAGCAAGCGAAGATTCCAATCACATAACTTGGCAGCCATAGTTGAAATTTTAAACTGGTTGTCAAAGTTTGACAATGAGATTCCCCTTTTGATGAATCTCAGGCACACACACATTTGCATATATAATGTAAATACATTATATGAACATGTATGATGTTTACCACGCGCACTGCAGCGACACTGGCATTCTATATATATTGATTATACTTTTTAATCTGAACACTTTTTAATTTGAACCCCGTTGGTTTGCACTACGTGCAAATTAAAGATGGTTCAAATGTCATTCTCAATATGACATCATTAGCTTATGCAGACAATGCACATAAACACGATTTGTTTGTACTGATCTAGGTGTTCAATCTGTTTCACAATGCGTTTTCCCAACGATTATGGTAGAAATCTGATCGGAGAATGAAATATTCGCTGCTTGCAACTGCCAACTGAATCAAACCACCAAAACAATAACAAAGAACAGGTCAGCCAGTTCACACAAGCTCCAGCATAATTCGGGTTACCAGTTGTTCAAATTAAAATCTAACCCCGTTAGTTTGCATGAGGAATCGTTCAAACGAACGGGGGTCCACTGTATACACAAACTCTTATGCGGTAGTTCAACGTTAACTCGGTAGATAGCATTGCTGTTACTGTCTCTCGACTTTTCGCAGAGTTGCCAGTCTTATTGATGGAATGTTTTTGATTAAAGGATATAGAGCTTGCTAATTTGCGGTTGTGTTGGTGGTTTGTTTTCCCCCAGTTTGAAAAACGACATGGAAAAACCAACAGCAGCAGCAACAAATCGCGTGTACGTATACGCGGCCTAGTGTGCGTACGGAAGCTGTCAGCAATCTCAATAAATAGCTTTTGTTTTCTGAATTTTTTACCCAAAATTTGAGTTTGTACACTTTAAGGGCATTTTGAAAAGCTTCAACCTAGCTTTAGCTAAATCCGACCTATTTACGGGTTGAATCATTTAATCAAATCAATATAATAGCGAATTCATAAATTAACCTGCCGAGATTGCATTTCGGTTAAACTGACAGCATTCAGTTTGAAGCGCAGGTTAAAACTGTCTAGCATTACGGTTTACGGGTCGATCTGTCAAACTGCCCGTATCGTTCATAAATTTCGGGTTCGAGTTAGCACGAACCCAGGTTAATTTATGAATTCGCTATAAGCTTCAACTTTTGTCGGGAGGGGTGCGCTGTTGCTTGTCATAGGGCTTTCTGACTGACAGCTCAAGCACCCACACTAGTGCCTTATTTTGGGGCAGAGCTGATGCCTGTTTGCCTCATTTTCAAGCACCAACACACACATAAATCGAAAGGTCTATTTGTATGGGCGCGAGAAAGAGATGCCAGTCTTTTTGATGGAATTTTTTTCCTTTGAGTCAAGCTTCCGATGTCAGCCTCCTGATTGTTTCACGTCGTTTTTTATGGGTGTGTACTAAATCTTCTGACAGTAGTTCAGTTATCATCAAAACTCAAGGGCTGCGCACAATTAATACTTTATGGTAGCGTTGGAGTTTACGGCTGGTTATCCGTTTGATCCGTTTTGTACTAAATTTAAAAACGGACGCAAAACGGAAAGTGAACACACAATCAATCCGTTCGATGACACCAGAAAAGCAGCATTGCCATATCAGCAGATTTCGCTTAGATTTATCAAAGTTTATTAATGAATTATTCCTACAGGTCAAACATGAAACCCTTTAAATGTATATACTATATTATACTAACCTCGTAATTGCCCTGTACGCTAATAACTTGCTGTGAAGTCTGTCGGTAAACAAGGGTCCAGTCTCAAAGGAATTTATATCCAAGGCTTTGCTTTGTTTATCGATTGATACCATCTAAATTCTAGATGTTTTCCTCAAAAACGAAGTGAGTTTTTGTTATTTAACTTGATAACTTTATCTCTATACCTCTACCTTTAGTCAAACAGCGTGCATCGAATTATTTATTTCTGACTGCCTGATTGCTCGATCTTACTCGGGGCCCCTTTGTCTCTCAGTTACTTGTACATCTGTAATTGTAACCACTGACGAACTGACAGGACACATAGAAGAAAATTCTTTAAAAACCATCGTCCTACACATTTTGCTTGCACACTAGCACCCTCTGTTATGCATGCTGCGAAGTAGCTTGCATTTGCAGGGTTTTATGCTGTAGGGTTTTTACATTTGTATGGTTTTATACTGAAAACTCGAAGCAACACTCGCGCGCCGCGGTGTGGCCATGTTGCTAAACATGCTTTTTTGAAAAATGAGTGATTTTTGATTGGTCGAAGGAATTAACGCGAGTGTCTCGTCTGTTTGTCTGTGATGTAACGAAAATTGTCATAATGCAAGAAACAAAACGCTTTTCTTGTCTACTTCCTTTGTCAGTTTCCTTCATGTTGTCCCCCAGCCACTTCCCAGTAAACCATTTGGTTTGTATATCTCGATTGCAACTGAGATATACGAAATCATATCTGAACGAAAAAGTTATATTTCACGCCATATAAGAACATATGTACCAAAGTGGAGGCGATATACGTGCGAAAGCTTTGACAATTATTTGTAATTCTTCTTTGCGTAGTTTTTATAACACGCAACTAAATACTCCTGAATATATGATTAAGATATAATCAAATATTGCAATCGTCTATACTGCTTTATAATTCACAGTCATGAATTGTATATGAAGGCACGCACGACTGCAAAACAACTTATTATTCACTTCGATTTGACATACTCTAATTATTATACAATTCCAATGTGAAATTGACATGAAAACGATTTATTATGAACTTTCTATTACGATTTTGTGTTATCTGGGTTGTAAATCTGTCTTCTTCTCGGAAATCCGTAAAAATCGACAAATAGTCTTTTTTATGTTTTTGAACCTTCCCCTTGTTAATGGCCACCGTATTCCATCTTTCAGAAATCCAGCCACTTGCCATAACTGCTTTCTCCCCCTGTTAGGGATCCCCCTTATTGCAAACCCCCAGTGCTGGTTCCCTTCTGTCAAGAAACATATGTGCCAAGTTTGATTAAGAACCGTCCAGGCGTTTCGGAGTTAGGGCTTCCCCCCTTGTTAAGACCCCCTCTCTTGTCAACCCCTTCAGTTTTGATTCACTTATGTCAAGGAACATGTGTGCCAAGTTTGATGAAGAACCGTCCAAGCATTTCGGAGCTAGGGGCTCCCCCTGTTATGAACCCCCCCCCCCTTTTGTCAACTCCTTCAATTCTGACTCCCTTTTGTCAAGGAACATGTGTGCCAAGTTTGAGGAAGAGCCGTCCTGGCGCTTCGGAGTTTGGGCCTTCCCCCTGTTATGAACCCCTCTCCCTTTCGTCAATCCCTTCGGTTATGATTTTCTTAGGTCAACGAATATGTGTGCCAAGTTTGATGAAGAACCATCCAGGCGTTTTGGAGTTAGGGCCTCTCCCTGTTAAGAACTCCTCCCCCTCTCTTGTCGACCACTTCAGTTTTGATTCCCTTATGTCAAGGTATATGTGTGCCAAGTTTGATGAAGTACCGTCCAGGCGTTTTGAAGTTATGGGCTCCCCTTTGTTATGACCTCCCCCCCTCTTTTGTCAATCCCTTCAGTTCTGCTTCTCTCATGTCAACGAACAATGGTTGCCAAGTATGATGATGAACCATCCAGGTGTTTCGGAGTTAGGGCCTCCCCCTGTTAAGAACCCCCCTCTCTTGTCATCCCCTTCAGTTCTGATTCCCTTATGTCAAGGTATATGTGTGCCGAATTTGGTGGGGAACGGTCAAGGCATTCTGGAGTTATGGTGGAACATACAAACATACAAACAAATATACAGTATTCTCATGCTCAATTTTATATATGTAGATAAAAACAGTTTTATCCAACAACCACCGTGATATATTTAGATAAATCTATCATTTTGTATTATTTTGATAAAAAACATGATTTTCATCATTTAGTTTTTTTCGTTTCGTTAATCACCACGAACAGCAAAAGAAACGGCAGCACTTTTGCCGCAATGTTACACGCAATATTTGAGACGTTTCAAATCTTGCGGGTGACTTTGCGGTAAATGTTGCGTTAGTACAGTTTAGTACTCAGCCGCAAAGTCAATCCGGATACATTGTGGGTTGTTCCATATGATTCCATGCATTTAAAGTAGCTGTCAAAATGCCGCTAACGCAAACGTACGTATTCTGCGCCGGCCTTCAGCGGGGTGCTATCCGTATCTTAACGAACGGTGTTTGACAGTCCACTTAACGAAGGGCGCTATTTCAAAAAATGCAAGAAATAGCGCCCGTCTGACAGGTAGATTTGCTGCCAACCTTTGTCGAGATATGCTGAGATGTTGGCAACAAAAACATGGCACCCATCGCAAGCCCCTGTCAAAACTGTCAAAACATGAATGTTTTGCAATTTCTATTGTTGGCCTGATTCGCCTGATTCTGATATCTGATTGTGATTGATCTTGCATTGCATTGCGTTGCATTGCAGGTTCGGCAGCTTATTACTTTGTTTAATTTGTGCAGAATGTCACAAATAACTACAAACATGTTGAAGAATACATTTCAAACTAGCAAATTTGGCAGTCTAAAGGTAATTTAGTGTTAAAGTGTATTGTTTGTTTAGCAGCTTATGTTCATAAAAACCTGCTTTCCAATATGATTACGAAACAGTTAGTAGATACGTACTCTTCTCTTAGGTTCAAGTCCAGTGCAAACATACGGCTGTTACGCCGTTGCAAAACATCCGCGAGCGGCTGGAGAGTGGTCCAAGTTTTCAAGACTTTGTTCAAAACCCAACCTACAATCGGGATGACTGGAGTGAATATGAGGGAAAATTAAAACGCGAAAAAGGCGAAAATGAGCGGCTTAGGTTGCCACCCTGGCTGAAGACGAAAATACCGATGGGAAAGAACTACAGCCGCATTAAGGAGCAGCTGCGGGAATTGAAGTTGGCCACGGTGTGTGAGGAAGCTAAGTGTCCCAACATTGGCGAATGCTGGGGAGGTGGAGAGCATGGTACGCAAACGGCAACCATAATGGTAAGTGAGATTTTGTTGCTATTTGAAACGAGATAAGGGGACGCAGTTTCACTTTTATTTTCGTTTGGGTTATCAGCATGGGTGGATTCCATAGCATACGTATCTGTTTAGTCTATAGCAGTATGGTTGAATGAATCGTCGAACTACAGTTTAGAACAAACCAGAATTAACAAATATTTTTAATCTTTCAGCTTATGGGCGATACTTGTACTCGAGGTTGTCGGTTTTGCAGCGTGAAAACAGCACGTGCTCCGCCTCCGTTAGATCCAGCTGAACCGTTGAATACCGCATCTGCAATCGCTTCTTGGGGCTTGGACTATATAGTGCTTACTTCTGTTGACCGTGATGACCTAGCGGACGGAGGATCCAATCACATTGCTGCAACAATTAGAGAGATCAAAAAGCAGAATCCTCGCATTTTTGTTGAGTGCCTCGCGCCGGATTTCCGAGGTGACAAGAATTGCGTCGAAACGGTAGCCCTTTCCGGTTTGGATGTGTACGCCCATAATATCGAGACGGTGGAAGCTTTGACACCATTTGTCAGAGATCGCCGAGCTCAGTATAGGCAAAGCTTAAAATGTCTGGAAAGTGTAAAGGACATAAACCATAATTTAATAACAAAAACTTCGATAATGCTTGGACTTGGCGAAACAGATGAACAAATTGAACAGACTTTGAAAGGTAGGCCTTAATAGATAAACTTTTTAGTGTGAGTCACTACATTATTATAAAAACAGTATTTTTTAGTTGTTGGCAAATTTTTTGAATGAATTTTTAACGTATTTTTTTAAATTTTTTGAAAGACCTTCGTACGGTGGGTGTAGATTGCCTCACACTCGGTCAATATATGCAGCCCACCCAGCGGCATCTGAAAGTCATTGAATACGTCACGCCGGAGAAATTTAAACACTGGGAAACACGCGGCAACGAGCTAGGTTTCCTGTACACCGCCAGTGGTCCACTGGTGCGCAGTTCGTACAAAGCAGGAGAATTCTTCATCACCAGTATATTGAGAAATCGTGCGCAAAAGACAAACATAAGTAAAGAACAAGCTAATCGAACTAAGGAAGAGGATTCGCAATAAAATGAATGTGAGTTATACGTTAGATGATACCAAAGATATATTAATAATGAATTCTATATTCAGAAACGAATTGTTCTTCATTGGTGCAAGCAAAGCTATAGATATTTAGAATAAATTATACTAAAGAAGACAGTGTTTGCAATTAATATTGTCTGCTTACTGTTGAATACGTGTGATCGCAGTTTCGTCAGAAATTTCTAAAACGTAGCTGGATACGGAATCGCACCCATTCAAGGTTTGTTAACTGCAGAACTAAAAATTTTATTAGTGTTGTAATCGGAATGTACAGGATTATGAACTGGAATTAATAAATCAATTGACACTAATATCTGATGTTTGACTTAGTATTAATTTTGAATAAATTTAGTTTCGTTTAGTTCGGTTTTTGTTTATTTAGTTGATTTTGGTTATTCGTAAATTATCTTACTACGCATCGAAGTCGTGCTATTGAAAATTTGTTTTTTTTTGTTGAATCTATTCAGAATAATCTAAAAATACTTCCACATTTTGTGTACTTTGTGGCCAACAATCTATACCGCAATTTTGGGAAAACAGATACATCGATATAATTTAACTGGCACGATTTTCTCAAATCTTGTGTATGATGTTTTTGTTGCAGATGCAACAAGGAAACAGTTTTCCGTAAATTTAATCCGTATATTTAGCTTTACGCGATTAAAAATTTCCTGCAATAATGCCTTAGTTACACTTTGTATAATTTGAAATTAATATTAGCTTACGTTTGTGGGTTTCCTTTCGCTTACAGGATTTCTTTTCGTTTTCGTAGATGCTGAACTTATGTTCGTGGATGCTTAAGGTTAGATACATATAAATGCGATAGTTAGAATCCACTTTTCAATAGTTTGAATGTAATTACTTACAAGTAAAAGAACTAATTCGGCAGGCTTTTATCTTTTCGCGAGTAGACACTTCCTCACTCTAACCTATAGATTTTAATTCTTAGATTTAAATTTAACGTAATTTCTAGTTTAGTCTTTCAATAAACTTACTTTACTTTAAGCACTGTAAATATGTTTTAACTTCTAGTGTATAAGGCCTTTTTAATTTAAGAACGACCTTTTAAATATAATCTATAATCAGATAAACACGATTTTATTAACTTCTGACCAACTCGTAGGAACTTTACGCAATCTTCTCCTTGATGACTCGACGTTTTTTCCTGGCGATTTGTTTTCTTCCGTAACAAACTGACACTGACAGATGGACCGTCTCTGCCAGCATGGTGAAGCGCCGCGTTCTCAACGTAATTTATGCGTAGGTACGGCGTTGCACGGAGGGCGTGCGCAACAGTCCCCCCCAGTAGTTGGACCCTGGTCCGGCTCACTCCCATTCGTACCTACGTCCAACACGGCAAGCTTAGTTGCGGGTCTCTCATACAATCCCGTAGCAGTCTGGACTACCGCTGAGCGCACTTGTCCATCGACAGATGTCTTCACCGACACCACCCGACCTTTGGGCCAGCAATTCTTCGGTAAACTCGGATCGACGATGATGACGATTTCTCCTACGGCAATCGGGCGCACTGGGTAGAACCATTTGGTTCGACGGGTAAGCGTGGGTAGGTATTCCGTTATCCACCGCTTCCAAAACAAGTTGGCAAGAGCCTGTGATGCCTGCCACGAGCGCTGCAATGCCAATGGGCACTCGTTGTACTGAACTAGCGGTTTTGATCCATCTGAAGAGCCTAACAAAATATCGTTTGGGGTAAGCGCGGGTGAAGAACAATCATCCACGGGCACATGTGTTAACGGACGACTGTTAATGATGTTTTCTACCTCAATCAGGTAGCTTCTCAGCATTTCTTCCGTAGGCACCCGCTGCGGTTTGACTTTGGCTAGAATTTTCTTCACGGATTGGATTAGCCGCTCCCAACAGCCACCCATATGCGGCGCTGCGGGAGGGTTGAAGCGCCAAGATGTTCTTGGCGTGGTAAATTCTTTCATGAGTTTATCCTGGTCAAGTGTCACTACCGCTTCTTTCAACTCCTTGTCAGCGCCCACAAAGTTTGTCCCTCTATCACTTACAATTTCTATTGGCGTGCCCCGTCGAGCAAAGCAATTACGCAGGGCAAAAATACACGAACTAGTATTTAACGAAGCGGCCAGCTCAAGATGTATCGCTCTTGTCGTAAGACATGTTATAATTACGCCCCAACGTTTCTCGTGATGACGACCAACGACAACAAGCATGGGTCCAAAAAAATCAACGCCCACATACGAAAACGGACGTATAAATGCCGCTAACCTGTACTTCGGTAGAGAAGCCATCACCGGTGGAACCGGAGCGACACGTTGCAATTTACAGACCTGACATTCTCGACGAACTCGATCGTAAACTCTGCGAACTCGTGGGATATGCTAGTCCTTGCGAACTTCGTTCACGCCGGTCTCGTGACATTGATGATGAAAGCGCAGATGAACGTCGCGTACGACAAGTATCGTGACAGGATGATCTCGGGGGAGTACTATAGGGTACTTGTTGTTTTCGTGTAGGAAGTCGCATTCGCTTAAACGACTATTGATCCGCAATACACCTTGGACATCGATGAATGGACTGAGCTTGAACAGACTGTTCTTCTTATGGAGACGACGAACGCCTGCTGCGAGGATTGCTAGCTCTTCCGCATAGACTTCCTCCTGGGCTCGCTTGATCTGGAACAACTCAGCCTCGAGTAGCTCCTGCCTAGAGAGTGGTCCGATGAACGGGTGTTGACCGTGTTTCCTCAGGCGGATGTTATTTACAAAACGTAGAACGAAAGCCGTGGCGCGTCGCAAACGGTACCATGAGGAGAAGTTCTGCGGCAACAGAATGGTTCGAATTGTCCCTTCGGTATGGTGTAACATACTCGGGCGAATTTCTTCGACGGTTTCAGTAACATTCAGCAGTGACTCTGGCCATTCTTCCTTTGACTTCCACAGGAACGGAGGTCCTTGGAACCATCGACTCGTTGACGAAAGATCCGGCTTGTTCTTCCATTTAGTACCATCGTCGGCCACGTTCACCTTCGAGCTTAACCATCTCCATTCCGTAACCTCCGTCGCTTCCAATATTTCTCCCACCCGGAAGGCTACGAACTGAGAGAACCTACGGTGGTCTGAATGAAGCCAACACATAACGTTCCGCGCGTCTGTCCAGAAATATCGACGATTCACTGTGATTGAATGACCTGCCGCAATGCTTTTAGCCAAACGCGTACCAATAACAGCTGCTTCTAACTCCAGGCGAGGAATAGAGACGAATTTAAGAGGGGCTATACGAGTCTTGCTCCCAATTAGCGCGCAATGAACGAGTCCGTTATACTCGAAACGGAAATAGGAAACAGCCGCGTACCCTAGCTCACTAGCATCTACGAATGTATGTAGCTCAATGTTTGTTTCAGCAATGCTCAACTCTGGTCGACAATAGCACCGAGGAATTTCCACTGACTCAAGCTCAGGCAGAATATGCAGCCATGTATGCCATTTATCCAACTCTCGCTCTTCGACCTTTTCATCCCATCCAGTTTTTGTTCTCCACACCTCCTGGATAAGTACCTTCAGATACATTAAATAATGAGCTATAAGACCTAACGGATCGTAGATAGCCATTAACGTTCGAAGTATATCACGCTTGGTTGGATGCTTCCCGCCGGAGAGTAGATCCTTGTTCCGGTCTGTGCAAAGCTTGTATCGAAAGACGTCTTCCGTAGTGCTCCACCATATACCAAGAACTTTGGCCATAGCCAAATCGGAGTTCATGTCCATCGACTTTTCGTGTTTCGGATTTTCGTCCAGACTCTTCAGCACAACTGACGAGTTCGACACCCAATTCCTCATATAGAATCCACCCTGCTGGTGAATGTAGCGGACTTCGTTAGCCAATGTTATTGCCTCCTCTTCCGTATCTACGCTAGTCAACATATCGTCGACGTAGTGTCTATGATGGATAGCGTCGACGGCGGTAGGATACTCCTTCGCAAACCGGCTGGCGTTTTCGTTCAAGACGAAGATGGCTGTACTGGGTGAACACGTTGCCCCAAATGTCACCACCTGCATCACGTAGTCACACGGTTCCATTGTTTCTTCGTTAGCACACCACACGATCCGTTGGCTGTCTTCATCTTTGGGCTTCATCCGTATCTGATGAAACATCTCCGCTACGTCACCCCCCAGACCAACTAACCGTTCCCGAAATTTGTACAATACTGGTAGCAGATCGTTCAGTTGATCGGGGCCTTTCATCAATACCGAGTTAAGCGAGACACCACCGAAAGAAGCAGCTGCATCGAAGACGATCCTAACCTTGCCTGGTTTGTTGGGATTAAATACCGGGAATATCGGCAAATACCAGGTTCGGTCCCCAGTTTTCCGTGTTTCTTCGGGAGTAAGCTTCCGAATATATCCTTTGTGCTCGTAGTCCGCCATCTTCGAACGTACTATTTTGGATAATTCGGGGTCGCGTTCTAACCTTTTAGTTAAGCAGTGATGACGCCTCAGTGCCATGGACCGGTTGTTAGGCAAGCGCATATCGTCATATTTCCAGAGCAGCCCCACCTGATATCTACCGTTGAGGAACATTGTCGTACTACGCAGTTTTATCAATGCTTGTTCAGCCTCCTTGGATAACAGCTGGTTTTGTCGAGCGCCGATCCCTAAACTATCGAGCGTGAAGTATTGCTTGACTGTCTCATGCAAGAGCTCCTCCGGATCTCCATAGTGGAAGCAGATGTGATAGCTGCACGATGCTGCATGGGTGCTCTCCGGTGCGCACGTCCCGTAAATCGTCCATCCCAAGCGTGTCTTCACTGCAACTGGTTCGTTCTGCCTTCCTTCGCGGCTGTCAAGAGCGTGGACCAGATGCACGTTGTTCATACCAATTAACAGCTTAGGCTGTACGTCACCATAGGAATGTATTGGCAAACCATTGAGGTAGCCATATTTGTCTGCAAGCTTGCGCATGGACAAAGATTGCAATGGGAGCTTGAGTTCTTTGACCGTGTAGACATCAGTCAAGCTATTCTTAGGGCATCCATGATATGTGCCGGAGATGTCAAGGGAAACACGTGTGGCATCTTTTTCGTATCGGCAAGTATCAGCCGTCCAGCGAAGACATAGCGGGTGCTTTTCACCTCGCAAGTTTAACTCCTTCGCCAAGTCTTCCTCCATCAGGGTCAGGGATGATCCGCTGTCTAAAAACGCGTAAGTGTTTACCTTGGCCCCGTTGCTATACAGCGTAACCGGGACGTATTGGAACAGCACGGGTTTGCTGCCCCCACGATGAGTGTTGCAAGGTTTGGCTTCTCGGGAACTGTCGGCGATGGTGTGTTGCAGAGTTCCAGTTTGCTGTTTCGGCCCTTGCGAAGACGTTTCAAACTTGTCCTTGGCATCGTTGTGCATGAGCCGATGATGTTTATATTGACAGCCGTTTTGTCCGCAAAGTTTTCCGGACTGGCACGGACCGCGATGATTACTAAGGCAACTGCGGCATAGCTTGTATTTCCGGAGTATATCCCAGCGATCTGAAAGGCCGGACGAGAGAAACTTCTTGCACTTTTCGACTGCGACACAATCTCTATGGCAAATAAAGCAACTACTAACTTCATGATGCTCAAACGCCTGCTCTGTTTCAGCGTGGGCATTCAGGAAACCATCATCTTTCCGCCCACGACGAGACTTACTATCGTAAGAGCAGGAGAAGTCTGGCAGTGTAACGGCACTCGCTGCTTCCGCCAGCTTGTATAACCAACCGCTAAAGTCTGACACGGTTACGGATCGAAGAGACTGTCGATGGGTCGCCCAGTTCAGACGGACCATTGGAGGAAGTCGCTTAGTTAAATCGTGCAGGAGAGTAAGGTTGCATAAGTGCTCCTCCAACTCACAGGCTTTAATAGTAGCCACCATGTTACGCACAGCCAAGGCAAAGTCAACCAGAGAACCAAGGTGTTCCTCCCTTGGTGAAGGGAGAGCATTTATCTTTTGTAGTAGCGAATGCACAATAATTTCTGGGCGACCAAAGAGCATCTTAAGAGTGGAGAGAACCTGTTCTAGATTGGTTGGATGCAACAGTTGACATTTAACCGCTTCCAACGCTCTTCCTCGCAAACACTTCTGCAGGCGAGCTAGGTTTTCTTCAGGTGAATATCCACAAAGATTTGTGGAATTCTCATACGTAGCAAAAAACAATGGCCACTCTTCTGGGTCGCCACTGAAGATTGGCAACTCTTTGGCAATTGCCTGTCGCGCGGCGATCTGGCTACTGTTTAGTAACGTGGTCCCTCCAAAGGTGGGAGGAACGTCATAGGACTCATACGGATAATGTTCTTGAGCCATATGACGAGGGCGGCCAGCAAGCGGGGCGAACGCGGAGGTATGTGGATGCTGATGGCGATTTGGCAAGGATGATGACGGAATATGCTCAAACTGCTGGGACCGACAGGGAGCAAACGATGTGGCGCAAGCTCGCTGCCCAGTTGAAGGTGGGTAACGTGTCGGAATACATGACCGATGGTTTGTCAGAACTGGATCAAACGCTGAAGAATTACAATGGTTTCTGAGCGACTGTGGAACGTTAGCAGGAACACGAATTTGTTGTTCCCTCGTACCTACGACGGGGCCTGACACGTTTCTATTTTGATAACTAGCATGCGGAGCAAATAACGGAGGATTAAAACGGTGATCATTCATTGGTGACGAATGAAAAACAGGAGGATCCCTAACGCTATTACTTTCTCGTATATTAGCACTGCTATTGCATTGACTTGCATGGTTATTGTTCTCTGATGACTCGAACAAGAGCTGATATTTACGCCGTAAAAACTTACGCTCGATGGCTGCTTCCTCTTCCAGCATCTGGATACGTAGTTGAACGGGGAGCTTGCTTACTAAGTCGGGGTCCACATCAACCTCTTGAGAAACTGCATTAGGTTGCGTAACGGGTGGCCGTGGAGAGCGCAGTTGCGGTGCGGATACCGGCATCATGGGGGTGGGCGAAGGTAAACGTTGGACCGGTCGGAGGGGCTCCGAGTGAGGTACTAGCTCACCTGTAGGAGTTATCGGATGTGGCGATGGTGGCGCAGGAACTTTAGCGGCGACGCATTCCGGGCAGCTCCAATCATAATTGGCCACATCTTCATTCACACCGACGCATTCGAAGTGATACCACCGTTCACAATCGTCGCAACAAACCATTTCGTCACAGTCAGGAAGTTGGCAGAGCGGGCAGGATTGTTGCAGGGTAACGTCTGCGACAGCATCTTGGCTACGGGTCTTTCGTGGCATCTCCGATTGAATGCAAACGAAATTTTTAAACTGTTGCAGATGCAACAAGGAAACAGTTTTCCGTAAATTTAATCCGTATATTTAGCTTTACGCGATTAAAAATTTCCTGCAATAATGCCTTAGTTACACTTTGTATAATTTGAAATTAATATTAGCTTACGTTTGTGGGTTTCCTTTCGCTTACAGGATTTCTTTTCGTTTTCGTAGATGCTGAACTTATGTTCGTGGATGCTTAAGGTTAGATACATATAAATGCGATAGTTAGAATCCACTTTTCAATAGTTTGAATGTAATTACTTACAAGTAAAAGAACTAATTCGGCAGGCTTTTATCTTTTCGCGAGTAGACACTTCCTCACTCTAACCTATAGGTTTTAATTCTTAGATTTAAATTTAACGTAATTTCTAGTTTAGTCTTTCAATAAACTTACTTTACTTTAAGCACTGTAAATATGTTTTAACTTCTAGTGTATAAGGCCTTTTTAATTTAAGAACGACCTTTTAAATATAATCTATAATCAGATAAACACGATTTTATTAACTTCTGACCAACTCGTAGGAACTTTACGCAATCTTCTCCTTGATGACTCGACGTTTTTTCCTGGCGATTTGTTTTCTTCCGTAACAAACTGACACTGACAGATGGACCGTCTCTGCCAGCATGGTGAAGCGCCGCGTTCTCAACGTAATTTATGCGTAGGTACGGCGTTGCACGGAGGGCGTGCGCAACAGTTTTTTTTCGAAAAGTTAAAGATCAATATTTTTTCATTCGATGCTTAAGGTGCCTCTTCTGAGCTGGGGTAGTCGCAAAAATTATTTTTGCCTTGGGACCTTTCTATAAAAATTCACAACGTTTGAACCGCTGATCTGATTCTAATGGCTTAAGTTCCGAATGAAAGGTATTTTTACTCAACAAGAAGCAGAGACACAAACATATTTCGGACGATAACATGAATTTCATAAGAGCTAGAATCAGTTGAAATCTCCATTCGACTCGCTACGCAGTGAGAACCATCAAGAAGGCGTAACGATAGAACGAGCTCACGAAGGAATTAAGTGGTATTTTAATCCACCGAACGCTATACATTTCGGAGGACTATGGGAAGTAGCAGTTGAAAAAATCATTAGGGATGAAAAAATCATACTTTTAAATACAAAGTAATACTCTTTTAAACACGAAGTGAATAAAACCTGAAAAATAAAACAGGCTACCACAAACTGGCTGCTGCGAAATGTTGTACCCCGTCCTCAACCAGACGTCATCTACCACTAAGCCGGTTAGTTTCAGCTTGACCAAAGCTGCGCTATTTAATAGCCAGCTTGAGACCAGGCGGGTAAAGGCATTCGAGCAGACTGCAGTAGCCGCCAAGGAAAAGATTCGAATGTTTGAAGAATACAATGAGGCGATATCAGAGGCAAACATCTTGAAAATAATCACAGTCCTTAGAGGAATTAAACGCGGCATCCCTCAAACTGCTGGATTTGGAAAAAGGGCAGCTCCTGGCAAAAATGCAAGCAGAATAACGAGAGAATATAGGAAATGCTGAAGATGAAGAAATAAAATTACTCTTCGAAGATAATGATGAAATGTCGCAACATATATCGTAGGATAGGAACATTGACCCAAAGTCCCAAACTATTTATGGTTTCGGGAGAACTATATTTGAGGGAGCGCTGTGAGAGTGAGAGATGCAGTCAAACGCATTATAAGGTCTGTGAGTTTGAAAAAATATATCAGTTTGTTTATCGTTGGGGAATTTTTGGAATAGGCATGCATAACCTAGGACATAAAAATTCACATTCATTCCAAGTCGAACAAATGAACGGGGAAGATTTAGTTTGTTGTGTGCTAAGTGATATCGCTGATATAAGCAGAATAAGTGAACGAAGGTTATAGCACAGACAAACAGACGAGACACTCGCGATAATTCCATCGTCCAATCAAAAACCACTCATTTTTCAAAAAAGCATGTTTCGCAGCATGGCCACACCGCGGCGCGTAAGTGTTGCTTTGAGTTTTCAGTATAAAACCATCCAAATGCACAAAACCCTACAGCATAAAACCCTGAAAATGCAAGCTACTCCGCAACATGCATAACAGAGGGTGCTAGTGTACAAGCAAACTGTGCAGGACGATGGTTTTTAAAGGATTTTCTTCTAAGTGTCATGTCAGTTCGTCAGTGGTTATGGTCAAGTCGATTGAGGCTCGACCAAGTAGCCCAAGGAACAAAACGGCAGCACCTAAACAAGCAGGTGTGGAATAAGAGTTGTGTGGTAGCATTCGGGGCTGAATAAGCGAATTTGCTGAATTGTCTGTTGTTTAAACGTTATATCCTATATTTTTTCTAGCTTCTAATCAACATCTATACGTTGTTATATAAGTGCGGAATAAGAGTCAAACAAACGTTATGCAAGCGTATCGGCTCGACCAAGTAGATGTCTTGACAGAAAACAATTTCGTAAAAGTGTAAAACTTCATTTTTCAAATTAGGCATTCGGCTAGCAGTTTTCTATCCTATAACAGTATCCTATAACACAAGTAGTGTATTATGTTATCGAAAAACCATAATTAATCAATCTAAGAACTCACGTGCAGTACTTATAGTTTTTCGGCAAAACGTCAAATCGGCCAAAGCGCACAATTTGGACCCTATTTTATTCGGTCATAAGTTATTCGTCCAAATGTCACATAACTCTACCATGAAGTGTAAAGCTATCGCTTGCGAACGCACCCTTTGTTGCTGTTTTGCCACCGAACAGTTTTCATTCATTATTGCAGCAAGCGCGGGTGGCGCGTAAGTCCACCGCCATGCTTGATGCGCATGATCGCAGCATGCTGTCGTCAGGAATTGATTTCCCAGAGACAAGATAAAATCGAACAAGTTGTTTCCTTGGCTAGACGTCTTCGACAAAAGCACAAGTTCGTATCTACTGTTATCAGCTGTGCAGGCGGTGACCGACATTCTGTGAAAACTTGAAAAATTAATTTTCCACCGTCAGGTAACGGGCGTTTCTCGGTTTTAGAGCTTCATTCGTATGGTTAAAGTTTTACTTGTACGGAAAAGTATAATTTTTAGCTCGGAAACGCGTAATTTTGTGTTTTTCGCAACAAATCTAAATTTTTGATAACATCTTATCATTTTTTCATGCTACCATATGGACACGGTTTTGTGCTGATTTAAAATTTTAGCAAAGCTTACCACTGTATCCTGCGATGCCCAGCGCTAGGCGGATGATCCTGGGCCACGTAATGTCCGGTTTATGTAGCAAAATGAACCGGACTAAGCAGCTGCCTGCAGATTTAATGGAAACGCCTCTGAATCGATGCCTGAATACGTTCGACATTACCTTGCTAGGTAAGTTGGAGTACCTGATGATTCAGCGCTGGGAAAAGGTGAAGTGAAAAATGTCGGAAAAGAATTTACGCATTAATTGATTTGAGGTGCGAATGTGCTCACGTCGGTACCATGGTAATAGTAGGTACATATTGCGTGGGTTCTCTTTTCCTATGCAAAATTCGAAAAATCAATTAACTGTGATGTTCAGGTGGGTGTGAAAAAAATGTTCGCATTGTTGTTATACAATTGCGTGTCTGGGTGGGACGTGTTTTTTGTGTCGAATTAGATGGTTATTCAGCGAATCTATCCGGAAAGCGGATTTGAGTTAACAACATTTCAGACATTCTCAAATTGGCATGAAACAATATCTCAAAAAGAAAAAAACTCGAGTACAATTTTTATCTGCATCGGTTTAATGTGGGAAAATGTCGGGCGCTATAGCCCCTCATAGAAATAAGCGTTAGTTCCGCCAATGAAAAAAAAAACTTAACACTAGACAATGTCGCGAAGCTAAACTTTATATTTGTAAATGTAAACAAACTGCCGGTGTATTTGCTTATGTTTATAATAATTTTTCATTAAAGTTAAGTGACCTGTAAACTTTCGTATTTGAACGAAAAGTGTTGCGCACTATTTTGGCGGAGTACAAACGCAAAGCGGAAAGTGACGTAGACGTATGAGAACCACGAGTTGCTGGCACTACTTGAAGAGATTCCCATCGTATAACTGGCGACAGTTGGGAGATTACGGTAGGCCAGCCCCGTCACAAGGATGCCGGAACCCTACCGGCCCCAGGAGTAAAGAGGCGCAACATGCTAGATGGATAGATGGTTGAAGCAGAATTGCGTGTGTCAAGACACTCAACGAATTGGTGACGAGTAGCCCAGAACTGAGAACAGTGGAGTGGAGGAATTTTGGATATGGCAAGAGCCACCTCGGCTCTCTGCTGGTATGCGAAGTAAGAAGTACCGGCTAATAATTGGGTCAATTAGTATAACCAACTTTTGAGCTAACTATTTCCCTAGGCTGATAACTATTTCCGTTTACCAACACGAGAGGTTTTCAGAATCAGTACCCTAAATGCTCTTAATTGAAAAATATTGCAACCTTTTTTTTCTGTTCACAGGCATCGGTCATATGGTCGGTGCTGGCGTATATGTGCTAACGGGAACGGTGGCTCACGAGATGGCAGGACCGGGGATAGTGCTTTCGTTCATCCTAGCCGGGATAGTATCGCTGTTGGCTGCCCTCTGTTATGCCGAGTTCGGGACCAGAGTGCCGAAAGCTGGTTCAGCGTACGTCTATACGTACGTTTCGATCGGGGAGTTTTGGGCTTTTGTCATCGGATGGAATATCATACTGGAGCACATGTTGGGAGCAGCGTCTGTAGCACGTGCCTGGAGCGGATACGTTGATTCAATGTTGGGTAACATTGTAGCCAATACAACGATGGAGATTACCGGAGAGATGCACGAGCAACTGCTGGCAAAGTATCCGGACTTCTTGGCGTTCGCTGTTTGTTTGAGTTACGCCATCGCACTGGCCACTGGAGTGAAAGCTACCGCAATGATTAACAGTATATTAACAACAGTTAATGTGGCAGTCATGTTGTTGGTGATTGTACTTGGCTTTTGGTACGCAACTCCAACGAATTGGTCCTTGCCAGATCAGGGATTTCTTCCGTACGGGTTTGGTGGCGTGTTGGCAGGGGCTGCTACATGTTTCTATGCCTTTGTGGGCTTCGATAGTATTGCCACTTCGGGAGAAGAAGCCAAGAATCCAAGCGTCTCCATACCCTTGGCCACAATTCTGTCGCTATGTGTTGTCACCATTGGGTATGTGCTGGTAAGTGCTGCATTGACATTAATGATACCGTACAACGAGATCAATCCGGCTGCAGCGCTTCCGGATGCTTTCGGAATTCGTGGAATCTCTTGGGCTAAGTACGCGATTTCTACTGGTGCTATATGTGGAATGACAACTACACTGCTGGGATCGCTTTTTGCGCTACCGAGATGCCTCTATGCAATGGCCAGTGATGGATTGCTGTTTTCCTGTTTCGGAAAGGTTAATACTAAAACCCAGGTGCCACTTCTAAACTTGGCAGTTTCTGGAGTTTGCTCGGCTCTTTTGGCACTGTTGTTTGATTTGGAGAAACTTGTGGAGTTCATGTCCATTGGGACCCTTCTAGCATACACAATCGTCAGTGCTAGCGTAATTGTGCTACGATACCGACCAATATCCGTTGAAGAGACCGTACATTTAGCTCCAGATACACCTGGAACTGACGAAGAGGAGGGAGCTTCATCGTCATCCCATTCTAGTGCTGTAGATCCATCGTCACCGACTAGTGAAATGATTGAAATAGCCCTGGCGGGTAGGCTGCGTCCTCAGTTCCGTTGGTTGGAACCTCTTTTAGGTCGCTGTGAGCCAGGAGTCGCTTGCTCCGGCGCCGTATTACTATTTTGTGTTCTCAGTGCAGCAGTTTGCTTCCAACTACAGGCATCGTGGGATGAACTGTACAACGGAACCTGGTGGGCCCTGGCCTTGTATGGTTTTCTCCTATTCTGTTTAGTAGCATGTGAGTATTATCATTCATTTTACGATTCGTAATTTATTTAAGGATTAATTTATTTAAGGTATCGTGGTTATTAGTGCTCATCATCAGAACACCCGAGGACTTCAGTTCAAAGTTCCCCTGGTACCATATATTCCAGCGCTAAGCATACTCTGCAACATCGAACTAATGGTACACTTGAGCTTCCTCACGTGGCTTCGCTTTTTCATATGGCTGTCGATTGGAATGTTGGTTTACTTTTTGTACGGTATTCACAACAGCAAGGAGGGTGAACTGGGAACGTCCTACTCGATGCTGATGTCGACGCAGGAAGCGATTCGCGGTTGGGGCGCTACTCATTCTGCTAGTTTATCTGGAGGCGCAAGGGTAACGGTGACCAAGATCGTCAAAGGCAGGGTAAGTCGAAAGAGCGTCGACAAGCAAGCTATAATCGATGACGATGACGATGATTCCTAAGCTACGAGTAGTGTAGTGAAAGCAATCGATAGTGAAATCCTGTGCTTACGCTTAACAATGGCACAATTCGTCTTTATACTAGTATTATTTAGTATTTTATTAGGATATATAGAAGCGAAAGCGCACTTTCATCTTATAGATAATATATTTTTGGCACAATGTTTTGAAACTTCTTAGCTCTGAATTTTAAATAAATGTTACTGTTATGTAAACTATTTTAAAATCATATTAGTATATTACAGATTACCTTTAATATTCTTCTTATATAATTTTTGAATATATTATTTCACACTGTTTCCATAATATGTGGTGTGTAGGCTCAGCCTGTGAAGTCCAGTATTATATTTATTATAATATACATTTTATTTTTATTTATACGGCAATCGGCAAATATATTTTCGTTCTTGAAAAAAGCGGTATAGTTAAAACAAAAATATGTTTGTATTCAAGTTTCTTTGGTTTCATTTTCAAAACATTACAGTATCCTTAAAATTTTATACTGCAACGCTGAATGATTTTTTAAAATAATATAAATTAGCGGTAGTTTAAACTTCGTCAAAAAATAAATTATATTTTGCTGAAAGAAAGTTGTACTATCTGCGCTTCAGATCAGTGGAAATGTATCAAAGATAAATAGGTAGTTCCATCCATTTAAAAAAATCAAACCAGATTTTGTGTAAAGGAAAAATTAAAATAAAAAAAAGTATACTTTCCATCAACATTGTCAAACAAAAACCATGTAATTTGACGACATTGATCATATTATTTTTTCAGAATGTTTTACTAAAACTGCGGAGTTTTTACTACATTTTAAGAATCTTTTAGACTCTCCCGTCTCATGTAGTTTCCCAATGGGATCAAATCCGCACAAAGAGTAGTTGGTTTTATCAACGAAATTTTCCGCCGACTGCTGGTTCATTTCGGGCCACAGCAATAAGTGTTTTAATATTCGTTATTATGAGATAAAATGACCCTAAAGCAAATATAGTTCGCTAGTGATTTACAACGTTTTATAGACTTTACCACAACAAACATTTTTGTTTAAGAGTAGCTTACTCGGATATTATACTTTTGCAAAGCTTCATCGTGATTCTAACATTCCATTGGGTTGCTTCTCATCCTGACAAGTTCTGTCTTATCAAATGGTATAATTAGGAGGTTAGTAAATGACTTCCTTATCATACAAATTATCAACTTCTTTTAGATACAATTGCTACTTACAACACAATACAATAATCGATAGGGCACTATAGTATTTTAAGAAAAATAAAAGGGCATACTCACAAAATATTAAAAAAAACAATAACTGTAGTTAGTAGCTTTCTATGGGTATGTTATCTGTCAGAGTCTGAATTCTATAGAGCAAATATATATATATATATATATTTAACGGATAGAGAGTACGATATTTATATTCCTATTATAACAATATACACAGTCATTGACACTGATGGATTCACTATGTAATAACATGATGATCGTCTAAGGCAAATAAATACCGTACACACAAAAAGTAATGTTAAACTCTACATTAACACAAGCTTGGTACAATAGAAGTAGTGAATAAACTAATCATGCCGTGATTACATTATTATATGCCATACATGAATGAAGACGTGGATGAACTTTAAGCAACACATTTACAGAATGGGACATCTACCAAGGGTAAACAGTATCAATTAGTAGAGTTTATAGAGGCAGTTGAAAAAGTGGAAGTCATTGCTGAATACTATCATCTGCACGACATGATGTGACTAAACCAATGATTCAGTGTAAATAAATATGAATAAAAGTCCTTTCCGTAAAAACTATATTCATTCACCCGATAAAACATTTATGTTCAAAACAAGAAAGTGTAAGCTGTGCTTTCACCTATCCCGGGCTATCCGTTTTGCCAAAGGGGTTAGGGTCTGTGGTCTCATTCATCAGTTTTTTTATTTTTAAATGTTTAATTGTTTGCTACGATTGGATTAGTTATGGTGGTTATTACTATTATCACAGACAAACAGACGAGACACTCGAGTTAATTCCATCGTCCAATAAAAAACCACTCATTTTTCAAAAAATCATGTTTCGCAACATGGCCACACCGCGGCGCGCGGGTGTTGCTTCGAGTTTTTAGTATGAAACCATTCAAATGTATAAACCCTACAGCATAAAACCCTGCAAATGCAAACTACTCCGCAACATGCATAACAGAGGGTGCTAGTGTGCAAGCAAATTGTGTAGGACGATGGTTTTTAAAGCATTTTCTTCTATGTGTCTTGTCAGTTCGTCAGTGCTATTATTATAAAGTTTTTTTTTTGTTACGTCTGCTCCAGCTGTATTTAATTGTGGTGATTCAGGAACCTCCTCGTTTTATTACAGGTTCCAAGAACCATCGATTATTGGATATTGTCCAAATTTCTATTATAGACTACAGGGCACTACTAGTGGCTGAGATGACCACCGGAACTATACGTACGCCCTCAAGGTGCCACATCTACTTTAACTCCTCAGCCAAGTCGTGGTACTTCGTTATTTTGGCCGAGATTTGTTATTATTTTATTATAATTATTATTATAGTATTATATTATTATTATTATTACTATCTATAATTATTATTTACTAGTTGACCCGGCAAACTTTATACTGCCACCAGTTGAATTAAATGACGTAAATTGTAAATTTTGGATGTACTCAAAGTATAGGCACAGAGAACAGACATCCATTCAGGAACAAATTTTCGGGAATTCTTGGATAAAATTTCAAATTAAAATCACCTAATATGCTAGCGTCACCACCACTACCCAAGCAACCAAAAGTTCGAATATTACTTGACACGCGAACTCGAAAGTTCATAATTAGTTCAGATTCAGTTCCGTGGAACTTTCACGCTGATTAGTAGTGTATATCAAGTATATGTGGAACTAAATGCTTTAAGAAGTGCTGCGAGTACTTCATACACACTTAATTTTGATTTTTGCTCTCGGTAAAATTTCATGCCGAATTCAACGGTAAAAATTATTTTTAACGATATCTCGTTAAAAAATAACATTTTACATCATCTCGGCAATTTGGTTTCACGTACTTCAGTAATTATTTTCGAAATGCCGATAATCGTTAAAAAAATGTGACGAATATTCCGGTTTTCATCATTTTACCGGAATCAGCAATAACAAATACCATTTCTCGGTGAAACCGCAACTTGCTTTGCCATAAATCGGTAAATGCACGGGAGCTTTTTTTGTTGCAGTTTTTTGGCGGCAAGCGGCAACACGACAGCGAGAAATGTCAAACATTTTTTCGTTCGTCACTTCGTCAGCCAGCACAGCCAGCGTATTTCAATATTTTTGTTTCGCATTTCGCTAGCGATTTCGTTTTCGTTGTGTGAAAGTGCTTTTAATGATAAACCTGTATTCTGAATCGTTACAACTGTTTCAAAAATATCGTCTTCATTTTAAGAAAAAAATAGTAAGTAGAAAAAAATTGTTTTATAGAAAAGTTATTTCAAATTTGGTTATTTGTTGATAGGCGGCAAAAAAACAACTATCAAGGTGTTCCCAAGGGCAGCGCCTCTATCAAGTCGTGGAAATTCTGGCAACAAATTGCCAAGCAATACTCAATACAGTTCACGTCTACTGTCGAGCTTGTCCATTACCGTGCGAATCCGATCTTTGCTGTCTGCGGGTGGCCGCTCACAATATGGATGTCTTAACACCGCCCGAAATTATAATCTATACCTATAAAAAAGGATTTCTGTCTGTCTGTCCTGTGTTCCTTATAGAATCAAAAACTACTGAACCAATCGGCGTGAAAATTTGCATGTAGAGGTTTTTGGGGTCAGGAAAGGTTTTAGTGATGGTTAGAGACCCCTCCCCCCACTAAAAGGGGGGGCTCCCATACAAATGAAACACAAATTTCTGCATAACTCGAGAACTAATCAAGCAAATAGAACCAAATTTGACATGTGGGTGTTTTCGGTGACAAGAATTTATTCTAGGGTAATTTGAGACCCCTCCCCTCTTTATAAGGGGAATTATAACTCCTCTCCCCTTTAAGAGGGGGGTTTCCATACAAATTTCCTCATAACTCGAGAACTAATCAAGCAAATGGAACCAAATTTGGCATGTGAAGGTTTTCGAGGGCAAGAAAATTTTCTATGTTGAATTAGGACCCCTCCTCACTTTAAGAGGGGGGGCTCCTGTACAAATGAAATACCAATTTCCTCATAACTCGAGAACTAATCAAGCAAATGGAACCAAATTTGGCATGTGTGTGTTTTTGGAGACAAAATTTTTTTCTATGATGAATTGGGACCCCTATCCACTTTAAAAGGGGGGGGGGGGGCTCCTATACAAACGAAATACAAATTTCCTTATAACTCGAGAGCTAATCCAGCAAATGGAACCAAATTTGGCATGTAGGTGTTTTTGGAGGCAAGAATTTTTTCTACGATGAATAAGAACCTCTCCCCACTTTAGGAGGGGGGCTCCTATACAAATGAAATACATATTTCCTCATAACTCGAGAAATAATCAAGCAAATAGAACCAAATTTGGCATGTGGGTGTTTTCGGTGACAAGAATTTATTCTATGGTAAATTGAGACCCCTCCCTCTTTATAAGGGGAATTGTAGCTCCTCTCCCCTTTAAGAGGGGGGGCTTCCATACAAATTTCCTCATAACTCGAGAACTAATCAAGCCAATGGAACCAAATTTGGCATGTGAAGGTTTTCGAGGGCAAGAAAATTTTTTACGGTGAATTAGGACCCCTCCCCACTCTAAGAGGGGGGGCTCCTGTACAAATGAAATACAAATTTCCTCCTAACTCGAGAACTAATCAAGCAAATAGAACAACATTTGGCATGTGGGTGTTTTTTTTGGTGACAAGAATTTATTCTATGGTGAATTGAGACCCCTCCCCTCTTTATAAGAGGAATTATAACTCCTCTCCCCTTTAAGAGGGGGGGCTTCTATACAAATTTCCTCATAACTCGAGAACTAATCAAGCAAATGGAACCAAATTTGGCATGTGAAGGTTTTCGAGAGCAAGAAAATTTTCTATGGTGAATTAGGACCCCTCCCCACTTTAAGAGGAGGGGCTCCTGTACAAATGAAATACAAATTTCCTCATAACTCGAGAACTAATCAAGCGAATTGAACCAAATTTGGCATGTATGTGTTTTTGGAGACAATTTTTTTTTCAATGATGAATTGGGACCCCTCCCCACTTTAGGAGGGGGGGTCCTATACAAACGAAATACAAATTTCCTCATAACTCGAGAACTAATCCAGCAAATGGAACCAAATTTGGCGTGTAGGTGTTTTTGGAGACAAGAATTTTTTCTGTGATTAATTAGGACCTCTTCCCACATTAGGAGGGGGGGCTCCAATACAAATGAATTACAAATTTCCCCATAACTCGAGAACTAATCAAGCAAATAGAACCAAATTCGGCATGTGGAGGTTTTTGGAGGCAAAAATATTTTCTACGGTGAATTAGGATCCTTCCACACTTCAAGAGGGGGGGCTTCTACACAAATGAAATACAAATTTCCTCATAATTCGAGAACTAATCAAGCAAATTGAACCATATTTGGCATGTGGGTGTTTTTGGAGGCAACCATTTTTCCCATGATGAATTAGGACTTCTTACCTTTTTAGGAGGGGGGGGGGCTCCCATTCAAACGAAATACAAATTTGCTCATAACTTTAGAACTAATCAAGCAAATGGAACCAAATTTGGCATGTGAGAGTTTTAGATGGTAGAATTTTTTTTCTGTGGTGTATTACGACCCCTTTCCCTTTTAAGAGGGTGAGCTCCCATACAAATGAAATACAAATTTCCTTATAATTTGAGTACTAATCTAGCAAATGGAACCAAATTTAGCATGTAGGAGATTTTTGAGTCTTGAATTTATTTTATGATAGTTAGAGACCTCTCACCCCTGTGGTAGGGGGATATGGACTCTCATACAAATAAAACAGAAATTTTTGCGAAACTCAAAAACTAATCCAACTCGAGAAATTCGAGACTCTTCCATAAAACATTAATCAATAACAAGACCACAAAAACTATCTATAGTAACACTAGATCATTCAGGACGAGCCGGTCGCGAGTGTTGCCGGTGACCCGCCGTCGGAGGCGCCGCCCACTGGGGGGCTTGCAAAACTCGAGATAGTGACAAAGATCACCCGAGATTCATGATTTATGTACAACACAGGTTAATTTGTGGCAATACGAAGTTTGTCGGGTCAGCTAGTCAACTATAAGATTTCAAACCCAAAGGAAACCTAATACCTATTCCGGCACGCATTCGAATCGGGTGCACCGCAGCACAAACTGTGCTCGACGGTGGCTCAACCGTTGATTGAAGCGCTGATCCGTATGAAGAATGGGCTGTTCTTTACCTATGGAGTAACAGGCAATGGGAAAACGTATACCATGACCGGGGATGTTCAGTACCGCGGCATAATGCCGCGCTGTTTCGATACCCTATTTCGTACCATCTTGGATTACCGGGCGAAGAAGTTCGTTTTCAAACCGGACCGGTTGAACGCGTTCGACATCCTGCCGGAAACGGATGCCATGCACTCCGGATGAATCGAATGAAGCGAAAGGACACCGATCCGAAGCTGGCGTCGAAGGCATCGGCGGAACCGTCCGAGGTTAGCGGCTGAGCGATAATATTTACTCCGTTATTATTACATGTGTTGAGGTTTATAACAGTTGCGTGTACCATCTGCTCGAGGAAACGACATTTCAGAAGTGAGGCTTTGGAATCAAATCCTTCTTTATAGGTATAGATTTTGTTCTGATGAAAACATATATCGCTCAGACTCACTCCGAAGACAGTCATATCAAAATAGTTTTTCATCCGTAAAATAAATAAACAGTGGGAATGAAAGCAAAGTTTTGTTTTTTCCCTGTATGGTAATTTTTGGTATTTTCGAAAAAGTAGTTTTAGTTTTTTCCGAATATCGGCAGTAAATAATACTGATCATTCAGCAAAATTAACTGACAAAATCGGCAAACTTAATTTAAAAATACAGCGGATCTCGGTTAAAAGCTACCGAGTGTGTCGGCATGTTTTACCAGATCTCGTCAAAAAACTACCGAGCGCGTAGGTAAAATTTGCCAGATCCTCTTTAAAAAACTGCCGAATGAGTCAGTATATTTTGCCGAAGTTCTCAGTATATTTTGACAGTTCGATATCATTTGCGCTTACCGAGTGATCAGTAAACGTAACTTTTGCCGAGAAGGTTACCGAGAGCTCAGCTGTCCAATTCTCGGCATTTTTTTTGCCGATTTCGGCGAAAAAAATTAAGTGTGTAGATACTTCAAAGCTATTAGGATGCTACATGAAGTTCTGAAGTAACTTTAGTTGCTAACAAGTTCTGCGTGTTGCTTTTTTGTTTATATTTCTGGTGATCAAACCAGCAGAACCTGAAACTATTGGAGATTAATTTTTATTTCACTTGAATAAATTTAATCCTCGCACATTTCTAATTACACATATAAATTAGAATGTAATGCTCTTCATTATTGTGTTGTGTCGTGTAGCATATGCTGTCGGTATCTCACTACTATAATTAATTGCCTGGTTCCAAACTTTATGTTCTATAATTAACTCGCGCTGTACAAAGCTGCTGCAAGTTCTAAAACGAACTTTTACTTAACAACTCATTGGCAAAATTCACATCGCTTGTATACGGCAAAGGTGACGCAGTGGATCGGGATAGGTTTACAACGCGGAACACCCGGGTTCAGACCCAACAGCAGGCAAATGCAACGAATATAGAAGTTAGGTAGAAGTATAAAAATAGAACATAGAAGTGCTGCTAAATTTGTTTTTTCTTAGTTTTTGACAGTTTATTTCGAAGCTGCTTAGCGTTCTATGCAGTGAACCCAAGACAGCTTGAAAGTTCGGTTAATTACTTAAAAGTGACGCTGCTTAGCAAGTTATAGATTGATATACATAAAGCTGTTTAACCCTTGTTAGACACCATTATTCGAACTCTTGGTTACTTGGGTATAGTTTCCCAACTAAATGATTCTTTTGATTTGCACACTGATAACCTTTGGCTCCTCTGGCGCTAGCATATATGGACTATAAGCGTTATGCTAGCGCCAGAAGCTAGCTGTTGTGAGTTTAGTGTAGAATTTTATGCGCCGTTAGCGACATCATCACTATAGTTTCCCAACTAATTTGACATAAGTTATCCAAGTGGGGACCTTTCGCTTGGATGTCTGTTCTCTGTGGTATAGGTTAGTGTAGGTTAAGTTTTGTATACGTTTTTTAAGAAGTTTATCTTTTGAGGGAATAGATTTTCATAGAACGTCTGTTTCTTACAACTGTGCTAAACCATTAGTTAGAAATGACAAT
Source organism: Sabethes cyaneus (assembly GCF_943734655.1). Lineage (NCBI taxonomy): Eukaryota > Metazoa > Arthropoda > Insecta > Diptera > Culicidae > Sabethes > Sabethes cyaneus. The sequence goes on along the minus strand of NC_071354.1, from coordinate 18,418,393 downwards.
CTTTCCGAAATCATAAAATTTATTCTAAATAAACGTTAAAAACATGTGGAAAATCTTGATTTTTCAATTCCCAGAACCCAACAGTTATGCTGGGTGTCAATATATTTTTTTGTAAAAGTATACACAATGTATTGAAACAATTTTTTTTTTGAAGCTGAGATGGACGAAAAAGGGTGATGGGGGGTGGCGGGAGGGGGGTTCTGATACGCTTAAAAATACCGGACGTCTTTTATTTGTTTATTTGTTTATTTGTCTTCATGATTCATCTGACACTTAAAGTCTTAATGAATATACTGGTATAATATAGTAACTCATATCATGGAAGATCTAGAAATCTTATTTTTAAAACAGTAACTGGGTTCGTTAAAAATATACAATTCTTCCACCAACGAGAAGGCGCGAATGCATGCCGTGACTGGTTCATTATATCCGAAAGATGATCTATGGAAATTAGGCAAAAGTAGTGTATCGTTACGTAGCGTCCTTTGCGGGGCTCGCAAATTCAAAGCGGAAAGCAGCCAGGGGGAGTCGATTTCACTATTTAGAAGCTTTCCAATCAGTATTGCTTGTTGAATGGTTCGTCGTCGTTGTAATGTATCTAATCCCAGAAGTCGACATCGGTCAGGGTACGGAGGAAGGTCAGATGGGTTGCGCCATGGTAAATGCTTTAAAGCTAACCGGATGAAACGTTTCTGGATGCGCTCGATTCGAATACTCCAAGATGCTTGATGTGGACACCAAACTACAGCAGCGGTTTCCAAAAGAGGGCGTACAAGCGCACAATATAGCGCCTTTAGGCAGTGCGGATCAGTAAAATCTTTTGCAATTTTCGAGATAAAACCCAACTGGCGGCTCGCTTTAGAGATGACAGCTGAGCGGTGTGAGTCAAATGAAAGTTTCGTGTCTAGCAGGATGCCCAGATCGTTTATCTGATTTACTCTCGAGAGTGTGACACCATCAATTTGGTATGCAAACGTGATAGGCGTTAAGATGCGATGAAAAGTGATCACTACACATTTGTCGGTGCTAAGCGATAACTTATTTTTTCTACACCAACCGGCGAATACATTAAGCAATGATTGAAGATGCTCACAATCTTCTATGGCCTGCACAGCGGAGTAAAGTTTCAGATCATCTGCATAAATGAGCTTGCAGTCATGATCGAGCAACAGGGCGGCGTCATTGAAGAACAGAATGAAAAGCAATGGACCCAGGTTGCTTCCTTGTGGAATTCCAGATATGTTGGAAAATGGTCTCGATGTACAGGAATCAATTTTAACTTGCAATGCTCTATCAGAGAGGTACGATTTCAGCCATAAAACAAGTTCCTCAGAAGCGCCCAGTCGAGAGAGTTTACAAAGCAGTATTCGATGATCAATTTTGTCAAAAGCAGCTTTTAAGTCGGTATATATCACATCCATCTGGGCTTTCAATTCCAGGTTCGTAATACACGTAGAAATAAATTGCATCAAATTAGTTGTCACTGAACGGCCGGGCATAAAACCATGCTGGTCAAAGCAGATATAATTTTTTAATCGCTCTAAAAGAGCACCACTCACAATGATCTCAAACAGCTTCGATGCAGCGGAGAGACTTGTTATACCACGATAGTTTTTCACGTTTCTACGGTCACCGGATTTGAAAACTGGAAACATATAAGAGTGCTTCCACACGAAAGGAAATTGTCCTTCCAGGAACGAGCGATTGAAAATACAGCATAGAGGATCCGCAAGTACTGCTATACAACGAGATAAAACCACTGCAGGAACTCCATCTGGGCCAGGCGAAAATGTACATTTCAATTTCTTTGCAGCTGCCACAACAATTTCTTTTGTAACTACAAAAGTACGTACATCGACTAAATCGATTGGGACATCGGAGGCAGCATACTCGGCTTCCTGTTGGGTAGAACAGGCGGGATTGAAGACAGAAGCGAAATGTTTAGCAAATAGGTCACAGGCGGCTGCAGTTGACGTGGCAGTCACTTCGTCAAGAAAAACATTTGATGGTACCGACGAAGTTTTCCGTTTGGAATTTACAAAGCTCCAAAAACTCTTTGGGTTCCTCCGAAGACTTGATTGAATGCGTAATACATACGACTTATACAATGCAGCATTAACCCGACGGTAAACATTGCTAGCTTGTCGAAAACTGCGTTTGTGTTCAGCTGTTCGACTGCGACGAAGTCTACGTTGGCAAGCGTTACACGCACGTTTTAGTGCACGAGACCGTGGGGTGCTCCAAGCAGGTGAGGCAGCCATGCGGTTCCTTGGCACATTTGTCATAAGCCACGAGCGAATTTCATTGCAAAACGTTTCAGCCATACCATCGACGTCACATGAAGCAAAAAGAATTTCCCAATTCACTATTGATAGGTGCTCAAGTAAAGCAGTAAAATTGATCTTGCGGTAATTTGGCATTCGCTCAACATTCGAATTAACTGTTTCAGTACAATCAGCAACGGCAGGAAGTAAAATCTCTAACGGTGGGTGATGACAATCGATTGGCAGCAGCGGGACGGAGCATTCGGTAACATCCACCTTTTGTTCAAACGAACAGAAAACCAGATCAAGTGTACGGTTGAGATGGTTGCGTATGAGGCTTGCTTGTCCTATATTCAAAAAATCCATGCCGTCCAATAAAGTACAACTTGACGGTGGGAGCTGGTTTGCATTACAACAGTAAATCCCGTCAAGGTCACTGGCCCACTGAATATGTGGCTGATTATAGTCACCGCAAACAAGTATAGTGTCTTCTGATGAGAATTTCGCTCTCAACTCATCGATAGAAGCTATGTGGCCGTTTAATGTGCCGATGTCACCGCTCCTGTCGGGTGGAATATACACTGCACATATCAGCAGCCTTTTACCGTTTATGACAGAAGAAACGCAAATCTGCTCCAAATTTAGTCCGTTGTTTATACATACTGCATTACTGGTATGGTGTCGAGCAACAGCAACAAGCACACCACCAAAACGAGATTTGCAGCTGTTTTGCAAGCTGCGATCGCACCTGAACACATTATAAGCAGTGCCAAAAAGCTGGATGTCGTTGATACTATCGTTCAAGCCAGTTTCGGTCAGGATGATGACGTCGTATGTACTGTCGCTGGCAGCCAGGAAAAAGTCGTCAATCTTAGTGCGAAGACCGCGGACATTCTGGTAGAAGATCCAAATTCCACCGATATCGTAAGAGCTCCGCTGCAACGTGCCACAGTTGGGTATTGAGTCGTTGTTAATATTATAAAAATACTCGCCTTTGGCGGGAACCTGAGGGTTCCCACCGTCCGAATCAGATCGCATTAAAATATAATTATCAGTATTATGTTGTTTCGAGCAGGTAGCACCATTGTCATAGATCCAATTTACTAGTTTTTTGGCTTATATATGAATTCCCTGAATTTTACTCCAACCGGCCAGCTAGCTGCATCTAAAGATTTTTCCTTTAATGCTGGATCCAACCCAATTTTGAAAGAGACAAAAGTCATATTCGAGACGTCTATTCCTTTTGGCACCAGACGAACGATTTCTGCAGGTTCAGTCGTTTCTAAACACCGTTCTATTATCTTTTGCACATCGTCATTCGTTATCAGTGGTTGAAATCCGGATAAATAAAGCCAAAACTTAGGAGACGGTGCAGCAGCGGTGATGAAATTAACAGAAAGATCACTAAGGTCGATCGATTTCGTACCACGATCGCTAGTGGGGAGCAGTATTTGCTCTTGCTCGTTGCGGCGACGTTTAGCTCCAATTTTAGGCCATTGAGGAGTTTTTGGTTCACGTACCACTGGAAGGCAATCAGTACTGCTCACAAAATCGACTTTCTTATTCAATGCCTCTACCAAACCAGAAAGCTGATGCATTTGAGCCGCCAAGCCGTCCGAGCTTGGAGATGGCAAAGGGCAATTTTTCTGCATGTCAGCAATATACGTACGGATACTTCTGCCGTTCAATTCAGTACGGCACTCGGTACAAATAAACAAAGCTTTTCCCTGAGCAAAAATATCTTTGCACGGGCGTTGATTGAAACCGCAGCATTGTTGACTAATGTGATAAAATGTTCCTCAGAAGCCGCAACAGACTGGCTCCAAATCGTGGATATCCATTTTACATTCACCGCATACTTTATTGTTATCCATATTTGCCTCAATTTTCGTTCTTCACTGGCTTGGAGAATTAACAATATGGGTGCTGAGTGTTTCGTAGCTATGCACTAAACTTTGTGATAGAAAGTAAGCGAGTATATCACAGCTGATGAAACTAATTTGTATTCCAGCAAGCGCAGATGGTCCGGAGAATAAAATCACACAACTAATAGAACGTAAAGTAAGGTTTTACACCAAAAATAATCAAAAATATGATACAAAACTCAAAGCGCAAACGTAAACGTAAACACGACAGTGATGCCGAATGACTTTTGTGAACGACGCCTTGGTTTTCATAGCTGACACGGCTGACACTGACAAAATTGCAGATAATTTTCGAAAAAACTGGCACCTCTGGTCTGGTACTAATCATTCAATTCAAAACAAAAATACGTCAACTCAACCAGAACATTTTCATACTGCTGCATTCATCAGACATAAAATATTTCCGTGATTTTAGTGATTTTCTCTCGTTTCTGCATTTTATTTGTTGAAAAAAAAAGCAATGATTGCCGGTGGTCACGGTGATCCCAACCCAAATAGCTCGTGGATGGATTCCCGAGGTCTGTGGCTGGCTTACGTTCTTGGTATTATTATTTTTCATATAGTGATCCTGGCAGTGCCGTTTATTGACATTCCCTTTGCTTGGACAATCACAAACATCACCCATAATTTGGTAAGTACATACTCATTAGTTGTTTAGTTAATATTTCATCCTTAATAAAGTGACCATCTTCCAGGCCCATCTATATTTCTTACATTCGATAAAAGGTGCCCCGTGGATGAGTATAGATACCGGAGATTCCCGCAAATATACACACTGGGAGCAAATTAATCATGGAGAACAGTTCACGACGACGAGAAAGTTTCTAACTGCAGCTCCTATAATACTGTAATAGATAATTTTTGTTCTTTTAATTTTATATCGCTAACGAAACCTTACTTGTTACTTTAGGTTTTTGCTAACATGCCTATACACACGGAATGATATCGATCACTTTATTGCGAACATAATTTCGCTCATCGTGGTTCTAATACCAAAGCTACCACAGTTTCATGGAGTTCGACTGTTTGGAATTAACAAGTACTGAATCAACACCTGACTGTTTACTACCTTGCATGTTTACCGTTTAGACAGCAGCTTTTGCTGCTTAGAATGTACGCAGAACGCTGCTATGATATGCATCGTACGGGAATCGTGATTTTGGTTAAAATATCGATTGTTTTAAAATATATTTTGATAGCTTAAAGCAATTTGTGAAATGGAACATACACTGGGAATGTTGGTACTGAAACTTATTGCATTCTAATTAAAAAAATCTCAAAAGATGATCAACAGCATCATAACAAACTTTCGGAGGTGGAACTCTATTGCCTATACGTGTTGAAAGTCACGTAATTCACTGGTAAAATCATAAAATAGCTCAGAATCTAAAAATTACTCATTGGTTTTGTACTTTTAACGAAAAATAAACATAATTATGTAGATTAACCTATAGATGAACTGAAAATTAATCTCGGTGATTTAGTCACAAAATACCCACATCGATATATTGGAAATATGTGAAAAATTCCATTGATAATTATCATAATTCATTCGGAAATAAATTAACTATGGATAAATAAATTGTTTACAGTGATAGTTTAATGATTAATAAACATTGTTAATTTTCCTTGAATAAGTCAAAGGCAACTTTGGAATAACATTTATATTCAACGCTAATATTGGTTTTTCTTTATTTGACCTGAAACATGCGATGACCGGCTGTAACATTATTAAAACTAGTTTTTTTTTGTATGCTTAGATCATAAATAGTTTAGCTTTCATAATAGCTTTCATAATACTATATTGTAAAAAGTATGATTATATTAAAGATCTTGAAAAGCTATATAAAATCGTTATAAATTGTGTCTACGTAAATATCAATAATTACAAATATTTTGTTACTATACCCTACATGTTTTTTTTTCAAGTTCTTTGTTTCCGCTGCTGCGTACTGCCGCTAGCGTGGAAGGGGCGTCTTTTCTTGTGTAACATAAATAACAGCACACTTTTTACCGTACGCACGGCTAACAGGATAAGGATACGCGCGTGAGTGGCAGCGTATGCTTTGTTAGCGCGATTGGTGAGTGAATCCATCCCAATGTTTCGGTGGGGGATGAGAATACGCCGTACACCAACGGCCGTGTCTTGGGTGCCACTCTCCAAAAATAGAGCATATACATAGTGACGACTGTGTCCACGCATACAGCATACTGGCATTGAGACGGGGCTATTAGGTCAATGACCCTGTGTTGCTTTTTAGTACGCACAATCGACTATTCTATTGACACATCATATGATTCGTGTATGATGTTCATGTTATAGATACAATTTTGCTTATCATAGGCCTGGAATAATTTGTTATCAAATTTCAGCGACATTTACATTAAGCTTCCAATGTCACAGTCGAATACAAAAAATCGCTGTACCTAATGGTGATGTTTAACGAATTATGTTCTTGTACGTTGTAAAAAGTAAAAATGGGACTAATTCCCAATTGTACCGTGTTGATCGATTTCGATGTGACCCATTTACTCTTGTAAATAAGTCTGTCAAATCAAAATTTACGAGGTAACGAAAAGTTGCTATTATGTTACATAGATGTAACACAGTAATATACGACGGGCATTTTTGTTCGTTATTTTGCGCACCGATATTTTGATTATTAATTGAAACATCAAATAACAACTACTTGTACACATGTTTTATTGTTAATTGCAAGGAAAATTGTACCATCCAAAGTGCGATATCGCTGATAAAAGTGCTATTTTACATTAAATCGTTTCGGTATCTTCGGCGCACTTATTGCTTGGAAGATAACGAAAAAGTGCGCCGAAGATACCGAAACGATTTAAGCTAAAATAGCACTTTTATGAGCGATATCGCACTTTGGATGGTACAATTTTCCTTGCAATTGACAATACTATGTGTTAATTAGCATAACAATTTGGGAGAATTTCGAAATTATGAGTGAAATGTGGGATGCACAGAATTAAGAACCCTGCGCAGCATTTGGCGCGCTTACGATAATGCAATGTAATAATTAAATCACGTTCGGGTAACGTGAAATATAACAAAGTAGGGAATAGAGACACTGTAAATAAATATAATAACTGCAATAATGACAGTGTTGAACAGTTGATGATGTAACTATTGGCACCGCTTGCATTTTTTGAATAAGGATCCCTTACCGCATGAGGTGGTCCTACGTCAAAAACGAAAAAGTTCCTATACTAGCGCCTCCGCGCGGCCATATTCGGTAATGCCTTATCCTTAAGAATGAGTAGCTGAGCTAGGAGGTGGGATGCTGCGTGGTACCCGGCTGTTTAATCTTACAACTGTAGTTTTGAACAGATGGTTGATCCCCTCGGCCTTGTTGACAGGTAAGCCTCAATTATTGTTTCAATTAAGGTACCCCGGAGCAGGTGGGACCTAAAAAATGCATAGTTATTGTTTATTACACTGTGTTATCTATACCTATGATTATTTCAAAATTCTTTCAGCACAGAAATTCTTCAGTGGTATCAATTCGAACCAGGCTTGTTATTTCCTCACTCATTGTGCAAAAAGTGCAACTTTTTTTGTTCAACACAATGAGCAGAACTGTTGTCAGAAATGAGAAATAAATCCACACAATGAGAAACAGACTAAACATAATGAGAAAAACTGACGCGCAGAAAAACTTCTTAATGCGCTCTTTAAATGAGCAACTTTCGGTTTTGCTCCCGGTCCTCTCGGTAGCTACAGCAGTAAACGTGAAAACAAAACAACCGGTGCGCGTACAGCAACTATAGACTCAGAGGCGTCAAGACAATCAAAAGTCGTTAAATTTTGAATCTTAGTGGAGAATTACCTTTAATGGGACTTTCCTGTAGGTGCGCGTCAAGAAGCAAGTGCATGGGAATTCCAATGTTGTCATTTCTAAATAACATAACGCCCTGTTGCCGTTGTGACATGCCTAACCATATGATGGAGTTGCGTTCACGGGCAGCCAAACTCAACTGAATATACTAAATGTAAAGCCCCAAACACAATGCATACGGATTTTACTACGTTGCGGCAATTTGACAGTTTTTCCATGGGTTTTCTGTCAAATTTCCGCAACGTAGTAAAATCCGTATGCATTGTGTTTGGGGCTTAAGAATCATGATTCAACTGCATTAATGGATTAATATTTTGCTGATGGCAATTGGCAATGACCGCTACTTACAATCGTCATTTTTTTCTCAACGCACTACCCATGTTAAAACTACCCGTGGTTGTCATATGTCAGTGCATCGCATCAACGTATTCTGTTGCTCCTCAATGAGTAGCACAGTGTGCGGTTGCTCATACAACTGCGTTCAGCAAGAAAGAGAAAAGGTAAAATGAAAAGGAGCAGAATAAATCGCGTTGAAGACTGAGCACAGTTTGAATTTTTCTCTTCTCTTTTTTTCTTCTGAGGAGGAACCATCCCTGCTTCGAAGGTTTAATTACGAAAAAGGCATATCAATTTACATGAAATGAATTTGAAGGAGAATTTTCAAAACTATGGCGGTAGGTCCTACTTGCCCCATTTACCGGGGCAAGTGGGACCTATATTCAAATTTGATTAAAAAGCATAAAATAACAGAAAATTGTGTAAGTTAATATACAGTAATGTTAAAGCATTGCAAGAAGCAATCAAAGACAATATTTGTACGAATGGTTCATCCATCGGGACACTTTATAATTTATATAAAACACAGATCGTGATCAATTACGCTGTAATGCATTATTGTAATGTAATGTAGTTAAATATGTCGCTGTATCCAATTCTAGCGAGACGTAATTTAGGATTAACCATTGTTTAATAGCTCGAAAATACGATTATGATCTGTTCGTTCTACCATGCCCAATTCGGTAGAGATAAGAGATAAGAGATAGTTACGCTATAATAACCACAACACTTTATTGTTTCAATTCCAGTGGCAGATTTGCTTAATTATATCAAATTTGCCTTTCCAGATTCAATTAACATCGTTTAGGTGTTACCAAAATGTGACCAAACTGTTTGTTTCCTCATAAACTGTGCTAATGGACTTCTTTTTTAGGTCCCCTTGGTTCAGTCCTTTTCGGTTTTATTTTAAAGCTTATATTATGTAATTGAACTGAAAATTATTTTAAAGCCTAGTATCGACCTGAAAAGAAATGGGCAAAAAGATAGGCCAAGAAATGCTGAAGAAAAGATTTTCCGTTTGCGATTTCTTTACCAGTATGCACCTCACAAGAAATATTGTTTTACTTTCAGATGGCGCAGTTTTACATGCCAGTGAATTGAAACGTCACTTTTCCGTACGGAATAATATCCGGCGCAAATATTACCACAAGAAAAAATGACAGATAATTGCTTGCCTTGCAGTTGTCAAAATTTCTTCGGTAAATACCAGGATTTTTTCTTGAGCTATTTTCTTTTCAGCTGGATACTAGGCTTAAAGCTTAACTGATATAAATATTATGTAATTGAACTGAAAATGTTCGGTACTACATCTAAAAATTGTTTAACACAGGAAGTTCTGTGCCCCGGGTACTTTGAAGTGCCGACCTTATTTCGACCCATTTTTTTAATGCTGTTTGTTAAATTAAACAACTAGTTTTCGAGTGTAACTTGTTAATACGCTCATTATGTTTATCTACGACCAGAAAAACATGTACTTTTGCGAAAGCTTGTGGCCAAAATATCATTTATAGAAAGGTGTGTCAAACTTACGACGCAAATTGAAAATAACGCTTAAATTTAAAGTCCAATTTTGGTGTTTGGAATGCCAGTTATAAATAATCTATAATTTTAATGAATGCGTTTGAGTTGTATCTTTCATTTCTAGAAAGGTTCGGTTGAAGAAAATGAGATTGAAGAGAGTTATGAGCTTCGTTCCCACTTACCCCGTATTCCCACTTGCCCCAGGGTACCTTAGTTTTGTTCGAGCTCAACATTCGCGCGCGATTTGTTATTGCTGTTGAAAAATTTGCTCGTTTATTGTTTTCCTCCGGTAATAAAACATACGGCCCAGTAGAAAACGATACATCTTTTATAGCTTTTCACGCTGGGGTAGCAATCGCAATAGTGGAAACATTGGCCAAACATTTTTAAAATAATTAATTATTACATGGGAGGAAACTAATGCTCAAAGGAGATTCTTATAATCCTGGAATGCGCACAAGTGTTTCTGCTTCTGGGTCCATTCAACTACATTTAAAGTTTCTGCAACAGCTTTAGTATGAAATTCATTTGATAATCAAATTTTGATCTACTGTAAGTCTACCCAAATACATTGGAAGGACCTTAAACTGATGAAGGCTTAGCCTTCTAGTTGAATATTGTCAATTGCAAGGAAAATTGTACCATCCAAAGTGCGATATCGCTCATAAAAGTGCTATTTTAGCTTAAATCGTTTCGGTCTCTTCGGCGCACTTATTGCTTGGAAGATAACGAAAAAGTGCGCCGAAGATACCGAAACGATTTAAGCTAAAATAGCACTTTTATGAGCGATATCGCACTTTGGATGGTACAATTTTCCTTGCAATTGACAATAATAAAACAAATTCATGCTTTGTTTTTCACAAGGTTAGTCAATTTTAACTCACCTTGGTTTTTCGTAAATTTCTTCAGCAATGTTGCGAGTAACTATAATGGAGCATAGTTGCTGGATGTGGTGGACTGAAGTTTCCGGTTTAGTTCGACAGTTGCCAGCATAACGGTGTGACACTGTAAATTTGATGACAGCTATCGCTGCTTGAATATATGCGTGTGCTGTACCGACTTTATTGAGCGCCATATCAACATTATCGTATTTTGGACAAAAGACACTCAGTTTTTGCCACTGCCGCCTGCTGGTTGCTGCTCGCTGCTCACTCTCGTCGATGGTGTCAAGTTCGGAAGAAGGTTGAAGCTTGGTGTTCGTTCGTTTTTGACTGAATCGTAGCAGTGGAAAAAGCTGCGTTGTGCTCCCATAGTGGTTAAAATTTACAATTTCTTGTGAGTACGGTTTTGGAAGTCGTTGAAATGTTGTGAGTAGAAGTGAAGTATGTGATTTACGGCATAGACAATTGGTGGAATATTGGAATGTGTGGTTTGAAAGCTGGTAAGTGTCAAGCTGTGAAAGTTATGAAATTGGATGAAAAAAGTTTTTTTTCGCTTTCTGGCTCTCAGTTGGCTGATTGGTTGCTTAGTGGATGTAGTCTACAGTGTCAACTGGATGAGGTGAGGTGTCAGGCAGGAAAGGAAACAGGTGATGAAGAACGTACGGTGTTTGTAGTATTCGAGAGGCGAGAGTGTGCGAGAGATCGGAGATTGAGTGCTTGTCGTTTTTGTAGTTGTGGAAGACGATTCATAAAGTTCAAAAGTTGCCAGTTTTTAGAAGTAAGACCAGTTTTTTAAATTATGATCATTGCTCTTTGTAACCTTTCGTCACTTAATCTTTTGATAATAATTTAAGCATACTCTAGAGTCACTTCAGTTTTATATGAGGGGATATCTCGTTTTTTTGGATAATGTTTGAAAATCGCGTTTTTACAGGAGCGCCGTTTTATTATGACGACTATGTTTAGTGCAACACTGGAATACCTATGTGTATGATCGTTTTTTATCCACTTCCCGTGGTCGGATCATTACAAAATTATCAAAAAGAAAAGACTGAAATGTACACATAGTATTTCACTGTTATAAAACTTCGAAAAACCATATTGAAACAGTGAAAAGTGTTGTAAAGTTTACATTGAAGTTGCCGTAAATGTTGCTTTTTTCACAATAATTTTTAATGTAAACTGCCGATTTTACAGCAAATAAGAAGGCGATTAAGCGCTGTTAATTTATTGACAGGTTTTTTTTAAAGTGGTTTTAATTTTTTAAAGTGGTAAGAGGGTCATTCACCACGTAGACTTCTTGTCTTCCCACCAAACATAAATAAACAAAAACAGTGAGCTTTGTGGGTATATCGATAAAATTTTACATTGCTTCTCGTAGAAGTTAATTAATTAAAATTAATTCTAATTAAATTCTGCAAATAAAATCGTAAACATAAAATAGGACAAAATAAAACGAGATGAAACCGATGAAATGAAAGATATAGTCATAATGAATTCGGTCAGACTTCACCGACGTTTTCGACGGGTTCGGATATCCATAAAAAATACTCGAGTACGAATCGAATTCATTATTCACATTTTCATACCTGACCAGATATGCCAACAATTTTCAGAACTTCAGGATGCAAAATCAGGATAATTCAAGATTTTTGTTTCAATTTTTTTAGGAAAGCAATATGTACAAATTTTCATGCTAAAAATTCTCTCACATTGCTGCTTATGCATTAACTGTCTACCACAGTCGCAATTAACCGAAATTTGGAATGGAAAACGGACGGCCTTAACCTTTCGTTATTCGCGCCAGGGGGGATCTATACCTGTCAAATTCCTTACATGTGTGCGTTACCGCAGATGGTGTTTGGTCCATGACGTTTGTACTGTCATGGACCAAACGGTTTATGATTGATTTCGAGCCAGGGGACTCGCAACTCTATTTTTGTCTGCTACAGTTGACAGAAACTCAAACCCAAACACGCAGCGCAATTGTCGTTTGTATTGTTTTGATCCCGATAATGCATTTATCTGCTTTTTAGCGTAAATAAAAAACTAAGAAACTTTTCGGAAGCTACATATACAGGCAAGAGCAGCAAATGGATAAGAAAAAAAATAGCAAGAGTGGCATTGAAAATTATGGTTACCTGCCTTCCCCTTCACATGTGAGTTTCACAATTCCTTACCGATAGATCCCCTCTGATTCGCGCCAACTTCGATTTATAGGCAAGGTAAAACGAAACGAAATTCACTCAAGTACTAACGCCAGTTGGCAAAACTTATGAAACTTTGTCTACTGATTGAAAGATCTTGGTTTGCAGATCAACCTGGCTGAAAACAGTGATTTTCTTTATTGCCAGAGTCGCGAGATATACCGAGTTAAAGTTAACGTTCCACAGGTGTTAAACAAAATACAACAGCGCGAGTAATCGTGGATTAAGATGGTATTGACGTTTCTGGTTTCATCTTCGCAAGGTTCAATTTCGGCAGCTAAACGAATGTGGCCACAAAATAAAGAGTCATATAAAATAGCAAGCTGGAGAGTAGAGAAATGAGGGTTGAGTTTCTACAGGTTTGTACCCAGGTAACCAATAAGCATTAGTAAAGCAGTAAATCAATCGTTTATTAGTATCCCTGCCGTTTTATACTGCAGGTTGCTGTTTATCAGCCTTTTGACTGCATAACTGTAGTAAATTGGCATTCACAATAAGCATTGTCAGCACTATAAAAGGGCTAGCAGTAAAGTAGCCGCATATTTTGCCAAAATAGCATTTAGGTAGCATTTAAGGCAATTTAACTGCTTATTGGCTTGCATTTAAATTGCATGGCATGCAGAAAAATCAGGATTTTTTTTCTTCAAAATAAGGATAAAGGAGCGACTTGAGGATATCAGGAAATACATAAAAAAATCTGGATAATCCTGAAAAATCAGGAACATTGGCATTTTTGTACCTGACTATTTAGTGATTGTCATCGTGTCTGGTTAGGGGAAGATGGTATAACGTGCCCCCTTATGAATAAATAGATATATTTCTATTGCAATTGCAACTATTTATACCAGATGGTATTGTAGAATAAAAATGCTAGGAATTTAATAACGCCGTCTAAATTTTGGGTTTCTCATCTGCGTTAGGTATTATATATTATCTGCAGCTTAATACACTGAAGTTTTTGGAGCGTCTTAGTAGAATACAAAACCTGGAAATTAAATAAAAAAACAGACAGTGAGGAAGCCTGCAAATCGTAGGCAAAATACGTATCTGTCAAGAATAAAATATACATAGTAGAATTAAATTGGATAAGTTTTCTTTTTATTTAATTTCCAGCATAATACATCCTATGCGATGTTTTGGATATGTATGTATTGATACGCCTACTCTATTTTAAAGTAAGCAAAAAAATTTCAGTTTTCAAAAAAAATCTAAAAATCTGTTCAGCTATACGGTTTGTAGTAGGTATATGCCGCAATCAATTCATCGAATATTAATTCACGGTGTAGAAATACACTGAAGTCGCTTTTTACGCGGTTTTTTACGCGACTATTTTTATGCGGTTTTCGGAATTTACGCGGCTTTCGGAATTTATGCGGTTTTTGGAATTTACGCGGTTTTTTTGCGCGGGTTTCGGAATTTATGCGGTTTTTTACGCGGTTTTTTTACGCGATTTTTTTACGCGATTTTCGGAATTTACGCGGATGTGCTCAAAACGTCTATTTTTTCGCGTAGTGTTGAAATCCACAAAGCGAACGCGGTTTTCGGAATTTACGCGGGATGTATCCTTCGCGTAAAAAGCGACTTGACTGTAATGGATCCAGCTGTTCTATACGATTCGACCGTCTTTCAGAAGAACCTCATAATTGTCGAAATAAGGATCTAAAACGTTTTAAAGAAGTGTTCAAGGTATGTCGACAGTAATGAACGAAATTTAAGAGGATCAACACTAAAAGAATCAACGGAATTATTTTCTTCATTACTTTTCCCTACCGTCCCTCCATCAATTGTAGAACCACCGTTTGAAAAAAATATTAAGAATCCCAGGAGGAAATTTCTAAACAGCGAAAGAGGCTTAAACGAAGTCTTATGAAATCATTACAAACATATTCGAATAGAAAACCTTAATAAAATAGACTAAAACCAGCAAATATATATGTAATTCATAATTGAAATAACCAAAATGATTGGTGGAAAATCCAGTGCGCCCGAGCAGACCCAGCCGTGGTTTTTGGTACATTTCTACTCCATTCTGTGCCGGTTTAAGCCGTGCTAATCATACCTGCCAGTAGGCGTAAAAATTACTTGTAAAAATGGTGAAATTTTTGCTTGAAATCTATATGACGTAAATAAAGCAACACGATATTTATATCTTCTAGAAAGCTATATCTAGAAAGTTAGCTAATGTTTTGTATATAAAAAGGTTATTAAAATGATTTTAAGGGTTCACGACAAAAAAACTAATTATATTTCGGAAACCATATGATGTAGAAGCTTAATATCTTCAGCAAAATTTAATGAAATTTATGAAATAGTTCTACAATTTTGGTGAACACATGAACCTGCCATCTGGTTCCCATAAAACGTTAATTTTTCAAAAGTGATATTCCATTAATATCTAATTGTATGAAAAAATCAAAAGATGCAAAATAGTATTTTAAGAAACTTTTCCGAATACAACTAAGCTCAAAAACATCAGGAAAGACGAGAAAAGACGTTTCCAGCACCTTGCACAATTTGATAGAGGTTTCCGCAGAAAAGGTTAACTCGCTAAATAAATTTCCACCAAACAGTGCTCAGTGAAGTGCGTAATCGGTCATAAAAGTGCTATTTTACATTAAACCGTTTCGGTATCTTCGGCGCACTTTTTCGTTACATTCCAAGCAATAAGTGCACCGAAGGGACCGAAGCGATTTGAGCTAGAATAGCACTTATGAACGATAGCGCCCTCATTGGTTGGACAATTTTAATTTGAAATATTTTGCAATTGCAAAACCTGCCGCGAAAGAGTTTTCGGCGTTGTAGTACTTATCCCCGAATTAGTATTTTGCAAAACAATTCGCCGCGACATGGTCTTCGCGAAATGTTATAGGTACAACCTTATTAAAAATACCGAAGAAAATACGGAAACATGACATTTGTGAATATAGATGGCAAATAGTTTTGGGTGCTATTTGCTTCGAGTCACTGTTGTATGTTTGTAGAAAGATAATTTCTGCAGAAATTGAAAAGGTTTTCTTGAGTTTCAGCTTAGTTTACTAAGGAAGTAGATACGGCAGTCTTTGACTGCCTCATACAAGAGTATGCCATCCGCATTATCTACTGATGGCAGGCAGATCAATTTATCTTTGTATTACTTCATTTTAAACAAGTGTTAGTGACAGATGATATAATCAAACGTGTGCCTATGAGAACGCTTTAGGAACACTATGACAGATTAGTAACCCTGGATAAGTTTTCTTTTTTATTTAATTCCAGGCAATAATCTGCTAAATCAGCAGTTTAAAAAGTTAACCGATACATGTTTCACAATAACAACGCGTTTTATCAACAGTGATGGTGTTTGTTTTGACGGTTTTGACAAATTTAGGCGGGCGTGAGGTTTAGGGGAAACCTGCGGATGCGGGTTTAGAAGTGTTCACAAGATGCTTCAGTCGTCGTCGTCTCAACTTCTCTCCTTTATTATACTTTGCAACAATGATGATCTTGGTGTACGTCAACTGTGAAATCATGGGTAGTTAAGATTGTTCCTATTTTGTTTGATGTTTGGAAGAGATAAAAATATATTATTCAACAACCTGCTATTATAGTCTTGATCTTAATTCAAGGCTAGCTGGCACGCAGTTTCTTGTAGCTTGTACCTAGATTTAAATTGCGCGCTTTTGAAGCTTAATGCATAAAGAAAGATATTTAAACTAAACCACGTGATAGCATCACAATTGCTTTGGCGAATATGTGCATTTGGAAACAATTTAACAAAATTAAGAACAAAACAATTGCTGTCCTGCTACCTAACAGAAATCAAAAATTGCTTTTATTACCAACCCTTCCATCCAGTATATCCTTGTCACAACACAATACACTCTTTACTACTCTTTTAATGAAATGGCAAACGTGCGCATACATAGAGAATCATATAACAACCGCACATTGCAGCTGTAGCGCACTTCCTACACTGATATTAAATTGGACTAGGTTTAGCCTTCGTAAAGAATCTTCAACTTGTTGTACAAGGAAGTTTTTCTGACGTACTTCCCTTACACAGACATCAAATTGGTCTAGGTTTAATCGTGGTCATAAAAAACTTTGTTAGGATGAGGGGATTTTGTTATTTTTTCAGGCGCACTTCTCTAACACAGACACAAACATTTATTCATTGTGTTCTGAATACTGATAGATGGAAAAATCTCAGAAATAAATGTTTCGTGCTTGAAGTATATGCATCATATGAAATGATACGAACATGTAAAATTAACAAGCCTGATACATAATTTACATGGATGGCAACACTTGGTATGTATCTTAATGTTTATACACATAGCCTGTATAGTAAAGAGTGATTGTAGCGGTCATACATTCCGCCCGACTCTTTTGTATGTGTGTTTGTGAACAACAGATACGGTTTTGGGAGATCTCGAGTTTTAAAAGAAATACACTAAAGTCGCTTTTTATGCGGCTATTTTTGCGAATTTTAAAATTTTTGCAGTTTTTTGCACGATTTTCAAAATTTGCGTGGTGTTGATATGTAAAACACATGATTTGCAGTTTTTTTAAAATAAATTTCAAAATCTGCAATTCCATTCCGCGAATTTACGAAAGTTTATGAGAATCTTATTGCGTGAATTTCGAATATTTGATTTGCATGCTACGATCCCTTCGCGTAAAAGGTGACTTTAGTGTATTAGCATCAGCAGCAGCCACAGCCATTCGCAGCCAGTATATGTATGTACTTCTATCGTGAGTGCTTAAGTGAGTATGAATTGGAGAAAGAGTGATTTTTGAGTGTACGCGACTGAAGGAATGAGGCAGGAATAAAGAAAATGTTGGAAAAATGATTGAACTTTGCCAACTTCTGAAAAAATCTTTTCTCGTTTCCAGACGTTCCGATCAAGAATATTTTGTGCATCGATAGAAGCTCGGTAGTGACCCACTGGATGGAATCCCATTGAATTAGATTGTACGAAAATCACGAAACGGTTTCTGTGGAACTTGAAACCAGACAACTCGTTGTTTTTTCGCCTATTGGGTGAAAAAATTACATGGCACATCAGGAAGGTGAATCGATTTGGATGTGCAGCTGCTGGAACCCGGAGGATTATTTTTCGGCCACTTGAGAACAGCGTTACAGTGAATACCAAGAGTGAGCAAAATGGGTTTAGTTTATTAATAAAACATGAATCAAGCTGGAACAGTGTATTAGATTGTCATGAAAAAGTAATCTGATAGAAAGGAACAGTGCAATGTGTAGAATCTTGATACAGACTCAAAGAAGCGTAGTTTTAGTGGATGTGATAGCCTTACTCAATTATTGCTAGTTTTTACAATTTTCATTTGCTAAAATCAAGTTTTCTGTTTATTTTTTTCTATTCCTTCTTGACGACTGGATCATCGTGTCATCGTATGCTATATGCTTATGACTGTTGTTGGTGTCTTGATGAAAAATTTGCCATTTTAAATTGTATATCTACGTGGTGTACATATATAAATTATCGAAAATTTGCATTTCTCGTGATCGTGTACACATTACTACGGTTAACTTACACTAAACGAAACAATAACGTTAACTGTGAAATACCATACGCCAATCTCGCATACACAAATTGCCTGTTACTGTGTAATAAAAACACTGGCAGAAAGACACTTTGACCTGTAGTAGAGGTGCAGGTGATTGATTTAAAAAAAAATCCAAAAAATAGAAAGAATTCCAATTGATCCAAATCGCGAAAACAGCAGTAGAATGGTTCGCGAATGACCGGACGAAAGGAAAAGCAATAAAGTAAGCCGAAAGACGCAGCGTGGAGTAATGAGGAGACATTGAGCGGTGGAGCTATCGATTTTCCTCATGATCCAGCAAAGAGGCCGACGGAAAGAGAGAGTGTGAAATAACAGCTGAGACGAGGACGAAAAAGGAGCAAAAGCAGTGTTCAATCTGCTTGATGGTGCCAACAACGTGTGGTGAGTAGAAAATTAATGATATAAGATGTGCGGCATGTTTTTGATCAACTGCAACATTAGGGCTAAAGTTGTGCAACAAAGTTAAGGCTATAGGAGTATACGGGCCCTTTGGTTTTGCATTGAAAAATGCTAGTGTGGCAATTTGGACAGAAGAAGGTTGAAAATTCACGCACTCACGCACGCGAGTGAAACATCTGTTCGAATTATTGTGAGCGAGAGAAATTACCACACCAGCAAGAGCGACCGAGTCACAGCAGGTTAACGACAGCGTTGCCAGGTAAATGCACCGAAAAGTAATCCGAATCTTCACTGGGCATGGTATAGCAGCCAGTTGATTAGTTAAGAAAAGTTTAGAGAAGTACTACTCATGCAAATTAACGGAGTGTTATCATTGGTTGAAAATGTCATTAGACCTATGTGATTCTGCTTGAATGTGTGGTGGAAAATGTTATTCGGAAGTTTGACCTGAAAAAGTGTAATTATGAGTGGTGCATTTCGTTCGTATCTCAAAACATACAAAATCGATGCAAAGTTCAACGATTTAGTTACGTCTTTTGTAAGGTTAATAACGGTCAATCATGCTTGGGTTGAAGGGTGAGAGAGCAAATAGACCTAGACGGGTACATATTTCGAATTTATATAAGTTGAACCTGATTAGAAAAGCAGTGGTATTTTTAAAGACAGTTTACTATTTTCAATCCACCAAAATTTATTATTTATAGCGCCGTTGTACAAAGAGCCTTTCACAATAGAAATTCGGGTCAGTGTCATAAGAAAGAACGACATGTTTTGTACGTTGATAAAATTGACGCTTTATACCTTATGAGAGGAAGAATTGTGAAATTTCAACTTCACTTACATCATAATGGCTGAACTAAAGCTTATCCCTAAATTTCGCTTTAACATCTTTAAAAATAATACGTTTTTCAATCCCAAAAGACTGATATTGTTTACGTAAGACTAGCCCTTTGTTTACTATGTCGGAGGGTACACATTTTGCTTCCCGGTCCAGACGAAAGTTTTGTACGTCAACAGTTTCGTTTATTTCTTCCAGGAAACAATTGACAGTATCCTCGTCCCCAACACAAGTCGAGAAAAACCTGAACCTTTATGAATTTGATGTCTTGAAGGTAAAACATCCTGTAAAAGTACTTGCTAATTCGTTTTGAGCAGTTGTATCTATATCCTGCTGAAAATTATTTAAAACTGAAGTTTTATACGTCCTACAGAGTAGGGACCAAATTATACTTATTTTTTCGCATTTTAAATCGGCAGGCTGAGAAATTACACGCAATCGCTAATGGGGAGTGACGAACGAGTCCGGCTCCTCACTTATTATTTTAACGCTTGCTGTGAAACCATCAAGGATGCCACGATCAACACACAGTTTTGATGAAAGCATGATTCGTTCCAACTCATTTTGCTGAATAGTACTGAATAGTGCATCGCCTAAAATCTATGAATAGGTAGTGGGTCTCTAAGTTGCCTGCAAGTGAATTCTAGAAAGTTACCGAAGGCCTGTTGCAAGGTGAGCATTTTTTAATTGAAATTTTCCTGTAACGGCTTCAGTCTATGAAATGGATGCACCAGGGATTTTTGAATGTACGTTTGAGGAAAGTTCTACCCCTATAATTACTGCATTGGGTTTGATGGACTTTTTTGTAGATAGGGAATCTTCCTACTAGTCAGTCTATACTTTTAGTATGAACTTATGGATAGCCGTACAGTACAGTTGTACGTTCCCAACTTTCAAAAGTATAACGAAGGTGCCATCCTTTCCCAGTTACTTTGCTGTTTCACTTCGCCCAAAGAACCCATACCTTGTCCATCATTCTCAATCATTATCCTGTTTCTGTTGACTATCTTACTCACCATTCAACAGCATATCGCAATGTCAACTTTCGCTCTCTCGGCAATCAAGTTACCCTTTTCACTGCACCTAAAAGAATTTGACACTGTTCGGTTCTAATTCCGTTGATCATTTTAGAGAAGCTTCTCGAATATTTTCTGCCAAAGCAATTGGCCACTCACTGGATGTGGCTGCAACGGTAGGATAGTACCCAATATTTCCCCCGGCAGCCCCCCCGCAGAAACCACCCCTATTTAGGTGCATGCATTTTCCTACGTTCACTGACTGGTAGGCGTTGTTCCTTAGTTGAGTCCGAACAAGGACAGTATATACCCGATATTTGAGCAGGTCGAAGGCCGCATATATTTTTTTATGACATTGGACTTCTTGCGAGCTAACTGCTCATAGCTGACGAAACACCGCATTTCAACCATCCACTCTGGATCAATTACAGCCAGCTAAGAAGTGCAGAAGAGTAGCATGCACCTGTTTTGATTTTAACGTCGTTCGGCGTTCTCACAATATATGTGATGCGCGTACCCTTACAACTTTAGCGTCTTTCTGAACACTGGGTCCGCTGAAGATTTGCGTCTACCTCGAACTCGCCCGCGTCGAATGCAACACTATTGCGTATGCTAGTTCTATGGCGCTCGGTTTTTCCTGCTAGCTAACAGATATTTAGTTTTTGATGTATTCGCTACCAATCCAACCTACTTTGCTTTACGTTTCAGGTTGGCAAACTGGTCAGCAACCGGTTGTAATGTACCTCCGCCTTATCGAAGTCCCTTGCGTGTTTCCATCGTGAATCAGTCTTATCAGCTTCCCGGAAAAGCCATTTTCGTCTATTATTTTCCAGAGTTCTCGCGATCGACATTATCATAAAAATGCAAAGCAAAGTATAGCACATTCCGTTTTCAAAAATCAATAAAAACGAGGTACGTAGTGATTTGACATTCGTGACATTTTTGAAGAATCTGACGCAACACAAAGATTTGATAACTTTTCATAAATCTTCGCAAGCGGCGATTAAGGGTAAAAGAGGACCTAAGAAAGCACTTTATGGGAAGCTTTAAGAATACTACTCGCTCGATAGTTCTTACATCCACCATCATATATCACAACTCCATCATCCGCCGTACTGGTGTCCCCCTGCTGTCTTGGTATTCTCACTCTGCGCTATTCAGGTGCTCATTGTAGTGCTGCTTTCATCTTTCAATCACGTTCATTTTTCTCGTCTATCATCGTCCGGCTGCTTTGACGTACTCGAGAGGGCCTTCTGTTAGTAGAGCTGTCTCAAGGTTTTGCGCGTATTCAGTAGCGCTAGCGAGTGGAATTCCGGTAGCTTGAGCCGTTCCAGATTGTAGCATGGCTGGCGAGGGTATTGAATATTGGTAACAACGTTAAGGCTTTGGTATACTGTAAACATCAATAGGTAGTGGCCAGAACAGACGTTTGCGCCCCGATTAGTTCTAACGTTGATGATAGCCGATAAGGGCCTGCCATTAACAAAAAGGTTCTGCGATTCGGTCTGTTTTAGTGATCTCTTGCTATACTTATCTCGTGTGTTTTGCAGCTGGTTTGATAGATAGTGCTCCCATTCCTATATGAGTGTATCATAGACCTATTCCAGCGTTTCGACTTTCGTGGTCCCTTATGAACTCTCAATAAGTCTTAAGGATCACGGGTACTTCTCAGAAAATTGAGAAACCTACAGACTTCGACCTCATATTTTGGGTAGTTCAACCCGATCTCGCGCTTCTGCGTATCTCCTAGCAAAATGTGTACCGAGATCGTGTGTACTGTTTACTGCAGCTGGTCTGATAGATGGTGAACCCATTCTTATGTGAAAGTACCGTAGAGCTCTTCTACCGTTTCTTCTTCAGCGAGGACCCTTGCGAACCCTCAATAAATTGAAAAGAAAGGACGTACTTCCCGGAAAACTGAGAAACGGAAAACTGGCCATCAAGCAACCCCATGACCAACCAAAGTGCGTTTGATCTCAAACTTAAACAAATAATTTTGTTAAAACTTTTAAGCCTGATGTGTCTTTGCTGCAATTATATTTTCATTATACCAAAATCCAACTGTTTCTCATTCACTTTCAGATCAACCGGTTGACTAACAACTCTGTTGTTGTGCATCGTAACGACTCCGACTCGGTAGGATAGTCCGGCGGGAGTGCATACGGGCAGCGGTAGCACTCTTGGTAACCCTAGAATAAGAACATTTTTTTTGGCACCCGGTTATAAAGCGGCTTAGAAAATAAATTTTAATCTGACGCTCGGTTGGTTCGGCGGTGCTTCTGAAATGTCCGACGCCGGCAGTGGACACGACGGAGCCCAAAAGGACTACTCGCAAAAGATGGACGGCGGCGGTGGCGGTGACTTCGACTCTGGACAGCAAAGCCAACAAACCGAACAGGAGCTGGCCACTAAAATGTTGCAGATCCAGTCAAAAAGATTCTATCTGGACGTGAAACAGAACCGTCGTGGTCGTTTTATAAAAGTCGCAGAAATCGGTGCGGATGGCAGGCGCAGTCAAATTTTTCTAGCCTTGTCTACTGCGGCCGAATTCCGAGATCATCTCTCGACGTTCAGTGATTACTACGCGTCACTTGGACCACCGAACCCTGACAATGTGCCCGAAGATGGGAAACTTAAGTCAGAGATGATGATCAAGGACAACCGGCGGTACTACCTTGATTTGAAGGAGAACGTGCGGGGCCGGTTTCTGCGCGTTTCGCAGACCATAACCCGCGGAGGTCCACGATCGCAGATCGCCATCCCAGCGCAAGGGATGATCGAGTTTCGCGATGCGCTAACCGATCTGCTCGAGGAGTTCGGCACCAATGATGGTGGTTTCAAGGGCGAACTGCCGGAGGGACGCCACATGCGTGTCGATAACAAAAACTTCTACTTCGACATCGGACAAAACAGTCGGGGCATATACATGCGGGTGTCGGAGGTGAAAAGCAACTTCCGAACCGCGATCACTGTTCCGGAAAAGTGCTGGTCACGGTTCCGTGACATTCTCAGCGACTACTGCGAAAAGATGAAGAAAACGTCCGAGTCAACCACATCGTCGATCACTGCCGATAACACATTGCAGAAGCAAACATCAAATAACATGTAAATTAGTAACGAGAGAGACAGAATTTATATCCTTATTGGCTACGTTTCCGCTTGTTCTGATTGTCTGTTTCCAGTTTTTATTATCTAAACCATACGACGAATTTCCAGTTTAGTTGATTATGTTTTTCGTTGTTTTCTCATTTGTGTTTCCTTCAGAAAGATTGGATAATATGCTAAATTATAAAGAAAAAGAAAGAAGAGTATAAATATATTATACATATAGAGTTGTAGAAAGAGAAAGAGAAGATCAGATTTAATCTGAATATAAAACACAGTTATAAGATTTAAATAAGAAAGGAAATCTTACAAATTAAATTTAAAACGGTCAAACAGAGAAAAAAACAGTACACGCAGCCAACTTTAGAGCAGCTCTTAAAACGAAACAATCGGTTCAGTACCCAATCGATCCTTTCGTGGATAAGACCGTGTGTAGAAAGATGTTACTTTTCCAATGTACTTTATAAATTGTAAATTTGACTACTAACCTTCTATTTCGATAGAGACATAACAATTATTAGCAAGTTAAAATATATTCTTATTTAGTTGACAAAAAACAAACAAAAAAAGATTTTTCTCGTGATTCTAATGCATTTGGGTGATTGTTCGAGGTTAGCATAATTTTCGTACTCTCTTAATCCGTTAATTCTCTAATATTTGCGTTCAGTTAAACTTTAAACTTTGCGTTATGGGGCTAAGGTCGTTCTTCTAAGTGAGTCGTTGACTAGTGAAGGCAATTTTCTACACATGCAGTAAGCGGAATTTCGGTTATTCGAGCCACGAAAGGAATGATTTCGCCAAACATCATAATACAGCAGACAATTAGCGGGAATAAGTTGATATGAATGCAGCAAAATTCTCAGCTGGAAATGGCTGAAAATGTTGAAATCAGAACAAAGCAAAAACAATTCCCAAAACAAAGTGATTTAAATTCAGTGAACTAGAAACACTCAGTATGTAACAGAATGATGATTACAATTAAAACAAAATCCAATACAACAGCTGACAGAGGGAAGCATGCGAAGTAGAATTGGTTTAATTTCTGTTTGTTCTGCTACCGTACACTTCCGCAGGATAAGAATGGCGGATATGCTTACAAAAAAATAACAAAATCCTGTAAAACATTTCCCTCTTTGAGCCAAGATTAAAAATTATCCTCTTGCATTAGCGAAAATGGCAACAGGCAAACACAAACACACATACGGAGCAGATAGGTAACAAAATACGCGGAATAGTGTAAAAGAAGGCGTAATGATGAAATCAATATATATTACTGTTAAATGTTACATTAAAGCAGACTTCAGAGAGGGAAAGTGAAATGGAACGACCATGTGAAAAAAATAGTATTTAATTTCCAATTAAATCCAGATGCATCAGAATATTGATTAGCAGCAAACTGAACTTGATTTACCCTATTTATAGTTTTTTTTAGTACGACGATAAAAATAAAAACAATTGCGTTTCGAGGATCATGCTTGGCATTGATTAAGAGAGCAGGAAAACAAACTATAATAGTCTGGTCATCCGACCGGGGGATGAGCCTCCTAGAGGTGCCCTAATCAAATGGCGTGCTCGGATCGGGACCAACAGCTGTGATCTATTATGAAATGAAATCAAGAAAAATTCATAAGCGAAAAAATAATGTATTAAGAAAGAGGGAGAGAGAGAGAGCGTGCGCGATCCGAGTAGAACCAAGCTCGGTTTGCATACGCGCGTCGGGCGATCGAATCTTCTATTAGACTACAATTTATAGACCCTGAACGTTTCAGTTATTTGTTTAGTTTTTATTTGTTGTTCGGAAACGCCGTGATCGGTTTGGTCACATTTTTTTTGGAAACTTTTCACAACTCGCTGGGTGAGGGGGTGGTTGTGTCGCAGATGTGTGCCGCCGGTTGCGTTTGTTCCCCGTTGTTTATTGTTACGATTTGTTCGGTTAACAAACCATGTTACATCAGTTCTAGCAAGGTGAGCCGCAGTTGTTCTCAAAATTCCTGTTATGTACTAGCTTAACTTCTCCTGAACGTTTCATCGAAAATCTGTATTGAGAAAATTTGAAAGCTCTTTTTTGTTTTGATTCCTCACTGTTGAATTCGATTTCGATTAGTCTCAGGTGCGAATACTTAAAACATCGAACTGTTGTGTATTGTGCTGAATAGTCGATGAGTTATATAGTGTGTATTCAGTTGATAGATTTTTAATTGAAAAGAAAATATTTTGGTTAAATTTCGTCAAATTAATTGCTATGATTTTTCATAATCGATGCTGCCTGCCCAGTGACAAATGATATCGAAGCTCATTAGTTTAGAAGTTATGAAAGTAAATATTACAACTCAGATTAACTATTAGTATTCTTACACACATGCGGAGCATTTTTAGAATAGTGCCATGACACAATCGTTTTTTGTTCTAAAGTTTGAACACGAACAAATTCGGACGTAATTGTTTCGGCTGTTACTGGGTTTTATGTATGTTTAAGACCACGAACTTTTCCTCGAACGTTGCCTAATTGTTTGCCTACCAAAATCCATTATCACTTGGAATCCTCGTTGCTTGCGCTACAACCTTTCTTCTTCGTTGGGAACTACGGTAACGCCATTGTCATTGTACCATTGTTTGGTGGAATTTGTCAGCTGGCGAGAAAAGGCTATTAATCTCAAGCTGCTCCAGAAATGGCAGTAACCTCATCTAAAGGCACTCCTGCGCGATTTGCGCGCTTGTTTTGATGACATCAAATTTTAACCGTATGAAATGGGTTTTCACGCGTTTAACAGAGAAACCGTCTGTTTTCAGTATTTCTGCATTCTCCCAATCGTTTTCATTCTGTCAATTTCCGATTGCTAAAAATATGCGTTTTTTCGAAATAATTAAATAAGCTTGTGTCCAAATTTCCATTCAACACTATAGAAATCAGTAGTTGCCGAAGGCACATTGTAGAACACTCTTGACGGCTGAAACACTGTTTCTTAGCACCAAATGTTACGTTACGAGCCGGGGTGGATCTTACTGTCACCCTTATTCTGCGAGTCACATGACTCAATACGACAATTGTCACTTGGGTGACTCGCCACGGCGAGTCGAGTCACCTAAGTGACACTCGTGTCACCTAGGTAAGAAACCCTTGTCACCTAAGTGACAAGGCGAGTCACCTAGGTGACAATTGTCACCTGATTCGCGGTGACTGCAACATAGTCACGTCACTCGCCTCGCAGAATAAGGGTATGTATCAAGAATTTCTCTCCACTTTATTTTGTCCTGGGCTACTACTCGTCGCCAATTCGTTGAACGTCTCGACACACGCAAGTCGGTTTCAACCTGGTCGAGCCATCTAGCACGTTGGTTCGCTATATTCCTGGTGCCGATGGGGTACTTGATGAGCACAGATTTCACTGCCCAGTCGTCCGGCATTCTTGCGACGTGGCCAGTCCATCGCAGTCTCCCAACTTTTGCCAGGCGTACGATGGGAATCTCTTTATGTAGTGCCTGCAGCTCGTGGTTCATACACCTGCGCCACTTTCCGCTTAGGTAGGTAAAGTAATAGCCTCAAGTTCGTAGAGGACTACCGGTCTGACTGGCGCTTTGTTCATCGTCAGTTTTACGCGCCGGCGTATGCCTCCGCTGTCCCAAGATTGCTAGCAATCTAGTCGTCTGCGAAGACTAGGAGTTGGCGAACCTCATTCTTCTTTTTTCAATGCCCGCTCGCCGGATCACATCTCCAATAATAATGGTGAATAATATACATACTCTGCACGATTCGAAGGGACTCGAGCGGGCCTGCTTCCGAAACACGCACGTAGTACATAACTCGCTCCAGCGTAGCTCTGATCAGTCGCGTCAGTTTGTTGCGGGAAACCGTACTCGTGCATCGCCTGCCATAGCTATTTGCTCACGACTGTATCGTATGCTGCCCTGAAATCCATGAAAATATGATGCCTGACTAACAGACGTAACACTTCGAACAAATTTTCTAACAAAACATTTCAATGACATCCCTAAAACATGGAAAAAACACTAGCATCACCTGGTATAGTCGCAGAGTAGGTTGCTATAAATTTAGCAATGCTATAAATTTACTTGTATACTATCTGACAACAGCGCCAGCGCAGGCGAGCGGCGTTCTCGCGCAGTGACTGTTGTTTGAGTCTTAAGTGAAAATCTGAAATGATCGTTTTTATTGACGATGGAATCAGGCTTCAGTGATACGTCTGTTAGTCCATGCTTGTACTCTCGATATTTCTGGAGAATTTGTCGGAGAGTAAAAATTTGATTCGTAGTAGCACGGGCCCCCACAAGGTCCGCCTGATACTGCCCTGCGAATTCTCTTCTATTGGCGATAGACGACGTAACCAAATCTAAGAAAGCTTGTAGGCGGGGTTGACCTGCTTAATGCTGCGGTTATTACAGCAATCGATCCGATCGATTTTTATAAATGTGACAAATCATACCTTCAGGTACTTTCTTCTTCTTTCAAATCTTTGAAATTATCCAGTAAAGTGCCGTTGCTAGTGTTTACTATCTCTAAGCATAGGGGTGAGCATTCTTAAGTTTTCCTTTTCTATATTTACACTCTTCATCACTCTACTGATAACAAACGCCTACTGCAGTAGGCTATACATTTTTAACGCAATACATTGAAATTTTTCATTCAAAATAAGTAGTTGGCAACACGTTTCGTGTGTTTGGATTTTTTCGTGTTCAACCTTTACAATTGCAACTACCATTGGCAGCATCGTTCCTATATAGTGATATGGCAGCACAAAAAACGGATATTACACCACTTTCTTTCTTAGGTCGTTGGCAAGCATCACACTTGATGTGATTCCTGAATTCGCGTCACGAGTATGTGAATTTTTGGCGGAAATTTTTAAATGGTTTTTGAAAATACGAAAATTGAATTATTTCATTGCGTTGGTTTTGGCAGTTTGAATAGTTTTAATTTTATTAAAATCTCTGTAGCCTCCTAAACATGAAGATATCAATCTTACGATAGCATAGGTGCTCTGTACTATGCAATGACCACACTGTTATTCCCCTACCATCTCTTACATAGTAGAGAATATCTTTTTAAATGTGATAATGTGACAAGTACTAGAAATACAGCGTAACGAAGTCGCGCCTACTTAGTTTGGGCTGCGTTGTTTGAAGTATAATGCAATAGACGATACATAGTGAAACACATGTGAACAGCAGAGCAAAGAGTCTTTAGTAAGAAGAAACTCCGCCTAGCGGATCTGTAGGCATACACTAACGGAGGCTGCTAAATAACGTCGGATTAAATCCACCTGGCTGGAGGGGGCGCCTTGATAAGAGAAGCAAAATAATATCTATAGTAAAACGAAGACAAACCGAAAGCATGATTGTCGTGTAAGACTTGTTTTGCGAATATTGGCACACCTCTCTTTCAAAACAATCAGTCCATACAACTAGGATTCTGTTCGTTGAATTTCACTTTATAGAACGAAGGAACAAACACTTCAACGGAAGAGCAATGAACAGCTGAGTGATGTTTTACAGCCCGATAGAGGATGATGCTTTCAGCAAAAAAGCGAGATTCTTAGAAGCACCAAACTCAAACAGGTGAAGCAAATAAGATAAGGTCGTATTAATTGGAAAACACTACGAGGAAATTTGTTTTTGTTTTGGGACTCACGGTATGAAGTATTTTATGAATCTGGAACCTGAAGAAAACAATAACAGAGAAAAAAAACGCTGCAAGAAAATTGGTGGTTCTTTTTTAAAATAAACGACAAACAAAAATCGCAAAATCAGATTATTATCTATTATTATTAAAAATGAATTATTATCACTGCTACCATTACAACAGCAACAACAAAACTATATTATGAATATTGTGAAGAATTTTAACTTATGTTGTCTTTTCTCAAGTCTATTATAGCGATAAAGAAAATAATAAATATAGTAATGAACAAAAAAACGACAGATAGGAGGACAAATAATAAAAAAAACTGAAAAAATACAAAAAATATGAAAGAGAAACATATAGTAGGTATATAATAATGATAGAAATGTTCCCGAAAATCGAAATGATGTTCAGTTAAGTCTCAAAACAGAAAACTATAAAACGTTTGTGTTATAAAATAAAGAAAATGCTGCGAATCTATCGCCTGGCGATGTGTTATTTTTCACTCCTAAAAAACGTAAAACCAATGGCGTTCAAAACGCTCGATTTTAAACGACAGGACTCTAGCAATTGATTTTTAAATGTTTTTGTTACTCAATTTAACTTTGTACAATGAAGTGATTGAATGTTTTTATTTTGTTTTCTATCATTCCTTCTAGGTCACCCTGTGTTGTGATCGAAAGAGTTTATACGATAGCAGCTGGTAAAAAAAAGTATATATTTTCGCATCCGCAAGTCGCAACCATAGAATATATAGTTATAAATAATAGGCATGCAGTTTTAACACACTCAAAACGGAGAGTGTCTCGATAAGTCTTGTGTTTCTCTTTCACGTTTTCTACAGGGTGATCGGTTTCCACTCTGTTTCAGTTTTCGTAGTAGCGCTATACGTAATAAGGAAAAAAACATAGAAAAGCAACAAATAAAAAACGAAAGTTATTCACCATTCAAAAGAATAAAAAACGACAAATATATAGATGAGAAGTTTATCGAAGAGAAACAAAAAAAAAGAATAAACCATAAACTAGTTTTCCTTATAACCACCTCCATCGCCGCCATCAGTCGCAATCACCACGCAAAATACGATAGCTAATCGGAAGACGGAAGACTTCTGTGCGCGAAGTGTTCTATGACTAGTGATTCCGCGTTCATAAAAGTTTCGTTTTTCTATTAAGTACTTTTTTACCTTGTTAAGATAACTTATTAATGGTTTGCTATTGGTTGAAAAACTCTCTTAAGTGCGTCGCGTTTTCTCCTGGCTAGCCCGGAGTGACCTTCTTAATCACGGGCGAATTTTACAACTTTCAATGAATTCATCATAAAAATGGCCCTACAACCATTGTGGAACTGCATCGGGAAACCACAATCTTCTGTTGATATTTTTTAGTTATATTGTTAAACTCCCGTAGTACGTATTTTATTTACGCCCTTTTGTTTATAGGTATTCAAATTGGAAAAATGAAAGCTATGACACTACCTTTATCGACGATACAAAAAAAAAGAAAAATATAATGAAGCATATTTTTAGGTGAGATGAAGTTTTTCAGTTTGATTTTTTATATAGGAATCTAAATTATTTAATCCGTTTATAAGCGCTTTTCCTGAGAATAAATAATAAAAACAAAAACTAGATGAGAAATCATTAAGATTAAAATGAGTAAATTACAAAAAAAAAACAAAAAAGAGGAAAGAATGTAAACCATAAAAACGTTGCTGCTAACACACACAACACACAAAAAAAGGATAACGCTGTAGAGTTCGCGAATCAAATGATCAATCTAGATAAAAACGGTTTTATTCTTTGATTAAGGTACTGGCGCGACGAGCATAGGCCGAAAACAAATGAGTAAGAACAACTAGAACACGTGCGCTGTAGTGATGGGTGGGTTTTAGAATACGGGAATTAGAGGGAACTGTAAATTGTGGTAAGCAACACGGAGAAATAAATACTAAAAACAAGGCGAAGATACGATATGTGTAGGCTGAAATTATTGGCGATCTAGATTACCCTGGTAAATGGTTAAAAAAAACCAACAAAAATTCTGATACGTCCAATTCACTTTCGTCACATGTCTTCACGGAAATTTTTTCTCCAAAAGTCGAAAATATAAGCAACACGTTTTACCGAATAGACAATGAATTAAACATTACCACATTTTAAACCTAATTGTTAAAATGGTGCATAGTTACACTGCCCACGTTCGCCTGTCAGCCAGTCGGGTGCTGCCTAAGTCAAGTGCAAACGGTGGCACTCGCGAGAGTCTCCCAAACGGAAAGAAATCAGTATAGTAAATACCATGATACACTACTGGGGCGAAATAGCAAATCAATCGTAAAATGTGGTAATGGGCAGAAAGGTACAAACCCGGAAGCTGCGAAGAAAAATAAGCGAAAGGAGTAAAAGCAAAACAAAAAAACATGCACTAGTGTTGTAATGGATTAAGGAATAAACAAGTCGACAGCTTAAATAAAAGGTGTTTTGATTATTTGATTCAGGTGTTAAAATGTTAGTAGGAAATATACTAATAAATGTGATTACAAACAACAAAACCAAGATTGCGGAACCCTTTTCCTTTGGATTGATAGAATTCTTCGAAACTTGTGGATAATTTTGTTTGAATAGTTGC
Organism: Sabethes cyaneus; assembly: GCF_943734655.1. Lineage (NCBI taxonomy): Eukaryota > Metazoa > Arthropoda > Insecta > Diptera > Culicidae > Sabethes > Sabethes cyaneus. The sequence goes on along the minus strand of NC_071354.1, from coordinate 18,386,205 downwards.
TTAGGGGACATGATCAATGAACAGCAGGCAATAACGGTAGTATAGCGGGCGATGAAACTGGCCACAGAAAAAGAAAACGCATTTCTTCTTATAACAAAATAGAACAAATATGATGGAGACGGCTGTTATTGAAGAGCAAAACGGGGAAAGGGCCTATGTCCAAAGTGTAAACAAAATGTGTTCGTTCGAGAGCTCGTTTCTTACACTAGCCCAGATAATAATATCTCTCACAAGGGTTGATTACGTTTTGGACATAGATTGTACCTAGCATTTAATTTTCCTATCAAGGAAAATATAGTGATTTTATTCGAATACGTTGAAAAATAGGAAATTTTAGGAGTTATGAAAATTATCTATTCACCTATTTGTATTTAGTGTGTGCAAATACAAAGAATGTACAATTGATTAATTCCAAATATCTGAGACCCGCAGTATTTTGTACATGTGGTGTTGTAGATTTCAATGCGAGCAGTTTGCAATTTAAGGCGAGGAACCTTTTTTTACCTTCATTCGTTCCTATTGGAACTCTCCTGCTCTTGGGACAGGATCGTAATGCATTAAGCATGATTGCGGCAATACGTTTTTCCACTATCTCTAATATGTATTTAAGACCTATTTGGTTTTAAATTTATAAAAATTGACTGTAGTATAACTATATAACTATATAATCTTCCAAAAGTTCTCGTCTGCTGGTGAAAGTTTATAATGTCAATAGACCATTGTAGCAGTATTTTAAATGATGTGAAAGCTTCAAAACTACTGACTTAGACCTCAAGGATGTTGGGCACCTCATCCTTCAATGTCAAGAGCCAATGTTTGAAGTTGACGAATTTGACACCCCCTTACTGAAGCTGCTATACGAGTTAATGAAACAACTAGCCTACTATAATGTGGTAAGCAATTTGGGAGCTATGGATATCAAATCCGTTAGGGAACTACAGTCTTCTAGCAATTGAACCTCTACCTCAACGTATTGCCAACCAGGATGCGAACAGCTAGCGGAAAGGAGGATCCAATCCCGGTTGGTAAACGGCTGGATAAGGCGTAAAACAAATCCCATAGTTGTTCTCAGTCTCTTATCCAGCAAATCCTTTCCCTACCCCGTCAAGGTACCAGCCGAGATACGAGCAACCTTAGTGAAGATCGGGTAACCAACCGCAGTGGAAACTAACTACGTATGCTGACAGGGAAGGGGGAATCATCGTCCTCGTGTCAGTCTGGGATGCTAAACAGTACTGCCACGATGGTCGTCCGGCGACACACAGGGAATTGGTGCAGGCATTACAAGTCGGTTTTGTAGACGGGCAATAGACATCGAACCAAATCTTTGTGCTGCGACAAATCTTCCAAAAGCGTCGCGAATACCAAATCCACCTATTAATAGACTTCAAGACCGCCTACGATACTACCGACCGCAAAGAGCTATGGAAAATTATGGACGAAAACGGCTTTCCCTGGAAGCTGACAAGACTGAATAAGGTCATGATGGATGGTGTTTGGTGTTGTGTGAGGATTTCGGCCACGTTATCAAGCCCGTTTGCAACCTGCAGGAGACTTCGACAAGGCGATGGTATTTCCTGTCTCCTGTTCATCATTGCACTGGAAGGTGTTATGAAACGTGCGGGTTTTAATATGCAGGGCACGATCTTCAACAAATCTAGTCAATTTCTCTGTTTCGCTGACGACGTGGACATTGTCGGAAGGACGTTCCAGGTGGTTGCTGAGCAGTATACCAAACTGAAACATGAAGCAGTAAAGACACATTCCAGCGTTACGGGACACTATTCCTACTATGCAGATCGGTTCCTGTTTCATTAAATCCCTGGCATACTAGTGAAAAATGAAGTACACTTTTAACAATTATTTTACAAGGTATTTGCCAAAAAATTGGTGAAAAAGGAGGCGGTTCACAGGGTCCTTTATACACATATAATGGGCGGGACATGTTGTGAGAATGCCGGACAACAATCCCGCAAAAATGGGTTTCGCCTCGAATCCGTTTGGTACCCGACGCAGAAGTACGTAGCGTGCTCGATGGTTAGACCAAGTGGAGCATGACCTGGAAAGTGTGAGATTGTTGAGACGCAGAGTCATGGACCAAGTGAGCTGGTGGAACAGTATATCCTAGTAGGTCAAAACCTGAGGGACAGCGAGCCAGCATAAGTTAGTAGGTTCCAACCCCGAGGGCATGCTGGTCGCGTGCTAACAGGTTAGCTATAGCCGCTTGAACATCTTAGGACTGAGCCAACTATCGGAGAACGCAGACGTCATGCAAGCAAGTCTTGTTCTATTCTTCTGGCATACGTAGTGAAAATGCTGCTGGGCAGTTAGGAGTTGAACTCCTGGTTCATGTGGTACCTGGATGCTGCGTGATAAATGATGCTAACTGATGAACGAATGAATAAGCGTCAGGTGGATCTCGTCATCCATCATGACCATAACGTCGCGCTTCGTCGGAAAGATGTGTTTCACCAGCATATTCTGGACGCCTTTTGCTCAGACAAGGCCACCCTGTTCCCAATCTTCCTGTTTAGCTTCTGCCGCCCTTTACGGTCGCGCGGCATCGTCGGGCGGCCAGAACTAGGCTTCCGATGGACGCTCTTGTCTTTCTCCAGAAGTGACACGATGTTATAAATGCCGGATTGGCCGCAGACAAGAGGTGCGTCACGATGTCCAACTTCTTCACTCCGGGAGGGAGCTGACAGTACGAACAAAGTATCGAGTGTAGATGCTTGACTGTTTTCGTCATGGTTATAAATCAACTGACAACACTGTCAAATTTTTGCCAACCAATAGCAATTCCGACCGTCACCTTGTTCTCACTGAAAAATACTTGCGCGTTGCATTCGTCTAGCGACGGAAAGAGAAAGCTGGATGTTTTTACGACGTCCGTGGGCTGAAGGTGAAAAAGTCTTTGTCTAGCCTTGCAGCTGGTACTGGCTAAGACCGCTGTCCGTCAAAGCTACGCCGAATTGGAGAGGTTTGTTAAACAATCTTGTAGTCATGGACAAAAGAGCCATGAATAATTCTTAATCCAAACAACGAGCAAATGCCAATAATGATATACGTATGTTGTACGACGTTTCTTGCATGCTAAGTGCTAAGATGAATTCCAAGTTGCCCCTAAAGGTCAGAATTGGACCGAATTTCTGATGCGCCATCAACGCATAAACTTTAAACTGCATTCAAGAGCATGAAATTGCATCAAGACCAGGGAATCAGTATGAGGCGTTCCTGTGCAAGGCGTTGCATAACGGCATCTTGTCTATGGGTTTCTGCTAGTGTGAGACAGGGCTGCATATTATCATCGCTACTCTTTCACATCGTTATGGATGAGATACAAGTTGGAGCTATTTTAATTTATTAATATTGGTCTTCGAAGGTATCGTACAGACAATAAACTAAATGGAGGATTGCACTCCATGCACTGCAGCAATATTCGAACGTTTGCGGTGTGGCCATGTTGAGAAGTACGCTGTTTTTAAAAATGATGCGTTTTTACATGGAAGTTGGAATTAATGCGAGTATTTCGTCTGTTAGTCTGTGCTTTCAATATCTTATAGAAGCTATCCAGCTTTCCCCGAGCGATAATGGGGGATATTGAGCACAAGTGGGCACAATCTTTTGACATTCATTGGAGGAGCGTCGAGTTCGCCCTGGCGGAGTTACTATGGATACATTCATGATTGTTTGTTGTTCGAATGTCAAAATGTAAACATTGTTCAATTTTGCAGATCAGCTAAAGAGGAACATGATTGAACGGACAACAAGTTTTATGGATTGTGGCTTTGCAGTTTTCGCAAATTTCAGGGCGGATGTCCAAATACGCAACGGAAAGTTTCTTATCAAGTCGAGACGCTGTTCGAGAGCAAACTTGACAACGGCTCGACCAACATGAAGTAAATGTTTGCGTTAATGTGTAATGTTTCGAATGTTTAATTCGCACGATTGTGAAAAAGTATTCTGAGCCAGTGCCTTCAACAAATTATGGCTGCAAACCACTATAAAAGTTTGAATCCGTTTAGTTATGTTCCATTTCAGCTGATCTGCAAAATTAAACAATGTTTACATTTTTACACTCGAACAACAAACAATCATGAATGTATCCATAGTAACTCCGTCAGGGCGAACTCGACGCTCCTCCAATGCATGTCAAAAGATTGTGCCCTCTTGTGCTCAATATCCGCCATTATCGCTCGTGGAAAGCTGGATTGCTTTCAATATCTCTCAATATCAATATCAATATCAATATCGCCGATTGGTGGTATGAAAACCAGGGATGGAAATAATCGTTTTAGCGATCAAGAACATCAGTGATCAGATTCAGATTCATTGACAAATACATTGTCGCGATCTGTATAGATTATGACGAACCTTATATTAGATCATAATAATTGCTTGATCGCGTTTAGAAATATAACAGAAACAACATGCGTAACGTTTTTTTCTTGCAGCTAAGTAAAATGTAACACTGACCGATTGCTGAGAATTGATAAGAGAACAAAATCTTGTGATAAAAGCTAAAAAATCACTGGTTATAACTCACAGATTTGGTCAATATCACTGATTTTCCATCCTACACGGATCAGGAAGGCCAGGGGTGCCTTTGACACATTCCAGCGTTACGGGACACAATTAGCACCCATTGTTACCCTATGAATCGCCTCCTGTTTCACCAATTGTTGGCAAATACCTTGTGAAATAGTTGTTTAAAGAATACTTCATTTTACACTAAAATGCCAGGGATTTGATAAAACAGGAACCGATCTGCATAGTAGGGATAGTGTCCTGTAACGCTGGAATGTGTTCTTTGCAGGTCTGAGAAATATCTGGCGCTCGAACTTGATCCCACTGCATTCAAAAATCTGAATTTTAAACTCAAACGATAGTCCGTATTACTGTACACCTGCTAAAGCTGCAAGTCCTTATTAATCGTGGCAGCGATGTATTATTCGTGACTGATAACTGGATATCCAATGATGAATTCCATCGATGACGATGTCAAGGGTCGATAGCAATAGAAATGCGCCAATGTAGATGCAAGGGGACTAAAGGGCGACCCACATCAAATTGCACCACGGAAGAAACGCTGAATAAAATTACCTAATTGACCGATCGTTTTCAAACTTTCACACAATAAAATATAACCCATTAAATTAGGTAATGTTTATTTGAGCGTCTTAGTAGAATATCATAATATCATTTTTATCATAACCCATTAGTAAGCTTTTGGCATATTTGTTTTATTCAACTTCAATATCATAACCGTTAACTCAAAAAGTTTTGTACAACCTAGCTGCAGCTTCATCTGTACGGAACTCCACTTTTTCTTCATGCCTTCCTCAGACTTGACCTCTTTGGGATGCTTCCGTAGTGCCGGCTTCATAATAGCCTAGTATTTTTCGATGGGCCTTAGTTCCGGTGCGTTGGAGGCGTTCATGTCCTTGGGTACGAAGGTGACTCCGTAGTGACTTCGTACCACTCCAACACATCCTTTGAATGTTGGCACGAAGGTAGATCCGGCTAGAAGATCGTTGGGCCCTCGTGTTGCTTTGACAGAAGAAGCAGATGCTTCTGTTGACATTCCTTGAGGTAGATGTGCCCGTTTACAGTCCCGGTAGTCACGAACGGCGCACTCCCTTTGCCACATGATGTATTTCTTGGCTAACTATGCAAGTTTCTGCATCCTTACTTCCACTGAAACATTAAACTTGTACTGGGCGGTGAAGTTCAGTAGCCCCGGAAGCTGCCGGAAGTCCGCCTTGACGTAAGTCTCATCATTCAGGATGAGAGAGAGGAGGGTTCTCCAGGAGCTTGCGCAAAATAAATTCGCGACGTTGCTTTTCGGGTGACGCAATTTTTTCCAATTTTTGAAAAATTGACCGCGTTAAAAATAGAGTGTAAACAATACACTCTAAACCACTTCTACTCAAATTTTCAGGAGCAAATACACAATGGGTAATTTTCTATAGCGTTTCTTCCGTGCAATTTGATGTGGGACACCATTTATACATACTTTGAGAAGACAAGTAAAGCAATTGAGGTCTCCAAAGATGCACTTGATTGGCATGGCCACAAAGTTTTCAATATAAAACCATACAAATGCCTAAATCTTCTTACAAATATAAATATAAGTTACTCCGCAACATGCATAGCAGATGGTGTTCTGTCATCTAGTTGCTCCATCGTTAGAGAACTCTAGTGCAATCCTCGAATTAGTTTATTTTCAATAGCGCCAACTAGTATCTCATCCACAACGATGTGAAACAGTAGCGATGGCGAGTAGCGTCTTGGCGACAGGTGAAAGCAGGGTTGTTTTGCTCTTTGCACTTCACTTTTAGTTATATTTACTTATTTGGCACCGCCAAGCTGAATTTGTAAAAGTGATGTATTGGGCACTTATAGAGCCTATTACATCTAGGTAGAATACTTTTGAATTAAGTATTGTTCTATCATTTGTATTAACGGCGCACTCAATGTCAATGTCAATATCAATGCTACACAAAGAGCACTTTTGTAGATAATAATTAGCTCTAACGGGTGGTAACTTAAATTTAGGAATTTTTTCGCGACCCCTATACTCAACAACAAACGAGGTCAGAGAGGAATGAGAGTATGTATGTGTTAGCTCTCTCTTTTCTCTTTTTGTCAATATTTTTTGTATTGGTTATGTTTGCATAGTTTTGCTTAAGAAGGTTTCGAAACAAGAAGCATGTCGAGAGCGCGTTGTACGCTTCTACGAACTGCCACGGAAATCTCGGCAAAAAGTATACGGTACAACATTTAAAAAGCGAATATGTTGCGGCCTCGACTGTATACCATATCCTAAAGCAAAGCAAAGCCTAGGTGCTACATTCCGTTATCGAAACTTGACCTTCTGTTTTTTATACGACAGACTTCGCAGCCAGCTGTTAGAGTGCTGGACAATTGTTGGGCCAGTTGCTACGATCCTATTGACTCTAACAGCCTCTCCCAGTCGAGATTCGAACATTCGTTTTCTTTCTCGTGCCTTCAACAACAAGCCCCCTGCTTTGGCTATCAATTAAGATGTGCACCAGACGAATGTTTGAAGAAAATTTTGATCCCGTTTCTACATGCAGATGGACAATACGTGTTTTGGCCGGAAAGAGCATCATCGCATTCCTAAAATTAAAAAAGAAGAAAACTTATCCAATTTAATTCTACTATGTATATTTTTTTCACGACAGATACGTATTTTGCCTACGACTTGCAGGCTTCCTCAGTGTCTGTTTTCGAACGCTCCAAAAACTTCAGTCAATCAGCGCATTACCAAAAAAATACAGTCGTTCCTGAATATTCGATTTCATTTGTAGCCAACAATCTGTCTCAGTGCGTTAAATCGAAGATTTCTTCGGGACTTTGAGTTCCTTGATGCACAAAAATAACTGGAGAGCCACGAATTGCAAACAGTTGATTGGTAGAATCAAGAGATGCATTCGCAAAGTTTACATGACGGCCGTACAACGCTTCTTTTCCGATATCAAACGGAAGCTTCACCAAGCGCCCGATTACGGATCGTTTTCAAATGTACGCTAATTTTTTTCCAACAATGGATAATGTATTGTTAATTTCGGTAAATCAGACCTTCTTCATGTACCTTTGTCTTTTTTTGACAGCTTGAGAAAAAAATTCCAAAATTTTAGTTGTCACCCGTTACGATCATTACGCCTGCATAAAAGCATTTCAATGCAATTTTTCTCAAAATAAATAAAAAAATCCTGTTTTTGATTTAATAGACTAATTTTTAGATTGAAATATATAACATATTTCATCAAAATATAGTATAACTCATTTTCAGTTTGAAGGGGAATCAGTTCAGAATGTTCTAATGGGTGTTTAAAACATCAAGAAGATATTCCACAATAATACTAAAGGCTTACTTGCCTTGATTTCCGTAATGCAATTCTCTTGGTTAATTTAAGCTAAACAACTTAAATAAGTATTTAATAAAAAAAGCATTAACTATAGTATTTCATATATGAAATTTCATTACAGAAGAAGCAAATGAGTAGAAATCATATTTCTTTATGCTTGAAATCCGTGGTCTTACAAAAGTTTACTTATGGCGACCAGACTGTTATCAAAGCATTCATAAATTGACCGCAAATTTATTCCGGTTATCTCGAAAGCATTCATCTTGAAATAGTTTTAAACCATCTAACATTGCGGTTTACGGATCATAACAATGATCACAGAAATCCTTTCACTACCAAATACCTACCTTATTCAGAACCAGAGAATATATGTTTACTTCAGCGCCTATGAGCGCCCGTTTTTTCCTTCCTATACCCTTTATATAAACACGGAAAATAAGAGAATATCACACGCATGCGAAAAGCTGTTTTAGTTTCATGTTTTTTAAACGGCCTGAATATCATTTTGATGATATGTGATTCTCCGTTCCGGCCGATCCCCAATTGAACACTAATTTGCAGTTATTTCGCCGTTTTTCTTTACAACAGTTGCGTCCGGTGAAAAAAAAAGATGTTTTTCATTTTACGATTCTCTGTCCGGCGTGCCGCACGGCACGCAAGCAAGATAGTGCACGTGGTTGAATACTGCACACCTTTAGTAGTACACCTACCTTTGGCGGGTGCTTTTATATTTCATAAGTATGGTGATCAATATCTTTCATGCTTTGCTACTTTCGCTTTCGTCGAAATAAATTAAAACAAATAAATTTGTGGCTCTATCTGCGATTTATTTACTTTTATTTCTTCTATTTTGCGCTTTGTTTGGGTTATATAGTTGTGTCTCCTCTCGTGGTTTTGGTGCTCCGTATTATGATTTTTGTCGAACTTTGTTCCTCCTATGTTATGTTGTGCTCCCATTAATTATTCATCAGTTGCGCTATCATTTAACACTATAGATCTCATCTAAGCATATTAATGTACCTACCACTAATTATTTGCGAGCAACACATAATCTCTCAGCAGGTATGGCAAACTTTTGATCAATATTTCTGTTACATTTCTTGCATGTTATTTTTGCTACAAACAAGTACTATTCCGCATGTCTCTGAATATAAATAAACGCGTTTAAGTTCTAAAATGTATATTGAATCGACTAAAATTTTTCTGACTATCACTGTCTCGTGCGAAACCGTGTGTATTATATTTAACAATCTAGGTTTACTTACTACAACTTGAAAAATATCACTTTCACTCATTAGGTTAATCTTTATAATATTCCGACCACAGATTTCGACACCGCACGGATGACTGAGCAGGACATGATTGATTTTTTTTTCATCAGTTCCATTGTCAAATTACGAAGATTTCGCCGAACCGTGGCCGCCGATTGACGTGCGGCTTTGTGTTGTCCTTGAACCTGCACGCTTAACGCATATATTTGATCTTGGTCCACCCATTCTGGAGAGCGTACACCTCCCGGTGGCTGTTACGATAACCATAGAAGGCGTACAGTGCGAGACCTGTCAAATTTTCGATTAGACGGTTGATTGTTTATTATTGCAATAGCAAGAGGGGGAGGGGATGATCGAATAGGTGGGTGCTTTCGAATTTGTAGGGCCACCAATCATTTTTCCAGCAGTTTAACATGCCTTTACTGTTGGGTATGGACGATACTAGTTTCACCGGCAGCCAAAGTGCTGTTAGAGTATGTGGCATGATCATGCACGTCGAATGTTCATTGTTTTTGTAGGTTAGCAAGTTAATGAGGATCGTTCGAATATCTTCGTGGCTTGGGGCTATAGGTTTTGATTAGATCGAGCTTACATTATCGTCATGCAACGTTTAGTCATGCAATCAGCTAGATGTGTTAAAACAAGGTACTTAGCCGTTAAAACATTCTACTAAAGCTGACTTCGAATTAAGTCAGATCGTATTACCTACTTATTGGATTTCGTTTTGAAAGTGTCCAATTGGGATCGTATGTTTTGTGGAATTTATTTTTCCATGAAAGCACACTCAAAAAATAAAGCTCAAGTTTTGATTTTCAAAACTGGAAACGCAAACGTGAAAATTTTTTGTGTAAAACTTTTTCTAGATAATATTTTTTCTGGACGACTAAGAAAATTTACTTACATTTTTAAGAATGTTTACTCAAGGCTGCTTGGTTCAGGAGATATAAAAAATATCTGATTTAAATAAATATTTAGGAAGCACAATAAAAAACGCGCTATCGTAGATTTTTTCACTAAACAAAGTAAATTAGCAAATAAGAAAAAATACGTTTAAACTATTCTGAGAATTGGAACATTTCCGATTATTTTTAAAGAGTTTTCCACCGTTGTGGAAAATTTTGTGAAAAAGATTAACCAACTCATATTTTCTCAAATTGCTGGGAACATTTTATTGCATTTTCATGAAAAAAAGTTTGACGCTTGGTTCACGAGTTCTAAACATTTGAAGCAAGCGATGTCCGAGAAAATCAGAAAGTTTCCCTTGGAGTGAAGTTGTTGTTTTTATTAATAAGTCGATATACTATGCTCGTATGCAAAATTTCGTGCAATCCTGAGAACTCTCGCTCCAAACCTATATGATCACTTTGAAAAACTTCTGCCTCTGCCATTAAATCCCACCCCTACTTTTCCGAGGCGCCGAGTGGGGTACGAAACCTTGGTTATAGCACGCTGACAGGAAAAGAGGGCTGTCCGCCTCGAACGGTTCGATTTTCTTAGCTTGTTTTTCAGGTTATGGGCAGCTCAAACTGCGTCTGTCTCGGAGCGAACGGTTGAGTACAAAATGCGCTTTCCGCTCACTACACCTGAGGTGAGGTGGTAGCCCCACCATATTATACTTCTATCTAGCTTCATGGCAACGACCTCTAGCATGAAAACGCGGGGACACAAATTGGAACATATCACGTCTTGCCCAGCAGGACAAGCTGACTCAATTGGCTAAAAATATTGAGACTGAGTGAGGCCGAACTTTGGCGAGCACAAGACATTAGCTGGAAATAGTATAGGAGAAATAAATGAGAGCGGAGAGCTTTCCCACGATAACCGAGCAGAAAACTAAATAGACCCCATCTGCATTTATCGAAATTAGAGAAAGACTCTGCTTGAGTTATGTAATAGCAGCGCGTACATTCAATGACGGGAAGTAAAAGCCGTTGCGATGTTGGGAAGTAAAAGTGCCGTACGGGAAATTCAAAGATGAAAAGGACCATGAAGAACAATTGAATCGTTTGTTTGAGAAACCCCACAAACGCCATTTTTACAAAAATTGACTTTTTAACAGTTTTCGAATCTTTGAGGATATCTACACCTTCCCTCAAAATTCCAGACAAAGTTAGTTCCACGAACCCTTTTTAATTGGGGTTGTAAATATCCGTTTGTTTGAGAAACCCCAAATATCCATGTTTCCGATAATCACCTAGAGCGGCGCTGCGATAGGTACAAAATTATCAATCAATATTTACGTGCAATGTTGCAAGCAGTATTCGCAACACAATTCAATAGTATAAAAATGTCTTCGGAATCGAAAAATTACGACATGGACACAGCCAAAAAGAAGAAACATAGTGTTCGGCGGACTACAGAATGCAAGGCGAAAGTTATTAAAAGTAAAAGAACGGCGTATAAAATCGAAAAGAAAAGGATGTTTTAGCTGAAAAAGTGAGAGCTAATTGCAAATGTAGATAAGCTTGGATTAGTGAGTCAACAAGATAAACGTAAATAAACCATTCCTGTAATCTAGATACAATTAAAACTGTAGCAATCTCGTTCCGGAAATCGACAGGCTAAACTATCCATACGTTTCTCACAAAAGCAGTAACCCACCATTTATTATACAATGTTAATAATAGCACAATATATAAATAAAAGGTTTAATCTTTTATTTATCTTTTTTGTTAACTCGTTGCTTTTCCTAATGTGAGTAATTCGTCGAGCACTCACGAGTAACTGTAAAATCAATAGTTTATCCGTTTGAAATATTTAAGGTGTTGTTCACGTATTTCCATTTCTGTTTGGTGTAACGTAATTCGAGAACAGACCCTCATTCTCAGATTCTGCTCCATAATTATAGTACGGTTGTTATTCAAGATTTAAAATATTTATTTTCTGATTATAATATCCTTAATTACTACTAGCAAAGTATAAGGGAATCTATTCGATGTGAATTCCTGTTACTCTGGTCCATTTATGCAATTCAAAATCGCCGTTATTCCATTTACCTTTTATTTTTTAATAAGTAAATGCAAACTATGATAAAAATTTCGATTAAAAAAGTACAAAACTTTTTCTAAAACTTGTATTATTCTACTTCAAAAATTTTAATAAATAATAATTAGCGCCCCTCCCATCTTCTTCTTCTTAGCGGTACGTACTAAATTAACATCCCCAGTGATATATGGTAGTAAATTACTTACTATGAACATGGATAGATCACAAGTTTGAATAAAAACGACCTAAAACTACTTAAGTATACCGTCAATTTCTCGTTTGTTTGAGAAACCCCAAATATCCATCAACTTTAAAGTTTTGTAATTTTAGCTAGAATCATTATTTTGATAAAAAGATAAGTCTACATAATGTATTTTAGATACTATCATAGAACCTCATACCAAAATATATAAGGATTGGTTCAAAATTTTGAGAAAATCAGTTTTTTGTTGTTTTCCAACAATAGTGTCGAGTGGACTTGTGGGGTTTCTCAAACAAACGATTCAATTGATCGGCATAAGGAACGTTTTCGTAACAATGGCTTGGCAGAGTGCGCCTTGCGCAAGGGAATGGATTTCTAATGAAAACTAATGGGAGATTGATGAGCGTAGAAATGAGCGGACATGAGCCAGAGTGATTAAAACCATAGCCCAGCAACGATTAGCCAAGTTGGAGTCTTGTATACGGGACAAGAAAGCCTGGATCTTATTAACACATTGTTAACACGAGCTATAGAACTTTCTTTTTCTGGTGTTTGTCGATTTCGAAAAAGTATTCGACCGTCTAAACTAAACCATGAAAACACGTACTTATGCGTAAAGCAGTCATAAGCTAGTCCAACTAGCTAGGCGGCTCAGTCTTAGAGCTATTGATAGACAACCGAATCAAGGGTGTTGCTCTCCCAACGACAATCTGACATGCAAAGCAAACTTGATGATTTTCCGGCAGTTTCGATATCTTAGGTAAGTCTTATAAGCAACGTCGCACAAAGCAATTCGAGGGGAGTAAACACTAACAATCCCTCAGTAGGAGGTTTTCCAACATCTTGGCAGTTAGGCAACATCAAACGGTGGTACCAAGATTGATATTGACACACGGATCAGGAAGGCCAGGGGTTATCTTGTCGATCTTTGGTATGTTTGGTGCTCAAATCAGATCACCTTACCTTCACAAGCACGAATTTTCAATTCAAACGTGTCATCCGTTCTGAGACAACACGAAACTGCAAATCTTCGTTGGTGATCTGACCTCAGACGCATCATTTGAGCTCAGTGACCTCACAATTAAATCGAAATTCGAAACTCCATCGTTGATATCACCAGCGCTCAATAGCAACGGAAATTCGAAAGAGTTGATGGAGATAGAACGGACATACCTTGAGATTTTTTCTTTTTACTTACTCGTGTATGACTCTATACGCGGTCGTGACGTGAACTATTTTGAAGAGGGAAGAAGTGTCTGATGCAAAGAATGATTAATTGGTTTGAAATGGTAGGTGGAGCTCGCACCCATGCTCTTTCGGTTGGTACGCAAATGTTTTACTCACTAAACTACTGCCGCCTGTTATATTAGGTAGTCTGATGCCTAGTTTTGTTTTATTCTCCCAATTCTATACGCTCCTCATACTCCTACCAAACGAAAGAGCATGGGTGCGAGCCCAACCTGCCATTGCACAACTTAATATATTTTTGGTCTATATCGAAATTTTCCATCAGTTCTTCCAATTAATCATACTTCGCTTCAGATACTTCCTGAATGTTCATAATAGTTTATGTCATGACCACGTATACAGTCATAAGTAAGTAAAAAAAACCGATGGTAGTTTTAATCACGAGACTTACTAGAGCGATTGTCGGCAACGCACTGCTTGTTTTTATCGCACTGACCGAGTAGATAGCAGTCTACTTTCTCGGCGGTAGAAACGAAGAGCAGTCATACAAAAATAATATCGTCGCATAGGAGTATACGGTGCGTATACGGGAATGATAGAATTGGGAGAATAAACAAAACTTGGCATTAGACTAGCTAATATAACGGGCGGTAGTAGTTTGTTGAGTGAAACATTCAGGTACATACCAACCAAAAGAGCGTGGGTGCGAGCCCACCTGCCATTGCACAACCCAATATATTTTTGGTCTATTTCGAAATTTTCCAGTTCTTCCAATTAATCAGACACTTCTTCCCTTTCCAAAATATCTTGAGGAGATTAGCCTAGATAATCTGCAGGAAGGCACTCGACTAGAATCAAAGGCTTTTAGCGGTGTACCATGGAGACGTTTTCTCCCAGATCGTCCATATTCTGATCGATGGTTGGTCATTTTGGATGTTATCTTCGGGAATTAAATGCTGACGTTGTCCGCAACGTGCTGACGCGTTGATGAGACGTGATGGGGGCAACGCGTGGAAGATTGTCTGAAGACCCAAACACAACGCAGCGTTTGTTTGTCATCACATTTTGCTTCGCTCTACTGTTTTGTGCCTTGAATCTTTCAAAACCAACCTTTTTGTTTGCTTTCTGGACACAATGTACGCATTGAAAAAATGGTTTGTTTTTAGCAATTTTTCAGGCGATTACCGTGTCATCTGGAGGTGAATCCACCCATGCATCGCCAACTTGGCAGGCTTCATTTTGCTCATCTTCAGCATACAGAGACAGAGCAATCTGCTTTTCACAACGACCAAGAGCGTTCGTTTTCTATTCATCCGAATGATGCCTGAATACCATTTTCTCTTATAACCACTCATCTTGCGCAGAGGGGGCACAACTACAAGCAGAGCTAACCTTTTCTTCGCACACTGCAGACAAAATGTTATTTGCTCCGTATCCCAAAGAGTTAATGGGACAGGCAATTATATGGACTGAAACGATTTGCTCCGTGACCTTGAGAGCAGGTATTCGGCAGTGCTCCGGCAGAAAAAGAAAGATGATACAAAACTGACGCTCACTCGGGGGCAGAGCAAAGGAGAAAAGCAGTGCAAAAGCAAAATCTTGTCGCTTGTCGGAGAAGGTAACATCCGATAGCGAGTGAGCAGTTCGATTCGTCTTCTGCGCTTTGCCAGTAAAACACCGGGAATTGAAAAAAAAATCAGTGCACGGCAGAAGCCTGTCGCCAACCCTATTGTGTACAGAAAAAAATTGGCAGCTGTTGCGAAAACAGTTCAGCAATGATAGTCCAGAATTCAGATCAATATATTGTTCGTACTGCGAAGTTCAATGCGGCGCGAAGAAATTGGACATCACGAGGCACTTCAAAAACTTTTTTCATCACGAGGCACTTCGTTTGCGCCGGATAGAGCCGATCCGGCATTTACAACATCCTCATTCTTCTGGAGAAAGACGGGAGCGTCGAACGGAAACCTGGTTCCGATTGCTGGACGGTGCCACCAAGGAGATAAGCGATGAAATGTATTTCCCATACAGGCTTGCCAATAGGTTATCCCGAATATCTGGCAAACAGAAATCAAAGTGTCTGGTGGTTAATTTTACCGATGAGGAGGCGTTTTCTGGGAAACGTCTGGCAAGTTTTGTTCTCCGTGGATGTAAAATTGTATCCAATATTAAAAGTGATGACATTTTTGCAAGACGGACAACCCAAAGAATCTGGCATATTGCCAAATATCTGGAAGATTTCAAGCTTTATCTGTTTGTCTGGCGTGCAATAAAAAAAAAATCGGCAAAACCTAGATTTATCTGGCATAATAGCAACCGTGCTCCCACACCAAGTTACCAAAGAATGTCTTTCTGTGGCTGACAATCACTCAGTAAGGAAAATGCATACCGCGGTGCTTGCGGTGAATGGGGAGATGTACAACACGAAATGCCTGTCGAAAGTTGCCGCCTGCACCAAGAAGTATCTCGTGAGAATTTGGTCTTTCGGCCGTGCCTGACCTCGGCCCACTATGCCAAGATCGCTGGAGGACATGAACCTAGTGAAGATAAATGTTGTACTAAAGAACACTAAAGCCCCCCTTCCCCCAACATGCCCCAGCTGCGACCGACAGAATTTTTTTAGGTGAACCCAAACGGAGAAGCGACTGATCTCAAAAACCTTTCTTTTCATCAGCCACGGCTAAGGCTCCGGCTAAGCGTCGCAAGACCACCCGGTTGGGTGTCAAAGTATTTTTATAAAAGTCCTAATAAACGTAGAATTTAAAGAAAAGTTGTTCCATTTATTTATCTTTTTGTAGATTTTTTCGTTGGCATTCGAAATTAGGGTAGTTGATCCAATAGTTGTAGTAGTACCAATAGTTGCGCTACTATTCATTATTAATGCATATTTTCGTCGCCGTAGCATTTTAGATAAAACAATTACATTCATTATATAAAACAGGTTTTTAGAAGTATTGCTAGTTAGACTACACCAAATCTAAATCTAAAGCATTATTTGCTAAAATGCCAATTTTACAAAATCTAACGCGCAGTTGGAGCGCACAACTATAGGCGCTCATCTTTAGTTTTGCTACGATGTTTTTTCACTTAGCAACCTAGCAATGTATATGGAATAACACAATTAAAGGAACATCAAACTTAATTAAGGAAACATTAGCGCAACTGTTGGTACAATATAATTGAATCGGAAAATTCATTTTTTCTTTATAAAGCTTCTCGTACAACGAAAGCAATTGTCTTGCCTTGTGACAAATACCTTGTATTTGATAAATTTATATCCCACAAGCATTAATTGAAGCATATACCTCAATAAACAAGCAAAATGAAGTTATATTGTGCTTAGTGGCGCAACTAATGGATCATCTACCCTAGTCTGTTTTTTATTAGGTGATTAAGTATGGGTGTTATGAACGTCAACAAGCTCTATGAACTGTTACAATGCAAATTTTGAGGAGATTATAACTAATGTTCAAAATAGAGTGCATGCAACGTTGGTTAAATTTCAAATCAATCATGCTTTCTTATTAATTATGTTTGCTTAGACGAATTATTCAAAACATTTGCCCAATAGAACCAAGGAGTATAACAGCTCCTCCCCCTGAGTCATAATAGTGAAATTAACAGTGTGAACTGAAATAAACTCCGTCGTTTTTCCGACTTGTTAGGCTGGCTCGATTCGTTACCTATTACGTCAATATTATTACCCTGAACCATTTCATCCGAGCACATCAAATTGATAAAATGTATAAGTCGGAAGACATTTCCATTTGAAACTCCATTTCCAAGGAGATGGAATACAATTTGATCTCGTCCCATTTTCAACTATTAATACGTTTGAACAAATGATTTTGAATAACTCATCGACAAAATAGAAAAAGATGGACCATTAAAAGTTAAATGATTCATAATGCTACTGAGACTCCCATATACCACCCGAATGCGGAAACTGAAAGGATTTTCGAATAATTAAACAGAAAATACAGGTACTATTGCACATATTTAAGAACTACCTCCGTTCAATAACTTATTTTGTGATTTGAAACAATGACACCAGACCGTGTGTGTCGTTCGATGATTACGCATCATAATTTATGATTCATAACGCATTCACGCGCGGAAAACCGAATCGTGTGCACATCATCATACGCGTTGCCGTTCATACTCTCGAGCTCTCTGATAGGTACTCACGATGAAACGTTACGCATTCGGTAGGTACTGCTTCGGTGGTATTGTTTTCTTCAGCCCATTCTTGAACTCGGAAAATGACATCCGATGTTCGAGCGAATTGCGAATCACGCTCGGTCGTGTGTCGGGATTGATTGCCTTCAGCACGTCATCGAAGATAAGCTTCTGCTGCTTTTTGGCGGTATCGAACGCTTTCGCCAGCTCCCGGAAGTTACCGGAAGAGGAGTTGTCCTTGGAACTCACGACGTTACCGTTGGTGGCGATCGTTGCGCGATTTCCGGTTGGTTCCTCGTTGGTGGTGGGAGTGGGACTCGATCGAGGCTCTGGAAGTGTAGCAGGCATGGTCTTGGGGCGGATTTTGTTGACCGGGCCTCGCTGCAATATTTGCTCTAGTTTGGATTTGAACACCTCCCGTGGATTGGCCGAGGGGTCCTCTTCACTGGTTTCCGGAGTTTTCCGGTCAATAGGGGGTGGTGTTTTCGGGTTTAGCTTACGGAGTGTCACGTCAGCGTAACCTGAGGTAGTGGAAACGGGTGTAGGAACGATTAGACTAGCTCGGGGAGATTTGTGCTTTCCGATCGTGTTGTATAGAACAGGATCGAATTTGGGTGCTTCAGGAACCACGCCGCTGGTTGGAGAAGGAGAGGCAGTAAAGTTTACGGTCGGTGTAGTTTTTAAAGCGGGGTCTTTTTCCAGCTCACTTTCCGGTTTGATGCTATTGAAAATGGTTTCGTTAAACACCGGAGCAGGCGGCACAACCGTTGTGGGCGTCCGATTTGGACTGTCTGTTTCACTTTCGTTGTTGGGCGAGGTGTCCAGTAGTAGCACGAAGTTAGGTTCACTGCTGCTCTTTTGTAGTTTTATGTTGTTGGCATTTTCATCAACTATAACCGCTCTGGGCCCTTTTCGTTTGTATTGTTTTGGTTGAGGATTTTCGAGCAGTGTGCTTAGCCTAGTCATGAACTGTTTTTGCTGTTGACTATTTAAGCGATTATAGTGCACATCATCTTCGTCGTCGGTTTCCAAATCGCTACTGACATCTTGACCCACGACGAAGGCGGCCCTCGGCCGTAATGATGAAGGCTCTGACGAAACCCTGATCTCCGCTTCCGGCGAATTTTTAATGCTAAGAATTTCTGTTGGATTCACTTCGGCGTGCACTGGGAGTTCCTCTACCTGGTGCTGCATTGAGAGTTCGTCCTCACGATGAATGTCGGCTACCACTGACTGTTCTCGAAAAACTGGACTAGCTAGCGATTCATCATCCAAAGACAGGTACGGAATTGAAAAGTCCATAGTTTTCTCTTCATCATTCAGTATGTCATCCAGCAAAGCAATTGCTTTGTTTGTCTCAACACTGGATCGATCCGAATCTTTTTCGTTAACATCTTCCACAAAGTAGGCTTTTCCGTTCGGTTCAATTTTTTCTGTGACTAGATCTGACAGTTCGGAAACTGCTATTATTTCGTCCATACTGTTTTTGGGCGAAGGCGTTCCGGATTTCGCCTTTGCTTGGATGTTTTCTTCATCTTTTTCGACATTTTCTTTACCGTTGCCAGCCGATGGGATAAGGTTGAACTGTTTCTCCTCAGTTCCGTTGATGGCATCGCTCAAGTTTCGGGAATAGAATCCATTTGATGTCACGGTGTTTTCTTCAGTCTCTACAAAGCCACCATTTTCTATTCCCTCTGAGCGCATTCGGTCTCCCGTTTTACTTTCTCGACAATTGACCTCGTCGTTTGTTTTGCTTTTGTCGCTATTACTGCCACAATAGACACATATCAAATAAATCGGTAGACCTGATTTTCGGATATTGGCGAAAGATACGGGAGTACGGATTAGTCTACATATGAGCATGCATCATGCACTACATCTACATGGTGTAATTAGTTTGGTTAGCGTAGATTTATGATAGGGACGAAGATTGACTTACCAATTCCCATCCAGATCCCGAAGCGGATCCATGTGTAGACATCCAACATCAGCATTAGATAGATGTTGACGAAAATACTGATTGCAGGTAGCAGCGGAACCAGTGGCACTTTGAATGGTGCGTCAGCCGTTTCTCGGGGCTGGATCGACATCAGCAGTAGAACGATTAGAAGTAATCCCAACAGAGTGCCGGCTAGTGTCAAAGCCCATGGTTCCAAGTCGTAAAGTGATTGCTTAGCGTAGTATATAGTGAGCGAAAGTGCAAGCGACACAAGACCTGCAAACAATGTTGGTTAATAATGTTCCAAATCGTTGACTAAAGGGTTAAGCAATACTCACAGTAAAGCGTCACAAGAATACCCACAACGCTAGTGGAAATATGAGAAGGTATCCTAACGCAGGACACATTGAAGAGCTGTTTGATGAATGCCGAACCGGTTAGTCGGCTTCCGGGTTTCAGCAAATTTGATGATTCGTAAGTTTGTTTGCTCGTAGAAGGGATCGAGTTGTCAATTTGTTCTTCCGAAAATCTGAAGAATTTCAACCATGAAGTGAAGATCCTTAGTACACTATGAAAAGTTTATTGATTAACAAATGTCTTTACCTGAGAATGAGTATTGAGATCGCCACAACTGTGTACGCCATAAGTGTACCAATCGAGAGCATATTGACTAGAGCTTTCAGATCGAACAATCCGGCCATTGTACCGGTGAGAAGGGCAGCGCAAAGTGTGCCAAAGACCGGAGTCTTGTGTCGTGGACTGATTTCTCCCAAAGCCCGAAAAATTAGACCATCTTGGGCCATAGCGTAGATGATTCTAGGCTGCGGGAACATGGCCCCGAACAGACTTGCTACCAAGCCGATAATTCCTCCGATAGCCACCGTCCATTTAGCAAAGGTCCACCCAATTTCATTGAATACAAAGGGAAGAGGTGCGTTAACATCCTGTAGATAGTAAGGCCACATAAGTGTTAGAACCGTAGACACTCCGAAGTATGCTAGGAAAATAGTGCACAGCGAAAACAGAATTGCTCTGGGAATAGCTTTACGTGGGTTGCGAACTTCTTCTCCGGTGGTTGCAATGCAGTCGAACCCCACAAATCCGAAGAAGCACGTGGCTGCCCCGCGTAAGGTTCCTTCGAAACCAAATGGAAAGAAACCTCCTTCTCCGACATTGTAGATGGAGGAAACGTTCATCGGATTGATGTTCCAATTGGCGACGTCGGCGTTTATAGCTCCCGCTATCACAACAAACAGTACGATTCCAATGTTAAGAATCGTAAAGAAGTTGTTCACCATTGTTGATTTTTTCAGGCCAAAGGCCAGTGCGACTGTTAGTAATGAGATGAATTAAACTAACAATAAATTAATTTTCAATTATCACAAAAAAAACTTACCTCCCAATAAGATCGCTACGGAGAAACCAAAAAAATCGAAATACCTGGACATAAAGTCCCATTCCATTGGCGCGATCTCGCGAAAGTGCATCTTCATCGTGTCGTTGGCCAACGTGTCAATGTAGAGGCTTAAACCCCGCGACACACTGGCGGATCCAATTATGTACTCCAGCATTAAATTCCATCCGATGATAAAAGCCATAAACTCACCAATGCAAACATAGCTGTAGATGTAAGCCGAACCTGACTTCGGAACGCGTGCGCCAAATTCCGCATAGCAAAGGCCTGTGTTGAAGGATATTTTAATTTCGACTCTTTCATCAGCAGCATTTCCAACACTCACCAGCTAGGAAAGAGGCAATAGCAGCAATCAGGAAGGAAAGCACCACCGACGGGCCGGCTTGATCCTTGGAAACGTGCCCCGCTAGAACGTACACGCCCACACCGAGGGTGGCTCCAACGCCGAGCGCTGTCAAATCAAATGTGTTCAAAATCCGGCCGAGTTTGTCGCTTTCCGAACCGGTCTCGTTTCCGATGGCGAGTGCTTTCCGGCGCGTTAGAATCTTCCAGCACGAAGGCGCTGACATAGTTGGTTCCAGCTGTGGGGTCACAAGCTACCCCTCCCAGGAAGATGTCGGCGCCAGGGATGCGTCAGCTGGTGCGCGGAAGCTTTCCGGTGCACGGGATGGCTATCGGCGATAAGTGGCGAGAGATTTCCTGTGCGAAAGAGGAAAATATTATATTTGCGGTCATAACAATATAGTCATTAAATGAGCTGTTATTCTCCTACACCATCGTTGATAACCGCTATTATAGGAGCAACGATCCGACGGGAGTGCTATCTTTGACGTATGATTTACGCTGTGAATAATGTGTTTGACATATTTGAATATTTTTCACTCCATACGATTGATAACAGGAGGTAGCTATGTATTTTTGTGAAGAGTATTCCTCTATATTCGTTGGTTTTGCCGTGTGACTTCAACTGCGCGTGCTCAGATTAGACAGATTTCACGTGATAGACCAATTTAGAAACATGAAATAATTGAAAAACTCAAGATCCTTTTATAAAACCGATTAAGTACAGTGGCGTTGATACAATCTGGCTGACTGATATCGAGAAATTTTTCGCAGGTTAAGAAGAAAAAAGCGTTTGTTTGTAAACAGCTACTTTGCTTGATTCAACTGCAATCAAAAATGAACGCTATGGATAGCAGCAAGAAAAAACCGTAAATTTTCGTTTTCTAAGATTAAAATCCCAGTGAAATGGATGGCTACACGCAAAAGGCTGACCGCTAGCAATAACTGATGATAAGGTATACGTAGCTATAGCTATGATGTGCGTGAGGAATATAAAGATTTATCGCTGTGCGAAGGAAAAACGCAAGCATCATTTTCCGGTTGGCAGGTCCGAAAGCGACTTAAGGGTGCAGTTAAAAGCACCTGCTTGGTAATAGTCGTTTCGTTGGCCGAATTGTTAGCGTGTCTGTTGAATATCGGCATATATGTGTGATGCTGGCAGCACTCACCAATGGGATTTACAATATTTTTAATGACAGGACAAAACGGTCCATTTGAGGTTACATCACTGCGGACTTCTCGTAGTTTGTAGCGTTTATGCAATACTTTCTATTTACTCGCTTTAGCAGTTTTATGTTTTGTTTATTATATTTAGATGTACTTTGATATATTTCTTTTAGCTGCAAGAAAACAGATATTTGTGTCAATCATCTAGGCTAAATCTCGACTAGAGAAGGCTTAGCCCCCTGGTTCCGCTAATCCAGAAAAGTCATACAAAATGTATGACCATTCCATTCTTTTTCGACCAATCGACTGAAAATGAAATCTAGTTTTGGGATAAAATATGAAAATTTATAAATTTACATGACAGAAAAAGATACAGGCGATTAAAAAAATCAGTTTTTGACATACCCCCAGACAACCCGGAGTATCTCCGGTGTCCGCTGACTATTGCAAATTTTGAAATATTTTTTGGAAAACTAGGAAAATTTTCCCGTCAAATACAATTTGTTTCATCTAAAAATGTTCAATTTTGTAAAAGTTATGGCCGTTTGTATTTCATCAAAATTTTGCCTGTCCCGATCATTTTGTCTAACCCCTGTACATGCTAATAAATCGTATTTGATACGCTTAATTGGCATATCCGTAATATTTTGGAGGCAATATACGTGATTGGGAATAATTATAAGCGTTACGACTATATATGTATTTATTTACGATAATATCCGATTAAGCGCGACTCGCTTCGTAATGCTATACGACTTTGTGCTGAAAATCGTATGTATGTCAGTTATTATCATTATATACGATAGAAAATCAACTTGGGCACACTTTATCAAGCTTTAATTACGATTTCAAATTTGTTAGGAGATATTTACGATAAATTTCGTACATTGATATACGAGTTGGTGCTAGCTGGGTAGCAGGCGAGTGCCGGTGTAGCTCTTGCCGTATTAAGAATTCCTCTCCATTATACTCGGTCCTGGGCTACTCGTCGCCAATTCGTTGCGAGTCTTGACACACGCAAGTCGGCTTCAATCTGGTCGAGCCATCTTGCACGTTGGGCCCATCTATTCCTGGTGCCGGTGGGGTTCTTAAAGAGAATGGATTTCACTGCACAGCACAGTCACAGTGCACAGTGGCCGACCCAACGTAGTCTTTTTTCGATGGTGTACGATGGGAATCTGCCCAAGCAGTGCCAGCAGCTCGTGATTCATACACCTCCGCCACTCTCCGCTTTCCGTTTGGACTCCGCCAAAAATAGTCCGCAACACCTTTCGTTCAAATACGACCAGTACGTATGTCCTGCGTAGGCAAAGTTACTGTCTCAAGTCCGTAGTGGACTACCGGTCTGATTAGCGCTTTGTACATCGTCAGCTTTGTGCGATGGCGCATGCTCCTAGATCGAAGCATCTTGCGGAGGGAGAAGTAGGTTCGATTTCCAGCTTGAATGCGTTGTTGGATCTCCTGCCGTTGGATGTGCCTTGTACGTTCGTGATATAGGAAGAGCCGTGAAGTTAAGCGACGAGTTGCAACAGCGAGCCGGGCTTTCTATGGATTACGTAGCCAACCAAAGTCTTGTAGTTCGTAAATTTGTACAAAACTGGTCCTCTATAGAACATTAATTCTCCCGATAACCCGTTATAGACATGAATCATAGACGCTGAAGGAAGCTGACCGACGAATGTTTGGTGTTTTGGAGCGTAAAATTCTGCGATCAATACTTGGCGGCAAAATAAAAAATGGCGTGTGGCGCAAACGCTTGAACGTGGCCCGAATGCCAATGAAATAATAGTCAAAATTCTTCACCAGAGAACCAACAAAAAGCAATAAACTAAGGAAAAGACCTCGCACCCAGTGAATGTGTGTTGTCAAAGACGATGCACATTTTACTGGTGTTCGAGGGAATCGCAGAACGGCAGCCCTTCTTTTTCCAAATCACAAAAAAGGTGATAAATGCTACTTCACTAAATATCGCGGGAACAGATTAATGGATGGAGCATACCACAATAGATCTAAATGCTGGTCGCAGTGATCTAGTCTCCTATAACAAAAAAAAATCACGGGATCACTTCCATGCGCACCTGTTCAAAACTGTTCGAGATTATCGTTAATGATGCTTTGTACGCTTTTACATCATATTTAGAAGATTTATCCAAATCGTGTAAGTGATACAAAATGTAACAAAAAAACTGACAGCTTCCGGCAAAAACGAAGTTATAGTTAGTACTGCAAGCAGTCACGTAGCCGGAGTTTTCTTTGGGGGGGGGGGGGGGGAGGGGGGGGCCAAGCTATTATACAGTAAACCATTTGTTTAAAAATATATTTAATTTACAAGTTACTGGATTTTCTTTCCAGTTCTTAGTATATTAGTGATACCTTACAGTGATACAGTGATTCATTTAAGCCAGTGATGTCCGCATGTGGCCCTTTGAGATGATTTGTGCGGTCCGCGGACTAATTTGAAAGATGGTGAACTTAGGAGAAAATTTTTTGATGCCATAGGAGTCCCTCAGTTTAATCGTTATGCCTCGCGCATGTTGGAAATCTGGATGCTTTCCGGTTCAAATCTCATGGTGATTCCTAGAAAATTGTTTTTGTTGTCGCCTATTTTACATTTTGTTATGCACTGGAATGGCCAGAGATTATTGCGGCCCGCGGCATTCATGGGCGATCTGATTTGGCCCGCACCATGCCTGTACCTGGGCACCACTGATTTAAGCTTTAAGCATATCTCTTCTAATATGTCATGAAATGAAGCTGTTGAGTCTGGGTCTGAGAGCAAACTTATATAAATTTAAAAAAAAGACAGTTTTGAAAATTATTTACCCTTTACACTATTTTTGGTGGTAGCCATGGCATCGATAACTTGATCAGGATTTACTGGAAAGTCCCAGTTAATCGAAATTATACCCAATCCAGTGAGACGATCATCTTCCATTCTATTCCGCAACGATGTCTTAATGCGCTTAATCGCAGAGTATGATCTTTCGACACGAATAGTTATAACAGGCAAAGTCACCAAAATTTTCAACAAACGGTGCATGGTTGGAAAATAAACCGGATTGCAGTTTTCCAATACTTTTAATACCTCTGCATCTTTGGTCATATCTTTTAAAGAAGCGAATGCCAGAGATGGTATTCAGCCACTACTATCGACAAGGAAGCTGCTTGTTCAAAATAAGTACTCAACTTTTCCAAATCTTCTTCCGGCTTAGTGGTTTTGAACCCAGGTAGTAATGTTTGAAAGGCTTGTAGAGTATCCGAATTTTGCTCAGACCGCTCCGTTAAATTTACAATCATTGAATCCAGAGCTGGGATGAATTCGATCTTGTTGTTTGCCTACCGGTAATTCTCGGAATAGTTAAAATTGTTAAAAACTTTTTGTATAATTTTTTCAACTGATGTACAGATTTTATTAAATGCGATGTCTGCGTGCAATCGTTTGTCTTTCGATATTTCAACAATGTTGCTGACGTTTTTCATAGCAGAGATAAAATCAACTGTCTTTCTTTGCAGTGCAATTGAAGTGATGAAGTGTGAGGCTTAATAAACTTTCGCATACTAGTAGTGCTATAAAAAAATCGGACTTTTCAATAAGCGCAGCAAGTAATATAGACCCCGTTCCTTGCTTTTTTGGCATACCTCCTCCAAGCTTATACAAATTGGCTCAAAGAGCTCAGTAAATGTTAACAGACTGTCATGCCTTTCAATGAAACGCGTTTCACATAGACGTATTAATCGCTGTTTACGCGATTCCAGCATCAACGTACGAATCGTTTGCTGTACCCGGTCAACACTGAATGTAATTTACAATGTTGCTGTTACAATATATGTGGTTCAACAGAGGCGCTGGACAAAAGGAGGCTGCACAAGCCCCCCCCCTTATTAAGCTAGCGACATGGCTTGTGTTATTTTTAGACACAAATTGTGCCTCTTCCTTCGTCTACTGTAGAACCACCGACCGAGAAGTTTAATCTAACTTTGTTTTTACTGGCGGGACGACGACACTATGCAGGCCCTTGCGACTTACAATGTACTGCGTGTGACGGTGTTCGTCTGTCAGCGTGTTAGACGCGATTCTCAGTGCTAGTTGCGCCAGTGGTTGTGATAGTATCTGTAGTGGTGGAAACTCGAAATATTCCGTTATTTCTGCAGATTTCGGTACAAGTTTGATACTTACCAAATGAAGCTGGTAGGTCCAGTTAGTTCGATACTAGTCAAACTGTACCAAAATCAAAATCTGCACAAATAACGGAATATTTCATGTTTTCACCACTGCAGGTACTACCACAACCACTAGAGCAACTAACCTACATGAATTGAAAGGAATTGAACAATAAACTATTTGGAATTATTTAGAAATGTACTTTTTATTTGACGACCATTTAAACAACAAAGATTGGTGACGGATGCCTGAATGTATGTAAAGTCTCGGAAATACTAGGCGAGTTGACTATGCAGCTGCTAGCATCTAGCAAATGAGCTTACAAGCTGATCGTAAACTGCGTGAGTTTATGCTCAGCTCTTAAGTGCACTTGCACGTAGTTAGTCAATTCGCATAGTATTATCGAGGCTTTACATACATTCTGGTCGTAAGTATTATCGAGGTGTTACAGTTAAGTACTTTTTGTGACGTTACAAAAACATTTATATAGTTACATAACATAAATAATGGGATTGCTACATAAGAATGGCAATTATGTGACGTAACAGTACATTGCTTTAATGTTATCGCAATGTTACATAAACATTATCGCAAAGTTACATTGTAATGTAACAATGTTATGTAAAAAAGTGGGAGATTTCAACCATCCTGTTACTCTCAGGTTACGTAACTACAACATCACACCATAACACAGTTACGTAATAATCTGGTTAATGTTATGTAACAATGTTGACCGGGTAGCACATGGTTTGCACAGGGCTGATTTCGGAAAATGTTTACCACTTCGCTGATGGTTCCCAAGCAGTTTCTAATTGCAGGGATACCCAAAGAGCTTGACAAAGCCAAATCAAGCCAATGGCTAGCGCAATGGAAATATTTTGCAGATGGATACTTTTCTCGAATTCGGGTCTGAACACCACTAGTGTTTCCAGACATGGTAGTGGCGCCATCATATCCTTGATCAACGCAATTTTCCATGGTCAGTCTTACCTCTTCGCATTTTGAAGTAGGACTACTTCTTTGATTTATATATTGGGGTGCACTTTAGAAAAACGAAAAGGGAACATGTAACGAAAAGTGGTTATAGTTTGCACGCTTCTAACTCAGTTATCCGTTAATAGATTCTAGAGATATCAGTATCAATCGATTGGAAATTTTTCAAAAAATCCATTACACCACAGTAAATTACATGTTTCCCTAACAGACGTTTAATATTTGATAAAATATGAGTCGAATATTTAATATTTCATTATTTGCATTTTCTTGCCTTCCCACGTCAGTGCTTCCCTAGCACGGATGACAGAAATATATACGATATGAGCTATGGGTTAATCTTCCTTT
Source organism: Sabethes cyaneus (assembly GCF_943734655.1). Lineage (NCBI taxonomy): Eukaryota > Metazoa > Arthropoda > Insecta > Diptera > Culicidae > Sabethes > Sabethes cyaneus. The sequence goes on along the minus strand of NC_071354.1, from coordinate 18,358,120 downwards.
GGTGGAAACACATCGGCAGGCAGCGACACATTAGACAGCCAGTTTTCGAGTCGATTTTCGAGTGTATTTGAAACATTGTTTTCCTTTGCTTCGGTGCGCGTCATCAGTCGCTCAACGGCTTTCGTTGGAGACACATCGGCAAGCAGCTAGCTTGCGACTCATAACATCATAAACATAAAAGTCTATCTTGATTACAGATCCTGCCAGTAGCGTTTGTGGGATAAACAGTATTCCCACCATTAATCCACACACCAATAACCTATCTGATGAACGAAAGTAGACAATGGACACCACGATACAGAAATTTGAGAATTCGAGATTAACAAACGGACCTTTTCAGGTCCACCATTTAAATTAGCTGAAGAGTTGATATTATGAATTTCTCACATGTAAGAACACAATCTTTTACCTTTCGGTACTCGCGCCAACTCCGATTTATAGGCATGCTAAAACGTAACAGAATTAACTCGAATACTAATGCCACTTGGTGAAAAACTTATGAAACTTTTTCCACCATTTGAAAGATCTTTGTCTGCGGATCAACTTTATTGAAAACAGTAATTTTATTTATTGCTGGATTCCCGAGATATACCGAGATAAAGTCAACGGTTCACAGGCGTTGTACAAAATACAACAGCGCGAGTAAACCTTCCGTTACTGCGCTACTGGGGAATCTATTATATGAAATTCGTACAAAAATCACCGGCTTTGGCATTGGGAGACGAATTGCTCTACATTCGTAGTCCTACTTCAAGTCTGCGCCCGTGCCACTAGGCATGGACCCTTGTACTTTTTTTCAACAGTTCTTTAGTCAAAGACTCCCTGATCATTAATATTGACAAATCCCAAAAAAAAATCAGAGGGGTTGTGTACAAGACACGACCGCATATATAGGTGACGCAGGACTACGTAAGTCTCTTTGTAGTGATAGTGGCCTGTATTCATGCTTGTAATCATTCGATTCTCTATGTATACATGCTATATGCAACATATATACATGCTACATGCGTTGTATGTAACATTTATCAAAGTAGTAACATTGCATACGTTCAATTCTCAAAAAATTGTGCATTTGAAAACAATTTAACAAAATCAAGAACACAAACTATTGCTTTCCTGGGACAACCAACTTGTTATTTTTTCTGGCACACTTCCCTAACACAGACATCAGATTGGACTAGGTTTAAACGCGTTCGTAAGAAATCTGTTGGCACGAGGGGGCTTTGTCACTCTCTCTGGCGTACTTCCCAAGCAAGGACATCAAAATGGTCTAGGTTTAATCGCGGCGTTAAGAAATCTTGTTGAGATGAGGAAACTTGGTCACTTGTTTTGGCTTACTTCCCAAGCACAGATATCAAATTGGTATAGGTTTAGATCATCGTAAAGAATCTTCCAACCAATCACGAAGCGAGAATTCTGGTAAAACATAGGTTCATTATTTTCAATTTTTCAATAGTTCAACATCAAGAATCCATACTTTTCTTCATTTGGGTCAATTCTTAGAAGATTTTTCGATCGATTGGTGTAAGAATATTGAAAATCGATCGGAAAACCGCTGAGCTATTAGCGCTCAAAACCTTTCATTTTTCGTGACGCTCGCATTTTTCGATTTTTTGGAATGACACCCTATCTCAAAACTTGCCGTAAGCCGTAGTCCTACGTCAAAATCTTCTCTTACGATCATTTTGGCTACGTGGTTGACTGCAAGTTGACTAAAATACCGGATATCACATTGGCGATCCTGCCAAATTCACCTTTCGGTTTGTTTGTGAAGTTGCGATGGTGAAGATTGCTGTACAAAAAATAAAATTTGGTTTTGCAGCACGCGCGGAGTGGGGGGGGGGGGGGGGGGGGGTTCCACTGTTTGTTTCAAACCAGCCGAAACTTTGTTATCCGAAAGACATTGGTTTGGTTCAGTTTGTTTGCACATCGAATACTCCCGTTGCTCCATCTGGTAGCAGATGTACAGATGAAGCTTTGAGCAAACAGAGTGCATGTACTATTTGCACTTTTTGTGTTCATGCTGTTTGCTGTTGGGGTTTATGCGTGTTATTGTAAAGAAAGAGGTGAACTAGTCATTGCTTGAAAACCTCTGAAATAGAGTCTAATCTGGGTTGTCAGAAGTCTTTACTACTAGCGTAGCGCAGCCTGATGAAAGTAAAAACTATTAAGAAGAGGTCAAGCAAGAAAACAACCAAAGGCCATGGCCTATCAAGGTTGAGTCAGGAAAAACCAACACGGTAGTTCAAGAACTTATTAACAATTAACAACAATATTATAAAAATCTAAGTATCTCACAATCTCACCAGTCAGTCGCAGTCGAAAGCTTCATGGGAATAGTATTGTCGTGACCCTAATTTATTCGAACTTAAATAAACGTCTGTCGTTCTCAACAATCTTCAACTGAATGACTTATCAATCCCTCTCTCGCTCTATACATTTGCAAGAACCGAATTTTCCCGCGTCTATTTCTTTCGTTCTCTCTTCTTCCTATGTAACCCAAAGGCATTGCACTTCTTCCGTGCCATTTGCTCATCATCCTTTTCGTGTGCTTTTTCGCCACACGAGCTGAGCGAACGATATTTGTTGCGTTGTGAGCAATATGTTAATGCACGCTAAAATGGTTTATTACAAAAGGTGGGATTTTCAGCAAATTTATTATTTGCATTTCGCTTACTCAATGGGATATCGCTAATCATTTGCTATAATCCCTACAATATTCCCCTTCTCTACACTCTTTTCTTTTGTAAATAATATTTAAAATGTTGAAGTTCACGTTTTGAAGCCTAAGAAAAGAATCATATCGAGCATTCGTTTGCAGTGAAGGTAATTTCAGATCTATGTAGCCATAGCCAGTATTATTGTCATTTCTTTCGTTTCATACTTTCTTTTCCATTACACTTTCTTCTCCACCATACTTTCTTTTCTATAATACTAACTAGTTTATCATACTTTCTTTACCATCACACTTGTTCATCATACCTCTTTTTCACCAGTTTTTTCCTATCCAGTTTTTATTCATCATACATTTTTTTATCATACCGAAGGATTTCAAATTTGGCAAAACACGTGTGACGCCTATGTTGCCAAAATTGAGACCGTGTCAAAATAGAGGCACTTTATTTTTAATCTGGAAAAATTGAATATAAATTTGTCAACAATTGATTAAACTTCATTAATCAACGATGATTAATGAACATTTGCAACCATTTTGTTTAAAAAAATACCGGCAAGAGAACTCTGCAGCAAGACGCAATCCTACGCCAATAAAAATATAAGGTTTGCTGATGTGCGACTATATTAGTGGTTTGTGTGCATCGGGAAAAAATTTTCGCTTCGAAAAAAATTTGCAGATACAAACAAATCGTGTATACGTATACGCGGCGAAGTGTGCGTACGGTAAATGTTAGTAATCTCTATTATTGCAGATTACAGTGAAACGACTAAATGCCAGGGGCTTGCGATGGATACCATACTTTTGTCGTCAACATCTCAGCACATGCGGAAAAGAAACAGCAAGTCACTGCATACGTTTCACTCGACAATGTTGGCAGCAAATTTATTTGTCAGGCGGGCGCTTTTTCTGCAATAGCGCCCTTCGTTAAGTCGACTGTCAAACACCGTTCGTCAAGATTGGGATAGCACCCTTCTGCTAAATGCACAGCAACTGCAGGGAAATATACCAAGATCTTGCAGTTAGTATTGCTATCTAAATAGAGCCATTGCAGTAAGTCGTAATAGTTATTATCAGTTGCTTTTCTTTGTCAAGCAATATCAATCAAATTGTTTCTATGCTATTTTCTATTCTAGCAGAATATTTTTAACAAATATTATGTGATAAAACCGAAAAGCATCAAATGTTATGTTTTGCTACATTGATGTAATTTTTCATATCAAAGTTTTCTGAAACTTTGGCATCACCGAATATTAGCGCAGCTGCTCTAACAGCTCTTGGTAAAAAAAATATAATTGCGCCAAATATTCGTAAAGTTAATTTTCTGCTGTTAAATTTTAGTCACTTTGCACTATGACTATATGTTGAATTATTTGCTGTTGTATTTTTCGAAATAACCATAAAATAACTCCGAAACTTATCAATTTGCTCACTTTTCTTCTGCATCTGCTGTTTGGTAATTAGTAATTTGACGGCTCGCAAAAGTTTGACATGAATCAATGACAGCTCGCTGCTGGGATTTTACTTGCATTTGGTTTGCAAGTTGTATTTCGTGTTTTTGATGCCATTTGCAATACCCTATGAAATATTTTACAATTACACTCCACATACGTCATCATTTTTCCGTCATTTCGAACATTTACGCGAAACTGATTCATATTTAAGTGTTTTTGGAAGAGAAACAATTTAAGTTGCCGAGATCGAAATCCCACTGTACTCGTATTTTTTTTTATATTATTTCCTATTCTTAGGCTGAACAAACGGCTCACGAGCTTACGTTCAAATGAATTAACAAGAAAGCGCGTTTAAACCAACGGCTCTTGCAAAAGAACCACGAACCAACTCGAAGGTGACACAAAATTTTGTTTGTTAATCTTAATTTACCGAAATATCAACTAAGCGAACAAACGTGAACCATAAGCCGCTCATTTAAATCGGTTCACTACAGGAAATGAGGGGTTCAAAGCCGTTTTGCCTGCCACTATTTTGTATTCAATTGCATTCTTTTTCCCATCATAGTGTTTTTATCATGCTTTTTCCATGTTTGTTTTATCGTGCTTTCTTTCCATTTTTTTCTCATTATACCATTAAACTTATTTTCCATACTATTTTTGTCATGCTGTTTTCTTACATCATACTTGTTTTTTTTCCATGCTTTTCTTTGCATCATGCTTTTTTTTCTCAGCATACTTGTTTTTTTTCCAACATCTTTTTCAGCATACTTTTTTTTTTGCTCATATTTTTTCCATTCAATCTTTTTTTTTTTATCATACTTGCATATTTTTTTTCACCATACTATTTCATCCAATTTTTTTTTATCATGCTTTTCCTCCCGTATTTTTTTCATCCTTTTTTTCTCATTCTTTTTTTTCGCCATGCTTTGTTTCATTTTTTTTGCATCATCATAATTTTTTTCCACATTTTTTACTATGTATTTTTGCCACGGTACACTCGTTGATCCTATTTTTTCTCATCATATATTTTCCCATCATATTTATTTTGACTTTTTATTTCATCATCATCCAATCCACCCCAATATCTCCTTTTTGCCACCTCAGAAGCGCTTTTCCGAATCAGCGTCCTTTTTTGATCCCGCGTAATTCGAAATTTTCAACAAAGTTGTTTTCAAATTCACCAATTTAAATGGTTCCGCTCCTGTTTCAATTAAAAACAATTAATACATACCTAGGAGCACCACTTTTACCGGCTGCGCCATTTGTCGTGACCCTAATTTATTCGAACTTAAATAAACGTCTGTCGTTCTCAACAATATTCAACTGAATGACTTATCAATCCCTCTCTCGCTCTATACATTTGCAAGAACCGAATTTTCCCGCGTCTATTTCTTTCGTTCTCTCTTCTTCCTATGTAACCCAAAGGCATTGCACTTCTTCCGTGCCATTTGCTCATCATCCTTTTCGTGTGCTTTTTCGCCACACGAGCTGAGCGAACGATATTTGTTGCGTTGTGAGCAATATGTTAATGCACGCTAAAATGGTTTATTACAAAAGGTGGGATTTTCAGGTGGGAGCAAATTTATTATTTGCATTTCGCTTACTCAATGGGATATCGCTAATCATTTGCCATAATCCCTACAAGTATGAGGCCCATTTTATGGATTTTATCTTATCGAAACGGCGCACGGCCTACCTGATCAGCACTTATTATTTTCACTCTTTTGTAAACTAGATTGATTTATGGATCGTTTCAAAAGTTGCGTCGTTTTTTTTCATAACAGTTAATTTGGACAAAAGCTTTAATCAAAGGTTTATTATCAGTTTAAGAAATGAAGCGATGGACGAAAATCTAAACACCCAAAGCAAATTACGTTTGTTTCGTTCCCTCATTCCTATTACAATCGAGGAATTTTCCAGAATGTTGCAAGAAGAACCGTACTTTGAATTACGCCATCTGACCTTGGACCCGCAACGAATGCAACTAAGTGCGTTGCATCAAGTGCAACGTTTCGAGACATTTCTGCCTCCCAGACAGCGCGACGTCCTTGCACTCGAGATGATCTTTTTGCGCTTGTCAGTAGGAGCACGCGGCCAACATACGATCAGCTTATCCCGCGCTTCCAGGCTGTTGTTTATTTTTTTTGTTTGTGTGCGTCCAGGTCCAAATATTATTCGGATTCGCTCATCAATATACACTGCGCGGCCCATGCCGGCACGGTTCGTTGCGCTGAACTGTGGTCAATCATATTTTGCGTACTTTTATAAATTTATGATGCCATAACAAGTAGAAGAGTCGAACGAGCAAACAACAGCTGTAATCGATCCCTTGTTTGCACGGATCGCTATGCGCCGGACGCGTTCGGGCGGAGGGGGATCGTCAGCTGACCGTGGATTATTCCAGTAAGTTTAACCGAACTCGGCCGGACTCGGTATCTTATCAGGGCGCACAGCAGTTTGCCGATGCCGATGCTTTGTCAAGTCCAAGTCCAACCGAAATCCTCCGCACCGCGAGTGAAATGAGGTTGCTACTGTTGCCAGTTTGGGGCCAACTTTGGTCGATCATTGCGTTGTTTGTCTGGCCAATCCGCGCGCAAGTAACAAAGCACAGAGGAATGTCAGGAATTTAATTTACACGCTTCGAAGGACCCCACACATCAAGCCCGGCTGGAGTTATTTAGGTTAGTACTGTTTGGCAGTCGTTTTCGCATGCGATTACTTGAATTGTTTATAGAATGTTATCTGTGTTAGACTAATGAGCGGGACCAAACCGTTTTTATGTTGGGTTTCAGCTGTTGTCAGAAATGCTACTTAAAATTCCTCTACTGTTATCGTTACCTAGAAATTGACACATATATGTAACAGATATAAGAAAATCAACCGAGAAACTACGCAGTAATTACTGCGATATCAGATAATACTAGAAAGTTTATCGTTGCACAGTGTGTTGTCACATCTGTACGGTTAGTAACCGTGCATTGGATTATCTACGCGGCTGGAGCTTACAAGTCAGCGTGTCAATAGGCGTCTCTTAGTGGAGACTACGACCGTACCGACTATCGTCTATGTAGCGGAAAAGTGTGTTTCCACTTTACAGCCAAACAGCTGTTTCGGAGTTGTTGTCCGAGCGCATCACTTCGAGCAACGTGACTGATTTTCGTCATCCATAATCGCCTGAAAATGGCCGGTTCCACCGGGTAAACAGCAGCGCTAGTTATCAGCGTGGTTTATCTAAAACGTTGCATAACTGGACACTTAAACCATCTGTGCTCATTCAATCGCCTTTTTTCGATCTCCTTTCTCCTTTAGTGAATGCCGTAGCGATTTAGCTATTTGTTCACCTGTTGTTGGTCGGTGCTTCCGAGACAGTTTGTTTTGTTATTTGGATAATGGACTAGCGCTCTTTTTTTTCTTTTGCAATTAATATCGTACGCTTGGGTCATCAATTAGTGATTTTTGTTGAAAGAATCCCTTGTTTGGCATATTTTGCAGGATGTTGAATAAGCACAACTCTACATAATGTAGAGTGCTAATTGGAAGAAAATCCCAGGTCTCTTGTAATTGGTTTAAATTAGGAACATATATGTTTTATTAACTTAACCTAGAAGTTTCAATTTTATTGACGCAGTACCTGCTCAACCGTTGTAATTTTGCTTCATATGCGGAAAACATGTTAAAATCAAACCATTAAATGAAAAATAAATCATCAAATTTACATATGTTTTCAAGGGCTTTTGTAACATTCAGAATGTATATTCAAAAATCGCATCATTGCATTGTGTGGAAAAGTAAAATTAGTTTCTTGCATGTAAATACAGAGGCACGCGAATTTCTCGAAACATCAAATCGAAACGATGAGACCGACAGCAACAGTAACTGCACGAGGAGGTTCTTTGCATCACGATGAATACCTGTTGCGGTTTTATTAATAAACACCTCAGACACTATTCACGGTTCAGTGAAGAAAAAAAACTCTACGGCAGCGAACGAACGAACATGTTGCACTTGCCATTGCGTTCGTTCGTTCTTCAATACAATTGAACTGATTTTTTCGAACAGTGACTAGTTCAATGCTGAATGCAGTTCTGAACAACTTGCTAGCGGACTGCATTTTCAAAGTCAATGAAATGTTTTGGCTACACATGTTTTGACAGGCAGAATACGCGCTACTAAGATGCTTGATAACATTGAGTTCAATTGCGGAGAAAGTGATAATTTTAAGAATTTGCTGCTTGTTGAAGACTTGAAATGAAAGATATTCCATTTCTAACGCGTTTAATGCAGGTACCTTATCACGCGAGAGGCATTCTTCAGGCCAAAATGTAGCCAGTTGTATTCCTTCACCTAGTGTTATGGAGGATCTAGACTGCCTTGAGTTGCTGCCAATCTGTTGCTGTGCTCCTAAAAATATTATTCGTTACTTATTCTTGAATAACACAATATCTATCAGGGTGCGACAGGAAACAGAGCGAAAATGTTTAAACTTTAATGTTGGCTTATTTTTTGTAAGTAATGACTTATTTCTGTTGATGGTGTTTATGTTACGACGGTGTTTGTTTACGTTTAACTTCCAGTGCCTGCATCAGACCATTGGAATTGTTTTATTGCAAATTTGTGAAAGTCTACGTCAAAGAAGTGATTACGAGTTTGCTGCTCGCGCAGAAGACAACGGAGGAGTTTGCCAAGGTGGTAGGATGTTATTTGGGCACAGTTTATCGCATCAAAAAATTTCTACAGGATGGTCCTAAGCAGCGGAAGCTCTGAAGTGAAGGTTCACGGTTTGCACCTACCCCAAATGTGATCAAATTGGTTTGTGTAAAGATTGCTTGCAACCCAGTACGTTCCATAAGGAAACTTGCCAAGAAAGCCAAGATTTCTGAAAAATCCATGCGACAAATCCACGGGTGAGTCTATGAGTGACTCGTTCGAAGAGATTGCTTTCTTTGTTGAAGAAAGGAAAAATGATAATCTTGTTCTTCAACGAAAAGCAGATGTATTAATATTTTTTGAAACGATGATTCTACAATTGATGAAGAGACGGTAATGGAAAGTAAATGAAGAAGGATTTTTTGAGAATGGAGGGGAAGAGTGGAAAGGAAGGGGGGGGGGGGGGTAATAGGTAGCTACGCTTAACAAGTTGTCGTTGTACACAAAAACCACGTCCCGAAAAATCTGTCTAAGTGCGCCCAATCGTAGATTTCTTCGGGACTTTGAGTTCCTTGGTGTACAAAAATAACTGGAGAGCCACGAATTGCAAACAGTTGCTTGGTAGAATCAAGAGATGCATTCGCACAGTTGACATGCCGGCCATACAACACTCCTGTTTCGACGTCAAACGATAGCTTCGCCGAACAGCCGATTACGGGCCGTTTTCAAATGTACACTAATATTTTTTCAACAATGAATAATTTTTCTTTAATTTCGGTAAATCAGATCTTCTTTCCAAAATTTCAGTTGTCACCCGTTATTAAGCCGGGAGAAGCCCATGGTCAATTTGTATCAAGACTGATCCGGCGAGAGGGTCATAGGCAACCTATCTTAAGATTGAGCCGGAAAAAGCACATGCTGTATATTAGGGTTGAGTCAGCAAAATGCCATGACCAAAGCGTATTAAAGGTGAACTGGGAAAAAGGAATGAAAAATGGAAAGTCGATGGCCAAAGTATGTTGTGGTTGATTTGGAAAATCATTTGTTGGGTTAAATCGGGAAAACCCCAAGGCCAACACCTAAGGTATAAGGTATAATATCATAACCGCATCGCAGCCGGTTATTAAGGCCCAGACACAACGCGTACGGATATTACTACGTTGCGGCAATCTGACAGTTTTTCCATGGGTTTTCTGTCAAATATCCGCAACGTAGTAAAATCCGCATGCATTGTGTCTGGGCCTTTAGAGTACACGACAATTACGGGGCTAGTGCAACGATCCTACTGACTCTATATAGCAGCACCGCTCTGCCGAGATTCAAATATCCGACAACTGGCTTTTTAAATCAGTATCGTACTTCGAAGCAACTGACCCGAAATAATATGTATTGAATTATTAATTTTACGCATGGGGAGGATGTGGCAAACTGGTATTCATACAATATTAGAGCAATTGCCTACAATATGTAATGTATGTCCGCTAAGCTAAGCACAGAGAAAAAATGTCGGAGTTAGTTTTGGCAGCATCCCGCATAAATGGGATGAGCAGTCAGTCGTAAGATGACTAACTCTATGAACAAGCACTGTGAAAATGTTCCAGTTAACAAATCTCTTCAACGATCAATTCAAAGTGTTCCGATTTGTTTATAGATTCTAGTCACCACGTGACGCGAACATTTCGACAAGACTGACTGACAAGTTGGATCCAGAAGGAGCTCACCTATCTCTCTGACGCCTGAAAATCTGGTGGAGGAATGCTGGTTATATAGAGATCAACATTATGTCAACTAATGTCCCTATAATGTGCAAGAGCCACTAAAAAGACTATTGCTAAAAAGCACTGAAAAAAACTGAGCAGTTGTCATCCAAACCAAAGTTCAGGAAGAATTTATTTCTTTGGTTAAACGAGCTGACTTCTCAAAGAAACGGAAATTCATCAAATTGGATCTTAACTGTTTCCCGGTCCAGTAAAGACTAGACTGTGGCATCGCACATCATAATCATCTTCGCCCAAGTACGACAAGCACAATTGTTCAACTACCAACTCAAGAGATAGAAGTTGTAGCTAACGATGCTTCAGAAGACTAGATGACGTTCAAGCAAACATCACTGTCCATGGCAGCTCCCAACTAGGCCCAGTTTATGTTTCAGGCATTCGTCAGAACCATTCATGATCTTACCATTGAAAGGTCGAAACCATTCAACACGCTGATCCAATCCGTACAACACAAATCCCAGCCCTGGTTTGAAAAGCTCCCTTTTAGATTTTCGGAAATTTTTCGGAAGTTCCCGTGGTCGGTGTACCAAAGTACAAGTGAATCGTACGTTCAGACAGTATGTCCCGTGTATTGTCGGAAGAGGCTAAAGCCTACACAACACTTCCATGCTGCTGGATGAATTAAACCTCCAACGAAGAAATCCCGTTGTTCTTGAGGGTTTGGATGAACTAGGTGTTCCTGTAAATGAAGATGCTCTTCCGATTGCTGCTAAAGCTGGTTCAGAAGACCATTTGCAGATCACAGAGCAACTAATTGTCATTCGTAATGACTGGGTTAAAGTAAATTTGGACGCCCCTCGTGCGTCACTGGTCCCTTGTGGCAGGAACTGGAACCATTTAACAAAACGTTGTTTACATGTTTATGAAGAAAAATTAGTGCAAGTTTCGTCCAAATAATCCACCACGTTGCGGAGCAGTACAGAATGGAACTTGAACAATGTAAAAAAATCTTGCACAAACACCTGCATAATCCAAAGTGGTCTGGATCAAAGTTGGCGAAAGTGCCAAAAATGCCAAAATCAACAGTGTGTAATGTTTTAAAAGGTTATAAGGAGAACTTAGGTGTAGAAAGGTGGCAAATAACTTTTAAGAAAACCGTAACTAGAGATCGAAAGCTGAAGGGGAAGATATTCAGATGCGTTAAGTCCAATCCTGGCATTTCCATCCAGGATATGGCTAGCAAGTATGATGCCAACTATCAAACCGAGCGGAATATCCTCGCTCGAGAAGACTATACTATAGAAGGTCTTACAGCGCCAATAAACATCCGAATCCGCGCTTGAAACAGAATTTGATAGCCAATAAGCGTGATAGGCTACTGTAAGAGGCTTATGTCTGTATCGAAAACCAGGTCTCTGACAAGACGCCATAAGAAGCTTATCGGTAATTAAAAACAGGTCCCTGACAGTAGGTCATGCTTTCGAAGCAATGGGTTGTATTCTCAGTCCCCTCACTGGTCGACTGCTGGACTGCTGGACTGCTCGATTGCTCAACTGGTTGACTAGACTGCTCGACTGGTCGATTAGACTGTTCGATTTGATTGCTCGACTGGACTGCTTAACTGAAGTGCTCGACTGAACTGTTCGATTCGACAGCTCGACTCAACTGCTTGATTGGACAGATCGACTTGACTGCTTGACTGAACAGCTCGATTTAACTGCTCGAGTGGACTTTTTGACTTAACTACTCGATTCGGCTAAACTGCTCGACTTAGCCACTCAACCCGACTGCTCGACTCAATTGCTTGGTTCGACAGCTCAACTTAACTGCTCGACTCTACTACTCGACTTAACTGGCCGATTAAATCGCTCGACTAGGCTGCTTGATTAAACTGCTCGACTGGACTACTCGACTCGACTGCTCAACTGAACTACTCGACTCAACTGCTCGAATGAACTGCTCGAGTCTTGACGCTTGACCCGACTGTTTGACTAAACCATTCGATTCAACTGCTCGACTCGACTACTCGATTCAACTGCCCGACTGGACCACTCGACGTAACTGCTCGACTGGACTTCTCGATTTAACTGCTCGACTTGACTGCTCGACTCGACCACTCGATTCAACTGCACGACTCGACTGCTCGACTCAACTGCTTGATTGAAAAGCTTGATTTAACTGCTTGACTATACTGCTCGATTTGACTGCTCGATTCGACTGTTCGACTCGACTGCTCGACCCAACTGCTTGACTCGATTGCTTGATTCGACTGCTCGACTCGCCTGCTCAACTCGATTGCTTGTCGCGATATTATATGGTCGGTGTTAAATCAGATCGGACCAAGTTGCAAAATTAAAAAAAAATAAGTTAATGATAGCAAGCGATCAAGAATTTTCTTAGCAACATTTTACTCTAATCAGACTACGTAAATGTTGCAAACAGTCGGAAGTTTTTATTCAGTCAAATAAAATCCAATACGACCATACATACTATTTGTTTCAGTTTCCGGCTATTACTTTTATGTACAACATCTTAGAGCTATATTATACAGCATAAGAACTCTAAGAACTAATACAAAGATTGAACATCTTCGCAAACACTGGCCAATGGAATGTATCCGCAGTTTACTGAATGCTGAACAGACATTTATATTTTCCGGATCGTAAGATTCGGGCTCAACCTATCCTATTGTACGAGCAAGTTTTGACGAAATTCGACAGATATATTTTAATAGACGAAACCTGCGTAAAAATGGATTTCAAGGAACTTCCCGGTCCAAAATTTTACATTGCAACAGGGCGTGGCGATGTGCCAGGCAAGCATAAGTTCGTGTTTACTGATAAATTCGCAAAGTAGGCCATGATCTGACAAGAAATATGTAGCTATGTACTGAAGACTGACCCTTTCATCACTTCCGCCTTGATATTTGTTCCTTGATGACATTGAAGGATGCTTGAAGAAACTGATTTAGCCATTCATTCGTAATCATAAGGGTTACGTTATATTCTGGCCTGATTTAGTTAGCTGTAACTACTCTAAAGATATGGTAGAGTGGTATTTTGACCCAATGAAAAATTTTGAGCAATTGTCAAACCACGACTTCGGTAAACGACAGTGCTAAAGAAATGCGGTCTCAGTGGATGAAAAATGCTGATTTAGTCGTATCTTCAACTGTGCAGGGTATGATGAGTTGTATTAAGAAAAAAGTTCGTGATTTTATCAGAAATGCAGTAAAATTCAATTATGTTACACTGTCAACTTAAAGCTTGACCGTCCAGTCCATAATCGTAAGCTTCCATGTTGGCTAAATAATAAATAAAACGGGCCATGTCACAATAGATCAAAATAACGTACGAAGTGGTCAGTAGCCAACAGAAGAGGATGTTATTTCGTCATAGATAACGCGAAATGATTAATGCTTTATCTTCTGTTGGAATAGAACAGTATTTGAAAGTTTATAATTTATATATTCAAGCAAGGAGCTGCAGATAATGGTAGCTACTAGCCAATAGCATGAATTAGTGTACAAACAAATACATTAAGAATACACTAAACGCTATCAGCTGAATCCCGAAACCGAGTCATTATTTCACCTACGCAAAGATCACCGCAAGCTCGAACGAGCGCTTATTATTTTTATATTTTATCTGCTGGAAACAATCAGCAGACGATAGGTACGGGCAAATATGAAAGATGATAAGAGGCAATACAAGGTCCTCCATACATGCACGAACGAACGAACGAACGAGGGCAAGTTAGCGCAATGGTAGTCTCCTCAATTGGGGACCAATTGTTTTATCTCACGAATCATTTCTAGGTATCATTTCTGTCTCGATACGTTGTATTAGTCATTGCCTACGACCCACTTGACATGATATGGATACCCGCCCGCAGTCGCAGTTTGATTGCTTTAATCACTACACTAGATGATTAAAAGAGTTCAATTCACGGTACCGTCGAACGGAATGCAAGGCTCTTATCAAAAACCTTGACCAATAAAATAAGCGAAGCATTTGTTCTAAAGAGCAACGAAGTACAAAATATAAAGGCATCTTGCAAACCGTACGTGTTTGTCAGAGGAACTTGAATTGGGTAAAGTATTGCAGTATTTTTTTTTGTAAAATCAGACGAGTCGTTTCAATATCATTTGTCGATCAGATTCACCCCAACTGTCGGTATTTGAATGACACAGGTCTGAAGCAATTCCATCAGCAATTGTTTTGAGATAACCTAGTATACTATCAGGTGACTAACCAGCTTTTACTTACCTTAAGTTTTTGATCATCCGCACATAATAACTTGTAGTGCAGATTGGACTTGTCGGTTGCTGTGACTCAAAGTAATTCGTCGCCTATTGTGGCCAATGCAGGGGATACTGGTTGACGATTGTCAATTTTCTTTAATCAAACCTCAGTGACGTCAACTGTCAAAAGATTCAAAATACCTTATCGCTTCCACCAGGTAGTTGTCATGTGTAATCACACAATCGGTAGATTGCTCTCGTACTCCGTCGCCTTTCTACTGCATACAACTTACGTACTTAGGTAATAACATTTGACTTTTATCGAAAATTAAACTTTTTGTCGACGCTCGATAATTTTTGTTATATTCATATGCACAATGACACTTTTTCACTCCCAGTATAATTTATAGACACTGCAGTCATCTCCACCTCCGAAGATGATCGAATTTTTGTTAATAAAACCAAAGCACTTAGGTTGAGCAGCTAACTTCACATTTCACCCCGCATCAGACCACCTCCTTGATATGTATGGTAGGTAACAACCACGAAGCACACGCAAAAAACACAACCGAACCGCTCGAATGTCTAACCGCAATTAAAACCTCTAGCCCGATGCACCGATCAAATGTTTCCACCCTATGGCTGGCTGGCAGGATGGTCGAGAACTATCAGCACCAGAGCACTCGTCGTGGTAGTAAAACAACACCCGTCGTCGGTCGGACGGTTGTCGGCAACAACAATACAATCTGATCCGACCGACGAGGCAAACAAAAGAGCCTTGGGCTCTGGGAGCGTCAACACTGTTTGTTCTCTTCTCTCGCGTACCGGCACCGGCGGCAGCGAGCGACAGCGGCTGCGATCGAGAAAAGTCAACAAATCGTTGAGAAAAAAAAAACAATCCGCTGCGATGATGGTCCGCGCCCCTTATCAGTAGCGCTTATTAACCGTGACTACCTTCACATACTCGATCGAAGATGAGCGCGCTGAATCACCGAAAAAACAGCTGCTGATGCTGGCTGGCGCGATCTGTTTGCAGCAATGTATAGCAACGATCAAATCCACCACCACGTGGTATCTGAGATTGCATGCAAGTGCTTTTCTGTGGGTACCCACGAATGGTGAATCACTTGCGTTCAATGCAAGGGTGGAAAAGTCGGTTTCTTCGATACGGTTTCGCCGCGCTTGGAGTTAACTCAGTTTCAGTTAGATTGGCATTGACATCAATACTATTACAGTGGCGATCATGTTAACATGAATCAAATGTTGTTAGGAACGAGGTAGGAAATTAAAATTATAAGTTTCATTTTAAGTTTCAACTATGACTGGACAATTACAGGGATAGTATAACAATTTTACTGACCATATATTACTTTATAAGTCGAGATTCGAACATGCGACGACTAGCTTATTAGACTAGCATCGTATTTTGGAGCTAACTGGGAGGTAATTAATAATCGCTTATTTAGGTAAAATTCTATTGATTTGATACAGTTCTTTATGATCTAATCTAATCTAATCTCACACTAACGCAGTTAATTCTTGAAAGCTTCCTGGAAAACAACGATTATAGTAGGATTTCGAATTTGGCAACAAATACGTGTCGCCTGTGTTTCTAAGATCGAAACCGTGCCAAAATCGAGACCATTTTTTGATATGAATAAATTGAACGTAAGTGCGTTAGAAATTGACTAAATGTTATTAATCAACGACTGCAACATTTATATGTTTACAAAACCCGCCAAGAGCTATACGTGCGGTGCAAGTAAGTTTTTAACGACCTCCGGTAAGACGTAGTCCTACGGCAATAAAAATATTATCGTTCGAAACATTCTATAACCGCAATTATTTTTTTTTTCATGAATACACTGAGGGCATTATGTTTTGGCGACATCCATTTAGTACGTCACGCAAATTTTGACCAAAATCAACTCCTCCCCCCCTCCCCCCATTGTCATATTTGGTCACACATTCATGATCCCCCTGAGAAAGTACGTCACGTCACGTCAATTTCAAGCTATCAATTTAATTCACTTCAATCAATTCATCAAATAACAAAAATGAATTGCAGCAAATAAAAGAAGGAAAATGTTCGAGCTTATAAGTCATCGATTCACGGATTTTGAAGATGATCTCCAATTGCTGCGATTGGAAACGCTTTAGAAGTCGCTGATGTGTCGTCGATTAATGTTTCGCGCATATCCACGTCCTTTACATTTATCCACTCAAATTCGTCTGATCTATAGAAGTATAGTTGAAAGAATCAGGACTTCCTGCTGACGTCTTGCAGCAACACGCCTTAGAAGAACTTTTCTGACGGATTTTGTTATTTTGTGTATTTTTTTGCAATCACTCAACATTACTTTAGATGCGAAATTTAATCCGCCAGTGGCACAAACTCTATCCTTCCGGAAGCTTTTGAGAGAGGGGCAGTATAGGCTGTACAGAAGAACCTTAAAACCAGTCGTGGAACTTCGGTATGAGTTTAGGTTCATCGATTGAGTTCAGCAAGAATATCAAGAGGAAACATTGCCATTGGTCTATGGTAGCACCCCGTAGCCCCTCAGGAGTTTATGCGACTACTATTTGCGGTTGCAAAAATCTTTTAGGCAGGACGGTACTCAAAAAGTTCTTCAGTGGTGTACAGCATATTCTATAAAGCTTCAATGAAGAGTTCATACTACAAAAATAAATAAGTCCTGTTTACACAAATATGTTAAAAAAATCCATCAGTACGTTAATTTTATAGAAGCCTTCAATAGTTTTATCTCAAAATGAAGTAGCCTTTTTATAAATCCCCGAATAAATTTTACATTTGAATTTTTTTTCTTGTGACGTCACATAACTTTATACCCCCCCCCCCCCCCTCCCCTCTACGTCACAAATCGTCACGTTTAGTTCAACCCCCCCTCCCCCCTACAAGCGTGACGTACTTTATGGATGGCCCCTTTCGTCATTTAAAGCATGTATGCGGAAACTGACTGATATTTAAGCATATTTTTGGAAGTAAAATATTTTTTGTTGCCAAAAACGGATACTTATATTGCCAAAATCGAGGCATGCCAAAATCGAACCATGCCAAATTCGAATTCCCACTGTACCTGAATCAATCATTTTTCTTGTCAACGGCCATGCCAACTGTGCAGCATGTACGCAGAGAGAATTCCAACGAATCAAGCAAAACCATAAATTATACCTAATCCCATTAAACTTCTTGAAATCAAGGGGAAAGAAGAAAGGGTGGACCTCCCGTATCCAACGCTTCCTATATAGATAACTAGCTGACCCGACAAACTTCGTATTGCCACAAATTAACCTGTGTTGTACATAAATCATGAATCTCGGATGATGTTTTTCACAATCTCGAGTGTTGCAAGCCCCCCAGTGGGCGGCGATTCCGACGGCGGGTCACCGGCAACACTCGCGACCGTCTCGTCCTGAATGATCTAGTGTTACTATAGATAGTTTTTGTGGTCTTGTATTGACTAATGTTTTATGGAAGAGTCTCGAATTTCTCGAGTTCGAGTAGTTTTTGAGTTTCGCAAAAATTTCTGTTTTATTTGTATGAGAGTCCATATCCCCCTACCACAGGGGTGAGAGGTCTCTAACTATCGTAAAATGTATTCAAGACTCCAAAATCTCCCACATGCCAAATTTGGTTCCATCTGCTTGATTTGTTCTCAAGTTATAAGGAAATTTGTATTTCATTTGTATGGGAGCTCCCCTCTTAAAAGGGGAAGGGGTCGTAATTCACCATAGAAAAAATTTCTGCCATCTAAAACTCCCACATGCCAAATTTGGTTCCATTTGATTGATTAGTTCTCGAGATAAGAGGAAATTTGCATTTCATTTGTATGGAAGCCCACCCTCTTAAAGGGGAGATGGGCCATAACTCGCTTTCTAAAGAAGGGAGGGGTCTCAATTCACCATAGAAAAAAATCTTGCGTCCAAAACCACTTACATGTCAAATTTGGTTCCATTTGCTTGATTAGTTCTAGAGTTATGAGGAAATTTGTATTTCGTTTGTATGAGAGCCCCCCCTCTTAAAAAGGTAAGGGGTCCTAATTCATCATAGAAAAAATGGTTGCCTCTAAAAACACCCACGTGTCAAATTTGGTTCCATTTGCTTGATTAGTTCTCGAGTTAGGAGGAAATTTGTATTTCGTTTGTATAGGAGCCCCCCTCTTAAAGTGGGGAGGGGTTCTAATTCACCATAGAAAATATTCAAGTCCTAGAAAACTTTCACATGCCAAATTTGGTTCCATTTGCTTGATTAATTCTCGAGTTAGGAGGAAATTTGCATTTCATTTGTATAGGAGCCCCCCTTCCTAAAGTGGGGAGGGGTCCCAAATCATCATAGAAAAAATTTTGTCTCCAAAAACACTCACGTGCCAAATTTTGTTCCATTTGCTTGATTAGTTCTCGAGTTATGAGGAAATTTGCATTTCGTTTGTATAGGAGCCCCCCCTCTTCAAGTGGAGAGGGGTCCTTATTCACCATAGAAAATATTCTTGCCCTCGAAAACTTTCACATGCCAAATTTTGTTCCATTTGCTTAATTAGTTCTTCAGTTATGAGGAAATTTGTATTTCATGTGTATAGGATCCCCCCCTCCTAAAACGGGGAGGGGTCCCAATTCATCATAGAAAAAATTTTGTTTCCTAAAACACCCACATGCCAAATTTGGTTCCATTTGCTTAATTACTTCTCGAGTTATGAGGAAAATTGTGTTTCTTTGGTACAGGAGCCCCTCCTCTTAAAGTGGGGAGGGGTCCTAATTTATTATAGAAAATATTCTTGCCCTCGAAAACCTTCACATGCCAAATTTGGTTCCATTTGCTTGATTAGTTCTCGAGTTATGAGGAAATTTGTATGGAAGCCCCCCCTTTTAAAGAGGATAGGAGTTATAATTCCCCTTATAAAGAGGGGAGGGGTCTCAATTTACCATAGAATAAATTCTTGTCACCGAAAACACCCACATGCCAAATTTTGTTCTATTTGCTTGATTAGTTGTCGAGTTATGCAGAAATTTGTGTTTCATTTGTATGGGGGGAGTGGTTTCTAACCATCACTAAAATCTTTCCTGGCCCCAAAAAACCTCTACATGCATATTTTCATGCCGATTGGTTCAGTAGTTTTCGATTCTATAAGGAACATACGGACAGACAGACAGACAGAAATCCTTCTTTATAGGTATAGATAATTTATTTACAGTCGTTGGGAGTATCTTTGCTAATAAAGGTTAAGTGATACTCCAGACCCACGGGGATGAACTAATGATATTTAGACCAGAAGCCAGGCTGCAATTGGCTGAGGATATAGCGCCTTATATTGCTCTCTGGAAATACATTAGTTTACCAAAAATATTAGTTTAAATAATATATTGGTTGCCTAACACTACAGTTGTAAAGTTAGGAATTGAAAACGACGCGACTCCGTACCTCCTAGCTTGGTTACTCAACTATACAAATTAAAGTATTTCCAAGTATGGTGACGTGGAGGCGGTAGATAGCAGCTTGAGATGGCTAGAGCTATGTTGGATGCTTTGACATGGTTGCCTTCCCCATTTCATACCCCTATTGATACAGTTCTTTAAAATAGGCATTAGTAAACTACATTTCTTGGTTGTGTTTAATCAAACATGCTATACACTATCGGTACTATCAGCAGATAGTTCGGAAGTCATCTCAAGAAAAAGTTTGCTTTTCTTTTATTGCTATATGATATGGAAAAGTGAAAACAAAAAGTGAACTTAGTTTCAGGAAACAAGCCCACAAAGGTCGTTTATGTATTTTAACAACGGTGACTCTCGGAAGTGTGGTACACCAGAGTAATAACTTTTATTCGAAGCAAAGTGCTATAGCCCATAACCAGGAAGCCTCCTCCGGTGTGTAACAACGCACAAAACACTGAATGGGCAACAATCTTGAAAAACCAGCTGGTAACATCGTTTGTTATTAGCCTACAGGCAAATATGTATATCATGTTTGGGTCAATGCACAATCTGAACCAGGAAATCTATTTGCATTCAAATATCTTTTTTTTATGGTCACGTGACTTTAAGCATGCGCTTGAAGTTAAAAACAATAAAACGGTCATCAACGTATGCATTTATACTATATGCCTCATTATGCATTATCATTTAATGGATGTAAAAGCGAGCTGATGTAATTTTATTGAAGCTAGAAACTGCTTATATGGGCAAAACTTTGACTTGTTTCACAAAACCTCAACCACGTAAAAGGTTTGCACAGTTTTGGGATGGCCGATTGAAAATAATGGAAATTTTCAAAAATGAATTCAAAATTTGAATTCAAACAAATGTGACATTTTTTCCATTTATCATTGCGATACTAGTAGTATCGTTATATTGTGATATCATTAGTTGATATCATGATATCACGCAGTTGTTAATTTTTATGTGTACTTGTGAGTACATAATGGGTTTGCCCTTCTTTTAAAGCTTTCTCTACTTCACCCTCTCGTTCCACTGTAGCCTTGCGGCCAAAGAGCCCTCCAATTGTGACATTTCCTAAGCAGAGAAATGATGTTTAAAAATCTGTCAAGAATAAAATATACATAATAGAATTAAATTGGATAAGTTTTCTTTTCATTTAATTTCCACATTTTTGTTCATCCATTTGGAATATAAATCGTTTCTTAGTGCTTTGAATAGACCGAATTATCAGCAAGATTTTGGAAGGAATCTTACCTTCTCTACTGCAATGAGGATAGTTTGAAAAATCTGCTTTCCAGTATAATAAACAGGTTCATAACGAATAGCCGTGTTCTAACAAAAGATAAAAAGCTAAAACTAAAACTTGATTCATTTAATATCTGGACGCATGAAAATGGATCTATCTCGGTCTCAACTCACGCAAGTCTTTTTGAACCTGGTCGAGCAAACTAGCACGTTGGGCAGCTATTCGTGGAGCCGGCGGGGTTCTTGAAGAGAACGGATTACACTACACAGTCATTCGGAATCTTTGCAACTTGGCCGTCCCACCGTAGTCTCCCGTCTTTCGGCAGGTCTACGATGGGAATCTCTCCAGGGAGTGGCTGCAACTCGTGGTTCATCCGTTTGTAAGCCGCCAAAAATAGTCTGCAACACCTTTCGTTCAAAGTCGGCAAGTGCACGTAGGTATGTGTTCCATAAGCAAAGTTACTGTCTCTAGTCCGAAGGGGACTACCGGTCTAATTAACATTTTGTGTATCGTCAGCTTTGTAAGACGGCGTACACTCCTTGATCGAAGCGTCTTGCAGAGGGAAAAGTATGCTCGACTTTTAGCTTTGAATGCGTCGTTGAACCTCCTTCGTCCCAAAGTTTCTTGTAATAATCTTGAGACCGTCTGCGAAAGCTAGGAGTTGGCTACTTTTGCTGAAGGTCGTTCCGCTCGTTTCGAAGCCCGCCTGCCGGATCACGCTTTCAACAGTGGTGTTGAATAACATACTGGATAGTCCATCCTCTTGCTGCAACCCGCTGCGCGATTCGAAAGGACTAGAGCATGCCACCGAAACACACCGAAACATGTAGCATATCACTCGCTCCAGGGTAGCTTTGTTCATCCCCGTTAGTTTGTCCGGAAAACCGTTCTCCTGTAATATCTGCCATAGCTGTTCGGACTCGACTGTGTAAGTAAAAGGGCTCTACTTAATGTTTGATTCGAGCATGTAGACTTACCGTTTTCTCCCAGGAGGCTTCCCAAGTAACACACAAAACAAGTTAGAAAATAATATTCGTGGAAAGTAGTGGCTTAAGAGTACTATAAACGTACTTTGAAAACATATGCCGTTATTATTAAGGTTTTGAGATGTTTTGTGATAACATGAATTTATTTGACAGCTCATATCAAATGAATAATGTTTGTTTTGTCAACATGTCAACACGAAGTTTTTATTATGTCTCCATTACTAAATTTAAACTACTGGAAGAACAAGTTGTAGCTTATGCTATAATAACGTTTTAAATTGGTATGAAATAACCTGATACATACTTCTTTCAATACTTGTTTCATTAGACTTCATTTTTTTGCGCTTTTCAGGTAATAGAGAAGTTCTGATATATGTAATATTATACTGTTCTATAACAAACTGTGTTGCTTGGGTTCATATCTAACCGATGTGAAACGAGTAGAACTTTCGCCGGACGCGCATTGGCTGCTTGGTGGGCACGGGACCGTTGTTCTGGGGGAGGAGACTCTTCTTAGGTGAACGATAGCGACACGAGGCTATCGCCTGCGGTGTAAACTCTTCTTGTGGGTGGATTTTCCACGTCGATAGCGCACTGACTGACACTTAGCAACTTAGCATGTAATATAGCGGCTACCACGTGTCTGGGTAGACTTTCCCGGAATGGAGCCCTCGCTCTGGCTCACCCATTGGCGGAACTAGGGGGAGATTTAGGAGAGATTTAGCCCCTCCTAGAAAAATGGAGCTGGCCGACCAAATAAAATGGTCGAAAAAAAGCCGGGGCTATAGCTATTTATTATGGGACAAGGTTTCATGTAACAACTGTATCGTATACTGCTCTCAAATCCACGAAAATATGATGTTATACTCCCAACATTTCTGGAGGATTTGTCGAAAAGTGAAAACTTGATCCGTAGTAGCACAGGCTCTCTAAAGCCCGCCTGGTACAGCCAATTCATGGGGATCTTGCTCTTGTACTTGCTATTGGGGATAGACGACGTAACAAAATCTGGAAGACCACTTTGCAGGCAGCGTCGATCAGCGTAATGCCGCGGTAATTACAGCAATCGAGCCGATCGTCGGGAGTCGGACCTTTGCGGTAGCTCCATTATTTTTCAGCTGACTGATTTCTTGCCGGATCTCTTCGAGATCTAAAGCCGGCTGTTATCGTTGGTAGGCACTTTTAGGTTAACTTTCGTTGCGTCTCCTTCTGGCGCTTTTCCCTCTTCAGAATCGTGGTCATCTCATTTTGCATTTGAACTGAGGAGAAATTTCCTGCTATTTAGATGGACGATCCAATATGCTCTATCAACAAACGGACCATCAACTCGAATGGAGCAATTTTTGGGGTTTAACCCTCCTCAACTCTGTATACAAAATTATCTCCCACATACTCTTTCATAAACTAAGGCAGTTGTAAAAAACTTTTGTTGGCGTTAGGGAGAGGCGCTCCACAACTTTCGCCAGATGTACAATAGGAATCGTACGCTTGTGGAGCCTCCTTAGAACGTCTACTTTTTATGATTTGGTCTGCGACCCCTTTTTTAGCTCAATTCTCTTAGACTCCGCTTTTAGTCTGGTGTAGATTAACTCTGCCGTCAAGTTCCTGGCTATCATATTATATTCATCTACGAAACATATGGAGTTGGCTACTTTTGCTAAAAATCGTGCCTCTTGTGTCGATTCCCGCTCTTCGGATCACCCTTTGTAAGCGATGGTGAAAAGCATGTCGGATGAGCCGTCACTTCATCTCAACCCGCTCCGCGTCTCGAAGGGAACGCGTGAGTGTCTCCAAGATGCGCGCGAAACATACCACTCGATTCAATGTAGCTCTGATCAGTCACATCCGTTTGACCGGAAAACCGTGTTCGTACATTATTTGCCATAGCTGGTCTCGATCGACTGTATCGTATGCTGCGTTGATGTCAATAAAGATATGATGCGTAGTTCATTGATTCCCGACAATTCTTCTTGATCTATCGGATGGTAAAAATTTATTCCGTAGTGGCGCGAGCCCCTATGAAGCCCGCCTGCGAAACCTTCTGCTATTGGTGAAAGACGGCGTAACAGGATCTGGGAGAGTTCCTTGAAGGTGACGTTTACCAGCATTATGCCGCGATGGCTGCAGCAGCCGAGCTGATTATCCTATTTTGTAGATGGGACAAACCACTCCTTCCATTCATCTTTCCATCCGACAGCTTCTCCTCCTCCCAAATCTTGGAAATAGCTCAATGTAGAGCCGTTACTCGTTTGACTTCTTAGAGTTCAGGTGTTGAGACATTACTATCTTCCATGGGCACTCCTGGGTTAACTGCAGTTCCGCCTCCTTCCGTAACTTCGCCATTGAGACGGCAAACCAAGCCGAGCGTATTCTGCCCCAACCTTCTTCGAGATTTGAAGCCCCCAACTCCTCAAAAGAAGGCAGTGCCTCATCCAGTATTCGCGCATAGTTCTCAGCTCGGCAGATTGCGGGATAGCTGCCTGATGTTCAGCCGAGGATGACAGTTTTGACTTGTTTGGGATACAGTTGACAGTTTTGAGCGAGCATATACTGCTACTAGGTAATAATCAGAGTCAATATCCGCACCCCGTAGAGAACGTAAATTCGTGATGTTAAAAAAACTGGCAATCTATGAGAAGGCGGTCAATCTATCTGGTTCATTGTATGTTGGACAGGTGATCTCCGGGTGGCTTTGTGGAATGCTTTGCGTGGGAAAAAGGTGCTTCGGATCATCCGGCCTCGGGAAGCTGCGAAGATTATGCATCGTTGGCCGTTATCGTTCGTGTCGATGTGCATGCTATGGAGTCGTATCACCGGTCTATACATTTATTCTCTACCGACCTGGGCGTTCATATCCACGACGAAAATCTTCATGTCCCGTGGCGAACAGCTGACCTCCAACCTGGTGTAGAACGCTTCCACCTTATCGTCGGGTCTACTTTCGTATGGGCAGTGCACGTTGATGAAGAAACAACTCTTTATCGCCAATAGACACAATCTGTCGTTGATCGCCTTTCAATCTATAACGTGATTCTGCATTCTGTCCAACACTACAAAGCCCGTTCCCAGGATTAGGACCACTGGGGGCTCTATGCTACGCATCATCCAGCCGTTCACCAAACAGCAAAGCCTAGGAGTTGAAAAGCATGCTGAATAAACCGTCACTTTGTCTTAATCCGCCCCGCGGCTTCAAGGGAAGTCGTGAGTGACCCAGAGATGCACAAGGAACAGTACTCAATCCAATGCAGCTCTGATCATTCGTATCACTTTGTCAGAAAACCGTGTTCATGCATTATCTGCCATAGCTGCTATCGATCGACTGTATTGTATGCTGCTTTGAAGTCAATAAAGATGTGATGTTCGTTTCTTTCTCGCGGATGCACTCTATTAGAAACTTTTTTAACGGCTCGTAAAGAATGAAGGTTAGAATGAATGAAGTTTGTGATATTATTCACTGCATGTAGCGTATTTGCAATGTTTGTAACTGAAAGAAATTTCCTACCCTTACCGTAAAGTTTATTAAAACCCGTAGATACGAGTGCTTGATGCGTCGGTATGCAGAAAATTCCTTGAAAATTCTCCAGTTACCTGACCAATCAAAACTTTTTAGGCATTTATGAAAGCAATTAATGGGAAACTTGTATAAGCAGCAGACACAGCAGACTGGATATGATGATTGAACAAAACAATAAAAATTATCGCACAGGTTTGGGCCCAAGGGTCCAAGAATTCCATTAAATTATATACCCAGTCGGGTTTACATTCAAAATTCTCTTTCAGCTGAATCATTTAGATTTCATAAGCTATTGGAAAAAGTCCAGTAGTTTTGCAGCGATTGCAACAAAGAACGTTCCTGATCCGTAAAGTACAACTATGAACCGTAAAGTATAAACAAAATGTTGATTGAAAAAGGAGTAATCACTAAACTTGCGGTTACCAGTGGCAAGCGACTTCAAAGGAAGAGCTTGCACTATCTCTTGCCGAGCTCAGCTGATTAGAACGCCGACCTACGCTTTCCGCTTGGCAATGCATTGCTCGAATTTAATGGTGCATTACGCCGGTATTGCCGCGTAAAAGGTTGGGCTTGGGCAGTGTGTGAAGTTCATGACATGGAAAAGAGTCACACCCGTGGCACTACATCTCGTGTGACTAGATTGCCACGTATATCAATCTCTCCTGAATTTATGTTGTCTAATCGAATAGTCTTTTTCAGGTTCAATTCGAACATACATCAACCAGCATCATGAGCTTAAGAGGGTACCTCTCTACTACTGGATCCGAGGCAAATTAATAACAAATTAACGCTATAAGGGAGCGTGCTTCTAAGCTGGGGTTAGTCCTTGACGCCTATTGGGATTATCGCTGTTTAATTGCAAGAAATTTATGAGTGCGCTTTCTCTTAGCATTCGGTGACATAGATCAACGATCAGAAAAATGCGATGGTCGATGGATTGTTTATTAATTTTATGCTACAACTTGGAAACAATATTTATAAATTATTGGCTCTGATCGATTAGTTGATGTAGTTAAGCTTGCTGGAATGCAGTTATTACAAGGAAACAGACACACTTAACCTTGCAATAGAAAACTATTTCCTGCCAGTAATTTCCTTTTTACGTTGATTAATTTGATGTTTTGCATTAGGGATATCTTTTAAAATTCTTTTGAGAGAATGGTAACAAAAAACCGGTATGTATGCTTAGCCCGGTTTTCGGAAAACTAATTAAACTAGCAAAAACTAATTAAAATATATTATTTATTATTTTTCTAAGTGCAAGCGAACCTCACATTATCGACTGCATAGCCCATAAACACTTTATGCCAACGGATGGTGAAGTCCTGCCACCAGCTCATTTCGTCTCGTACGTTATACTCCAACCAGTCGATTGCGCCCAATTCATTGCGGAGCACAACCTGGTAGCTTGCCCACAAAGAGCGATAGAAGTCCAGATAAATCTCCAGCACCTCCAAAGTTAAGTCTATATCTTCCAAAAACACGCTATCACTTAATGTTTTCACGGGCTGATGAATAGTCCGGCTGTTCTCTCGCTGCATGAACGCCATTTGAGGATTGAACCGCCACGTCCAGTCAGAATCAAGAACATCGATCAGAACGGTTGCTAAAACGCCGATATCCTGTGCGCCATACCACACGTAATAATCGAAGAATTCTTTGACTTCCTCCCAGCATTCATCGTTTAGCAATTCATGGTTTTCGATAGCTTGCCACGTTTCGTTGGTAATGATCCGCATTTCCACAGTAAGGTTTGCCAGTTCGTTTAGAATCCAATGTATTTGCTCACCGCGAAGTTGAGTATTTTCGGCACGCAGTTGCTGGAGTTGTGGTTCCACCGTTTGGCTTTGCTCGGCAAAAAGTTCCTGAATTTCCGGTAATGGTGTGATACCCCAGCACTCGCTGGTCACTGTCAGTAACAGAACTAAAAGCAACATGACTAAGGAGAGCAATAAATTACGCTAAATAAAATGAAACGGACGTTCTTCCGGCACACTTGTTGCAGACTGACTCTGTGAGGGCGTACTGAAGCGCTCTAATTTATGTCGCTTTAGATTTGGATTTCTGCAGAAATCTTTTGATCTAATCTTTTCACATATCGCTGGCGAAGTGTTGCAATATGTCTAACTCTTCACAAACCTTATACTAATGAAATCATCCATATTTGATGTTTCATAACTGCGCTTGCTGCTACCGAAAAATCCCCCAATTGATAAGGTTGCAAAGCAGATTTGGCTAGACGAAATGTCTGCGGAAAAGTGGAATTTTTAATGCTGATAAAACATATGGTTTGAATGGTTTGATCAGCTACTTCAAGCATGCATGGTGCTGCATAACTCTTTATCTTTCGACAATTTTCCAGATAACATTCATATTCTGATATATAAATGGTAATATGTGGTTTGTCCGCTATAAACTCAAAAACCGGAACCGGACCGATTGTCATGAATATTTTCCATTGACATTTGTCATGAAAATTTGCATATAAGGGCTTTTGGATACGAGAAGAATTTTAGCGCAATCAATTTCACTTTATTTCAGCGGAATAGCAAGGGAGAGGGGGGTTGTTCCTTACGCTATTAAACGGAAAAAGTAAAAAGTTGTATAATAAAGTACTCGGGTGTGAGTAGTATCTGTTTGGCCTAGTAGTGTGGATTAGAGACGGGGAGTCGTATTCTACTCTTCTGAACCAATAAAGTAAACGGGAATGAAGTACGGGGATTCTGGGCTAGCAGTTTTCTTCTATTTCAATTCAACAGTACATCACCTTGGTACAATTTTCTGTGTTATTAGAATGGATTTGAGAGTTTCCACTTGTTCTAGAATAACCTTGGTCAACCACGTCCAGAATCCGAAAATCCCTATGTTTGCATGATCTTCTCTAGAATTTCCCATTTGACCATTTGTATCAAATGCTGCCTTGAAACCGACGAACCATAATGTTGTGGTTTATTTTATAAATGTTTGAAGAAAATCCGACTTAAAATAAAATGAGTTATTGCCGATACTTTGCATGTGTTTTAATTTTCTCGAGTACAGTCTTTATGCCAAACAGCAAGAGAACTCGTAAAATCGGGGGAGCCCGCGCTAATACTACTCAAATTTTTACATCCTTTAGAAATGTCGAAAATATACCGACGAGTACAAGGTTTTGGGCAATAACAGAAGCGACTTCTTTTGATACTTTTACCTTCAAACCCAGCTTCTTACAAAACACCTTAGGTATTTTAAAAGGCTTACTTAATACTCAATTGGGCCGCGCCGACGAGTTGGGTGGGTTGACGACTTTTGGTACAAAAACAACATCGTTATTTCTATACCAGTCTATCGTCGTCCATGCTTAGTGGCAGGATGCAAAATGCAGTCACAACAGCATCTTGCCTTTGTGAGACCGCATGAAGGGTAACAGGCGCTTCTGGAGGCACTCGTCCAAGCAGATTTGCCCATTAGTGGTATCTGTCGTACGAGGTACGGATGGCTTATCTTGTCGCACCCACAAATGATTTTTTTAGCGAATTTGTTCACCTTTATGTTACCTGCTCAGAAATGTTCAACCGTGATGTAGCAACGGCTACTGCTTTGTGTCTACCTTGATGTAAGTCTCCGTTTCGTCAGTCACTTTCACAGTGTTTTGTTTGTTGTTCTTGTTCGGTGCCTTCCGAACTTTGGGAACGTGGAAAATGGCAGCTTTCATAGTTTTTATTGGACAAACCAAGTGGTAATATCCGTTTTTTCGCTTCATTGGGAATCGAAAGTTTCGGCTTAAACAGATTCAACACCTTCCTGACCTTCACCAGGTCGGGTGTTTTCGATTTTCTGTCGATGCCTCAGCGCCGTTGGGTATCCTTGAATGACTTCGCCATTTCGGACATCGTCAAATGATGGATTCCCATAAGGAAACATCCATCTGTAGGTCATCGTCATCGTCAGAGTAGAGATTGACTGAAGTTTTTGGAGCGTCTTAGTAGAATATGAAACCTAAAAATTAAAAAAGAAGAAAACTTATCCAATTTAATTCTACTATGTGCATTTTATTCACGACAGATACGTATTTCGCCTACGACTTGCAGGCTTCCTCAGTGTCTGTTTTCGAACTAAAAAAAAATGGCTGTTTCGTACTGTTTTAAGCAGTCGTCTCCATTGAACTCGATCTTGGGCCACTCGTCGCCAATTTCCCTGGTGCCTTAGAAATAGCAAATCACTTCCGACCTGATCGAGATATCTTGCAAGTTGAGCTCTCTGTTTCTGGTGCCGGTGGGGTTGCTGATTACATCTGTTTTCGTCGCACTGTCGTTCGCCATCCTTACGACGTGTCCGGCCCACCATAGCCTATACATACTTGCTTTCGCCAGATGTATGATGGGTATCTCTCCAAGCAATGCTTGGATTTATACGCCTCCGCCACTCTCTGCTTTCAGTTTGCACTCCACCAAATATCGGCATTAACTTCCGCTCGAACACGACATAGTTTCCTTTTCCAACATCGCCATTGAGCGTGTTCATCGAAAAATTGCTTCTACCTGTCAACCACGTCACGCTCGTTTGTGATTAGATTCCCTCCCTCGTCTCTACAAGTGTCAGGTTTTGGTGTATAGTTGAGATGATCTGGTATGAAAATTTGAATACCCGGGCGTGACCCGTATCCGATTTCGAAAAAGAAAATAAAAACCCGTACGCAACCCGAACCTGCACATTTATTTTTTATGGTACCCGAAACCCTGCGCCGTAGCGTGCGGTTGGCCAGACGGGCCCCGGCTAAGGGGGCTAGCGCTTGGGGGCACCGAAAAAGGCCTCGATGCTTTGTTCGAACTGCCAGCTCCACCCCGTAGCGAAGAAGTTGGACATGATGAAGCACTTCGTATCCGCCGAATAGAGCCAATCCGACAATTACAACATCCTCCTCCCGATAAAGACGAAAGCGTTGAACGGAAACCTGGTTCCGGCCACCCGATAATGCTGCGTGACCGTAACGTGCAGCAGAAGCTGAAGATGAAGACCGAGAGCAAGGTGCTCTCATTCTTCCGCGCCTTGGGCCGAGATGTCGGAGGAACCGGCAAAACGGTTAAGAAGTACTGAGTCAAAGTAGACATTTTTATGCGGAAGCGTCAGTCGATGCTGGCTGTGTCTGAGTAGCATGCAATCGCCTTGCGAACGGCTGAAGGTGCTGGTGAAAATATCTTTCCGGCAAAGCACGATGTCCCGAACATAATGGGCAACGACTGGCAAAGGACCGAGTACTTTTCGTCCCCCACCAAGAAGATAAGCGATGACGTCAAATATATCTTCCCAAAAAAGATCCTTCTGTGGCCGACGATCAGCGAGAAGAGAATGTTCAAGCCGCTGTTGTTTCGTTCGGGGTTTACGTTGAACTAGGAGATACGAAGAAAAAGTATGAAATACCTGCTGGAAGTTGCCGCCTTCATTCAGAATTATCGCGCAAAGGACGCGCAAGTTTTTTGGCCATGGCCTTGGCCCATTATGCCATGAGATCTCTAGAGGAGATGAACCGGCTAAAGATAAACGTTGTACTGATGATCACCAACTCTCCCAACGTTTTCTAACTCCTACCAATAAAAACAATTTTAGGTGAAGCTCAAACGGAGCATTTACTCCAATAATTTTGTGGCCAAAACGGAGAAAGAGCTGATCGCCTAGCCCACGAAAGAATTGAATAATATGCCAACGTTTATCTTTTGATCGGCGATAGTGAAGGTTCCGGTAAACCGCTGTAAAGCCACCCGGCAGGGCGACAAAGAATATCTATAGAAGGCTTCATCGCCATTCAAAATTAGTCCATTTTTTCAATATATAAGTTAAGTGCAGCGAAGTATTGCATTAGGGCGAATACGAAAAAATGATAAACCTGGAACACTGATTTGGGAAACCGGGGGGCCCTAAATTGGGTTTCCGCTAAGGGCGCCACAATGTCACGCTACGGCCCTGCCGAACCGACAGCTACAGGTTTCGGGTAAATTTATCCGATTCTACCAAACCATCTTTAGTTCAATGTGCTCATTGAGATGGTCGGGTATAAAAATTTAAATACCCGAATCCGACCCGTATCAGTATCTTTGGCTCGAGCAACACGGCCCGACCCGTGCCCGGATTAAAAAAATCCGATCCGAACCCGCAATTATTTTTTTTCAATACCCGAACCCGATCCGAACTCCCCGGGTACGGGTTTCGAGTAAATGTACCCCTACCCCACGATTTCTAGTATGTAGCCCTAAGAGTTTGGTTCTTGTAAAACTTGCGCCCAGTTAGCTCCGAGGTACTATGCTGGCCTAGCCAGCCATAGGATCTTTGCACTAGCCCCGTAAATTTCGTGTACTCTAATAACCGGCGAAGTCTTCTTTATCGACAGGTCAAGCTCTTAAGGACGTTTTTACCCATGGCTTTGCTTTTTTGTAAAACTTGTGCGTGTCATTAGCTCGGAATAGCTGTTCTAATTCTTCACGTTCTTTGTCCTCCTTTTGGCGCTTTTTACTCCTCAAGATCGCTGTCAACTTGTTCCTTGCTCGTCAGAATTTGGCCAAGTTATACAACGGAGTTTTTCTTCTAGTACCGCGGTAGCGGCCTCTCCAATGGTCGAGCCTGTTTTCAAAGGTCGAAGCACCTAACTCATTGGAAGAAGGCAGTATCTCATCCGGTATTTACGAGTAGTTCTCGGCGAACTGCGGGTCATTTAGGTGCCTAATTTTCAGCCGAAAAGGAGGCCTTTGACGTGTCGGGTATACGGTTGACGGTTTTGAGCGTACATATACTGCTACTAGGTGATGGTCCGACTTAATATCTGCACCCCGTAGGAAAAGTATACTTGTAATGTTGAAGAACGTTGTCAATCTGGCTCATTGTATGTACGGGGAAAGAAAGTGCTTGTGATCACAAGGCCTCGCGGAACCGTAAAGTTGGCATTGCAATGCCGATTGTTATCGTTTGTGTCGATGTGCAGCCTATTGAGCCTGACCACCGGCCTAGCGGTGTATTTAATTCCTACCGACCTGGGCGACCTGGGCCGATGATGATCTTGATGTCCCGTACGAATCGTCATCGTAGGATCTACCTTCATGTGGGCAGTCACGTGGTCATTTTTTCCTTTCGCGTTTTGTCTCACCCTTACGATACTATTACACCTTTGTTTCATTGTTTGTTTTACCAAATTCTTAGTCTATTGTAAAGATTTTAAGATTTGACTTCATGGTTAAGTCAAAATAAAACCACAAGGTTAAACCTACTAAAACTTTCTTCACTTTCGAAGAGCTTCTAAGTCATTAAGAACGTAGTTGACCTTTTTGGTAATTTTGTTTGATAATTTTAGAGCTGCGCTCATTGCTTACAACATTTTCTTCGCAATCAGTTATAGTACCATTAGAGCAGAATAAGCCAGTAAAAATTAATCATTTGGTTAATTTTCATGTTAAT
Organism: Sabethes cyaneus; assembly: GCF_943734655.1. Classification (NCBI taxonomy): domain Eukaryota; kingdom Metazoa; phylum Arthropoda; class Insecta; order Diptera; family Culicidae; genus Sabethes; species Sabethes cyaneus. The sequence continues at coordinate 18,324,762 of NC_071354.1, read as the reverse complement.
CAATTACTAGTTCGCGTTGCGTGTCGCACGCGAGAAAGAATGTTTTAGCAAACCAACGCGGTTTTTCTGATACTTTCAACAACTGATTCTAGGCTTAAGGTATATGTTCGACTAAGGAAATGATTAGGCCTCGAGTTACTGCACCCATTAAGCTTAGAAATTATCTGCGATCTAGATTGCCGCGTTGAAACAAAAGAGTTTACATCATGCACTGTTTATAGAAACACGTATGATACGGGCCAATAAATTGCACTCAAGTTTACAAAACATTTTCACCCTCGGTTTTGTTTCGTATCAACCAGCGGCAATATTCTCCCATGAGCTGCTGGTTTCCGCTAGTTTCAGCTGCCGTTCGCAGGTCAATTTCATCAGCCGATCGCGCAGAAAAACGGGGAAGTAGGTAGATAGCGCTCAATGAAGGACAATACTTCGTGTCTTAATTGCATGGTTTATTGAATACTATGTATCATCTTCACATCACAAAGAATAAATATTGAATCTTTTCTGAACAATAAGTGATTGTTAAAGTTGCATTTGTTATTTGAGATTCTCAACTAAAAGTTGGTCCCTCTCCAAATATAAGTGTAAAAAATCACAAAACCAACTTCGAATGATATTTCGCTAAGTTTAATTTCTAAGCCCGGAATGAAAAACTGACTAGAGTGCAAATTCATACTGTAGAACTAATCGTTAGCTACTACACCTTTTCTATTCCGGACACAGCAAACGGATTCTGTAGCTGACTTTCGGAAAACGTGGGACTTCGACTTCGGGAAGCCAAAGTCGAGTGTCGAATTCCATAGGAAAAGTAAATTAGAAAGCCTATCAGTAACCAGACGGAAAAACTGATCCACGTTGCAGCATCCAGCTGGAACATCAGATAGATGTTTACAAACATGCTCAGCATCGGCACAAACGGCACACAGGGAACTTGAAAGGTAAGTTTAGCTTCGTCGATGGGTTGGCAAGCAATTACCAAATAGAGAATCAACATTGTCGTAACGAGTGCTATTAGGATAATTAAAACGAGCGGATACTGAGCAGACAGATAGTCCTGACCGTGAACCAGTAGCACACATACACCACAGATTGCAATCGCTATAAAGAGAAAATGTTGTTAAAATTTTGAGTATTGTTAGGTATTATCAGGACCTACCGTAAACAAGAAGACAAACTTTAACTATCTTCGATGTAAGAGAATTCGGTTTCTTGGCAATGTTCAAATTGAACAATTGTTTCATAATCATCGATTTTTCCTGGTTTGCGGTTTGAAAGTTGTCAATTTTATCATATCGCAGAACCATGACACTGACAGCAACGATCGTATATGCTAGCAACGTTCCGATCGACATCATATCGATTAATTGTTGTAGATCGAAAAGTAGGGCCATCGTTCCAGCAACTAGTCCGGAAATAATTGTTGCCAATATGGGTGTTTTCGTTTTGGGATTCACTTGACGCAATCCTTTGAACATAATTCCGTCGGATGACATAGCGTAAAGGACACGTGGCAGTGGAAACATCGCTCCGAGTGAATTGGTGCAGAGTGAAAAAATTGCACCTATCGATACGATCCATTTGATTTCCTGCCATCCGAGCCAATCGAAAAGATTGGGAAATGGTGCTATTGGATCTTGCAGATAGTATGGCAATGCCATCGTCAGAACCGTTGCAACACCGAAGTAAGACAAAAAAATAATTAGAAGGGAAAATATGATAGCCAGTGGAATGTTTTTCGAAGGGTTTCGAGCTTCCTCTCCGGTCGTAGCTATACAGTCAAATCCTACATATCCGTAGAAGCATTTGGCAGCGCCTGCCATCACTCCTGCTATTCCGTAGGGCAAGAATCCTCCTGCTCCGCCATTTATATCGGATGGAATATCCTCCGGTTTTATGTTCCAATTGCCAGGATCAGCTTTAGTTCCCACAGAAATAAGCACAACCGCGATCACTAGCAGATTTACACCGGTGAAGACGTTATTCAATATGGTGGATTCTTTCACTCCATAGGCCAAAAGCGCTGTGACAGTAAGAACCACCAAAAATGAAAACACATCCGGATACGATCCTAGAAAACTTATTCGAATCTCCATTATATTGCGCATTGCACCCGCTATCCGGTAATCGATTAAAGCATCTATATAACCGCTAAGTCCACGTGCCACACTAGCCGTTCCTGCAAAATGCCGAATTAAGCGAATTTCTAAGCATAGAATGGCATAACCCGCAACATACCGATAATGTACTCCAACATTAGATTCCACCCGATGGTAAACGCAGCGAACTCTCCGATCGTGATGTACGTGTAGATGTAAGCTGATCCGGCTTTCGGAACTCGTGCGGCAAACTCGGCATAACACAAGCCAGCTATGGCTGCAGCCAAGGCGGCAATCACAAACGAAACCACCACACCCGGGCCGGCCTGTTCGTAGGCTACCGATCCGGCAAGGACGTATGCTCCCAGCCCGAGCGTACTGCCGACGCCGAGTCCCGTCAGGTCCAGCAGCGTTAGCACACGCGCCAGTTTTGAATGGCTGCCGTCATCGTCGTTAGGTTTCTTGCGGCTTATCGCCTTGCAGAGGGTTTCCATTGTAGACTGGAAATATAGAGGAAATTAACAATTCATTATGTAATTTACACTTAGCGTGTGAACAAAACAATTTAACGGGAAACTAGCAGTCATTAACTTTTCGTCGGAAAGCCCAATTCCGGAAGCAGTTTTTGGGCCCAAAAACGGGATTCTATTTATAAAAATGTAAATACTGCATTCTTCTTGCCAGTCTGAACACAGCGAATATATTTTTATAAACAAAATTTTTGTTTCAAATAAAAAAACTGCTTTTGAAATTGGCAGAATCGATTACCTAATTCCACCTTAAGTCGCTAAAGAAAAGGGGTAGACGACCTTATGTATCTATGTATGTATGTATGGGAACTACCACCTATCTTAGCAGAACAACTGTTCATAGCAATGGGCATATCTTGACAAGGGGAATCGTACAAACATAACGATTGGTCACGTTTACCAGCTCCTGTATGAAGAGCCAAAAGGGAATCGGTCGGCAAGCAACATCACTTGCACGTACCAAGGGTATTTAAGAATCTCCTTCCAGAAACTAGATCACGTGAGTCAATCGTTGCGTAAGCTCTCCCAATGCAGAATGGCACCAATAGGTGGGGAGAAGGGACCGCTCATTATCCACAATGTGTTGTTAACCGGGCCAAGGTAAACCTTAGGAAGTTGACCACTTCACTCTTCCTAAGCACACTGCTTCAAACAAGTACCCTGATGGACCCTCCCATTCATTGATGTTATTGTTTTTGTGTACCGTCATCCGGGGCGAGATTGTGCCAAAAAAGTATATATTTTTGTTCTTTAGCTCAGTATACACACAATTTAGGAACTAAGTTGAATGCAAACCTGTTAATATATACTAAATTGTTCAATTGACAACTACCGTAGAGATGGTTTAGTTACAATGAAACCTAATTTTACTGGAAGTGCATGAACTTTGGCACAATCTCACCCCTTCTAGGGGGTGACATTGTGCCAAAAACATAAAGTTAGGCTAAAACCAAAACAGTGAACATTAGCATGTTTATAAACAATACACATACATATCAGTATAAACTAGCGCACATGGGGCCGTCCATGAACTAAGTGGACTATTAGGGGCAGGGGGTCGGCCAAAAACAACGCATCATACAAAAAGTATGAACGAAAATAACCCGGAGAGGTCTGAAATAACTAAAAATGAGTTCGTAGTCAATGGACAGCCTTTATATAACCAGTAGCGTTTCTAGGGCTAACAAGCGGGAGATATATGAATGGTTGTATCCTAAGGGGGTATACCTATTTGATCATTTAACAAAAGTAACCATTACTTCGTTCGAGAACCCGCGGCCGCAGAACATGTGGCCTACCCCCCCTCCCCACTCCTTAAAACTGGCAGTTTATTCACGGTATAATATATTTGTCTTATATTAGAGTGTTTATTCAAAGTATCTGAAATTTCCAGAGAAAAAGTAAAAATTAGTTTAAATTATTTGGCAGACCTATGATGCTGTTTGCTCCAAAATGGATGATGCAATCTAATTTATCAAAATATTGTGCTCAATAGTAAAGAATGTGAGTGTGCTGGTGTATACTGACGTATTTTTGTTGTGTATGTGAAATCCACAAATTGGATCGATCATTATGGCTTGGCACAATCTCACCCCCGTGAAGCTCAAAAAGTACAAAGTTTCGAAAAATATTATTTTCGTAATCAAAACTTATCCAACGCATAATAACCTTTCAATACATTGTAAATGAATAGTTTATATACCTTCAAGATAGCAAGTTGATGCGATTTCTTGTTTGAGTTGGTTTATACGGGACATTTTTTAGAAGCGTTATTTCTGCGTATTTTTGATCGCGAACTTTGAAACCCTGTTTAGGCTAAATAGTTTGCTAATATTATCTGTGTTCCATCCTAAGTTATGAATAAATATGTTATGTTCATCATCATTTTGAATTTAGGTCACCAGTTTCTATAGATATAATAAATTTTCACAAATAAACATTTTTGGTTTTTGGCCCAATCTCACCCCCGTGGCACAATATGATTTTTAAGTGATTTTCTTTAATTACTTCTGTCATCGCACTTATTTATTGTCTTTGGGTTATAGGTCATAGTTGAATGCTTTCTTAGATTGTGGATATATTTAATATCAATATTTTCAATGTGAGTGCTCTGGTCCATACAACCCGTTTTCTGTCATGTACTATTATTTATTCTTTTTTATGATCTTTTTGTGTTATAATTGTGTTACTGGATCAATATTATGTTTAAACTTTACGATGCTTTCTATTTTGTTTTTTTTTTAATATTTGGAGTGATTCCATTATGCTTTTCAATTTTAAGAAATCCGGAATATTGATATAAAAAACTATGAGAAATCGGTTCACCGATACCGAAGCTTATGTGTTATTAACCGCTTGGATGCGCCGTTGGATCTCCTTACTAGTGTTGTTGTCCGCGGTCACCAGCCATCCTAAAAATACGAACTCCTCTATCACTTCTAGTTCGTCGCCGTCAACGGTTACCGTCCGTGGGAGACGCGCGTTTGTTTCCTTTGAGCCTTTTCCTTTCATGTATTTGGTTTTCGACGCATTTATTTTTAGCTCAATTCTCCTAGACTCTACTTTCAGTCTGGCGCAGATTGCCTCCGCCGTCGCAAACTTCCTGGCTATGATTGCGTCATCTGCAAAGCCTAGAAATTGGCTACCCTTGGTAAAAATCGTGCCTCTCGTTTCGATGCCCGCTCGTCGGATCACACCCTCAAGAGCGATGTTGAACAACATGCACGATAGACCGTCACCGAGTCTCAATCCTCGCCGCGTCTCGAAGGGACTCGAGAGTGTCCGAGAGATGCGTACGAAACATACCACTCAATCCAATGTAGCTCTGATCAGTCGTGTCAGTTTGTCCGGAAACCCGTGTTCGTGCATTATCTGCCATAGCTTGTCTCGATTGACTGTATCGTATGCTGCTTTGAAATCAACAAATATGTGATGCGTGGGCACGTTGTACTCCCGACATTTCTGCAAGATCTGTCGGATAGTAAAAATTTGGTCCGTAGTTGCGCAAGCCCCCATGAAACCAACCTGATAATTCCCTACGAGACTTTGTGCTATCGGTGACAACCGGCGTAACTGGAAGAGTACCTTGTAGGCGGCGTTTACCAGCGTAATACCGTGAAAATTGCAGCAGTCTAGCCTATCACCCTTTTTGTAGATGGGACAAACCACTGCTTCCATCCATTCCTCCAGTAGCTTTTCCTCCTCCCAAATCCTCGAAATAACCCAGTGTAGAGCCTTTGCTAGCGTTTCTCCGCCATGTTTGTAAAGCTCTGCGGCAGGCGGCCCTTCCTAGCGGCTTTATTGGTCTTCAGCAGCCCGATTTCTCGTTTGACTTCTTGGAGATCAGGTGCTAGGACATTACTATCTTCCATGGGCGCTCCTAGGTTAATTTCCGTTCCGCCTCCTTCTGCGACTTCGCCATTGAGGTGTTCATCGAAGAACTGCTTCCATCTGTCGACCACCTCGCGCTCATTTGTGATTAGATTCCCTCCCTCGTCCCTACACATGTCAGGCTTCGGTGTGTATCCCTTCCGAGTTTGGTTCACCTTCTCATAAAACTTGCGCGTGTCATTAGCTCGGAATAGTTGTTCTAATTCTTCACGATCTCTGTCCTCCTTTTGGCGTTTTTTCCTTTTCAGGATCGTGGTCAACTGGTTCCTGGAGAGGTCTCGAACCAACATAAGCCCTTTCCCCGGCCCTAAAAACCTTTGTATACGAATTTTGACGCCGATCGGTTCAGTAGTTTCCAAGTATATCAGGGTATTCCAGACAGATAGACAGACAGAATTCATTTTTATAGGCACAGACCTGAGAGAGAGAGAAACCAGCTCAGTTACAGGTTGATTGTTTTCGTTTTCTTCTTCTTATTTTTGATGTAGAAAACTCAAATAGTACCATTTAATACAAGCCACCCAAGTAACAATTTGGGTTTTATTACACTCTTATGATGGCATTTAAGACCAAAATTAGTCTTGAAGACCACCATAAGAGTACAATAAAACTCACATTGTTGCTTGGGCAGTATGCTCGGGATTGCGAGGGGTTTGAAATTTTATCGCAAATAGATACTTCCCCTGGTTTATTCAATCAAGCTAGCCCAGTTTGCAGTGACAGTTCTTACGCGGTTTGCGCTGACAGTTCGGTGCACAAAAACTATCCCAGCTGACTCCTCTCTCTCAGGCACAGGCTAGCTAACCTTCGTACTGCCACAAATTGAACTGAATGACGTAAATTCTATATTTCGTATGTATTCGAAGTAAACGGCAAGATTTGCACTTTTTTGAGAAGTTTCTACCTATTTTGATGAACTGATTAGCCGGATTTTCACAGCACATTTGTTTCTTACAACTGAGCTAAACCGCTAGTTAGAAATGTCAATCTTTTTACAGTCTTAAAATTTATTGCCAGATAATCGTTAGAAATATCGAGTTTTTTTCATTTTCTAGTACCCAGCAGTTGTGCTGGTACATTTCAATAACCGTATTACGGAAGACACTATATTGAAATAAACACTATAAGTCACTATTAAAAGAGTTATTTAAAAAGTTCATGCTTTCAAACCACCGAGAGATGGCCAACCAGGTTGAAAGCGATAGGCGTTTTGTAAGATGCCTGGACAATTAGCGATCAGCGACTCTAGACTCTAGAGAGTGGAATGAAAACGACTGTATGAAACAGTCACTCCGGCTCAATACTAATGACGACGACGACTCAAATTAGTATACTGTCGTATCTTGATCACAGAAAAATTTCACTAACCCATATTCAATTTGATCAACCACCGAACTGATACCGGCATTTTTGATGTTCCGATTAGGTACAATTTATCTATTTTCTCATTGTGAATAACCAAGCGCCTCCATCAATATTTTTGAATGCATGTGGCGAGAAGAACATTTGTAATTTTTTTATTAAGCTGTAAAATAATCACGGTGCCGGCATGTTCTTTTTTTGGCTGAAAGTCAATTTAATGTTAATTAGGCATAATAAAATAAAATAAATTACGATAACGTCGGAAGTGAATGAATTTTCGCGTTTCATAGTAATACCTATTGTAATGTTTATTTTAGTCACCGCAAACCTTCACCGCACCATAGTGACCCTTGATGACAGTAGTTTTTTGTTTTTCTTGTCATTCTCACCCACATCATCAATGTTCCTCTCAATCAAACCCTAACTAATAGCAGTGCAATAACCTCGTGACAGCAGGAGCAAATCATTTAAATACGGTGGGGCGGCGGCGTCGGGTAAAGTACAAGTGCATCACGAATGACATTTCCCATCGGAACGCGCCCCATTGATCACGGGTGCATAGTAAATCCGGCAACTATTTTTACACTCAACCCCCAATCTGTCAGCGAAACACGTTCATTTCCCAAGCTGCGCGCGATAATCGTCACCGTTTGCTTAAGTGTAATCATAAAGTAAGATGATCACCAAATCGTTTGCTTGTTGCACTTGTAGAACGATAAAATGGGACACTGTAACCGTCACACGGTTTTTGATTCGCATCCGCGGGTGCATTTTTAGCGCTAATTTATTTCCGCCTGTCGCACAAAAAATATAGAATGCACAAGTGCAGGCACATTTGTATACGTTGGCCCTGGCGATCATGCATGCACGTGAAGTACTTTTCCAATCACCAGCTGCTGATCGACATCATTAGCCAAAATTTATATAACCACTTTTTTCATCATGCAAACCGTAGAAGCAATTCACCACTTTCGCAGCGGGCGGCGTAACGCACCTTGCCTGAATTGTACGCGCCTGTTTTGCGTCAGAAACGCACACCGCTGCTGATGATAACGCACGATGAGGCGCACGCGAGAGACCACCGAATCTGACTTCGGTCTCTATCGACGGATAATCACGAGTTTTTAGGAACGACTTTATTCACCGATGTGCCAAAGCAGACTAAGATTATTTTTAAAAGTGTCAATCTATCGGTAGAACCGGCCCACGACTTAAGTAAAGCTTCGACAAGCACATTTTAAGCTGAGTGTATTTCACTGTTTGGCTGAGCTGATTATTCGAGGCATGATTTGAGAATACATTTTGGCGTTTTTACAAACTGGGTAGTCGATGCACTATCGTAACTTGATAAGCTGAGATTTGGCACTATTCGCGAACAATGATATAATGAGTTACAATTGGGTGGTAGCGATAGTGTCGATTATTACTGTGAGCAATTGATAGTTGATGTAGGGTTTATTTCTAATTCCCGTCGTAGTAAGTAAAGCCATTCTAATTTTCATCATTTGTTGGATGGATTTAATAAATACTTCAAAAGTTCTTGTGCTGATTTGACTAAAACACACTTACCTTCCGATCCGTGAACTTTGAAATCACTGAAAAGCGATTATTAAAGCATATTATTAAAATTACGCAACTGACATTATTTCTTAAATTCGTCGTACCGTTTTAAAATCCGTCCATCAAAATTTTTCATCGTCCGAACTAAAAATCACCACAATGTTTACCAGGCTAACTCGCATGTATTTGTGTAGGACGGCATGACAAATGTTATTCTGCAAAATTTCTGCAGGTCCGGCAAGTTTTCCTGGCTGTAGAATAACGACAATGCCTTGCGTGAGTTATTTTCATTTATGAATGATGAAAATTAAAACGATTAGTCGACATTTTTTTTCTTCGTCGCACGAAAAACCGTAGGAAATTTGACTGGTAGGACTTCTTTAATGATAAAAAGCATTTAAATAGATCTCAGCTCACTTTGATTGATCGCGTATGATAGACAACAAACTAAAATATTTTGGAATAACTAGTTTTGCATTGCGTGTCATAAAAATGCTGATATTTTTAATAATTTGTGTTGGATAGGACGGGAATAGGCAATTATGACGAAGCAGCAACATACACTATTTTATGCGTATTTTGAAGATATTCTCGAGTTGCTTTGAAACACGCAGATGATTGAAACAGGGAGATCGATGATGGCAGGCTTGGCATACACTTTTCGCTTCGATTTTGCTCTTTTGATTACTGCATCTCAGCCAAGCATAATTTGAAAAAGTGATGTATGGGGCGTTTGTAGAATTTGTTATTATCAATCCATCATCATTGAGTTTCGTGCTTGCAGTTCAACAATGCCTTTGAGGAAGGTAATAGATTGATAAAACACCTGCATAAATTAAAGGCAGGTGCCGTACAAAATAGATTGCAAATTATTGCATCGAAAACAAAATATATCAGAGCAAGTAGCAGGAGACGACAACGAGCTTGAAAACACTTACAAGGACATCAGAAAGACGCATTTAATATGGAAATTACGATGAACACAGTACCGTAGTATCCTTTTGGCCTCGTTCCAATACTTGACCATTGGTTTATTGACGGAAAACCCGAAGATCGAGGCGCCAATGGAGATGTCCGATCGTGAATTCGTCGCGCTATACCGCAAACCTCCAACCATTTACTTACTTACATAGTTGGCCTAAGGCCTTATGACAAGGCCTGCGTAGCATAACTCATAACTCCTCTATCTAACTCGGTATATGGCAGCTGGTATCCAGTTCCGCGGGCACCCAGTGCTCCACCTCGCTCCAGCTGTGTTTGCAACCTCGCTTGCTATGCCCCTCTTCGTTTTGTTCCTACCGGATTCGATGCGGATACCATTTTTGCAGGATAGTTCTAGCATTCTAGCAACACGTCCTACCCAACGAATCCGTCCAGTTTTAACCACTTTCTGAATACTTACTGGGTTCGCCGTAGAGACGCGTGAGCTCATGGTTCATTCTTCGCCTCCATACACCGTTCTCTTGCACGCCGCCAAAGATGGTTCTTCTCCGAGTGCTCGTAGGTCCTCTTTTAGCAGTGTCCAAGATTCGTGCCCGTAAAGGACAACTTCCCCTGACACGGCTGGTATTGTTGTCCTCTATCGCCAGTGAGTCAAGATATATGAATTCTTCGACTAGCTCAAACTCATCCCCGTCGATTACCACGGTAATGCTCAAGCGGGCCCTCGCCCGCCGGCATATACTTCGTTTTAGACGCATTTATCTTCAACCCAATCTCTGCTTCGTATTTTAGTCTGCTGTATTGATCTTCCACCGCTTCAAATGTTCTGACGACAGTTGTTGAAAATCGTGCCCCGCATTTCGAGTGCCGCTTGTCTGATAACACCTTCAAGTGCATTGTGCAATAGCATGCAAGAAAGACCATCTGCTTGTCGAAGTCCCCTGCAAGATTCGAATGGGTCCGACAATCCACCCGAGATTCTCATACAGCACTAGAGCCCATCCATCGTAATCATGATAAGTCTAGTAAGCCTACCCGGAAAGCCGTTTTCGTTCAAAATTTTCCATAGTTAGTCCAATTAGTCGTTCCGTATCTCAAATCTTCACAATCAATTGATGCAGACAGCTGGCCAAACTGTCCGATACAAATTTATTAAGTTTCCCTTCAATGGCATCCTTTCCCGCTGCTTTGCTGTTCTTCAGCCGCTAGATGGCTTATTTAACTTCGCTTATCGATGGGGTGGCACATCTCCGTTGCTTGCTGCACCAATGAGGTCAGTTCCTCCACTATTATGGTCTTTTGCCTGCACACCATTCAGGTGTTCATCATAGTGCTGCTTCCACCTTTCGATCACCGTACGGTCGTCAGTCAAGATACCTCCATTTTTATCTATGCACATTTAGGCACGCGGCACAAAGCCTTTTCTTTTACTGATGGCACTGCTTCTCCTGGAAGAGTCAGGTTTGCTGTCTCCGCTTGTGTTTGTATCGCTCCACATTCTGATGAGTGGCTCTACGGGGCATTTGTACCCGCACTGCGTTCTTCTCATTCAATATCCACTGCCATTCCTCGTCAAACCATTCGTTACGTCGATTCGGTCTCACACGGTCTAAGACGTTATCCGCTACCGTCGATTCGGGCGAAATTGATCAGTCGGGTGAAATTGATCACCTTGGACCAACGAGTAAAAAATTCTTTATTCTACGTTTATACTGATTCATAAAACTGAATATGCACCCATCCATATAAAGATTGAGTTACAGGTCAAAGTCACTTGGCTTTCAGCAAGATTGATCTTGTAAATGGCTTGATTTTTTAAAATTTACTATTTTGATCGAATCGCAATTTTCAACATGCCCGATAAAACTCCTTGCTGTTAACACAAATTTCGTTGCAGAAGGAAATTTTGATAGAACTAATTCGATTCTCTAATTATCTGGCTGTGCTTTGATAATTTCCATGAATAAAATTATGCGACAGAAATTGTTTGATTTGACCTTTTACGAAATAAAACGATTGATAACATCATGAACTGAGGCAACATAGATTTCTAGATCGCTATGGGTGCGAAATGGAGCTGCCACCTGCGAAAGTTTATTCTTTCTGTGAAGCAGAATGGAGATTTATAAAAGGGTGCAAAAGACAGACAATACTTCGCACAAATTTTACAAACGCTCCATATGGCAGTTGCATGAGAGTGCAAGAGATCGGTTTGTGCTTACATAGCGAAATGCAACTACACATTCAAAGAGACAGTCAAGCTCCCGTATATGAGGAGAATTAAATTATTTGTTTCACTAGATTGGTGAAGATTGTATACGAAAATCGTACATTTACACATATATACAGCAATGTTTAAACAAAAACAATTGATTACGATGCTAAAATTGGCTTAATATCTTTTTTATCGTTCATATTTATTTAGCAGATGCATCAACCATGCTAATGTAGAGCTGACTGTTTGATTTTTGTGCTAGTTGCTGTACGCGACATTGTTGCCTACATACAGGCAATATCTCGATTACGCCAGATTTCATACTGCACGTTAGGTTATTGCTGTCAGAGCGTATGGTTTAATAGCAATATCGTCTTGATTTCTACGTGATCAATTTCACCCGTTATTTGTAAATTTCCAATTTCACGATTACATTAAGTTTTATCTAAAATAAAACTATTTATATAAGATATAGATGATACTGTCGTGTAGCCAGCACTACAGTACTTATTTTAAAATTGAATCATCTTCCTAAATATGTTTCTATTCAAAGATATTTAAAAAATACTCGAAAAAGTGATCAATTTCACCCGAATTCACGGTACACTGTAAATGACTGTTTTCACGGAATTCCAGCAGTCCTCAAGAGGGACCTCATTCAGCTTACCGTCTTCCGGCGGCGCGGTTTCGAGAGATAACGCGTAGCTTTCAGCGATATCCGGCTACTTCAGTCGCGTTAGATTATACTGTAGCGGTCGCCGGTAAAATTGGAAAAAATGGCGTCACCCATTAAGCAATGTCGCGAATTGATTTTGCGCAAGCATCTGGAAAATCTTCAACTCTCTCATCGTGCCATCAAAAAAACAACTCGGAATACCGCAGTCAACAGTGAGTCGTATAATTAAACGTTACTACGAAACTCTGAGCATCGTACGGAAGGAGAAATGTGATCAGAATGGATGTTCTATCAGTGATCAAGATCACAAGCGTGAAAGCGTTTAAGCGGAAGCAACACGATGGCTCAATGATTTTCTGACCGGATCTAGCTTCGTGCCACTTTCCCACCCAAGAACATGAGAACCCCCCCAACTCACAGGAACTAAGGCCCATCGAAAAATTCTAGGCTATTATGAAGCAGCCACTACGGTAGCATCCCAAGGAGGTCAAATTTGAGAAAGATACGAAGGAAAATTTGGGTTTCCGTACAGAAGAAGCTGCAGCCAGATATTGTACAGAACCTGATGAGTGGAGTTAAGCGTAAGGTGTGAGCATATGGTTATGGTATTGAAGTTGAATGAAATAAATATACTAAACGCTTACTGATGGGTTATATTTTATTGTATGAAAGTTTGAAAAGGATCGGTCAACTAGGTAGATAATTTTCTATAGCGTTTTTTTCGAGATGAAATTTGATGTGGGACACCCTTTACTGGTACGAATCAATGTTAGCATTCGGATAGGTCGGATGTCGATAATGTCTGAAAAGTGCCGACCATCTATCAGAATATTGTCGATTTGGGGTTCCGTCTGGTTAGGTAATCTCCAGGTGTACCGATGGTGGAGGTTATGGTGGAAGAAGGCACTACGAGATCTTGGAGATGGCGAAGTCGACATGTCTTAGGACGTTTTCGTTCGTTTGCGGGTGTGCGCTGAACCATCCATTCACCAGTTTAAATTCCTCTTCCTGATCAACCTGAGTTGGCCAAAGTTGTGGTTCACAATTCATGGGGTTTTCCTGGACTTTCTTGAGGAATTCATAATCTCGGCACATGTGGGCGGATGCACTCGAATCCACGATCCATTCAGCCCGCCGTTAGAGGCAAAGTAACGATTTTGGTTTTCTTCGGAAATGCTGCTTTCATCGCCGCATTTCTTCCTCGCCGCATTCCTGGATTTCGTCCCAATGCCACTTCATCTAACAGCGTACTTGTCACCAGCTCCTGTTTCAGTTCAGCATCGGACTGGCTCTTCCAAGCCGTCGTCAATGTATCTGTCTAGCGCACGATAGCGTCGTAAACAGCTCTTCCAGCTTGAAAAGTAGATTCTGTAAGGCTTCCTCATCGTTAAACATCTTGTTGCAAATCGGTTTTCCACGCTTCCCTGTCGTTCTTTGTGTCCCGAATCAGCAAATGCCGCTGGTTTTCCACAAGCAGTGCAATCGTCGCTTTTGCCTTTCGGTCTCCGGATTCTAAGCTTCCGTCACCGGCATGACCAAATCGAAGGTCACTTGCTAGATGATAGTAATCCTTGATGCCTACAATCCGGCAAACAGATAGTCCGAGTTGAAGTTGAGTTGAGTTGAATGAAATCGGCATCCTTCTCGTTTCTAATCACTTATTAGTCAGTCTGGGTAGTTCGGATCTTATTGGTAGATTTGATTGAATGATAAAATCTATTTATTTTACAATTGGTATTCTTACACTTAAACTGTAAAATACATTTTTACTCTTTTAAAAGGCACTCACTCCTTAAGATGGCTGAACGCTACTTTTTTTGACCAGTAATTGCTTCATCAATTTTAACATGAAATTGTTTTTGTTTGTATTAATGGTTTTTATTTGTATTAATATTTTACTGTGCGTGGGAAAAGAATGTAGTACAGCACTTTATTATACTAAAAGTGTTGTGAATGTGGCACATTTGATGAAATAGTAGAATAATTATAAACATTATGAACATAATCATTTAAGACGCATTTCAAAATCGCTTCACTATTCTGTTTTGCAAAATTTATTTTATATCTTTATGTAATGTTTTTTTACGGTTCAAGTTCGTTTGTGTTTGTTTTTGTTTTGGAACTGATTGAACTCTTGGTTGAAAAAGCACCGATCTACTTTTCTTAGAGTTTGTTTTATTTTTTTGCCAATAGACCTATCTTCTGATAAACGAAAGTTGCACCCAGCTTTCCACAGTTATTTTATTGCTCAATTAAGCAGTAATATTGTTGCGCAAAACAATCAATTGTACCTTGCACGGGTTTAATCCACGTATGAATTTAAATTCCCCATAAATGCGTAATAAGAGCTTATCCGATGGAGGCTAGGCCAGATAACGATTATTAGGACAAAAGCTTTGTTCGTAGTTATCAGTACATGAAAATTTTCGGAATGCAGCTACATATGTACTACATATGGATGGATATGTACCAACTGCGGTTGCATGGAAAGTGATAATAACTGTGATTATGCCTCGGACTGCTGAAACATGATTAAGTGTAGTGTCTAACGCGTGTCTGAAACACGGGCAGTGATAAACAGAGGGATGATGACTGTGATTTTTTGATTAACTTTTGTATCTATCAACATTCAACGCATGTTGGTTCTATCATAATGCACCTATTTAATAACTAGG
The DNA here is from genome assembly GCF_943734655.1 of Sabethes cyaneus. Lineage (NCBI taxonomy): Eukaryota > Metazoa > Arthropoda > Insecta > Diptera > Culicidae > Sabethes > Sabethes cyaneus. Next base: position 18,309,316 of record NC_071354.1, on the reverse strand, counting down.
TTACCTCCGGCGTCGAAGATAAGGATCACTATTATAAAATGGTCGCATTTCCACCATTCGATACACTGATAAAACTTACTTTAAATACTTTTATCACAAGCCTGATTTTGGTTTGCCACGACGCCTGCGATTAAGCGTTCTGCGACGAAATACATAATCTTACATCGTTTGAACAAAAATTTCAATATCACGAAATGTTTCTGTTCTCTTGGATATGATAAGACTCAAAATTAAATCTTTTTCAAATGGGAATGGATTCGCTGCTTGGAACGAATCTGATTCGTTCTGACGTTCTGACAGAGTTGCTAGCTGCCTCGGGGAGGATATAAAACAAACGATTCGAGAGAGCTGATATAAAATCTAATGTCTCTGTGATTGACCTGATTGATTGCACTGTTTAGTTTGTACTGAGTTGCTTAGCAACGTATCATCAATCGCTATTCAATGTGTACGAGTTTTTCGAACTCTTCCGAGGATATTCGTTCGGAATGCTCGAGAAGATTCGATCGTGGCTGGCGTCGAATCCGTTGTTGTCAATACCATTCTTGGCTAGGCAGGTGTTGCCGTTCACCTCAGCATCTGCGGCTTTTTCCTTAGCGATCACTCCCTCCACCGAGTGTCGGATGCCGTAGGTGAAGTAGATGAAATAACCGATGGCAACCCAAACGGCAAATCGGATCCAGGTTCCGGCATCAAGCTGGAACATTAGGTAGAGGTTGAAAAATACACTCAACAGCGGCAGGACAGGAACCAGGGGAACTTTGAAGGTGAGTTCAATCTTATCTGTCGGTTGGCAGGCGACTATAATTGTTAGCAGGATCATGGCGCATCCGAGTACCACGAGGCCTGCGATGATTCCTGGTTGGTCCGAGGATATCTGATCTGATGCCAGAACCAATATACTGCAGACAGCACAAACCAGAACAGCTGAAAAGGTTGTGTTATTATAAAATGTTTTGTTTGCTGATCTGTTGTACTTACCGAATAAAGCAGTCACAATCTTAACGATTGCCGACGACATTTGGGTGGGATCTTTACATTTGGATGTGTTGAACAGCTGCCTGAGCACATTCGGTATCGTTACCGCGGTGCGTTGCATGGAACTGGTGTCTTCATATCGGAGCACAAGGACACTAACAGCAACAATCGTGTAAGCCATCAATGTTCCGATCGACATCATATCGATCAACTGCTGCAGGTTGAATAGTAAAGCCATTGTAGCTGCTAAAATTCCAGCCAAAATCGTTGCCAGCACCGGGGTTTGCGTTTTCGGATGGACTGTTTTCAGTTTTTTGTATATAACTCCGTCCGTAGACATTGCATACAAGACACGTGGCAGTGGAAACATGGCACCCAACAAGCTAGTACAAAGGGCGAAGATAGCTCCAACCGAAACGATCCATTTTATTTCGTGCCATTCCAGCTTACCGAACAAATGTGGGAACGGAGCACTTGGATCCTGAAGATAATAAGGTAGCGCCATGGTTAACACCGTCGAGATACCGAAGTAAGCCAAAAATATTATTATCAGTGAGATAACGATGGCCAGTGGAATGTTGCGGCTGGGGTTCTTCGCCTCTTCCCCGGTGGTGGCAATACAATCGAATCCTACGAATCCGTAGAAACATTTGGCGGCTCCAGCCATGATTCCCGCAAACCCGTATGGCGCGAAACCGCCCACTCCTAAATCTACACCTTCGGGGATATCTTCCGGTGGAACGTCCTCGGGACGGATGTTCCAGTTAGCAGCATCGCCTACAAGAAACGATTCAGTTAATCGGTTTTTAACGTAGGCTTTAAAAATAATGACTTACTATTCATGCCACCGGCAACAAGTACAATGCCTATAACGCACAGGTTCACTCCGGTGAAAATATTATTCATCAGAGTGGACTCTTTGACACCGTACGCCAGCAGGGCCGCAAGGATGAGCACCGCTATGAAGGAGAAAAAGTCGGGATAATCCGACAGGATTTCTACGTTCATGCCCATCGCTTCCCGTAGCGCATTGCTCATCTTGTTGTCTATCAGGGCATCGATGTAACCGCTCATACCACGTGCCACGCTGGATGTACCTTAAAACAATGAGTGAAACAATTTTGTAAATAAATAATACTGCCGCCTCATGCGTGTTAGTTTCATCTGCTTTTTAAACTAATACATAGTTTCATTCAACACGATAGCTAACCACCAGCGATGTTACCTTGGGTGGTCCACCTGTCCAGTCAACATTTATCACCATCGTCAATGACATTGATTGGCCAAATTTACTTTTTCAAAAACAAGAGTAAATTAGCTTGACTTGCATTAAAGTCGATAAAAGGAAAAAAGGTTTGTTATTTATATGTCAAAAATTAATTCCAAAAATATCGTAGCAATAAAAAAAGCATGCGAGACAGCTACGAGCAAGAAAAAACTCGTTTTCAGTGCCACTGCTGAGTCAATGGCCACGGCAATCAACTGCCCATTTTCAGCGAAACGCAGCCATTATTTACAAAACAGGCTCCCCATTCAAGCAGTGCTCATTCATAATTAACCCACATCCGTCGCATCGCTTACCGATCACATATTCCAAAATCAGATTCCATCCGATCGTAAATGCGGCAAACTCGCCAATACTGACGTAGCTGTAGATGTATGCAGAACCAGCTTTCGGAACGCGAGCGGCGAACTCGGCATAGCAGAGAGCGGCAATGGCCGACGCCACGGCCGCAACCAAAAACGAAATGACCACCGCGGGACCGGCTTGCTCGTGAGCCACCGAACCGGCCAGCACGTACACGCCCAACCCTAGCGTACTGCCGACCCCCAGCCCGGTCAGATCGAGCAGCGAGAGAACACGTGCCAGCTGTGAATCACTTCCGTCGTCTTCGTTGCGTTTTTTGCGCGTGAGCGCGGCCCAAAACCGACCGCATCGCCCGCTCTGCCGCATGTCGCTCCGGTCGGTCTCTGTCACCGGCTGGCGATGTTAGCTGTCGCAAAGGCACGCGCGCTGTTTTGTTTTGCTCGGTGTCTTCCAGACGGTCAGTCGCCCCGACTACGGTATAGGTCAGGGTTTGCCCACGTTGCACCTATAAAATGGAGAAGAAAATATGACCGTGATTAAAGATGTCGTGTCGGGTAGGGCAAGCTGCTTAGTTGCCGTTTATAGCTTCGAATTATATAAAACTGTTTAAGTACTTAGAGTCTAAAACATCCTAATTAATTCGCTAAAAATTACATAATCGTTTTTTGTAGTCGCAAAGATATCTTATTCTACTTTGTAATAATCATAGAGCGCCCCCCGGTATGCTTCATCCTTCATCCTGTTTAACGAAAAACTTCCCCTCAATGGACCAATAGACCATTATTGCCATCATTATTGGACAGTCCCGGTCGAAACGGGAAAACCGCTTGGATGTGTTTCCCCAGTATCAACTTAAACTTTTACTCTTCTGGTGGACTTTTTACTTGCCATCGCGAAATTCTTCGCGGGAAACCCCAGATCGATGTGAACGACCTGTTGATAACGTTGAAGAAAGCATGAAAAAACGCGCTCGATAAATCCTGTCCTGAGTGTGTGGATTGCTTGAATACTTCCAATTATAAAGATTTCAATAGAAAATTGTCTGCAACATTTTATATGTTATATATGCAAAGTTTTGAATTTGAAATTGAATAGTTTAAAACTAGAAATTAATAGAAAATGTACGTACATGTTTATTACTCCTATCGAAAATCATAAAGGGCAGTTTTTATTACCATTACTGATTACGAACACGTAAAAGTATGAATAAATACATTTAATTGGTTGATCATATCTACTCCAATGATTGTTCGGTGATTATTGGATACTAGGTAATTGTGCAACTAAAATACCATTGAGTTATGTACTTGAAGCACATTAGGACAGCAAAGTGGTCCATAATATTCCAAACAGGTATTAAGGGCTGTAAAGTGTAAACAAATGCGGTTTAGCCACGGTTTAGCATGACACAGCTCGGTTGTTGTCGATGTGTTGCTTTGCAAACAGTGCAGGCACATTTAAAAACGGCAATTCTTTCATGCTGCCTGCTGACGACTCAATCGGGGGCATTCAATAAAAGGAATGTTGTAATACAACCCCTCTTGACCACTTTGCCATGGGTTATATAAGTTTTAGTTTACCAGCTCCCTTGGAATTATGAACTTGGATTCTGATTCGTTATGTTCATGGACATTCGTTCTGAAGTAGGAGATATGTATCTATCGTCGATTACTAAATGAGTTAGCAGATTAGGTACACATTCGTGGTTTGTGACTAGTCTTTTTTAGTGAAAAAGTATACTTATGACACTTTCAAATAACGAATTTTATAATTTGTAATAATTTGCCACACGTGTCCAAGCACACCAACATGCATACTTTCCAGTATGTCAGATAAATTTGCATTTTACCAGATTTTAAACTCAAACGCAAACAGATAAACCTCAAAATCTTGCAAATATTAGCCGGAGTCCCAGATTCGGCCAGATTTTCTTATCTGCACATTCTGGTAAACATTTAACAAACAAGAGGGAAGCAGAGATTTAAAGATCTTGCCCTCAACTAGCAAATCAAATAACTGCCACTCAATGCCAATGCATCTGTTGGAAACCACAGTACTGAAACTTTCATGCTTCAACAAGCATGGTTCCATGAATTAGATCCGCCGGTAATTGGCCGACTTTAATACAAGGCCTTGTTAAAGATGCCAAAGAGACGTGGTTGTCGATTTTTTTTAATTATAAGGCCATTGCAACTGATTTTTAAAGTTTTTGTCCCCAATCCCCACCCTTTGGAATCGATTTTAAAAATCGAGGAGGGGTACAGGGGTAAAAAATAGTTGCAGGTAGGTAAAACATTTTAATGTAAAATCAATTGTCTGTGGGCTCTACAACCTAAAGAATTCGAACTTTACTTTACTTTACTTTACTTTTAAAGAATTCGAACAATGAGTAAACGGAGTGTTAACGCTTCTAGTACAGATCAGAAATGAATCAAGCAACGCGATGACCGAAAAGCGGGTAAAAAATTTCTTTTGATTTTATCTCTCTTTTGGTAGGTTTTCGCATGAATATAGATTTAGTTTTCACAGATAAACTTAAAATGAAAATGCGTAAAATAAATATTAAGGCATTTATCCTTTTTTCCGATTGAAGTTTTTGGAGCGTCTTAGTAGGTGTGTAGGATTACGCCAAAATATGTGATCATATCTGGCTTTTCTTTTGTTCCCATCGTACACCTGGCGAAAGTTGTGAGACTACGGTCGGCCGGCCACGTCGCAAGGATGCCGGACGACTGTGTAGTGAAATTCGTTCTGTTCAAGAACCCCATCGACCCCAGGAATAGAGGGGCTCAACGTGCTAGATGGCTTGACCAGGCTGAAGCCGACTTGCGTGTGTCGAGACGCGCAACAAATTGGCGACGAGTAGCCCAGGACCGAGTACAATGGAGAGGAATTCTGGATACGGCAAGAGCCACCCCGGCTCTCGGCTGAATAAGATAAGATATGGTTTTTCTAAAGATAGCTTCTTGGTAGGTATAATAAACTATTTCTTTTGATGGTTGTCGCAGGGTAATTCTGTCAAAGACATGCTATTTCGACGTAATTTCTAATTGCTATAATGGAAAAGAGAACGGAATTAGTGGATACGCGAACGACGTATCTGTCTCTCAACTATCAGAAATTAACGTATTTAAAGCACTCAAAGACCTAAATGCGTCAAAAAGACCGGGGCCTGACGGAATAGCACCCATATTTCTCAAAAACCTGCCCGAAGAACTTACTACACCATTACAATGCCTATTTAACATGTCTCTGAAAAATGGTAAATTCCCGGAAATATGGAAATCTTCGTATTTAGTCTCTATCTTCAAATTAGGAACAAAATCAGACATCTGAATGAATTACAAGTCAGCAACACGGCTTCTTTAAAGGCCGCTCTACTTCCTCGAATCTTTTGGAATTGATAACTTTTACTCTGAATGCAATGGACAATGGCAACCACGTAGAAGCTATTTACACGGACTTTAAGGCGTTTGACAGAATTGACATACCATTACTAGTCTTCAAATTAGCAAAAATTGGAATAGAACCGAAACTCTTGCAATGGCTTCAGTCAATTTAACGGAACGCAGACAAATTGTTCGCTTTCAAAATGCCCCTTTTGACCCTATTTAAGTCACCTCTGGGGTTCCCCAAGGTTCCCACTTAGGGCCACTTCTTTTCATTTTACACGTAAATGACATTTCCTTTATACTTAACCGCTCAAAAGTACCTGTATATGCAGACGACATGAAAATATATACGGAAATTAAAAAATGCCCTTGACGGCACAGTATTTCAGAATGAAGTCGATAGGCCGTATGAATAAAAAAGTTAGAGCAAATGCTTCCATACGATTTAAACGGGAAAAGAAAAGCAAACTGCTTTATTCATACGACCTAATGTATACAACACTTGGTGCAACAAATCTTTATAAAACCTTAATGTACAGAAATGTAACTCAATACCATTTAGCAGGAAAATTCAGACTCCCTCTATTGACATATATTTAGGAAACAGTATTTTACCAAAATGTAAAACTATAAGGGATCTAGGAATAATCTTAGACTCAAAATTACCATTCACAGAACATTACAATACCATTATTAACAAAGCAAATAGAATGCTGGGCTTCAGTCATAATTTCAAAGATCCGTACACAATAAAACTATTATACATTACAAACGTAAAACCTATTCTGTAATATTGCCATATTGTATGGCACCCACACACTGCGTTACACGAAGGACGCATAGAATCTGTTCAGAAACAATTTATACTATACGCGCTTCGAAAACTTAACTGGACTGTATTTCCATTACCATCTTATTAAGCACGTTGCATGCTCATCCATATACAAACACTTAAAGAACGTCACGAACATGCAAAGCTTTACTTTATCAATGACATTATTTATCAAAGCATCCAGTCAGCAGAATTGCTTTCTCAATTAAACTTTTAATATTTATGTAAAAATCATATAAAAGCAATTATGCGAAAAATGGACCAGTCAATAACATGATGCGTCATTATAATTAAAACTGCGAAATAATTGACACCGCTATGTCCAGAATTCAAATTAAACTACGACTTAGCCATAGGAATAATGTATAGTATATGAGTAAACATAAAACATTGTAATTATATTATTGTATGTAGTCTACAAATTCTTGACGAATAAAATAATAAAGAGCGCAAAATGTTTTCTACCATCCTAAAAAGGATGGCTTATACCTTGTTTTCTGTAATTCGGTCAGAAACAATTATGAATTGGAATAGCTTAATGTATTGAAAAATCTCAATTTTGATTTAAAACTTCAAGTAAACTAAAGCTTTGAAACACAGTTTTGTTTTGATGCAAGCTATTTCATTAAAATTAAAAACAGCAATTCTGATTTGTATGAGTCTTCCCGGGATGTGTCATGGATGTGATAATCATGACATGGAGGAAGACATACATTAGATACCATTAGTTAAATTTACTGTTTTAAAAGTGCTGCTTTTCGCAAGTTTGTCTTAGCCCAACTTAGCGCTATTAGCTGCAAAGTGTGGTTATCATCACACCTTTCAAGTCTGATTTGGAACTGTTCGTGCTATATTACTAATGGATGACAAAGCCAGAGTTGGCACGGAGTAGAATGGGAACAGTATAGAATTACATTAATTGCATCGAGTCAGACGGTCATAAAAATGTATGCTTTTCTACCATTTTACTACAATTTTCAAACTTTTAAATACAAAAAAATATGTTCATATTTGTATGTTGATCGTTAATGTCGAGTAATTCGAATTAGATTCCTTAAAAGAGACGATCTATAGATCCTATAGGATCTACATCCCGTTTTTTAAGCTTGACCTTGTGTTTTTATTGGACAGACTTTGCAGACTATTGGCTCTAACAGCCTCTTCCAGCTAAGATTCGAACATACGACGACTGGTTTGTTAAATGAGTGTCGTACCTCAAAACCATCTCAATGGCATGAAGACCACCAACAACACTAAGCACTGTGGCATGAGACAGCGGCGTACAGTCGAGTGAATAAAATACAAAAACAATTTAAACGTCACTCGCGGTTTACTGCTGCCGAAAAAATCTGAAAAATCGTCTGCAGAGAGCATCCGACTAGAGGCTGCTTTACGAACACAGAGAGGTTTTAAATTATTCAGTTGACAGCGGCTTTAATAGCTGGGTAGACGGAATGGTCTTTCCATTGCAATTTTCGCAAGGCGAATCGAAGAAATCGACGCTAATCTGAATCAAATCTCTCTACACTGTTGTTGTGTTCTAGAACGGATCGCACCCGCGAACTAAACAATGATTTAAGATTATATATTTCAGAGAATTTTTTTTTTTTGCAATCCTCAAGATAAAGCTTTAAGACCTTGAGGCTTTAACAACACATATACGTGCCATTGCGAAACAGGATCGTCCCTCGAGCGGCTCTGGAAGTACAATTCAAGATCATCTACATACGAGAGTCATGGACCCTTGATAGCCAAATTAAGGCCGTTGAAGTAAAGCAGAAAAATCAGAGGACCTAGCTGGCTTCCTTGAGGTATACCTGACGAGGCTAGATAGCTAAATATCAGATCGACTATCTCTGATGGCAACCACCAACTTTCGATCGGTCAGACATGAGCGATACCAGTGCAAACGTCCAGTCAATCTAGTTTTGCAATTACGATATCATGATTTATCTTAAGACACAAAAGGTTAGTGCTGGAAAATGAAGCCACGTTGAGCGGCACTTAGATATTGCTTGTAGTGAGAGAGTAGAGATTCCATGATTATCAGCTCAAACAGCTTCGAGACTGCACGCAGCGAAGTGATTCTTCTCGTTTGCTTTCTTTTTACACCACTGGAGATGGACACTTGGAATAGGCAGAACAACGGTGTTAGCAAGCAGGAAATGTGTCTCTTCAGGAATGTAAAAGGTAATCCATCCATCCAGGTTTCAAGGACGACTTGAGCATGGAAGCGACCTTTGAATTTCTCTCGACATTACAATAAATGGCATTCAGTGATTGACCATATTGCAACGTCGCTATAGTTGCTATGGCAACACGGTCAACGCTCAATATCTCGTTGGTGAAAACACTTGCGAACTTCCTGGAAAACGGTATATATCCTGATATCTCCGTTGTAGTGCATATATGACCGGAGGTTTGACTCTCCGCATTGTTCGTTTACGTAGTTCCAGAAAGACTTCGAAAGAAGTTTTAGTTTGGATTGAATGCAGTGTGATCGAGTTATATTTCGCATAGGACAATGATACCATAGCAGCTTCTGATCCAGCTTACCAACTAGCAACATCAGAATTAATTCCACCGGCGTTTTGATAGAAGAAAATGACATCTTCATTGCGGCTCGGAGTCGAACGATCCTGTTCTCTTAAAATTACGGCAGCTAGATGCCGTCCTTGTTCAACTCTTAAGCAAATAGAACTCATACCACTGAGGAACCTGTCTTCATGGATATTAACATAGTCCGCAGTATTGTGAATTGGATCAACATCAGGCAAGTAGCAAGCATCATGTGCAATAATAGTTTTCCATATACCGTGGACCCCCGTTCGTTTGACCGCTTTTAATCTGAACACTTTTTAATTTGCACCCCGTTGGTTTGCACAACGTGCAAATTAAAAATGGTTCAAATGTCATTCTCAAAATGACATCATTTGCTTATGCAGACAATGCACTATGGTCCAGAAAGCGATTTTAGACGGACAAAAATGATTGCGCCTAAACGGAATATTCTAGCTCAATGAAGTCTTCGGCAACTTTTTGAATGAAAACATGACGCATCTTTTGAAAGAGTCGTCTAATGTTCAGATGATACCGTAACAACAATTCAAGTAATAATTTTTTAAATAAGTTTGTTTTCCATTTTTTAGTTTCAAAACATTAAAGATAGATTAATTTCCCATAACTTTTCTAAACATTTCAAATTTCTAACTCTTACGTATTTTCAGCAGTGGACCTTTGTTTATGGACGACCCGTAAAATCATATTTCCTCTTATAACTCATTTATCTCAACAAATAGCTCAATATGATGTTCTACAAAAATTTGTATACGTAAGAGAAGAATATTTTTGCAGAAGACTGTTTTGCTTTATCTTTATGAGTTAATAAGTTATAGCCGAATTCAGGTTAAAAACAGACCAATTTTACTGAAGCATAACTCAAAAAGCGGCAAACGGATCTTGATGAAACTTTGGCGATTTAATATACACATATGCATAAAGTTTTTAGCAAAAAATGGTGGAGGTGTTATTTTTTTAAAAAAAGATAAAATTCTTTGAATTTTATGATTTACTATAGCTAAAATTGTCGTTTTCTTCATAGATTCACATTCAAGTAATCAAGTATGCGACCACGGAATACTATACACAACAAATATACTGGCAATAACCATGGTGGATACTAAAATAGTGAATGCATTCAAAGAGTTACATTCGCAATCTTGTTTTTAAGCGAAAAAACTAAAAGAATGTTTAATAATAACCTTGAATTAAACGATTTTTACGATCCCTTTAGATACTAACACGGACTTTTACTGTTATACGCGTATATTCGCAATATGTTTTGAATGTTTTTTGAAAATATTTTATAGACTAAAAATAACTGCGATGTGAAAAACGACGAAGATGAAGCAGAGCTGCGGAAAACTTATGATTTGCGCGTAATCGAACTACTTACGAAGGAAATTCCACTAATTGTTATACTTTTCGGGAAATTTACCATTGAAATTCAAGAAGAATTCTATTATGATTTTTAAATCCATTTAAAACTATAAAATTAACAATGGAAATAAATCGGGATTTTTTTTTTATTTTCAATCTTAGTATTCCACTGAAACGCTCAAAAAACTTCAGTCAATTTCAACATTTATTAAATATACACCACGTTGATTTATTTGAGCGAATGCACGAGATGCTAATAATTATTAGCAAACATAAAACTAACCCTTCAACGGGTAGACTTCTGTAGATAGTTTTTGCTTTGAGAGTCTTAGAGCCATATATGAAATTTATTCTAATTGGATAACACAATATCTGTGCTGAGAATAGATTGACATTTTGGCATCAGCATTGCAACATTCTGACTATGCGTTTAAGAGTTCTTATGTTTTAAAATCAAAAATTCAGGAAAATTGTGACGAAAATAATTGCACGATTTTTGCCAATTTTTACTTTTGAAAACATAGGACATCTAAATCAAAATGTTCGACCTCAAAAATATTCAGTGATGAACTACGCACTGAGTTTTGTAATATTTGGAAAAAACAAGGATTGGATATGAAACCCAAAATAAAGATTTTATAATATGCCTTAACTGTTGCTAGTCTAGATTATTACTTTTGCATGAATATCAAATTGACTTTCTTTTAAGTGTGCTTTCTTGAAAAATAGTCATTATCTATCGTTGCCTCTTTAGAAGGTTAAATATGTACAGTTTCGGGAATACACAGAACAATCTATATGTATAGCTCTATGGCTGGTATCCTTTGCCTCCGACAGTGCAGTGCAAATAGTATTTAGATTTCTTAATTATGTAATTTATCAGCGTATATATAATAGTTTTTCTCTCAATGTAGGCATTGATACTAAACGTATCAAATAAACTTCATGAATATTTTTCACAAACAGATTGAAAAGACCGTGATTGTCGTAAGATAAGCGTTCGTATTTGTCTCGATAAAACATAAATAGTAAAGCAACAAGCTTTGTATTATGTTTTAGACATTTTCTAAAAAAATAGTTACACAAAATTATGTTTTAACGCTTTGAAACTGAGCAAGAAACTGTACCTGGGCAGTTAGGGATGGATAAAACGAAAACTTTAGCTATAGTAAATCATAAAGTTCAAAGAATTTTATCTTTTTTTAAAAAAATAACACCTCCACCATTTTTTGCTAAAAACTTTATGCATATGTGTATATTAAATCGCCAAAGTTTCATCAAGATCCGTTTGCCGCTTTTTGAGTTATGCTTCAGTAAAATTGGTCTGTTTTTAACCTGAATTCGGCTATAACTTATTAACTCATAAAGATAAAGCAAAACAGTCTTCTGCAAAAATATTCTTCTCTTACGTATACAAATTTTTGTAGAACATCATATTGAGCTATCTGTTGAGATAAAAGAGTTATAAGAGGAAATATGATTTTACGGGTCGTCCATAAACAAAGGTCCACTGCTGAAAATACGTAAGAGTTAGAAATTTGGAATGTTTAGAAAAGTTACGTGAAATTAATCTATCTTTAATGTTTTGAAACTAAAAAATGGAAAACAAACTTATTTAAAAAATTATTACTTGACTTGTTGTTACGGTATCATCTGCACATTAGACGACCCTTTTAAAAGATGCGTCATGTTTTCATTCAAAAAGTTGCCGAAGACTTCATTGAGCTAGAATATCTCGTTAAGGCGCAATCATTTTTGTCCGTCTAAAATCGCTTTCTGGACCATAGTGCAATGCGCATAAACGCTATTTGTTTGTCCTGATCTAGCGTGTTTAATCTGTTTCACATTGCGTTTTCCCAACGATTATGATAGAAATCCGATCGGAGAATGAAATATTCGCTGCTTCCAACTTCCAACTGAATCAAACCACCAAAACAATAACAAAGAGTAGGACGACCAGATCACACAAGCTCCAGCATATGTAGAGTTGCCAGTTGTTCAAATTAAAAACTAACCCCGTTAGTTTGCATGAGGAATCGTTCAAACGAACGGGGGTCCACTGTACATTACTTTACTTAAATTGAAATACAACACTAATTGCAGTAGGTATCAGTACCAGTTTGTCCTGTCTCATTCGTACCGCTACAACTAATCCGAGGGGTTACTGAGGGGTGCTGTCGAGGATGAATAATCACAGGCTAGTATCGGAAAAGACACCGCAAGCTTACACCTGAGTCGTCGAACATCACTAATGGTTTGGGACAAAAAAAAAATCCCCCGACCCGTACGGCCATACCATACCGGTCAATGCAATAATCGCCTTCAGTCAGAAAATGTCAACCGGTTAATCTAGTGAAAAGCAAGAATACGTCGATACGTGAGCTCGCATCACCAACTGATCCGTTGGTTGGGGCAGACCAACAAACAAGCTTGACAAGCTTGCCTTTAAGGCCAATTGGCTAGTGACACCAGAGACAAAGGGTGAATGAACAACATATTTCGTGGTGGCCAGTCGTTCTGTGTCTGGTCTGAATTGTAATTATACTGAAAGCTTGCTTCGTCTCGACTTTCTGAAATCCATTGATTGGTTATTGACATGATTTGTAGAAAAAATGTAATGTTTCACTGAATTGATATAATTTTTGTAACACGGAGAATAAAAATGTAGTTTCAACCATATTTATGGTTGTTTTACGCACAAACAAAAATTTCGTTTTGTTTCAAACTGAAATGTATGATTGAAATGAAAATATTTATTGTTACATCAATGTCAACTTCAAATTTGAAAAAACTTTACTTTTAATTCAAAACTGTTATTTACTTGATTCAAACAGAATCTCGTTTGGAAACAACAATATTTTCAGGTTGTTATAAAAATATTTTATTGAGGCTTAAAACAACAATCATTTTGTTTGAAACAAACCGGAGCTTTTTCGCTCCGTGAACTTTCATAATAGTTGTTTTTTTTTGTACACGAACTAATCATTATTTCAAAACTAATAAGACGAATATTGGGGTAAGTAAAGTTGGGTTCGTCGTTTGGAAGTTGATGTCTTCTCAATAAATACACGTATTTTCGATACAGCGTTTAAAAGTGAAATCATCAGAGCCTATTCTAGAAAGCAAACTGCAATTGTAAATAATTGATACTGCATATTAAAAAACCATTTTGTGTTTAAAAAGGCCATCCACCGACCTTCCAGGGTGTCAAGTCGATCAATCAGCTCTGTTTACTGCGATCGAGGACGGACGATGGCTTCGATGGTATTTAGACTGATGCTGCTCAGAATAGAGTGATTAAAACATTTTTCCAAAATTTGTTATACTATGCTTGAAAACTTGAACATCAAGTTTGATGATATTCAAGAAGACGTTGTAAATTGTGTAAATTATTAGTTTCACAAAAGCTCTGAACCACGCTAGTGCTGGGTGTCTTGAGACAGTCTGATGATGGTCATGAAGAAGTAAACAAGGGCCGACAAAAGCGAAAGTATATTATTTCTGGTTTTTATTACTTTGTTTTGTTCCAGATATTCGCACGCTGTGTACCGTGTTCATTCAACTGGTTTTGTCAATTATGCGTCTGCTTATATGTACGTCTTACAAACAGCTCAGTGTAATTTGAGGTGTAATGTGGGTCTTGACAGCCCTATTAATTGTCAATAATTTCGTTCAACTGACCCGGTCTGACAACCAAAGGCTAACAGGTTTTGTTTACAATTGCCGTTTCATGTTATTGATTCGTTAATTCGTTATTGATTATTGTAATCAACATTCAAGCGCGTCAAAATGCGACTGTCAATAATTTTTTCAACATTCATTCGGTATCAACTTGCCGTTTCTACGTGCCGAAATCAACAACACATTTGTACTCTCTAATTTAAATTCTAAACCTTTTCGGGATAGAAATGACTGAAAGGTAAACATGACATTTCAATGTGTTCTGTGCTACTGGATACATTGTCGGAAACGACCTTCATTCGGGGAAAAACCAGTTTTTAATAGCATTGCAATCGGCAAAAAAAACAATTTCCGTGAGATCGATTTGCTTTGTCACTCTTCTGGCTGCCTCTTCTGCCATACGCGGACGCGACTATGAGCGCCATATAAGCGTAACCACGCTGAACACTAGAAGTAGAAGTAGAAACAGCTGAAACAACACATTCGCTAGTGTCAGAATGCTGTCATATTTTTTGTACTAATCAGAACAAAGAAACATGTATTATTGTATTTTAACCTAAAATAGGTTTCATCCTAAATGATTTGCTAATGATTATTGGAACAGTAGGCTATAATCGCAGTACATAGGTTAGGTACAGTAAATGGGGGTATTTTTTCCGTTTACACTCACACAAGGTCTTCAATGTCATCATCGCAATGAATGCCGGCAGGTGAGTGCAATGCGCACCGTGAGAAATGAGCCAGTGCTAGCCGGTATATTTGAACGAAGTGCCTCTAAATCAGATAAACCGTGAATGGAATATCGAATTGAGCAAATGGACTTGAAAACTACCGGCTACCAGCTGTGATGGATGATGTATAGTGGAGCCGGTATATGAATAATTTAATTCTTGGATTTGTAGTTCCTCCGATGCTAATTCATTTTCTCATTATTTTAGTTTCGTTTTATGGAAAATAATACATTCAAAATAGTGCACTATGCTTTCAAAACAACACCCCTCTTTTTCTTCCAGTCACTTGCACATCCGTATTCTCTAACGTTTCCTATAACGTTTTTTTCTTATTTGGAAGTTTTCCCTTCGATAAGGACCAATCGCTTTGATAAGTTTGATAGTTTTCCAGGAGCTCCGGAGTTATGACGGTTCATACACACATATATTTTATTGAAATGGCCATATCTAAGGTGTTTCTCGACGAACTTCCATTCTCTTTTCATTAATCGACTAGAAATAAAGACTAGTTTTGAGATAATATGTGAATATTATTAAATTTCCATGACAGAAAAAGATTCAAGCCATGAAAAAAATAGGCTTTGACATACCCCCGGACAGCCTTGAATATCTTCGGTGTCCACTGATTACTGCATATCTTGAAATATTTTAAAATTAGAAAAAAATCGTCGTCGAATGCAATTAGTTTCATCTGAAAATGTTTTATTTTGTAGAAGTTACGGGCGTTTAAATTCTGTCCAAATTTTGCCAATCCCGATCATTTTGTCTAACGCCTGTATTGACGTTTATATAACGGGTGGCAACTAAAATTTTGGAATGTTTTCGCGGCCCTTATGCTCACAACAAACGAGCTCAGAGAGAAATAAGAGTACACTGAGAAAACTTTTCGTATAGTTTCTATGTGTCCCACATATAGATTTTTGCAATGTGCCCAGTAAATGATCTTTATGTGCCAAACAGTTATCATTTATGTGTAAGCGAAAAATTAGCACATACTATTCATATGCGTATATTTTTTATGTGTATAATTGCACATACTATTCATACGCGTATAATTTTTATGTGTATTTCTGGGAGGATTGTGTTTATATGCAGCTCATGATAATCATATGAGATTTCAAATGGAAATTTACTATTAGTTATGTGCAGAATATTTTGAGTGGTATGTTGCTGCTTCGTCATAATTGCCTATTACCGTCCTATCTAACACAAATTATTAAAAATATCAGCGATTTTTATGACACACAATGCAAAATTAGTTATTCCCTAATATTTTAGTTTGTTACCTCTCATACGCGATCAATCAAAGTGGGCTGAGATCTATTTAAATTTAACATTTGTCATGCTGTCCTACACAAATACATGCGCGCTAGCTTCGTAAACATTATTGTGATTTTTAATTCGGACGATGAAAAATTTTGTTGGACGGATTTTAAAATGGTACGACGAATTTAAGATATAAAGTCAGTTGCATAATTTCAATCAAATGCTTTATTAATCGCTTTTTAGTGAATTCAAATGGCACGGATCGGAAGGTAAGTGTGCTTGTACCAAATCTGCAGCAGAGCTTTTGGAGTATTCATTAAATCCACCTAAGAAATGATGAAAATTAGAGTGGCTTTCCTTACTACGACGGGAATTAGAAATAAACTCTATGAATGTGTTAGCTCTCTCTCTCTCCTCTTTTTGTTAATATTTTTTGTTTTGTTTATGCTTGCCCAGTTTTGCTAAAAATGGCATCGAAACAAGAAGCAATTCGGGAGCGCGTTGTACACTTCTACGAACTGCTACAGAAATCTCGGCAAAAAGTATACGGTACAACATTTAAAAAGCAAATACGTTGAGGCTTCGACTGTTTGCCATATCTTAAGATGCCCAAAAACTATTCGCAAGCAAGGTAGTGGAAGACCAGCCAAAATTATGGACGCAAAAGGACATCGTTCTCTTTCTCGTTTCTTCAACAACAAGCCCTCTGGTTTGGCTATCAATTAAAAACACAATCGTTCCTGAATACCCATTCGATCCCATTTTTACCCAAGAACCACGACCTGAAAAATCTTTCAGTGCGCCCAATCGAAGATTTCTTCCAGATTTTGAGTTCCTTGGTGTACAAAAATAACTGGAGAGCTACGAATTGCAAACAGTTGATTGGTAGAATCAAGAGATGCATTCGCAAAATTGACATGAAGGCCATACAACGCTCCTGTTTCGACGTCAAACGAAAGTTTCGCCGAACAGCCGATTACGAACCGTTTTCAAATGTACACTAATTTTTTTTTTTAACAATGGATAATGTATCTTTAATTTCGGTAAATCAGATCCTCTTCATGTATCTTTGTCTTTTTTTGACAGCTTGAGAGAAAAATTCCAAAATTTTAGTTGCCACCCGTTAGAATCAGGCCATTCGATGTCAAAGTGACTTTAGCATGGGTTTATTCTCAGGCCCCTCATTACCCTTCCTTCATGCTGAATTCTGTATTATCCCGATAAGACCTATTGGCAGTGCAAAAATGAGCCTTATAGTAAAATGCACTGGTTAGCTGCGCCAGGGATGGCTATAATTAGGGATAGCGTTGTCATGTGGAACGAGGTGGGTAAAGTAGAGAAAGCATTGAAGGCAGGGTACCTAATTACACACAAGCACGCATAAAAAAGATCAATAAGCATGTCGCTCATTCAATAGCGATTATAGCAAAAATAAATGCAGTGCGGGTTATACAGAAAACAGCCGGGCGATATCACAATAGATCAACGCTACTGTGATATGTGATAAAATAATAAATTAAAATTGTCTGTCCCAGACCCGGTATATGACCAAATTAATAAGTAACCAGTAACCAAATTAATTCAAATGCATCCATAACACATATTACCAAACACCAAACAAACATTCGATTTCGGCCCTTTTGATAATCAATTTTGTCAGCGAAGACCATGCCTGCTCAATACGGGTACTGAAAAATCCATCAATTCTCAAACTCATAATGAACATTTTAATACCTTCGTCCAGTCAACGAAGTGAAACATATAAAGCCAGCATAATTACTGCGGGAATGGGAACTCAACTTTGCATAAGACAATAATGCATATCTATTTGCAAAAGACGAAGTTTGTTGAACAGAGGAAGAAGAAACATTACAACACGAACCGCTTACTATTATACTACGATATGGGTAACGTAAATCGTACTCACTGGGGTGTGAATCAAAACGAATAAATCAAAGCTATTACATTACCAATTGACCAATCTATCTGCAATCAAATTACTGGAATGTTACTTTTCGTGGCTTTTCGTGCCATGCACCGATGACGGTGTCTTATCGCGTTCGACGAATTATCACTGTTCTGGCAGACGATTGCCTATTCAATTCGAACTGTCTTGCAATATTTATCGTGCAGGAATATAAACAAAATGCGAAGACATATAGTACTAGTCGAGATTTAATAATTTTATTACCAGATGAATTATCTAGTTGAATTCTCGGAACTCGCTACATAGAACTAGCGTGATGTCACAGATTACATGCTTTCTTCGCTTCGCTAGGTATAACCGGTAACAAATTTAATCAGTTTTATGGTGGGTAATTATATGTATTTGCAGTCAGATTGTTTCGGTCTGCAGAAAGATTGATAAGTAGAGCATTGCGACACTGGGTCGTGTGTCTATCCTATACTATACAAGAAGTCAGCGACTTCTCTGGCGAGGCGATGTCTGTGCAACCGATTTTTGCTCATGAAATCCCTCTTATAAATCTTCGGGTTTTACTGGCGGACTGTTCTGGTATGGAAGCGCGGGATGTCATCAGTCAGCTGCTGCGGCGTGCATTATCGTCCTTTAAAAACGTAATCGTATACAGCGAGAATTTATAAACATGCACTACGGGATCTGTTTACATGATACAGGTGATAATTTTTTTTTCAATTCTCATGATTTGGCAATTTGAACGAATGTGATTTTTATGGATTGCTTATTTTATTACTCAACGATAATTTGCACACGATATACAGGAACGTGACTATCGACATTATTTTTTCGCCTGGTCATTTGCTGTAAGGAATTCTCACTTGAAGAAATCATCATGTACAAACGCGTACGTGAATCTTCCTTCGCTAGAGCGACGATGGTAAACAAGATCAAGTTCCGAACGAGATAAGTTGCAGTGTAGAGTCTGTGGTGTTGCTATGATGTTTGGCATGAGAAAAAGTGGGTGAAAAATACTTTAGGTTCTCAGCACGGTGTTCACCGACTCACCGAGAGTCGGAACACAATCTGAAAGTAGGATTTCTTATTGGATCGGAACCGAAACTGGCCGGGTAATCCCCTTAAGGTCCGGAAGAACTTTAAGCTTTAAGCAAAAGTAATCATGATAAAAAACGTTACTGTACTGAGGAGAGACTATAAATCAAAAGGATCAATACCGAACCGACACCATGCGGCCATATTTGTAAACATGTTTTTGATCAAAAATTGACTATTTGAGTTGCGTCTATTTGTCTGTAGCCGACCAGATGCTTGTCTAAATGCGTTTCCTTTTTGGGCAACGATTTTTAGTGTTGACTGGACCGATTACTTTTCGATAGTTTTTGGTTTTATTCATAAAATGAAAATCAGCTCCTATCAATATCAATGGGGCTCAAAAGCTTCAGTATTTTGACAGTATAACAAAAGCTACCTTTGCTGCTAGGTGGATTAAATCGATTTGCTTTAAGTGCCATTGATAATTGGGTACGATTGTTCGCATTTAATAAAGTTCGCAATGACAAAGACAAAGCGATCTTTTTTGTCCAGGAAGTCGAAAATGACGGCCATCAGATAGCATTGTTCGGTGCAGCCATCATCGGGTGACGTTTGCGTTACCTGATACAAAGAAGTAGTCACCGTTACCCCCTACTATAATTGATAACAGCGGCAAGAAAATGACACATCCTAGTCGAAATTTGAATATTAAATTTAGATAATCGAAATAATCGTTTTTTGAAGAGTAGAATATTCATGGATCATTGTAAATTAATACTAACATGGTGACCAAATTTTGTTAGGCAATCTATAACATTGAAACACACAAATTAACATCTTTTTTGAGAATCTCTCGCGTTGTTTGTTCAGGACAGAATTAGTTTGTAATTTGCATCACGTTCCTCTTTACCCAAGTTGGGGTGGATCATTATACAAACTTAATAAGCGTTGCTTCAATGATCTTCCGTTGCCAAATTTTTTGCTTTTTTCTGTTTACATCTTGTCTCCCTTAAGATACTATCAATAGTTTTGTTTCGTTTGTTTCTTCTACCGTCCCATTCATCGATTGTAAAAGCTAAAACTACTTAATACCTGTCATCATTATAAGTTAGTCTATAAATTTTATTAAAATTTTAAACTTGAATAATATAAATAAATAAAGAAATACGCATATCTGTAATTTCGAATAAAAATAGAAAATACTGCGTACATCCCAGTTGAAAGCTATCGCAATGTATTTTAAACCATCATAACGTTTCATTATCATTATTTGAAGCAAAAATTCGCTAAATTAAAAGAAATAAAATCGTTTGATGTTAATAATATAGGTACAGACGGAGTGGAATTCTACCTAGCGAGAATAGCATTAAACTCATATCACGAGACTAACGCTGTTTATACTAGGTAAAATTTCATTTCGTCCGAATAAATTGGTCCACACAATGCGGACTGTTTTGGATCTATAAAAAAATTGTCAAGTGCTAGTTACTGTTCGGCACTTGCTGACGGTTGGTAAATACTAAGATTTTTTTGTGCGATATTTACAAAAATCATATAAATAATTACTACAATTCTACGCATTAGGTCCCAAACCCGTGTGAAAAAGACACTTGTGTAGTATGACAACGGCCAAACTAAACTTTATTGCCATTGCCGGTAGAAATCGCCGTTTAATTTTATCTCAAACCGCACACTCTGAACAACGCATAACGCCGCTGGCCGGGCCCGCCCGGTATTGTACAGCCGATTGTGGATTGCACCGGCTGGGACTGCGAGCCGTACCGAATCGTCGTCCGCGTTATCGCGCGGAACATCACACAGGGGCCTGCAGTGAGCCTCGTGCGCAGATTAGCTTGTCAGTAATTCAGGTTCGTTCGCAGTGCTTGTAAATGATTTATCTTTAAGCTCGAAGTAATGTTAATTATAGCGGGGTACCAATTGTTCTGTTAATGAAAGTCTAATCTTTTTTCGAAACGAGTCGATACTGAAAAAAGTCATAATGTCCACTCTGTCACTTGTATTCGATGCGGTGGTTTAGCTTATTGCGCGAATCGTGTAATAAATATGTCTTATCAATGATGGATATTGTAACCGATAAGGAAGAGTTTAAATTTGCTCATTGAGCTGTCGTAAATCTTGACACGCATGTTCGGCAAATATTAGCGGCACTCAGTAATGTATATTTTATTTACTGCCAGATATAAAACTATTGTCATAAATGATTATTATTAACATGTAGTGCAGCGACACGCGAACTGGAAATAGTAATCGCTTGATAGGAACAGTGCTAAGGGTCTAAGACCGTCAAAAGTGTTGAAATACCAGCAACAAATTGTATTGCTTCATAGTGTTAAAAGTTTATTTTAAGTAAATATTAACACACATTATGCACCTGAAGTGCAGTTGTAGCCTACATGCACGTGTCAGGCTACCTTATTCCGTTGGCCCAACACCTGTTGGCTTTTGTACGAAGATTAGCACCTTTAGGATTATGTCGAATCTTCAACCTAAGAGTGTCGTGTTTTGTTGTTGACTACCATCTCTAATGGTTTGTTTCCATTTTATGTTTACCGCTTATATTAGCGACTTTTCAACAATTACCTACTGTGTAAATTAGCAGTCATTTGCTGAGCAAAGTGCTGGCTGTATTGATTCTTTCATGACAAACAGCTTGTTTTTCCCACGATAAATAAAATATTCATTATTAGCTAATCTTATATCTCGTTATCTGGGGTTTTATAAAACTATTGTAATTCAAAATTAGTGGTAAGCTTTAGAAAACACTAGAAAATTTCATGCATTGAATTTCATATATTCAGATGTGCAAAAAACACCAATTTTGGTGGTTTTACAGCATCGATTCTCTAAGATTTTCATCGAAGGACATTCATTTTATTAAATGAACAGCTATTTTTAGTAGAAAACTGTTTATTTTTGAACAAATTCATAAGTTTGGGTTGTATTAAATAGATTGTACGTTATGATAGAATCAAATAAAATACAAGATTTACTGATTATTTCTCAAGAATACTCTAACTTCTCTGACGATGCCCTTCATGAGGTGTTGCACAACGTTCACTAGAACATTTCACCACAGACAAACAGACATAACACTTCGAAGAAAAATCAACAAAAATTATCGTACCACACATTTTGAATGAACACTAATACCATCTGACCGTCTAACGGGTGGCAACTAAAATTTTGGATTTCTTTTCTCGAGCTGTCAAAAAAGACAAAGATACATGAAGAAGATCTGATTTACCGAAATCAAAGATACATTATCCATTGTTGAAAACAAAAATAGTGTGCTTTTGAAAACGGTCCGTAATCGGCTGTTCGGCGAAGCTTTCGTTTGACGTCGAAACAGGAGCGTTGTATGGCCATCATGTCAACTTTGCGAATGCCTCTCTTGATTCTACCAATCAACTGTTTGCAACTCGTGGCTCTCCAGTTATTTTTGTACACCAAGGAACTCAAAATCCCGAAGAAATGTTCGATTGGGTGCACTGAGACAGATCGTGTAAAAATGGGATCGAATGGGTATTCAGCAATTGTGCTTTTTTGTGCTTTTTTGGCGCAATGCGATGATGCTCTATCCGGTCAAAAGACATATTGTCCATCTACATGATAATTGACCAAACTCGTGACTTTAGTCATGACCTTGAAATGCGGTCAGGCATATATTATATTAATATTAATATTCATGACTAAAGTCACGAGTTTGGTCAATTGTCATAGGAACGGAGCCTTTCTCCGAAGAACCGCGCTGAGAAACGCGGACTAACACGCTTTCGGACGAACAGCGTCACACGCAGTACCTTGCAAGTCGTAAGGGCCTGCATAGTGTCGTCGTCCTGAAAGTAAAAACACGTTAGATTAAAACTTCTCGGTCGATGGTTTCTACAGTAGGTGGAAGAAGAGGCACAATTTGTGTCTAAAAATAGACCAACCCATGTCGCTATGGTTAATAAGGGGGGTTGTGCAGACTTCTTTTGTCCAGCGCCTCTGTGGTTCAAAGGTACACGGGTACCAGTGCGCGACACGCCTTGGCAGGTGTTGTGGGTTTAAATCCGGTTATAATCTCTGATTACAGCTTGGTTCGACCCATGCACCTTCCAGCATTGGACAAAAGATAGGAGTCACAACGACAACTTGTTAAGCATAGCTACCTATCACCCCCCCCCCTTCCTTTCCACCCTTCCCCTTCATTCCCGCAAAAAATCCTTCTTCATTACTTTCCCTTACTGTCCCTTCATCAATTGTAGAATCATCGTTTCAAAAAAAAAATATCATCTACATGATGTTTTTGTAGAAACGGGATCCAAATTATCTTCAAACATTCGTCTGGTGCATCTTAATCGATAGTCAAACTAGCGGGATTGTTGTTGAAGAAACGGGAAAGAGAACGATGTCTTTCTGCGTCCATAATTTTGGCTGATCTTCCACTACCTTGCTTGCGAATAGTTTTTGGGCATCTTAGGATATGGTAAACAGTCGAAGCCGCAACATATTTGCTTTTTAAATGTTGTACCGTGTACTTTTTGCCGAGATTTCTGTTGCAGTTCGTAGAAGTATACAACGCACTCCCGAAATGCTTCTTGTTTCGATGCCATTTATAGCAAAACTGGGCAAGCATAAACAAAACAAAAAATACTAACAAAAAGAGGAGAGAGAGAGAGATAACACATACATACTCTCATTTCTCTCTGAGCTCGTTTGTTGTAGAGCATAAGGGCCGCGAAAAAATTCCAAAATTTTAGTTGCCACCCGTTATAATCGACATTCCCAAATAACAAATAGCAACAGGAGTATCCCTCGAACTAGCAAGTATTTTTTATGGGGCATTCCCCTCCTTTCGTTAAAAAGCGCCACTTTGACAGATACGGAGACATTCCCAACTAAGCCCAAATTTGAATGACAGTTTAATCGGTACGAACAATGAAAAACGAGTGTTATGTCCGTTTGTCTGTGATTTCGCACTGTTGTAGATCACATTTATTCAAACATTCAACGGAGTTGACTTCTCTACCATCTTTGTTGAGATGCCTTTTGATTACAGTCCGGTACCTTTCAGTGGACCGCGGTTCTGGGCAGTTTGATGGGTTTTGACAGTTTTGAACAAATTCAACTTTTGTAGTTCATTTTAAGTTCAAAATTCATCACTATATTTTCACTTTTTCGCCGTCGATTTTTCATTAATTTTTTTTCGGCCGTTCCAGTCGTCACATCACTCGCGAAACTTAACTTGAGGCACAGAAAACTTTAATTTACCATCGGTACAGTTATTTGGTAAGATATTATAATGATTTTGCCCAAACTGTTTACTTGAATTGACATGAAAAACTATACTTCGTTTCGATTGCAATTCCCAATCCGCGACCGTCGTTGTTGTACGTTACCAAGGAAACGGGTGTATATGTGAAGTGATGCCATATTTACGTTGAGCATGAAATTGATCAATAACTTTCGCTATTAAATTGACGGTCGTAGATTGTCGAAAATATACTTATGAAATTCACTTTATTATCAGTGAATTCGCCGTAAACAGCATTTTATGTGATAGAATTACTGTCGGATCTACATTTCATAATTGTTCATAACAGTTTATTACCTACTACTAGCATCTTTGTTCTCGTAACGAAAGTACTGAAATCACTAAAAAATGCACCTGGACTCTGACGACCGTCACCTTGAAAGCTGAACTACTGTAAGCTCCTGATTCCGATCCACTGGTCCCTACTTGCGTCGGGTTTTGGGTAAATCCTGGAAAAGTTTTTCCATACTTCATAACGATTTTGAACACTTTGCGATTTTCACTAATTCACGCAACATTAGCTTCTCGGAGCACCATTTTGTGCAAAATGGTTTTGCTTTTGCCTGCCAATCCAACCCATGCTTTTGAAATTTGCGCTTATTTTGACATTAATCCAAAATGGTTGCCAAAATGAGCATTTCCTATACACACTAAAATAGATTTCATAATTTTTCGTTAAGAATTAACTTTGAACCATTGAAAAGTAAGTGTTCACTTTATAAATTGAACATTCCTCAAGTATAGATCCCGATTTGGATAGAAATCGCGTCATTAGTTCATGCTACAACGAAGCCAGTAGCAAAGCTAATCGATAGCTTTGATCCATCACAATGATCACTGCGAAAGGGAACTTGTGATTAGTCTGTTGTCGACCGTATGATATTTTAAAGAAACTGAAGCCACTCGGAATAAACAAAAGGTTCTTGAAAAATATTCCACAAACGTGGCCGTAAACGCACTGTGAGGACACCGGAAGCCATCAAACGAGTAAGAGACGAATTCGACGGAAACGACTAAATATTACATCGTTAGAGTTTTGACGAACCATTTGTTTCCCATCGTCAAAAACACTACAAGAATGTACCATACTGTTTTCAACACGATTCTGCATCGTCTCACCAGGCGAAAGCTACACAACTACGTTTTCCGGTCTTTATTTCTTGGAAAGAGTTGCCTGTCTCTTCGTCTAATTTGATTCCTCTAGACTTCTATGCATGGGGTTAGATGCCAGGCAAACTTAGGAGCACCACAGATTGACTATGGATACTTCCAAGCAACGTTTGGAGAAGATTTGAGATATCTTGCGTGCCATCTATAACGCTTTTCAACAACGACTGCGACTGGTAATTAAAGGGAGGAAAATTTGAATTGCACTAATTTAAGATAAATGTTAAGGATATACTTTGCACGAAATACACTCGAAATTAAAATTTATGCAAGAGTCTTAGTTATGTCACCGTTTACTTTACTGACAGTTATTCTTGTAGTTATTACTACTTACTCTGCAAAATGCATATTAATGATAAGAAATCGTATAAAAGTGATGCAAATGAAAATTGCACTCAATTTTTTTTATTTCTTGTTTACCAACTATACTTTTATATTAGTTTAAAAAACTAGATTCAATTTTTCTATTAGGGAGGCTATAGCTCTCCTAAGAGGGGCCGTAGGGGAGCGGAGCTTAGGCTACATATACACGTACATTCGAATGAATAAACCTTACGACTGGCTATATATAGGTAAGCCGTTCGTCCACAAGAGGTTTCCGCTCCGTAGCGAATTTAATCGAAAAACGCTTATCGATAATCCGTTGGCTTTGTGAATTGTGTGAAGTGTATTGGCATTTTAGACGGTATCAATAAACTCAGAAGCTTGGATTGGAAAACTGAGGGAACGATTATCGTCGAAAACCGAACCGAGTGTATCTTATTAGTTGAACAAGAATCTAAATTCCGATGGAATTTCATTGACGCCATCTTTATTTCAAGCTTGGACTTTCCGCAAACATTCACGATAATCAGTTCCGCAGTCTTCGAGTTATTGTCATTGGATTCGTTTTTACATATATTAAAAGTGCAAAAATCTGAAAATAGCTAATGTTTCTTTGTCGCTCACGCTCTTATCAAAAGTTCACACAACGTCTTATATCTTTGACCTCGGCCGTCAATTTTGCGCGTGCGATGCATCCTGTCTTATCATACTGGTTTAAATTGTTTTAAATGGCATCATTTACACAGACTACAGCCTCGTTTGCCAGACAAGGAAGTCACTGCTGCTGCTGCTGCTGCGAACAACGTGGCAATCGACGCCTAAATTAAGCTGAAACGGTGTGCGACACAATTAGACAGATAGTCGCAGATTGCAACAATATGTCGAAATGATTACATTTTATCATCTGTCTCTAGCTCTACATACCTACTACTTGGCGATTGAAGTGCCATGAGCAAAAAATAAATAAGTAAATAAGATCAGGATTCCATTCCAGCAGCTAAGTGATGTATATTTATAATTTAATACTCAAACTGGATCGTCTGCATACTTGATGCCAAACCCCAGTCAACCAGACGCGCGGCACGGACATTGGTTGCTAATTCAGGCATGCAGATACTAAGTTGAGAGAGTAGCCTTTTGGCTACTATATGGCAGGCTTGAAAACCAGTTCTAGATTAATAAGGGATACTGCAGCAGCGCTCATGCGATAAGCAACCGAGTGCAAAGTGTGCTTCTGTATGTGTGTAGGTGGGCGGCACTTGAAACAAGTGGATTGACACGTTGTTTATTGTGCGAGTTGTATTTTTTGAATGCTTGCAAAATAGCACCCGAAAGACGGAATGTTGTTTATTCGTTACAGCTATAAAAAAATATTTAAAAAATGCTTTCTAAAATAGTTGCTTTGCTTTTTGCTATACTATACTATTTCATATAATGACACAGAACACATTTTACTCGCGAACTTTTGAACAGAATGCGAGTGCCCAACCGTAAAATCTAGAAAAGTTATTTGCAATACGACAACGCAAGTATCTAAAGAATAAAATTTTCTTGAAAAAAAAGAAAAATATATTTTATAATCCTCTTATTACGCTAGTTACGTGATTTCGACGAAAAACTTTCCGACCGGGGGTACCAGCAATTTATAAATAATATAATTCGATAACTCGTTTATCGTTTAACCAAAAAAATCGTCAAAAAATCGTTTGACCAAATATCTAAAATCCTCACACAGTATAGATCAATAGTAAGTGGATGTAGTTCGATTGCATCGAAAAAATGCCACTTAATTACTTTGGTAATCATTCAGTTCCAAGTAATGACACTAAAACGGCCACTCCAACTGAATTGAACACGGCACACACAACAACGCCACAATTGCGGTGAAAAAGAAGAAAGCCAATTTATTTAACAATTAGGTAGGTTAGTGGCGTCTAGCGTATAGATAAATTCGCAATCGAGAGGCGGTTCAACTTGACGGGTAGGTACCCACATTCAGTGACGGATAAAGAACACTGCTAATAAAACACTTTCGCCTTGTTGATGTGGAAAATGTTTTACCGCCATGCGTTGCTGAAGGCAGAAAAATATTTGTGTTTTTTGTAGCGGATGTGATTGAAGTGTTTTTCTGCTGAATGAGTGTTTTCACTTGGTTAGCTAATATGGTCTACCTACAAGCGGTTTGGTTTACGCATCCCCTCCCACTATAATCTGATTAGTTGAATTATATTCTAAAGCTAGCTGATTACCCGATTTTACTCGGGGCCCCTTTGCCTCTCAGTCACTTGTACATCTGTTATTGTAAAGAAAATTCTCATAGTGCAATAAACCAAACCTTTTTTTCATTTTAATGTGTCTACTCTCTTTGTCAGTTTCCCTCATGTAATCCCCGAGTCACGTGTAAATCTGACTTCTTCCCGGTAATCCCTATAAATCGACAAAAAACCATTTTTGAACCTTCTCTTTGTTAATGGCCACCCTATTCCCCCTTTCAGAAATCCAGCAACTTGTATAACTGCTGTCGTTCCAATTGCAACGTATTACTATTATTGTATTATTGCCGGCGGTGACCAGAGATCCCAAATATACGAACTCATCGCCGCCAATAATCATTATCCGTGGGAGGCAAACGTTTTTTCTGGAGTATTTTCCTACCATATATTTGGTTATAACGCATTGATTTGTAACCCAATCCTCCTAGCCTCCGTTTTTAGTCTGGCGTAGATTGAGGTCGTCTTTGAAAACTACGAGTTGGCTACTCTTGCTGAAGATCGTTCCTCTCGTTTAGATGCTCATTCGCCGGATCACACCTTCAATAGCGATATTGAATAACATTCAGAACAGCCCATCCCCTTGTCGCAGCCCTCTGCGCGATTCGAAAGACCCGACAGTGCCCCCGAAAAGCGTACGTAGCACATCACTCACTCTAGAGTAGCTTTGATCAGCCGCGTTAGTTTGTCCGAAAAACCGTACTCGTGCATTATCTGCCATAGCTATTCGTGTTCAACTGTATCGTATGCTGCCCCGAAATCCTCGAAAATATGTTGCGTAGGCACGTTGTACTCCCGACATTTCTGGAGGATTCGTCGGGGAGTAAAAATTTGATCCTTAGTAGCACGGCCACTGATACTGGCTTACGAATTCTCTTGCTATTGGGGATAGACGACGTAACAAAATCTGGGAGAGCATTTTCCAGGCGGCGTTGACCAGCGTAATGTTGTAATTTTTATAGATGGGATAAATCACACCTTCCAACCACTCCTCCGGTAGTTTCTCCTCCTCCCAAATCCTTGAAATTATCCAGTGAAGTGCCGTTGCTAGCAGTTCTTGGTCATTTCTGTAGAGTTCTGCCGGAAGTCGGTCCTCTCCGGCGGCTTTATTATGCCTCAGCTGACCGATTTCTCGTTGGATTTCTTCGAGATCGGGAGCCGGCACACTGTTATCGTTTAAAGGCACTTCAAGTTTAGTTTCCGTTTCGTCTGTTATATTATCGTTGAGATGATCATCAAAGAACTGCTTCCACCCGTCGACCACCTCGCGCACGTTTGTGATTAGATTCCCTCCGAAAGGGGAAGCGGAAGAAGGGAAATGAAGAGGGAAGTTGTTACTTGCTGCAGTGCAGTGACTCTGACGACCTTTTCATTAATAATTTACCAAAATACAAGCTTTCAACAAGCTGCTGATTGGTGTATTAAAACACTGTTGCTACAATTTTGATGCTTACTAACTAAAGAGGAAGAAAATAGCACAATTCTTCCATACAATTGTGAGGAACGCGCTTCTCGAACCACAAATGCTGATAAAGTGAAGGAAGCTATGCTGTCCATATTGCTGACTAATTGTGAGGTTTAAAAGACTAAATTTTTACAACGAAAACAGGCCGGGCCAATCGTTTTCGTTTTGATGTATTAAAACCGTGGAGTAGCTATCGTTAGGTTGAATCCAAGCTGTAGTTGCCTTCGCCTAATGACTACATGACAGCTCAAGTAACAATTTATGCTTTATTGCATTTTAATTGCAGTTTTTATTACCAATTTTGGTCTGCAAAGCTGTAATATAGTGTAATAAAACCAACATGGCTACTTGAGAATATGACCTAAATACAACCTAAACGTAACCAAAATAACACACAAATCACAAACCAGGTCTACTGTAGTTATGGTCTAGCCTAACACGGTGTAGTGAAATATAAACACTCAAGAAAAACAACGTTTTGACAACGTCTGTGAAAAACCACAATAAGACTGTAATAAAAATCAAATTGTTAACAGGGTAGACATCATCGATCTTACATTGTTGCCATGTGGAACGCTGGAGATTCTGAAAAAAGTGCAGTCCACTGGATTCTTCACGGGGAACATTCGGTTCCCCAATTTCAAATTTTCTGGTACAAAGTAGTAACTAAGATAACTCAGTTCATTAATGTGACTAGTATTTTAGGTTAATTTTACTTGCTGACTTATCGATAACGGATCAGATAATGAATTCTATACCCCAACAATGTCTGAATGAAAATCTCTTGTTTTGCGTTTTGGTTATCAGTTTGAATATGCCATTTGAGTGATATTATAATCGCGACTAAGAGGTAATGCCCGAGCCCCGCTTATGTCCTGAACACTGATATCTGTCGAGTAAGAAGTTTCTTGAGATATGTATGACAAAGGCGTTTTTTTTAATCGAAATCTCATTAGTTTTTATTGCGCGATAAATAAACGCAATAACCAATTCAAATTAAGGTTCAATTCAAAAATCAATCGTTTTCCTTATCATATTCAACCGAAAATATTACTATCAAATTTGAGATACTCAGTGATGTCATATGGCATCACCTACCAGGAATGATTAAAATAACCCAACGAAGCTATGGAATCAGTTGAATGACTATCGTCGTTCGCATCCAAGAAAGCTAATAAATGTCTCTGTTGCGACATGCACACGTAACTTGAACGAAAAACTACCAGACTGCATAGCAATGCAGTGTTAGCCTGAGGTAAAATAATTACTATTGAAACAAGTACATACAATCTAACTGAAACAAAATCTACCACAATCCTGCATTTATTTTGTCTTATTTTCTAGTAACAAGAAATAACTCACTTTTTATGACTTATCCACGAGCCTAATTAGATTTGTCCTTCACAATGCAACGGCTTCAGTTCAGTAACAGGTTGTTTAGTATTCTTGAACTACAATTTGCTCGCCACACTCTTCCAGACCAGTTGCTACTTTAACCGCGCGACACCACCAGGTAACCACACTCACAACACTTTTACTTCATTTAATAAGAACTGTGCCTATACTTTCGAAGACGTCGATCGACCGGTAAACCGTGTGCGGTTGTAGAAGCCGAAGCCAGCGGAAAAAGCCAAACCGCACTGGACCTAGTCCAGATCTAAACTAAACACTCGGTTCGATACTTTGGATTGTCAAACCCACCCGCGCATATATCGCACACAGCCGCATCAGCCAAAGCAGTGAGTGAGGTGCCTAGCTACTCTCTCAGCAGCGACACCTCAAACACCTGAACTGTAGTAGACCTATAGGTATACCAGCTGACTAGAAGCGCGAGAGAGCTCGACGTGATAAACAATGAACGTTTCATATGCGCTAAGCCGCTGAACTTGACACTTGCTTCCGAGCAGCGAGCTGCCACACGTAATGGGTAACTCTGTTAATTATTTTAAATGATCATTAATTAAAATATTTATGATAAAAAACACTAGGTTACTTTCTAATTATGCCAAAAATATGCTTCAGCAATAACTACTTTCACTATTTAACAGAATTTATGATTATCGCTGTATTAAAGTTACCTCAATTGAGAGCATCTGCCAAGCATTCATATGGTCACATGGTTTGCACGCTGAATCACTATAATTTAAACACTTTATATGCGTTTGCTGGCTATATTTATGTAAGTAGATACTAACTCACATCGCATCCATGAACCACAGTATAAAATGTGCGTTTGTGATAGCCTCGCGTGACGTGAGACTAAAGCCCGCCGGAAATCAGTTAACACAACAGCCTCATCGGGTTCAAATCTGTACGACACCGGTCGAGGATAAACAAAAGAACTGTTCTACGATGACTAACGGACCTGTGCAAATTGAGTAAACGCATCTTCCGCCATTCGATTCAATTAACTTCCACACTAAATTAATCAAGAGATATGACTACATTTCGAGACCGATAGAGTCAATAGGATCGTAGCACTAGCTCCACAATTGTCTTATACACTAACAGTGTGCTATTGGAAGTCTGTCGAAAGAATTTAAAATTCCGTCAAAATGCCAAGAATGTTTGCTAAGACTTTATTTGATTTTCGACTTACATAGGTACGGACGGCAATTTCAATCTTGTGACGTTTTTCAATTCTAACCGAGAACGTAGACTATTTAATTTATTGAAGATAATTTTTCAATAGTTTTTAAACATCTAAATGACTGCAATGAAAGGCGAGTTCTATGAAAGCACCCAGTCAACCGATGGAATATCATGTACCATTTTGCCGGCGACCGGTGCGCGTTTTGTACAATGAATTATTAGTTCGAAATGGTGAAACGTTTAAGTGCGACACTTGAAGCGCGTAATTTCCGTAGTTTTCCCTACTGACATGTATTTTTTCCATAATTTGCAGTCTCGTGATATTTGTCGCGTAAGTATTTACTACGTCACAGGTTATATGGTACTTATACAGTAGCAACCAATAAAAAACCTAGTATCAGTGCGGAGTAACTTGTAAATAAATAAATAAACGCAATGGTTATTTCTGATACTGGCGTGCCCAGGCCGGGACACACTTTTTCGCCACCCCCTCTGCAAAATTTAATGTGAAAAACAAAATAATTTCTGCCCCAAAAGTCGGCAGTTTTTAGTTTAATCGGCCTTTTTGCGATAATTACTTATCGATTTTTTTTGTCTAATTTTTTTATAGATAGCTTAAATTATGCCCTAAAATCTGGTGAAAAGCTATCGTTGGACACTCTTTAGGATTTTTTTTAAAAAACCTGAAATTTGACAAGTTTTTCAAAAAAATCCAAATTCCACTGTTTTTTTGTAAAACTCAAACAAAATCGAACTCTACGCATAATTTTAAACAAATTTTCACATATAAACTTTTTTCTTAGACCCAGCCGTTCTCAAGTAGGGTACGGGAGGGTATTCCCAGCACGCTGCTAAATTCGGCATACATTACCTTTTTTTGCTGCGCTTTCTCAAATAAAAATTTCGCCGCTATATAATGATACTGAAACGAATGTAGCACTCATAGGCTTTAATGTGTTATAACTATTTTCATAAAAATGTAAGTAATTTGCTAAATTGTATTCAATAAACATGAAACCCACTGTTTTTCCACTGGCACGTAATCAGGCTGAAAAAACCAGCAGCAATCGCTTACGCGTATCCGCTCTTGATGATGGTTTGGAAAACACACAATTATGATCACGTTTACTTATTCTAGAAACTAAACAGCTGTGAATATGATGTCACAGAGCAATTCTATTTCTTTTCATCACGGAAGAACACAAAAATTCCCTTCTGATATGAAAATATAAATCAATTTTCATTCACTAGCACTTGCAGCATTTTGTTTTTAATTTCAGCATATATAGTGCTCTATTTACACGACTACCAATGCATGAGGCAGTTATTCCTGAAAGTATTCTATCGTGTTGACATAGCTAGTATTTGAGTGACAACCACTTGCTTCTGGTGCTAGTGTATATGTACGATTCTATGATAGAGCCGGTATATAGGCTATACCGACACGTTATCAATCGGTCTCTCTTTTGATTTGTTTTTGAAAAGCATTAAATTCCTGTGCTGGCTTTTTCGGACGGTCGGATTTAAAAAACACAGACACCACTATAGAAAATGGGCTCAATTTAGCCGCAGCGACTTAATTTCTCGCGACTATAATTCAAATTCAGTAGCATTTCATTAAGACCAAAATAAACACCGATATTCAGTAAATATTATTCTATCAACTGGTCTAAAAATCTTGTCTCGAATAAATATAGTTTCAGCGTAATTCCTGAATATTGTTCAGGCTACCGCTTAATGGGCTGGGAATACCCTCCCGTACCCTATTACAAATTTAAAATTTACCCACAGAATGAAGTGCCGATTTTTAAGAAACACTTAAATTTGCAATAATTTGTTCAAAATGATGCGCAGAATTTGATTTTATTTGAGTCTTATATTGTCAATTGCAAGGAAAATTATACCATCCAAAGTGCGATATCGCTTATAAAAGTGCTATTTTAGCTTAAATCGTTTCGGTCTCTTCGGCGCACTTATTGCTTGGAAGATAACGAAAAAGTGCGCCGAAGATACCGAAACGATTTAAGCTAAAATAGCACTTTTATAAGCGATATCGCACTTTGGATGGTATAATTTTCCTTGCAATTGACAATATAGGAAAAATGACACAAACGGGGAAAAACACGAAAACGAGCACGAAGGGAAACGGGTCAAAAACTAGACGAACATCTTAGAAAAAGAGTCGAAAACGTGCGGAACAAAAGAATAAAAACTGGTATGAAAGAAAAAAACGTGACAGTATGGGAGGACATAAAACGAGAAAAAAAGTCAAAAATATGAAGGGAGAAGAAGAATAATAATAATATAAAAGAAGGAAGAACCCTAAATAAAACAAAGAAAGCGAGAAAGAAAATAAGAATAAACTGGACAGAAAAAGAGAAAAAATGGGCCAAAAAAGGTGAAAAAACGGGACAGAAAAGGAGGAAAAGCAGGATATAATGAGAAGAAGAACGGTATAGATTAACGAAAAAACGAACGAAAAACGGGATAAAAAAGGAGTTGAATGGAAAAGAGTAGAAATCCGGATCGAAAAAAAGAATGTCAAAAAGGAATAGAAAATAACAAAGCACGAGACATGAAAGAGGAGAAATGGACCTAAAAATGGGGAAATCGGAAGAAAAGAGATGAAAAATGAACAGAAAGCGAGATAAGAAAGGGAAGACGGAACAAAAAGCGAGAGAAAACAAAAATGAAAGGAGGAATAATGGAAGGGGAAAAAGGAAAATGAGTAATAAATCAAAGGAAACGGATTAAACAGGATATTAAAGGAGAAACATGGAGCAAAAACAAAAAAAATCAAGAATAAAAGAAAAAACAGGAAAAAAGAATAAAAACGAAAAAACGGAAGAAAAAAGGAGAAAACCGGGAAACAAAAAAGAAAATCTGAGTGTAAAAAGCAAAAAGGGATCCAAAAACAAAATAAAAAGACGAAAAACGCGGAAATGTCTCGAAACGGAACTGACGAAGACGAAAAACGAGAACGAAAGGGGATAAAAAGTGTTAGAAAAATATAAAAAAATTACAACGAAAAAAGGAAAAAAGAAGAGAAAATACTGACAACGGGAAACAAAAAAACTGAAAATAAGAAAAAAATTATCAGAAATCGAACAAATACGGAGCAATGAAATAGCAAACATAAACACAGAAAAAAGTAAAGCGAGAAATAAAAAGGAAAAACGAACTGAATGTGAGAGTAAAAACCAAGAAAACGGTTCAGAAAAAGAGAACAAACGAAAAAAAATGTGGAAAAATAAGACAAACAATCTACTGAAATGTCGGATGCACCACCTTTTGACGTCTGGGCACGCCAGTGTTTCTCTTTATCCCAGTAAACCATTCGGTTTGTATATCACGATTGCAACTGAGAAATACGACATCATATCTGAACGAAAAAGTTATAATTAACGCCAGATAAGAACATATATGTACCAAAGTGGAGGCAATATACTTGCGAAAATTTTGCATACGATTTAATCTGAACTTTCTATTACGATGTTGTGTTATCTGGGATATCAGAAAGAAATGGAATAAAAACCACTGTAATAGCATTACAGGTTACAGGAGGTTACTAAAACTTACATCTTGTTCATAGTATACCGGTAAAAATCAATGTAATTTTTTATCTCAACAATCTCAGTATCTCAACAGTGCCCTTATTTTTTCATCTTCTTGTAAACCAGACATGTATGTTCACGTTGACGAAAATGTTCCAATCCAATTGTAACAGAGGTGGGCACCGCTAACCGGAATTTTAGCTTCGCTAACAGCTAATCCGCTAAATCAAAACGTTAGCTTCGATAACCGCTAATTGCTAAATCAACCAACAATTTAGCGGAAGCTAGTGCTAACCGCTAACAGCTAAATTTGCTAGCACTGTAGAATCGGCATTACTTTGATAAGCGCTGATTTCGGCAATAAAAGAAATTTTTTATTTCAAAGGTCTAAGAAAAAATACCTGAGATAATTCCATGCAAAGAATTGCAGACATTCATGAAAAATGTTTGAAGAACATTATCGCTTAGCATATTATCACATTAAAAGGGTACAAAACATTTCCATGTTCCATGACATAGATTTCTCGATTTTTTATTGGAGTTTTACATCGCTGTGAAAATTTTTGTAAAAGCTTTCTAAATAATATTTTCTCTGGATTGCTTAATAAAAAGTTACTTACATTTTGTTGGGTTTACACTTGAGCATTACCGGTAAGCATACCAGTAGTGGCACATCTAGTAAAAAAATTCAAGTTTCTAGTAAAAATGCAATGAAATCAGAATAAAAGGAATCAGAATCAGAAGGTAGAAAATTTGTAAAAAAAATTTTTGTAGATAATAATTTTCCTTGGTTGTTGTAAAAACTTTATTGCATTGAAATTTGGCCCAATACTTATGAATTTATAAAACGAGTGATGTTCGAGAAAATCGAAAAATCTTCCTTGATGTTTTCAGTGAATGTAGGAGACCTCAAAGTTTTTAAATATCGATTTATTTGAGTCCGCACACACTTTGTTTATGGAAGTGCACTTGCCGTATTTGAACGAAAGATGTTGCGGACTATTTTTGGCGGAGTACAAACGGATAGCGGGGAGTGGCATAGGCGTATGAACCATGAGTTGTAGTCACTATTTGGAAAAAGTTGGGAGACTACGGTGAGCCGGCCACATCGCAAGGATACCGAACGACTGTGCAGTAAAATCCGTTCTCTTCAAGAGCCCCACCGGCAACAGGAATAGAGGGGCCAAACGAGTTAGATGGTTTGGCCAGGTTGAAGCCGACTTGCATGTGCCGAGACGCGTCACAAATTGGAAACGAGTAGCCTAGGACCCAAAAGTACAATGGAGAGGAATTCTTGATACGGCAAAAGCCCCCCCGGCTCTTGGCTGGTAGAGTACGTACAAAAGTTTGGAATTTGGAATCCTTCGACCGAAGCCTGTGCAATATTTCTCACAAATTTTCCTTCTGCCAAAAAAAAGTTAGCGGTTTATTTAGCGGTACATAAATTTAGCGGAAGCTAACAAAAACGCTAAAGGTTATAAAAATTAGCGGAAACGCTAACCGCTAACCAAAATGTTAGCTGAGCTAATTAGCTGTTAGCGGATTAGCGGAATTGTGCCCACCTCTGAATTGTAATCATATGCAATGATTATATCATATGTCCTTCAACCTTCATATCATAAGCCAAAATACTGTTCTAATGCAAATCCATCAATTTTACCAGCGAAAATCGCTAGCATCACTATTAGCAAGGTTAAAATCGATAGATTATAATGCATTTTCCGTCCCGTCCGAACTTTCAACGGTTTCAACTCGCATGTTCCGATAAAGAATGTTATCACAAATGAGCTGCTACTCAATCATTATTCATTTTAGCCCGTGTTACATGACTAAACCACAAATACTTGAGATAATCTTTATTGAACTCGACGAACTTGTTGTAACAGTCTGGGTCGGTTTTATCGGTATACTGCTAACTATACTGCAGCTCATTGCGAGATTTTAACTGGAGATGCTAGGAATGCGGCAGATGCGTCATGTGTAGTATTTTGTTTCTAAAGTTTGCAGTGTCTTCCCGACTTATACCTGCGGTTTTATTACATCCAAAAGGGTGCTAAACATATGCTCTAAGTTCTAAAATATTTAAAATCTGAATTAACATTATTCAACAACAATTATTAAATCAAGTTTAGGTGTCCAGCAGACTACCACGTCAGCATAATCTTTAAGATTAGGGCACCTCAGCTGCAGAAGGTTAAGGGACAGATTACTTATATAAAGTAAATAAACATCTCCAATGACGCTTGCTTCCGTAATGAACGTAAATCACAGCCGGTATTGATTTTTTATGCAACAAATTTTAGTATAATGTCGTATGATGAGTTTTTGTTCATGTTCGAAACTGATCATATCGGGGTATGAAATGGGGAAGGCAAATGAGGAGCGTCCAATATAGCTCTAGCTATCCCAAGCCCCTACCTAGCGCCTCCACGTGGCCATACCCGGTAATGCTCTATTGAGTAGCTAGGAGGTGGCAGATATCGCGGTTTTGGGCAGACGGCGGAGCCACACGACCTTGCTAATAGGTAAGCATAATATAAGTTATTTTAATTATTTTTTTCGTTTTAGCTTATGAAGCACCTCCTGCTATATAGTGAAAACTTTGGCCAATACGAGTGGTAATACTGCACATGGATTCCAGAAGAAAAAATTAAATCAATTATTAGAAGCACTTATGGAAACTCAAAGGATGCAACTATATTCCATTCGAAGGAATGCTGATACCTGATTTTTATTTTCAGGTATAATGAATTTAAGTTGTTACGTGGTTTTTGAGCCACCGTAAATCTCGCATAAGCAGAGGTTGGAAAACTCGCAAAATGAATAGATACGCCGAGCATCGGCAAACGGTTTTTATCATGATAAAACAGCTACGCGAGTGGTTCAATTCGCCTATAACAATGAGCAACATACACTCACGCTTTGTAGCATCGCTGAATATACGAATATCGTGATCTACGCAAAAGTGCGATTTACCGTCTTCTGCTGTTTGTAAAGCCACTAACACTACTTTAAACTATTCTCCTTTCGTGGTAATATTATTTTGAATACTTTCCGGCGTCCCCGGGCATTCTATATCCGATAAATCGAATACACTCAATGTTCAATATTCAATTTTTGAATGAATTCTGATGTTCACATTGAGGTCCTGTTCGTGATAAAATTCAAAGCTGATGCGCGCATTATCGGCGATGCAGGCGAATAGTGTATGTTCATGAGGGATGTTCATCGATTCAAATGATCACTTTTTCGCGAATTCTCCAACCACTGCGCATGAGCATAGTATTTTTCGATATGAATTATGCTGTTTATGAGTCACAATGCTGGAATCGTCACGGGGATATGAAGTCAAGATCTCTGTGCTTTCTCCTGCTTTTCTGGTCTCTTTGGTTTTTCTCTTTCTTTTTAAGGCCCCCATACACGTACGCATATGTTGGGTTGGAAATGAACAAAATGTTGGAGGTTCATTCCGACCGAGCGCCGAGCCGAACATTTTCTTCTGCCAGTTTGGTTCGTGGCACTCACACACAAGCGAGCGTGTTGGACGAACATGAATTCACCAACATTTTCGGCCAACATGTACGTACGTGTATGGGGGCCTTTAGGATCAAGTATGAACAGCAGGGATGCCACATATAATTCTGTGTTTTTTGTTGGAAAAATCTGACAATCTGTACGACGAGGAAAAATATCTGTGCAAAAATCTGTCCAATGCAAAACAATGAGAGTGAAAGAGATAGAGATTCATTTTGCTGACTATTTCCGTCTCTTTCACTCTAATGGAAAAGCTCAAAAATCTGTTTATTCTGTGTAATTTGGTGAAAATCTGTATTCTATGCATACAGATTCTGTACAGGCGATTTCTTTCAAATATCTGTCAAACACAGAATAATCTGTGCATGTGGCAACCCTGATGAACAGGTTAAAAGTCCTCTGATGAAGTCGATAACGCTAACAGGCAGGGGGGAACTATTGCTGTCAAATTCCTTACATGTGTGCGTTACCGCAGATGGTGTTTGGTCCATGACGTTCGTACTGTCATGGACTAAACGGCTTATGATTGATTTCGACCCAGGGGACTCGCAACTCTATTTTTGTCTGCTGCAGTTGACAGAAACTCAAACCCAAACACGCAGCGCAATTGTCGTTTGTATTGGTTTGATCCCGATAATGCATTTATCTGGTCTTTAGCGTAAATAAAGAAACTAAGAAACTTTTCGCAAGCTACATATACAGGCAAGAGCAGCAAATCGGTAAGAAAAAAAGTAGC
Source organism: Sabethes cyaneus (assembly GCF_943734655.1). Classification (NCBI taxonomy): domain Eukaryota; kingdom Metazoa; phylum Arthropoda; class Insecta; order Diptera; family Culicidae; genus Sabethes; species Sabethes cyaneus. The sequence continues at coordinate 18,268,979 of NC_071354.1, read as the reverse complement.
AAGAGCTGCATTGAAAATTATGGTCACCTGCCTGCCCCTTCACATGTGAGTTTCACAATTCCTTACCGATAGATCCCCCCTGCTAACAGGGCCCAATTGCAACGGATTTCTTGGAACGAGAAATTAGTATTGGATGTAGATGTTGTATCACATAATAAAACAAATGTGCAGGTATGCAGGTACAGACCTAAAAAGGTAATGTTACTTATTTACTTAATACAATAAAATACACTTAAATATAATACCTGTATTAGATAAATAAACTAGAATCGGGAAGAGGGAGGGACCATCAGAGCACTTGTTTGAAGCGGTGTGCTTAGGGAGAGTAAAACAATCAATTTTCTAGGGTTAATCTTGGCCCGATTAACAACACATAGCGGATAATGAGCGGGCTCTTCTCCCCACCTGCTGGAGTCATTTTGCATTAAGACGGCTTATTTAACGATTGACTCAGGCGACTTAGCTCTTGGAAGGAGATTCTTTAAATCCCTGGTACGTGTAAGTGATATTGCTTACCGACTAATTCCCTTTTGGCCCTTCATACAAGAGTTTGGAAGCATGACCAATCGTTGAATGTGTACAACTCTTTTTGACATGATAGGCTCATTGCTATGAACGGATGTTCTGCTAAGGCGGTGGTAGTGCCATATATTCATATTCATATATACCACATTTCATGAATAAACTAGAATCGGGAAGAGGGAGGGACCATCAGAGCACTTGTTTGAAGCCGTGGGCCTAGGGAGAGTGGAACAGTCAACTTTCTAGGGTTAATCTTGGTCCGATTAACAATACATCGTGGATAATGAGCGGGCTGTTCTCCCCGCCTGCTAGAGTCATTAAATGCAGACAGTTTATTCAACGATTGACTCAAGCGACTTAGTAATTGGCGGTTCCATTAATCATAACAAAGACATCAGAAAGACATTAGCTGGGGCTCGTATGTGATAGACATTAGAGGGGAGCAAAGAGTGGAGGAGAGGATCCGAGAGTTTAGAATTTGATGTTGGTGATGTTATTCCTTACGGCCTGCAGGCCGTATCTTAGTTGCTGTAGTGAATAGCAATGACATGGTTGAATGTAAGCAAATGTTTATGATCAAATCAAGAGTAATCATAGCTAGCTTAGTTATGAATTTAAATATAAAACAATAATGTCACTTTCAAAATGTTAGCACTGCCCAAACTTTGAGTCGATATTGTTTCTGGCAGCCATGTATATAATCCTATTGAGTAAGACAACGTTTCCCGTAAGGTCGAGGAACGCGAGAATAACGAGCGAAGTCATTCTGTGTGCTATCTGCTATCTTCGAGAACCAAGGATGTGTTTTGGATTCGGATACGACAGTTGCGTCTGGTTTTTCGCCTGGTTTTGCGTATAGTGGCGTTGGTGCAATGCAAACTAACTGGCATTTCTCGACCAACATGACAAAATTTTCAGAGATTCTCTTTAATAGCGTTTTTGTTTTTGCTTAGGTCCAACTTAGGTTCGCTCTAGTTCCAATCGAACGGCTGTCAAAACGTTTGTTTTTTCACTCAGGTTGAAATTAGTTTCGCTCTGGGTTCAACTTTTTAGACGACGGGTTCGCTCTGGGTATTTTTACAGTTTCAACCCCGCCATGAGCAATACACTGCCAACCTGAAAACGTTTGTTTATTCTCCCGAAAATGTTTGTTTATTCAGTGGTCGAGTTGGAACTAACCCAGGTTAGAAAACAAGAACGCTATTAAGGCTTCGTAAACCAATAACGTCAGCAACCGTTTCATGCAAAATAGACGCATTCAAGTCTAAAATTAAAAAAGAAGAAAACTTATCCAATTTAATTCTACTATGTATATTTTATTTACGACAGATACGTATTTCGCCTACGACTTGCAGGCTTCCTCAGTGTCTGTTTTAGTACTCATCGTGAATAAAATATACATAGTAGAATTAAATTGGATAAGTTTTCTTCTTTTTTAATTTTAGGTTTCGTATTCTACTAAGACGCTCCAAAAACTTCACGCTTTTATGCCGCCGTGATAAGCGTAACAGCAGAGACGCGAAGAAAATCTCTTATTTGCATGCTGGACCTTTTGAAATATTGCTCTTCATTTGCCTTTTAAATGGTTTATTTTATTTTTTTAATAGCTTGTATGTAGAATAAACCCTAGATGTAGTAAAGTAACTAAATTCAACCAATATTGGCTACTTGTTACCGATAATTGAATTATTCCTACTGTCAATTTTTTGGTTGAAAAACAATTCAAAAACTCAAAAAATAGAGTAGCTTGCCACAAAATTTTAGACAAATCCAACTATTTTAGACAAGAATTTACAGGTGATCTCATTTAAGAGTGTATACGGCATAGAGTGAGTTTGCCAGTCTCTAACCATTTATCAACTTTATTGATAATCTGACAGTTCTCAACCACTAAACTTTGCGGATCGCCGTAAGTGTGTTCTTTATTTGTAAACATATATAAATAGTTTGGTTTTTTTGATTTTTTCGCAGTACGCTTGATTTTTTTTAAATAAAACTACTTAATTGCCTTCAGCCAGCAGTTTAAGCACTATGGCAGAAGAAGAGGAAACGAAGGAATATCGGTGGGAAACTGGTTACGAAAAAACATGGTAAGTGCATATATCTTATAAAATTCTTTAAACCAGAATATATGTTTCATATTTAGGGAAGCAATCAAGGAAGACGACGATGGCCTGGTGGAGGGCTCGGTAGCCGAAATAATACAAAAGGCTAAGCGTAAACGGCAAGCCATGAAAAAAGGTTACAGCAAACTGGGTATGATGCGACATCTGTACATTATACTGGACTGTTCTGAAGCAATGACCGTTCCGGATTTAAAGCCAACTAGATTTGTTTGCACTCTCAAGTTGTTGGAGATGTTTATAGAGGAATTTTTCGACCAGAACCCCATTTCGCAACTAGGTGTTATAGCAATGAAAGCGAAACGAGCGGAAAAGATTTCTGAGCTGGCCGGCAGCTGCCGAAAACACATAAAGGCGGTTAACAACCTGAGCAAGATTGCATTGACCGGTGAGCCCTCACTTCAAAATGGTTTAGAGCTAGCGTTAAAAACCCTTAGGATGGTACCATCCCACGCTAGTAGAGAAGTGCTAGTGGTAATGGGAAGCCTAACAACATGTGATCCAACCGACATTCACATCACTATAGAAGCATTAAAGTCCGAGGGAATTCGTTGTTCGGTTGTTAGTCTGTCGGCAGAAATTCGAGTATGCAAATTTCTTTGTGCAGAAACTGGTGGTGTGTACGGCGCTGTTTTGGACGATGCCCATTTCAAAGATCAATTACTGCAGCATGTTGATCCCCCACAAGCCGGTAGCCAACAGGAATGTTCAATGATTAAGATGGGATTTCCACATGGAAAAACGGAGGAAGGCAAAGATCCGCTACTAACTATGTGTATGTGTCACATAGACAGCACAGACGAACCAGCAAAACTTACATCTGGTGGATATCATTGTCCACAGTGTTATAGCAAGTATTGTGAGCTGCCGGTAGAGTGTGCCTCTTGCGGTCTAACGCTAGCATCAGCTCCTCATCTCGCTCGATCTTACCATCACTTGTTTCCGGTTCCACCGTTCCAGGAACTTCAATTCCAACAGCAGTCCAGCATTTGCTATGGATGTCAGAAAACGTTCAACGAAAGCGTTGATAAAACTATATACCAATGTAACGCCTGCGAGCAAACGTTCTGCATCGATTGCGACATTTTCATTCACGAAACAATGCACTCTTGCGTGGGATGTACGACGATACCGGCTTCGGTGCAGGCGCTGCACGCCCGCAAACCGGTTGCTCCGCCGCATAGTTTATCAATACTCTAAAAATCACAAACACGAGTGGAAAGTAAATCGATTAACTATGATTTTGTTTGAAATTACATATTCGAATGTAATCAATAAATATGAACATTGAATGTTTTTAGTATTATCCGTGTCATCTGAATGACTGAGACTAGTCCGTTCCGTTGACCTATCTCAAAATGATCATTTTGATAGAAAGGCTACAAAGCATTTTTTTTCTTGGCTGATTGACTTCCCAAAATACTTTTTACTTTGAATATGCAACTTACTACAATATAGAAATTTTATTTTTTTATAAACATTTTTTTATTAACAAGAATTTTGGTTTTTATGCATTAGGTAGGCTTTTTGAAACAATATTCATTCTATGATTCTTACATATTTTCCAATATACTTTACAAGAACGAATGTATGTTTCAACTCTGTGTATAACCATGTTCTGCACAATCCAAAATTGTGAGAAATACAGAAAATTATAACAACTCCTCGATCAAATCCCATTCAATTGTGGAAAGCTTCTTTGCTTGATCAAAACGTAGTTGGTTACGTATTGAGCAGCCGCTATTATTCGCCATATCACAAGGCTCTGAATGTATCTCAACGAGTGTGATTATTTCCACTTTACAGCATGGTCCACTACGAAACAAGCCATTTTTAAGTAGGTAAAATCAAGTTTCAATACTGTACCACTTACGGTAATTCCGGTGAATACCAGCAATCGTCATCGCTTAACACTTCTGGGAATAGAAGAACAGACTGGTGGTCTTCTACAAGAAGTCGTTTTGGAGAGATTTTTTCAGTGATATTTAGCATTCCGATGTCCTCGAGTGAGGACTGCTTATTCATAGAGGAAATTTCAGAAAACGAAGAAGCCAACGGCAGTGGGAGTTCATCGAACGGTTCCTTGTCAATTTCTAATAGTTCTTCCGGCATCTCCGTATCCTGTAAAGCGGGTTCGTATTCGCACTGACGAAGGAAATCCTGATCGTTTTTAATATTCGAAGAAATCTTTGAGCTTTAGCCATAGTTGAAATACAAACCACTTTAGGTAACAAAATACAAACCATTTCAAAATCGTCCCCAAAGGCCGTATATTTATTAATACTGTACTCCATTTCAGACTTTTCTACGGCAGAACACAGATCGCGCATTTCCTGTATGCGCATTCGGGGCTGATACATGTTTCGTTCTAAAAAATGAAATTCACAAATTTAAGTGTTGTTATCCTGTTTCGAAAAACTTTCTCAACCTTCTAGTATATCGCGTAAGCACTTTTTTTCTTGTTGTATATCCATTATTTTATTATTTTCAGTGCTGTTCTGCGAGTTTCTTCGATATCTAGGACGTATCTTTTTAGGCATTGTCACTTTCATCAGATGTACATCAAATTGAATATTTATGCATCTGCTCGCGCTGACAGATCGATAAAGTACCGTTAAATATTAAATTTAACCTAAAAATAACTAATAAATTATTTATTCCGGTTGCTTTAATCAAGAACTTAATCTTAATGCTTTGATCGAAAACGAATCAGTCGATAAGTTATTCGCTATGACGGCGTTGCTGATATTGTTCAGGGTTTTGGGGGTTTTGCGTGAGAAAAAAAGAAAGGGGAGTATTTTTGCTTTTGTCATCACGCACACATTGACAGTTCGGCATGAGATTTTCTGTAAGTGCGAGCAGCCTATACGAAATCTTTTTCAATGCCGTCATCGCGAATAAGGTTTTGCACGGGCGAGCATAACCTCACTTCTTTGACGTCTATCAGTGGTTTGTTTACATGAAACGATTTAATGTCGTTTTCGTTTTTGCGGTGTAGCTACACCGAGGCTACACCGGTGTAGCTTTTTTGCACCAAAACCAACCCGGTAACAATGTGACAGCTCCCATACTAATCAAACGTACCTAAAACTGCTGGTTCGTGGTTCACGACAGATGTTTGAAAGCGGCGTAAATATCGAAGAAAGAGTTTATTATCATTTGTTTTGGCAAAAAATCCCTTGTGCATATAAGATCTGAATTGGTTTATTATTTCAATAGAGTATTTTACGAACTGACAACATTATGTCAAGTATCAAAACGTTTCCGTGGTAATGACAATAGCAGCATACCTGGTTCTTCTGTCATAATAACATGCTCTATTTGGTTCTGTCATGTAACAGAGTGTTTTTTGTACAACTGCAACGATCTCTATTGCTTGGATTTACTCTTGAATTTTGCTTAACTTGTTCTGTTAATGACAAAATCGATCCAGCAATCATGAAAGAGCATTTCATTTTGAATTGCGCAGCGGATAACTTTCAATGAAACACGCAATATTTAAATACTTTAGAGCAGACAACTCGTACACAAGAGTGACAATCTTGTAATAAACACCGCTTTTTATCTTGTAAACAAATCAATCAAACAACCCACCAAGAATTCAAACAGTTTTACCGAAAACATGAAACAATGCTGAAATAATCAATACGCACTTTTCAAATCGTTGTCCAGACAGCTTTTTGCGTTCACATTTAACGTAACAAAAATTAACATTTCCCTTGGAAATCGAAGGTGCGTCAATTTTGACCGGCACGTAAAAACGATCGTCGCGACATTTTTGACACTGGCGGGTGTTATGGGAAACTGTTAATAACTGTCACTTTGTTACGGGGTAGACCAAAACTGTTCGTTTTCGATTTTGGTGCTACACCATTGCTACACTTTTTCTGCACCAGCTACACCAGAAAAAAAGAGAGTGTAGCTGGTGCAGATAGGAAAACACAAACACACCCATACCACATTACTGCAGCTGAACCGTAAGCGTTCGTTTATCCAGCGAAAAGTGTAACACCAAACGGTGTAGCTGCATCACAAAAACGAAAACGGCATAAGCTAAAATAGCACTTTTATGAGTGATATCGCACTTTGGATGGTACAATTTTCTTTGCAATTGACAATATATGAAGATAGAATTAACAAAAGGGCGAATACAGTAGACTCTCGGAAAAGTTAACTCTCTAAAAAGTTAATTGTTCAGAAAAGTTAAGCGAATATCAGCTCTCATGCAACGCTCTAAAAAGTTAATTTTTACCTTAACTTTTCTGAGAGTTTGAATTTATTGGTTGTCCAAGCGTTCGTACACACACGTATGTTTACCTTCTATCTTTATTTCTCATTTTTCGGTTTATTGTCGCCTTTCCACAGTCATACAGAGTCTCACAGAGTCGCATCAAAACTGGGATTAAATTAAACTCTTGTACCGGATAGTTGTAACAATAGCGTATTGAACTATTTGCTAGTTACACATAGTGAGAGGATGATGAGCGAAGACCAGTAGTAGCTCGAAACGTCCGGACTAACTGGTAATTAAAAATCTTCATACTTATTTCGCCGAAAAACGTCGATTAAATCGAACAAACATTGCGGTGGCGGCGATTATCTGAAATCAACATAGTTACTTCAGGATTATTAATAACATACTAAAAAAGCGCAAACTCAGATTGAATTTTAAATGCAAAAGAAGGAACAGCAAGAAACTAAAAATAAGTGCAAACTATATCAAAATGTAGTCGCAGACTATACGAAAAAAAAACAAAAGCAAACTAGTGTAACAAACTATTTTAAACTTACTGAAAGGAACTAAGTATTATTTCAAAGATCTTGCTACATATTTCTTTTCATTACAATTTCAAAATACATAAAAATGTGTATCCTATATCCCGGAGTGCATTTTTCGCTTTTGTATTTATCATTTTCAATGATTTTCAGGACTACTCAGAAAAGTTAATATTTCGGAAAAGTTAATCGACCCATTCCCCAATCGATTAACTTTTCCGAGAGTTTACTGTATATGAAGATAGAATTAACAAAAGGGCGCAAGCGTAAACAAACCGAGTGAGAGTTGATTTTCCTATGCTGGCCCAGCAAAAAATAACTCTCACTCGTTTTGTTTACATTTGCGACATTCGCCCTTTTGTTAATTCTATCTAGATATGCTCTCATTGACTAAAACAACTATCAATATGTCAAATATGAAATGGTTCGCATTCTGAACTGAGGAACTGATGATTTTAACCAAGATACGCTCTTATAAAATCAGCCACAAATATCGTTTATTTTATCAAGTAAATCAATAGCTTACGTGCTAGACAAGCATAATATAAACTTAGAACTTACATACTGCCAAGCAGATTCTTTCTGCCACGATTTCAAGCTATAAAAAAGTGAGCAGCGCGTTTTGTTACCAAAGAAACGGGCAATAACTAAAGAAAAAAGAAATGCACCACAGTCATTTTCGTCATTTTGTGTGAACTTGTGGTTTTTATTGGGATAGCTTTATTTTAGTTTTTCCCGTTTTTCCTCGAATTTTTCTAACTCACGATGATACGATTCCCGAGAAAAGTTAAAAATTTCGCGAAATGGTTCACAGCCTTAGTCGTTTCACTGCAACCTGCAATAAAATAACTATTGAAATGTCAAATTTTATAATTTCACGAAATGGTCAGCGGAGAAAGTTTTCCGTGCATTTTAGAACTACCGTACCTGTCATTTTGAAATAATGAAATGTGCCACAAGGGAGAGTGACAAAATGCGCTTCAGCCGCTTCCAGGTACTCGATGTTTGGCCACCAGGGTCGGTATACAATTTTACCTCCGTTTGTACGCGGTACAAAATTAGCGAACGAACCAGCAAGCGACCGACCAGTGTTCAATGTAGAAGCGCTTTTCCTCTGCATTTCAAAGCGGATTTTTCTGTGAAAATTACATCTAATCGAGCTACGAAGTGTAGAAAGTGCTCTCTAAAGTGTTTAATAGCTGAAAAACTAAAAGTTAGGTGATAATTCGCGTTATTAGGAAGGGATTTTGCAGCGAAAAAAAGTTTGCTGCGGGCACCCAAACATCGCATCGCTTTTATAGTTTGATTAAAGTGAAATTTATACTAAAGCGAAGTTGCTGCTTGGTGGTAAGTAACTGTACTGTGCTTTACACGATTTGTTCTTTGAGAATTCTTCGGAACGTTGAGATAGATTTGTTGTCCCAATTTCATCAATGTTTTTCAATTTAGCGGAATAAGTGGGATAGAGTGCCCCTATAAAAAAGTGTTGGCAGACTAGAAGTTCAGAACTATAAATAAAATTGGCGGGACGGTTCTGATTGAGTACTTTTTAATTTTTTAGATTAAATCCTTTTAGGATACTTAAGTCGTTAGTTTTTACTAACACAAATTGTAACTGTAATGGATTAACGAACTACGAACAAGTGAGCTTCATATAATTTTAGGCAGTTATAATCTGCTTGATTCAGTAATACTATGTAAATGCTTGATTGCTCCTTGACTCAGCCCATTAAAATCATTCCGCTGACCATCCAACGCTATTTGTTAATATTCTTAAAATTGATCAATTTAAAGATACTTTTAAGACTCGAAAGCTTTTTCTTCTACTTTGGTTTTACACTAACTTTCTTGATAAATTACTTTCTTCGTTTCTAATTGATTAATTACGAATAAACCCTAAGATTATTTGAAACATCATGGCTTATGCAGCACTAACTGTTTTAAATTAAACTAAGAAATTGGTGTATCTGGCAGGAATGGGCAAAGACATTGACCCGGCTGATATTGGCAAGTATCCCGATCTGATTCGCAAGGCGCAATCCGAGATGACGCAGAGTGATGTACTGGTCTGCGGACGCTGCCACAGCGTGTTCCACTTTGTCGAGCTGTTCAAGGAGCATAAGGAGCAAGAACAGTGCCGCAAGGAATCTACACTGAAGGATTGTCGTGAAACGAAAGCCAAAGTTTGGGCTTTTCTGTTGTGGAAGGCAGCCCAACTGAGCGTAGATTCGGCCGGAAATGTTAACTCCTGGAAGTTGTACCAGACTTGGGTCAAACTGGAGGAGTCGGTCAGGGAAACATGGATCGTAGCTGGCCGAACGATCCAGTCATTCGCAAGGGTTAGTCTATTAGCTTTATCCTTGTAAACGGACAGTAATTTCATAGCATCTTTCTTACAGATGGGACAAGGCAGTTTGCAGGAGATGCCGGTTAAAATTACCAAAACTATAATTGAAAGTGGACCCGATGATAAGAGTAAGTAGTCTTATTGACATTTGAAAAAAAGTTACTTATCTTCTGTATACTGCAGAGCCAGTCGTTAGTCAGTCAGGCGCTACTGCAACCCCCAACCGCGTGGTTCCTCCTCGCAAACCGGACATCAAGACTACCCCGCCAGTGGTAAGTTCCGCTTCAACTACGGACGCTAAGAAAGCTCCTATTATTTCTTCTACGGTGAAAAAACCAGATCCGCTTGCTGCCAACAAGAATGTCGGGTAAGTTAGTTGCTTCAACAAAGTAATTGTTGCATGACTTAGCTGGTGTTATGTCTCCGACGAAAAAACCTTAAATATTGAAATTGTTTTTCAGGAAACGATCCGTCGCCAAGCGCACTACTCCTGGCAGCGGTGAAGTCGTCGAGGAGGAAGTCGAAAAAATCTTGGCCAAACGGTTCAACCCTCGGCGTAAGGAACACGAGTATCTGGTCAAATGGTCCAAGTTTGCGCACGATCAAAACACGTGGGAACCACTGATCCATCTGCAGACATGTCAAAGCGTATTGGAGTACTTCGAAGTTCAACTGGCAAAACAAAAAGAGCAACGGGCAGCTGCTGCCGCTCGAACCTTACAGCAGCAGCAAGCTGAGAAGGCTAAAACACCCGCGGTAACAACCACGACTCAATCATCGACGAGTTCTATGACGGCTGTGGCTGTGGCCAAACCACCAGCTGCAGTTACAGTGACGCCTAACACACCCTCCGCAACGCCTATAGTTGTTCCTTTGGCTCAAAGTTCTCCTCTTACGGGAAGACCCGCACGAAGTTCTAAGATGAATGCAATGGATAAGGTCAAACAATGGGTTGGTAGCACGATGGCAGCCGGCAGTGGCAGTTCCGACAATGAAGAAGCGGCAGCATCTAAACGAAAAATTAGCGAGAGTGACTTTGAAACGGAAGAAGATGGTCTGAAGAAATTTAAACCAGAGACCTCAAACGTTGGTCAGGTTATGGGTAAACCAGAGCAACATGCAACAGCATCCGGGGTTAAAATAATCCCGATCGGATCAAAGTCTCCGGTAAAAGTGGTCAACGGTATCGGTGGAACGTCGACGAAAAAGGATGAAGGTAATGCAGCGGAGGTGATTGTAAAGTCGACCAAGGATGGTACTGCAAGTGGAGTTGTGAAAAAACCTGGTTTCACAAGCGCGAAAAATGCATCCGGTGGAGAGGCAAAGGTGCAGATCGTAAATAGAGGTGATGCCTCCAAGCAGGGCGTCTTTAAAGTTAACTCTAACACGCCTTCACCACAAACTTCACCGGCTGCTGTTGCAAGTAAACCTCAGCCGCCGCTAACTACAACGACTACTACCACTCGCATTGTTCGCAAGAACATTGGTGGAACCCAGCAGTTGGTCAAACAGGTTGTTAGAACAACCATTCCCATTCAGCCAACTACTGCTATGGCCCAGCAACGCCAGCCAGCTCAGAAACTCAATATTCCAACTCAATCGACGGCTCCGATTCCGAAAGTAACAACCAACGTTATTCAGCGCAATTCTCTTTCACCGAAACAATCGCCTCCACTTAACAGAGGACAGCCATTGCGGAACGTCCGCAGTACTCCAGTTACAAAGACCAGTACTACATCGGAACAGAAGATAAACGCTTTGCGTAAGCAAGGCTTGAACATCGTTAAACGTGTTGTGTCTCCGGCTGTGTCTGCCGAGCCAAAACCGGCCCCTCCACCAGTACAACGTAACGAAGAGGAAGACGATGGAGTGCCAGACCCATTCCCAAATATCCCCGTACAGATTCCACCATCTCCACCAAGAGCCCTTACGTTATGTCCGGTCACTGGAAAGGTACTGTCTCAAGCCGAAGGGGAACCAACTCCAGTTCCAAGCCCAGAAGCAGAGGACGACAAAATGAAATCGAAAAAGCCAGGTGAAGAGCAGCACGAGCAAGAACAAGACACACAGGTACAGCAGATTTTGACCAACGAGGATGGCTCGCCGATTATTGTTGCTGGAGAGGATGGAACTTTGTATCAGGTTGCTGGAAAGAATGCAGAAGGACAGACCATTCTGATTGCCCAGGGTGCGGACGGGGAACAGCAGTGTGTCTTAGTGGCCGCACAAGAAGGAGAAAGCGAAGGAGTTCTCACGCTCGACGCAGCCGTTTCGGAAGCCGTCACACATATGGAAGTGCCCCAAGAGGTAAGCTGATTTTACTGTTAACCACTTAAGTCAGGCAAAATTTCATTTCATTTCGTTCGCATTCTAGGGCCAGCTGACGGAAGAACAGTCTGCACAGTACAAATTGCAGGAAGGTGTTGACCCTAACCAGCAGCTAACGATTCAAACTGAAGATTCCCAGGATGGCCAAATTACCGCGGAAGTTGTTCAAGCTGATCAACCATCACCGGGTAAGTGTCGCTAAAACGTTTCACTGTTTGGGGGGGTGCTTTTGCTTAGATCAGACAGAATAAGTTGAGTTTTTTTTTGCTTTTTGCAGGTGGCACGCGACGAGTGGTTCTACTGTTACCGGACGGAAGTTTTATGATGACCGAGGTGAACGACGAACAGTATCAGTCGTTGAATTTGGTGAACTGAACTAACTCGTAATTTTCTTCGAGTCGAATATGTGACGTTATTATATATTATAATTTATAAGTTCGTAGGTTAAGCTGCGCAAATGTGTCTAGCTTTAAATATTTTATTTCTCTTCGGACATTCATATCATGCTTCAAACAGAATTACACAATTTGTACAGAAAATATGTACGTTAAGCACTAAGAGAAACGGTCGGAAACGAAGTATATACCTATCGTCTCGTCTTTTATATATTTATGATATGCTTTTCTTTTCTTGGGAAATGATTGTTTCTAGGAATTCAGGCTAATAAACAGTACAGTACACATTCGATTGTTGATATAAACGATTGCGTCAGATAGATATCTTGAAAGGATGTTGATAACTTCTACATTTCTTCTGTAGAGTAAAAATAGAGTTTGTTTGGCGGTGTCAAGTTTGTTCTAGGGCAGCACGAACTTAACACAGATATAGCAAATAGCATTGTGTAGGGCTTGAAATTGTGTAGAAATAATTCGCAAGCCACTTAATTTTCTCTATCGTTTGAATTAAACTTTGCGAGAAAGCATAATCGAAATTTTCCTAATTACAATAAATAAAATGCAAGTTACGTCGTACGGTAGTTAAATTTTCGATTTTTTTGTCTGTTAGGTATTGAACATATCCGATATCGGCAGAACAGATTTCATATTCTAAATAGCAATTCTGATTAGTATGCATACTCGCATGGGATTGGCCGAAATATAAAATCCAGCTGAACGCCCAATTCGAATGACTCGTATACTGCCAGTGGAGGCATAACTGTCCTATGTTACATTTTGTCAGTTTCGACATTTTGTTGTCAAACGTTATAGTTATATATGTATTTTTATAATATGAATCGAAAACATGGTGTTTATATTAGAAAAACTCGAAAACATTTGAAGACAATTTGTCCCACTGGAAAAATGGACGCATAGGTATTTGTCTCACTGCATATACCTTTTCATATAAAATGTTTTCAAGTTGTGTACAAAATTGAGTGAAGTTTTTCAACATTATCTCAAAGAGGGACAAATAATAACATCAAAACTAAATAATTTTAGAAAAATCATTTTTTTAACTTTTAAGTGGGATTTTCTCATTTTGTAACATGGGTTGTAACATGTTATAGGTTGTAAGTTTTGTAACATGGAACGGATATGATCCAGCGGCAGTATACTACTCCACGCTTTGATACCCTTTTAACTCTAAAGAAACTGCTGCAGCTTGATTCATACCAGTAATTTTTGTTACTAGGCTCAAAAATTATAAAGATCTACTCCAAGCGTCTTTCAACCTTTCAACAGAAGCCTTTTTTAATACGTCGTTTAGATTTCGAGAAAATGACATTGTACGGTAAACGATAGCTCTGCGCGAATTGGCAGGAAAAATGGATGGTTTGATGAAATTTGTAACACTCGAATAAAACAACGTCCGCTTAAACGAGATCTTCCATTTATTATAGCCGTTTTAGTTTTACAGTGCTGCTAGAAATTATTGTAAGGTGGAAAACAACAATATCGACAAGGGGTTATACAAAATTTACGCATTCATTCACCCCCCGTTGAGTATTCAGACTCAACTGACGGTAGTAAGGCAATTTTGGTAACTGCTCTCTTAAATTCACTGGATGACGTCTTCACTGTTACCACTCGAACAGCACCATCCTCTCCCGGGTGTGTGGCAATAATCCTTCCGCGTCGCCATTGCAGAGGCGGTAAGTTGTTTTCAATGAGCACTACAAGCGCCCCAACCTTATACTCCTTCACTCCGTCGTACCACTTTTGTCTCCCTTGTAACTGATGGAGATACTCTCTGGACCATCTGCGCCAGAAATGTTGCTGCATAAGTTGGATATGTTGCCACCGATTGAGACGTCCAACCTTCTCGTCCTCATATGACGGTTCCGGAATGGCCAGCGTTGACCGAAATGTAAGGAAATGTCCTGGAGTTAGCACAGCAAGATCGTTAGGGTTTTCTGACATCGGACACAATGGTCGCGAGTTAAGTATTGCTTCCGTTTGAGCCAGGAATGTACACATCTCCTCGTATGTTAATTTCGTTTCGCCGACAACTCGCTTCATATGCTGTTTCATTGATTTTATTGCGGCCTCCCATATACCTCCAAAGTGTGGGCTTCTTGGTGGTATGAAATGCCAACGGATCTGTTTAACACTGCAATATTCATCAAGTTTTTGTTGATGCAATTGGGAGTTGAATAATTCCCGCAAAACAGCCAACTCATGATTGGCTCCTACAAAACAGGTAGCATTATCTGAAAATATATCACTTGGAGTGCCACGTCTACCAGAAAACCGTTGAAGGGCAGCTATGAATTTATCTGTCGTTAGATCTGACACCACTTCACAATGCAACGCCTTTGTAGTCATGCACACGAAGACCGCTACGTATGCCTTATAGCACCTTCCACCTCTTCCCTCTATCTTCAGCGTGAACGGTCCAGCGTAGTCGATTCCAACTTTAGAGAAGACTGGCGCCGGGTTTACACGATATTCAGGAAGATTTCCCATGAATTGTCTACCTGGTGTAGGATTTTGTCTGGCACAAACTTGGCACTTTGAGATAATGTTTCTAATAAGTTGTTTGACTCGTACAGGCCAGAATCGCTCACGGACGATGGCCAATAATCCATTAGGGCCCACATGTTGGTTTTCTTCATGTAGCTTCCGTACTAAAATTTCCGTCACATGATGAACTGGGAGTAACACTTGGTGTCTTCCGTCATATGGTATAGCTGAATACTTCAATCGCCCACCGACTCGTATTAGGCCGTCTTCCCCGATGAATGGTGCCAAGTTGGAAACGCGGTTTCGCTTAGTAGATTGGGATTTCAATGCCTTGATGATATCACCAAAATTCTGCTTCTGAAGGACTAGAAAGATCGCTCGCTCTGAGTGAGCAATATCGATGGCATCTATATTCTTAAACTGTCGCTTTTTATGTATCTGATAGTCAATGTACCGCAAAACGTATACCCACGCTCGTTGTAGCTTTCGAATATTGCTCAACCTATCAAGTTTGATTGGCTGCTCCTGAAGAGTAGCAGTCAATACCATGGCAGTTCTTAATTCCGGCAGTGATTCATCATCCAAAACTTCAGTATTTTCAGTTATAAGCTGCAAGTTCCATAACATAGGAGGTCCCGTCCACCACATATCATTTTCGAGCAGATCCTCTGGCATGACACCTCTCGAAATCATGTCCGCCGGATTGTTTTCCGATCGTACGTACCGCCATTGATATCCTTGAGTCAGCTCCATTGTCACGGCAACACGATTGGACACAAACTGGTTCAGCACCAACGGTGACTTCTTGAGCCAGCATAGCACGATTTGAGAATCACAAAACAAAATTACCTTATCGAACGTAACACCTAAGGCCGATACCACCTTTTGGGTGAGCTCCGCAAGCAGCTTTGCACCGCATAGTTCCAATCGTGGAATTGTGAGCGGCTTAATTGGAGCAACACGGGACTTACTGGCGATGAGGTTTACACTGATGGTTAATTGCTAATAGACCTTATATAAATTACGGCACCATATCCACGCAATGAAGCATCCGAAAATCCACACAATTCGATTTTGGCAGTATCACTAGGAATAACACAGCGCGGCTTACGAATTTGATGAACAGCAGGCAACTGATGCCAAAAGAACATCCACCGCTGCCATATTTCATGTGGAGGTGTTTCTTCCCAATCAAGACCAAGTCGCCATATGTCCTGCATAATTAATTTAGCAACCATGACAATCGGTCCCAAAAAACCTGCAGGGTCGAACAGGCTCGCGATCGCTGATAGTATATTTCGTTTAGTCCAGCTGTTTGTTTCAATAGCACTGGGAACGCGAAAGGCAAAATAATCATCCTGCGGGTTCCAAATAAGGCCCAACGTTTTAATAGTATTGTTAATTTCACACTCGCTGAAACTGACTTGCTTTTCGTGAAACTCGGCAGGAATAGTTTGCAAAACCTCATGGCTATTAGAGCAAAACTTGTGAACACCAAAACCTCCTCTGCGGAGTAACTCAACCAATTCCTTGTAAATATGAATCACCTCATCAGCCGACCTTCCGCCTGTCAAGAAATCGTCAATATAACTGTCATATTTGACGACGTGTGCAGCTAAAACAAAGTTTGCTCCTTCATCGTTCGCTAACTGTGTCAATACCCTTGTTGCATGGTGTGGAGAACTTGAAATACCGTACGTTACTGTTTGTAATTCAAATTCTCGCAAAGTATCACTCGAGTCTCGCCACAAAATTCTTTGGTACTTGCAATCGTCTTTATGAAGCCTGACCTGACGGTACATTTTGGGAATATCACCTGTCAGTACGACCGTGTGTGTGCAAAATCTTAAAATAAGTGACAGTAGGTCACTTTGTACCGTAGGCCCAACCTTCAACGTGTCATTGAGCGAAATGCCTGTGGTAGTCTTTGCTGAAGCGTCAAAAACTACCCTAGTCTTAGTAGTGGAACTTGATGATTTATATACTGCATGATGAGGTATATAATAACATCCATCACCTGCGTGCGGTACCTCCTTCATGTGACCAAGTGCGAGATATTCTGTCAGAAATTCAGCATACTCAATCCGCTTGTCTGGGTTTCTTACCAATGACGTCATCAACCTATCTAATCGCTTCAATGCAAATTTGTATGATTCCCCTAAGTCTTTCTGCAGATTGTTGAACGGTAGCCGTACGATATACCGCCCATGTTCATCACGTGTGTGTGTGGATGCAAAATGGTTTTCAACATCGATCTCTGCTGTGGTCATACTATTATCAGACGAAACGTTCTCTAATTCCCAAAACTTTGTCATGATCTGAACAAGGTTATCTTCAAAGCGATTGAACTGGCAGGCACGTGGATAAAGCTTACCTTTTCTGATTGGAATCGATCCTCCCATAACCCAACCCAATTCTGTTTCAGCTAATGTCAGCGAATTGTTACCAATCTTAAAGCGTCCTTTCTTAACCAAATCAAAGAAAATTTCATTTCCTATAATGGCGTCGACTTTCGTAGCTGTCTGAAATTTCGGATCGGCTAATGCTATTCCAGCTGGGAGAGACAAAGCTCGTGCTTCAATCTCGACGAGGGGAAGTGTTGAAGTAACCTGTGGGACAACCAGGAATTCCAATACGGACGATGTAAAGGAACCGACGCAAGATTTGATCTTGGTTGATAACAAATATTTCACTGTGAATTGCATGTCGTTTAAACCGCTGATAGGAAGGTCCACGCGATTCATTTTCAATTTCAGCCTACCCGCCAGCTCTTCGGTGACGATGTTACTATCTGACCCTGAATCTAATAAAGCTCAACATTTAATGACGCCTTCCTTTCCTACCATAAACACCTCCGCAGTAGAAAGAACTACTTGACGATACGATCTGCCGACACTGGCGCACAGGGCGACGGCACTGTCCACATGAGCTGGATTCTCTGGATTGCCTTCAGTTTGAACCGGTGCCTCTTTAAGCTGAGGTTTTTCATTAGCCTTTAACATTGACGTACTGGTAGTGGCTGTGCTACCCGGATGCAACAGAGTGTGATGCTTTCGATTACAACGTTGTACCTTGCATCCCTTGTCGGAAGGACAATCAATCACTCGATGTTTCTTTAAACAATTGAAACATAACCTTTCCTTTATAGCGACTAGTCTTCGATCCTCTACACCCATTTCCAGAAACTGTGCACACCTGTATATTACATGCTCTGCTTTACAACAAGAGCACACTTCCTTTGACGTTGAAACAAACGATTTTGCTGTAAACGGCTGCGATTTTTGATTATATCCTTGGCGTTTAATTGCAGCCGCGGTTGACTGCTGCGTAACATGTTGCTGAGGACGATTTGTTCGCTGCAAAACACGCCCACGCTCCCGTAAGAATTCCATGAAATCATCATACGCTGGCAAATCCTCATGACCAATCTTGACTTCCCACTGTTCTTGAGTTTCCTTATCCAATTTTTTGTAAATGACGTTCACTAAAATCAACTCTGCCAACCCTTCAACTGGATAGCCGTGACCATTCAAAGCATCAGTATGCTTTGTGCAGATATCCACCAGTTTCGCAAGCGATTTACCACGATTTTCCTTGCAAATTCTTGGACAATCCAGAATTGTATCGATGTGGGTGTCCAAAATCAAACGTTTATCCTCATATGCAGTCTCCAAAATTTTCCACGCGCTCTCATAATCGTTGTTATTGACAACAGCCTCATCGATTTTATCCTTCGCATCACCCGATAATGAGTTACGCAGATATAAAATTTTCATCGCGGGAGACTCATTCACGTACCTTG
Organism: Sabethes cyaneus; assembly: GCF_943734655.1. Classification (NCBI taxonomy): domain Eukaryota; kingdom Metazoa; phylum Arthropoda; class Insecta; order Diptera; family Culicidae; genus Sabethes; species Sabethes cyaneus. The sequence goes on along the minus strand of NC_071354.1, from coordinate 18,250,178 downwards.
CCATTATACTTTGAAAGAGGCTTTTGAAACTATACCAATTCTCCGGATTCCCATTAAACGTAGGGAATGGAGCTTGTAAATGAGGCACACTAGTCTGAACGAACACCGGCGGGGGTGCGGTACTTGACGGAAGCACTGAAGGGTTCTGCGTTTCCAATAACTTTGTAGTGAGCTCAGTTTGTGAAATCCTTGCCTGCAGTTCGACGTAAACTTGATCGTGAAGTTTTTCAAACGCAGCATATTCCTTGCGTTCCTCGGCACGGCCTTCTTTTGGCAGGAATGTAGACATTTCGCTATAATTCTTTTCATTGTCATCCGCACATCTTCGTAATGTTTCCAAATGTAGCCGAAGTAAATGAATACTTATGTTTTCTGCCTGCAACGACTCATTTATCCGAAGTACCTTGTCGAGAAGCAAATCACGACGGTCTACCAGCGCATCCAAACTATTCTGCATCTTGCGACGTTTTTCGATGGCGTCCTGTACGGCTTTTTGTTCAGCAATAGTAGGAAATGTATCTACGACGTTGCTGTTAGACCCCGAAAGCGCATCGAGAATGTTCCTTCTGTTTATTTGTGCCGACGATGAACGAGGCGTTTCAAAATTATTCATTCGTTTGTACGTTAATCACTTCTTTGTTATTGCAATGTTCGCTGTCACTTTCCGCACAGTCTCTTTTGTTTCAGTTGAGCCGGTCGCAACCGTCAACTTTTTTTTTTTTTCACCAATATGGCAGTCCACTTGTGCCACGGGCACGATCTTGGTGGCGGAGCACCACCAACGTTTTCAGTTTATCACGAGAAACTAGCAACCGGTGCTAGCCATTTTTTCCACTAAACCACTTCAAACCATGCAAAATTCCTCCATAAATCCGGATTTGAAGGACCAGAATGTACGGTAAACGATAGCTCTGCGCGAATTGGCAGGAAAAATGGATGGTTTGATGAAATTTGTAACACTCGAATAAAACAACGTCCGCTTAAACGAGATCTTCCATTTATTATAGCCGTTTTAGTTTTACAGTGCTGCTAGAAATTATTGTAAGGTGGAAAACAACAATATCGACAAGGGGTTATACAAAATTTACGCATTCAGACATAAAAATCGAAAAACGTTCATTTACTTTCCTTGGCCGATTGTTTCAAAATTGGTGTCGATATAAGCGGAAAAATTAGCCCATAACTCAAATTTTAACTAAAAAATAAGTTTTTTTTTAAATTTTTCATCACAAACTCCCCTTAAAAGTATTTTAGTACACATTAAGTACGCTGCCATTGTCATTCCTCATGACGTCATTTGACCGTTCTGTAAGGCTGTTGGCGGACCGGGCGGACGGTAATAACTTTTCAAGTAGGATATATTTCAATTTGATTGTTCTGAGGATTTTTCATAAAAGATGACTATGCTAGTATCGATGGATGATTTACCATTCATTTTAAAATGTGTCTATTTTCTTTTACCTTTCTTTCAATAAAAATTAAGCCGTCTTTCCTAGTAAACATGGTTTAACTTGAAAAGCAACAAAAACTATTGTGCCATGCACCAATTATACGAGTCCAACGCAAATTCATATTTGAGTAATAATAATCCCGTACCTACTAATAAATTGAAAATAAGCTTGTGAAACAAGAAGGGATACAGAGATGAGGCAATGACGAAAAACTGGTGGGTCAAATTGCTAAATTACAACCGTGTGTGGGAGACGCAGAAAAAAACCACGCTAATAATTTTTGTGTGATAGTCTAAATAGGTGTAATCTCCGCAATAGCATTTACAATTAAATTGACTCTTGTGTTCATTATTTTTTCGTGCACGCGTTTACAACCCGCATATATTTTATGCAGATCACAATGTTGCTGATTGCAAGGAATATTTTAGCATCTCAATATAGAGCGAAATCGCTCAAAGCAAAGTTATGGGTATACACTTGGTATAAACGTCCTTAAGAACGTGACCCTTCTTTATCGACAGACTTCGTAGCCGATTATTAGAGTACAGGACAATTACGGGACTAGTGCAAAAATTAACTTGTTTTTTTTTTAATTTGGGAAAACACAGTAGTTAGATGACTCCAGATAATAAAAACTTGTTGCCGAAGTACAACAACTTTTCAAAAGGGACAATCTGGAAATTGTAAACAAACCGAGTGAAGGTTATTTTCTGCTGTATTAGCATAAGAAAAGAAACCCTCACTCGGTTCGTTTACAGATTGGAGATTAAGTGCAGATTGCAGACTTTGATGGGTAAAATTTTTTCTTAAAAAACAGGAGTAATTATTCCTACAAAAATACGTACTTTTTGTTTATTTAAATTATACGTAGATGTTTAATTTGTAATATTGTCTTGCTGATTGTAAGGAAGATTGTCCAATCAATAAGTGCGCGATCGCTCATAAAAGTGCTATTTAGGCTTAAATCGTTTCGGTCTCTTTGGCGCACTTATTGCTTGGAATGTAACGAAAAAGAGCGCCGAAGATACCGAAACGATTTAATGCAGGATCGCACTTTTATGAGCGATTTCGCACTTACAATTTTCCTTGCAATCAGCAATAATATTCCGTCTTCCGTGTCCATCAATTTCTGGCTGCGTCCTTCGTACGCTGTCAGTAAAGGGTCTACCTGCGAGTCACAAAGCCTTGGTTATTCGCCGCGGACAACAGACTCGCCTCGGTCATCGCCATCAGCACAGGCAGGAAAGTTGTACACTTGTCAATTTTCATTCGCATCATCGTCATCGGGGTCACGTCGTTGATGGTGAATCGTTTTTACGCAAAGGAATTAATGTTATTTCGTCTTATTTTGTGCAATAAGTACGTGTGAACGGGTGAATTTTGCCTTATAAGCGGCTCTGCCATTAAATAATCGTGAAACGTACCAGCGCTGTCGTGCTTTTCGTGTAGCAAACGGAACTCCACGGGAAAAGGCGTTTCACGTTATTGCTTGGTGAAAAAAATTGTGGATTAAGTGTAGACAGTGGAAAAAAGGGGAGTGCGTGCGAAGTGCAGACAGGTTCCGAGCTGGTAGAAAAGAAAAACAATTTTTAAGCGTTTTTGTTCAACCGAAGAAACTGCTTCGGACCACTGACTAACGGCAGAACATCATTGCAGCAGGTATGTAGCAATAGTAATAGTAATGCCATTTTTTTATTTCCTTTGACATCTCGAATTAGTACAATATGGAAGCATTTTTCTTGTGTGTCCGGTTACGGGTTGATCAACAAGACGAATCGGAGCAATATAAAATAGTGGAACAGAAAATATGATGTTTCAATTATCCTATTTTATGAATGGGTTGCAATATTTAAACGGGAAATATATAAAAATATACAGGTAAAAAATGGTGGTAGACTAAGGCTAGTTTTGTACGCATTTTTATGTTAACTGTTATGTTTAATTTTGAGAAGTTTCGAGTGTTTAATATTGCTAGTTTAAGGGTAGTGCGTGTAAGACGCACATTGGACATAAGACCTACACCATTAGAGTTTTGAGGGAAACACTGAATAATTATGTTTCTTAGTACTAAATTTAAGGGACATTCAAAATTTCATAATGTTGATTTGAGTTATTTGTAACACCCTTCCTTTCCTTCGTAGCGTTAATTATTTTTTTAGTGGGTGTGTACACACCTTTAAGTTTTAATTTTTTTGTAAAAAAGTCACCTATTTTTGTAAGAATCCCTATTGTTTGCCACAACAGTAATGTTCCGATTTTGTCAGCCCCATGTTGAATTTTGGGCTGACAAAATCGGGAAATTTTTTTCAAAATTCAAGACTTAAGACCTTGCAATTCGAAGACTTCTACTAAAAATTAAATTTTAACCCTTAATTGATCAACCGAGAGCGCAACGCAATATAATCAACCGGGCACGGCATACTAGCCCAGAACCTTTTTTGGTGTGCATTGGCCTTTTGAGCGGGAAAACTTGGTTTCAAGTTTATGGGACCTTTGGAAGAGTTTCTTGAAATTAAAAGTTCTATCGTCTAGCGGAATTCAAATTTTCATTAATCTCCCTAAAAGTGCAATAAAACATTTATTCTTTAGTTTTAATATAACACATTGATGTGCTCTGCAAAGTTTTATAGCATATTACAAGATATTTTGCTGAAGCCAGTAACATTCTATCTATAGCAAAGATAGAAAAACCCTTTTTCTTGTATATACGAGTGTTATGTCTGTTTGTCTGTGATACAAATATATTATCTGTATAGCCAATACAAATACAGTAGGATCTCAAATTTGGCATGGTTCGATTTTGGCAACAAAAGTATTCGTTTTTGGCAACACAAGATATTTCACTTTCAACAATATGCTTAATTATCAATCAGTTTCCGCATTCATGCTTTAAATGATGAAAAAATGATACCCTCCGTGTGTTCATGAAAAAAAGTGGGTGGTTATAGAATGTTTCGAACAATAATCTATTGCCGTAGGAATACATCATATCGCAGGATGTCAATAACTTGCTCCGGACGGCCCAGATAACACAAAATCGTAATAGAAAGTTCACATTAAATCGTTTTCATGTCAATTTCACATTGGAATTGTATAATGATTAGAGTATGTCAAATCGAAGTGAACAATAAGTTGTTTTGCAATCGTGCGTGTCTTCATATACAATTCATGACTGTGAACTATAAAGCAGGATAGACAATTGCAATATTTGATTATATCTTAATCATATATTCAGGAGTATTTAGTTGCGTGTTATAAAAACTGCGCAAAATAGAATTACAAATAGTTGTCAAAATTTTCGCACGTATATCGCCTCCACTTTGGTACATATATGTTCTTATATGGCGTGAAATATAACTTTTTCGTTCAGATATGATTTCGTATACCTCAGTTGCAATCGAGATATACAAACCAAATGGTTTACTGGGGGGTAGCTATTGGCGAACTTTTTAAACATAAAATGGTTGCATTTGTTGATTTATGATATTTGGTCAAATTCCAACGCATTTACATTCAATTTTTTCATATCAAAAAAGGGTTTCGAATTTGGCAACATAGGCGACTCGCATTTGTTGCCAAATTCGAAATCCTACCGAATTTGTAGTTTTTATCTTTCCGATGTAAGCTAAATTAAACGTTTTTACCTATAGTTTAATTGTAAAAACAAAATCTATTCTTGCTTTCCACGTATACTGGAATGTGTCTTTTACTTATTTGTGAACCACTGGATTGATTCCTTTATGATAAGGAACATGTGTGCCAAGTTTGACGAAGAACCGTCCAGGCGTTTACATACATTCATACTCACGTTCCTTGTGGCCATTCAACTCGCTAAAAAACTAATATTGTTCCTACATACCGTGAACCCTTATTATTAGGTCTACAAATATTTTATAAAGTTTTTGTCCTTGCGGTGTTAAGTAACTAAAGGGAGGGGCGAAAAAACAGGGTTTTTTTACTCGACCGAAAAAAATATGCGTTTTAAGCATTTTTACTTAAAGTTTAAACGTGAAAAGTCAGCTGTTCTTGCTTTTTATATTTACCTACGTTATTTTCCATGCAAAAAAAACACGAAGAGAAACACAAAATCGGAAGAAACTTTTTTTTGGTGGTTTTCGAAAATTCCATTCGAATTTCCATTTCTGTTTCGTGTTAGAAGCGTTCCGCACACTCCGTACACTCATTTTTCGAGTTGAGCCCACAAGCAACTGATTATATAAAAAAATTCTTATATCCCACAAATTATTTTTTGCCCCGCGATTTTCAAGCCAATTTCAAAGGGCAGGGGTGACAAAAACTTTAAAAATAATTTGCAATGGCCTTATCAATGACACCACGTTCAGATTTTGGGCGAGTCCATTTTAAATCTAAATATTTGGTAACTATTTATATTCATATGCGTGCAAGACTTACACCCTATGAATTTGTTTTGAAACTTATCAGTCAAATATTAACGACTATTTCCACTGTCTGTCTGTGATTCGGGTAAATTTGTGATGCTATTCCAGCAAAAATCATGTGCAGGGATGGTTCGATCACTTTGACTCAATTTTGATTCATTTGACAGTACCATCACAGACAAACAGACGAGACACTCGCGTTAATTCCATCGTCCAATCAAAAACCACTCATTTTTCAAAAAAGCATGTTTCGCAACATGACTACACCGTGGCTCGCGAGTGTTGCTTCAAGTTTTCAGTATAAAACCATTCAAATGTAAAACCCTACTGCATAAAACCCTGCAAATGCAAGCTACTCCGCGACATGCATAACAGAGGGTGCTAGTGTGCAAGCAAAATGTGTAGGATGATGGTTTTCAAAGGATTTTCTTTTATGTGTCATGTCAGTTCGTCAGTGGTACCATCTTAACGGGGCTAAAAATGACAAAGTGGTGTATGGGACATTTGTAAATTAGGTTATTATCTATAATTTTGCTGAATAAAGTTTTGCTGTATCTTTTGTAGTTACAGCGCTACAATGCTAGTAGCTTGTTAGTGACTAAATGAACGTTCATTTAGTTACTGATAAGTTACTAGCGTTGTAGCACCGTAACCACAAAATATGCAGCAAAACTTTGTTCAAAAAATTGTAAATTAGAACTAGTTCTACAAATCTGGCTTTAGTTTTCAGAAGGTCGCATAATCAACCCTTTTACATGCATTATGCGACCTTTTGAAAACTAAAGCCAGAAATGTCCCATATATAACATTGTCACACTTGGCGGTCAGACATCGTCTGACACACGCGAACCTTTTGCTTGTCTCTGACGTCGGATTTTTTTTTAGTAGGATCTCATATTACAATTATTGAACCATAAACGATATCGCAGGATATAATTATTTTGAGCATTTCTGCCCTCTACGTAACGCAATTTTGAATGGTGGGATATAAATTAACAAGGCTTGGAATAGTTTGTGAAAAATACACTTGTGAAAATACGCCCTGATTAGTCAATTAACTTAAAAACAAATGCAGTCTGTGGTAAAATCAAAATCTTTTTGTGTCAATACATCAATGAAGTCCGACATTTGAACCATTTTAATAGATGAAGAAAATAGTAGAAAAAAGTAATGGAACAGGATTTTTGTAGTATCTCCAGGAAGGTACAAGACGTGGAGTGGAAAGAGTGAAAAATTAAATAAGGGGAGGGTCATTGAAACAACACTTACTAGGTACTGCACTTGCTACTAAAAGATACTGCACGTCACGATGGTTTATAGAGCGTTAATCACGATTCTTAGCGCGGGTTTCCGGGTTAAATTACGTTCCTTTAGAATTTGATCAACCTAAAAACTTTTGTAGAAGGGTGGCAACTGGATACGAAAAACCAAATTCTCTGATTTTTCCTGTTTTTTCCCGATGTGTAATAAAATTCTAGGTTTCATATTGCGATATAATTTTAACTGAAAATGTGTTTCGATCATTGATATTTAAATTGTTTATCAATCTACGAGGTATTGAGAAAAATTTCCCCACCTACTCTATTTCCCTAGACGAATTCTTCAATCACTTTCTCTTATTCTGCCGACCAGCGAATTACACTCCTCCCGTGAGTTCCTTATCTGTTCTTTTTCCCGCGCAAGTTTATTACCAAACTCAGACGTAAGCAGAGTCTAAGAGCCTATTGCGGCTAGCTCTCGAACCCGCCGTGGCGCTTTTCCTGCCAGCCACGCGGAAATGTTCATATGTTTAATTTTCGTCCTCCGAGCCATAAGCCATGCAAAAAAGCAGTGAGTCAGTGGAATTTCTTCAACATTTTTCTCGAAAACCAAATTTCGCTGCGGTGCCACTGGCATTTACTTCGATGTTCTGCGAATTGTGTCACATGCCGCAAAATGTCCGTCCTGAAACTTCAATGTCATTCGATTCGACTTGACTAACGCCAAACGAAACGCGCAAAGTGAGTGCAAACTAAATTTGTTATATCACTTCCACTTGCCTCACAGAATAAGGCCCTTTGCAAAACAGCTAATTATCGATAACGCAATCTATCGCTTGTGTGCCGTACTTCTCTATCTATTTCTAAGTGTTCTTGACTACTCAATGAATCGATCATTGGGGTTGTTTGAAAAACTCCCTGATTTTGTTAAAAATTCCCTGATTATTCCAGGTTTTTCCAGGTAATTTCAAATTCCCTGACAATTCCAGGTTTTCCAGGTTTTTCCAGGTAGTTGCATGTTCGAATCTCGGCTAGGCGGTGCTTGCTATATTATATAAATATAGAGTTAGTATTGTCAATTGCAAGAAAATTGTACCATCCAAAGTGCGATATCGCTCATAAAAGTGCTATTTTGCATTAAATCGTTTCGGTATCTTCGGCGCACTTATTGCTTGGAAGATAACGAAAAACTGCGCCGAAGATACCGAAACGATTTAATGCAAAATAGCACTTTTATGAGCGATATCGCACTTTGCATGGTACAATATTCCTTGCAATTGACAATAAGACTGCGGCTCTAGCCCCGTAATTGCCCTGTACTCTAACATCCGGCTGTGAAACCTGTCGATAAAGAAGGGTTTAGTCTTAGAAAGACATTTAAGCCTAAAACTTTGCCTTTTTTTTGCAAAATTTTCAAATCAAATCAAAAGTTAAGTATTTTTGAAAAGTTGGTGCCGAAATATTCTTTTTTTTTTGAGGATTTTTTTGCGTGTCAGTGTATCGAAAGGCATCCTTTTAAAGTATGCAGCCAGTTTTCGCCCTGTGTACTCTTGAAATGGCAAACGTCAAAGTTTTAGTACACGAAAAGTCACGTCAAGAAAGCCGCAAACGATTTTTGAGGGAGGACGTGGCAGTCACCGTGCGAGAAAAGAGAACGCACCGTCCGAGTGCTGTTGGTTCGAAAGAAACTACCGGTTGTTGCCATTTCTGTCTAGCTAGTGCCGGACAATTCACCTGGAGAGAGCTTTGTAGAAGAATTAGAGCGAGAAAAAAGTCTCCGGAGGAAAATTCGCCGCCATCTTGACGTGTAGACCATCGTTCGGTGCGTTCTGTAGCTGCAAAAGTTCGAAATATTGTGTGGGTTGGTCGTTTTTCACTCGGTTCCGGGTTCCGTCGCGGCTTGCCTAAGGTCTTGTACAAGCGTTGGATAGAAGCTTGGCCAGGGCAGAGTTCGATTAGTGGTCAAAAACGGCTTAGGACGTATTTAACGGTGGGTTGCGGCTTGTGTGACGTGAATGAATCAGACGAGCATCTTGTCCAGCAGAAAAGTACGTTTTCTTCGCAGGAAAAAGAAAAACTGTGTAAGTGGCACTCCGTAGGCTAAGCGTGGTTATCGGTAAACGCAAAATGGTCAGTCTTGGGAGATTCTGGATATAGTCGATTAAATCGAGTGTGCAACTGATGGAAAGTTTTTTTTCATAACGCAATATGTGTTGCTATGTAGCATTTTAATTGGCCTTAGCCGAACTCAGGCGGATGCCCGGAAGAAAGTTAATTATCCAGTGAATCGTCATTGTGTAATTGTTCCGAAAAAAAGTGATAACATTGTGGCTTGCAACATTTGAACTTGATGTCACAGACGTTCGAAACTGTGCATTGGGAGGGGTGGGAGCAGAATGACTATGATGGAAGAAGGATGAACAATGAAATTTGCATGCCGTCTACGGGAGCTGCTGATTCATTTCTTATCCCCTCAAGCGGCTTCGTTTCGAAAGGACAGACAGAGAAACAAAAATTGGAGCAGCAGCCTCGTCATCGAATATTCCTTTCGTTAGCGGCAGTGGCAGCTCGGAAGGAACTGGTACAGGCCAGTGGTGCCAGTAATGCACGCATTGTTTTTCCTTTAGAACGTCTAGATTGAGTAATAGGTTATTGGGAGAAATATCTATAACCCACGGTCACCACACGGTCCACTATGACTAACACATTTCGGCAGCCAAAGTAGAAAACCTAAAAGTTTCATGGAGTAATCCAATTTATTGATAGTTTTGTCGATCGAACCGCACGCGAGGCATCTCCGAGGGGAATACTATTTTTTTGGCTGCTGCATATGTGGAATCGATGTAAAATCGAGGACACATGACACGATTGTTGTTCTGTAATGTTAATTAGAACGAGCTATTGGTGTCAATAACTGGTTACCAACGTTCTATTTTCAATTTTAACGTAGAACTACGTTTTTGTTTCCTATATGGGGGTGCATTTTAGAGGCACGAGAACTGAACATGTAACAAAAAGTGGTTACGTTTTGTACGATTATAACTCGGTCGTTTTACGGATTAATCAACGTCGATTATCTCCGGGTTTGAATCTGCAAAATCTGGTAGTAATCTGCTTGGATCAAAACCGTTCTTAACCCGAAGATCGGCTGGCTTGGTCAAATTAGCAACGAAATACAAATCTAATAAACGTGCTACAAATGACCCTGCTATCATCTAATTTTCTGTCCTTTCACATTCACGCCTTACCCTGCCATAAGTTCACTATGTACACTTTTAATTTCATTACTTTTTTCGACAATTTTCTCATCTGTTGTAAAGATTACCGTTAAAAAAAAAAGAAAATATATAAAAGTGAGGATAAGTATGCTTATATGTTGGTATGTTCCGCCATAACTCCAGAACGCCTAAGCCGTTCTCCATCAAACTTGGCACACATGTTCCTTGATATAGGGGAATCAGTACTGGGGAGTTGACAAAAGAGGGAGACGGTCTCTTCAAGGACGGTGGAACTAAAGGGGAAATGGTTTAGTTTGTTTTGCATTTTTTGTGTCGATTTAGAACCATATTGGTTATAGAGTAGAATTTCTGAAAGGGGGAATAGGGGTGGCCATGAACAAGGGAGAAATTCAAAAACGTAAGAAAGGCTTTGTGTCGATTTACAGGTATTACCGAGAAGACAGATTTACAAGTGGCTGGGGGACAACAGGAGGGGAACTGACAAAGAGAGCAGACACATTCAAATGAAGAAAAAGGGTTTGTTTCCTACGTTATGAGAATTACCGTTACAATAACAGATGCCCAAGTAATTGGAAGACAAAGGGGCCCCGAGTAAGATCGGGCAATCAGCTAGTAAAAATATAACGAAGTCTAACTTTACTGTTAAGTCAACATAAATTTAACTATTTTTATTCAAATGCTATGCAGTTTTGAATTGTCAAGCATAAAACTTGGTACCTATCTTGTTTAAGATTGTGGCTGGGCCATTTTGCCAGCATTACGGCTTACTAATTTACCAAAATTCGAATATTGTTTATTAAATACAGTTAGAGTTAGCACAAACCCAGGTTAATTAGTGAATTTGCCACATATATTTATAAGATGCTTTAAATATCATGCATTCTAAATCGGGAATGGTCGATCTGTCTACGAGATATATCTCAATCAGTTAGTTTAAAACACCTCCGCACCAGCACTATTAACAGGAAAAACTACTTTTTTTTCCCGTCCCATTATTCACGCAGTCACTGTACCTATATTCGCTTGGCTATTTATGACTGTTTTTTCTTCTGCCTGTCAGGTTCAATACTGAAAACAACTGCACAAGCGTAAGAGGAGAACGTTATAGCGATTTTTAGCAAAGCAGGAGCACAGAGCATCGTCGTCCTAGTTTCCTTTCCCGCAAGCAACCAACAACGGCTAGTGCTAAAAGCCTAGCACTTTTCACACAGAGGAAATCGTTCTCTTAGGTTAGGATATTTTAGCTTCGCTAAAGCAAACTAACTTTCCAACGGGGCATTCAGAAGTGAGCAAAACAAGCAGGACGTATTAATTCGGTATATATCGAGAGTAGTTAATCAACCAAGCATGGGGAACGTATTCGCAAACCTGTTCAAAGGACTGTTCGGCAAAAAGGAAATGAGAATACTTATGGTCGGATTGGATGCCGCTGGTAAAACCACAATCCTGTATAAACTTAAATTAGGAGAAATTGTTACAACGATTCCTACCATTGGTGAGACCGAACGCACTGAATTTCCTCTGCTGGCAGTTTTTAAGAATATATTTTGTTTGATTCTTTTTAAGGTTTCAACGTTGAGACTGTAGAATACAAAAACATTAGCTTCACAGTGTGGGATGTGGGCGGTCAGGATAAGATCAGACCGCTGTGGAGGCATTATTTCCAGAATACACAGGTGAGTGGTAACCGATCGTATAGGCAATGGATTGGTGATGAGTAAAGGATTTTCTTCCTTTGTAGGGACTCATCTTCGTCGTGGACAGCAACGACAGAGAGCGTATCGGTGAGGCTCGGGAAGAACTGATGCGAATGCTGGCGGAGGATGAACTTAGAGATGCCGTTCTACTTATATTCGCTAACAAACAGGTGAGTTTTTTTTCTCTTTCGATTGAATCAGCATGGTCTGTTTGGTAGCATTTAAAAGCTTATAGGCGACTGATTGAATGCGAATCATCAGACGAATTCTGGTAAGATTAGTCATCGCACATTATTGACCTTGCGACTTTTGAGATTGCCTTTAATGATAACATGAGATTGTTTGACACATTTACTGCGCTTAAGGACTTTGAGAATGAGTGTTGGTAATCTTTCCACGTGGATTATAATACGGAGAATATGTTTGCTTGCCACACGATTTCTAACTTGACGAAGGAGCATTGATTGAAATGCAGTAAAGTCCAGTTAATTGGCTGCCAATCAAGATGCGAGAGCATACAGACAAAGAACACAGTTCACTTATAGAGCACTAGTTGTTGTCATAAACTTGTCCAATTTATTTAATTGAAGCTGCAATCTCAAAGTTCGGAATGGCTAATATTATACTTGAATTCCTGAAAGAAAGTCGTGTATGTAAATTTATTACAACCTTATCTCTTGAGATGCGCGAATCGACATGCGCGAAAAGAGTGTACGCTTGCTTGTTACCGCTTCGGGAAATTGCTATTTACGAAGCATTAAAAACAGAAGCAAAAATTGTCAGAACAGATTTGAAATTTTAAGGATTCATAACGATTAGAACAAATTGAAGCACTATGTAGGTGGTAACTGGCTTGGGGACATATTCACCCACATCGATCAGCAGTTTTCGCGTCCAGCTTAAACTCATCTTCTGTTGACTATCATGCAACAGAACTTTGCGTGATGTCCAACTGATAACGCTCCCTCCAAAAAAACCGAAATTGGGCTTCCGACTTCGATGGTAGTCGGCCCAGTCAGCGTTCACAAACATCTCCAGTTTCGTAGTTGTCTATTCGAGGTATAGTTGATGGTCACAAGCAGATTTCAAGTACTTCAGAAGGTCCTCTTGGCTTCTTGCCAGTTCAGCTGTGTTGGGCAGCTTGGTTTTTGAGCTATGATGAAAACGCTACGCCCCGTCGATGAGACGCAGCTGTTCAGTATTGTTTGACAAATGCGTCTCGTCTTCCTCGTACGCAGAATCCATGGAATTCTGATGGCTTAGCGTTTTCCAGACCAGATCATCCGGCGAGCTTCAGAATGTATTGTTTCTGGTTGAGGTTGAAACTTGATACATTGGAAATGCTTGCGTCACCAAATGTAGTTACGGTAAAGGTTTATTGCAGTGCCTGGGGTATGTCGTTGTACTCCTCCTCAGTCTGAAACACTATAAGCATCGACGTTATATCAAGATGAACGTTTTACCCTTCTTGCGTCGGATGAATCCGCGGACAAAGGCTTGAATTCCATCTCCCGAAAAACTGCGTCAATGTTTTGGTTTCAGACACAAGCAGATTGCTTAAGTTCGTTCAAACTTTTCTCATGCAGACTTTGTTTGGACCTCATATGGTGCAACCTTTTGGCTGCTTCATGCAGATGGTTTCTTCCTACTTCCCATGAAGATACGTCGTCTTAACATCCATGTGCATTACCAACATTTCACGCCGGCTTGCGATGGTAAGAAGCTTCCGGAGACTCATTTGCTTAGGGACAGAAGCGAACACCTCATCAAGGTCCACACCGAACTTCTGCATGAATCCTTGATCCACCAGTCGAGTCTTGTGACGCGCTACGTTCCCCTTCTCGTCCTTTTGGCCTTGTGGTTCGGGGGTAGTTCAACCAGGCCCGCCTACCGTTCTCAATCAGAGACAGATACTTGTCCATTGTGTCCTCTCAGAGTTTCGTTTTGGTTCTCCCAGGGCTTTGGATTTGTTTCGCGAATCTCGTGAATTGACCAATGGTTGGCGTTTGGTGTCTGGTTGCTAGTCCCTACTCTTGTGCGCTTGCTTCGGGTTCAGGACGATCGCAGCTTTCTCCATTGCCCTTGTTGATAACAGGCTCGGACTGGCTATCTGTCAGGTAGCTCTCTGTTTCGCTCCGCCTCGACACCTGTGACTCCGATGGATTTGACGATATTTGTGGTTGGAGCGCAGGGATGGTCACATTACTTGTTGGGTCGCCATAATCTTCATCAGTACTTGATTCATCTTCCTTTATCGGTTTATTATTTGCTTCGACATCGTTTGCGTTTTCTTCTTTGTGTGGTAGTTTTCTAGCTTCGGTGATCTCGAACGGAAATGGATCACCCAGATGTAGACGGGCTTTTGAAGGACGGAGTTGTGAAAGTTGATGACGATTGCTCACCTGTCTCACTGATGACTGTGACAAATCGGCCCTTGACAATTTTCTTGGATTTCATGTCCCACAAACGGTACGCCTTGATTTCTTCATCGAGTTCAGTTAGTATGCATTCGTACGCTATTGCATCCCACTTCTTGCGCTTCAGTTTGGCAATATGCGCCTTCGCTTTCGACCTGAAGACTCGAACATGTGCCAGGTTGGACTTCTTGCTGGACCACATTTCTTCCGGTGTCATCTCGTGTTGGTTGAATATCAATTAGCCAAGTACACGGCCGTTCTTTCGGCCCAGAACGTCTTTGGCCAATTCGTTTTAAATAGCAAGCACCGGGGACACTCGACGATGGTTCGATTTACTCGAACACTCAAACTCAAACAGTCGATTTTGTTTCGATGTGTAGTCCGCCGTTGTCTGATCGCGGATTTCCAAACGCCTCAAATGGCTTTACAAACTTCGATTCGTAAACTCTTTTCCATTATCAGTTCGGAGCATATTAATCTTCTAGTCAAGTAGTATCGGTTTCTAACCAACGATTCTTTCTCCATGGGCCCGCAAATATCCGAGTGATCGACTTCCAACAAATCTGATGCTCGTGATTTCGACTTGCTGAAAGGCAAACATGTTTGCGTATCTTTTTCACTCTTCCTGGATGACGTATCATAATCGACTCTGGAAACTAGGCCCCCTTTTGCTGACTGTCGTAGTTGACATGACCCATGACTCCGCACCGACCTCCCAGCACGTCGCCATCTTTCTGTGACTAAATCTGAAACGTCAAAAACACGATGGGAAATCACTTCATAGAAAATCAATGCGACGGCAATGTTTAATGTTGTTTGGGGTTCAGTATCGAGGATATTAATGGGGGTACTATCAAACTCTGTAGACCAATAGAGATGTCGAGGAGGTACTCCGCACTCTCTTGAGATGAACACGTTAGGGTCTCAGAATCTGATGACTGCAGCTGATCCAGCTTGAACAGGCCATGTTTCCTACTTCCAGTAGCCATTATTTCACCACCAGGGTTGACAACTTTAATGCCAACCTTGCTGCACGTAACCGTATGTCCACGTCTAACAATCTGATTCACCGAAAGCAAATTTGTCGAAAGCTCCGGAATCACTTGCACCTCATGCACCACGATATGATCATCTGGAGAGCATTTCCTTTGGCGATTACCTTCATTGTTGCTTTATTGGCGATAACGACTGTATCACTACTACTCGAGGAGCTCTCCAACTTGGCAAAATGATTAGAAGTACCGTGCAAGCACCATATTCAAAACAGTGCCTAATTCTGAACAGCTGCAAATTTATCTTAAATATTGACAAAACTCTAGCTATTTCAACCATTTTAGTAATATAAAATCATCAGATGTAGTGATTAATTTGTTTAAATAGCTAGAATTTTGTCAATATTTACGAAAAATTAGCAACTGTTCAGAATTAGGCACTGTTTTGAATATGGTGCTTGCACGGTACTTGAATAAAAAGACCAGTCGTTGTCCTCTTCGTCGAATTCCAACAGTACCGTACACCATGCATTACCCTCCTTGACAGGATTTACAGAACATTCCCTCGCTGACGAAACCGGTTCTTTATTCTTCTTGACTGGCTTCTTGCTCGGTCTGTTACGGTGTTACGGTTACGGTCTGTTGTTGTGTGTTGCTCCCGACGAAGGTACGCGAGCGCCATATCATTGATCGGTATTTTTCAGGTAATCCGGCCCAGTAGTAGGGTTCAGATCCACTCATTACTGATTGTAAAACCGAGTCTTCGTAGCTGGTGTGCCATTTCTATTATTGCCGTTTTCGTTTTTGTGATGCAGCTACACCGTTTGGTGTTACACTTTTCGCTGGATAAACGAACGCTTACGGTTCAGCTGCAGTAATGTGGTATGGGTGTCTTTGTGTTTTCCTATCTGCACCAGCTACACTCTCTTTTTTTCTGGTGTAGCTGGTGCAGAAAAAGTGTAGCAATGGTGTAGCACCAAAATCGAAAACGAACAGTTTTGGTGCAAAAAAGCTACACCGGTGTAGCCTCGGTGTAGCTACACCGCAAAAACGAAAACGACATGATAACGTTAACGAACGTTTCGAATGAATCGCTGGTAGTTGGGGATGTTGTTATGAGTTTTCACGACAGACCGACTTTCCGGGTCAAACCGGTGTCGTCGAACGCTGCTTCCAGATCGACCACGTTCTAGTTCTAGATCGGCATGTTACGTCCGACTCGTTCAACGTATTCAACTCAAAACCAATGAGGAAGATATGGGCGAATATTCGGCGGTTGTCAGTGGAAAGAGTTATTGTAGCGTACACTCGGAAACCTGATGAGCGGTGGAAGCGTATCCAGGATGTGATCAGTACTGCAGAGTGGAAAATATTGGGCATTACTGTTGCAGCCGCTGCAAGAAATATAAGGACTTGCATTATATTCTTACGGAGGCGACGACGATAAACAATTTTTAAAACATTAAACGGAATCCAGAATCGAACCGTGTCAACCTCTGTTTATGTGCAAAACAAGGAGGGCAACTTGATTACCGCAGTTGCCAGAGGTAAATCATAAATAACGTAAATATCATTTGAATGTGCTATTTAATGGTACCCAAGATGGAGTCATCGGCAGAAACCGTACAATGAAAGCTGTGGATCCACTAATTTTGAACTTCGTGTATAACACAGGCTTCACAGACTGAGTGTGTTGCTGGAAACCTTGACTGGTAAATACCAGTGCGGTTTTAAGGCGGCGTACAATTCAGTCAGGCGAAATTTATTATGCCTAACATAGTTTTCCAATAAAACTAACAATAAATTAAGTTGATGCGTACTGCCCTTGATGGTTCAAAGTCAATCGTCAGAATAGCGAGTGAGATATCGGACTCGCTTGTGACATAAGATGGTTTGGAGGAATGTATGTGACCGACAACCGTGCTGGGGGAGGACGAGTGGGTTCTCCAATTATATCTTGGTTCTATCCGCGGATCCCCCAGGTTAGATTAAAGATTGCGGTACTTACACAACTTCTTAAGTGTTGCTTCAATGACCCTCTCCTATCTAATTTTCCGCACTTTCCCCTTCTAGCCTCGTTCATGTTTTGTTTAGAACTCTATCATTATCATTGTTTCATTACTTTCTTCTACCGTCCCCAACGTAGTTACATATAAAACAAAAGACCTTTATAACTACCGTTAATTTAATTATATACCTGACCGCATTAAAGGCCAAAACAAAAATACGGGGTTGGTCTAAATTAAACTTTAGGTGATAAATTTTAATAATTGTAATAAATGTAAAGAAAGCATGCATTAATCAATGATTCGTCGCTTCCTTTCAGGATTTACCAAATGCAATGAACGCCGCAGAGATCACCGACAAGCTGGGCCTGCATTCGCTGAGAAACCGCAACTGGTACATCCAGGCGACCTGTGCAACAAGCGGCGATGGTCTGTACGAGGGTCTCGACTGGTTGTCCAATCAGCTGAAGAATGCTAATCGTTAAGGAAGCGGAAGAGGGGCAAATAATTATTAGAAAACAAAACAGCAAGCAGAAGAAGAAGCAGAAGAAGAGCAGCCTCAATAAACGCAGATACACAGAGACAGACAGGACGCGAACTAGCAATGCGAGCGAGCGAGATCGAGATACATATTAAGCCAGCGCGAAAGAGAGAGGAAGAGCTCGGATGAAGATGATAAAATAGGGAAAAATAACAAAAAAAATTGTAGCAAAGAAATAAAGAAACAAACACAGAAAAACCAACTCCCTCTTAAAGAAAGTAAGAAAAAAGAACACTAAAATGCAAAAGCCAGCCAGGTGACGTGTGTGTGAATGATTATATAAACAAAGGGAAAAGAAATAATATAAAATAATATAATAATTAAAAACTAAAGGAAATCACACAGAAAAAACCGAAGCTGAAACGTATAAAATAATATAGCATGTGAGAATACAGAATAAGCTAAGCTGTGCAACAATTGTGGATACAAGTGAGCAAAAATAAAGTGGGCGACTAAGAGAAACTAAAAAAAAAGAAACAATCGAAACCATGTGCTTATTATTGATGATTGTGCTATGCAGAAGCAGTACGCAGATGCTTTTTTCGCTGCAGTTAAGAAGATGTTTGTTCGTCCTTCCTAGTTAGCTTTCCCGCGCGGATCGTTATTCACACTATCAATTGTTCACATTCTGCAGAACCGGGCTCGATCCGGTTTGGGTTTTATACCGCGTAACGAAACGGCGAACGGCTGTCTCATCATTTAGCAACGATTTGTTTTTTTCCTACGCACTGTGCAAAAGAAAAACGGTACTCGATTAAGTTTTCACCTTCCATTCAGGATTAACGTACGCGAGGGTGTATTAAAATTAACTAAAATAGTTTTTATTATTTATCGCTCCTTCCTCCTTATTAGTACTCGGTTAATTACTTTAGTATATACCGTAAACAAAAGGGAAAACAAACATTCGCATACGAATAAGAACACTAGAAGTTGAGAGAAGATTATTGTTTCAATTAACGTGAGAGCGTATGAGTGGCTTTTGGGCAAGTTATTTCTTTTTCTGAATCCAACCGGCATAGGCATAGAGAACAAAAAAAAAATATTCACACACCACACAACGCGACGGCATATATCAAATGTCAACTATACTTGCTCCGTGAAAATGCTCCTAGTTTTCTCCTTCTGCTAAGGAAGGACAAAACGAAAGGAATTCAGTCTTGCAATAAAAACAAAACAAAACATGTGACAACACAGCAGAAACCAACAAAAGACGCTACTAAACGCTGAACTAGGCGATATGAAAAAGGAAAATAAACAAAAAAGAACTGTAACGGCTAAAAAAGGAAGAGTAAACAGAATATCCGGAACTGACATCCGACAAAAAAAAACATTCATTCTGAATCAGTTTAAGGAAGAAATTACAGCTACAAGTGTAACAGTTACGTTTAATTAAGATGAATAAAACACTATATATAGACGGATCGTGTTTTTTTCGATTGATGATTGAACAAAAGAACGAAGCATGGACAGAACAAGGAGTTGACTGGTTCTAACTAACAGCAGTGATTCGTGGTGGTCCACAAGTATGTATGATTTAGTACAAAAATTTCCAATACAATCCAACATTAAATGGAAGATGAAACGAATGGTTTGGTGGTTTGAAAGGTAAGTGAAAACAGACGGTCCCTATTCTTAGAAGTTTTCTGGCAAGTCACCGACCGGGCAAACTCAAATGTTTTTGTGGTTTTGGAGCAAGGTATCACCGGCTTCGGATGCTTACTAGAACAATTATCATGCTCACAATCACGAACAGGTTAGCTTCTATTTCTTAGCAATGGTTGCCGGAGTAAACAAAATTGAGTGAATGGCGTGCCTGATCTCATTTCTGATCCTTGTTGCCATGGTCAGTGTTGTTTTTGTATGAAGTGCTAAGATCTTCTATTCAAGTCTGATTTTATAATAATAAAATTAGTTGAAACCTAGTGACGAATTGTTACATTATTACTAAAATGACAACTTCTACTGAATTTGGTTCTATTTGATATTGTTTTTCATTTAAAAATATTCTTGTGCAACATTTACGAAATGACATTGTATAGGCAGGATTCGTTCAGTACAATGTTGTTTGAATGTGTTTTTACCTCTTTATTCAACACTCACGGTCAGGGTGAAATGCATTTCACGCTCATGTTCATTTTTTGGCTTATTCCCTATTCCACTTAAAATGAGGTGACAAGAATAAGTTCCGTTAAATGACATTGGCAGCGAGCTGAGTTGCGTTTTAGCCTCCTGAAAACGAAAATTTAAAACAGTGCACAACAACCCTTTGTATAGGAGAGTGGTCGTAAGCTGTAGTTTAGGACGTGATCGGATTATCAAGTATTCCGTTCAAAAACTGATAGATAAACATTATAAAATGCACCTAAAAATGTGTAATGTTGAATTTCTGCACCGAAAGTGAAAAATAAGAAATTACAAAAGTTTGACTACAAATCTAAACAGAAATGAACTGTGTAGCCAATTCAACTGCATAATTGAAGTCGTTACTTGACCTTTAGTCGTGCCACCTTATTTATTCTGTAGGCCTGAATGGGGCCAACAGTGCCATATTGCAAGTGCAGGACAAACAAATGCAGGATTAAAACAAATCAACTAAATATTATTGTCATTCATTTTTCAAAACTAATTTTTTAAGTCGTCAAACCATGCTTTTTTGAGTTCGTTTTCTTAATTTATTTTAAGGCGGGCCAAAATCGATTGTTTTTCTTTTGATTTATTGTTGTTTGAGTTGTATATTCTTTACCATACCGAGCCGAGGTCATACGTCGATACATGTAACATAACACCACGTGATAGGTACCTAATTATTTAATTTCAAATTAAAGTTTTCTTTCTGAATGAAACATTCAATGAAATATGAATTTTCCATTCATTAGCAGAAAAAATCTATTCACGCATGTCGTACACAAATCGCAGACTAAAATCGCGAAAACCACTAATGCTTTTCAGCACGACATACCTACCTACAAATAAACTAATATTTACGCGAATTAATAGTTGATGCAGTGCCAAAGCTGCTGTTGCCAAGCATCCGCGAAACGACTGTAATTTATTCAACCGTCAATCAAATCATTTCGAGGCTGGTGATAAAAGGTGTGAAATGTTTACAATTTTCAATACGAGCGAGATATGAACATCATTCGACGAGAAAGCTCAATTCACATCTAGGTTGCAAAAAAAGGAAAAGAAAAAAAAATAGATTTCGCTTAGTCATATTTAGCAGAATTGATAGGGGGAATTCTAGGTTGACTTCGTGTAGTGATGACGCAAGTTGCGATTCTCATATCTATATAACCCTATCCCAAGGCAGCTTTGGTAAAAGTTATATATAGGTAATTACCTATCGGATTATATTAGCGTTTCTTGCGAATCCTTTTGTTGTTTTTTCACTGTCAAATGCTGTGAGTCTTTGAAGTGTGGAATTTCTTTCGAACCGTTTTCAGCAATGATAGTGATAACCAATTAGGATTGGTTCTGCATTATCACGTTCCGCCAACAATCACGGTCCATGGCTGTCCGTCTCCAATCTCTTGACTGTCCCACCCTTTCCAGGTCATGCTCCACTTGGTCTAACTATCGAGCACGCTGCACACCTCGTCGTCTGGTACCAACCGTATTCGAGGCGAAAACCATTTTTGCGGGCTTGTTGTCCGGCATTCTTACAACATATCCCTCCAATTGTACACTTCCCGAAAAAGAGCTGGGCCAGCGCGCGGTTCACCCTTCTCTTCCATACACCGTCTTCACATACACCGCCAAAGATGGCCCTAAGCACACGACGTTCAAAAAGTGCCAGTGCTTTCAAGTCCTTGTCGATCATTGTCCAGGTTTCGTGCCCGTAGAGGACTATCGGTCTTATTAGCGTTTTGTACATGGTACATTGGGTACGGGGGTGAAGCTTACCAGACCTTAAGGGTTTTGTGGAGTCCGTAGTAAGCACGACTTCCGGCAAGAATTCGTCTGTGCTCTGCTGCAGTTGTTATGCGACGTCATGAACGATTCGTCTTTCGACTTTTGGAGAATCTTCCGCAGCACAAAGATTTGGTCCGCACTCCGCAGTCAATCGGCTGTTTACAAAACCGGTTTGATAACTTCCCACCAATCTACTTACTAGCGGCGATAGACGGCGAAAGATCATTTGAGAAATGATGTGTATGATGTTTGTTTTACGCATTATCCAGTCGTTTACCAACCAAAGTTTTTGGCACAGCTAATTACGCTGAATTCAATTCTCGCAGCTTCCCTCATGAGGAATCTTGCACATTTCTACGTTCAACGTTAGTGAAATCGATGCGTTGATTAAGTTTCCAAATCCAGACAAGCTAACGAAGGACTTAATTCCTCTTAGAGGCTACATTTTTCCACCAAATTAGCTTAAATCTCGACCACTACCTTGCTTGCGAATAGTTGGACATCTTAGGATATGGTAAACAGTCGAAGCTGCAAAATGTACGCTTTTTAAATGTTGTACCGTATATTTTTTGCCGAGACTTCTGTGGCAGTTTGTAGAAATGTACAACGCGCTCCCGACATGCTCCCGACGACATGTGACTGTTTCGACACCATTTTAAGCAAAACTGGGTAAGCATAAACAAAACAAAAAAAAAAATTGACAAAAAGAGGAGATCGAGAGTGAACACATACATACTCTCATTTCTCACTGAGCTCGTTTGTTTTTGAGTATAGGGACCGCGAAAAAATTCCAAAATTTTAGTTGCCACCTGTTAGAGTAGTCTAATTATAACTATTTATCATCCAACACTTCACGTACGTTCATTTCCTTTCCAATTAACCTTCTGTAGCTGAGGTGCCCTTCTTTCTTAGACCTAATCTTAACAATTATGGTGACGTGGAAGTCTGCTGGACACCTAAACTTAACTTAATAATTGTTATTATTGAATTATGTTTATTAAGATTTTATTTATTTTAGAATTGAGAATACTTACTTACTCAGGTGGCTTGCCGTCCTAAGACAAAGCCTGTTGAACAAAATTTCTCCATGTAACTCGGTTGAGGGCTACCGCTCTCCAATTCCTCGGACACCGAGTACTCTCCGCCAGATCTCGCTCCACCTGGTCTAACCATCTTGCTCGCTGCGCTCTTGGTCGTCTTGTTCCTACCGGATTTGAGGCGAACACCATCTTTGCAGGGTAGTTGTCAGGCATTCTTGCAACATGCCCTGCCCATCGCATCCGTCCAGCTTTAGCTACCTTCTGGATACTGGGTTCGCCATAGAGCTGTGCGAGTTCATGGTTCATCCTCCGCCTCCATACTCCGTTCTCCTGTACGCCGCCGAAGATCGTTCTTAGCACTCGTCGTTCGAAGACTCCGAGCACTCGCAGGTCCTCCTCGAGCATTGTCCATGTTTCATGCCCGTAGAGAACAACCGGTATAATAAGCGTCTTGTACAGGGTGCACTTTGTACGGGGACTTAGTCTGCTCGACCGCAATTGCTTGTGGAGCCCATAGTAAGCACGACTTCCGCTGATAATACGCCTCCGAATCTCACGGCTGGTATCATTGTCCACCGTTACCAGTGAGCCAAGGTAGACAAATTCATCGACTACCTCAAACTCATCGCCGTCGATCAATATACTACTGCCCAAGCGGTGTCGTTCGGCCTCGGTTCCGCTGGCCAGCATGTACTTTGTTTTAGACGTATTTACCTTTAACCCAATCTTTTCTGCTTCGCGCTTTAGAATTGAGAATATGTATGATATGAGTCGGGAAGACACTGATGCAAACTTCCGAATCAAAATACAGGGATATCTCGATATGAGACAAATAATTTGTTCAAAATTTGTCCAATATCGAAATTGTCTTATATCGAAACATGATTTTTTCAAACAATTTTTGGATTAGCAGTCACCAATTTTGCTCTGTGTTGTGTGTTTACGTTTTGTGCAGTATTTATAGTTGTTTGATCTATTACTTTTTAACAATTTTTAGGAATATTTTGAAATATTTAACATCTTTATGAGGCCACTTTTGTAATGGAAAATTAGCTCTGGTGTCGTTACCAACTATGTCAACCCAGATAACACAAAATCGTAATAGAAAGTTCACATTAAATCGTTTTCAGGCCAATTTCAGATTGGAATTGTATAATGATTAGAGTATGTCAAACGGAAGTGAACAATAAGTTGTTTTGCAGTCGTGCGTGTCTTCATATACAATTCATGACTGTGAATTATAAAGAAGTATAGACGATTGCAGCATTTGATTATATCTTAATCATATATTCAGGAGTATTTAGTTGCGTGTTATAAAAACTACGCAAAATAGAATTACAAATAGTTGTCAAAATTCTCGCACGTATATCGCCTCCAGTTTGGTGCATATATGTTCTTATATGGCGTGAAATATAACTTTTTCGTTCAGATATGATTTCGTATATCTCAGTTGCAATTGAGATATACAAACCAAATGGTTTACTGGGAAAGGAATTTGGCTACTGACTGACATCAACAGATTCCAACGTTTACAATCTTCTTGGAACACTCGTTTAATTAAGTAACATGAGTGTACGGACCGATGACGTGAAAGTTCTATGAGCTTCTCGAAAAGGCGTATAGAGAGGAATTTCCAAAACCGCTACGTAACAATTTAGGTATTGACCCAAATATTCAAAATCCCTAGCCAGCAAGAAAGTGTTTTCTAGAAAGCATCATACAAAATATATTTTCAAATATATTGCTTATCTTCAATTACGTAGTCGTGCTAAAGTAAGAACTAGAATGAATCTTAAATACCTTTGGACACTTTACTTTTTATTCTTACAATAAGGCCATTACAAATATTTTAAAAAGTTTTTGTCCCTCCGGTGTTGGTCCACTGAAGGGGTGGAGGGGGGCGAAAAAAAACAAAGAATTTTTTAATCGAGCAAAAAAAAATGGATTTTAAGCATTTTTACTTAAAGTTTAAACGTGAAAACCAAATCTATTCTTGCTTTTAATATACACGTTGTTATTTTTTATGCAAAAATCTATGAAAAAAGACAAAAACGAAGGAACATTTTTTTGGCCGATTTTCGAAAATTCCACTGCTTGAATTTCCATTTCTATTTCGTGCTAGATTTGTTTATTTGTTTATTTTATTGTGAAATTCAACTGACACAGTTGTCTTATTGAATAATATAGTCATAGTCATGCTTATAAAAAACTACTATTACATATTTTCTGTGCAAACTTATGTGAAGGTTCGCCGAACTCAAAGAGGGTTTCAACTGCAGAGAAAGTTCGAATGCAGGCAGTTATTGGTTCGTTGCATCCAAAAGTTGTTCGATGAAAACTCAGCTGCAGTAGTCCGGTTGATCGGAGGGAGCGTTGCGACGCACGGAAGCTCAAAGCAGATAGAATTGTCGGTGAATCGATCTCGCCATTTAGGATCTTTGCTACACATACAGCTTGCTGAACCTTCCTACGTCGCTCGAGTGTTTGAAGACCCAGAAGACGACAACGTTCGGGATATGGTGGTAGATTTGCTGGATCACGCCAAGGTAAGTCTCGTAGCGCAAGCCGGACAAAACGTTTTTGCACCCGTTCCATACGCAGATTCCACGCCAGTTGATAAGGACACCAAACTATGCACGCATTTTCGATCAGTAGACGTACCAGGGAACACTATAGCGCCTTCAGACAGTGAGGATCACTGAAATCACGGGCAATCTTTGCGATGAAGCCAAGCTGTCGGGAAGCCTTCGATATTGCAGTGGTGCGATGTAAATTGAACGTCAGCTTGGCATCAAGCAGTACTCCGAGGTCATTGACTTGGTCGACTCTCGAAATTAGCTGTTCGTTTATTTGGTAGTTGTAGGAGATTGGACTTGCGATGCGATGGAAAGTCATTACTTGGCACTTCGGGATGCTGATGACCAGCCAGTTTTTCCTGCACCAGTCAGCGAACATATCCAAAAGCCCCTGAAGCCGCATACAATCATCTATAGAACGAACTGGTGAGTACAATTTCAAATCGTCAGCGTACATTAGCTTGCATCCAACTCCAAGCAGCGGGGCGATGTCGTTGATAAACAGTACAAACAGTAGAGGTCCCATGTTGCTGCCTTGGGGCACACCCGACAAATTAGTAAACCGGGAAGAGAAACAGGAGTTAAGCTGAACACGTAGAACTCTGCCGCATAAATAGGAACTGAGCCATTCGGTGAAATTCCGAGATGCGCCAAGCCGCAAGATTTTCTGCAGTAGTATTTTATGGTCAATACGATCGAACGCTGCTTTTAGATCAGTATAGATCACATCGATTTGCGCTTTTTGTTCCATGTGGGAAATACAGGTAGACGTAAAATCCATAAGGTTCGTGCTTACGGATCGACCAGGCGTAAATCCGTGTTGGTCGGTGGAAATATAACATTTTGTTCTAGCAACGATAAAATTACTCACTACAATTTCAAATAATTTCGATGCAGCAGAAAGATTCGTAATGCCCCGATAATTGCGAACATTCCGGCGATCGCCATTTTTAAAAACAGGAAACATGAGTGACTGCTTCCAGATCGTCGGAAAAATTCCATCCTCGAACGATTTATTGAATATGAGACACAAAGGCTCGACTAATGCCATAGTACAACGGGCAAAGACGTTGAGATGCGTTGACTCAACTCGTACACTCATTTTTCGAGTTTTCAGGCTGTAGAGCCCATAGACAATTGATTTTATAAAAAAAATTTAACTCATGTCCTACAAATTATTTTTCTGCCCCCTGATTTTTGAAGCCAATTTCCAAGGGGGAGGGGTAACAAAAACTTTTAAAATGATTTGCAATGGCTTAAGTAATTTTATACTTATTACTAAGAACAAAAAGTAAAGTGTTCAAAGTTATTTAAGGTTTAGCAATAAAAAAAAAATCCGAAAATCTAATATTTTTTTACCTTTCAGAGTAGTAGGGTCACTCCTTAAATACTGCCCTAAAGCAGGAAATGCTTTAAAATTGTCGACTGCTGGGTACTAGTAGACCATCCCAGTCAAGACTCCCCAAACGTTCTCTATTGGATTGGGATCAGGACATTTTGCAATTCGGATACTCTCGAGTGAATTTGAGTTGGTTCTGTTTGTTGTGCGGCAGTCAGCTTCGGCGTAACAAGAATATGTTGCCTAATTTGCGAGTAGAACCATGTCAGGGAAAATATTCTTTTGAAAAATTGGCGTATTTACTGTAAATGCTTCTGAAGCACGTAGTATTTACTTCTAATTCCCGTCGTAGTAAGTAAAGCTATTCTTATGTTCATCATTTGTTGGATGGATTTAATGAATACTCCAAAAGTTCTTGTGCTGATTTGACTAAAACACACTTACCTTCCGATCCGTGAACTTTGAAATCACTGTAAAGCGATTATTAAAGCATATTATTGAAATTACGCAACTGATTTTCTCTCTTAAATTCGTCGTACCGTTTTAAAATCCGTCTATCAAAATTTTTCATCATCTGAACTAAAAATCAAAACAATGTTTACGAAGCTAACGCGCATGTATTCGTGTAGGACGGCATGACAAATGGTATTCTGCAAAATTTCTGCAGGTTAGGCAAGTTTTCCTGGCTGTAGTATAACGACAATGCCTTACGTGAGTTATTTTTATTTATGAATGACGGAAATTAAAACAATTAGTCGACACTTTCTTCTTCGTCGCACAAAAAAAAAACCTAGGAAATTTGGCTGGCAGGACTTCTTTAACGATAAAAAGCATTTAAATAGATCTCATCATCACTTTGATTGATCACGTATGATAGACAGTAAACTATAATATTAGGGAATTACTAGTTTTGCATTGTGTGTCATAAAAATGCTGAGACGAGAATAGGCAATTATGACGAAGCAGCAATATACCCTATTTATCTTGTTTTCGGCTGATGTTTTTGCGAAAGTGAGATAAGCTTCAGAGATGGCTAAGTCGACATGATAACCTCGACAAAAGGTGCGTTTAACCATTCTACCAATTATTTTTATTCATGAGAATGATCAAACTCCGTTTATTGACAGAACTTTAGCAGCAAGTTTTTTCAAATTTTGGTAGACGCTTTTATGCTGAAGTAAAATCCAAATCTACGGTTACGAACTCAGCAGTTTTTATTACCAAATTTTCTTTTTATTGTAAAAAGTTACTGATGCGAATCGTTGTGTCGCCACTAAAAGATTTTTTTTTATATGAATGGAATTGGGCGTGTTTTTCAATTGCCATCTACATATTTGAAAGTGTGAATTGGAATTTAAAACAGTGAGCAAATTTAAACAATCGGTTGACGTATCACTATGCTAATTTTTGATTACCAGTTTCGATTGTAATCCTGACAGTTGCGACGCAAAAGCAGTAGCTGTCAACTGAGTAGTCAGTATCATAGGCGCATAATTTTGTGCATAGTGCCATCTCAAAACTTCCAAATTCTTGCAAATTCAATAATGAATCATGCGCAGAATTAACTTAAGGTAAATCTTTGGTTTGCGGTGTCGGCTAACTGTTTCTCTTATGGTAACGACATCGGGCTCTATTAAAAAATGTATTTATACAGAATTTATTAAAGCCTTTTAGTTGTAAGTCCAATTTACTTTCAAAAAGAAATATATTCAAAAATTAATTTAACTTACTTGGTAGATTTACGCTCGCCCATAAAGGATAATGAAATCTAATCAGTCACATTCTGTTTTCGAAACTTGATCTTCTCTTTTCATTAGACAAACTTTGCAGCTAGGACAGGACAATTGCGTGGTTAGCGTTACGATCTTATTTTGACTCAAACAGCTTCTCCCAGTTGAGATTGCGAATTCGGAATTTAAAGATAACGTGTGAATCCATTTTTACACGGCAAAAATACAATTCTACGATTCCTAATCGTTGGTAAGTAGCTTGTATCTTTTTGTGCTTACGATGGTCCGAAGGTATACAGGTGACAATCAAAATGATGAATGCAAAAATTTGTACAACAGCAATCGTAAGTTCACCAATTTCAAATAAACATTATCGCTCACTGTTGTAGAACACTGATTCGATAGATCGGTTCAATACATATTAGACAAAATGTTTACTAAAGTGGTTTCCTTTACCAGTAATGCTGAGCCTTCCCAACACGCTCGTTTATAGATATCGAAAAAACAGCAGATGCATTAAAAACTACGAATAAGTTAATGTTTCAATTGTTTTTTAAACGAATTTTACAATTGCTCACATGTACGGTACGTTTAGCATCCACTGTATTATGGCGTGATTTTTTTCCGGTTTTTTGCCAATCAATTGCGACGGTATTGCGAACAAAAAACCTATCTGAATCCCCTTATCAGTAAAAACATATGCTGAACTCAGATAGCCTTGTGTAGAATCAAAACATAATAAGATAAATAAATGAGATTTACACAACTGTACTTTGTTTACGTTATATTATTGCCTATCGGGGCATACTCTACGATTAAGCAACAGAATTTAGCGTCGAACTAAACAAATTCTCAATGATGATGATTAGTTACTGAGAAAATTGGATGATTGCGTATTTTTGGGGGTGGATACGCAGTCATTAACCATTAACTGATCCGCTTGTGATATGTAAGACTTTGTTTAAACCAGCCAAGACACATTCCAGTGTTACGAGACACAATTGAAGTCATTGTTGCTATGTGAATTGGTTCCAGTTTCACCAAATTTGTGACCTAATTTTAAAGTCGTAAAACAGTTGGGATTTGGTGAATAGAAATAGATTCGCGTAGAGGGGATGGTGTCCCGTAACGCTGGTAGATGTCAAATAATTTTTAAAGTGAATTATTGTTTTCTCCCTGGGAGGAAGTCACAACAACCTTTTGAATTTCGAGAGTTACGGGTCAGAGATTACGAGTCAGAAGATGAAAAGTTTGTTCTGAACGATGAATGATAATGAAAAATGAATTGTTAACCTTCCACTCGTCCTTTGAAAGTTGGAAATTATTTTTCATGAGTAATGAAAGTAAAGTAAAAATTAAATTTATGCTTTCTTATAGCGAATGCAAGACTTTAGTGGTTTTAAGCTAGCGACCCTAAAAGGTATTGATTTTTTTATAGATCTAGTCAGAACAATCATCAGTTCAATGAAGTTTTTAGGAACAGAAGTTCTTTAAAAAAGTAAGCCCAAACAAACAAAGATCAACATGAAACTGCCGAGCCCCACATGGTAATGTAAGAGTTATCAAGTTGAAATACAAACAACAACACGGGTCATTTGATTATCACAAACCGAAAAAAGTTCACCTAAAAAAAGCCCATGCATGATTCTGGGCGACCAAAACAGGTATACCAAACGTTTATTTGTATTTTACTTTGAAGCAGCAACGGCCAGATCGTCGTCACATGCTGAACAGAGGTGTGTCCTTTGCGCGCACCAATCAGCTTGCGAGTCGATGATTTCGATTGGAAGCGGCGTGTAACTATGCGATACGTCTGGCGCGCCGGTCATCAATTATCCGCTGCTAGCAACAGTAGTGTGGCGTTCGACTTCGGAGCACGATTGTTTGGCGGCTATCAGCCGTATAGCTACCAATTGGAATTGCCTATATGCGAAGGTGGTAGGATTGTTTGCGTCTATCAAGATAGCAATCGTCTAATGTTTTCCGTTGTATCACCTGATATAATCGGAGCTTGTTTTTAGTCCGGTTTTTTCGCACCATAAAAACAGGTAGGACCAACTGTCCTCAATCCGTGGCTTACAACAGCAATTCCAAGCAAAAACATCCTATCGAAAGAAAGACACCGAGATTTCTGCTTCATTTTTGCCAAAAATATCTTTTTCATTACAGCTAAAAACAAAAGCCATACGATCCATTGCATCCTTGCGACGTTCTTCAAAAAAATGTATTCTAAATATTTATAAAAATTACATATTTTTTAATTGTTGGGGGTCTCTTTGGAAAACACAAAAAATAGAATATTTTCAATGTTCCTGCAATCATGCAAATTAAATTCAATTTAAATTGGTTTATTAAAACAACATAATTTAATTTTAACAATCAGAAGAATTAAGATTGAAGTTTAAAGCATCTTTTCAAAGTATGTATAAACAGGTGAAGTAGCTTGATAGTTTGCTGGAGAGCAGAGTGTGAGGACAGCCAATTTGTTGACTTTGTTTATTAACACTGTATTATCTCTTAATTTCTACGATCGGTAAAGATCAATTCGCGATCAGCCTACTGAGTTTTGCCCTCAATGAAGCTAACACTTAGTTGGTTGGGATCTCTTTGATTTTGATATTAAATATCGCTTATTTTTAAAAGAGATAAATGGCCAGCTGCTTTGCATAGTCCAAATTTGTTTACAAATAGAATAATTTATTCGCCAAGGGCAAATCGTTTCCATAAATATTTTGATGAAATGCTGCAAACAGAGAATCTAAATTTTTCTCACATAGCACTGATATTAATTCGTATCATGCAAGTGTCGGTAATAATTCAAACAGTTATCCTAGTTATCCTCATGAGATGTCCAAGGAATGAGACATCGTTTCAGACATTTAGTTTAAAAATAAACTTTTGAAGGCCGTAATGGGAAGTGTTTTTTAATAGGTACGTGAAAGACATTAAAGCTCGACCGAAGTTCATTTAATGATTGAAAGTAATAGAATGCTTTAATTCCAGTTAGTCAACCAGCTGATGGATGTATTGGTCAGCCAAACAACATGCCATGCATGCATGCCAGTTCGCGTGTAAGCATGGCCGAAGCAAGGGAGGGATGGTTTATCTGCTCTGTTTTTTTTTCGAATAGTAACTAGAAAAATAAAACCTTCTTCTACTCAATTTAAGTCAACGAAACCCGGAACTCCCTAGGATTAGGATTCGCAAGCTTCGCCACCGCGTATCCGTGCCGGACGGTTCAATACTTAATGTTTTAACTAATGGCGCGTCGCGACGCGTATACATACGCATTCGCGAAACATATGTGGCTGCTGGCTGATACGACGCGACGAGAGGTCTGTTTTGCCGAACCAATACTGTACCCGAGCGAAAAAAAAGTTGCACATCGGTTGGCTGGAGCGTGGAGCCTTAAAACGATTCGAACCGACAGATCCGCGCTTCAGTCGACTGCCGACTGAGTTCTCGCTGAGACGGACTGACCGGACGAACGGACGGGATCACCGTGCATCTATAGAGGCGGAGTGAAACGATCATCGCGAAACGGTGGGCGGTTCCGGGGAGAAAAGTGAGATAACGGAAAAGGAATAAACGCCTAGCTAAGGGTGCAACAAGTGTATAAATTATGGTACCTGCGTAATCAGGAAGTTCAGAGCTAGTACTGCCGTGCAAGGAGCACCATGAACTGTGAGCACAGTGATATAGATCAGTGATTTTCCTCGTAAGGATACCGGAGATTTCCCGGATTGTGGAACGTTTTGTTTTTTTGCTTTTGTGGAAAAGTGTTCAGTGAAAGACTAAGGTAAGCTTTCGCGTTGCTAGTTTATTTGAATTCTAGTTTACATTTAAGTGTTATCTTGTGATCAAGAATTAAGTAATAAGATAACTTAATTACGTCCACAACTTAGAACACTCCTTTATTCTGTCCAACCAGTTTTATAAGCCTGAATAAATTAGTTATTCTGTTACTATGTGTTGAGCCAATGCTTAGTTTATAGAGTTAGATTTTCAACAGCTTGTGATTGATCAATTACATTAATTAGTTACATTTTTAAAGATGCAGTTTTGAGCTATATTGATGTATTTCCAAAATGGATTTTTTAGAAGAATTACCTACGACTTGGTGTTAAAAATTTAGCAATCAAAAGTTTTAATGATGTGTGAATTTATTGTTTTTCAATAACAAAAAACAAAACCAAATGAACGAGCTGCTGAGCGTAGTCTTCGGAAGTGAATAAATTTAACAAACGGTAAGTAGGACAGGAAGTTATAGTTAAGTTATTCAGGCAGACGGTAGACGATAAAACGCTTGGGTCAAAGTTGAATTTAAATGCTAGTATTGTTTGTCTGATTCACAGCAGAAAATTTTGGAACAATGAAAACACGAAAGTCGAAACTTTGAAAGTCAAAAAATACAAAAATACAAATAAGTTGCTATCATATAGTAGGAGCCCTAAGAACGACGACATCTTAAACATTTAATGATTTCATTTTTGGAAGTACTCTCAAATACTCAAATTAAGAAATCTTCTTATTGGAAATCTTGTAAAAAGCTATTGATAATTCGAATGATCATTTATGTTTCGTGCGATTTGTGTAAAACCGATAACATTGTTGATATTTTTACGCACTCGCAATTACATCAAAATAAGGGCGTTTTGTTATGGAAATATTTCAGCGCAATATTTTGATGAATGCCTAAAGGGATGGTTCTAGCAAATTAGATTCGGATCCAATATATACTACAGGGCCTAGGATAGATCATTAAACGGCGTTTGCTTCAATAGGAAACCGATTGGATGTCTTGAAAAACAACTTCAATGTCATATGAGTTACACTAAACGAATAGCGAGTAAACAAGGAAACTACCATTCATCTACAATGGTGGAAGTTAATTAATTAATTAATTTATTTTTGGGGTACTTCATCTGACTGTAAATTGTCTACATGAATAAAATTTGATTACCACATTACAGCACACATTTTTACAGAAGAATAAAAATCTTTTGCGCGAATTAATGCAAAGGCACACCGAAGTTAAACAGTTTTTCGACTTTTGCGGACGTCCTGATGCATTCCGTGAAGTGATACAGATCGAAAGCTATACATCCGTTTGAAGTCTATCAACGATGATTATTCAAAAAAAATGTTTGTCTGGTGGAATCTCCGGTTTATTTATCCTTTTGTTTAAATAACTATTACCTCAAAAACGTTTGAAAATCTTAAAAATTGAAAGGAGTGAAAATAGTTTGAGAACTAATTTAATTGAGAACTAAAATTGAGTAACATCGTGACTTTAGAAAAATTCTCATGAAAGCTTTTAATCCTTCGACTTCAGAAAAAGAATTTTTTACAAATATATTTTTTTCACTAACGCATCCACAGTTGAACACGTTGGGGACTCAAAATAGAATTTAACACACTTTGCATGCCAAATAACACGATATTCTGAGTTTCGAACGTAAAAAGTCCTTTACTGTCCGAAGCTATTGTACTCATTGGTCCGCGTCCGCCGGTCCGACAAAGCGAAATGATGAAATCAGTTATCTCCACTACCGCTGGTTACACGCCATGGCTTTCACGTCACCTATCACCACAACAGGTTTTCGTCTACAGCCCGGATGTCGTTGGCTAACCTGCGTGCCATGAGACCTCTGGGTCTATCTCTGCTTCGTTGTTCTTGTGGATTGCAGTCGAATGCTTCTCTGCAGATCTCGTTCGCTCCTCTCGTCAAGGTGTGTCCAATTCACTTCCACCTACGATCTCAAATTTCTTTTGCTATCAGCCGTTGATGATATCGACGATGGAGTTCCTCGATGGATATTCAATTGTTTGGCCACTAGGCAGCGATTAATAAATACCTGTAGTTTTTTCGTTGTCTCTGCTGAGACGCACCACGTTTCGTAGGTGCACAGTAATACGAATTTATTGTTTGAGTTGAGTTGGGGACACGGGTTTTGGGATGTACGGTAATCTAGCTTAAGAAGCAGATATTTCGCAGGCATGTAAAGGCTTCCTAGGCCTTCTAGATCCGTCTGGTTATGTTTTTCTTGGTACTACAATCGGGCGTTATCTAGTTTCCAAGATATTGAAAGGCTTTCATTTCCCGCTAATGGGAAAGTTGATGGGATTATCAGCGTTTACTACTATAGACTTAGTTTTTGCTACATTGACCCTGAGACCTGCTGCCTGGGCGCTTTCGGAGAAGTCAGTTAGCTTGCTCTGCATATCGTTTCGGCGTTGTTCGAGCAATAAGACAATGTCGTCGGCTAGGTTGAGATCATTTATGTAGCTGCTCCATCATTAGGGGAATTCAAGGCAACTCTCGATTTGGTCTACTGTCAATTGCTCCAACTAATATCTAATCCATAACGACGAGAAACAGAAGCGGTGATAAAATGCACTGCTGTCTCACGCCAGCAGTAACCCTCATAGGGTCGGACAAAACACCGTTGTGCAAAACCTTGCACGAGAACGCCTCGTACTGAACCTCGATGAGATGGATTAGCTTATCTGGAACTCCTCTACGTCTAAGTACGTCCCAGATGTTTTCGTGGTTGAGACGGTCGACCGCCTTTTCGAAGTGGACAAACACCAGCAAAAGAGAGTCCTGGAATTCGTTTATGCAGATGCGGCCATTTTGGAGTTTTGTTTGGTCGTCGCGGGAAGCCCACGTGCTGGGCTATGGAGAAAGAGCGATACACCAACGGTCATGATTATTACAAAATTCTGCGAACAGTTCTCCGTTTTCGCTCCTCTCCTAGCTTGTGGGCCTCCTAGTCTTCGTATACGACCTCGACATCATTACTATGAACCTTGGGACGACGGAGGCAGTCTACGCCAGACTAAAAACGGAGACTAGGAGGATATGAATACAACTCAATGCGTCGAAAACCAAATATATGGTAGGAAGAGGCTACAGAGAAAGCAACGTTTGCCTCCCACGGACAGTGACTATTGACGGCGATGAACTGCAAGTGGTTGACGAGTTCGTATATTTGGGATCTCTGGTCACCGCCGACAATAATACTAGTAAAGAGATTCAACGACGCATTCAAGAAGCTGAAAATCGAGTCTATTTTTCCCTCCGCAAGACGCTTTGATCAAGAAGCATATGCCGCTGCACAAAGCTGAGGATGTGCAAAACGCTAATCAGACCGGTAATCCTCTACGGACTTGAGACAGCAACTTTGCTTATGGAAGGCATACGTGCACTTGCAATATTTGAACGAAAGGTGTTGCGGACTATTTTTGGCGAAGTAAAAACGGATAGCTGACAGTGGTGTAGGTGTATGAACCACGAGTTGCAGGCACTACTTGGAGAAATTCCCATCGTACACCTGGCGAAAGTTGGCGGACTACGGCGGGCCGGTCAAATCGCAAAGATGCCGGACGACTGTGTAGTGAAATCCGTTCTTTTAAAGAACTCCGTCGGCATCATGAATAGCAGTCCAACGTGCTCAACCGGGTTGAAGCCGACCTGCGTGTGTCGAGACGTGCAACGAATTGGCAACGAGTAGCCCAGGACCGGGTACAATGGAAAGGAATTCTTGACACGACAAGAGCCACCCCGGCTCTCGGTTGCTACAGTAAGTAGTACCAGAGTATGGAATAGGCGGCATAAATCTGAAGTGGAAAGCGATTATCAAGATCGACAAGAGCAAGTCAGTGTCAATCTCAGTCTGGTCTGGTGTGCCTCAGCCCTCAGGGGAGTCATCTTGAAACATTGCTTTTCGTTACAGTCGTTTTCGTTGAACGAGCTCCCGTAACTTCTTCCTGAAGTTTATATTTTAACCCTTTATAAGGCAGTGGCAACTATATTGCCACCAACAAAAATTTTTTATTTTGCTTCTATAATTATATTGATGTCATTATAGACGCAAAACAAATATTTTGGCAATTTTATTGCCACGGCCTTATAAAGGGTTAATTTACGGCGACGTTGCGAAGATTTTTGTGATCGAAACACCGGTGCAATGTTTTAAGGATTGCCGAATTCTTCAAAACAGCGTACAACATTTCATCTGTTTTTGCAAAATGTTTGACCTAAAAGTTACTGCCGGCAAATACCATTATCTCGATTTATAATTCCTTTGCACGAAGCGTGGTTGAGTACGCGAGTATAATATGGCAACCATTCTACGAAGTCCACAAAAGGCGAAATGACTGATTTCACAAGAGAATTTTCGTTATGTCCTGTCAAATTTAGAATGATCCGAAGAGACGACTGACTATAAATCAATATGTATATTGATTGGAACGGATAGCTTTGAGAATAGAATGTGTATAACAGATGCTATGTTCTTAAAGGACCTACTTGCCGGCAGGTATAATTTACCATATCTATTAAGTCAAGTGACCGTTAATGATGGATGTTCCTTGCTAAGAAGGGTTAGAACTTTTCATTAGACAAAGGAGTGTGAAATTACGTTAGAATGGATCAGTGTTCAGAACATGGGCGTAGCGACGGGGGGGGTTTTGGGGGTTCAAACCCCCCCCAGGAGAAAATTTGTTATACACTTTCAAGCTTGAAATTTCACAGCCAGCTGTTGTTTAAAGCAGTTTAAGGAAAATGTACGGGGCTGATTGTACGATCCCCGTCGGCGTCGTGAACTTAGAGCCGGGGTGGTTTGTGCTGTTTTAAGCCCCATTTAATGCGATCTTGGGTTACTCGTCGCCCATTTTCCAGGTATCTCTAAAGTCGCAGTTTTTTACTTAAAAAATAAAAAATGTCGCTTTAGACCTGGACGAGCCATCTCGCACGTTGAGTCGCTCTGTGCCAGTGTCGGTGGGGTTGTTGTATAGAACCGTTTTCCTTACGACGTGACTGGTTCACTGTAGTTTACTGACTTTCGCCAAATGTACGTTGGTAATCTTCCCGAGCAGTGAATGTTGCCCTTGATTCATGCACCTTCGCTACCCTTCGCTCTCAGCTTGTACTTCGTCGAATGTCGTCCGTAAAGGCGCGTAAGTCCTCCGTGAGCATGGTCTATCGGTCTAATAGGGGGTTTGTACATTGTCAGGTTCCTAAGATAGCTTTGCGCAGCGTTTGGCGAAGCTCAAAGTAGGCCCGTTGTCCAGCTTGAATATGCCGCTGGATCTCCTTATTTGTGTTGTTATCCGCGGCTACCAGCGATCCCACATACACGAGCTCATCTACGACTTCTGGTTCGTCGCCGTCAACGATTATTGTTCGCGAAAAAAGCACGTTCGTCTCATTTGGTCCGCGTTAAATCAGACCAGACTAAATCGCAAAATTTAAAAGAATGAGTTAATGACAGCAAACGTTCAAGAATTTTCTAAGCTACATTTTACTTTAATAAGACTACATAAATGTTGCAAACAGTCAGTGTTATGAGATGATTTCGAACAATTGATAGCTACAAACCATACAGAGCAGCAAACTTTGAACGCATTTTTCTCGAAATAAGATTTTTGTCACTTGGCTCGGTCTGACTTAACAGCGACCATTTGAGCTATTATCATTCATGTATTTGGTCTTCGACGCGTTGATTTAAAGTCCAATCCTGCTAGGCTCCGCCTTCAGTCTAGCACAGATGGTCGGTGCTAAGTCAGACCGAACCAAGTGACAAAAATCTGATTTCGTGAAAAACGAAGTCAAAGTTTGCTGCTGCTGTGTAGTATAAAGCTGTCGATCGTTCGAAACCATTTCATATCTCTGGCTGTTTGCAACGTTTGTTTGATCTTATTAGAGTAAAATGTAGCTTACGAAATTCTTAATCGTTTGCTGTCATTAACTTATTATTTTAAATTTTGCGACTTGGTCCGGTCTGATTTAACACCGACCAGATGGCCTTCGTCGTGGAAAAGTTTCTGTCACCTGCTTAGCCAGCTGGCAAAGTCATCTGCTTAGCCAAGAAGTTTACTACATTTACTGAGGATCAAACCTCTCTTTTCGAAATCTGATCGTCGGATCACCTTACGAGCGATGTTGAGAATCATACAGCATAAGTTGTTCTTCAGCACTCTCGCTGCGTCTTGAAGAGACTCAGTTCTATGGATTTTAACAGCCTCTTCCAGCCGAGATTCGAACATACAACATACCTCAATGCTGGCTGGGAAGCCATAACCTTAACTCTGTTATTTCAATTTGATTTTTTGTTATGAGCAAAGCAAAGTCGTGGGATTAACCGTTATGTGTGCAACAGAGTACCCGGGTACCTTTTCAGTTTTAAAATAGTTATAACTCATTCAATTTAAAACATACGTCATTGAAATTTTGCGACATTGTAAAACTCGTTGATCTTAAGTTATTGCGGTTTTTTGGTGCATATCCATAAAGGGGATTAGCAATGAGAGGCACTTGAATTTTTTTATTACGTAGGAGGGCGACAAGGGTACCCGGGTACCCATGATTTGCTATGTTCATAACTTTGGCTATCTTGAACCGATTTGGATGAAACCAGTGGCATTTGATTCGTACATTTATCTAGTTTTGATTAGATAAAGCATTTGGCCATCAAATGATATGTAGTTCCCGGGAATCGATAATTCCGGAGCAACGTCCGGTAAAACGTAGGAAGCCGCTTGTTTTGAAAGAATATCAGCTTTCAGCGAATCTATAAGCTTTGAACTTGACATTGTGGACCCTTTTTTCATCTTATTATATAAATTGGTGACTTTAGATCGCATTGGCCATTCCAGAATTGGGTTCCTGTAGGGTTATAGATGGCCAGTTGGGTACATAACCCAATACTAGAATTGGTTTAGCGGATCTCTTAGATGTTTTGAACTGATATGGCCAGTTTAGTACTTATTAATAATTTCGGAATTGATTCCAAATGTATAACGGATGGTTCTACGTTTTGAACTGATCTGATAATGCTAAGCATTATCTTGAATCCTGCGGTATCATCTGTGACCCCGTAGAAACCATTTTCGAAATAACCAATCAAAATACTTCGAAATGTAAAAAATATCACCTACCGAACTAATTCCAAGAACTTTGATACCCATATTGCTAGGTTTTACTTCCAATCCTAGACTGGCCACCCATGACCCCGCAGGAACCTACTCCGGAATGGCCAACCTGATTCATCCCATTACATGAAATAGTTCATTGTATGAATTTTTAGAGTTTTTAAATTCGCATGACTGATTTTCCTGCAATACAATCAGTTTTCTATCCCACAGCGGACACTCTATCGGAATTCCGGATTTTCGGGCCCTGTATGGCCGTTTTTAATGGCCGTTTGGCCATTAAAAACGGCCGAATGATTCAAAACTAGATAAATTAACGAATCAAATGACACCTATTTCATCAAAATCGGTTTAAAATTGTTGATGTTATAACAATATCAATTGTGGGTACCCGGGTACCCTTGTCGCCCTGCTAAAGGTGTTTTTTTTGTCGCACACATAACGGTTAAACGTCCTTTCTAAGACTTGATCCCTCTTCATCGACAGACTTCGCAGTCGGCTACTACAGTACAGGACAGTTACCGGGCTAGTACAAAAATCCTACTGGCTCTATCTAGCAGCACCGCCTGGCCGAGATTCGAACATGCAACGACTGGTTTGTTAGACCAGCATCGTACCTCGAAACCAACTAAGCGGCATTTGTCTGATGAAGAACACTCAATTTCAACCAAAATAGTTTTTAACTGAAAATAATACTCCATTTCCTGAATAAGCTGCTTACGGTTAGACTATGTCAGATTTGTTTTGGTAAAACCCCCCCCAAGGAACTTTTCTGGCTACGCCCATGGTTCAGAATGAAGGTCACATTTAATAAATATCGTGATATTCTAAAAGGTGAAACGATTGAATTTACTTATTCAATTAGGTATAGTCGTAGAGTATTGTATGAGAACCATTAGGTATTACAGATGTAGTTAATTTTAACTTGGAACTAATCATAAGACCAGTGCGAGACATGAGATGACCGCCAATTAATTTGCTACCGAATTCTGAAACCCGTTCCCGGATTCTACTTGTTCGCACAGGTCCGGATGGCGTCAACAGTTCTTTAGTCATTTAGTATTTGTTCGAATGGATGTTTGAGCTATTCATAAAAACAGATCTTTTTTCAACGAAAATTGTAAGATCTAGCAGCTACATGAATCGCAATTGAATATTCTTTTGGTTGGATTTTAAATTCACTAGTGAAAATGTGGTTTTCATATGGAGTCTGGTAAATTTTCTCTGTAATTGATTAACAGATTTTAAAAGCATTCTTCTCGATTTTATATATCGATCAAGTATAGTTTCAATAAAAAAATTCACTCCGATCAGAATTAAACAATATGCTATAACACATGCCGATCGAAACTCAGAATATATAGTTTTTGATCGGAGTGGGCCCGATCGGGTAAATAGCTTCGATTTTACATTTCAACCGGGCCCGTCCTGATCAAAAATCATATCATCAATTTTTTCGATCGGTATGTGGAATTGAATTGAGACATTTTTGAGCATTAAATTCCCTTAGAGTGACAATCTGAGATATTCTGATTGAAGCTGATAGTTTCGATCCAAAGTGTTGATTTGACCATGAAATCTGAGAATTTGTTTATCTATAACAGGTAGGTAGTTTAGAAATCTGCCAAAAATAATCGTATAGGAAAAACATGGATGGAATCTCGTTTACGAAGTAAAGGAAGGTAGCAATGGAAAAGTTTTCGTAAATAGCACATTGTTACCTATGACAATGGAAAATTTCCTGCGGGATGGAGAATCAGGTGTGGCTTGGGTTCAAGCCGGCTTGAGTCCGATAAGCGAATGGGATTTTCCTTTCGTACCTTCTTCCATTTGCGTTGTAGAATGGTTTAATTTACGAGAACTCAAATTTGTTTACATTTTTTCATCGAGATTATACATTCGAGATGACGAACTTGAAACGAAGTTCAATTAAATGGCTTAATCATTCTTGATTCGTACAGATCATTGATATTGACATTAGACAGAATTATCAGCCAACTGACGATGAATTAGACAGGACTTTGAAATTACTGTACAAACACTTGAAAATATTTCTAAAAAGAAATGTTTGAAGTATGTTGAAATATCGTGGCAGGAGTTGTTATTTGAAAACCTCAACAAGTGGAACTAAAACAGCACGATTGTTTTCGTAACATTATTTTGTGGGACATAAGTCACTATGATGCGGCAACGGTTTAGTTGCGTTGTTTTTTTTGTTTAGTTTGTCTGAGACTTAGGAAAACCGGCCAGCCAGATTCACAGGTTGTAATAGGCTAATGATAATTTTCAGCATTGAATCCGGTCGATCGGCGATAAACTGGCAAGGTCGTTTTTGTTTGGCCTCAAACATTGAAATCTAGCTCGCATGTGCGCCGCTACTTCTGTTCGTTCGTCCGTAAACAGCGCTAAATCGCACCAGACAAAACACCTGAAGTGATGTGACGCGTTCGCGAGAGGATATTATGCGCACACGAGCTCTCGCTTAATAGTTGGCGCAAAAATCGGCATAACCGTTGAGCGGAGCAGCGCGGTATCCATCCGGCAAGGAGATTTAATGACATCGAAACTTTTTGCATACCGGCTTTTCCAAACACAGCGAACTCGGCAAGTCATGCTTGTTGTGCTGTGTAAGATAACCTACGTAAGTGCCGTGAACTTGGCTAGAGCCTTTTTGCAATGGGGAGATTGATCGTTTGACGCAGAGCTAAATAATTATAATAAAAATAGGGCACAATTAGAGATCGTTCGATGTTGAGAAAATGTAAAATAATTTTCTCATATCAATGTCATGTTAAAATATAACTTTTTTAACAAAAAAATTCCAACAAGTTCACAAATCTTTCAAATATGATTTATCTAAAAAAGTAAGGTATTCGCTCGAGGATGTATGTAGGTAATAAAAAATTTCTCTATATCTATCTCTTTCGCAGGCTACAATTGGCCACCTATTGGGTTTCATTGTTTCGCATCCTTTCCTTTCGAGCCTATAAGTTCGGAGACAATCGCCGCAGCAAGGCATTCACTGTTTTGTGCTTCATCGCTTAAGTGTTGTGTTTCTCATTTTCTATATACAATATATATTGCTGGCAATTACCAAACCGGCGAACTGTGGAAATATAATAAATTAAACCAAGGAGCACCAATTATTGTGTAACTAGACACTCGCCAAGTAAAAACCGACACACAGTCATCACATCACAATCATCAGCTATCATCATGAACCGTCAATTTCCGCAACGACAAGAGCTGACCGCTTCGGTGCCGGTCAAACTGCTCACAGCCGGAACGGCCGCGTGCTGGGCCGATTTCGTCACATTTCCGCTGGATACGGCCAAAGTGAGACTGCAGGTGAGTTGTGTTTTGTTTTTAGTTTGTAAGAGCAGCATTAATGCCACCGTTTAGAGTTGTTTTATTATTAATTCTTGACTTTAGTGCCACCTTTTGAATACAATTGCTATAAAGTTTTTAGATTGTGTAGATTATTGTATGGGCGAATACGGTAGTTCCGTCGGTACGTTGTCTAGGATTGATTGTTTTGGTACAAAGTCTGGCTCGTGTCGTTGCAGTTGGCAGCTGAAAATAGTAAACTATTCTCGCGATGGATTGCAACACATCAGAAAGCACAACGTGCCGAAGATTACCGTGCCGTGCCTCTTTACACTATTGTTGTGTTTTATTTTGTTCACATGCCGATCGTTGAATGCACTGCACAATATGATTTTATGATTGTCACAGAATAATTTTCAAGTCTGTCATATAGTTGGAATGGCAATCCACTGTATTCAATGGAACTATTGCAAATTCCATGTTTATATGTGAACTTTGGACGACGATTAAATTCGCGCGGCAATAGTCTCTTTATTCTATGACAATGCCGATGAAAAAGGCAATAACTGCTTTTACTTATTGCTTTATCTTTGTATTTGTATTTGTGGCGTTCGTCATTCTAGAGTTTGCATACTTAAACGAAATTGATTTTTTTTGCCTTATATTTAAACCTTTGTAAAATCAAGATAAGACTCGATATGAACCATACTAACAGTTTTCTTTCTTCTCCCGCAGATCCAGGGAGAGCAACCGGTGCGAAGCGCAGCGCTAAAACCAACGACAGCTGTTGGTAATATCAGCAGTGCGCCGGTGCAGTCGCTCAAACTAAATCCCACCGCGTTTCCCGTGGTACAGCATGTGCAGTACCGCGGGCTTGTCGGAACAATTACGACCATCACCCGCCAGGAGGGCTTTCGCACGTTATACAGTGGCCTGTCGGCTGGGCTGCAGCGTCAGATGTGCTTCTCCTCGATTCGGATAGGACTGTACGATACAGTCAAAGTATTTTATTCGTCTATTTTTAAAGGTCAGTTAATCAACCGATCAATTGGTTTGCATTTAATTTAATTGTTCACTTTTCCATCAACAGAAAACGAAGCGGGTCTTCAAATTGCCACTCGAATCTGCGCTGGACTAACAACCGGTGGCCTAGCAGTAATGCTAGCTCACCCGACCGACGTGGTTAAGGTTCGCTTCCAGGCCGCAACCAGATCGACAACCGGTCGTCGGTACACTTCCACGCTGGAAGCGTACCGAACGATAGGCCGCGAAGAAGGCGTGCGTGGATTATGGAAAGGCGCAGTCCCCAACATCGGCCGTAATGCTATCATCAACGTGGCCGAAATCGTATGCTACGATGTGGTGAAGGATTGCCTGTTAACCTATACGCACATTCCGAACGATGTTCGGTTACATTTCAGCGCCGCAGTGATAGCCGGTTTTGCGGCCACTGTAGTCGCTTCACCGGTTGATGTAGTTAAGACCCGTTATATGAACTCTCCGAAGGGGCAATACAAAGGTGTGATAGAGTGTGCCATCAAGATGGGCAAGAAAGAAGGCGTGGGCGCATTCTACAAAGGATTCGTACCATCTTTTGCACGGTTAGTCTCGTGGAATGTAGTGATGTGGATCACCTACGAACAAATGAAGTTATTACTTTTTAAACCGCAAGTCATCGAACGTCGTCACTAGTTTCGAACGTAGTCATTACTCATTAGGCATATAGATGGTAGGCAAAGTCTATAACGATATTATTTTTTTTAACCATTGACATTGTGATTCAAAATGAAATCAATAAGAAGAATGTAAACTGATCAATAAATTTTTAGATTTATATTTTTACAAACAAAT
Organism: Sabethes cyaneus; assembly: GCF_943734655.1. Taxonomy (NCBI): domain Eukaryota; kingdom Metazoa; phylum Arthropoda; class Insecta; order Diptera; family Culicidae; genus Sabethes; species Sabethes cyaneus. Next base: position 18,205,463 of record NC_071354.1, on the reverse strand, counting down.
TCGTCGTATAATCTTGTACTCACTGGCCAGTATCACAATTCGAGGGAATGATTTCTCGTAAATGTTTCGCATGGATTTCTTTGTTAACTTTATCGGTTAGTACAGCTAACCGAGGACTGGTACAATCGTATATCTCCATTACGAAGGGAAATTCGTTGCCTTGGTGGTAACGAATTCGCATGAAAGTGCGTAGCTCTTGGAGCTGGTTTTTGAACTTGATTAGGATCTGAAAAGAAGAAAAAAATGCAATCGTAAAGAAGGTCCCTATGAACATGAACACTTTTTAACTGTACCTCTTCGAGGAGCTTCATAACTTGGGCATTTTTGGCTCGTTTCATCTGCTGTATCGAGCCAGCATCATATCCAACCATTTTACTGATAACCGTAGTATGGAAACGGACCTACAAAACAATTATTGTTGTACAGAAAAAAATATTAACGTTAAAGCAAAAAGACTGAACTAACCGGCAAAAACCGCTCGGAACGATCGGTTATCATGACGCCCAGCTTCCAACCATCATCCGTAACGCGGATACGTTCGAAAACTTCTTCGACTTCGCCGAACACCACGAAGGTACGCTCCTCCCTGTCCAGGTCGTTCAGTTGACTGATTTGCGCGACCGTCACCAAGCTGTAGCCTTCCAGCTGAAATCTATAGCGGGGTGAAAGAATGTCATCACCACCCGGCTGAGATTCAACCAGTTGGAAGTCGTCACCATCGAGGCTATCCTCGAAGAAGGCCGAAACGGAGCATTTGTCGAAGTTTTTGCTGGTGGAAGGTTGCTGGCCATCGTCGATGAACTTGGACGATTGTGGTTGTACCGTCCGGACGGGCGTGCGGTCCGTAGACGACGAGAGCCTAGCACGCTTTGTTGGTTGTATTGGCGATCGGGGGTTTTCATGCAGTGCAAATTGTTGCTCATCATACGAAGTAACCATGTTGTTTTGCTCATTGCGTATTTCATCTTCCAAAGAATTCATAGCGTCGATGTCATCGTCAGGGTACTCAAAATTAGGTTGACGAATTGTTGGTAATTTTGAACGCGATGACGTGGGTGACGGTTGTGAAGTTTTCGTAGACGATACTTGCTGATCCATAATTTCTTTCTCCTGCAAATTCATTATCTCTATATCATCATCGTCATCCATCAGGGTGCTTATCGTTGGAACTTGTTCGGGAGCCTGTTCTTTTCTTCCATCAATCCCATCTAAATCAATGTCTAAAAACATATCGTCTTCCAAATCATCAATATGTCTAGTTCCAAGCGGTTTCGCCGGAGATGGAAATACCATTGGAATCGACGGGATACTGTTGTACGTGGTTTTTCGATTTTTCTCTACAACTGTGGGTTCCTCGTATTCTGTTTTAGGATTAGGATTTAAAGGTTGTCCCAGAGCACGCAGTAAAATATTTTCAAACGCATGGGAAATCAGCATTGTGTCAACTTCACCGCCGAGTATTCTGACATGTCTCGGTTCAAGAAAAAGCACCTTATTGATGCAACGAATTGGACCCGTTAGCAAGATTTTAACCCCTGGAGGAAGCTTCGTATTTAGGGCAGCTATTGGATTATGCTCCATTCCGATAACCGTACGCTTTCCATCGGTCAGTTCCAGCTTCAGCATGCGTTTCTTTTTAACGTGTTGATTTTGATTTCTTCGCATTTGAATCTCATCTTCAGCTTCATCCAATTTCTTATTGTACAAATTCCTCAGTTGATCGTAACACGGTTCGGAAATATCGATCAAATAGTTAAGCTGCAACGGAAAACTTCCGTTCAAAGTGAAGCATTTCGTTTCCGTCTCGACAATGGCTGGTAGCGACGATACACCAACCTCGCCCAAATCCGCAAGTATCCACTGGTCGAAGGCGAACTTGAACAGGGCATCGTTCGACGTTTTGGGATTTTCTTGCAAGCAAAACGAAACACAACCATTTATCCATTCGTCCACTACTTTTATGTTGTAGTCCCGTATGAAGCGGTTTTTCACATATGTAGCCCGATTAGTTTCACCTTGAATCATTGCCACGATAAGTTGAACCGTGCAGCTCCCCACTTCCTTTAGCCTGTACTGAGAATACTGAAAGGAAAGGAATGATAAACTCGTACCCTCTACCGACCGCGACCAGCAAGTTATTTTTATTAATTTTCGCGCTGGATTGGAATGTTTGTAAATATTTTTTTGCGCACAGACAAAAAATCGTACGGACGATATCGATATTTTAACAAAAAGAATATCGATACTTGGCGCTGCGAAAATTATATCGACGACGAAGGTGCACCGAGAAAAATAACAAACATATGAACGCATCCTTTGTGGTTTTCCGGGTTTTCCAAATGTTCCATATTGTCGCCTATTTCAAAAAGTCGAAGGGGTAATCAAGTAATCAAGTACATACCAAGATACCTAAATTTACTAAATTCGAAAGAAATTTCTTTTTCTTATTTATATATACGATGCCCACGAGTTCTCATCGGAAACAAACAAGGAAACAAAGAAAAAAGAGCTTACAGTCAAATTCACCAGTCTTTCGTAGGTGTATCTCTATAAAGTTTAAACGTCGTCCATTCGATTGTGATTGTCATAAAGGAAAGGATTTTCTTTTGTGTCGCCATCGCCACTCGAAAAATTGAAAGAATTTTATCTTAATTACACAAAATAACAGCGGAAGTGCTAACTACGCGATGGCCCAAAACAAAACGGACCTTATGGCCGTTTTGGCTGTTCTGAAAAAGTACAACTTAAAGGTAGGTCAACTTCATAAAACTGAATCAAACATTGTTAACATTATTCGATTGTACGCAGGGAGCTGAAGATGTTCTTAAAAAAGAAGCCGGCCTTTCGGATGTTCCGGAAAATGCCGCCGGCGAAGCGGATGTTAACAGCGTGCTGGCAGCGTATAAAAGTGAAGGAGATCCAGATATTTATGAACAATCATATATGGAGCTGCGCAGGTTTGTGGAGGAATCGCTGGACATCTACCGACACGAATTAGCTCTGATATTGTACCCGGTACTGGTACACATGTACATTGAATTGCTGTACAATGGTCATGAAGAGCAGGCGAAAAAATTAATAACCAAATTCGGTCCAGAGCAGGAGTATTACTATCAGGATGAGCTAACGAAATTAGCCATGGTGACCAAGAGAGATCAAATGAGCGGGAACGATTTGACTGATACTTTTAAATCAAATGCATTTACTATCCGTATTTCGCGAGATACACTGTCGTTGCTGAAACGACATTTACACGAGAAGAAAGCTTCCGTCATATTGAACATCGTTAATGAGCACTTGTTTTTTGATCTGTACGAAGGTGTGGCTCGTAACAAGGCACAATGTGATGCCACTTCCGGAGCGATGATTGGTGAAGCGAAACGTCTGGATAATAAAGTTAAGGTATACTATGGATTGTTGAAGGAACCGGATGTTCAGACGTTAGTTCAGGCTCCGCCTGAGGAAGACGATGATATGGATCCAGATGCACCGGATAAGCCTAAAAAGAAAAAACCTAAAAAGGATCCATTGTTTTCGAAGAAGTCGAAATCAGACCCGAACGCACCAGCATTGGATCGAATCCCACTTCCAAAGCTTAAGGATGTTGATAAGGTGGAAAAAATTAAATCCCTACGAGAGGCCTCAAAACGGGTTAACTTGGGACCGGATTGCTTACCGTCCGTTTGTATGTATACGATGTTGAATGCAAACTACACTGTGACATGGTATGTTGTGATTGTTTTATGCTTTAACCGCTTTAACTGAAATTATGATTGTTGATTTTACAGTGCGGAAATTTGTGAAGACTCCAGCTTGATTTCGATAGGGTTTTCCGATTCTTCCATAAAAGTTTGGTCCCTTTCGCCGGTCAAACTACGTGAAATGAAGACTGCCGATCAACTGAAAGAGATAGATCGTGATGCGGATGATGTTTTGATTCGTATGCTGGATGATCGGAAAGCGGAAACCAGTCGCGTACTGCACGGTCATAGTGGCCCGGTGTTTCGTTGCGCATTTTCACCGGACAGAACCATGCTGCTGTCCTGTTCAGAAGATTGCACTATTCGACTATGGTCGCTGCACACCTGGACCTGTGTGGTGGTGTACAAAGGACATCAGTTTCCCGTTTGGGATGTACGCTTCTCACCACATGGGCACTATTTTCTGAGCTGCTCGCACGACAAAACGGCTCGCCTTTGGGCGACGGACTCTCACCAACCGCTACGCGTATTCGCAGGTCATTTGTCGGACGTTGATGTTTGCATCTTTCATCCAAATTCAAATTACGTCGCCACCGGTTCAAGCGACCGAACCGTACGCCTGTGGGATGTTTGCGTCGGCAATCATTTGCGACTTATGACGGGCCATAAGGTGAGTTTAGTTTGAATCATTTTTTGAAAGATGGATTTCAAATCTTGTCCTTTTTGTAGGCTCCCATCTACTCGCTGGCATTCTCGATGTGCGGTCGCTATTTGGCTTCCGGTTCTGCCGATTGTCGCATTCTGGTTTGGGATCTAGCCCATGGGCACCTAATCGCAGCGCTTTGTGGCCATTCGGCTTCGATCCACTCGCTCTGTTTTAGCCGTGATGGTACGGTGCTCGCAACTGGTGGACTGGACTGCTGTCTGAAGCTTTGGGACTTTAGCAAATTGTGCGAAGATATCAGCGGCGAAAATGTTAACGTTTCGCACAACCCAGATGTACGGGACGGAGAACCGTACCTGTTGCGTTCGTTCCCGACGAAGCAGACGCCGTTTTTGACGCTGCATTTTACTCGGAGGAATTTACTCCTCGGCGTCGGCATGTTCGAAGGATCCGTCTAGTATGGTAAGCTTGATTAAAAACTTTTTTATAACCGAATAATGATACAAAATAAATGTATGAACTGAAAATTAATTTGTTTTAAAAACAATCTAATCATGGAATATCTTTGATTAGCGTTTTATCGAAGATTACATAAAGATGTGTTCAGACAATTTTTTGGCAACATTTGGAATGCGACATGTCGCTAGTTGTTGCTCAAGCAGCTGCTTCTGTTGTCACTTGGACATTTGTGATATGTTGCTATAATTACGCGGAAACATCGGGCAACAGTTAGGAATTAGTTGCCTGCAACATGTTGGCAACCTAAATGCACCTTAAGCGTTTGAGTGAGGGATATGTTAACCGGAGTAGTTTGTTTTACGGCTTTAATCAATCCATAAGAGAAAAAGGGCCTAGCACCAGTTCAAGTTCCAAGCTATTTTAAAACAAACATGACCACTCCAACGACAAGTTCCTAGCCTACTGGAAAAAATGCTTCAGCGATCCGGATCCGGTTCGTTAAGTCTGCCTCCATACCACTTCTGTTAGGCCACGTGAAGTCGTGAACTGGCCTACGTGGAAGTTCTTGGAACTGGAAGATCTTTGGGAAGCAGTCAAGCCGAAGCTGGATGAAAATGTAACTCGGGCGGCTGCCGTCGATGCTCCAACGCCAGCAATTCCAAGCGCAATTCAAAGCGAAAATTATCCTTTTATTGGATCCGGTGAATTACGTAAATGTGGTCGAGGTTGGAAGCAGGGTTCGAGGACACCGGTTGGACGTCCCTAACTACCAACGACTCCATGGAAAAATTCATCAACGGTATCATAGAAACGGCACACCAGCTATGAGGAACCGGTTTTGCAATCGGCAACGCGGGGATTGGAACCATCTATCTTCATCAGGAGCTGTATATGTAAGTAACCGTGCGAAAACCCAGTCAAGAGCAATGAAGAGCCGCATCCGTCATTCAGCAAAGGGCCAAAATGTAGGCGGTGGCACGAGTTTGGCCATATTGCAAAGGAATGTTTGTCAACTCCCATCAAGAAGGGTAAAGCGTGGTGTACGATGCTGTCGGCGTTCGAGGTACACAAATGTAGGGAATGAGGGCAGGGCCAGGGAGAGAGACGACAGAGAGAGACAAAGAAAGTAACATCAGGAGTTTAATCGTATGAATAGTTTTGTGGAAGACGGACGATAATAAGCGCATAATAATTGAATGAATTACCGAAGGTATTGGACCGTCGGGACACGATATTGGGACGACTGGTAATTTGATTCTGGTGCTTCCAATAATTTTGCTAAGACGGAGCGGTTCCTGGAGAGCTCCTCGAGGAGCAGTGGTACAGTCGTTAACGCCAACAACAGACCACTGAAGGTAATAGCCTTCGACAAATTTGGTTTCGGCGAATCAGATTGTCAAACGTGGCCGTACGGCTACGTTCAGCAAGAATGGTATTAAAGTTATGAATTCTGGATGATGAAATAACGGCTACTGAAAGTAGAAAGCGCTAAAGCTGGATCAGCTGCAATTAGAAGTCCTGGCGTGTTCGTCGCAACAGAGTGCGGAGATGTGGCATAAGATACTGCCCATGTCAACTTAGACAATCTGCAACAGATGAAAGATGTTTCCGTAGTCGAGTGTGATAAGTCGTCCAGGAGGAGCGAAAAATGCACGATATGTGCTATGGGTAAGCACACATGTTTGCCAGCAAGTCCGGTGACGAGCGTCAGATCTGCTGGAATTTGTTCACTCAGATACTTGCGGACCTATGGAGGAAGAATCGCTGGGTGAAGGCCGATACTATTTAACGTTCATTGATGACAAATCTTGCCGAATCTTCATGTACTTCTTATAGGAAAAGTCAGCGAAAGGCGTTGAAGCGAATGTGCCAAAGACGTTCTGGACCGAAATATGAACTCCTGATGCATGTTCCAGGGGCGAAAGCGATAGCACAAATTCCAAAAATAGAAGCGTAACGAATGCACACTCACTGGATTCGACGAAGAAACCCGAGTGTACCGTTTGTGGGACATGAAATTTATAAAAAAATTATTGTCAAGAGCCGAGTGTCAGGCTTATCAGCAAGAGAGAAGAGCAGCCGTCGTCAACTTTCAAAACTCAGTTAACGGCACCTGATCGTAAGATAATCCGTCTTGATCTGGATGATCCATTGCCGTTCGTGCAGGTCTCCGAAGACAGAAAACTACCAAACGAAGAAGAAAATGCAAACGATATCCAAGCTGTGCCAAAAACTTTCCGTTGTTACCGACATTCGGTACCGTCGCCCGCCCCGATACGATCTGGAACGACTCCAGTTACCTGGATTCGCTACTGAGTATGCGCAGCGCTTTGGGACTGCGCTGCCGGGTGAGGCTAAAAGTCATCTCGAGAACTGCTGGGATAGTGTTAAAGCAGTCATCAACAGCGCAGCAAAAGGAGCCATTGGGTTTGCTGAGAGGAGTCGACGTAACAGGAATGCCAGAGGATGTTAGATGAGAAGAATGCTGTGCGGACGTCGATGCTGCAGCAGAAGAGTCGTCAAAACGTGGAACGATATAAACAGAAACGAAGACTGCAATTCCAGTTTTTCCGCGATAAGATGTTAGACGTGTCTCATGGAAGAAAAGGAATGCGAGGACATGGAACAGCTGTATCCTTATGCCATAGAGGATGGCGGAAATCGGACATCGGACTGAAAGCTGAAGCCAAACGGATTGGACTTGTCATTAATGTATCGAAAACAAAATACATGAAAGGAAGAGGCTCTAGAGAAGTGAATGCTGACCTCCCTCCCCGGATTCATTAGACGGTGATGAAATCGAAGTTGTAGAAGAGTTCGTGTATCTGGGCTCACTGGTTACCGCAGACAACGACACCAGCAGAGAAATACAAAGACGCATTATGGCAGGAAATCGTGCCTACTTTGGACTTCGTAGGACGCTGCGATCGAACAAAATTCGCCACCGCACGAAGTAAACAATCTACAAGACGCTGATTAGACCGGTAGTCCTTTACGGCCATGAGACATGGACTATGCTCGTGGAGGACCAACGCGCCCTTAGTTTTTTCGAACGGAAGGTGTTGCGCACCATCTACGGCGGAGTGCAGATGGAAGACGGAACGTGGAGGAGGCGAATGAACCATGAATTGCATCAGCTGCTTAGGGAACCACCCATCGCTGCCATCGCAAAAATCGGTCGCCTGCGATGGGCTGGACATGTCGTGAGGATGTCGGACGACTGTCCGGTTAAAAAAGTTCTCAATAACGATCCGACTGGAACGAGACGGCGGGGCAGCGAGCAAGATGGATTGATCAAGTGGAAGGCGACCTGCGGACACGACACAGACTACGTGGTTGGCGAATTGCGGTCATGGACCGAGTGGAATGGAGTCGGCTTCTTCGTACAGTAGAGGAAACTACGGCCTGGAGCTGATTAAGCATTAAGAAGCGTCACGACAGGAGGGATCTTGTCGGATGAACGTAAGGTGATCGAAAGGTGGAAGTAGCACAGGTAGGAAACCTTTCTGCAACGGCTGATAGTCTGGATCTGGGAAACAGAACAGCTACCGGAGGAGTGGAAGGAGGGAGTAATATGCCCAATATGCAGGAAGGGCGATAAGTTGGAATTTGAGAACCATCGAGTAATCACCATTCTCAACGTCGCTTATAAAGTATTTTCTCAGATCATCTTTCGCTGTCTATCGTCGCTAGCAAGTAGATCTGTGGGACGTTATCAAGCCGGTTTTGTGGACGGGCGATCAACAACGGACCAAACCCTTGTGCTGCGACAGATCCTCAAAAAGCGTCGCGAGTACCAATTCCCTACGCACCAACTTTTTATAGATTTTAAGGCTGCCAATAATACTATTGACCGTGAAGAGCTAAAGAAAATTATGGACGAGTACCAGGAAAGCCGGGAAGTTGACAAGACTGATTAAGACCACGATGGACGGTGTACAGTGCTGTGTGAGGATAACAGGCACGTTATCAAATCCGTTTGAAATACGCAGTGAACTTCTACAAGGCGATAGTATTTTAAGTCTCCTGTTCAACATTGCACTAGAAGATGTTGCGAAAGGTGCGAGTTTTAATATGCGGGACACGATCGTCAATAAATCTAGCTAATTTATCTGTTTCGTTAATGACGTGAACATTGTTGGAAGGACGTAGGAGGCGGCTGCTGAGCAGTATACCAAACTGAAACGTGAAGCAGTAACGGTAAATCAAGTAGTAAATCAAGTACCTGTTAACAGGAGGAACCGAGTTCGATCGAGCTCGCATAGGCCATAGTGTGCTAGTCGACGGGGACGAGTTCGAGGTGGTAGACGAATTTGTATACCTCGGGTCGTTGATGACAACTGCAGCAGAGAAATACGCAGACGTATTATTGCCGGAGGCCGTGCTTACTCCACAAGACCCTAAGCTCTGGTAACCTTCATTCTCGTCTGAAATTTTTGGAGCATGTTAGTAGAATACGAAGCCTGGAAACCCTCTACTATGTACCTATATTTTGTTCTTGACAGATACGTATTTCGCCTACGACTTGCAGGAAGCCTGCAAGTCGTAGGCGAAATACGTATCTGTCAAGAATAAAATATACATAGTAGAATAAAATTGGATAAGATTTCTTTTATTTAATTTTCAGCCTTCATTCCCGCACCAAATGTACCATGTACAGAACGCTAATGAGACTGGTAGTCCTCTGGCCATTTTTGAACGTCGTGTGCTTAGGACCATCTTTGGTGGTGTATGTGAGTGACAAGTGACGTAACCATCTTTGCGCTCCCCCGCAAATATCTTCAAATCCACCCGAGTCACAGGTGCTGAGGTGATGCGGAAGGGAAGGCTACCTGACAGGCAAGTTAAACGTTTTCCAAAGTTCTAAGGTTCTAAGTTCTTTCTGCAAATTTAGATTTTGTATTGGGTGCTCCATTCGGATGGTTTTTTTTATACAGTAAACTCAAAACTCTGTACATTTTAAATTTGCGATTTATTACGATTGACAATGGATGAGACAAATTATACTTTTCTGATTACGCTCTCTACAGAAAAATATGGAAATTATTAGTGATACTGTCAGAGTGTGGAGGTAGATTATAGTTACTGAATATATCAAAGTTGTATCGTGTCATTTCACCACAAAGTAGTAGTAGTTTTTAAAGATCAATGGTACAATCTCATCGGATATGAAGTTACGTTCGGGCCGTTTGGATCTGTACGGATTAAGCGCTGGCTGTTGAATAATCTCCAGCGGACGTGCCGCTTCCTTCTGGAATCGAACTAGATCCAGCGGGCAGTCGAGTTCCGTATAGGAGCTGACGACAACTGGACAGTTTGCGGCAGCAACCGCTTCCAGGGTAGCGGGCCAGGTGTCGAATCCGGCAAAACTGACCGTCGAATGCAGGATTGGGTTGAAGAAACATACAAGGTTCGGTTTCGTGTAGCAGCTGCGGTCTCGCTGGTAGTCGTGATAGAACCGTCGGCACTGGAAGTCGAATTTTACTCCGCGGCACTTCATGCGGCAGGTTCGGCACATTCTAATTCGAAAGAAAGATTGAAAATAGAAAAAGTATTAAAATTTGATGTTACATTTCTTTTAATTTACAAAGTAAATGTGCCATTACCTCTAAATTCACTAATGTAAACGGATAAAAGGATCACATAATTCATATATTGATTTATTCAAACAAACAGTAAACTTAGAGAAGGTTCCTATACACTTTGGGATGAGGATCCCAATTTTGGAAAATGATTTATTTTAGCTCTATTTCACCACAAAATAGTAAAAGTTTTTAAAGATCAGCGGTGCGATCTCCGCTGAGATAAAATTACGGTCTGGTCTCTGTGAAGCGAAGGGATTCAAAGTCGGTTGCTGGACGATTTCCAAGGGTCGTTTAGTTTCCTGTTGTAGCCGTGCCAGATCCAGCGGGCATTCGTATTCCGTGTACGCCGTAACCACAAGGGGACAGCTAGCACCGGTAGCGGCTAGTATGGTTTTTGGCCAAGTGTTCAAACAGCCGAAACCGGTAGGCCGATGCAAGCCGGGATTGAAGAAGCAAATCAAGTTCGGAAGACTGTAGCAGGAGTCCTGGCGGTAGTCGTGATAGAATTGACGACACTGGAAGTCAAATTTCACGATACGGCACTTGAGACGACAAGTGCGGCACATTCTGGAACACGAAGAAATATGTTAGGGAAGATCTTCGCAAAGCAGGGTTCAGAGGCGGCGTACGAATGTTTATAATTACCTTTGTCAGGGTATTAGCGGAGTTCACAGTCGTCCAAGCAGATTTCAGTTTTGCACTTTGTTTTTCGAATTTGGTTTTTAATCAAGCAGATTATGAATTGGTCAATTCGGTACTACTTTTACTGATTAAAATACTTCTGCTTGAACAGTTAGAGATTTACGAGAGATAGGTTATCACTGGCTACACAGAATTAAAGGTTCTGGAAAAGGAACTGAACATGATCACATTTTATTCCACAATAACATGCAATAGTAATAGCAGTGATGGTATGGTTTTTCTACTGTAAGAATTTTTTGGTTTTGGTTTGTTGAAATCGATTGACAATAGATTTTCAGCCAGTAATACGCTGAATAGGTATGGAAGGAACGATTGAATAGCACACACTAGAAAATAAATTTAATTGCAATAAGTGGAAGGTTTAACAATGATATGAGAAATAACCTTTGACAGCAATTTGTTTATCGCTATGACCCGGATTTATGTAAACAAATCGTCTGAATAGGGAAAGATGCAGTACTATAAATTTTTAATGGACTTTGATCTATCTAGTTGCAGGTTTTTACTAATTTCCTTTTGATAGTTTTACAATATATTGTTACAAAATATGTCGGTCGATTTTTATTGCTCTTGAATAATAAATCCAAAACACTCATTAATAATGCTTTTCGTAAGTAAATTTAACGAATGAAATATCATTTCTACAGGCAGAATTTTACCATTTTGTGACCAGGAAAATTTTAATGAAATTCTTTGTAAGATCCCCTATAACCGTAATTTCGGCTTTCACGATCCAAGAGGAATAGGTTAGAAAAGTACTAAAACTATTCAAATACCATTCCAATATATGCTATTTTATGATGAGAAGTACGACTTTCGAGGAGCAAATGGTTTATTAAATAATTTTCTTTTTTTATTACACGCAGTTAATCAAGTGGGACATCGCTGCGGTTACTGTTGAAATATTAACTACCTTTATTATGAGTGCCTATCCAAAAGATTGCAGCTTTGCAGCAAATCATCATTAGCTGCGATGGCAGAATTTCTGTATCAACAATCGAGGTAAGTGTCTTTTCAAATTTCTCTCGTCAAACAATTTTAGTACTACAAATAAAGACTATACCCATGAAGGTTTTTGGACAAAAAGTCTTGGACCTGAGTTTGTGCAATTTAGTAATATTCGCTCTACATGAAGTCGCATAGAAAAGCCACCAACGTTGAATGGAAGAACAGTCGAAACTATTTTCTTAATTAAATTTTACTATTCACAGGAACATGAGCATGGGTGTCCATATTGGTATGATTAATGATATATGGTTTTAATTCTATCTGTTAAATCGAATACTCTTTGGGAAGATGGGGAAAGAATAGTCTGCAAATTTCTCAAATCTCTCTGGTAATTCAGAAGGCAGTAATCTTGGACCATTGCTAATCATGCTGTTTGTCAACGACGTTTCGCTTTTACTTCCGGATGATTGCCGCATGCTTTTTGCTGACGATATCGAACTGTTTGAGATTGTCAGGAATAAAAAGTATTGACTGTTTTGAGCTCCAGCGATTAGTTGACATTTTTATTCAATAGTGTTCCTGTACCTAACTGACTGATCGTTACCATCGAAAAGTGTTGTGTGATTTTATTTCATGGAAAGTTTAACCCAGTTACATTTAACTATACCATGTGTAGTCCGTCCGACAGTAACTTTCTCCAGCCCTAAACCTGGTTCGTGCTTTGGGTGTAATGTTGGATATTTCGCTTCCATTTAGATCACACTAAAGTGAAATAATCGCCAAGGCTAATCGACAGCTTCCGTTTATAGTTAAGGTACCTAAAGAACTTTGCAAACCCATGGATGTACCTTCGATCACTTCACTATTACTTGATGCGATCTGTTCTTGAAACAAACTTGGTCGTTTGGTGCCCGTTCAGCGATAATTGGATAAGCTAGAATTGAAGCCGTGTACGAAGTATGTCGTACGGGCTGTATGATTAAGTATTACCCTTTAGACCCATTCCATTTCTGTTACATCAAATCCCTGTCATTCCAGTGGAAAATAAAGTACTCTTTAAACAGTTATTTTACAAGGTATTTGCCAAAAAATTGGTGAAACAGGAGGCGATTCATACGGCAACAATGGGTGCTAATTGTGTCCCGTAACGCTGGAATGTGTCTATTTTACATAAAAATTTTTAAAAACTATTTAATGGGCGCCCAGTGGAATTTAATATTCCTTTCTAAGGGGTCCAGTCTATAACGTATGCATCAAAAAACGGACGGATTTCAGCGTTTTTCGTGCAATTATCTTGCCACCGGGTGCATTCTATTCTAGAGTATGCTGCTATAGTTTGGAGCACTTCACTGGAATTTGGTCCTCCAGGTTGGAAACAGTACAAGCCAAATTCTTATGGTATGCTTTGAGATTTCTACCCTGGTGAAATTCTTTAGTGCTTCCGCCGTATCAAGACCGCTTCAACCATCCAACATTGAACTAAATTGACAGCGTTATTAGTGGTCATGGCGTGAACAGTCATACAACTACGCTCGTTGCTTTGTTCATCAAGAAGATGGACATCGTGAAGCACTTCATGTCCACCGAATATAGCCGATCCGGCATTTGCAACTTCCTCTCCCTTCTGGAGAAAGGCGAGAGTGTCGAACGGCCTGGCTCTGGCCGCCAGTGCTGATGGCGCTGCGCGGCCATAAAATACAACAGAAGCTTACCAGGAGAGTGAGAGCAAAATAACCTCATCGTTCGACGCCTTGGACCTGGAGGTTGCAGCAGCCAATCAAACAATAAAGAAGGACCTGACCAAAATGCATATTTTTATGTGGAAGCGGGTGAAAAACATATTTCCGGCAAAGTCTGACGTCGTTATCATAATGAATATCGAGGCCTACGTGACGATGAATAAAAATGAATGGCAGCGCACACTCCCCCATCAATTAGGCAAGCGATGACGTCAAACATATCTCCCACATCAAGTTCCCGAAGAAGGTCATTTTGTGGCTGACGATCAGCAAGAAGGGAATGTTCAAGCCGCCGTTCTTTTTTTTCGGGGCTTGCTATGATCGGGAAGTTATACAGGACGAGGTGTCTCCCGGAAGTTGATGGCTTTAACAAACGAAGTATTACGCGAAGGAGGATGTAGTCTTTTAGTCGGACCTCGTCTTGGCTCACTACAGGGATACCTTGATATAAGACATCCTCGTTATAAAACAACCTCGATAGAAGACAAATTCCTTTGACATAGCTGGTAACGATACCAGAGTGAATTTTCCATTTCAAGCAGCACTTTTTCGCCGGAAGCAGGGCTGCGTATTTGAACGAATGTGAGCATAGTCGTGTCGTGCTTACTCTGTACGGGACACAAGAAGAATATCAAATACACTGAAGTCGCTTTTTACGCGGTTTGTTTTTTATGCGACTATTTTTACCGCGAATTTCGGAATTTACGCGGTCTTTTTACGCGAATTTAGGAAATTACGTGGTTTTTTACGCGATTTTCGGAATTAACGCGGATGTGCTCAATTAGTCTATTTTTTCACGTAGTGTTAGAATCCACAATTTTTTTTACTCAAATTTTTGTTCTTTTCGCGAATTTTGAAATTTACGCGGATTTTTTACGCGAATTTCGGAATTTACGCGATTTTGATTTACGCGAAACGTATTCTTCGCGTAAAAGCGACTTGAGTGTACACAAATATGCCGTGATACAACGTGACATGTTGCTGAAGGTTGAGCTCATAGTCAGAATATCTGATCGCCAAACAGGGCTGTCCTGCACTCAGTGCACCTATTTTGATTATTTAACTGTAACACCTCTGCCAAGCAAAATTCGAAAATTTTAGGTATGGAGCATTTATAGAGTCAATTATTATACATAAGATTGCTGAACTAATTATTGCTCTATTTTAAGTATTTACGACGCACTCTCACTTCACATTGGGTGGTGCGCAGAGAGCGCCCAGTGTGAACTGGGAGTGCGCCGTAATTACTTAAAATAGAGCAATACTTAGTTCAGCAATCTTATGGATAATAATGGACTTTATAAATGTCACATACATAACATTTTCGAATTTTACGTGGTTGAGGTGTTACAGTTAAAAAAGCAAAACAGGTGCACTCAGTGCAGGACAGCCCTGCCACCAAAACTGTTTTCTGTGGAGAACCAGGAATATGTAGTGGTCTTCGCGATAAGCGGAAGAAGCTGTGTGATCACCCAGTAGATTCAAGACCTACGATTCTGGACCACTTTAATTTGTTCCGTTGTTACAAACACAAATTAAAACATTAGAATTAAATTCATCTCCATTTGATCACGCATTTGGGCGACAGTTAGCACAATCAGGGAAAAACATGGAAACAAGTTTGATATTATTCATCTCCGCAAACCTAAGCTGTAGTGAAGCCAGCTACGTTACGAACTACACTACACTTATTAAGCCCAAATTACCCTAAAATGGGTTCAATGGAAAACAGAAATAGAACATGACTGGGTCCAAGCTAGGAAATGTTACTTAAGAAAACAGTCGGTAGGAAAGGAACCGGCCGAAAGCCGTTACAGACCGTTATTTATACGGTAACAGGATCACTCACTCACTAACGCACTCACCGAATTCGACTGATGATATCGATCGGTAGATTCTCGACGTTCAGCTCGGGTCCCACAAACACGATCCGCAGTTCGGTGATTTCCGGTACGATGTGAAGGAAGAATGCTTCCCACTTGTCCAGGGTGTCGCCTTCAAACTGCAACTCGGCGCCGACCAGATGGATGGTGAAGGTTTCCGTCGGCTTCAGACCGGTCTGCAGGTAGCCGTGCAGTGCGGTCAGCGGTGCAGTGGCGATCTGTGTCAACGTTGCGTAAACACATTCGTCTCGAAGTGCTGTGCACGATGAGAACCTGTAAGTCATTTAAAATGGAGGCGACAATTCGATGAGTAACATACCATTTGAGTTTTTGTAGAGCAGTTTGATGACTTCATCGATGTTTGGTGGGAGAGTGAACGTTTTTCCAGCTATGCGAATCGGTAGTTCCGGCTCGATGCGACCGAGAAGTTTCTGACGAAGAATGAGCTTTTGGAAGAGGAAAAACGATTTGCACCAGCTTTTGTGCGTTGGTAAGAGGTGTTCCGGATGCTCGGCACAATACGATATTTGGCGACATTCTTTACATTCTGTGAGAAGGTCCTGTCTCCACTCACGACAACTGGGTGAACAGCACGTCCGGGGGAAAAGGAGGACTTCCCGTTCGAATGGTTGAAGCGGTCGTTTTAACATCTGCTCCGATTGATTCAGTGTATGGACGCGAAGATTGCGGTACTCGTCGTCTGTTAACTTGTGTGCCATGTTGTAGATGTGACCACCTGAATAAAGGGTACAATATAAAAGAAAGGACCTCGATAAGTACGGAACGAGGGGCATACCTCTTCGCTTTGCGAGCTCTGCTATGATACTGCAAAGATCTCTGTGGTTGCTGGCATCTGCTCGCCGATGATCTTCTCCGCAGTAGGAAACCATGCGGCAAACTTCACACTGAACCATGCTTTTTAGCGGGTTTTTACATACCTATGGATAAAACAAAATGAAAGCACGCCATTCCGGTAGGGAATGCTCCAGACATATACTTGACAATTGGTGGCCAGGAATACCGGACGAGGTGCAAACTTGTACTCGATGGATTCTTCCTCTTCGTCTAGTTCTTCTTCGAGCTCGTCTTCCTCGGTTGTGTTCGTACCGGGTGGAAGAGTCTTTGGCATCAGTTTAGCGGCAGCTGCGGTCGCATTGAGCGCCGCGAGCTGCTTTTCAACGTTGAACTTCACGTTAACCTCCTGCAAGGTAGGCATCAAAATACGGATAGCATCTTTGGTTAAAAGGGCTTGTTGGGGCGAGCTAGGATCTACAATCGGCTTTGGCACTGATGTGACAGGGGGTGTCATAGATGCGGATGCTGGTAACGAAGATGAGGATGATGGTTGTGCTTTGCGTGCACTTTGAGAACCAGAACCGTGAGGGCCACTTGCCTCAGCGTCGTTAGTTTTCGCAGGCCTTTGGGTACTTTGCAAAATGGACAGTATACGATCGAGATTCAGATTCGATTTCGGTTTTTTGGCTTTTGATTCTTGTGGTTTGTCGGCATCTACCGGCGGTTGGTTCGGATTGGTGTTTGCTGTACTACTGGATGGTGTGATTGCGCTGGATGAGTTAGGATTGTCTGAGGAGGGGGGATTTTTCTTTTTCTTAGGATAGGATAGAAGGATATCGGCAAGGGTGGAAATAATTTCCATATTTTTCTTAAATGCTTCCGATCTACTTTGCTCCGTGGCCGGGGACCTAGAATCAGACTGAATTGATGTCACGTTTACATTCTGTATCGGGTCGTTCGTTACCGTTGGGGCCTTCGATCCAGCGGCTGCGGGCTGCTTGATAGGAGTCTTCATCTTGGCTGCACTTTTGTTGTGGATGTCCGGTTTCGGTGGAACTTCTGGCTTTTTGGGAAGTGATTTTACCTTGCTCGGACTGACTGCGGGTTTTCTGGCGCCTGCTCCATTTAATTCTTCCGTTAGTCGGGTTGCAGCCGCGGCGTTTGCATCCGGCGTGGGAAGATCGGTGGAGGGACTTGTAGGAACGATACTGGAAGGTTCAGGGGCAGGACATGGAGCAGGAGATGCAGTTGGTACCTGTGGCGTCGTAGTCTCTGGGGCAGGAACGGGCGCAACTGCAGGCGGTGTTGACGTTTTAGCGACTGGCTGCTTGTCCGTTTCTACTGAAGGAGACTTCTTCTTTAGGAATTCAGGTTTTGGTGGGAGTTCGGGTTTCTTGGTAGGATTTGGAGTTGTTGGAGGAGTTGCAGGTTTTGGCGAGGCCCGAGAAGGAACTGTTTTCGGTGGAGAAGGTGCCTTTTTGATTGGAGTGGGGGTAGTGACTTTCGGCAGTGTCTTTTCAGGTGATTTTGAAGGTGTCTGTGGCTTAGACGTAGTCGTCGGTGGTGGAGGTGTTTTCGGTTTAGCACCGTTTCCGTTGCTTTTTGCAGTCGGTGCCTTCTTTTGATCCGTCGTGATTTGCTTTGCCAAGACAGTCTTTTCTGGTGAGCCGGGCTTAGTTTCTTCTGCTTTAGTAGCGGCAACCGGACAAGCTGGGGCTACAGCAGCAATGGCAGCGGTTTCTAGCGATTTTGCTACAACTGGTTCGGGATTAACAGATGAGACAAAATCGCTGCTTTCCACGTTTTTTGGACCGGTCAATTTTTCGTCTTCTGAAACGCTACTCTTCGGACTCCGTTTGTTTTTCTTATTGTTCCCTTTATGATCAGGTTTAAGTTTGTTGTCGTTCTGTTTGGCTTCAGTTTTCTTTGCAGCTCCGTTTTCAGCTGTTGGCTTTTGAACAGAAACATTTTCTGGTGCAGTAATTTTTACAGCAGTATTATCAGTTGTGGGTTGTTCAGCGACTTTTCCAGCAGTTTTGTTCTCAGTAGCAAGCTTTTCAACATTAACTTTATCAGCGACGACATTCTCAGCAGCAAGTTTGCCTGTTGCTGTTTTCTGAGCCGCTGCTGCTCTCTCTGCCGCTGCTTTCTCTGCTGCTGCCTTGTCTGCTGCAGCTTTCTCAGCTGCTGCCTTCTCAGCTGCTGCCTTCTCAGCTGCTGCCTTCTCAGCTGCTGCCTTCTCCGCTGCTGCTTTCTCAGCTGCTGCCTTCTCAGTTGCTGCTTTCTCAGCTGCTGCCTTCTCAGCTGCTGCTTTCTCAGCTGCTGCCTTTTCAGCTGCTGCTTTTTCAGCTGCTGCCTTCTCAGCTGCTGCTTTCGCAGCTGCTGCCTTCTCAGCTGCTGCTTTCTCAGCTGCTGCCTTTTCAGCTGCTGCTTTCGCAGCTGCTGCCTTCTCAGCTGCTGCTTTCTCAGCTGCTGCCTTCTCAGCTGCTGCCTTCTCAGCTGCTGCTTTCTCAGCTGCTGCCTTTTCTGCTGCTGCCTTTTCTGCTGCTGCCTTCTCAGCTGCTGCCTTCTGAGCTGCTGCCTTCTCAGCTGCTGCCTTATCAGCTGCTGCCTTATCAGCTGCTGCTTTTTCTGCTGCTGCCTTCTCAGCTGCTGCTTTTTCTGCTGCTGCCTTCTCAGCTGCTGCTTTTTCTGCTGCTGCGTTCGCTGCTTTTTCGGCTGCTGCTTTTTCAGCTGCAGCTTTCGCTGCTTTCTCGGCTGCTGCCTTCTCAGCTGCCGCTTTTTCAGCTACTGCTTTCTCAGCTGCTGCCTTTTCAGCTGCTGCTTTTGCTGCTTTCTCGGCTGCTGCTTTCTCGCCTGCCGCTTTCTCAGCTGCTGCTTTCTCAG
Organism: Sabethes cyaneus; assembly: GCF_943734655.1. NCBI lineage: Eukaryota > Metazoa > Arthropoda > Insecta > Diptera > Culicidae > Sabethes > Sabethes cyaneus. Next base: position 18,186,101 of record NC_071354.1, on the reverse strand, counting down.
CTGCTGCTTTCTCAGCTGCTGCTTTCTCAGCTGCTGCTTTCTCTGCCGCTACTTTCTCAGCTGCTGCCTTCTCAGCTGCTGCTTTCTCTGCAGCGGCCTTCTTAGCGGCTGCTTTCTCAGCCGCCACCTTTTCGTCAGCGGCCTTCTTTTCGGTTGCAACCTTCTCAGCTGCAGCCTTTTTTTCAGCGGCAGCCTTCTCAGCCGCAGCCTTCTTTTCGGCAGCGGCCTTTTCAGTTGCAGCCTTCTTTTCGGCAGCGGCCTTGTCGGCATTTAACTTTTCGGTTGCTAACTTTTCCGCAGCACCATTATCGGCTGCGACTTTTTTGTCGCCGCCTTCGGGTTTACCTTTCTGCTCCGTTGCTTTCTTTGCTGAATCGGATTCCTTACTATCTTGTTTTGCTTGTTGTTTTTTGTTTTTGTTTGATTCGGACTCTTTTCGCGGACGTTGCTGTTGTTGTTGTTGCTGCTGCTGCTGCTGTTGCTGCTGTTGTGGCTGCTTAGCGATGGGGTCAACTTTGAGTTGTTCCAACTCGGTAATCTTTTGCTCAACCGCTTCAATGCGAGCTTTCTGCTCGTTTAGCTTGGCCGCTTCGGCTTCTTTGCGATTCTTTTCCTCTATGAGTTTCTTGGCTTCCTCTTCTTTTTGCGCTTTTTCGGCTAATAACTTTTGAATCTCCTGCTGCTTTCGGGCTTTGGTTTCTTGCAGTTTTTTCGCTTCGTTCAAGATCTCTTTCTTCTCTTCGGAAATTTTCTTTACTTCGGCTTCCTTTTGAGCGAGCTTCTGTGTTTCGGAATCGTTTCGGTTGCGTTTATTGTTCTGCTTCTGCTGCTGTTTCGGAGATTCTGGTTTCAAATTTTCTACTTTCTTTTGTTCCTCTTGGGTCTGCTGCTGGACCTGTTGGAGGACTTTTTCGGCTATTTCAATTTTTTTCTGCAACTGTTCGATCTTGTCCGGTTGCTGTTCCGTGGCTCCTTCAGCTGCCGCTATCTGGGCGTTGGCAGCTGCCTCAGCTAGGGCCAAAGCACGCAGTCTCTTCGCACGTTTCTTCTTGTGCTCCTTTTTTGGCTTTTGTTCATCGGATGAGCCTGGCTGTGTAGCCGTCGGTGGCTGCTGCTGGCCAGCTTCTCCACCTTCAGTGAGAGTTTTCTTCTTACGATGTCTTCGATTACGCTTTCGTTTAATAGTTTGAGTGCCTTCGGCTTCACTGGCAGTACCTTCGGGCGCGGTAGACTCTGCCATTGTTACGTTTCCATTCTGCAGCGGATTGGGTGCTTGGGTTGGGGGTTCTTTCGATTGAGGTTCCTTTTTCTTTGCTTCTTCGTTTGGTTTTGGGGGAGCTTTTTGCTTTTGTCGGGGTGTATTCGGTTTCTTGGATTCCACTGATTTTGCTGCTTCTTTCACTGGCTCATCAGATATTTTAGGAACTTCAGCTGGCTTTTGAACAGTGGTTTTGACTGGTTCTTCCACGGGTTTCGCCACTTCCACGGGAGTGCTTTCAGATGGAGCTGCTACTACTACTGCTGTTTCATCCGATGTAGCCTCCGCTTTCACAGGTCCATTTTTGGCTTTCCCTTTCTTCGCCATCAGAGTTGTCTTTTATGGTACTGCAAATTAGAAGAAAATGTTTCAAATTATTGAACCCCAGAAACGTGAATATTTGTTGGAGTAGCAATTTCGAGATAGAAAAGCATCTGGTTTCGCGCATGATGAAACATTCTATCCCACATCATCAACCATCTGCTTGGTGTAAACAAGCTATAAATAAGAGTCAAATATATTTTTTTGTGTTCATCCAACTGATGATGCGAAATGTGAGCAAATTCGACGGTTGTTCAAATTTTTAAAGGCTACCAACTAGCTGTGCGTCATCATTTGTTTTTGCTGTACTCAATTGAATAGTTTTGCAAGGATAACAAATTTCTTCAGAATGATAATTCAAAACCGTTCATTTTAAATTGTCGTGGAAGTAGTCCAAGGGCAGCAAATAAATCTGAAAATTAGCACCGGTTTTACGCAGGCACTTCTTAACGCATGTCGCCAATTTCTCCTGTGCAATTTCAATACGCGTGTTCCAAAAATATCGTACATATTTCTACTGAAACCATTACCGCTAAACAGTTTATGCTAGAAGCTAAGACAAGTACAAAAACGAAAAACGGTGGTCGGAAGAAGAAAATCGGACTGTCTTTGCCGCACGCACACCCAAAATAGACTGAGGGCATTGCCTTTTTGACGCGCCGCGCTTCTTCAGTGGAGTTTTTCTTGGTAGAGAGAAAGAAAGAAACAGCAGGAACTCAGCTGTGGTGACGGTCAAGCACAGTGCGTCCCCATAGTTTTTCTGGTGTGCTTCTAAATTAACGTCTAGAGTTTCTCTGCCAATGTTTGTTTTAATAGCTACACCCACTTGAGCAGTGATCTGTTTTTTTTTGCTTGCTCTACAGTAGGTTACGCATGCATCACCTTGTGGGAAGATCTTTTTCAAGTTGGTTGCTAGGGAGCGTCAATTGAAAATATCTTTCTGTATTTCATTTCAATGTTAACTAGATATTCGAGGATCTACAGCGCTGAAAAGCATTACAGTCTCGTGTGGTTTTTAATTGGTTTTGAATGGGTTTTCAATTTTTCGTTGTTTTATATAATTTTTTTATCACTCGTTTATGATTTTTTCACTTTCAAGGCCCTGTTTTGTTACTTTTACTTTTTAGTTCTAATCGAACAAGTTAAGAAGTAGGCGCAACCTTTTAGAACTTCCTAAGATGCTCCCTGGTCAAGGAAACAACTTTGATATCAGACTATTGAAGAATCGAAGGAAAAACCTGTATTTTATTTAAAGGTGGACAAAGGTAATAAAACTGTAATAATGGACAGAATAGTTTATGATGAACAGATGCTCCAGAAAATTTGCAACGGATCCTACACGCAATGGAGGATTAATAATCTTTCCGAAATGGTAAATCGCGTGGATCAAACTATTTAGAATCACAAAAACTTTATTGGTGATACAGTGGGATTTCGATTTTGGCATGGTTCGATTTTGGCATGCCTCGATTTTGGCAACAAGTTTTTGGAAACATAAAACATTTTACTTCCAAAAATATGCTCAAACATCAGTCAGTTTCCGCATACATACTTTAAATGACGAAATAATATTTCCCTAAGTGTGTTCATGAAAAAAAGTTTGCGGTTTCGCACAATAATATTTTCATTGCAGTAAGACCACGTCTTACCGCAGATCGCCAAAAACTTACTTGCACCGCACGAATAGATCTTGGCGGATTTTGTAAACATAAAAAGGTTGCAATAGTTGATTAATAACATTAAGTTAATTTTCAACGTACTTACATTCAATTTTTTCATATTAAAAAAGGGTCTCGATTTTGGCAACATAGGCGACACGCATTTGTTGCCAAATTCGAAATCTAACTGTACCTGAAAAAGTCTTCTCCTTCGCTTTCCGGGAATCTGGAAGAGTTCCCACGTCATTGCGATAAAAAAATACGGAATTGGAGGTGATGTAGAAAGTTACCGTGAAGTTACTATTCAATCGACCATTCCGAAGCTTTTCGGGTTATCGGTTTATAACAATACAGTTGACCGCGTTTTCCTTGTACAGCATGGATTCTGGAAGAAGAAATCAGTGGCTATGAACTTTTGCGAGATCACCGCAGTGTTCACGGCTTGCATTGCAAGTTACTTCCGATCTCAGAGGCAGTTGAAGACTTCGGCATTCGAAGCTCTCAATCTAACTGGTCAAGGTCGTATCTCAAAAGTCCGAATTTGTGAAACTTTGTGGCAACAAACCTTGCCCATTAATCGTGCATTCAGGAGTGCCACAAGGTAGCCACTTAGGACCATTACTATTTCTGATTTTAATGAACAAACTGCCTGAAAATATCTTACACGCAACCATTTTAGCTTATGTCGACGACGTGAAAATCTTCTATTAAGACCATTGATGACTGCCTACAGCTCGATTCAGAGCATTTAGTAAGGTTCTGTGAAAACTGCGGAATAAAAGTTAATACGAATAAGTGTTTAGTGATGACATTCACTAGGAAAGTTAGCCCCGTTCAGGAGATTGAACAGTGACTTTGACTATCCGTAAGCAATACTGGCGATTTACGAAGGTCCTGTCAGAAGCAAACCCGCAGTACGTATCACATAGTCAGCGTATCGGGAGAACCAAGAAGGGGTTTGTAAGGTTTGTTCTCAGGAATCTTGGATGGAACGGAGAAGTGCCACTACTCTACCACCACCTCCGCTCTTTGGAGGGACACTAACACGATTCATTTGAGCCAGAAGATTGCTGATATCGTGTTTTTCACGAACATACCCTTACCCAAGCAGTACACTTTTCGTACTTATGGTTGCAGAAACTTAATTATGACTGAATTTAGTCCTTAATCGGTTGCCACAACTAATTTGTAATAACTGCATTGGAGGAACTAGCGCACATTTCTGTGGGTTGGGAGGGTACGTCAATAGCCCCGGCATTTTTTCGACCATTTTATTTGGTCGGCCAAGTCCATTTTTCTAGGGAAGGCTAAATCTGTCCTAGTCACCTCCCCCTCTAGTTCCGCCAATGAACAACTGTGCTAGTAGGGCACTGTTGCAAATCGAGCGAAAAGCCATTGATGCGTACTCTCACTCGAGCGAGTATCAGAAGCATAGCATTCAATGCTCACACCACTTACGCAAGCGTAAGACAAACAGCCGCCCTTGCTGTGTGAAGACATTCTGTTACCTACATACTCGGAACGCACAGCATTGTACAGCCTTTCTGCATAACCCACTCGCGATTTAAATAACTCGTGAGCAATCAACTGCCCGTGAGGGCTAGTGGTGCACTGAGAACTGAACCTTTGACCCACCGCACCGTTTCGTTCCAGGAATTATTAATAGCCCGAACCGACTTCCCGTTTTATGAACGCCTTTAATCAGCATATTATAGCCTCTGATTTCAATGTCTTACGTCGGGATCGAAGCACGTATCTGTAGGGTTTCTTCAGAGCTCTCAATAAACGCACGGTATAACTGAAAGGTATAACTGAAGTGTCTTGATTCATTATATCTGCATCGACGGGTTCCTTAGATGAACGGAGATATTCTTGTCTACTACAGTATCTACTTTAGATAATATAATGATCAGTAGAATTCAATGATAACATGTTTTTCTTGCTTATCTCTGCAAGCCTGCATAATTTTTCACAATGTTTTCATCATTTTTTCATTATTTGTCCATCACTTTTTCATCACACCATATTTTTCGTCATTTTTCTTAATTTGTTAAATTTTGACGTAATATTACATCTTTCGGGGATTGCTGGTGACCTCTGACACAACATGAGTAAGTAGATCTAACCATGATTTTGAGCGTCAAAATGCGCTTCAAAAACGACTGCGAGTATACTTTTTCCTTCAAAACTGATAATTTATAAGATCAGCATTACATTAGTAATTGCTTATGGACTTAAAACTGTGCGGCTGCTTACGGAGAACTTGGAAAGATTCCAAACGCACATTTGGCTAAAGTCGGAAAGTAACCGTTTGACAGGCCATGCCTTAAAAATGCCGGACAGCTGCTATAAGACACTTCAAGGTATCATTTATTTGCACTAACGGGTGGCAACTAAAATTTTGGAATTTTTTGGAGAGTATGTATGTATTAGCTCTCTCTCTCTCCTCTTTTTGTTAATATTTTTTGTTTTGTTTATGCTTGCCCAGTTTTTCTAAAAATGGCGTCGAAACAAGAAGCATTACGGGAGCGTGTTCTACACTTCTACGAACTGTCACAGAAATCTCGGCAAAAAGTATACAGTACAATATTTAAAAAGCGAATATGTTGCGGCTTCGACTGTTTACCATATCCTAAGATGCCCAACAACTATTCGCAAGTAAGGTAGTGGGAGATCAGCCAAAATTATGGACGCAGAAGGAGAATTATGGTTTGGCTATCCATTAAGATGCAACAGACGAATGTTTGGAGAAAATTTTGACCCCGATTTTGAGTTACTTGGTCTACAAAAATAACTGAAGAGCCACAAATTGCCAACAGTTGATTGGTAGAATCAAGAGATGCATTCGCAAAGTTGACATGACGGCCGTACAACGCTTCTGTTTCATCACAAGAATGGCTTACTTCGTTACCGGATCTCAACTAAAATTGTGACATTTGAAAAAGGAATAGGAAAAAGGTTACATTTTGGAACCATTGTAGGAAATTTCGGCTACTAGGGTATGAAATGGGGAAGGCAAACGAGGAAGCGACCAACATAGCTTTTGCCAGCCCAAGCTCCTACGTAGCGCCTCCACGCGGCCATACCCGGTAATGCTCTATTGAGTAGCTAAGCTAGGAGGTGCGATGCCGATGCCGTTCCCAGATGCAGACGGCTGAGCCACACGGCATTGGTAGCAGGTAAGTATAATATGTTATTTTAATTATTTTTTTCGTTTTAGCTCATCAAGCACCTCCTACTGTACCACTAAGACTCTAGCCGTAACAAGCTTAAATAATGCACGTGGATATCGCAAGGAAAAATTAAATTTATTATTGGATATTAGATGCACTGATGGAAACTGACGTAATTATTTTTCTTTTGACGGATTGATGGTGAGATTGTTCTATTTTTCCCGTATAGGGTAGATGCTCCAGTAGTTGTGGTAGTACTAGTAGTGGTGGAAACTCGAAATATATCATAATTTTGGCCGATTTCGAGATAATTTCCATTTTCTATTGTTAAATATATATTTGTTAACAGTTTTATCTAAGATGCACAGTTAAAATTCAAGATGTTGGTGCAAAAATTACAAATTCCTTTTCAGCAGTCCAAAAGAGTGCAATTGCTTAAGAAATTCGTAACAATCCATAGCATTTTAACAAGCCTACGTTGTTATCCACCTGCTGCCATGCTCATTGCAAGCGTTGCTAAGGCGGTAAACAACATTCCACTATTATAGGCAAATTTTCCACTATTATAGGAACATTACCACTACTTTAGGAGCACATACTAATGTCAGGAAAAGCAATATTTTAGATATATTAACCAACAGAATGGTACAATTTTGGTATGTATTTAAAGCCAACACTCTGGTGCACCATATTATCATGTAGTTCAATTGGAAACTGATAAATTGAGCGTTCAAATTGTCTTTACACACTATCCCCCGACATAATCCCTCCATTACTGGAGCATCTACCCTATGTTGCATTTCATTTTATTTTTAATATTATATTCATAATATGAATACTCCAATTTAATTATTGAATGACATTTGAACATTTGAACACTAATGTTGTTGTATAAGGGCCAAAAAGGTATGGATACCCGATCAGGAGGGCATAACAAGATAACATCAAATTTATAACACATTCTGATATTTATAACACATTGTGTTACAAATCGGAAATAAACTGATCAGGAAGTGAAAACAAAAGTTTCAAGTTTGTAACAGATTCTGATAGTTATAACTCATTGAGTTATATAGGAGAATTAGGGCTTTGGCCACTACTAAAAATGTTACATATCATCACTGGTGTGCCCGGGACACACAATGGGGAACGTGCCATACCTTTTCTATAAAATTTAACGCAAATTTTATGTGTAATTTCAAATCTGATTTCAAGCCAAATTTCACATGCAATACCAGCCTAACTTCAAGTAAAATTTCAAGTACTATTTCAAGTCCAAATTTCATGTTTATTTTGAATTCAATTTAAATTCTAAATTTAATTCGAATTTAATATCCAATTTAGGGCTGTCTAACCGGTAGTACCGGTAGTACCGAAACCGGTAATACCGGCCAATTTTTGGATACCGAAATACCGGTTTTGGATAGGCAAAAAACCGGTATTTCCGGTATTTTCTAATCTACTTGTTTTTTAAAACTCCTTATTCGAATAAGAACTAAATTTGATAATGGAAAACTAAAACTCTTAGAAAAACAACTTGGTGTTAATGCCGACGGGATTCTTCGACTAGTAACAATGAAGAGAGTGAAATTGTGAATTAAATAATTGTAGCTCTTGAACCCTTTTAAGGCACAGTAGAGTAACTTTGTTGTAAAAATGTTTCATTGTATGAGTCAGACGTCGCATTTCAATTTATTTTTGAACAACTTGATATTCAAATGCCACCAAATTATTCGAAGCTCTCAAAAAAACGAATTTAGGAAACAAGATCAGGGCCCAGAAACGTCACTTACAATAGTAAATTGTTATTCAAGAATGAAGTAATGAAGCTTCAGATTCAACAGAAGCAGCGCAGCTTCGTTTCAAAACTGGCTTCAATCAGCGTTTCAATGACGCTTTTCACTTCATCATGACGACCGGTTTTAAAGTTTCATTTGTATTTCTCTATCAAATATTCAAAAAAAAGTCAGTCTAGACTTTGAATGCAATTGAATTCATTTCCTACAATTTAACGCATATTATGATTAATCTACTCAACATCGACAAATCGTGCCTGATTGTCAATCGTCGCCATTCGACACAGTCAGTAGCTTCAGCTGTAGCTGGCTTGAAACGTTCTGTTCAACAAATGAAACAAGTCGCTTCATGTATGACGCGAAGGTAAGGGAAAGTTAGCTTCATTTATTTGTTTCGACGATGCCGGGTTCTGATCACAATACGAGGATCTTTGCGCTTTTTGAGCATTCTTGCCATCAAAGGATCTGCCAGGAAAGAATTTGGAATATTTTTCAAGTCTTACGTGTTACGATACATTGATTAAACAAGGAGATGAAATCTGCATCCCACAATCTTCGAATAGTGGGATTGATAACAGAGAAGAAAAGGTATTTAAGAAAGATTATGAAGAGGATGACGTGATGCAGGAGTTCTAATTTGGGGATGGAGAAAAAATTGTTGAGAGGCTGTAGGAGACCGGGCCATTAATTATGCTGGAAGCTACAATGCAAGATATTTTGTAAATAATTAAAGGCGGGTTTCCCTACTATAAATTTGAAGAAATGAAAGGAAAATTCCTTTCCAGACATCGATGAAAGCGGAAGTTTTTTTCAATTGTTGGAAGTGTTAGCAATAAAATTCGTTCTAGTAACGGAATTAAATCGCTAAGAGTATTATAGATCCTCAAATTCTACTTTGCTAAGCAACAATACTGAAGTTAAAGTTTCAAAATAAAAAGATTTACTGAAAAACATCGACATTTCTATTGATTTCGAATAATCTGCCAATACCGGTATTTTCTACGCCAATACCGAAATACCGGTTTTCACCAAAAGCGCCCAATACCGACAGCCCTAATTCATATCGTATATTACTGGGTACAAGAACACCTATGAAGATTGCGTGAGTTTTTGCACATCCTCTTAAAGTTGGTGTTCAACTAACGTACCCATTTCTACAATCATAAGGACATGGCCAGGTGTATGGTGTACTTACGGGTACATCATATCAGCCACCCATGATGTGTATGGTTGTCTATGCTATGCTATTACCGCCTATTGTAGGAAATTTCGGCTACTAATTTTGGTAAATCCAAATCAGAACAGAATGCATGCAGCAGGTCGTTTGTCTATGTGACATTGAATCTGTACCAATAAACGTGATTTTCTGTCTGTCTGTATGTTCTTTATAGACTCGGAAACTACTGGCGGCGTGAAAATTTGTATGCAGGGGTTTTTGGGTCCGAGAAAGGTTCCGAGACCCACAGCTTAGCTTGTGGCAGTACAAAGTTTGCCGGGTCAGCTAGTTGGTTTATAAAAATTAATTGAATGAATGTGAGAAAAAAAGCAAGAATACTTGCTATCAGTTCACGTTCGTTTGCTATGACGCATGAGTTTAATGCCAATTTTTAGTTTTGGAAACAGAAAAATATTTATAACTTTTGTTGTTGCGCTGATTTTCTTTAAAGAAGCCGCGTTTGTAGTTTTCATCGAATTGTATCATCCAACGAGACCAATTAACGATTGGTGACGGTTCGCTTCGCGAGCAAACCGCTAGGTCCTGTGCTCAGAAAATTCCGCATGTAAAATTCGCCTGCTTTTATTGAAAAAGCTTGACCGATAATTTTCGTCACCGGTTCAACGACTTTACGGTGAAATAGGTGAATGTACGAATTGGACACATTCTAGTTTCCCGTTATTGACAAAAAGTCCTTTGTACCGTTCGTACGCGTTCAATCTTTGCGGAGTCAGATACCTACGCGTAAATAAATTAGCTCTTGGGAGCACAATAGATTCGCGAACTGGCGAAGATTTATGCTGTCAGTCACAATAGGATGAACTCAAATTGCGTGATTGAATAATTCGTGAAAGTAAATTAACAATGCGTGATTGCTATGGATATGAGCATTATTGGTTTGAGCCCGCCTGGCGCGGGCAAATTGCCAAAAAAACGACGGTTTGTCTCATAGATCAGAGATTTTGCTCGCGTAAATCTTGTTGGTGAAATCTTCGGATTAAACTATTTTCTTTTGATCGAGCTGTATTTGGATATAGTTGGCATCATTATCAATCCTAGAATGTTAAACCTTTTGGATTGCTCAATGGGACGCTCCCTAGCGGATGCCAATCGTTTCGGCCACAAAATTTAGTTACGGGCAGTCATTCTACCATCAACGTTAGCACGCGGCATCAGTTTACTGTATTGAACTAAACAGACTAACCAGTCGAAACCATCAGAAAAGATCATTAATAAAATCTTCTGTGTGCTCGGGTGTAGTGGGCGGAAAAATTCAGGTGTCTCAGTTTTCTAATGGCATACCCTGATGGTTGGTAGTTGGTTGCTCGGTCAATTATCTTATTGTTTGAAAAAATTGTAATTTGAATGAAGATTCTAATTTGAATGAAATCTTTATACTACTGTATTCTTGTTCGATCGAATAATTATATTTTCTTTCTGGAAATATTAGGTAGGTTTTTATGAGAAGTAGTTATTTGACTCCATTCTGGGTTCTCTTAGTCTAAATGTCTTGAAAAGGCCGCGCGATGCTGCAATAGTAATTGACGGCAACAATTTCCAACAATCATGTGTAACATTCTTCCGACGCACTGAACCACTTTTCATTCGAACGGTGAACCAACGCAATCTTGCAATATTTTTAGAATATTTCCATCAAAAATCAAACCCATTAACACAGGCATGCCGAGCAGTTTGTCGAGTGTTCTTGTTATTGTTTCTGCAGTGTCTCACGTAGAATCTCGCACACATTTCTTCACTGAACGCGCAGTTTTCATTCGTCACTAATTATAAACATGATTTTTTTGTTGTTGTCGTCGTCGTCGCCGTCGCCGCCATCATGAGGTGACAAAAGAACAACAATAACAACGAAGCAGCCAAGCCAAAAACCGAAAAGCGAAGCTTAGAGTAGAACCATTCCCAATGGTACACGCCAACAGAAATGCTATTATTATCTTTTCCACTTTTCCTCAATTTTCCTCGTTTATTTCGCTAAGCCCGTCGACGGTTGAACTGCGCATCGATCGGCTGGTTTAGAAGGAAAATCACTGTCAATTTTCAAATTTTATTCACATCTTATTGAGGCATTCGGTATGATCTGGCTACTGAAGATGTCAATATCGTACGGTGATCGCCGAACATTGAACATGATTGTTTTTCTTACACTTGAATAAAGTCCAACTATTTTCCGAATTGTGACCGCATGGTTTCACCATAAAGGGAAAATATTATTACATAACCCAGTAGCGATCGAGAGGTTGGAAAAATTGCAATAGTTTTGCACACATTTTTCGCAGCACATAGGAACACTTGTAAAAACTATGTGAAAACCAGAGACTTATTTGGACATTGCTCACTACCGTTGCAGAGAATGGGGAACTCTATAGCTATTTTTGCTACCTACTTAGCGCTTCGACGACCGAGTTCTAGAGAGACGATCTACTAGTATCCGTTTCAGCAGTTTAAATTAGACTGCGGGCGGTTGGTTTTGGTGGAAAATCTTGTCCTCTTGGTGGAAAATGCGCTGTGCGAGAATTTCGAGTCCTACGTAGAATTTTGAGAAACTGAAAATGAGAGTTGAGTATTTTTCCGGCGATGAAAAGTATCGGACGTGAATGAGCAAGTTGCGTTGTTGAGCTACATTTATGGTTGGTTGCTTGTGATCGTGCAAGTTCAGTGGGAAACGGAAAACTCGGAAAATTTGCCATCGGACGATCGATGGTTGTGCGGTTGAACGTGGGAGACGCGAAAGAGAGTACTGCATTGCTTTTTTTCCATTAAATGTAAATAAAATTCGACGCTTGTTAGTTGATCGTTTTCGGGAATAGACATATGTCCAAGGAAATCGAAGCTGGAAATTTACCTAATAGGATTGTTTATAAATCATTTCAGTTTTTAGGGCTGTGTACGGTCAAACATTTTTACAACAAGGAGCTCTTAGTTTTCCTCTGCAATTTTTTCTCTCATCAAATAAGAAACAAATGGAGAATGTGCAAAGTTCAGGAGAAAAGAAACTAGTCAGCTCGTATAAATAAAACGAAAAGAACATGCTACTGATTTATTCTATAACTTAGTATCTACTTTCGGAATGTCAGCACATTGTACGATTTCGTCTTCGGTGCGCATGGCAACATTGTCATGGCCTTGCTTATTGTGAGCCTCCACACCGCTGTCCTTCCTTGAAGCCGTAGTTTTCTTTTCGAACAGCTTATGGATACTCTCCAAATCTCGTCCTTTCGTTTCAGGAACACATGTCATCACAAACACCACCCCTATAGCACACAGAATGCTATACATCCAGAAAGTTCCCGATGTCGAAATGGCCTGTATTAAAAAATCCATTATATTTTTTAAATTCAGATCAGCTTTTAAATGGGCTTACATCTTCTAAAGGATGATAGGTTTTGATTACAACAAACATCACTGCCAAATTAAATGATCCAGCCAAGGAACTTAGCAAGCTCCTCTGAGCTGTTGGAAATAGTTCACCCATCAACAGAAAAGGAATGCATCCATAGCCCAGGGAAAATCCTATCATGAAGGTAATAAGACTGACCACTGGCAGGTATCTGTAAAAAAGATTTGTTTCGTAAAAACCAACTGCTGATTAACTGATATTGATCTGTTATTCACCCGAAGCAAGTATTCCCTATAGAATTCAGATGGAAAGCTGCCCCCATCGAAGCCATCGCTAAAGACATAATAACTCCGGATATTATCAGCAATGGTTTCCGACCGGCACGATCCACTACGAACAAAGCGGAAAAATTACTAAGCACTTGTACGGTACCTACGATGATGGTTGCCAAGTGCCCATCCAGAGAGCTTCCCGCAGAACGGAATATTTCCACAGTGAAGAAAATAACCGCATCGATTCCACTCAACTGTTGAATCGATAACAGTGCCAGCCCGATACCTAGCGGCATCAAAACCACCCGACGACAGAGAGCCTTTCGTGAATGTGGGCGCTCTTTTCTAAAATGTTAAAGATAAAATAGTTTTTTAGTAAACCTCAAATATTGCCTTGTTTTACCGCTCAGTCATCGCTCCGTTTACTGCAGCCTTCTGTATATCCTGAGCATTTGGATCAAACGTAAATCCTTGCAAGTGCAACCACTTAGCAGAATGGTGTGCTTTTTCATACCGCTTCTTCGTCTTCAACCACACCGGAGATTGTGGACAACAGATCACAGCAATGAATAGGAAACCTAGAATTGTGTATAGCTATGGAAAATTAATATTTGAATGAATGAATTAAACCATGTTCTTACAGGCTGCACCGCAGCACACCCACGCCAATAACCGCCATTCGATATATTTGCCTAGAATGTAGGTAACGAGGATTCCAACGGACATGGACAGCGCGGGCAGCGAACCAATGACACCGCGGATTTTCGGATCGCTACACTCACTAACGTAGATTTGCGCCGAAGGTAGCGTCAGTCCGGCTCCGAAACCGGACAGCATCCGAGCGATCAGCAGAGTTTTCCAATCCTCGGCTACGGCTATCATAACCCAGGCGGCAATCCAAACCGGTGACGTTAGTAGTACGGTATACTTTCGGCCAATTATGTGCATCAAAGGAAATGCCAACAAGCTGCCGAAGAAAGCACCGAACGGTGGAATGGAGCTCACCCATGAGGCAATGTTTTTATCCGGCAGCAAACCTGGATTTATTTCGTTCATCGATGGAACCGCTGGTGCCGAATAACCGCGGACTAGTCCGATGCAGAAATAGGAGAGCGAGACCGATAGCGACAGCAGGGTCTGAAAGGATAGAATATTTTGGAGTCATACATAAATGCGGTAAGAAAAAAGTTTACGACTAAAAATAGGTAAATTATAGTGTCACAACCCTACGGGATGCGACGCACCTTGCGTCCATGCACATTGTTCAACACAACACAACCCTGCTCCGAATTGCCAACTGTGCTCGCTTGACGGACGACAGACCGTAAGTAGAAGAAAAAGGCAAGTCATCAAAGTGCGATTGCGGATGTATAACAAGCCGAAAATGTGGTTACAATTAATTATTACTAAATGTTTGATTATCTTAGAAGTTTCAACTTAACGCTAAAGTCATTACGAGCTAATTATTATATACTTATCGTCATCTAAACCTAAATTGATTATTATATGCTAGTTCCTAGTGCTACTTACATACAAAGGTAAAATTAAGATTTGCTTATATCCTAACCTAAGCTAACACATGCAATTACAGTACTTAAACCTACAGTACGGATATAGTACGGACTTGAGGAAGGTAGAAGAAGACTAAACGTGAGTAGTTACATGCAATCCTAAATTTAAATCTAATTGTAAATGCTTGATCGTTATATTATTTGCTTGAATTGAAAGTCGATACAGTAACTGATAATTCAATATCTATTTGGTTCTACCCTCAAAGGGATTTTATAACGCGCTTCACATCGTCATCAAATATACGTGTTACAAAACCAAAAACAACCTCTTCTCTATCCCGTCCAGTTGCTACTGCAACATTTTATAAAATCCGTTTACGATCGGGGGCTTAGTTCAGTCGGTATGTCAAAGAAAGGTGACGGTCGAAAGCGAGGCGCGTCAGCGAACCCATCGCCGGGAGTGAATTGCGAGATATGTCGACAACCAGATAATGACCGTATGGTAGCGTGTGATTTATGCGAACAGTGGTATCATTTCGCTTGTGTTAGTGAGGATTCGAGTGTACAGGATCGAGAGTGGAGCTGCAAGAAATGCCTTGAAGCAGCGAAACAACTTCCAACCGGCACTTCCACCCCTAACAATAATGCGGGAGCTATACCAATGTCGAGTAATCGCAAGCCAGCGGATCCGAATTTGGAAGAATTTCTTCAGAAGCAGTTAACGGCGATGCAGAAACGATTTGAACGAATGCTGAGGGAGAAGGACGACCAGCGGCTGAATGAGCTCAGAGATCAACGAAAAATGTACGAACAGGCGTTGAAAGATTCGGAGCGGCGTGTGCTAGAGCAGGTGGAAAAACAGCATCGGTTAATTAGTTCAGGTGGAGGTGGATTAGTAGGAAGTTTGACTGGCAATCAGCTCGAGCAAATGATGGTGCTTGGTAGCGGATCGACGGCGAATTCCAGTGTTAATCTAAACCCACAAATAACGCACGGTAGCGTACCAATGGCGAATTCTACTACTAACCGATCCCTGCAGGTGGCAGGTAGCGGATCTACGTCGAATATGAACGTGGTCGGTAATCAAGCGGCGGTCGGAGGTGAATTGATAGTAGGCTCGGCTGGTGATTCGGTGCCTAACATTAAAGCGCACATCTCGCAGGGCGACGGGATTCTGGCTCAACAATGGAGAATGTTGGAGGAAGTGCAGACGTTGGAGAGAAGACATCTAGAAGAACGTAATAAACTCTTGCAACGTCAGACGAATGCGTACGGTGAATCAACAAGCGCAGATGCTAGATTGAATTCACATGCGGCAGGGTTCCAGCCGAGGGCTAGTAGTTTCTTCGGGGCTCCTTCACTCAGCCAGAGTCAGCTCTCAGCGCGCCAGGCTGTCAATAAAGAACTTCCCATGTTCTCTGGGAACCCAGAAGAGTGGCCGCTCTTTCTAGCGAGCTATGAAAATTCGACCAGGATCTGTGGATACAGCGAGGAAGAAAATATGCTACGTCTTCAGCGAAGCCTGAAGGGAAAGGCCTTAGAGTCCGTGCGTTGTCGCCTACTGCACCCTGCGAATTTACAGGGAGTGATGTCGACATTGAAAACTCTTTTCGGAAGGCCGGAGATCATTATCCATTCGCTGGTGAATAAGGTTCGAGAGATGCTGCCACCGAAAGCGGAGAAATTGCAGACGCTGATAGATTTTGGGGTGGCAGTTCAAAACATGTGTGCCACCATCGCAGCTTCCGGTCTTAACGAGTATATGTGTAACGTGTCACTACTCCAAGAGTTAACGGAGAAACTCCCGCCCGCTATAAGGCTGAGCTGGGCTTTCCATCGGCAACAACTGGACCAGGTTACACTATCGGAATTCGGAGATTGGCTGGGAAAGTTGGTCGAAGCAGCGAGCATAGTCACAATGCCATCCATCAGTATTCCGATATCACCCGAACGACGAGGCAAAAAAGACGAGAATTATATAAACGTTCATTCGGAAAGCGATTCCAGCTTTGATGTTCCTTCGCGGGATCGCCCGATCGTAGCAACGGAAGATTGCTGCGTGTGCACGAACGAATGCAGCAGCCCAGAGAGATGCCCAAGGTTCCTCGAAATGGACATCGGGTCCCGTTGGACAATTGTCAAGGAAAAGAGATTGTGCAGGAAGTGTCTGCAAAAGCATTTCGATGCCTGCCAGGTCAAAACACCATGTGGTAAAAATAGCTGTACGTTGATGCACAATAGACTATTGCACGACGACAAACGTTATAGTAAGGTTACGAGGTCCGAATCAACGACATCGTCTAACGAAAGCTCAGCGAGCTGCAACACGCACTCTAGGGCGACGAAGAAGGTTCTGTTTCGGTACGTGCCAGTGACTATATACGGTAAGGAGAAGCAAGTGAAAACCTATGCTTTCCTCGATGAGGGATCGTCGGCAACCTTAATGGAGCACAGCCTACTAAAAGAACTGGATCTAGTAGGAAATCCTTATCCACTATGTCTCGACTGGACGAGTGGTTTGCAACGAAAGGAAAACGAGTCAGTGATGCTGGCTCTCAAGATTTCAGGAGTAAATGACGCCAGCAAGGTATTCGAGCTTCCAGAGGTACATACTGTTCGGGATCTGTCTCTTCCAAAGCAGTCTTTGTCAGTTCCGACGATGACCACCAGGTATCGCTATCTTGAAGGTTTACCATTGGAATCCTACGAAGGTGTATCTCCACGAATCCTAATAGGGATGAACAACTGTCGATTGGGCCATGCCCTGAAAAGCGTAGAAGGAGAGGAAAATGAACCGATGGCGTGTGAAACCCGCCTTGGCTGGATAGTATATGGACTCTGCACAATGGAATCCGCGGTGGTAAACGCTAAATACAGCGGTCATCACAGTTTCCACATTAACCTGCGGGTTGGAGAGGTAATGAACCCGAGCTTAGTCTTGAAAAGGTATACTATCGAACCACCAGGAACCTCTGGTTCATATAAGCTACCAACTTCGAAGGATGAAGCATGTACGTTGCAAATCTTGTCTACGGAAACACGTGTGGCGGGTAACCATTACGAGAGTAGCTTACTGACTAGCGAGTTCCCGAAAGTGCATAACGACGAAAGGCGAAGTTCTAAGTTCGATGATCTTGATTCAAAGTGGAGGCTCTACTCCCCAACGGTTCCAAATTTTGGCGGCTGCTCGGGATGCTTGGAACAGTCGGTCAAGAGGACCCTCAACGATCTGAACACCTTGCGCGTGCCCCCTGACGAATTCCTGCGTTCCATGCTAATGGAGATTGAAATAATACTAAACTCGCGACCGCTCACTGACATACCGCTAGATAACGATACTGAACCCCCCCTAATACCGAACCGTTTTCTGTTAGAGTCGTCTAATGGGAGAAAGCCCCCGATCAGTCTCGACGATAGACCTGTTGTTCTCAAGCACTCTTGGACGATGGCCCAGCTGTACACGGACATCTTTTGGAAGAAGTGGCTGAATGAATACCTACCTACTTTGACCTGGAAGACGAAGTTCCAGTCCATAAAATCCATCGAGAAGGGCGATCTTGTGCTGATCGTCGACTGCAATCTCCCAAGGAACTACTGGCCACGAGGTCGCGTGGTGGACACCGTCTTGGCTAAACACGGACAGGTTCGCCGAGTAATCGTCCAGACAGCGAGAGGAGTTCTGGAGAGACCAGCGACCAAGGTAGTGTTGCGAGACGTCGGTGCAATGGAAGGTAAGCCACAGTGACAGCAGTGGCGTACCGAGGGGGAGTGTCACAACCCTACGGGATGCGACGCACCTTGCGTCCATGCACATTGTTCAACACAACACAACCCTGCTCCGAATTGCCAACTGTGCTCGCTTGACGGACGACAGACCGTAAGTAGAAGAAAAAGGCAAGTCATCAAAGTGCGATTGCGGATGTATAACAAGCCGAAAATGTGGTTACAATTAATTATTACTAAATGTTTGATTATCTTAGAAGTTTCAACTTAACGCTAAAGTCATTACGAGCTAATTATTATATACTTATCGTCATCTAAACCTAAATTGATTATTATATGCTAGTTCCTAGTGCTACTTACATACAAAGGTAAAATTAAGATTTGCTTATATCCTAACCTAAGCTAACACATGCAATTACAGTACTTAAACCTACAGTACGGATATAGTACGGACTTGAGGAAGGTAGAAGAAGACTAAACGTGAGTAGTTACATGCAATCCTAAATTTAAATCTAATTGTAAATGCTTGATCGTTATATTATTTGCTTGAATTGAAAGTCGATACAGTAACTGATAATTCAATATCTATTTGGTTCTACCCTCAAAGGGATTTTATAACGCGCTTCACATCGTCATCAAATATACGTGTTACAAAACCAAAAACAACCTCTTCTCTATCCCGTCCAGTTGCTACTGCAACATATAGGAAGATCATTTTTCAGTGTTTATATAAAGCGTAAAGTGAAGTAAAGTTCATAATAATGTAACTATATATTCGACTACAAGCTTGCTGTACTTGTTTAGTCAATCAAATGTTCCATCGTGAAAAACAACAACATAGCCAAGGTGCTACATTCTGTTTTCGAAACTTGATCTTCTGTTTTTAAAACAGACTACGGTACCAGCTGTTAGAGTACAAGACAATTGATGGGCTAGTGCTACGATCCTATTGACTCTAACAGCCTTTCCTAGCCGGGAATCGAACTGGTTAGACCAGCGTCGTACCTCGAGGCTAACTGATGGGAGGTATTTGTTAAGGCTCTGAATATTACTCGGTCTGGCAAAGGGTGAGCATAAGCAAATCTATAACCTCTGTTCACCTATTCCTATACCTACCTCCATGTGGTGCCGACAGGAGTTCGCAACCTTGGCTGTCAGAGAAGGGGGCACAGTGGCTCCCGCTCACACTAAGATGGCCGCCCCGACAGCGGGATTGGGACCTTAGGCTAACAACATATTGTACCCAAAAACAAAATAGTTAATCAATATGAATCAAGAAATCAATCTGAATTATTGGCAACGATCTTTAGCATGAAAAAAGAAAGCTGGTTCAACTTGCAAGGCCGAAACTGGCCGTTTGAAGATTGAAATCTTGGGGATGAGTGAGGTCTGGTGGCCGGCGAACATAAGATAACATCCGGGCAAATCTTGCTCTACTCTGGTATATAAGGTGAAAATGCTACTCGAGAAACAGGAGTTGGGTTCCTACTGAGCCCAGTCTGAGCCCTGATGAAGTGGGAACCGATAAACGAAAGAATAATTGTTGCCAGATTCAGAACACGAGTTTGAAACTTTACAGCAATGCAGTGCTATTGCTATTCATCAACAGATGCCGCCGATCTGCAGGAGGAAGAGTGCTTCTACCGCCAGCTGAACAGCGTGGTTGAGAAAATTCCGAGGTGGGACATCCAAAACCAGTTGGGCGACTTCAACGTGAAAATTCACTCAAACAACGCGGATGTTGAGCGCGTCATGGGACGCCATGGCCTAGGACAGATGAACGAAAACGGGGACAAAATGGTCATTTGCATTGGTGGATTACTCTTTCTCCATAGACCAGCAAACGCAGCGCTTATATTGCATCCGACCATCACCTTGTTATCGCTGAGGGTGTTCCACACCAAATAGCATCACGGAAGAAACGCTGTAGAAAATTACCTAATTGACCGATCCTTTTCAAACCTTCAGACGATAAAATACCTATAACTCATTAGTAAGCTTTTGGCATATTCATTTCATTTAACTTCAATAGTATAATCGAATGCTCGCTCCTTACACTTAATTCTCCTCAAAAAGTTTTGTGTAACATCTCGCTGCAGTTTCTTCTGTACGGAAACCCACTTTTTCGTCATGTCTTCCTCCGATTTGACCTCCTTAGGACACTTCCGTAGTGCCTGCTTCATAATAGGCCAGTATTTTTCATTGGGCCTTAGTTCCGGTGCTCTGGGGACGTTTCTTCCGTGATGTATTTTGACCCTTAATGCTTGCGCTTCGCAGGTATCCAATGATGGGATGAGAAGTTGGATACCGTTACGACGTCCCCCGATTGGAGAATCCTTAGGTGAAAAGGGGCTTTGTCGAACAACTTGAATTCCGAGTATCGGAGTTGCCACATGGAACAACCGTCGAAGAGCAATGGAGCGGCATCATCACGACTAGTGAAAACTCTCGGCAAAGCGCGTAGCGGGCGGAGGGAGTGGATCTGGGATGAAACTTGGAGGAAAATCGACGAACGGAGAGAGACGAAAGTCGGTATTGAGCGAGCCAGATCGGCCGTCGTACGCCCGTACGTGTACTATATTTCTCGCCACCTTAGTGGTGCCAGGATAAATACAAAGATGCTACTAAAGGACAGAGCTGGTCAGCTACTGACTGACCACACAGAACAGATTAAGCAATGGGCTGAATATTTTGAACAACTCTTTTGATTTTGGATGAAATTGAAGCAGCCATCAAGAATCCAATGAAATCCAATCGAGCGTCAGGGATAGACTGAATTTCAGCCAAGATGCTCAAAGCTGCCCCATCTTTGGCTTTTCAGCAATATATGGGAAACCGCAACTTTTCCGGTGAACTGGATGCAGGGAATATTGGTCAAAGTCCTTAAAAAAGAAGACCTAACTGAATGCAGTAACTGACGTGGTATGACGTTGCTCTGTATTACTTTCAAAGTATTCCGTTAGGTAATCCTCAACCGGGTCCAAGAGAAAATCAATGCTATATGCCGGCGGCTGCAAGCTGGATTCCGTGGTTGAGCGTTCGACCGACCCTACCACGAAAACACCTGGGGCGCACTTGGGCGTAGAGAAGGTCCAGATAAACTAGCCCATCTCATCGAGGCTGAGTACGAGGTGTTCTCGTGCAAGGCTTTGCACAATGGCGGCTTGTCCGATCCTATAAGGGTTACTACTGGCGTAGGACAGGGCTGCATTTTATGACTGCTGTTGTTTCTAATCGTTATGGATGATATATGAGTTGGAGCAATTGACAGTAGCCCAAATAGAGGATGCCAAGGGATGCAGCTAAATGACCTTGACCTAGTCGACGACATTGTCTTGCTCGCACAATGCCGAAACGAAATCCAGAGCAAGTTGGACGACCTCTCCGAGAGCTCCCAGGCAGTAGGTCTCACAGTCAATGTAGCAAAAATTAATTCTATGATAGTGAACACTAACAATCCCACCAATTTCACAATGGCGGGACCACAAGGCTTGCAATATCATGGTACCCAGACAACGTCCGATGGTGCTACCAAGACTGATATAGCCACACGGATCAGGAAGGCCAGGGGTACGTCTGCGAAACATTTGACAATAGACAATAAGCACGATGGGTATAAGTTTCTTTGTTGTAGCAGCAAATTGAGCGCTTATTCTTCAGATGTCCTTAGTATTCCTTGATTGGTCTTATTGATGTGGTGTATTGGCTAGATTCCGCTCCTTGGGAACCACAGTGACGCTATTGTCGTTGTACCACTATTTGGTTGAATTTGAATATTAACGGTTTGCCAAATCGAACCGGAAAAGGCAATCAACCTTATGCTGCTCCAGAAAGGGCGACATGTTCTGATTTATAGCTCTGGAAACTACCGTAACAAGAAGTTACGAAAGCGTTACTTTTTAGTTCGCAGCTTGCCAAACGAGAAACTTTTTCGGGGACTTTGAACTTTCTTCCATTTTGCAATCTTCCGGAATACTCCGCCAATCGAACGAGATAGAAAATTCTAGTCTAGAAGTGTTTTTGAAACGGCCATGCAGTATGTTTTATCATTCCTAACGATTGTGTCGTATTTTATCTGAAAATTATCGTAAAACTTCTATGAGCGTTTCCTGGTTTTCAGATTTTGTTTCGCGTTACCATCGTCACCGTTTTGTAGTCTTTGCTGTGCTTTGCTGCCACTTCTGAGTCGTTGCGAAATTCTTTAAGGACATCACACACTGTGGATTTGGGATAGTTAAATAGCCAAAGCCAGTTTAGCTAAATTGGAAAATCATAATCAGCGATTGTTCATGAGCTCAAACATTTCGATGTGATTAAATCACCTATTTATCGCACGATAAATCGTTATAATGATACTGGTAGCGTTGCAAAACGCTTTGGAGGTCATCAGTCATCAAAAGACTGCCACATCACCTAAGATGGTTTGGAAAAGGGAAGATGTGACCTGAGCGAAATCCACGACGAAGTACCAATTATATGACTAAAGAACTGAAAATACCCAATCACAGCATCCGAAACATATTGAAAAATGAGCTCATGGTAAAGTTTTACAAATTCCAAAAGATGCATGATCTTACACTGAAGGAATACTTAGTTTTCTGACGAGAAAAAAATCTTAATTGAGCAATACGTTCACACGAAAATTTGAGCCATCGGTTGGTCTCCAGGAACCAGCACCCGCCACAAACTTTGATTTGGTTTTTTTGTAACCGCGGATGAGCGTTTTTCAACCGCTTTCATTGAGCCTGGCGTCAGAGTAAATGCTACATATGATCGAGAAAGTGTTCCGGTGGCTGCTTTAAAGCCGTGGGCAGACAAAAAAGACTTCGCTTGCAAATCATGAACGTTTCAACAAGACTCAGCACCGTCTCACAGATCGCGAGTGAACCAGGAATGGCTGAAAAATAACGTTCCGAACTTCATTTCGACCATAGAAGGGCTCTCGCATTCACAATACACACTTAAAAAACTCAGCAAAATTTGCCGAGATTTGGACAGCCGAGCGTTCGGTAAAAATTTCAGTTTTGCAATTCGACGTTTACGGATCTTTACTAACGTTTGGCATCATAAAAAAATTTACCGAACGCTCGGCTGTCCAAATCTCGGCAAAATTTTGCTGACTTCGGCACTTTTTTAAGTGTGTACGTAAATCCAATAGATTATTTTTTCTGGGCCAGTTTGAAAAGCAAGTCCTGAACTAATAAATATAAAAAAATATTAAAAAATACATCAGGGTCGTTCCACGTGAAGTGATCGCGTAAAAGTTTAAACGTGTAATCGACCTTCTCGCTAAATTTTGTCAGTTTCTTTGTTTCTAGGTCAGCAAGAAAGGGGGAAGTCTAACCGGCCCCAAACTTAGGCTTTTTACTTGCTGTCCTGAAACGAACAATCTGATAAAATCTGACGCTTCGCGTGGAATGACCCATCAGCCTTGAGACGCTGAAGAAAGCCATTATCCGTACCGTGTGGGCCAAAATACCGACCGGCTAGTCACATTCGGGCAGCTTGTGATTGGTTTGCTGACCAACTCCAGGCCGTCATAGTCAAGGCAAAAGGCAGTCATATCGAGCCGAAGTAAATTGATTCTGATGTTTTGATTATTTTCACATATGCTGTACTTTAGAATAAGTAAATTTAATTTTCCAAACCGAATTTATGAATACGTTACACATCGAGTGACGTACCCTGTATATAAACCGACGGATCGTACTTTTGATGGAATTAGGATGGTCATTTTTGAATACGCTGGCTAGGTAAATAAGCAATCTGTACGACGTCGCAATCGTCAACGAGTCGAAGATGGTGAATAAATAAATAAATAAATATTGAAATGGGCCGCTAATTCGACAGAAAGTACAAACCGTCGATAAGGATGATAAGGAAGATGACTAATGGCTGGCTATTGAAGTGAATTTGTTCACTGATAACCACTCATAAATATTTTGCTTTGTTCTTTTATTTATTATTTTAGATCTAGATTGTATGACACTTATTCTCTTACTAATTTTACGGTGATCAACGTAGCTTATAAGGTGCTCTCTCAGATCTTGTTACATCGTCTATTCCTAATAGCCAGAGAATTCGTAGGGCAGCACCAGGCGGGCTTTATGGGACCCGTGTTACTACGGATCTAATTTTTACTCTCCGATAAATCCTCCGGAAATGTCGGTAGTACAGCGTGCACATGCATCATATTTTCGTGGATTTCAGACCAATATACGATACAGTCGAGCGCGAACAGCTATGGCAGACAATGCACAAGAACGGCTTACCGAACAATCTGACGCGGCCGATCAAGTCTCGAGTCCTTTCGAATCACGCCGGGGGGCAAAACGCTAATCAGACCGGTCGGTAGTCCTCTACGGATTTGAGACAGTAACTCTGCTTACGGAATACAAACGCGCACTTGCCGTATTTGAACGAAAGGTGTTGCGGACTATTTCTGTCGGAGTACGAACAGATAGCGGAGAGTGGCATAGGAGTATGAATTACGAGTTGCAGGCACTACTTGAAGAGAATCCTATCGTACACCTTGCGACAGTTGGGAGATTGCGGTAGACCGGCCACTTCGCGAGTATGCCGGACGACTGTGCAGTGAAATCTGTTCTCTTCAAGAACCCTACTGGCACCAGGAATGGAGGGGCCCAACGTGCTAGATGGCACGACCAGGTTGAAACTAACTTGCGTGTGTCGAGAGGTTCAACGAATTGGCACCGAGTAGCCCAGGACCGAGTACAGTGGAGAGGAATTCTCCACCCCGATTCTCTGCTTGTAGAAGGAAGGCATAATCTTTCTCGCTACAATAAATTTGTCGCATTTTTTTGTTTATTCCTGGCTTTCTCTTTAGTGTGTTATAGAAATTTATAACCTGGGTGTTATCGTAATAAAAATGATTGAATGAAGTCAACATTCGTCCTTAATTCGTTTTAATTTTTTTATTTTCATTTAATTTAAAGTCTCGTAGGGCATACTCGAGGTCAACCCGTTTAAAAACTAATTAAAAATATCAAGTAACTAACATGTTAGACATTGAAACGCTATTTCGCTATTTCTGTCAGCTGTGCTAACTTTCTAAAAAATTATAAGTCAACTTCGGTTCGTTCAAATGATACAACGCGGCATACTTTTTGTTCAATAAATATAACATAATTTCTTCTAACCTTAACTATGCCTGTTTTCAGTGGAGGTTTTTTATGGGCGCAAATGACCGACATTATATGCAAAGTTCGTTTTGCTTAAATTCCTTTCCATTCTAACGTTCACTACTGACAATCGTGCTGAACATTGTTATGTCTAATTTCTTTTTGTATAATGTGGTATACTTTCTTGGAACACCACTCTTATCCATTGATTTCGCAACTGACCGGTTATTAATGATATATCAATAAAACAGTAGTTTTGAATTTTCAAGTTAGTTATGACACTCAATTTCCTTTGGTAGGAGGCTCACTAGCGGCAAAGCTTATATTTTGCAAAACCATGTTTTGCTGCAACAGTGGATGCCTTTTGGAATCGCTTGGAATATTTTAAAGTAATCACATCGTCGAATTCTTCATTGTTATAAACTGAGAGTTTTAGTTTCTTTTTTAAGTTTTTTCGGTTTACATCCGAAAATTGATGCTAAGAACACGTTGCGTTTGGGGTGATATATTTGACGCAATTTTCAAAAACATCTATTTAAATTTGTGGAAAATATTTTTCTGTAAAAACAATAAAAATTAATTTTTCTGTGCGGATTGCAACATATACTGCTTCAGACCTTATTTTAATTCAAAATTTTAAAGATTTTTTATTATTCACATTTTCTTTATGTAGTAACTATACCAACCTGCTTTAAAGCCGCTATCGTTATTTTCAACTCAGACTCCATTCTTAAAAATTTTCTTCTAAAATTCGTAACTGTCTTGTCTAAGAAACACACACTATTCTTTCTCCAACTGCATTTTTGATTAATTCTGAGTTATTTTTATGCAATCCATGCATAGTGGCCAACTATCACTACACTACACTTCATATTTCATTCCTCCATGCAATGTTATTTGACAGCAACTCTCTTCTTTTTAATAGCCAAAAATTTCTACACCATAAATCAATTGCACAGTCCAATAAATAATTTAATCGACACCAGCAGGTGTTTCTGCGTATTCAAATAAGTTTTGCAAAACAAAAACACTTCGCCAAACCGGATTATTTGGCACTTTCTCCTAAGTCACTGCGCGCACCGACCGATCGGTGCATCAGTTCTGTTCGAAAGTGAGCTAGTCTCTGGGGCATGCACACGCGCCGCTGCCCGGTACGTACTGAGGTTAGAAATTCGCGGAATTTACGAGCAGTAAATCCATTGACCGGTAGTGTGACACTCCCGATTGGTTTGCGGTTTTATCCCGTCGAGAGGTTACTCGCGACTGACTGACTGCTGTTGGACTGTGACTGTCACTGGATCGGATCCGATTGTACTAAGCGGGGGTTACCATCGTTAAATAGGCATTACCGGTGGCCGGTGGAAGCCGGTTTTATCGGGTAGCGAGACAACGGCGGTGCTCAAAGCTATGTTTTGGAAGCACGTGACGTCGTCGGTGGCTACTTGTGCGAATTGTGTGTAATTGAGTGGACTAATTCGCATAAGTAGCCCTTGGAGATGAACTAGATTGCTGCTAGAATGGGAAGATGATGTGCAGAATAGTGGCCTTTGCGCAATAATTCGCGGAAGTAGTTTGCTTCGTCTATTTGAAATACTTGTTATTATTTGTATTCTATGCTAACGTTTAAGTTTCATAATAGTGAATAACGTTTCGATTTTTTCAACACATTTCTCAACCAAAAGACAGCTGCCGTTGGATTTCTAGTGTTAAAATTAATTATTTAAGTCGAAACGCTTAGCAAAAAAAAATACAACCCAGCCAGGGATGTTCTGTGAGTTCATCATTCTTGCCGCAAAACTCTACTAAATGCCGCGAAGATTCCGATTCGTTTAGCAAACGTATGCAAACTATTTGCATATGTGCCGAGCGATAATTCGTTTCGATTAAGCTGAATGACCGTGGCCAGGAACTTGAGCACAGCGAATTACAATTCCATCCCACACCAACATTAAACGAACCGGCCACTTTGGACAAATTAAGTCCAGCTGGGATTGTAAGTGCAGGAACAAGTCGTTTGCATCCATAATGAGAAGATTTGCGCTCCTGCTACCGGCCGCTGCATAGACTAGAATTACTGCACGAGTGATATGAATTATGACCAGATTTATCTGCGGTATAGTTATCACCTCATAGCTTCGAAATAGTGATTGAATAGCGTGTTATAACGAGCAGCTCCCGATTTAGGGTTGTCACCATTCTGGGTTACGGGCCTGTAGACTGCAGGATATCGAAAGGGGTAAGGTTATTTTTTGGCATTCAAAGCCGGTTGGAAGCTATCACGGTAAACACAGCGTTAACCGTTTTAACTTTAAAACTGGTTTTTAGGTGACACAGCAAAAATCATTGAATTGGCTTGGCTCTAGTAGCATCTATTTTTTATTCAGCAATAAATTTGGCACGGATTCAACTACTATAAATGGGGATGGCATTTTTTTATCACCATGCTGCCGGCTAAAAACTACTTTTGCATTACCGGATTTAACCGGTCAACTCCAAAGTAAAAGGTTCTTGATGATCAAATTAGCATTACTAAACACATCAATCTTTACTACGCAGGTGTAACGCTGTAGTGTTAGGACTGTACTTTTACTTTATTAAATAAGCGGTATAATGTTTCGAAAAGTTGAGATACCTACATCTCTACATCTACATAATAATGAAAAATAATATAAAAAATCATGGTTTCTACATTTCTTTAACTGTTTTAACTGCTTTGGGACATTTCAGAAGATCTTGCTTCATAATCCAAGTAACAATTCTGAAGCTACTTGGTTTTACTTAAATTTTATATGGATTTTATGTTTTATTACGGTATTAGCCATTACCTCTGGTTTTATTGTGGTATCGCGCAATACCAAGAGAATACGAGTCCAAACACACTTATAGCTAGCTAGAAAACCATAATAAAACTGTTAATAAAGCAAATTTATTGTGGTTGCTTATATTATCACGCTAAAACTTGTTGGCTGCACCACGTCTCCTATAAACATATCATAAGTGTGGCGTAGCAATACAAAATGGCGCACCAATCAAAATTGATCTTATCGCGGTTGCTTGTCAAACCGTCAGAATTCTGTTAGTTTTATAGAGTTATTAAAACGGTAACACCTTGACCAAACAGTTTTTTTGCTGCTATTATGAAGAATATACTAAAGTTCAACAACAAAATCCATATTCTAGTATTTTGTTTTAGCTCGCAAACAAAAATTCATCAAATCAAAGTATTTTACAGAAAGAATGTTATTATTAATCGGTTTTCCTGTCACAGGAAGCAACTAAAATGATTTTTCTAGAAATGGAGATTGACTATTTTTATTTTGTTAAAGCAACCAGTTTTCAAAAATTGCAAAATTTCAGTGGCGCGTTGATTTTATCCACCTATCATATCAATATGCACGATGAAATTAAATGCGCACGTGCTGCAAACAAACGGAATTGCTTAAAATTTATGAAATATTCTATGGCATATTTTATTATGGTCGCTATACCTAAACCAAATCGATCAGAATAATCTGACAGTAAAACTTTAACTTTGCTGCTCACGGATGTATTTTCAAGTTGATAAAGCTGGCAAACTTATTTAGCTTTTGCCAGAACGAAAAGCTTAGGTAAAGAAGAGAAGAGGAAGAAACAGTCTTTCAAATACACCTGTCCATTCATGGTATCTGTGACCACGAAAGGTGTATTCCGCTTTCCGCATGAACAAATTGCTTGCCAAATCAAGAATTTCTTGGCAAACTTTGACATCTTCGCTTTTCGGAGTGAACCGAAGTGGAAGTGAAATAGTGGTCCATCGGAATCTGGCTGAAGACCGCTTTCACGAAAGTCTCGTCGTCCGAACGCAGCAATGTGGTTTCGTCAACTTTTGATAGTATAACTTTCGGGTACGGATTTTCGCGACCTTATTCTATTTTTCGTCACGGTTTGAGTCCTTCTGAACCTTGAACGTACGTAATCCAGCTTGAGTTTTAGCCTTCTGCACGAAACTTCGGCTTAGATTCAGTTTTTTTGCCACATATCGAACGGAGGAGTTTGGTTTGCGCTCGATTGCTTCAGCTACGCGATTGTGATCCTTAACATTATACGGACTATTTTTTTCTCCGCATCTTGGCTTTCGATCGACAGTCAGATGTTCTTCAAACCGTTTTATTACACGAGAAACCGGGATCCTCAACTTTTTATCGGCGATGGCACGATGTGATAGAGCATGGGCGTAGCGAGGGAGAGGGGAGGTATTTGGGAGTGAACCCCCCTCCCAGAAGAAGATTTGTTCTACACTTTGAAGCTTGAAATTTCTGCTACCAATTGCTTGGAGCACAGGAAAATTTACGGGACTCGTGCGATCCTCGTTGTCGTCGTCAGTAGCATAGACCTGGGGTGGCTCGTACTATTTCAACTAGTCGGCTGCATTCAACTCAATCTTGTTACTCGTCGCCTATCTCCCAGGATGTCAGAAGGCGCAAGTCGCAAGACCAAGTTGAGCCATCTCGCACGTTGGGTCCCTAAACGAAATGACGATAATCAAATTTCGGACGCAAAAATGTTGACGCAAAAGGAAATCACGTAAAATGAATGGAAGTAAAAAGAGATTCTAGTGTACCTCCGCCGCTCTTCGCTTCCAGCTTGTGCTCCGTCAAATATCGTTCGCAAGGATGGGCACGTCCTCCGTGTGCATCGTTAAATCCATAAAAACTACCGTTTTAATAAGGGCTGCGTACTTTGTCAGCATCGTACGGTGGCTATCGTTTGCTAGCGGATGGTAGCGTTTTGCGAAGCGCAAAGTTGAGTCGATTTTGTGCTTGAATGCGCGGCAAGATCTCCTTATTTGTGTTATCTGCGGCCACCAGCGATCCCAAATACACAAACTCATCTTCCACTTCTGGTTCGTCACCGTCAACGATTGCCGTCCACGAAAAGTGCACGTTCGTCTCGTTGAGCCTCTTCCAATCATGTATTAGGTCTGCGACGCATTTACTCCCAACCCTACTAGCCTCCACTTTCAGTCTAGCGCAGATGGCCTCTGCCGTTGCGAAGTTTCGACCTACAATATCAAAGTCATCTGCGTAGTCAAGAAGTTTTCTACCTTTATTGAAAATTGAGTCTCTCGTTTCGATTTCGCGCCTCGAATGGACTCGATCCTAGTCTCTCCCAGCCGAGATTTGAATATACAACGTACCACGATGCCAACAGGAAGGCGCAATTTCAACATTTACCTTCTCGTTCTTTTTTGTGAAATGAAACAACCAAAATAGCTTTCGAATAAAAATAATTCTCTATTTCCTGAATAAACTCCTCAAGATTAGGCTATGTCAGATTTTTTTTGTAAAACCCTCCTAAGAAAAATTTCTGGCTACGTCCCTGTGATAGAGTCTTATTTTCGATATACTCGTGCAAAATTTTCTCGCGAACAAGCTGTTCTTTTGACGTCATTTTTCAGATCCTTGCGCACCTGATTAAAAAATTCATACAGTGTTAGCAATGTACTTTGAACTTTTTCCATGCAAAATTTTAATTAATTTTACATTGAAAAAATAGACTGCTTTTAGCGGTTTTCAATGCGATTACCATACCACTTGGTGGTGAATTTCTCCAATGCATCGCCAATCGTAACAACTTTGTTTTGTACACAAAAAAATTGCAACTGCCATGGCGAAAACAGTCGGGCAACTACGTTAGATGCTTTGTTCATACTGCTAGCTCCATCCCGGAGCGAAGAAGTTGGACATTTCGCTTCTGGCGGATATAGCCGATCAATATCGAAGGGCGAGTGCGTCGAAAGAAAGTTTGGTCCCGGCTACCCGGCGGTGCTGCACGATCATTGAGTGTAGCAAAAGCTGAAGGGGAAGAGCGAGAGCAAGGTGGTTTCTTCGTTCCGCACCTTGAGTTGGGAGGTCGCACCAAATGGCGAAGAAGTACCTGGCCAACAGCTCCCGAACAAGGTCTTTCTGTGGCTGACGATTAGTGAGCAAGGAAGCTGCTGCGCAAGCAACACACTTCCATTGCTTTTAGTTACTGCAACCTGTAATGACCAGAAATATACACTTAAAAAAAGCGCCGAAGTCGGCTAAATTTTGCCGAGATTTGGACAGCCGAGCGTTCGGTAAAAATTTCGGTTTTGCAAATCGACGTTTACGGATCTTTACTAACGTTTGGCATCATAAAAAATTTTGCCGAACGCTTGGCTGTCCAAATCTCGGCAAAATTTAGCCGACTTCGGCGCTTTTTTTAAGTGTGTAGTACGGGGAACTACAGTAAAAAAGTCACCTCGAGCCGCAGGTCATTTGCACTCTGGCGGTACCCTTGACTAGTAGTTAGTTCTTTATAAATGTCAAGCCCGCGCCATTGTCGTGTCGTGATCGAAAGATGCTGCGAAACACCTTTGAGGGAGTATACACCGAAAGTGGAAGGTGGCAGAGGCGGATGAATCACGAGTTATAGGCACCGTTTTGGGAGAGTTATATCGTACAGTTGGCAAAAATCGGAAAGTTACGGCAGGCTAGTCATGTCGTAAGGATGCCGATGAAAATGGTTCTCTTTAACAATCCTACCAGCACCAGGAGCAGAGGATTTAGCCCTGTTGTGTGCTGAAGGATGTCATGAGAGATCGAATCCATGTTGAAATTCTTTAAATATTTTGCATTTCAAAATTTAGCCACTTTTACGAAGTCTGGAAAATTGTCCTCGCATCATACCCAGCTTTCGCCTGGTGAGACGGTGCAGAATCTTGTTGGAAGCGATATGGTGCATTCTTGTAATGTTTTTTGACGATAGGAAGCAAATGGTTCGTCAAAACATTATCGATGTAATCTTTAGTGTTAATTTTAACAACGGGTTTAATGAACAACAATAGACCCTTCAAATTTTTGGAGAAATATCCTCACACCATCACGCTGGAAACATTCTGGAACCTTTACAGCCAGTTTGTCCCGAGGAATATCAAAAAGATGAGCTGCATATATCCGATCATTTTGTTGGTTGTAGTGATTTATTTCTTTATTTCCTCTAAAATTTATTTCCTCTAAAAAGTTGTAGAACATCTCTTGATGGAAATTTATTTTGTTTGTAGACAAAATATAATACTTTCATATGAAACTTGGTTTGCCAGAAGTTGGAGTTTTTGAAGAAAAAATATGCTTCTAGAAATTATAAAAAAACAGAAAGATGCGTTATATTTTATTAATAAACTTTCCCAAAGACACCACCCTTGAAAAATTACACTCTCAATCGAATACAAATTCAAAACAAACTTGCAAGCTATGTTGACATTTAAATACACTCTAAACGAAAAATATGCATACATACCTGTGATTAACCCATTTTTAATTGAACGCGTTAAAAAAGTGCTGACAATTATTACGACTCACCCTGCAATCTCTTGAAGTCAAAAAATCTAAAAAAAGGATCAAAAGAACTGACGGTATAGAGAATATGAGAGAAATGGTTTATTTAAATAAATCAATGCGTAGTCCATTGCAATGCATTGATCTACTTGCTCATACTTGACTCATCCAAGTGCGAGTTCCATCAATATTTCATCTGCTATGCCAACATACACGGTATATGGACATGACATGTACTCATTGATCAAGGAAAGATCCAATAGACGCCAAACTTGGGATTTTTACTTTCTATTTTATAATGAATAGTCTACCAAAATTTGGTTCAAATTTATAAAGATATATTACGTTTGAGTTTTTCCCAGCCACTTTGCGTGGAATCACTCATATTATTATGGGTAGAGCCTTACTGTTTTATGCATTCTTTGAATGACTCGGCATTTTTTACGACTATTTTGTATATGTATACAACCAAAGACTGAGAGTTTTTCCATGAAACATGGAGCGACATCTTCGCCTGAGATACAGTTCTATTTCGAATGATTATGCTGATTTATTGCGGTAGATTGATAGACATTCCTCCACCGCTACATTGCCTAATGCTGCATCGAGTGATGGGTCCAGTATCAATATATTTGAATGAATTGCGTTTGAATGGAATATACATCGCATTACTGATTCATTCGACTTCAACGGACGTACCTGCATATTGTTTGGCCGTGATCGAGCTGAGCGCTATTTGCTGTTTGTCAATACATAGAATTGATACAGATTGGATTGGTTTTATGCATCCAACGAAAATTTTTGACATCAGCTGGTGGCGTCATTGAAGCCGTTTACAGTGGGAATAGCAATAAAAATATCAAAATTCAAACATCAGCCGCATCCATTCCTCCACTATGTGCCTGCTTCTCTGCCAGTAACAAGATTGCTGTAGCTTAACTATTGTTGTTACTTACGTTACCGTGGATTATTCAATTAAACTAGAGATCATTCATAACTTGTGTAACAAAAGAGGCCAGTGAAAAGGTAAACACATATATAGTTTTATTGTACTTCATTATGATTTCTTTTATTATCCCAACAAAGATCCTGTAGAGATGGGAAAGTAATAGTCATTGTATCTTATCGCAAATATCAAATTATCTATGACCTACATTATTATTAGTATTGTAGGGTGTAGTAGGATTAGAAATGGAACGACAATTTGCTTGCAATTTGGATTAGATATGGTGGGTTCGTATTCAAAATTAGCTCGTTAGTTTTGTACCAGTTTTGTATAATACAATGTATAGATGGTTCACAAAGGGGACTAAAATATGAGGGTACCGTGAGTTTTAATGAAAAAAATCTTTTCTAAAAACACACTGTTTTCTAGCCACAGTTATATACACTCAGTCAAATCGTATACATGCGAGCCGTCGGCCTTCACCTTCCATCGCTTTGAAATGTTCAGATGAATTATTCAATACTTGTTATTTAATAATTATCTTTCAATAATTATTACCTAATTTCACAATCGTAGTGAGACAGGGGGAATGGGACCTATTACATGCCCGCCAATCACTCACTCAGACCAACGGAAGTAAAATTACAGATTGAAATGTCTTTGCAATATCTAATCTTGTTGAGTTGAAAGATTCAATTGTACACACAAAATTTGTCCCATACCGTAGGGGATTCACGCTTCGGGGCAGTACTGTCGCTAAACGTTTTGTATCGATCGAGACGAATCCAATAGCTGCAGGCCAGCTAGACCACGTGCGGATGCTAATGAGTGACACCCAGTTTGTCAATGGACTGCTACTAGACAGACAGACAGTCAAACTATAATAGCCTAACAGATCCGCGGAAAGAGGAGTGTTATTTCGAAAAAAAATAATATATTCAACACGACTGCTTGTCTAGCTTTGTGCGCGTGTAGTGCCGCGGAGCCGGCCAAAATATGTCTCCAAACCTGACAAAAGCCATATGAGATAAGTCGACCGGAAATGCGACGGAGCTGTAAAAAGCTGCGAAAGTTTTGACTATCCGAAGGCGCGCTTCACAGGTGGGGAGATTATTCGCCAGTCTGGAAAGTAATCTTCGCCCGTGTGGAGTTAGGTTTATTTTTGGTTTTCCTGTAATTTCCTCGATTTATCAGTTGGAAGTTTTGCTAGCGCCGTTGGAAGCAGTCGGCTTGATAAAGAATGCAAAGGCCCATGTTTGTAATGCTTCACAGTTAGTGACATTGTTGAGTTTTTGGTTTGATTGCTACCGAACAGGTCGTATTTCTAACTAATATTCGACCCTGCTTTAAGTTTTAATGAAATCAGTTCAGTGTTGGTGACACTAAATGATTCAACGAATCCTGTTTACGGTGCTAGTCACTTTGGGAACATCGCTGGCTAGCGATGATCCAACAGATGGTAAGTGCTTTGATTAAAATCGAGAGCTGTTAATGATCTGGCAGTCGGTATTCGTTCATTTGTAGCGGCTGGTGCCACGAATCGAATCGGCGGCTTTGGAACTAACTTCAGTGCGAAACGTGATGTACGCTTTTATCTGTACACGCCACTTACCGTGAACGAGCCACACGTGTTTTCGATTGACACGGTAGGGACACTGACACGAACGTTCTACAACAGCAGTTTGCCGGTGCGGTAAGTTTAAAAACATGCGATTAACTGGAAAGCTACCGGAATGTCAGTTGGTGCCGGTGTGTCTATAATAATAGTGATTATTATTGGAAAATTTTACGCAGGAATTATTGCATTTATTTGTTTCGAGCGTTCTACGTTTTAGATTTTCCTTACGCTCGCAAAACGAACAGCTTTTTTCTTTTTGTAAAAATTTGATGGACAGATTTTCTAAATTCATCTGGCGATAGCTCGAATTAATTAGGTAATTTGCATTATCATAGTTGGGTCATTCCACACGAAGTGTCCGAGCCTTGTAAATCGACCTTCTCTGTTCATTTATGGTCAGAAAGTAAGCCTAAATTTGGAGCCGTTCGGACCTGCACCTTCTTTTTAAAAAAAAGACCCGTTTTTGTCCAATCCTTTTATATTCTTTTGTTTGTATCTCAGTAAATATTCAGTTTAGGAAGATAATATTTTCATATTTTCAAAGGAAATTGCTCAAGGAATTGATTTGAAAACTAAATTTGCATTTTTCTGTCAATGAGCATACTTTTATCATTTCTTAACAGTGTCTATAGCTGCCCGAAAATGCCAATTTTAATTATATTCTCAGTATAAAAATCGAATTATTTTTGCTCAAGATGGCTTAAAATTAATAAAGTAACATACGCTCTTGATGTCTTCTAAAAAGTTATGTATTTCAATTATATTATGGAGTTTCTAGTATGTATCAAACATACATTAACTTTTCAATATAATTGAAGGTTTGTGTATCAATATGTTTTCAATAGATTACAAAAACTGTTCGTCAAGGACAGGTAGATAAGATGTTCTTTTGTCAAGTTGACTTCATTTGTCAAGTCGACTAATTTGAACTTTAACAGCTTGGGTTATTCGTGACTTCTGCGGGGTTGGGATTTGATCCCGGGTCCTCGACGTGAGACTCGTGAACGCTAACCATTACACCAGGATCGACCCCTTTAGATGTTTTTGTCTGATGTCGCGAATTACTTAACGTTGATGTTAAAGGGTTTCGAGGCACAGATATCTAGCGTCCGCGATGGATTATATGGATTCCTTACTTCAACCCTTTATTGGG
The DNA here is from genome assembly GCF_943734655.1 of Sabethes cyaneus. Lineage (NCBI taxonomy): Eukaryota > Metazoa > Arthropoda > Insecta > Diptera > Culicidae > Sabethes > Sabethes cyaneus. Next base: position 18,149,619 of record NC_071354.1, on the reverse strand, counting down.
AAGTCTAGAAAAAAAATTTCTGTTCGTAGGCTTTCTGGTCATGGTAAAACAACATTTTACTCGTGAATCGTTAGTTTCTGACTCGTCAAATGGCAAATGTGCGTTTGGAGCACTCCTTCAAAGACCGATTGATTCTATAACCGTGCAATTTATACGTGAGCCATGTCGAGTCGACTTTTTCAGCGCTCTACTACTGAAATCTGATTTCGAGAAACTTGCAAACTTCCTGTGACCTGGTTCCGAGAAACTTGCAAAATACTTTCAGTCAAGGCCGCTCACTTTGGGTTCGTTCTTGTGACTAGGATTTACTTTTTCCTTGGTACCTACACGAAAGTAGGAGAAAGGTACTTAACTGATGCACTCGCTGGGAAATGCTTTGGTTTCCCTTCTTACGACACTAGATTAAACGCACGAGCCGCAGCAAATTGTACACCAGATTCGTACTCGTAGTGTGCCTTGTAAAATTCATTGAACTCTCAACAAACTGGTGGATACAGGGGTATATCATCATGCTATTTCTTTCTCGTGTAGCAGTGAAGAGAGCATCTATCAGATTGTTCTCGGGTAAGCGGAACTTCCATTGATATAAGGCGCTAGATGTTAGTCAGACCAAAACGTCAAGCGAAACAGTTACACTGCAGATATATTTGCCTCCCAGTTGACCTCGAGGTATGACGCTGGCCTGATAAGCCAGTCGTTGTATGTTCGAATCCCGACTGGGAGAGACTGTTAGAGTCAATATGATCGTAGCAACTGGCCCTACAATTGTCCTGCACTCTAAGTCTGTCGTATAAAAACAGAAGGTCAAGTTTCGATAGCCAAATATAGCACCTAGGCTTTGCTTTGCTTACTTGTCTCTGACTCTATCGCAGTCCAAAGTAAACAATTTTATTATAGTGGAGGAGCATTTGGTGAGAAGAGTGGTAGACTGGATGAAACTGTGAAACTTCGTTATGACGCCAAAAATATATTGCGTAGTTCAATTGGTAAATAGGATTTTAACCCACACTCTCTCGGTTGGTGCCGGAGTGTTTTGACAATTAAACTATCATCACACGACATCCTATATTACGTACGGTACCGAATGATGGTGTAAATTAGCACTTGGATTTGAATTTGGACTTGACGTTTTGTTTAAAATTGGATCAAAATTGAACTAAAAATTGGACTTCAAACTGGACCTGAATTGAACAATTGGACATTGAGTCAAATATAAATTGGAAATAAATTAGACTAGATGTTTAAATTGGGCTTGAAAGCAGACTGGAATTAAACTGGACATCGTATGTAAAATTGGACTTAAAAGTACCCTTTAAATAGGAGCTGAAATTGGAATTAAATTAGACTTGGGATTGGCCTTACAATGGGACAGTAAATTTGGCTTGAAATTGGACCACAATTGAACTTCAAATTGTATCTAAATTTGGGCTTGAAATTGCACTTCAGTTTAGCCTTGGTATTGGACTTGCTTTTTTCTTACAACATTGAAATGTGCGACCTCTAGATCACGTCAGCCAATATTTGCGCCGCAGCAAAGTTTTGGTGTGACACCCTAAGCTATCATTTGAGGGATGAGTCTCCAAGCTTTATGACACAGTTTTATTTGGAACGTCCTATCGGTCATGAAATCGTTACTTAAGTTTGAAATTGAATTTGAAATTAGTTATAAAATTGGACCTCAATAGCATTTGAAAATGCACTTGAAATTGGACTTGAATTCGGTGGTGAAATTGAAATAGACTAGAATATAATTCCGAATTGCATTTGAAATGAAGAATTGTATTTGGCCTTAAAATCGGGCATTAAATTGTACTTAAAATTTGACCATTAAATCGGGCTTGAAATTGGATTTGAATTAGATTAGAAATTGGTTTTAAAATGGGACATTGAAATTGGACTTGAAATAGAATTTGTGATTGGACATGAAAATTTACTTGAATTTAAACTTCAAATCGTACTTGAAAATTGACTTAAATTGGCAATGGAAATGTTTACTTACGAGTGGTATCATACGAATTTACCAGATTTTATATTTTCCAACCAACGGTTTCCACCATAATCGAATTTTGCATTGTATTACTTTGCATGGAGAAATGGGGAAATGTAGCAAATTCGGCAGTACTAAAGGAATGAATTTGGATTTATGGATGTTTAATGAGTGCCTCAAAGGCTGTCGTTCTTTATTTTACTAACATAAAATATGCATCATATCGAAGTTTTATCAGTCCCGTACCGTCCGGCCTGGTTTCCACTGGGACCAACGTCCATTCGGCCTGGTGCCCATACGGTTTTTAATTCTTACACGGTCTTACATTCACTCCAGAATTTTTCAGAACTACAACATTCAGTGGCATCTGGCGGCGTATCGCTGAAACTACAGTTCATTTGCTAGTTGCCATTGTGGTGTTGGAGTTTACGTTACAGACCGAATAAGGTTCTTATTACATGATGATGATGACGATGTTTTTGTTTCAATTTTTTTTTGTTCTAACCAATGTATTGTTTTCGATGTTTTCTCACGTAGCATTGTCATACACGGCTGGATGAACAATTACACCTCGCTGGCGATTCGGGGCATCAAAGATGCGTACCTGGCAAAAGGAGAGTACAACGTTATCGGTGTAGACTGGAACAAGGGTGCGGCGGAAGCATACCTGCGAGCTTCGCAGTACACCCTAGCCGTCGGGTACGTGGTGGCAGATCTCATTCACCGTATGGTGCGTTCCGAAATGGTTTCGATGGAGCAGATTTATCTGATTGGACACAGTCTGGGAGCCCATATCGCCGGCTGTGCCGGTAATCTGCTGAGCGTTGGTAAGCTAAAAGTAATAGTTGGACTCGATCCGGCTTCGATTAATTTCTTCGAAGATGAACCGAAAACCCGACTCAGTCCCGATGATGCGGAGTACGTGGAAGTGATTCACACTAGTACCCAGTTCTCCGGTTATCCTCATCCTATTGGGCTGGTGGATTTTTACGTTAACTACGGGAAGAAACAGCCAGGTTGTTCGAGCGAGTCCTGCAGCCACGGTAGGTCGATTGAGATATTCATGGAGTCGCTTAAAAATGATTGTAAGGGATTTTGGGGGGCTCGCTGTGATGACTACAATGAACTGAAGACGAAAACGTGCTACAATCTTAAAGATCAGGCATTACTTGGTGGAGATCCTCCAAGACGGGACAACAGCAAAGGCATTTACGTTGTGATAACTTCCGTCGATCCTCCTTTCGCTTTGGGTTACAATTACTGAGGGTGAAAGCAAAAACCACTAATGAAATAAATAGGCACTTCTACAGAGAAAACGTTTGATTTATTGAATGTTATCAAGAACAGTTTTCCCCACATTTTTTTATGTATTTCAGTGCAACTCCAGAATTTTATCGAGACAAGGTCGGGATATGTCTGTTTTGTTATCTTTTTTCCTTCGATGTTTGCTGATAATAGATGTCTTATTTTTGACAGCAACATCTCGGATATTTGATATAAAACACAAATCAGTGGAACATATTTCGTCATTTCGTAATTATCTGTCGCCGCAGAATGAGACATTCGCTAGTGTGGCTCTGTTTGTTTGGATTAGTATCATTAGGTAATTAAATTTTTGCAATTTACATCACATTTGATCACCAAAACTTGTTGTAGGTAATTGTTTGCCAACTCAGGAAGAGCTTGAAGAGCAACGATGGCAAATTACAGAGGATGAAAGTGGCCATAGACACCTTGTGAACGGCGGGCCATTGTTCGATTCGTTCAACAGTCCGGAGGTGTTGTTCGAGCCGGAAAAAGATATTCGATTTATGTTGTACACCCGTTCAACAGCCGATAGTCCGCAGAGAATCGCTAACAATGACTATGATTCGGTGATGAGTTCTCAATTCAATCCGAGTCACCCGACGAGAATTGTGATTCACGGTTGGGGCGGCAGTCAAAATTCATTGATAAATCTCAATATTCGAAACGAGCTGTTCAACATTGGGCAGTTCAATTTCATCTTCGTCGACTGGGGAGCAGGAAATGATCCATTTTACCCGAACTCACGACGATTGGTGTATCCGGTTGGAATTGCCACATCTAATTTAATTGATTATCTCGTAAAGGTGGCTGGTTTGGACCGAGGTGATGTGGCAGTGATTGGACATAGTTTGGGGGCACATGCCGCTGGGAACGTCGGAAAGGGGCAGTTCGGCAGATTGCCGACTATAATCGGTTTGGATCCAGCGCTGCCATTTTTCGCCGGAGACGTCATCGATCGAATAAAGAAAACTGATGCCGAGCATGTGGAAATTATACACACAAATGGTGGAGTAGCAGGATTCCTGGATCCCATCGGGGATGGAGATTTTTACCCGAATTGGGGACGAATTCAGCCGGGTTGTGGTCCAGACATCGACGGGGGCTGTGCTCATCAACGTGCCGTGGATTATTACGTTGAATCGATTGCGTCGAGAATCGGATTCAATGCTGTGCAGTGTTCTAGTTTCCAAGATATTAGAAGTGGAATGTGCGCAACAACGGGGGCAACTGCCAGAATGGGTGGAGAACCACCGAATAGAGGTTCTTCGGTGCGTGGTGTTTATCATTTGACAACTGCTAGCGGAAGACCTTTCGCAGCGGTTGATTAAACTGTTGTGGTTCAGTGAAAAATAGTGAAATACAAAGCTTTGCAGTATCGAAGTGTATTCTTTCATATTAAAATTTTATAAATGCATCAATTGTTTGTGTCAAGCAGAGTAGACATATATTACAAGTAAATTTCAACCCTGTGCAAATGGTGGTTCTGCATTAGTCGTCAGGAAGAAAACACCTTCAACTCCTTGGCCGTGATTGGATGGTTCACCTCCCATATTGGCATCAGGCCCACTGGGAGTGCAAAGTCCTTCCAAAATTTCCTCATGACTTGCACATCTTGTTGATCGGAAGGGTATCGCAGAGCCAATTGATTCGATATAAAAAGTTCGGGCCAATTGGTGGGCGCAGTTACCGCTTATGTCAATTCCGCACGAGGGTTGTGAACGTCCTCCGTTCGGGTAGAAATTGGCTCGACCCATTGGTACTCCGGCACCAAGCAGACCGGCGTTGGTCATAATTGTTTCCACATATTGAGCATCCTGTGGTGCAAGGGCATCGTCTTGTCCAGCAGAAAATAGGGGACCCGCAGGATCGAGGGCAAAGATTGTATTTAGGCGGCCTCTTTGCGCTTTGCCGGCATTGGCGGCAACGTGTCCTCCCAAACTGTGACCAGCGATGTAAATATCGCTCGGGCTAGCTCCGGCATGATCAATTAGATCGTCAATCAATAAAGATACTCCGGTCCCGGCAGGTCCAACTTGGTTGCGAGCAGCAACGTAATTGGGATTATCGGCAGCGACATTCCAATCTACTGTAATCACATTAAAATCACCGTATGCTAGAAGCGCGTTACGAATTCCACTGTTTGTGCCATCATGGCCTCCGCCACCCCAACCATGAATTGCAAAACGCGTCGGATGGGCAGCGTTGAAATGGGATCCGGTGATCGAGGAAGGGTTACCGATTTCCAAAAATTGTGGCACGGTTGGATTACTTCTCGTGAATAGCCGAAACACTATGTCGGTTTCTGGCACGAATGATGGTACCGCCTCTTCGGGATCCACATCCGGTAGGTTATACGGATTGATATTCACCAAGTGTAGAAAACCATCTGCGTTCGGGACCAACTGCCATGACTGGTCCAACGGTAGGGCGGCAACTATTACAACTGTTGCCAGCCAACTGATGAAAACGATTCGAATGTGACCATTCATGTTTATAATTCAGAAATTTACTGTAATTTACATTACACGTGTGTGTGCTATAAAGCTTTCACAGCCTATTTATATCGATTTGGAGTTAATTGCCATTTGACGTTTATCATTGATCTTTTTGAATATAAATCATTTCGCGATACGATAAGGTTGTTTTCCTCTGATTGTAGGTGTGGGGCCATATTCTTGTTCTTCGCTGTTGATATGTGAAAAGGGAAATCTGATTCAATTAGTTATGACGGCACCGATTTGCGTTAAAGTAGATTGAAAACACTTTCTACAAGCCTTTAAATACATTCAAAGTACTCCTTATAGTATCAGTAAATAGCACTGATAACGAAAACTTGGGGGTCTAGGACTTATAAATATCCTATTAGGGCTATTCGCCTTTTCTGAGCATACAATTTTCATATTGTAAAATCATTTTAGCACATTTATTTTAAGCCTGCAAAGCCTGTTATTTCCAAGATTTGGGACGAGAAGAAGCTATCGGAGAATTTCATATAGATGCCCCTTCTACAAAAAGTGTGATCGGCTCGACTTGTATCACAACTATTGGGGCAAAGCGCTGGTAAATGCCGCTCACAAGGTACTCTCCAGATCTTGTTACGTCGGCTATCACCGATAGCATGAGGTTTCGTAGGGAATTATTAGGCGGGCATTGTGGGGGCTCACGCCACTACGGACTAAACGTTTACCATCCGATAGATCTTGCAGAATTGTCAGAAGTACAACGTGCCCACGGATCACATCTTTATTGACTGCAAAGCAGCACACGATACAGTCGATCGAGACCAGCTATGGCAGATAATGCACGAACACGGTTTTTCGGATAAACTGACGCGACTGATCAAAGCTGCATTAGATTGAGTGATGTGTTGCGCATCTCGGGGACATCCTCGAGTCCCTTTGAGACGCGGCGAGGGTTGAGAGAAGGGGATGGCTTATCCTGCATGCTGTTCAACATTGCTCTTGACGGGGTGATCCGACGAGCGGGCATTGAAACGAGAGGCACGATTTTCACCAAGGGTAGCCAACTTTTAGGTTTTGCAGATGACTTATCATAGCTGTGGCATCCTGGTATTATATATATCTAATATAGCATATTAGATGTTTAGCCTTGAATGTGTAATGTGTGTTAATGACACATTATTTGGGTGGTTACCAATAGCATGTAACTAGCACAGAAAGAAAGTGTCGGGTGCAGGGAATCAAAAATCACGAACGCACAAGAGACAAAGATATTGTCCCTACTTCAAAATGTTGCGAGCTAACCGGCTCTGCACTGCTGACGACGACGATGACATATTTCGGAATTATTTTAAATAAAATTTGCAAAAGTGCAGCTTCCTGTACAGATTCCTTGCGTGAGTTTTGGCCACCGTGTTCTGTTTGTCATTCCGGTTCGGTACTTTCCGATCTTTATACACGTGTAGTTCAGAACGTGTCATTGTTTTTTGCACTAAACAAGTATCAGTTTTCACCTTTTTTCTAAGTCTCCAGAACTGGGCATAGTAGAAGGTACACATATACATAGCAAAGAACAATACTATTAGCGCCATATCTGATGCCAAGGGAGTTACTACTACTTATAAGTGTTAGTGATCGTGACCATGATGTAAAATTAGCGGATAATGTCGCTTTCAATAAAAACTCGTTACGCAAAATACAGTGTTTTATTTTCCTCATCTCAAATGCACTTATAAGTGCTTCAATAATTATAATTACTAAAACTAATTTTATCTTTTTGTTTTCTGTATAATTATTCACACAAGGTTTCACTATTGTTCTTTGTCTGTGGTCTTTGATTTGGTAGTTTGTTGTTCTTATTGTATGAACGTCTGTTTGTCATTTTTGTTAGGTACTATTTTTTTTTTTTTTTTTTTTTTTGTATGCCAGAAGGGCATTGGGTTAAAAGGCCACTGCGACAGTCTTAATGATCTTTTTTTGTGGCAGGCCCCGATTGCTGTACACAGTTTACGGATCGCTCATACCCATTGATGGAGTTGAGCGGAATAGTTGTAATCCTGTGCCTAGGTACTATAATTACATATAACATTATAATTGGCTTTTTTATTTTATACAATGCACTTTTAACAATTTACAATTACTTAATACATTTCCTCACAATTAAATGACAATATACTTATTGCACATCATAGAAAATTAAAAACTTTTGAAATTAATTTAAAATCAACCTCTATTCCGCTGCGTCTTCATACTAAAGTGAGCCTAATTACCGGATCTGAATCTTTGTAAAACCTTGTTCTGTTAAAAATCTGAATCCCTTCCAGTTTTCCGATTTTTACCGACCTTTTGTCCAGGGTCCAGGCAGCATTTATCCTGGTTGACAGCTTTTGAATTCCTTGATCGCATGTTTCAGAGTATCTGTGTGCGATCATATATGTGAAATATCTCCGTCCCAAGCGCGGAGCGTCAGGTGTGGAGGAACACCATTGATGCATCTGAGATTGACCGGGGTAGAGATAGCTTTCCCCTTGAGTGCCCCCTCCGTCCCAGGTGCTGAGCGTCAGACGTGGCATCCAGTCACTCATCCAGTTGACAGCTCAACTCTTTTACTAACAGACTCTTCAGCAAGCTTACCGCCCGTGAGTGACCCCTCCGTCCCAGATACAGTGCGATAGACTTGGAGGGTAATTTGTAATTTGAATAACCTTCCCGAAGACCGCAACTTCTTAGACAGTCAGCAGCGGAAGATACAATCTGTATAAGAATATTACAAATACACTAGCGTCACATAGGGAGACAATTCTGCGCTATTTTCCATACCACCTTGAAGTACGGTCAGGATCACGACTTATTCCATGTTGGAACCAATTAAGTTAATTCACATATGCTACATAGACTCCAATAAGGACGTTCGACCGCCTTAATGGAATCATTCGAGACCATCCTTATTGGAAACGTTCTTGTTCGAAACCACATATACGGTCACTTTTAGAAAACCGGAAGTTGCCATCTTTGATTCCAAAATGGCGCCAGAACGCAATATTCCATACCCAGTCGTCATACTCTTTCATCCATACCCATTTTAAAGGAGACTAGCTGACCCGACATACTTCGTATTGCCACAAATTAAACTGTGTTGTACATAAATCGTGAATCTCGGATGACCTTTGTCACAATCTTGAGTTTTGCAAGTTTCTGGGGAGTTCATGGGTGTTTTAATATACCAATTTTCCTCACAGTAAAGTAGAAAACAACTTCCCCCATTGTTTAGCCTGATAAAATAAAGCGGATAGCATTTAAATATTCGCCATCATTACAAACCATTTCGTCGAATACCATTTTGCGGAACACCAATTCTCGGTTGACCATAACGCAGAATATAGAGTTTCTCAGAATACCATTTCGCGGGATGTACCATTTCACGGAAAATCTTTTCGTAGAAAGTACCATTTCGCCGGGGTGACCCAACTGAAGGAAAGTAATAGAGGTCAGTAGATCTAGGGAAATAAATAAACCTAGATAGAGGTGATCTCTACGGGGGCTGCCCCCCGCAGTGGCCAGCGCTTCCGACAGCAGGTCGCCGGCAACACTCGCGGCCTGTAGCCGTCTCGAGCTGTATTATCTAATGTTACTATTGATAGTTTTTGGTGGTCTTGTTATTGATTATTGTTTTACGAAAGAGTCTAAAATTTCTCGAGTTCGATTAGTTTTTGAGTTACGCAAAAATTTCTGTTTTATTTGTATGAGAGTTCTTATCCACCTGCCACAGGGGTGAGGGGTCTCAAATCATCATTAAAAAAATTCCCCACCCCCCACATGCCAAATTTGGTTCCATTTGCTTGATTACTTCTCGAGTTATGAGGAAATTTGTATATCATTTGTGTGGGAGCCCCCCCTCCAAAAAAGGGAGAGGGGTCCTAGTTCTTCATAGAAAAAAATCATGCCTCCAAAAACACCCACATGCCAAATATGGTTCCATTTGATTAATTAGTTCTCGAGTTATGAGGAAATTTGTATTTCATTTGTATGGGAGCCCCCCCTCCAAAAAAGATAAGGGGTCTCAATTCATCATAGAAAAAATTATTGTCTCCAGAAACACCCACAAAAATTTCTGTTTTATTTGTATGAGAGTCCTTATCCCCCTACCACAGGGGTGAGGGGTCTCAAACCATCATTAAAAAAAATTCCTGCCTCCAAAACCCCCCACATGCCAAATATGGTTCCATTTGCTTGATTACTTCTCGAGTTATGCAGAAATTTGTGTTTCATTTGTATGGGAGCCCCCCCTCTTAGTGGGGGGAGGGGTCTCTAACCATCATAAGAACCTTCCTTGACCTCAAAAACCCCTATATGCAAATTTTCACGTCGATCGGTTCAGTAGTTTTCGATTCTATAAGGAACATAGGGATAGACAGACAGAAATCCATTTTTATAGGTATAGATTTTGTATCATTTATTGATATTTACAAATCCCATCGATATAGACCACTATGTTGCGGAACGTTTTGGGGATTTCAGGTAAATTATATATGAAATCATAATGGTCTATGTACATTGGTGTGAATAATCGCATATTTTGACAAAAGTATTTTTATGTAAATACCACTTTATACACTACACATTAGAACACTTGGTTTGGAGAAAATAATTGTATAGAATTTATTATAGAGTTTTTTAGACAATTGCGTCTCCTGTAAAATTGACTAAATGGCCAATAGACCACTATAATTCGGAACGGCTCATATGGTTGTGTAATAATAAAATGAAATGTATTGAAAACAAGAAAACATGTGAAATCATTAACAAATAGTCTTGTGAAACGTCGTAGACAACAAATTATGAAACTACAAAACTTAACGTAGACAATTTTATTTAACCCTGCGCAAACGGCGATTCGGCATTAGTCGTCAGGAAGTAAATACCCTCAACTCCGCGACCGTGATTGGACGGTTCGCCTCCCATATTGGCATCGGGCCCACTAGGAGTACAAAGCCCCTCCAGAATTTCGTCGTGGCTTGCGCACCTTGTCGAGCGGAATGGGGTCGAAGATCCGATCGATTCAACATAGAACGTTGACGCCAGTCCGTGGGCGCAATTACCGCTGATGTCGATACCGCAACCGGGCTGCGTACGTCCTCCGTTCGGGTAGAAATTTGCCTGTCCCAGTGGTACGCCGGCACCTAGCAGACCAGCGTTGGTCATAATTGTTTCTACATACTGTGCATCCTGTGGTGAAAGAGCATCATCTTGTCCAGCAGAAAATAGGGGACCCGCGGGATCGAGAGAAATGATCGTATGTAGTCGGCCTCCTTGTGCTTTACCGGTATTAGCGGCAACGTGTCCACCCAAACTGTGACCAGTGACGTAGATATCGTTCGGACTGGCTCCTGCATGAGCAATCAGGTCATCAATTAATAAGGATACTCCGATGCCAGCTGGTCCAACTTGATTGCGAGCAGCAATGTAATTGGGGTTACCGGCTGCAACACTCCAATCCACTGTAATCACGTTGAAATCACCGACTGCTAGCAGTGCATTACGGAATCCACTACCGGTACCATCGTGGCCTCCGCCACCCCAACCGTGAATAGTGAAGCGGGTCTGATGTGCAGCATTGAAGTTCGATCCGGTAATTGAGGCAGGGTTACCGATTTCCAACAGCTGATGCTCGGTTGGATTACTTCTCGTGAATAGTCGAAAGACTATGTCGGTTTCTGGCACGAACAAAGGCACGGCTTCTTCGGGATCCACATCAGGCAGGTTGTACGGGTTGACATTTACCAAGTGTAGAAAACCATCCGAGTTGGGGACCAGTTGCCACGATTGGTCCAACGGTAGGGCAGCAACTATGACGTAATGGAGGACAATTGATAAAATTGATTTTTTCTTGTATTACTGTAATGGAACTGTACCTGCTGTCAGTAGGCCTATGAGAATGACTCGAATGTGTTTAATCATGTTTACGATGCAACATTGAAATTATACGTTAGCGCATTATAAGCTTTTATAGCCTTTCTTTTAGGTTCATTCGATGTCTATCGGTGGTCCTTTCGATTATAAATCATTATATGATATGATAAGACTACCTTTTTCTACCAGAAAAAGTGAAGCTGTCTTTTTGTTTCTCATTTGTAATGGGTGAAAATGAAATTTGTTTTAGTAGGTACTATCTAACTGTGGAGTTGAATTGAAATAGGACCATTTTTCATAAAGACAAGCAGCGCTGATAACGCAAGCTTGGGGGTCTAGCATGATAAATCGAACCCAGCAGTGTCGTTTCTTCTGTCATATGTGAATTTGAAAGCAAGAAGTTAAGTAAGATTATTAGATTTATGACTTAAACGTATGACACCAAATCAAGCAAAGCATTGGATCAATAAACTCAGTAGAAGTCACTTTCACTGAATCGCAGATTAATATAAAATTAAGATAAAACTGTGATTTTTGTTCTCGAAAAATTTGCAACCGTCTATTCTAATGGATTAGAGTTGAGTAAATAAATAGTGTTTCGTTTAAGTTAAGTTTAAATTGTGAATATACAGCTTTTCCCCCGGAAAAATCACGCCACCTACTGGGTCCTTAATCTGTTTTGCAAAATCTGTTGGCGTAGGTTGTTATCAGCTTATTAAAAACGAATGCACCGAAGCTGGTTTTACCGAAAGACAAACCAAGATTAGCTACCGACGACGCTTTGAACAGTTTATATGGCTATAAAACGCCGATGAACCCTATTGACATATTTCAGTAGCTCGAAAAAAATTACGATGATTACGTTGTTCGCTTTCTTGGGGGTGCTGGTGATAGGTATTTGATGTTGAAAGATATTTTGTTACGCTAAGTATTGTTCTGAAAACATTTTTTTTGCATTGTTCAGCAACTGCCCTACCCCTGGAGCAGTCATGGCAGTTAGTTCCGCACTCGGACGGCCATCTACATTTGGTAAACATAAACCCGTACAATCTCCCGGATCCCGATCCACAAGAACCGGATCGTCGGTTTATACCGGAAAGTGACATGCTATTTCTACTGTTCACAAGAGCCAACCCAACGAGCGCGCAGTTTCTCGAAATCGGCAACCCTTCATCGATCGCTAATTCCCACTTCAACCCGGCCCGGCCAACTCGTTTCCTAATTCATGGTTGGGGAGGAAGTGGAACCGGTGGAACAAACTCAGGGATGCGTAACAGTTTACTGGCGGCTGGTGATTTCAATGTGATTGCCGTGGATTGGAGTGTAGGTGGCGGGAGTTCCAACTATGTGGCTGCTCGTAACGAAGTTGGTCCCGCCGGAACTGGCTTGGGTTTGATGATTGACGATCTGATCCAGTACGGTGGTGTTGATGTGAATGATATTTATGTTATCGGATTCAGTTTGGGCGGTCATGTAGCCGGAAATGCAGGAAAGCGCCACGGAGGTAGAATCAATACGATTATATCGCTGGACCCGGCTGGTCCTTTGTTCTCGGCCGGACAAGACGACGCCGTATCTCCAACGGATGGTCAATATGTGGAAACAATAATGACAAATGCTGGCTTGTTGGGGATAAATGTTCCGCTGGGTCAGGCCAATTTCTATCCGAATGGCGGTCGGACACAACCGGGTTGTGGCATTGATATCAGCGGAAACTGTGCTCACAGTCGGGCTCCTCTGTTTTACGGAGAATCCGTTAGTCAATCCGTTCCGTTTCGTTCGACGAGATGTGCAAGCCTGGATGAAGTACTGGAAGGAAACTGTACACCCAGTGGAGCAGATGCTAACATGGGCGGAGAGCCGTCTAACCATGGTCGGGGTGTTAATGGGATCTACTTTTTGACTACCAACGAGGAAGCACCGTTTGCACGGGGTTGAATAGGATGATTTTGGACAACAAAACACGTGACAGTATTAGATAGATTATTTTTGTTTAAAGCAAGGAAAAATGATTAAAAATGTATTACCTAATATAATAACGTTTATTTATTGCCCCTTTTATGATTATTTAGACTACTGCGATAATCATTTAATGCAACATACCGCATTTTACACTGTTAATCTGACACTAGTGTGGCTTTTAGTTTAATCAATTTATGAGTTTGACTTCTTTTTCCTTCTTGCCCTTCTTTTTCACGTCATTTTCCTTGAGCGAAATCGTGTGCGAGATTCGACTGTGATAATCGTGTAAATCGGGGTAGTCTAAATAGGGGCAAATGTCGCAAAATTTTATTTGGTTATTTATAACAATTGAATATCACAAATTTTACCCAGTTGGTACTCAGTGCTGGCTAGTATTATCTTCCGATTTCAGATCTTAGAAATAGTTGATATTGTATTGGGCAATCGGTGTTACAAAGTGCAAACTCACAGTGTTAGTCTTAATTGATCTACGCAAAAGCTTTATATTCAACCTTGGGCGAACGGCGCATTGGCATTAGTAGTCAGGAAGAAAACACCGTTAACCCCGCGTCCATGATTGGACGGTTCTCCGCCCATGTTGGCATCCGGTCCACTGGGGGTACAGACACCCTGCAGGATCTCATTGTGATTGGCACACCTCGTCGAGCGGAATGGTACCGTCGAACTGATCGATTCCGCGTAGAAAGCGGGTGCCCGAGCGTGGGCACAACCTCCACCCACGTCGACACCACAGCCGGGCTGCGACCGTCCTCCGTTCGGGTAGAAATTGGCTTGACCCATCGGAATGTCTATACCCAGCAATCCGGCGTTGGTCATGATGGTTTCTACATACTGCCCATCCTGGGGTGACACTGCATCATCCTGTCCAGCCGAGAACAATGGTCCAGCCGGGTCGAGCGAAATTATCGAATTAATATTTCCGCCGTGACGTTTTCCTGCATTACCAGCGACGTGGCCACCCAAACTAAACCCGGAAATGTAAATATTGTTGACGTTAGCTCCTGCATGTGCGATCAGATCGCTAATTAGCAGTCCGACTCCAGTGCCAGCCGGTCCGACTGCGTTGCGGGCTGAAATGTAGTTCGGAGTAACGGCGGCCACACTCCAGTCCACGGCAATCACGTTAAAATCACCGACCGAAAGCAGACTGTTACGAATCACCGTATTGGATCCATCGTTTCCGTTGCCATTCCAGCCGTGAATGGTGAAACGAGTTGGATGTGCGGCGTTGAAGTTGGATCCTGAAATTGAGCCAGGATTACCAATGACCAGCAGCTGCGGTGCGGTAGGGTTGCTTCTGGTGAACAGCCGAAATTCCATATCGCTTGCCGGGTTGAACAGGTGCTCCGGTTCACTGGGATCTGCTTCAGGCAGATAGTATGGATTAATATTAACCAGATGCAGGTGACCGTCGGAGTTCGGAACCAGCTGCCACGATTGCTGGACTGGAAGGGCAGCAGCTGCAAGTTGAGTAAATGATCGCTAAAGTTATGGAAAATTGACTAATAAATAGGACTGAGGAATCAAACCTGCTGCTAAGAATCCCAACAGAGCGATACAGGGAGTAATCATGTTTAAAACTCGTTAATTTGGTACTGAAGCAAGGTGATTTGCAATATCATGTTTATATAGTCCTATTTACAATCTATCTGAGAAATATGGGAAATCCATCGAAAAAGAAATGATAAGGCAGCGCGTAAGGAGCTGTATTTCGTTTATAAATTCGTGTATTGACGTCACGTTGAGCTTTGATTTTTATAACCACACAATAATGATACAACACGCATATCGGCTATTTTCAATTACTGTTTCGTTTAGCTTAAGCTTTCCGTTCTTTAGTAAAGTCTAGGGTATAGGAACGTCATTGTAACTTTCTTATTTACTCGTTACTACTCGTCGCCAATTCGTTGTGCGACATAGACGCTTGTCGGCTTCAACCTGGTCGAGCCATCTAGCACGTTGCGCCCCTCTATTCCTGGAGCCGGTGCGGTTCTTGAAGAGAACGGACTTCATTGCACACTCGTCCAATATCCTTGCGACGTGGCCGGCCCACCTTAGTCTTTCAACTTTCGCCAGGTGTACGATGGAAATCTCTCCAAGCAGTGCTTGTAGCTCGTGATTCATACTCTCCGTTCTGCCACTCTTCGCTTTCCGCTTGTACTCCGCCAAAAATAGTCCGCAACATTTCGTTCAAATACGGCTAGAGCACGCATGTCTTCCGTAAGCAAAATTACTGTCTCAAGTCCGTAGAGGACTATCAGTTTGATAAGCGTTTTGTACATCGTCACCATTGTGCGGTGGCGTATGCTCCTTGATCGAAGCGTCTTGCGGAGGGAAAAGTAGGTTCGATTTCCAGCTTGAATGCGTCGTTGAATATCCTAACGCGTATTATTGTGGGCGGTGACCAGAGATCCCAAATATACGAACTCATCAACCACTTCCAGTTCATCGCCGTCAATAATCACTATCCGTGGGAGGCAAACGTTGCTTTCTCTGGATCCTCTTCCTACCATATATTTGGTTTT
Organism: Sabethes cyaneus; assembly: GCF_943734655.1. Lineage (NCBI taxonomy): Eukaryota > Metazoa > Arthropoda > Insecta > Diptera > Culicidae > Sabethes > Sabethes cyaneus. The sequence goes on along the minus strand of NC_071354.1, from coordinate 18,133,447 downwards.
CAACACATTGATTTGTAATCCTATCCTCTTGGCCTTCGTTTTTAGTCTGGCGTATTTCCTCCTTCGTCATCCCATGGTTTCTAGTAATGATGTCGAGGTAGTCTGCGAAGGCTAGGAGTTGGCTACTCTTGCTGAAGATCGTTCCTCTCATTTTGACGCCCGCTCAACGAATCACACCTTCAATAGCGATATTGAATAACATACAGGACAGACCATCCCCTTGCCGCAATGTTCTGCGCGATTCGAAAGGACTCGAGAGTGTCCCGAAACGCGCACGTAGCACATCACTGGCTCCAGAGTAACCTTGATCAGCTGCATCAGTTTGTCCGGACAACCGTACTCGTGCATTATCTGCCATAGCTGTTCGCGTTCAACTATATCGTATACTGCACTGAAATCCACTAAAATATGTTGCTTGCCACGTAGTACTCTCGACATTTCTGGAGGATTTGTCGGAGAATAGAAATTTGATCCTTACAGTATAAACGATCGCTCACATCTCTGACTCCAACGACATAAGAACTAAGGAACCAAGAACCAAGTAATTTGGAGTGAAACTCCCATTCGTCTACGCTGGCTGAAACAACCAACTTAAAAGCAGGTTAGCAGATAGTGAAAGCATCGAGAGATACGGAGTAGAGATTTTTCCATAATATTAAGTCTAAGGCGGCGAGGATATCTTCAAATAGTTCCTTAAACACACTCTTAAATTTTAACCATTTTAACTTAAATGCTGGCGGAAACTCCAAAGAGAAGTCAGCAAATTCTGTTCTGTTGGAAATTGGAAATTCTTGGAAATATGTTTTGCTTATTTGTCAATTTCTAATCATTAAAAGATAAAACATTCATGATAACATTTTTTGTTGTTTCTAAGCTAGGGCTGAAAAACTTGGTTTTCCGGAATACTTTCCTATACTTCAAAAATTTATATTTCATTAACCAAACAACGCAGAGCGAACAGGTAGTCCGTCTTCTACTGCTCACCAGAAAAAGAAGCAAAAATAAAACAGAAGGAAAAAACAGAGAAGAGAACGAAGGTAAACGTGACGAAAACTGGACAAACGGGATAGAAAAAGAGGCAAAGCGCGCGCGCGAGACAGAGAGAGAGAGAGAGAGAGAGAGAGAGAGAGAGAGAGAGAGAGAGAGAGAGAGAGAGAGAGAGAGACTATAAACTGGCATGAAAAAAGAAATCGAAACAAAAAGCGTGACAGAATGGGAAGTGAAATGGGATAAAAAGAAAAAAAAAAGTGGAAATGAAGAAAACGGGTGATAAAGCCGGGGGAGCAAGGTAAAAACGAGGAGGCTGGGAAGAAAAGATGAAGAACGGTAGAGAAATGAAGAAAAATGAGAAAAAGGGGAAACCATTGAAACGAAATAGAAATTGAGGATAAACTGGACACAGAAAAAGAAAAACACGGAACACAAAAGGAGATGGAGGAAGTGTCTGATGAACTGGAAAAATTCGATATAAACCAAAAGTATATCGGGTTGTGCAATGGCAGGTGGGTCTCGCATCCACGCTCTTTTGGTTAATACCTGAATGTTTTACTCACTATACTACTGCCGCTAAATAAGGTAGTCTAATACCTTTTTTTGTTTTATTTTCTCAATTCTATCATCTCCGTATATGCACCACACACTTTTATTATTGTACTACTGCTTTTTGTTCCGAGAACGGCAATAGACTGTTATCTACTCGGTCTCTTGGTCAGTAGAAACAAAAATAGATACACGACAGAAAGACAGATAGAAATAAAGCAGTGCGTTGCCGACGATTGTACAGCAGGTCTTGTGATTGAAACCAATACTAGGTGGTTTTACCTTTGTAAACAAAAGTTTTTCTTTTTTTTAATTTACTCATATATGACTAAACGCGGATTTGACCTAAACTGTTTTGGAAAATAACGAAGTGTCTGATATGAAGAGTGTTTAATTGGATAAATACTTTCTCCCTTTCCAAAATAGTTTACGTCATGACCGCGTATAGTCATATACGAGTAAATAAAAAAAAACAAAAAAGAAGAAAAACGGAAAAACGGGATAGAACCGGAGGAAAAGAAAAGGAGATAATCCGCGAGTAGGAAAATGGAGAAGCAAGAACAGACAAAGATGAAAACCGTGATACAAAAGAAAAAATGGAGAAAAACAATGAAACCGGAAGACAAAACGGATAGAACGGTAAAGAAAAACAGAGCGTAACAGAAACAGAGAAAGAGTAGGATTTATTACGAGAAAGAACGGTACAGATGAAAACAAAAAACCGGATAAGATGCGTGAAAATACGAAATTGGGAACGAATTAAAACGGGACAGAAAATGACAAAACAATCGGGACAAAACGGAAAAACGGGTTCGAAAGCAAGGAAAAACGGAACAAAATAAACGAAAAATGGAACAGAGAAAAATCAGGACTCACGAAAAAGTCAAAAAACGAGACAAAAACAACAGAATAGACGAGAAACTGAAAATAATTGAAAGAAACACAAAGAAAAAAGGTCAAACGGGATATAAAAGGAGAAAGATGGGGCACAGAAAGAAGCAAAGAAAAACACACTAAACTAAATGCTAAATGGAAGAGGAAATAGCGAAAACTGGAGATAAAAAAAGAACACTGAATAGAAAAGGAGAGAAAGTGAGACAAAAATAAAATAAACGCAAACGCAGAAAAAGTGCAAAACTGGGGTATCAAAGAGAAGAAAAACAAAACAGACGAAGACGAAAAACCAGAAGGAAAACAAATAGAAAGAGCTAGGTAAAGCCGAAAACCGGATACAAGAATGACGAAAAAGGAAAGAAGAAAACACGAAAAAATGGGAAAGAAAATAACAAAAGAGTATAAAAAGAAGAGAAAATAAAAAAAGGTGAAAAACAGGACTGAAAATATGAAAATATTTGCAGGAAACGAAGAAAACAAAAAAATAAAATAGGAAACACGCGATAGAAAAAAAAGAAAATAAGCGAAAAAGAGCAAAACGGAAATAAAATGAAAGCAAAAATAAAAAAACGGACAAAAAAGAAAAAACAGCACAAAAAGCTCAAAATGGGACTAGAAAAGAGTAAAAACGGAACAGATAAAAGGTAAAACGTGTAAGAGAATAAGACGAAAAATATTAATTCTATTTTCAGTTAAAGATTCATGTCTAACTCGTGTTCATGTCCGGAGTAAAATCTTACAAGTTCAAACTATTCTGTATTCAAATCTATTTTCATCGCTAATGTCAATTTGTGCTTGTCCGATGATTGGCCCATTTTCAAGTACAAAAAGAATTCCAAGTCTAATTTCAAATGTAATTCGAAGTCTTATCTCAAATCCAATTCAAATCCAATTTAAAATTTTTAATTTGTTATATATAAAAATGAACGTATGTTTGTATGTTTCGCCGTAACTCCAGAACGCCTTGATTGTTCTTCATCCAACTTGGCACACATGTTCCGTGACATAAAAGAGTGAGTGTACAGGGGGTTGGAAAAAGGGGAGCAGGTAATCCCTAACAAGCGGGTTTATTCCGAATATTTTTTTTACATAAAAGTCTTTTCTATCCCTTTTTAAGTTTTGCGATGTAATGCCACTATGCAATGAACCTATGAATTAAAACCTCTTTAAAGGCGGTAAACATCGATATTTCTCTAAAACAAATAAAACAGAAATGCCTGATGGATTTGAGCCAAAATGTAAGCAGAGAGTGCGTTTGATATATTGAAAAACGAGGCAACTTTTTTTCAAAATTGGTTTGTTCGGTTTGTCTCATGGTAGCTAGAAGCTGAGAAACATAACACGCGTGAAGTTGCATCGTATAATATGCATTGGCAGAACTACCGCTCATTTCTAGGGGCCTCCGACATTTTTTTCGACTATTTTATTTCGTCGCCATATTAAATGCATATTAATGCATGGGATCTTATAGTAGTGAAGCAATTAAAAATTACTCTTAAATTTTTATTATCTGGAGTTATCCAACTATAGTTTTTCCTTAAAATTAAAAAATCAAGCCAATTTTTTAAATCTCCCCTAGTGGGGACTAAGCTAAGCAAAGCTAGCCCCCCACCTAGTTACGCAAAAAAGTTGTACGAAATAATATTCTATAGCAGCAGATTATTTTGTGTTTAAATATGAATTGCATAAATTTAATTTAAGTTTTATTTTGTATTTTTAACTTTCATATATCGATCACTTGATTGATAATTCCCATTTTTCAAGCTGCCCAAACCCTAACATAATCCACTTGAAGAGCAGCCTGTTCGCCCCACGTACTGTACCAGGAAGATTTCGCTTTGTAGAAATCGTTCATCGCACTTGGGCTGCCCTGTCTCCATGGTTTCGGATGAGGATTCCAGGCACCATCTGGAAAGAAATCACCACCAACGGCAACGTTCATCAGTATGAAGAATTCTCGATCGAAGGGAGCCATTTTCGTTCCCCTGGGCCATGGATTGTGACTGAATCCACCGAGCCTCCAGAAACCTTCGTACGGAGTGACGGTTCGAAAGATCCGATTGTTGATGGCGAATTGGATTACATTTTGCGTCCAAATTAGTTGGTAATTGTGGAAACCCGTGTTCAGTCCATTTTGATGGAATGAACCACACTGTGAACTGCGATAGTTTGCATTTTCTCCAAAGTGTAAGCAAGAACCCACTTTCTTTACGCCAATATTTTCATTGTTCAGCCGGAGGTCTCGATTACCGCGTGACTCCATCAGATCTATTTCTCCAGATTTGGGCCAATAACCGTAGGTGTCTCCCTTTGGCAGTAACCACAGCGCGGGCCAAATCCAATCACCAGTCGGGAGCTTCGCTCTTATTTCCAGTTTTCCATATTTAAAGGCGAACGCATTGATGGTTCTAACTCGGGCACTTCGTACCGGATTCAAAATCCGATTGTGACTACCCCTACGATAGCAACCTTGGATTTGTTCGGCCCAACCAGGTGGGTCAGTGCATCTGAATAAAAAAATATATTAAATAAAGGTAATTTTGATTTACTGAATAGAGCAGAGCATCACCTTTGGTGTTTGGGTCCTTGATTTAAATTGATCACACCGGAAGTAAGAAAGCGCTCACCAAACTCGTCGGCGGTTAAGGTTGGTCGAATATAGAAATGACCATTCTTCACGTAGGAATTTCGACCCCCGCCGGAGTACCATTGGAATTCGTTGTTCTAAACGAATGACGCTGTTAGGACTTTTAACGGTTAGGCGGATTGTATGCATTCTGACTTACCCCACCTCCTCCGAGAGAATTTTCATGTTCCCACACGGACCAGTTGATAGAGTTGAAATCATCACTAAAAATCAATTGTCCGGAGCAATATGGGCCTATTCAGAAACCATCGAGTTAAACTCAGAAAATTAATTTAGGTATTAAGATTACAACTACCTTTGGGAGCCTTCCAACCTGAAGCGGTAGTCAACGATCGCCTACAAGCTGACTGAATTGTCGCTATTGACAGAAAGATGGTGAAAAACAACAGCAATGTCCGACAATTTGTCATCTTGCGTTTTGTATCAATTGATCTTTTGGCGAGCTATTTATACGATCATAAATAAGTATTATGGAAATGTTACATTTGAACAGATGGTCGGATTCCTTTAGTTTGACATCAACAGCGACGAATTGACTATCGTCAAAGGGTACAGTAAAAAATATAAAATGCATAACTCTTTGAGAGTTAAATATTCCCAACATTTTATAAAAACTGAATTACAAAAAAAGCTTAAATTGGATTACCAGCCTGGTGTGACATATCGAATTTAAATTGAATTATTTATTCCCATTTAGTGTGAATGTTTTACCGTGAATTTAATAATTGCAGGAGCTCCAATCGAAACAACATCACCTGATATTTACAAAGCCCACACTCGCACGTGTTCAATCTCCATAGCAGCTTCTTCGCCCCAGGTGCTGTACCAGTCTCCCCTGGCATTCCAGAAACTGGTCATCGCCGTGGATTGTCCGTAGTACCATGGTTTTGGATGAGGATTCCAAGCATCGTCTGGGAAATAATCACCTCCAACTGCAACATTTAGTAGCAGGTGGAACTCTTTGTCGAACGGTGCCATGAGTGTGGCTCCTTCCCATGGATTGTAACTGAATCCACCTAGCTTCCAAAAACCTTCGTACGGAGTGATGGTATGATAGACCTGATCGTTGATCGCAAATTGGATTACATATTCCGTCCAAATGAGCTGGTAGTTGTGGAAAAAGTAATAGAGACCCTCCCGAGTATCGGAGTTACACAGATAATGACGGTAGTCCCAGCTGGGTCCAAAGTGCAGACAGGAAGAAGCTTGTTTTACACCAATATTCCGGTCACCTTGCCAAAGCTCGCGATTACCCCGTGATTCCATAAGATCAATTTCTCCCGATCTGGGCCAAGTACCATAGTAGTCTTCTTTGGGCATCAACCATAGGGCAGGCCAGATCCAGTCTCCAGCCGGTAGCTTTGCACGAATCTCCAGTTTTCCGAATTTAAAACCGAAAGAATTGTGCGTCCGAAGCCGTGCACTTCGTACCGGGTTCAGTATATATTCCGGACTACCTTGACGATAGCATCCCATGATTTGCTCCGCCCAATCCGGGTGGTCAGTACATCTGAAATTGGTGTGACAGCAGATTTTACTTTAAAATTTATTTGATTTGTGCTGTTGTTACCTGTTAAAGTCATCCTGTTCCCACAAATTGATCGTGCCGGATGAAAGGAACTCCTCACCGAATTCATCGGCTGTCAGTGTGGGTCTGAGAACAAGACGTCCATCTTTTATGTACGAGTTACGATCGCTTCCTGAATACCATTGAAATTCGTTATTCTGTTTAGGAAAAATTCGTACTAATTAGGATGCTGATATTAGGACAAAGTGGTGAAAGTTTTTTACTTACTCCTCCTCCACCGACGGTATTTTCGTGTTCCCAAACGGATCGGTCCAAATAGTCGAAGTTGTCTTCGAAAATTAGTTGTCCGGAACAAAACGGACCTTCAAGGGAATCGAATTAGGTGAAATTAATCAAACAAAAACCGAATTTATTAATACGAACCCTGTGGAGCTCTCCAACCAGAAGCGGTCGTCGGTGATGGATCACACGCTTGACTGACTGTTACAGCGAACAGTAGCACGAGCAACGTCGCTGTTGTTTTATGGAATGAGGCAAAGCCGTTTGCCATTTTCTAACTAATTGTGCGCGTAGACAAATTTAGCTTTCCATGTTTTATACTACGGCGTTATCTTATCGTCGCCCCTCGGCATTGTTGTACACGCAACAATCGCAGGAAGACGATCGGCACTTGACTTTGTTAACTGTCATGCAATTTCGGCAGACCTAAACTCCCACGAAGATCTCGTAGTTTTTTTTTGCTCAGCATGCACAGTTCACATGCTGCCAAATTGATTTGTAAAAAAAATCTGCATATCGTTGATAAAGTATAAGTATTGATACGGTGATAACGAGCCTCAAGAATAGGTTTCTAAGGTTTCCAGTTTTATCATTTTAAGGTACAAATTGTTTATGAAAATCTCCGCTAGGAACTGTGTTTGCTAACTTTTTTTTGTTTAAAATTTTGCAACTTTTGAATCACTGATCCGTTTTTAATAATTTAAATGCCAAATAAAAGGTTCATTTTATCCATTTTATCGCAAGTAGAAACAAAAACCATGCGTCTCCATTACATTCTCACCACTTTATTTATTTAAAACTAGATGAGTGCCCGATCTTACTCGGGGCGCCTTTGTTTTATAGCCACTTGTACATCAGGTATTGTAAACGAAATGTTTATAATGCAAAAATATTAAAATATTGTTCCTCTTTTGGAAGTTCCTCCCCATTTGTCAGCTTCCCCTGTTTTGTGTCATCCTGCAAAACTGATACTTTCGCGGCAAGCTGGTCAGGAGTTCGTGTTTTCTGATGATAAACTCTTCATCTTGCAACAGCCGCACAATATCTAAATTGATCGGATGTGGCCGCCGACATTGGCCAGCATCCCCCCGTCCCATATAAACATCCCGCGGTTCCAGAGCGCCGCGTCGGTGATGGTTTGGGGGACCGTATCCAAGCGCGGGAAGCTTGCACTGGTCATTATCGAGAAAAACGTGAAAGTCAACGCCGCGTACTATAGACCGAGATTCTGGTCACTTGCACATCTGTTTTGTTTACGGAAATCCCTATATAACCCTATAAAGAAAGAGAAACAAAGACAGCTGCGAGCATTGCCCCCCCCCTTTTGTTAACTTCTTCAGTTCTGATTTCCTTATGTTAAGGAACAAGTTTGTGAAGTTTGATAAAGAACGGTCAAGGCGTTTCGGAGTTATGGCTTCCCTCCTATTAGGGATCCTCCACTCTTCCTATTAGGGAACCCACCCCCTACTTTTTGTTTACCTCCCAGTGCTACTCTTTTGCCAAGGAACATGTGTGCCAAGTTTGATGAAGAACCGTCTAGGCATTTCGGATTTATGGCCTCCCCCCCTGTTACGACCCCCCTCTTATGAACCCTCCAGCGCTGATTCCCGTATATCAAGGAATATGTGTGCTAAGTTTGGTGGCGATCGGTCAAGGCGTTCTGGAGTTATGGTGGAACATACAAAACTCACGTTCACTTTTACATATTATACAGGGTGTTCAATAAGTTCGAATACACTTTAAAAATGTGTTTAAAAAATGAAAATACAAGATATACTTTTCTGAGTCAATTTTTATTGAAGGACTGCTTATTGAGAACCTCTACGACATATTTGGTGGAAACCCCCCCCACTTTTGTGCTTTATTACGAGCTTGAGACGTCTCTCAAAAGAATCACACGCGGCACGCACCTGGTCCACGGGTATCTCGTTCTAGATCATGGAAATGAGCTTCTTAAATTGGTTTATAGTGCTCACTTTATGTTCGCTCTGCTTGGCCAGCATGTACGACCATCCATAAAAGTCCATGGAGCTGGGAGACCACAAAGTCTTATCGAGAAAATCAGTCAAATTCTCCCGACACCACGCTTGGACGATATTCGCCGTGTGGGCCGGTGCACCGTCCTGTTGAAAGACGTATTGATCTTTCCTGTAGATGTCACGAAGTGCTGGGGCCACAACCTTCATTAGAATCTCGGTCTATAGTACGCGGCGTTGACTTTCACGTTTTTCTCGATAATGACCAGTGCAAGCTTCCCGCGCTTGGATACGGTCCCCCAAACCATCACCGACGCGGCGCTCTGGAACCGCGGGATGTTTATATGGGACGGGGGGATGCTGGCCAATGTCGGCGGCCACATCCGATCAATTTAGATATTGTGCGGCTGTTGCAAGATGAAGAGTTTATCATCAGAAAACACGAACTCCTGACCAGCTTGCCGCGAAAGTATCAGTTTTGCTCTGTCCAGCCTCTTCTTCGTTGTAGCCCCCGTTACTCCGTGAACCCTGCGCGTCTTGTACGGCTTGCATCCCAGATCCTCCGCCATGATGGTGTGGGCGTTCCCGATCGATATATCCAGGTCTACAGCGGACTTCCGGATCGAGCGGTTCATTGTTCGACGAACCCGCTCCCTTACCACCTTGATGGCTGCTGGCGTCCTCGCCGAATGCAGCCGCCCGGATCTAGCACGGTCCTTGGCCTAGCCCGTCCCTCGGTACCGACGGATGGCGTTGTAGATGAAATTCCGCTTCATCCCGTGGGATTTCAACCGCCGAAATATATCGTCGGGTCGCTCACCTCTCGCAAACAACTTTACTACGACGTTGCGGTACTCCTTCATCGCGCGCGGTTAACAAATAACAAAGGACAACAAGTCGACAACTTGCGCGTCGGTTGGCCTATATATAAGGCTAAAGCTGACACCAATACCAATACACAGAATGCACATGATGCGCACAACGATGTAAAGTTGTATTCGAACTTATTGAACACCCTGTGGACTAGAAGATAGATAGAATAGATAGAAAGATTTATTTTTCAAACAATACGTTTCTGAACTTTTGATATATTTTGCAAATAATGCTTAATTTTCTAAAATTATATGTAACATTTTGTATGTTTTAGTGACCACAAAAAAATTGACATTCAGTCCAGCATTATTTCTGAAAATTTCATTAAAATACTTTTGGTTCGATATCAAAGTCATTAAAATCAGTTTAGTAGTTTAAGAGTTATGCATTTTTGAAGAAAGATAGGATGGCAAAAATGTATGTGAATTTTGGGACTCAGAAAAGAGAATCTCAAGCGTCAAGAAAAAATACGAGTCTAAAATTTACTGAAAAGGAATAAGCACACAAAATTTAAATTAAATCGGAGCATTTTGATTTGTTTTTTTCACGAAGGTGCCGAATTGATATGCATTGTGGCTTAAAAATAATATGAGATGTATGCGTGAAATTACATTGAAATAATACATATTCGAAAATAATAATCATTACTACAATATTTCTTGTTTTTTTTTTGTTAGATTATAGTCACTTTCCCATTATAGTCCCAACCCTGCAGAAGTCACGAATGACCGAAGCTGTTAAGGGTCATTCGTGACTTCTGCAGGGTTGGGATTTGAACACGGGTTCTCGGCGTGAGAGCGTAATTTGTTTTTTCCAAATTTGTCTGCTTTCGAAATATATCTACCGAAATATGTTTGAATGGTTTCGGTGTTTGATTTCGATGAGGCACAGAACAATCACAGAAAAACGCCAAAAATGGTACGAAGACAATTAGGTATAAGCATGGACGAAGATAATTGAAAATTAAAAAACTCAAAAACACACAGAGTTGTGGAGCGTTACGCGAGAGAGAGAAAAGAGAGAAGAGAGAGATAACTTGCTTGTGGTAGGTAGCATGAAATGAAAAGAAAACGAAAATGAAGAAGGTGCGCGCGTGTTCAGCTTTCTTTGGCTGGGTGCCGTACGGTGCTTGGCCAACACATAGAACACCGTGCCAAACGAAGTTGGCATCGACGTGCATGTTCGTTTTTGACGCGAGTAGGAAAGATGTACTTAAACCGAATGCGTGATAATTATGATCGAAGCAGAATGCTTGAGCACCGCGGATGGGAATCGAAAGCCAAAGTATCGATTTTGGGTGTCGCGATATATCGGACGGATCCAATAATGAGTAATGAGTACATCGCAACAAAAATATCGTCACTTCGATATTCGCCGATATCGGAACCTAAAATATTCAGAAAGTTTTCAGATACGATCCGCAGCTTACAAAAAAATTGCAGAAAAATATTTTTTTTACGGAAATATTTTTCAAAAAAAATTTTTTTTTAATTTTTAGGCTGTGAACCATTTTGCGAAATTTTTAAAATATTAATTAAAGTTTTACAGTCCGATGGTTAATTCTTCTCGAGTGGTTGAAATCAGTTCAGAATGCGAATCATTTTATATTTGACAGATTGATAGTTGTTTTACTGAGGATGAAGAAATTTTTCTATAACAGCGATTTTTTTATTCAGTACATGTTGGAATTGGATGAATTTTTGGTGTTCATTTGCTCCTATTTGATAGATAAAATTTATCTCATTTTATTTTGGGTTGAATAAACAAATTTGTTATATGTTAAACATCCATACATTTGTGAAAAAAAAAGCTCTTTCCTCACCTTTCCTATCATTGGCTTTCAGAACCGAACCATCGAACTGCCAAAACTAAACATGCTCCCGAGCAGGCTTATTTTCGAAAAACCATCGAACTGTCAAATTTTAACCAAAAAGTTAAAAAATTCGCGAAATGGTTCACAGCCTTAATACTTTCAATACCGGTGTCAAATCTACGTTAGGTACCTCTTAACAGTCCTACGAAATATTGATGTAACTATCAAATTATCACACTTTGATAGATCAACATATTCATTTATTAGCATTATCGCTATGAAAATAGCTTAATAAGCTAGAATAACGTTGACTGTATTCACCTAATAAGTCCAAAAAAACACATGAGGTTAAGTCTGACCTCTGGCGCTCTGTTGCATACATATCTCCTATTTATTTATTATATAAATATTTCTGTTTTTAACTTTAATGCAATAGATACTTTGCTGCGAGTATTATTATTACTTAATACATTTATCACTGATTGGTTAACTTAACAACAAAATAAACGTAGGGATTCTCCCAATGTCAAGACTCAGACTGTTTCACAAAATATTTAATCCTTCTATCCCATTGCAAACGGTGATTCCGAATATGTACTAAGATAAAAGATTCCATTCACCCCCTTTCCATAATTGGATGGCTGACCTCCCATGTTAGCATCATCGCCACTGGGCGTGCAAATTCCTCCAATAATCTCGTCATGATTCGCACATCTGGTAGCTCTGAACGGTGTCGATGAACTGATGGACTCCGCATAGAACTGGGGTGCTCGGCCGTGAGCGCAACTGCCTCCAGTATCTTCACCACAGCCCGGTTGTATGCGTCCGCCATTCGGGAAGAAGTTCGCTTGTCCTAGTATTGTATCAATACCCAACAGTCCCGCGTTAGTCATTATAGTTTCCACGTACAGTCCATCTGTCGGAGAAACAGCGGTGTCCTGTCCCGGCGAAAATAACGGACCCGCAGGATCAAGCGCTATGATGGTATTCACCAATCCTTCCTGACCCTTTCCAGCGTTACCAGCAACGTGTGCTCCCAAGCTGAATCCAATAATATATATACTATCTGGCGAAATTCCAGTCGCTGCTTTTAAAATGTCGATAAAACCAGAAACTCCTTGGCCTGCTGGGCCAACATTCAGTCTAGCTGAGATATAATTAGTAATCGCTCCCACTCCCCAATCGACCGTAATGATGTTAAAATCTCCGACTCGTAAGAATTCATCTCGGATTTCCTGATTCATAAAATGACTTCCATCATTGTTCCATCCATGGATCGTGAATCTAGTTGGATGTTCCGGATTAAAATAACTATCCTGAATTGATGCCTCGTCCGTCAGGATCTGCGCCTCCGTTGGGTTGCTGCGTGTAAATAGCCGATAGATGATGTCTTCGGTCGGATTGAACAACGGTTGCACTGAATCATCTTCGGGGACAGTGTAGGCAGCAATATTCACCAACTGAAAAAATCCATTTCCATCCGGTATCAATTCCCAACGAGCTTCGCGAAGCGGATGACCACTGGTTAGATACAAGCAGGAGTGGATTAACGCAACAGTGAGCAAAAAGAACCGTGACATATTCCCGTTGGTAGGCACTGCGAACTGAGTAGGCTCGAAAAGAGAGACGAAAGCTTTTATAGATTGGATGGACATATCCGGGAGATAAGCTCCCTGAATTTCAAATTGCCGCATAATTAAAATGATCTTATCAATGAGGTAAAAAATCTAAAATTAGAGTTTTGTCGATTGGCCCCTTTTTTAATCAATATACGAGTAAGTGACTAATTTAGCTATTGTTGTTCATCGAGATGGTTGAAAATACATCACTTGAACACGCCACTTTCCGATTACCCATCATCGCTGGCGTCAAAGTGGCAAGTCATACCCGAATTTCTCCATGGGGTATGATAAAAAGTAGTTAATTGATTGAAGCTTATCAATACATGATTAAAATAATGACCACTTTGGTTGAAAATAAGTTGGCTTATCAATTCTTTGCGAAATATTATGAATTATGTTAATAAATGTGATTGAAATCTAGGTCATCATCATCATCGGTTTGTTCTAAGTTTTACTTTCGAAAGTTTAAAGTATACTACTTGAAAAATAACAATCAATGTTCTCGAAGTAGAGTATAATTTTAAAAGTGTATTTAAACCTTGAGTTTTAATTTCACATGAAAATTTCAGAAATATACATTCGAAACTATTCCAAAATAAAAATCTAATCAAATGAGTCGATCAACAAGTTAAGTTTATTTCCGTACAGTACTCAGATTACATATCAATCGAAAACCAACTGGAAAACCCTCCGCAGATAACCGACACGAGGAGTACTAAATTCGGTTCAGTACAACAATGACCAGCAAACAATTTGGACTTTACCTTTCTCTACTATTGGTTGGTATGTGTAAAATGAACTTTTTGATGTACCTAAGAACGTTGCAACGTGGCATATTTATACACTAGGGCCGGTCGTCTGCTATCCAGCCCAATGGAACCTAGTTCCGGACGATTTCGGAAAGCTTCATCTAGTCGCAACAGATCCAGATCCGCTGCAGTTAGACAATGAGCCTGCCTTCGACCCCGAGACTGACGTCATCTTTCGTCTGTTTACCAGATCTAACCCGCAAGCAGCGCAAATTGTCCAGTGGAATGATCCACAATCGTTGCGAGATTCGTATTTTAATTCAAACCATCCAACTCGGTTTACAATCCATGGTTGGGTCAGTGGAGAGGATGCTAATCTGCACGGTCTAATTCGGGAGAACCTGCTAGCGATGGGAGATTTCAACGTCATTAATGTGGATTGGGGTGCAGGTGCTCAGACTATCAACTATATTCAAGCTAGGAATCGTGTGGGGGCAGTTGGCGAAATGGTTTCACGATTTATCGATATGCTCGTGGAAACAACTGGAGCAACTCACGATAGCATTTCTGTTACTGGAAGTAGCCTTGGAGCGCACTGCGCGGGGAATGCGGGAAAGTTTCAAAACGGACGGATCAATACAATCATCGGAATGGATCCTGCTGGACCGTTGTTTTCCCTTGGTCAACCGGACATACTGAGCGAAACTGATGGACAGTATGTTGAGGCAATCTATACCAATTCCGGCCTTCTGGGGTTCGACCTTCCACTAGGGCATGCAAACTTTTATCCCAATGGTGGTCGTACACAGCCCGGCTGTGGAATTGATATAACTGGGAACTGTGCCCATACCAGGGCTCATCAGTACTTCGCAGAGTCAATCGGATCACCGCTAGGTTTCGTTGGAGTACGTTGTGCGTCCCACCAGGAGATCCTAGAAGGGTTGTGTACCGAAAGTGGTCCAACGGCACTGATGGGCGGTGAACCATCCAACTATGGTCGTGGCGTAAGCGGGTACTATCATTTACTTACTAATGAGCAGTCACCATTCGCGAGAGGATAATGAAGCACTTAAAAATGAATGTAAATAGAATCAGCATGGAGTAAATTGAATCATTTTATACTTTCAAGATTAATTCGAAATGCCCTCACAATTCTGTAGAACATTGCAACAAGTTTTTGAATGACCAAATTCAAACTTGTTTTAGATCCACAGAGATTTACCAATATAGATCCAATCCAAATCCAATCCAAATCCAATACAAATCCAATCCAAATCCAATTCAAATCCAATCCAAATCCAATCCAAATCCAATCCAAATCCAATCCAAATCCAATCCGAATCCAATCCAAATCCAATCCAACATATGACGATTGGCTTAATAGACCCGCATCGTACCTTGAAGCTAACTGGGCGGTTTCTTTTCAAGTCCAGTGGTGAAATAAAATCCATTAGCTACAGCTGTTAACGTACATTAAGCTGTTAACGCAAAATTTGATTTCGGTAGAAATATTTATTTCGATTATTGTCATTGGAAAGCTTCAGTGATAAAGTTACCCTACTAAGAAAACTCTACAGCAGATTATACTATCTACCTATCTAGATTTTAAAACTTGACATACCTTTATCGCTCAGTGAAGTACAGTTTTTTCTTAAATTACCAATATTATTGATTAGTAATATGAAACGTAATTGCTTAAATATCTAGTAATCAGCAAAGGACAAAAGGTTGTTATCTGACGTCAATGGAAGTTGCCTAAACAAAAGCCCCTCTAATCAAAATTTCGAAGAAGAACTTCGTTCCCGTATTAAGCTACGTTTGGGGTACCTTAACCGATAAGATTAGCAAATCTATAAAAGCGAACGTAGAAATCCCCAGCGGAGTTAGTCCAATTACGATTAAAATGAAGCTTACAACGTTAGCCGTACTGCTGGGGTTAGCAGCTATTGGTGAGTTAAATACTTGAGAAAGATGGAGTTGTCCTTCTACTTACAGATACGTATTGTCTCTCTGACTCGCAGGCTTTATTTTGAGCTAGATCGAGACAAATGAAGCTTAGCTTGTAAGTCGATTAACAGAATAACTGAGTTAATAGGAAAAGTTTCGCCTTTCTCAATCATGTTTAATTGTTAATAACCCACATTTTATTATTCGTAGGCTACTCCTTACCGGTGGAGGTAAAGCCATGGGCTGTGATTTCGGATAGCGCTGGACGGGCCCGCTTGGTTCACATAAATCCGGGCAAAGTGCTGGTCGGGGAAAATGAGCCGGAGCCCTACTTCGATCCCGAAACGGATGTTGTTTTCCGACTGTTTACCCGACGTAATCCAGTTCATGGAGCCATAGTGAATTGGGCCGATGGAGCTACAATCAGCAATTCGAACTTTAACGCAGATCATCCAACCCGTATCCTAATCCATGGTTGGACTGAGGATGACGATGCTACGCTGTTCTTTGTTATTAAGGACCACTATTTGCGCGTTGGAGAATTCAACGTGATAACCGTTGATTGGAGTGCAGGTGCGCAGACTATCAACTATATCGCTGCTCGTAATCGTGTTGGTGGTGTTGGAATGATTACATCTCGGTTGATTGACACAATTCGGTCTACTACGGGACAATCGCAGGCCATGATAAATATTATTGGGTTCAGTTTGGGAGCACACGCAGCCGGTAATGCTGGAAAGCAGCAAAATGGTCAACTAGATACGGTTATTGGTTTGGATCCAGCGGGTCCATTGTTCTCCGAGGGACAGGCTGATATCTTCACCCCTAGCGATGCCATCTACACTGAAGCCATCTATACCAGTGCCGGTACGCTTGGATTCGATGGTCCGCTGGCTGATGCTAATTTCTATCCGAACTGGGGCAGATCTCAACCGGGTTGTATAACGAACACTTGTGCCCATAACCGCGTGACCCAACTGTATGCTGAATCGATTTCAACCGAAGCGCACTTTACTTCGATCCGTTGTGCTAACCATAATGAGATTCTGAATCAACAGTGTACCTCGAGTGGGCCGTACGCCAACATGGGAGGTGAACCGTCTAACCGTGGACGTGGAGTTACTGGAGTCTATCAGTTGATGACGAATTCCGGTTCACCATTCGCGAGAGGCTAACGGAAACTGGAGGCGCAGATTGGGGGCTTACTGAGACTAATCTTGTGTGATCATAAAAATAACAATGCAAAAACAACGGTTCTATACAGCAATAAAAATTATCTACAAGATGACTTTCTAAATCTTATCGTGCTTATTTTATTGAGTTGTGTTGTGTTAAGGCATGTAGGTTTATCTGGGAAACTTTTAAATAAAAATTACCAGCAATGATTTATGGTTTGGCTATCCATTTGTGATAAACAAAAAACCGTATTTTTAACTGAATATCATTTATAGATGTCAATATATCAGTTTACTTGGATCAGATAAATATTAAGCCTGTAAAGCGTTGACGAAATATTTTGTCCAGCATGACATTGAAATTTTACATTCTTCCAAGAAAACTAGAACTTCTTCAAAAGTCGAGAGATAATAACAATACAATACAGTCTGTCAAGTGAAAGTTGAACTAATGTTTACAAATGTGAGTATATTAAAACATGGAGGCATGCAAGCTTGTATGCAATACTTTTTTGGCGCTTGTATACACATTCTTCCACCACTATGATTATATAGAGCTTCCATTTTGTCCATTTCTTGACCTAGGGATCAAGCACTAGCTTAAAGCCTAGCTCAAGCTCTGCCACTTGTGCTAGCTCTAGCACTAGCTGAAGCCCTAGCACAACTCTACCTCAAGCTCTGACTCAAGCCCAAGCTCAAACCTTAGCTTAAGCTCTAACTGAAGCTCTGACTCAAGCCCAAGCCCAAGTCCAGGCACAGACCCAGGCCCAGACTCAAGTCCAAGCGTAAACCCGACCTCAAGTCCAGGACCAAGCGTTCTGGCTCAAGCCCTAGCTGCAACTATGACTCAAGTCCTCGCTAAAGGTATGATTCAAGTCATAGATGAAGCTCTGACTTAAGTTCTAGCTGAAGCTCCGACTGAAACCCTCACTAAAGCTCTGACTGAAACCATCACCAAAGCTCGAATTCAAGCCATAGCTTAAGATCAAGACCAAGACCAAGACCAAGACCAAGACCAAGACCAAGACCAAGACCAAGACCAAGACCAAGACCAAGACCAAGACCAAGACCAAGACCAAGACCAAGACCAAGACCAAGACCAAGACCAAGACCAAGACCAAGACCAAGACCAAGACCAAGACCAAGACCAAGACCAAGACCAAGACCAAGACCAAGACCAAGACCAAGACCAAGACCAAGACCAAGACCAAGACCAAGACCAAGACCAAGAAACACTTCATGTTTCATGGTTTCAAAAGTTGGATGCTTTTTAGGATCATCTCACATCACATAGATTTAAACGTGCAGGACCGATTCGCGACGCATTTGTTCCGGTAACGCCGCTTTGTAAAAAAATAAGGTAGGCTAACAACCACATCCTTACTGTAATTCTCTCCAGTCTTGATGCGAGTCATTGAAACACACAAAGCTAGCGTTTTTCAAGTGTCCGAATTTTTTCGTGTTGAACATTTACAACACACATTTCAGTTCAATTTAATTCACGGAGGGAAACCAGGAGTAGTTGTTTTGGGAGAAGTAAAGCATGTCTAAATACACCCATTGTAAGCCTGTGATATTGAGACAACGGATAGGTTTGTCCAAACATTAGCCTCCAAAGGTTAATTTTTATCCTGGAATTTCAATTTTGCTTTACGCACTTAATCGTCCGCGTAAGTTGATCGGTTCAATTAGTGTTACCACCCGTAAAATCTGGACATCAAGGAACGGAATCTAGACTGGTAATGATTATCGCGATAGAGAATGACGTATTGGCAAAAAACCCAGTTCGGTTAGTATGCCTGCCGCTTATCATCAATACCAATTATAATTATTATCGATTATTCCACTGTATAAAAACAGCGCCAATGATTTGGCAGTTGTAGAACAAGCTTCAACCATGATAAAACATCAGTCGGTAGCTGTATTGCTTCTTGTGGCGTTGGGTGGTAAGTCAGTTTTAACCTTAATTTTCTCCAACTATTAGTAACATTTTACCCAAACGTACAGCTCAATCAACACCCATTGAGCCCATACAAAGTTTGGTTTACGATGCGAACGGCCATTTGCATTTGGTCAACACGGATCAGTTCAGCGAAGTCGACGCCGATCTGGAACCACTTTTCAACGCCGAAAACGATGTCATTTTCAGCTTGTTTACACGTTCGAATCCTCTGCACGGCCAGGTTCTAGAGTGGAACAACGCTGCCTCGGTACAGAACTCAAATTTCAATCCGTCTCACCCGACGCGGTTTACAATTCACGGCTGGAATGGTGATGGCACCTCGGGATTGCACAGTAATATTCGCAGTAATTATTTTACGGTTGGTGAGTTTAATGTTATCAGCGTGGATTGGGGCGCGGGAGCTCAAACCATCAATTATATTACGGCAAGAAACCGGGTGGACGCCGTCGGAGATGTTCTTTCTCGCATGATCAATACGTTGGTGTCCGCAACAGGAATCTCTCGCAACAGTATTAGCCTGATTGGCCATAGTCTGGGAGCACACGCTGCTGGAAATGCGGGAAAATATCAAAATGGCCAAATTCAAACGGTTATTGGTTTAGATCCAGCCGGTGTTCTGTTTTCGCTAGGACAGCCTGATATCATGACCCCAAGTGATGCTCAGTACGTCGAGGCAGTGTTTTCTAATGCTGGAACGCTCGGATTCGATCTACCCCTGGGGGATGCTAATTTCTATCCCAACGGAGGACGATCACAGCCCGGCTGCGGTATCGACATAGCGGGCAATTGCGCACACTCGCGAGCGCACGAGCTGTTTGCTGAATCCGTTTCGACCACGGCTGGTTTCCGAGCGACCCGATGCGCGTCACATGACGAGGTCCTGCAGGGTGGATGTACCTCAACCGGTGCCGGTGCGTTGATGGGTGGAGAACCATCCAACCATGGTCGAGGAGTGAACGGGATATTCTGGTTTGCTACCAATTCGGCGGTTCCGTTCGCTCAGGGTTGACAATGATTTTGTAACACGATGCTGCATGATTGAATAACAGAATAAGTGCTACGCATTCTTATTTACTTAAATCAGATAGTTGATGACAATCATCTTAATTCAATTTTATTTTTGATGTGAGCTTCTAGTCCTGTACTCTAATAGCCGGCTGTGAATTCTGTCGATAAAGAAGGGCAAGTCTTAGAAAGAGGTTTAAACCCAAGGTTTTGTTTTTCTTTTCACAGAAGGCACTTTTTTATGAATGCCTTTGATTGACGGTTCCAAATGTTACATCACTTTCCAGTGCGACGCTGCAAATTGCTTGTCAAAACCAGAAGCTTTTTCGGAACTCTGTTCTAACTCTACACTCTACTGAAAAAAGAAGTATAAAATTGTGGTCCCAGAATTTGAACTACGGCTTTACAGTGTTATACGTAATGAGGTCTACAACATATACCATGTTAAGCTTTTCAAACCAGCCCCAAGTTTGCGGGATATTGAATTACAGTCAGTTCACAATCATGGGTCACACACAATTGTGGGTCATTTTAGCTCCTCGTACAAACGCCTAGCACGCTTCCCGGTAGAATTTGAGCTTCAAGTGCCGATTCGGATGTTTACTGGCACTGTAAGATCTATAGCCTTCTCGAGCGAGGATATTACGCGTGGTTTGTTAGTTGGCATCGTACCTTCTAGCCTATCCCGGATGGAGGTACCAGGATAGGAATTAACGTACTTCAATAACCTCCTCCCTCAGCTTTCGGTACCTAGATCCGGTTTTCCTCAAAGTTCTTTGCCGCCTTACCACACCTAAACTAGAACATCACACACTGCTGATTTTGGCATTTTTAGCACTTCCACCAACTCTGGTTCAGACCACTCTGGATTTTCCAGAAGTTTGTGAAAGATTTTTTTTAAGTCGTTCGAGTTCCATTCTGTACTGCTCTGCCACGTGGTTGAATATTTTGACGAAACTTGCACCAGTTGTTGTTGATAAATATGACAACAAAGTTATATCAAATAGTTTCAGTTTCTACCACAAAAGGCGTGCTGGTGACGCACGAGGTGCGTCCAAATATACTTTCAGCCAGGCCTGAAGCCCAAATATTTTGAACCCAAATATGTTTGTATTTTCGGATTCTGAGACATTGGTCTTTTAGAAGGTTGGACCTCTGGAGTCTTCGGAGTTCGTGGATCTTTGGTTATCTGGATTTTTGGATGGTTAGATATGTCTACTTTTGGACTATGGAATCTTTGGACTTTTAGACTCTAGTGCTATTGGACTTCAAGATTTTGAAACCAAAAATGTGTGAATTTTCTGATTTTTACTTTCGTATTTTTTCTTTTATCTATTTTCGGATTCTGGACTATTTGACCTTTGTTTTCTGAGACTTATGTACTCTTCTACTTTACCTTACTATGGCGTTTGTTACAACGCAATTTTGGCAACCGATATGTGACAAATGTTTGTCTTGAATAGGAGACTGCAATTAAAAGGGCCAAAAGTGTACTACTTGGATAGAACTGTTGGACTCGGACTCTTGGCCTTTACAACTGGCCTTTACAGTGGTGGTAGTAGTAGTAGTAGTAGTAGTAGTAGTAGTAGTAGTAGTAGTAGTAGTAGTAGTAGTAGTAGTAGTAGTAGTAGTAGTAGTAGTAGTAGTAGTAGTAGTAGTAGTAGTAGTAGTAGTAGTAGTAGTAGTAGTAGTAGTAGTAGTAGTAGTAGTAGTAGTAGTAGTAGTAGTAGTAGTAGTAGTAGTAGTAGTAGTAGTAGTAGTAGTAGTAGTAGTAGTAGTAGTAGTAGTAGTAGTAGTAGTAGTAGTAGTAGTAGTAGTAGTAGTAGTAGTAGTAGTAGTAGTAGTAGTAGTAGTAGTAGTAGTAGTAGTAGTAGTAGTAGTAGTAGTAGTAGTAGTAGTAGTAGTAGTAGTAGTAGTAGTAGTAGTAGTAGTAGTAGTAGTAGTAGTAGTAGTAGTAGTAGTAGTAGTAGTAGTAGTAGTAGTAGTAGTAGTAGTAGTAGTAGTAGTAGTAGTAGTAGTAGTAGTAGTAGTAGTAGTAGTAGTAGTAGTAGTAGTAGTAGTAGTAGTAGTAGTAGTAGTAGAAAAAATAGATTTGCAGATTGAATGCGTTGTTGAATCTTCTCATTCGTATTATTGCCGGCGGTGACCGCTGGTTTTCGACACATTGATTTCTGGCCCACTCCTCTTAGCTTCCGTTTTCAGTCCAGTGTAGGTTAACTCTGCCGTTCCAATGTTTCTAGTGATGATATCAAAGGCATCTGCGAAGGCTAGGAGTTGCACAATCTGTCATAGCTCTTCGCGCTTGACTGAATTGTACACTGCTCTGAAATCCACGAAAGTATGACGCGTTGGCATGTTGACTCCCGACATTCTTGGAGGATTTGTCGGATCCATAATAATCCAGCCCGTGCCTCCAAATAGCTCAACTGGGGCTGGCCTACCGTATCTATTGCTATTGGGGGTAGACCACCTAACATGATCTGGGAGAACGCCTACTAGATGGCGTTGATTATAATGCCGCGGGAATTACAGCAATCGATACATTGCTTCAAAAATGCATACATTTTTGTAGACACTTTCCATACATCCTTCTCACAAAAATTGGAAGTGCCTTTGCTAGCGGTTTCTTACCAATGATTGTTGTGAAGTCTTGTCGAGAGTTGATCCTTTCCAACGTCTCCTATTAGTTTTCAACTCTGAATTCTGTAGAATGTCTTCGAGATCCATACAGCATACATATTCCGAGTGACTTTGTGGTCCTATTTTTGTTTTTCTATATTATAATCATTGTTATAAATGCTTTCAAGCTGCTAATGATGCTACTGTGTGCGTAATATTTTGCAGAGTAGCAAATTGACAAAATCTTTGTATGTTTATGTATTTCAAACAAATATTTTACGACTAGCAGGGCTTTCGTAATAATTAGAATAATTACAAATAATTACAAGTTTATATAAATGCAGTATATTATAGTCTAACTTATTTTAAAAGTAGAAAAGTCAATCCTTTTCATTTCAGAATATCGATTTTGGCCTTGATATGCAGTAAGTTCAAACATACTTAGTATGTATAATTAGTCCGGTTCACAATTTAACCCTGAGCGAATGGAGTTCCGGAATTGGTATTCAGGCGGAAAACACCATTCACACCGCGGCCATGGTTGGACGGTTCTCCACCCATCATCGCATCCGCCCCACTGGAAGTGCATCCTCCAGAAACGATTTCATCGTGGGAAGCACATCGGGTCGCTCGGAAACCGGTCGAGGTCGAAATGGATTCAGCGAACATTTCATGTGCGCGCGAGTGAGCACAAGTTCCCGCCAGGTCGATGCCACATCCGGGCTGAGAACGTCCTCCATTGGGATAAAAATTGGAATGTCCCAGAGGTAAATCGAATCCCAACGTACCAGCGTTAGAAAATATGGCCTCAACATATTGGGCATCGTTCGGGGTCAGAATATCGGATTGGCCCATGGAGAAAAGCGGACCAGCCGGATCCAAACCAATGACCGATTGGAGTTGACCATTTTGGAATTTACCCGCATTACCAGCAGCGTGCGCTCCCAAACTATGTCCGATAACACTGATACTGTTTCGAGTTGCTCCGGCCGCTGCCATTAGTGTGTTGATCAGGCGGGATGTGATCTCCCCAACGATACTCACTCGATTTCTGGCACTGATGTAGTTGATTGTTTGCGCTCCTGCGCCCCAATCAACGCTGATAACATTAAAATCACCGACAGCCAGGTAGTTTTGGCGAATATTAGTGTTCACGGCAGATGATCCATCGTTGTTCCAGCCATGGATTGTGAATCGTGTAGGATGGGCCGGATTGAAGTGAGAATTCTGAACTGAACTGGGATCATTCCAACCAAGTACTTGGCCTTCGTTAGGGTTGGAACGGGTGAATAGACGGAAGATTATATCGGTGTCGGCGTTGAACCTCGGCTCCACCTCGGCATCAACAACAGTGTACAGGTTTGGGTTGACCAGATGCAGGTTACCGTTGGCATCGTAGACCACACGGTGTTGTTGATCGACGGGAATTGCAAGCACTGAAACTAAACCGAAACGTTACTTAACTGTTCAATTTCATCTAGGACGTTCCACTTACCAAGTAGTGCTAGCAAAGGTAGTATCGCTACCGTATACTGCATTTTGGTTTTGACTAATCGAAGCGGTAAACTGAAGTATTGACTCGATTCGCACGACGCTTTATTTTATACTTTGGTTTTAATCCGTATTAGGTCTTCTTTCGGATTTTCCGATAAGTAGTACGCGTTAGGACAACACCACAAGATACAGATAATCAATCATTTAAGTTTCGAGTGCCTACGTCTGTAAGACAGCTAGGGTCCGTTTTCAATGACGATCTTATCGGTACTCCCCTTTTTGAATGGGCGCTGCCAGTAGCAGGAAGCTCGGTTTGGTATTTTTTATTAGATCTTACCGCTGTTCAAGTGTCTGATAATGATTTGAAGAGGGGAATCTAATCGATTTGTTTTGATTGGCCTATGGTGTACGTGGTTAATTTCAGCACTTAGCTTAAGCTTTTCTCTCATTTCGCAGGTGTATGCAATTGAGAATTTAAGAAAGTCCCGATGTCAAACGGTAGTAATACGGTTTTCATTATAAAGATAACGTACAATATCTTAACAATTTTCAGACTGAAGTTTTTCGGTCGAACCCCACCGTAATTCTTGAATCTAGTCACGCAGGTATAAATGGTGTTTACGATATCAGTTGATTAGGATTTAAATCAGACACTTGTATTTCGAATGACGTCTAGGTGGGCTCTTGATACTTGAAACATTATCTAGGTAATTACGCACACGCAAAATATCAGAAGGAAATAAACTCCAAACGAATCGCCAGAGATATTATATAGGGAATTTTTGTAATTATCTGCGTATTGGTAATCGCATGGGGTAAGTGCAATCGATTCGCGGATATTTTTTAATAATTAAAGCTAAGAGTAGGAATAACAATGATAGAGAAGCTAATTTATCGAGTAGTAATCAAAAATCAAAAGTCAAAAGTCAAAAGTCAAAAGTCAAAAGCCAAAAGTCAAAAGTCAAAAGTCAAAAGTCAAAAGTCAAAAGTCAAAAGTCAAAAGTCAAAAGTCAAAAGTCAAAAGTCAAAAGTCAAAAGTCAAAAATCAAAAGTCAAAAGTCAAAAGTCAAAAGTCAAAAGTCAAAAGTCAAAAGTCAAAAGTCAAAAGTCAAAAGTCAAAAGTCAAAAGTCAAAAGTCAAAAGTCAAAAGTCAAAAGTCAAAAGTCAAAAGTCAAAAGTCAAAAGTCAAAAGTCAAAAGTCAAAAGTCAAAAATCAAAAGTCAAAAGTCAAAAGTCAAAAGTCAAAAGTCAAAAGTCAAAAGTCAAAAGTCAAAAGTCAAAAGTCAAAAGTCAAAAGTCAAATGTCAAAAGTCAAAAGTCAAAAGTCAAAAGTCAAAAGTCAAAAGTCAAAAGTCAAAAGTCAAAAGTCAAAAGTCAAAAGTCAAAAGTCAAAAGTCAAAAGTCAAAAGTCAAAAGTCAAAAGTCAAAAGTCAAAAGTCAAAAGTCAAATGTCAAATGTCAAATGTCAAAAGTCAAAAGTCAAAAGTCAAAAGTCAAAAGCCAAAAGTCAAATGTCAAAAGTCAAAAATGAAAAGTCAAAAGTTAAAAATCAAAAGTCAAAAATTGAAAATCAGAAGTCGAAAGTCCAAATTCAACAGTTAAAAGTCATAAATTAATAATCGATACACAGAAAAGAAATATAAATTCTGCTCGTATGCGCGTAACTCGTACTCTCAACCAAGAATTAAATTAAAAACTTTTGCTCGGGATGCAAGCATGCTATGGAAAATCCTCCCATAAATCCATTGCAATGGATAGGCCGTAATGAAAACAGTCTGGTACAGTCATTGTTGAGAGAGCATTTTTCTGTTATCTTTATTGGACACAATCAAAACGATCATTGAACCATAAATCCCATTTCAAATGGCTCTTACAATAGCCTGTTGTTTCAGATCAGCTCTTACTAAGATAAGCTTCCGCTAACGTCACTTTGTTGCCGGGCAGATGTAAACAAAGCTTAAGCATAATCTTGATTTAAACTATAAATATAACGGAAGGCTCTGCAAAAGCTTAGTGTTTTATGGCCTCTAGTAGCCTGTTCTTTACTGAGAGAAAAATATTGGTGTCTTTCACTAAAGTTAGGGGAATAGTGCTTGAATCAAAATCTGAGATCGATCATTAAACGAAGTTGGACTAAAGACTAATCTCAAGTTTTTAGTCTTGACCTTGAAATGTGGTCATACATATATATTAATATTTTTTTGAAACGATGGTTCTACAATTGATGCAGGGACGGTAGGGGAAAGAAATGAAAATTTTTTTTTGGCGAAGGAGGGGAAGAGCGGAAAGGAAGGGGGGGGGGGTATTGGTAGCTGACAGGAGGTAGCTTGGTAGTGACACGTAGTCATTTTGACTCCTACCTTTTGTCCAATGCTGGAAGGTGCATGAGTCGAACCAAGCTGTAATTTGAGATTATAACCGGATTCGAACCCATGGGTTCGAAATCAATTGTAGAACCATCGTTTCAAAAAAATATTGAAGTTGGACTGCCATCTGTAATCAAATCCAGGCCCCTGGCAGGACGTCATGTTTTCGTAGCAAGAATCGCAGCTCGCTCCCTAAATGCTCTACACAAAAGTGAAACTAATGCCTGATTGGCTGTGGGCAGCGATGCCACTATATCAGATATTTGTGCATGCATAAATTTGGTACACTATCATTTTTCTCGGAGTATTTTATTTTTTCAGTCTAATCTTTTCCATAACAAATACAGTTTATGGAGTACTGTAAATTTCAAGAACATTAATTGAACCAGAACTCACAAGAACTAATGTAATTGGTGGGTCCCAAATTTATGCGTATCAAATATCTGCTAATAGTGGCATTTCTAGCTGTGGGCCCGAAAATAAAGTTGGTTTTATAAATATAACAATATTCGTGTACAGATGTCAGTGCCCTGATTAAAACCCCAGCGGGGATCATACGAAGACTCAAACCAATTAGGTCAGATTGCATCAATAACGCTGAGATTGCATCTACCTCCATAACAATGTAATCCTATTTCGTCAACAAATACTCGTAGAACTTCCTTGGGTGTTTTCACTGACATGTCAAGGCTGGGGCACACTGGGGTTCGTGCTCCACCTCCTTTGTAAAATTTAATATATTAAAAAATAATTTTTGTAGCCCAGTTTTTAATTTAATTTAATTTAATTTAACTATTTTTGCGTTAAGTAAATTAATTTCGTAAAAATAGTTTTAGTTTTAAGAAAAAAACGCGAGAGAAAAGTATAAAAACTGACATGTAATAAAGATAAACGAAATAAAAAACGTGATAGGAGGATAGGAAAAAATGGAACTTCGAAAGAGGAAAAATGGAAAAGAAGAAAACGAGAGAGAAAAAGATGGAGAACGAAGTAAAAAACGGGGAGACTGGATAGAAAAACATAAACGTAAGAGAAAAGAAGAAATAACACTAACGAAAACAAAGAAAATGAGAAAAACTTTTTAAACGGGGCGGAAAAAGAGAAAAATGGGAAAAAGAAGTAAATTCGGGACCAGGATATTAGAGAAACGAAAACAGAAAAAGAGGAAACACGGGACAGACAAGAAAATTAAATGTGGAGAAGAAAATAAAACTGAAAACATAAACAGAAGGGATCAACAGAACGTAACTAAAAAGGGGGGAATGCAGGACATAATAAGAGAAAGAACGGAACATACGACCAAAAAACGAGCGACGAACGTACGCGAAACGTGATAGAAAACGAGTTAAAAATCGAAAAATACGAAAACCAGGACCGAAAAAAAGTCTAAACGAGACAAAAAATGGTAAACAACGAGACTGGAACAGAAGAGAAACGAACTTGAAACGGTATAAGAAACACGATATACGGAACAAAGAAAATTTAGGACTCGGAAAAAGAACGAAAAATGGGACAGGAATAGAAGAGAAAATGAACAGAGAAAGTGGAAAAAAGGAAAAACGAGGAAAAAATGGAAAACGAGGCAGGAAAGGGAATACTGTACATGTATCAAACGAAATCAAACTTATAGAGAAAACGTTGCAAAGAGAGTTTAAACGGGATAAAAACGAAGAAATGTGGGACAAAAACAGGAAAATGGGACAGAAAAAGAAGGAAAGAAAAACAGCAAAAAAACAAAATTAAAGAGAAAAAGACGAAAAACCACCCTATTGGCATACTTTCAGGACGAACAGTTAGCCAACCATTGACCATGAGATTAATTTTCAACAATATCCCAGTTACCGTCGATTCGGGCAAAATTGATCAGTCGGGTGAAATTGATCACCGCGGACCAACGAGTAAAAAACTCATTATTCTACGTTTATACTGATTCATAAAGCTGTATATGCACCCATTCATATAAAGATGGAGTTACAGATGAAAGTTACTTGGATTTCAGCAAGATTGATCTTGTAAATGGCTTGATTTTTTAAAATTTACTATTTTGATCGAATCACAATTTTCAACATGCCCAATAAAACTCTTTGCCGTTAACACAAATTTCGTTGCAGATGGAAATTTTAATGGAACTAATTTGGTTCTCTAATTATCTGGCTGTGCTTTGATAGTTTCCATGAATAAAATAATGCGATAGAAATGGTTCAATTTGACCTTTTACGAAATAAAACGATTGATAACATCATGAACTGAGACAACATAGATTTCTAGTTCGCTATGGCTGCGAAATGGAGCTGCCACCTGCGAAAGTTTATTCTTTCTGTGAAGCAGAATGGAGATTTATAAAAGTGTGCAAAAGACAGACAATACTTCGCACAAATTTTACAAACGATCCATATGGCAGTTGCATGAGAGTTCAAGAGATCGGTTTGTGCTTACATAGCGAAATGCAACTACACATTCAAGGAGACAGTCAAGCTCCCGTATATGAGGAGAATTAAATTACTTGTTTCACTAGATAGGTGAAGATTGTATACGTAAATCGTACATTTTCACATATATACAACTATGTTTGAACAAAAAATCACGAATACGATGCTAAAATTTGCTTAATATCTTTTTTATCGTTCATATTTATTTAGCAGCCGTATTCCATGCTAATGTAGAGCTGTCTGTCTGATTTTTGTGCTAGTTGCTATACGCGACATTGTTGCCTACATGCAGGATGTTATGTTGCCTATCTCGATTACGCCAGATTTTATACCGCATGTTAGCTTGTTGCTGTCAGAGCATATGGTTTGATAGCAGGGATGCCACATATAATTCTGTGTTTTTTGTTGGAAAAATCTGACAATCTGTACGCCGAGAAAAAATATCTGTGCAAAAATCTGTTCAATGCAAAACAATGAGAGTGAAAGAGATAGATAGTCATTTTGCTGACTATTTCCGTCTCTTTCACTCTCATGTAAAAGCTCAAAAATCTGTTTAATCTGTGTAATTTGGCGAAAATCTGTATTCTATGCATACAGATTCTGTACAGGCGATTTCTTCCAAATATCTGTTAAACACAGAATAATCTGTGCATGTGGCAACCCTGTTTGATAGCATTATCGTCTTGATTTCTATGTGATCAATTTCACCCGTTCTATTTTATGTGATCAATCATATTCTTAAATATGTTTCTATTCAAATATATTTAAAAAATACTTGAAAAAGTGATCAATTTCACCCGAATTCACGGTACACTTCGACGACGTAGAATCTTCGATCCACCGTTTCGTTCTATGAACCAGGGCCTTAAATTATCACCAAATTTCAAACAAAACAGAAAAAAAATTTTCTCGCTTCTGAGTTTCGCACGTACAACTGCACAGTGATTTTCATCATAGTATACAAGTTCAATATATCGTGAAAATAGAAAATAGAGAAAGTGATTTTCAAATCCAGAAGGTGATATTCACTGCAGGTAAAAAACAATTTTAAATGCAGTTAATGAAAAGAAAAATCTTATGTCCAACAGCTGAACGCAATAGATGCTAAACCACAACATAAATTTTTTTATTGATTTTCACTGGTCAAACGTGAATATCAGATTGTTACAATATCACAGGGCGCTGATATTCTATATTCTCGTGCATGAAGTTCATGCTTGCTGCATTTAGTTATTATGTACGTTGGATCAAAGCAAGCAGATTTTCAATGTTAGGTAGACTAATAATCCAGAAGTTTGAACGTTATGCTGATGAATATTAACAGCACTGCTAGGAACTACTCACACCATGAACCCACTTCCTGCAGAAAACGGGGCATAAAAAAGAGAAGAACTGCACAGACGAAGCAAAAGAACGAAAAAATAAATAAAAATATATGAAACTTGGAAATAAAGAAAAATGAGAAAAGACTGAAAACGGGGAAAAAAAATTACAAAAAACATTTCACTCGTATAAGAAAAAACAGGACTGAAAATAAGAAAAAATGAAACTCGAAACGACGAAAAATGGAACAATCAAACAAGAAACACGGGACAGAAAAAAAGAAAAGAAAGAGCGAAAGAGAAAGCGGATGGAAAGTGGTCTTTTTACTGAATAAAGGTAGCAGTTTTCGTGTATCCGAATTAAAAAGGAATCTGAAACCATTAGGTCCTGTAGTTCTGTAGGTTAACTAAGAAATACCAATACAATCTGAAATTTTGATTTGCTTTAATTGCTTTACAGAACTACAGGACCTAATGGTTATGGTTAATGCTTATATAGGTTGATAATATTGATTCAAAAATAATAATCATACAATTTTTCTTTCTCATTCTTTATAATCGAAAACCAAAAATAAAAAGAAATTATTGCAAAATTAAACATATATTAACACTCTTAGATTTCTACAACGCAATCCAAGCTCTCTTTCTGTGACGCTTGCTCGAGTTGAAAAAATCTATCACAGAAATGAATAGTAAATGTATCAAGGGCTCAGTCAGTCTAGCCCCGTGCAAATGGACTCTGCGCATTCGTCGTCAGATGATAGATTCCGGTCGCGAGTCCAATGTTGGATGGTTCTCCACCCATGTTCCGATTCGGACCGCTCGAGACGCAACGGTTTTCGTTCCACACTTGTTCAAAGTTTTGGCAACGTACCGAATTGAATCGTCCACTTCGCACCGATTCTGCAAAGAACTCCCATGCACGACTGTGCGCACAGTTTCCTGCTATATCCGTGCCACATCCCGGTTGAGTCCGTCCACCGTTCGGGTAGAAGTCAGCCTGACCAATCGGTAGATCGAACCCGAGCAAGCCACCATTGGTGTGAATAACTTCGACGTAATTGGCGTCTGTTGGTGCCACTCGTTCTCCAGGTGAGTTGATCGAGAACAGTGGTAATGCTGGATCCAGTGCTACCACCGTATGCAAACGACCCCGGGCTACTCTCTTTCCTGCTATACCTGCCGTGTGACCTCCCAGGCTGTGTCCGACGATGTATACATTGTTGAACGACATTCCACCGTTCAGGTTTAGGAAATCCACGAATCGTCCAACCGTCGCTCCAACCGCATTGATATGATTTCTAGCCGTGATGTAATTCGGGTTTTGAGCACCTCTTCCCCAATCAACGGTTATTACATTGAAGTCACCACGATCCAAATACGCATTGCGAATATTGACGTTAACTCCAGAATCTCCATTATTGTTCCAGCCATGGATAATCAGGCGAGTTTGTCGACCTCCGTTCCAATTACCACCCAGCGATCCTGCATTACCGAGTGTGATAACCTGCGGTGAATTGCGATTGTTGCGAGTAAACAATCGGAAGATGGTATCGGCATCCGAATTAAAATGTAATTCTGGTTCTTCTTGCCCAGCCAGACCATAGGGATCGGTATTGACCAAATGTAAGCGACCGTCACCGTCCGGAACCAGTGACCATGTGGGGACATGCTCCATACCACCGTCATTGTCAGTTGGGATCTCCTCCTGGCCGAATTCCTCAATTGGAAAGGCGATTGCTAAAATGTTATATTCAACGTTATGGCAAAAATGCAACTTAATCCATCATTTCACAAATTCTTACCCGATCCTATTAGCAATAATCCAATCAATTGACACAACTTCATTTTGAGTAGCATATAGACTGTCCACGGTTAAGCCTCGCATTACTCGTTTTATAGCCGTAGCGAAATCTAATCAAATATGCAAAACTGGAAAGTAATAAACCACTTAATATTGCGAGCTGATTGCTGCGAGATTTGAGGCCGTCATCGAGTCACCTCTGCTGGAACAAGGGATCAGCGCTAAATTTAAACTACATAGCCCTCCCTATTGGTGGCGCATTTAATCTAATCTATGGATAGCTATTTCAGACCACGAACGCGATGTACCCAAATCGTACGAGAAAATAAACACACGAATCATGCTTCCAGGTTATAAAGGTACAGCGAAATTGCAAATGGAAAAATTTCCTTTAGATGTTTTTCATTAGCAGATAAATAAAGTTATCAAAAAATAAATAAAAAGAAATTTTCATTATTTTGTTTTGTTTTCAGCATTCTATTTTATCGACAAAATATGACCAGCGTTCCTGGGTAAGAAGGAAATGATAATCGCTTAACCCTTTGTCTGGTTCAAACATGGACGATTCTTTCATTGCCTGCTGGTTTCAGAAGCGAAAACGGTGAGTGGGAGTAGATTATAATTGAAGAATACGGTGTTAGAAAGACAATCAATGGAATACCTAAATCATCGAACATCTGGGATAATTCTGGAAGGATAAAATAAATGTAAAAATGGACCCAAAGCCTCCAGCAAGTAAAAGAAAGACCTAAGGCCAATAATAATCGATTTCCGATCTAAGCATGTGCCGGAAAATCGCAAAATATGGTTTGGAAACCTCGCCGAAAAAATGATTATTTATTAGTAGAATAAATAAAACAAAAACAAGCAACGTATTTCACCTACGGCTTGCAGGCTTCTTCAGTGTCTGTTTCTGTTTTCGAACTGGTGAAGCCTGCAAGTCGTAGGCGAAATATGTATCTGTCGCGAATAAAAATTAAATATTCCGAGTATGTGGTCTGTAATACCGATGGTTGCTTGTACGAAGGTCGCGCGGGTGCTGGTGTTTACTGCCGTGAGCTGGAATTGGAGGAATCCCATTCGTTGGATAGTTACTGCACCGTTTTTCAAGCTGAAATCTTTGCAATTATGTGCGGAGCTCAGTGCACTTCAGAAAGAACTGATAGGCAAGATTGTCTACTTCTGTTCTGATAGTCAAGCCGCAATAAAAGCACTTTGTGCGGGTAATTCCAAATCTAAAACAGTCATCACCAGCCACACTCAACTAGAAGAACTAAGCATTCTGAATGCCGGTCATCTGGTTTGGGTTCCTGGCCATTCTGGTATAACCGGAAAAGAATTGGCTGATGAACTAGTAAGATCTGGAGCAGATTTGCTTTACCATTTGCGGCATATTGGATGAAACAAAAGATTCGATCTTGGTTTTCATCTGAACATGAACGTTATTGGAAAAATCTTGAAACTTGTCATCAAACGAAAAGTTTCATTGTTAAGCTTGAGAGAACGTTGCGAAATTTCTTTTGCAACACTCTAAGGTAAATTGCAGTATTCTTGTCAGATCCTTGACTGGTCACTGCAGACTTAATTATCATATGGCTATACGATTCTGCGAGCTGAATCGTTTCATTGTAATTTATGTGAATCCGATTACGGCACACCATATCACGTAATTTGCAACTGTCAGTAGCATAATTGCGTCATAGGATCCTTGGATCCTACGTCTTAAATGAAATTTGAGGAAACTAAAATTACGAAACATTTTGATGTTTCTTACCGAAAGCGGTATTGATAGGCTCTTATTTAGCATGAGTTTACCCCCTCCCCCTATGGGGTGTACTATTGATAAGTTAACTACCAAGAATTGCAATATCCCCTCGGGGGTACAAAAATCTCTCGGTATGTATGTGCTTGTGTTTGTCCAAATTCTTCATCCACCCCTTCCTATTCCTCCTGTTTTCCTTCCCGTCCTCATCAGGTAAATGATGACACGGGCAAGATGGACAGGGCAAAAATCTTACAGATGATTAACAAGTTATAAAAGACTAAATTATTCCTTATTTATTTATTATTCTTACTTATAATAGCACTTTCAGAGTCACCTAAAACTACGGTTCATCACCACATAAACGACAATCGTTGCACGGGCTGAAACATTTCAGGGATGTTGCAACTGAAATATTTCATGCCTTTATATGTTGCAAGTAGAGTGACTATATACAGAGTGGCGACAATGTCAAAATTGGAATGATAATTATCTGTCAGTGTCATTCCAATCGAGCAGACGACCTATCCAACGCGTAAGCTGGAAAGAGAAAGAAAAACCTTGGAAAAACCGCATTGCATACATTCGGGATGACTTGGCGCCACTCTGTATATAGTCACTCTAGTTGCAAGAACTCACGAACCAGCATTGGCGCGCGTAGACAGAATTGCGCGCGTTTGACAAACTTGAGAATGATGTTACGCTACAAGCTGTACCTACTTATCGCTTTGGAATACAATACACGAAACAGATGAAACATTGTTCGCTTTGTCGCTTTAGTTGCTTTATGGTTGATCTGTCAAAATCAGCTTGTGCGGATGGGCTGTTTGTTTATATATTTAGTGGTGCAGTTAGTGTGTACAAACAGTCGGTGGTAAACATGTGCAGCTAAATATTTGCGTCGTTTTCGTAAGGCTTAGACTCGACTTTATTAACTAAGTATGGTTGACAGGAATGTGATTTCTACTAATTATGTCGCCAGTGACAAAATAGCCGAGGAAGACCTGAGTTTCAGTGCAATATTTGGCTGAATATAAAAATAGAAATTTTCTAGCAGCAATGAAGCACAGGGCCGTTTTGAAGAGAAGAATAGTGCAAACCCAAGAGCTAGGGATTTTGCATACGTTTTCTTAGCAACAAATTTCGGTATTCTACCATTGAAGATTGAGATTTAGCTCTTTTCGGTGAGTTTATTAATTATTGTTTTTATCACTAGTTTACTTACAGTTTAATATACCAACCAGAACAGAGCGACTTTACAGAAACTAATGAACATTGTGATTCCAGTTAATATTTTTATTAAAGTTTGTCGTGAATGTGGCAAATGTCTCACCGGCACATAAAAAAGTTTACTAGAATAATTCTTCTGTATTAGTTCAAATGAATTGACTACCGATTTTAATAACAAGAGGCAGAAAGTTAAATCAAAATGTTGATAAATTTGTGATATACTCGATTTTTTTAAAAAAATTTTCGAATTTTTTTGAGCTGAATTGGCTTTTCACAAATTGCTTGTTGTTTTCGACAAATAAATATTTAACAAATACATCACTTTTTGATAGATACAGACAGTAGTGGAGAAATCCTGATCAAAATATATTCTCAGTAATAAACTTTTCTTTGCATTTTGCTGCGAAATCTATCCGTTTTGTTATTATATTATTGCCGTAGATTTGCGGTGGTACATTAGTTACCCACTATATAGCGATGATCAATGCAGCATCTTCTATTAGTTTCACTGTTTACATGAATACAACATTCTTAGATAGAGGCCAGACTTATCATGCGCATGCTTTTATAACTTGTAAAACCTGTAACTGTTAAAAAACTATCACCGTAGCGATCAAAGTCAGCTAAAACTCATAAATAGTAAAATTACTACATGTTTCAAACTATGGTTATAAAAGTATCTATCTCGGTTGTACGGCATTTACCGCCTGCAGCCAGAAAATTAATTTTTTCAAACAACCATGCAACGAACGTCATTTTCTTATCAGATATGTCAATTATTATCGGCTGAATCATCACAGTCTAAAGCGAATAAGCTGGGCCGTGCAGTTAAATTTTGTTTGTAAAACAAATGATGTTTTCATTAATGCCAGATTTTGCTTAGCTCGCACAGTTTGCTCAATCACCATATGATACTCGCGGTCAGTTGGCAAAGCAAAAGCACCGTGATTTCAAAAATTTAGCTGACATAATGTAATATGAGAAAAAACTACTAAAATCGTCTATGCATTCATATCTAAATATGAATATAAAGTTATAGCTTCCATTTGAAACAAATGAGTATTCGGACAAGTTGTACACAGTTGTAAAACTGAATTCGTAGCTGATCAAAAAAATTCATTCCATTATCATTCGTAGGATTATTTTTTACCGCATTATTACGAATGTTTCGTGTTTGGTACGAGAACACATTCGTAGCACATTTTGCATCAGAATGCATTTGATGCACGCTTATTGTCTGGCTTCATTATCGACAAGACCGGGTTGCGAAGATTGTAGGAAAGAGAACATATACTTGTGCAATTATGACCTGCCTAATTGCAGTTGTCGTGGTTCTGTTGTTTGGGGTATCGTCGTCTATTCTTAAGGAAATATGACAAACGAGTTTAACTTCGCTTCCCGTTTATGTCAGCTTTTTCTCAGTGATAAAAGAGATTTCGTCTTTTTCCGATAGGTGTCAATATTAGAGTAGGGCGGGGCATAAGTGCGATGTTTGAAGTTGTCATCAATTTTCGTGAGATATAAAGAAGGACAACAACATAATACATTTTATAGTGATGCAGTAACTCAATGTCTTCACATTCAACTATAAATCATCTGCGGTAATAGTGTTTTGCAAAATAAATTCTTCTTTCTTCTGATCAAGTGCAGATTCGCACTTTTACCCCACCAGCGGGGCAAAAGTTCGAAGCTGGAATCCATGAAATTAGCCCAGCAGTAGCTAACAAAACCATATTATCTTCAATCTGCGTTATGTTTCGGTAAGGAGTATTCTCAATTTGCACCTTTTATATTTTGCGCTGGTGTATTGCAGCCTCCGTTAGATCGAAACTTTTCCAAACCTTTGTTTTTTGTTTCATCAGCGGAAACACATTGTTTTTCTTCGGCCAACATCTGTAGAGCACACAGTTTTCTGCAGATCTTTCATTTCTAGTATCTGTAATATAGTCCTTAAAGCTGTATATAATTAGCTATACATTTTTGCCTCGTCCATGAATCGTACTTTTGCCCCGTCCGTGAATCGAACTTTTACCCCGCTAGGCGCTTGACGTGGTTAGATAAAATAAAATTGGTTAGATAATTTTACAAACTGAATAAGCGTTGCTTCAGTGTCGCTCCCTTACATAAATTTCCGCTCTTTTCTGTCATCTCTTGTTTCGCCTAGAGATAGGGTTTATTTCTAATTCCCGTACTAAGTAAAGCCACTCTAATTTTCATCATTTGTTGGATGGATTTAATGAATACTCCAAAAATTCTTGTGCTGATTTGACTAAAACATACTTACCTTCCGATCCGTGAACTTTGAAAGCACTGAATAGTGGTTATTAAAGCATATTATTGAAATTACGCAACTGACTTTATTTCTTAAATTCATCGTACCGTTTTAAAATCCGTCCATCAACACTTTTCATCGTCCGAACTAAAAATCACATTGTTTACAAAGCTAACGCGCATGTATTTGTGTAGGACGGCATGGCAAATGTTATTCTGCAAAATTTCTGCAGGTCAGGCAAGTTTTCCTGGCTCGTAGAATAACGACAATGCCTTGCGTGAGTTATATTCATTTATGAATGACGGAAATTAAAACGATTAGTTGACATTTTCTTCTTCGTCGCAGGAAAAAACGTAGGAAATTTGGCTAGTAGGACTTCTTTAATGATAAAAAGCATTTAAATAGATCTCAGCTCACTTTGATTGAACGCGTATGATAGACAACAAACTAAAATATTAGGGAATAACTAGTTTTGCATTGTGTGTCATACAAGTGCTGATATTTTTAATGATTTGTGTTGGATAGGACGGGAATAGTCAATTATGACGAAGCAGCAACATACCCTACATTCAACACCTTTGTTTCATCGCTTTCTTCTACCGTTCCCTCCGTCGCACAGTGCAGTGGGCAGAACCGACCGAAAAAAACGGAACTTTTTGTTGCCTCTGTTTTTAAGAGGAAAAAAGCGACTTTTCTTATGCAAAAAATCACGGGAAATCGATTGGTGATGGGCTCAACGTGCGGAAATGACGGGAAGTAGCCTATTTTGCCCCACTCACCCCTGTTTTTTAATAGTTTTGAAAGAATTATATACAAACTCTCTCTAATTTGAGATTCTATGGTAAAGAAAAGAAAAAAATGTTAGGAAAAAGGTATATGAACAATTTTATTTTAATACAACCTAACCTAGAAGTCCGTTTTGCCCCATTTTACTCAAGGTTTTTGTACTACAGGCAAAATGCCAACGTGAAAGTTTTACCAGAGATTTTCAAGAAGGCATGTCTGTTGGGAAGGTTTAAAAAGCCAAAGATCGAACGACAATCAAGCTTTTCACCAAAATGTCGTGTTAGGAAATGTTTTGCCTTGTTTTACCCCACACCTTGTACTGAAATCTGAGAAAGTTCAAAACTATTAAAAAATAGTGGTGAATGGGGCAAAATAGTTTACTTCCCGTCATTTCCGCGCGTTGAGCCCGTCAACAATCGATTTCTCGTGATTTTTTACATAAGAAAAATCACTTTTTATCTCTTGAAAACAGCGGCAACAAAAAGTTTCGTTTTTTCGGTCGGTTTTGCCCACTGTGCGTCGGTTGTAAATAGTAAATTTGTTATAGTAAAAAGTCGGAGGGCTTGTTCCGAGTATCAAAAAGCGAAAGTGGGTCAAAGGTAATGTAATTTACGTTACACAAATAAACTGCAACCACTGTGACATTCTGACACAGAACAGCGATCGTTGCAGATTGTAGCAGACGACAACTGACTACTGTCTTGGTGTTATATTAAGTTCCTTCTGATAACCTGATAACGGCAACCGGGTGGTGAGCAGGGCACGTGTCAGACGGCTAAACAATGTAGGTGAAATAACAAGGTCAGTGCCCTTCAGTGCTGTGGCAGAGAGAAGTGCAGAATATTATTCAAAGTCGCAAACATTGCGCGGAAGTAACAACTAAAAATAACAGTTGAATACGAAAAAATTCGGACACGAAAATCTTGTTGGTATAAAGTGATGCGTTTCAATGTTGTAACTATATCTTTTCGGAACTGTTTAAACAAAATGGTTCACTATGAAACGATATTGATTGTGTATTTTGTTTTCGAATTTATCAACCGTAGAATTCAATAGAGGGTTCAGTAACTATACTACGTTGATTGATAGATCGGAAGTTGTAATCTGTATCAGAGCTGACAGATCATTTTTGAATTACGGACACAGCTCGAATAACAACCAACGCATGCGATAATAGCATGAACTTAGGTGAAACACCACTGGACGCTGAAGGTAAAGAAAAACTTTATCGTGGTCACTAATAAAGTTTTCTAAGTCTTTGTTTACCTTTCTTCACTTAACAATTTCTAGTTTTCTGGTAAGTTACCTCTAAATTAAATTGTGAATCTTTTAAGCGTGTGTTAATTTGTTAGCACAAATTTCCAATTAAATCATCATCTCTTATTAGGGTGTAATTAATACGCAGACATTGCTAAGACTGAATCATGTGCTCTTTTGCACCTTACCGCGGAAACATCGAAGCCTTAAATCGGATATAAAGATAAGACATTAATTCGCACTTTTTTTTCGCACTCTCTTTTCATTTCTGTCTCCGATAGATAGCGGTCGGTCAGTCAGTGGCTACCGACAACGAAGGAGCTGTGTTTGTGTTTGGTGCACCAAACAGATCATGCTGGGCAAGATAAAAAGCTATTATCGCGCTGCGCGGCACTCTGCCCGTCCAATTGAGCCGGCGCTGCCGGTCGCAGTTTATCAGGACCACCAACCTCGTGATTTAACCGTGCGCAGACGGCAGAAGGGGACGACTTCTGGCTATCGCATGGTGTTTAACGCTGGCGCTGTTCAGTATAGTGCCGAACCTCGAACCGACGCTGCCCGTAGCCGCGGGTTCTCTGATTGCTCAATCGTTTCGTCGATTCTCAAGGTGCATTGAGGACCGCAGCGAACCTTGTGCTTAAGATAAACGAACGAATAGTTCACGATTAGCATAATTCATGTTGAATTATGCTAATTTGAAACCCTTTGGATTTTCAGTGGAATTCGAAATAGTAGCTGAGGGGAATAAGTGAGTTAGTATATGGCATTAACATACAGCCGAATCTAGTTTGAAGAAAATAAAGCCCGGAGCGAACAAGTGAAGTGTAACAAATAACTAAACGTAATCAGTCTAATCAAAAGTGATAATGGCATTTCGGAGCGGTGTGCGAGGGAATATCATTGGGTGCATCGGTAACAGCATGGTTGTTGTTTGCTCGTAGAGCAGTGAAAGACCCGAGAGTAGTGCACTCGTGGACTAGTTACTCCAGACTATCCACGAATAGCTGGTGTTAGCCTTAATTGTGATGTTCGGAACTAAAAATGTTACATGCTATTTTTATGACGCGACGATATTTGTATTGTGTATTCAATAGTTGCAGAATCATTTTGAAAAACAAGTGTACTCTTCCAGCTGATAGCGGCGGAGTGTCTACGTGACTGTGTAGAGATTACAGCTGTTTGTTCTGTAATAAGTGGCACGGATATAAGATTTTGCGTAGCAATAATGGCCGAAATTGCCCAGCTGCGTCCGCCGGACGGCGGCTGGGGCTGGATGGTGGCGTTTGCCTATGGAATGGCTAATGTAAGTGTGTATTCACGACCAAATAACTTCTGTTAGACATATATTCTTAAGTATATTTTTAGCACCGTAAGTCACATTGATTTAGCAAACCGATAAAACTGGCAAGTAACTCGTATTGGCTCGGTGCGCCTCTTTCATGTTGTTTGTTTGGGTTTGAATTTTGGCACATACATGTCACGAAACCGTTATTGGATAACTATCCAGTATCGTCGTTGTTAATTTTAATTAAAACTTGAATTATCAGGTTGTATGTGTGATCTTTAGAGCTTTGTGGTTGGCGAATTCAAATTGCGATAAAAATGGAAGCACGTGGTGTCGTACTTTATCAAGACTGTCGAAGATATCAGATTAAATTGAAATTATTTGGTGAATAAAATCGCGGAAAACTTCAATAACGAGATTGAGACAAGGGCTTTTAAGCCGACAATGTTCAAATTTGGGATGTTGACTGTAAGAAAACTAATTAACTGTAAGAAAATTAATAGGCTTAGTTATTGAGAGATAGTAAAGTATCAGTAATATGACCTCTGATGATTCACCGGGAATTTCCCATACAGAACGTTCTCTTAATGCGTTTTTGATAAGAACTTATTGGAAATCATCTATTGCAATAACTTACCGCTATTTCGCGAATTGAAGTTACAGTCGTTCCACATTTTGGGTAACTGACGGACTATAAAATAAACCATTTATCAGAACAATCATATAGTCTGATTTTCAAATATTTGATTAATTATTTCAAACATATTTTAACTGGTATTTTTTTTAATATTCATTAATCAGGAAAAAAGTGTATATCTAGCTAAAACTGCAATTTTGGGTCAGTTTGGTGCATATTATTAGTTACTTTGAAAGAATACGCCTCAAACAGTGAAAGAACATACGGTTTGGGATTATTTTGATTTCTTTCTGCACAATTGTAATTCCTAATTTCATTTCCGAGCAATTATAGTGCTGATTATCCTATAACTTTTACTACGAAACTCAGTATGCTTCAAATTTTCTCTATTGTTAAAGTTGCAAATTCGCCTTATGGATGACCAAATTTTGTGCATTGAAAAAATTTACTTTACTTTACTTTATTGGCGACGGTCCGTCATCGATCCTGCGCCGAACGAATTATGGTCCTCCAGTACTGTCGGTCCTGGGCTGTAGTTCTCCAATCTCCTCGAACACCAGCGGACCGTGCGTCGATCTCGACAGCGCACATCCTTCGGGTGCGGGGTCTTCTCCGAAGTCTTTGGGATCTTCCTGGTTATCTGCTAGAAATATCGACGTCATCCGCAAAACCAAGAAGCAGGTAAGACTTCGTGAGGATCGTTCCGTTCCTTTCTACGTTTCTCCAAGCCAATGTTGAATAGCAGATTAGAGAGTGCATCCCCGCGTCTCAGTTCATCCAACGACACGAAAACGGCTGAGGTCTCACTCGGTATTCTGACATATGATCCCCCATCCAGCGTCGCATAAATCAGCGCAATAGTTTCGTCGGAAAACCATGATCCACCATTGTCTGCCACAGCTCATTGCGTTTGACAGAATCGTACGCCGCCATTAAGTACAAGTTGCCTGCAAGTTGCAC
Organism: Sabethes cyaneus; assembly: GCF_943734655.1. Classification (NCBI taxonomy): domain Eukaryota; kingdom Metazoa; phylum Arthropoda; class Insecta; order Diptera; family Culicidae; genus Sabethes; species Sabethes cyaneus. Next base: position 18,091,214 of record NC_071354.1, on the reverse strand, counting down.
TCCCGGAGCTTGTCTAGTAACCAGTTGAAAGGACCAGTTCATGGAGTCATGAAAACCAGTTTGGTACTTGCCGACGAAGGAATCCGCTACGGTCTCAGTCTACAGAACAGGATACGGGAATGCACTTTATAGGCAGAATTGCGCAATGTAATGCTACGATCATTTTTACGCTCAAATCGATGGTTCTTTTGTAAATAGCGCGAATCCGGCCATCCGGGCATATGTTCTTCCTACCAGATCCTGACAATGATTGCATCGTACAGACGCTAGAAGTTAAGATAGAAGTTCAGCCGGGATATCGTCCTTCCCAGCAGCCTTACCCTTTTTCAGCTCACTGATTGCCTTCTTAACCGCTTCCTGTGTTGGTGGCTTTACAACTTGGCTCAGTAAGTCTCAGTAAGCAAGTTGCCTGCACCATCATTGCATATGACAGACATGGCACAATTCCAGCACATCACCGTTTTGTAGAAACTCTGTGTTTCGTTGCAGGCGAATCTCTCCTCTGCGCCGGCGAACAAGTGCTCCTCGTACTCCACAGCTAGCATTTTCATCTTATATATAAACATGGATTTCTGTCACTCTGTCTGTCCGTATGTTCCTTATAGAATCGAAAACTACTGAACCGACCAGCGTGAAAATTTGCATGTAGGGGGTTTTGGGGCCGGGGAAGGTCCTTATGATGGTTAGAGATCTCTCTCCCCACCAAGAGGGGGGCTCCCATACAAATGAAACACAAATTTCTGTATAACTAGAGCATAACTCGAGAAATAATCAAGCAACTTGAACCAAATTTGGCATGAGGGGGTTTTTGGATGCAAGATTTTGTTCTATGGTGAATTAGGACCCCTCCCCCCTTTAGGAGAGTGGCTCCCATACAAATGAAATACAAATTTCCTCATAACTCGAGAACTACTCAAGCAAAAGCAACCAACTTTGGCATTTGGGAGTTTTTGGAGGCCAGAATTTTTTCTATGGTGTACCGAGACCCCTCCTTCTAAGAGTAGGGAAGGGGGGCTCCCATACAAATGAAACACAAATTTCCTCATAACTCGAAAACTAATCAAGCAAATGGAACCAAATTTGGCATGTGAGGGGTTTTGGAGGCATGAATTTAGACCACCAAAAACCATCTACAGCTCCCCCCCCTCGCCGAAATTACCTCTCTCTAGGTTTATTTGTTTTCCTAGGTCTACTGACCTCTATTACTTTCCTTCAGTTTGGTCCGAACGAGCAAAAGCGAGTAAGGAGAGGATCAATCCGAGCATCGAAATGGTACTTTCCCCGAAAAGGGTTTCCGTGAAGTGGTATTTGGCGAAATGTTATACAATCACGGCGGCGAATATTTAAGTGCTACTAATCTACTTTACTGTGAGCAAAAATTCCGATTTTGTATATTAAACTACACATGCTTCCATAGTTACGTAACTGCCAAAATGAATTATCTACGCTTGATTTCCTCAGAAACTTGCAAAACTCGAGTTTGTGCCAAAGGTCATCCGAGATTCACGATTTATGTACAACACAGTTTAATTTGTGGCCATACGAAGTCTGTCGGGTCAGCTAGTACGTATATAAAAGATAAAAATCAGCATTACTTACAGATATAAGGCTTGTTCGCGACAAAATTTGGACACCCCTAAACACACACAGCTTCGGAAATACATTAACAATGAGTGAAATATTTTGCAGAGTGGTAGACGTATGTCTGTTCTTTCTGAAAATGTAACGCTTGTTTATATTACAAGCGCTCAGCGTAAAATGGCGTCGAAAGAAGAGCAGGTGCGAAAAGCAATTGTGTGCGGTCGCAATGAAAATCCGGATCTCTCGTCAAGAAAATTTGCCAAAAAGTTTGGATTTCCTCCAAGCACTGTTCACAGTGTTTTAAAATCGTTCGATACTCGCTTGACAACAGCTAGGAAGAAGGGAAGTGGAACAAAAACGGATCTGAGGAACCACCACAAGGATGTGAAGCTAAAACAAATATTACAGTGGAGACCAGATCTTTCTGTACGTACCATTGCTCGTAAAATAAAAATGACGCCAACATTCGTGCACACTTCTAAGCAACGACAAGGCATAAAGTCTTTCAAGGTGAGGAAGGTGTGCCAAACCATAATGATAAGCAAAATACGACGGCCAAAACACGCGCTCGTAAGGTTTATAGCGAATATTTAACGAAGTTTCCTTGTGTTATAATGGATGATGAAACGTATGTCCTGTTCCAGCACAAACAACAAGCAACAACTATAAATAAATATCGAAAATTTTGGACAAACGCAGCTAAATTGGTTGCCAACAAGTCTGCACTGACCCTCATGGCAAGGGTAAACTCCAAAGTTCACCAGTTTTTCATGCAGACCAAATAAGTAATGTTAATTTGTTTGATAATTATTAACGATACACACATAAATGATATAAAATTATTTCGTGGATTAAACTTCTAGCAAATTTGTTTTATTGCAAAATTGAGGTGTCCAGATTTTGTCGCGAACAAGCCTTACATGCTAATAAATCTTATTTGATGCGCAAAATTAGCATATCCGTACTAGTTTGGAGGCGATATACGTAATTAGCAATAATTAGAAGCGTTACGACTATATAAGCATTTATATACGATAATATCCGATTGAGCGCGACTCGCTTCGTAATGCTATACAATTTTGGGCTGAAAATCGTATGTATTTCAGTTATTATCATTAAATACGATAAAAAATCATCTTGGACCCACTTTATCAAGCTTTAGACGATTTCGAATTTGTTAAGGGATATTTACGATAGATTTCCTAAATTGATATACGAGTTGGTGCTTGCTGGGTCGGGTTTTTTAGATGGTGGGTTATTTTTTCCGCAGATCTAGTCTCTCTATTCTTCTCTGTTCTGACACTAATGGTCAGGCCTCATAGGCTATGCACCGAAACGAATGATAAACGCCACCGATGCATCAACTTTGAGGCTTCTCGAGGCCTTTCTTTCTCACAAAGATATCCACAACGCCACATGGAGATCACCTAGTCAAGGAACAGTCTCATCGGCCGGCCGGTTTTACCATACACTTCTTACGGGATGCGGATATCGACTCGGATCATTACTTAATAGTAGTACATGTGCGCTAAAAACTATCAACAGCCGCAATCGCGTTACTAGATGGAGAAATCTAGAGTGAAAAAGGTGAACTATGTATAACCGCCGGAAAGGACCCACTCCCGGCAGAGCTCTTTAAAAATCGTAATGAATCACTAGTAACGGCACTTCACTGGATAATTTCAAGAATTTGTGGATGGAAGGTGTGGGTTTTCTCATCTGCAAAACGTTGATTATCCCCAATGACAAGAGATTAAGGTAGTATCAGGCTGCAGGCATGCTTTATGAGGGCTCGTGCTACTACGAGTCAAATTTTCATTCTCCAACAAATCCACCAGAAATGACGGGAGTACAAGGTGCTCACGCATCATATTTTCGTGGATTTTAGGGTAGCATACGATACAGTCAAGCGCAGACAGCTAAGGTAGATAATGCACGAGCACGCTTTTCCGGACAAATTGACGCGGTTGGTACCCTGGTGCGAGTGATTTGCTGCATGCGAGTTTCCAGGGCGGTCATCGAAACGGGAGAAATGATCTTTAGCAAAAGTACACCAACTCCTAGCTTTCACAGATGACTTTGACATCACTTCTAGCATCTCTGTGGTAGCGGAGGCTATCTACGGCCTACTAAAGATTAAAAACGGAGACTAGAAAGATTGAAAAATCAATGCATCGAATACCAAATACTTGAGTACTAGTAGTGGCTCAAAGAAGACAGACATATTTAGGATTTTAGTGACTGCGGACAACAACGCTAGTAAAAAGATTCAGCAAAACTTTCGAGCTGGAAATCGGGCCTACTTTGCCCTTCGAAAAATGCTACGATCAAGAAGCGTATGCCACCGTACGAAGCTGATAATTAACAAACGCCTATTAGTTTGGTAGTTCGTTATGGACTTGACCCTATAACGCCGCTCACGGAGAACACATGAGCCCTGGTCGTGTTCCAGCGGAAGGTACTACAGACGATATTCGGTGGAGTACAAATAGAAAGCGCAAAGTGCCGGAGGCGGATGAATCACGAGTCACAGGCCAATCGTACATCTGGCGAAAGTCGGTAGGTTGCGATTGATGCGTTTAAAACGGTTCTCTTCTCGGCACCAGGATTAGAATGACCCAACCTACGAGGTGGCTCGATCAGGTCGAAAGCGATTTGCACTTCTGGGATAACGACGTTTGTTTCAGTGACGCTAAGATGTAAACCAATGTAAACAAATTAACGTGACAACGAATGTCTGCTGCGATTTCATACATTCTCAGCACAATAAGGTTTTGCACTGGCGAGCATAACCTCACTTCTTTGACGTCTATCAGTGGTTTGTTTACATGGACTTGGAACGTGGGTTAACATGTTGAAACTGAATATTGCTTAAAGGCCTTAACGGCAGTCAGAAAAGCACAAAAACTGCCATTCCGAGTAGTTTGGAGGGCGACACTGCTGGATAATACGCTTCTAAAACATTAAACTCCAATTTATACATATCGCGTTCGTCTAACAAATAGTAAACAAACCACGAGTGGATGTCAAATGGGTGAATTGCGTTCATTCCGGTTCATTCGTGACGTCACCTTGCAAAACCTTATTCAGTGAACGTCACTATTTTCCGTGTGTATGATTTTTTCCCTGTACAAGCTATATTTTAAACGTACACGAAATAAAGCGTGTTTTGTACCATTTGTTCGAAATAAAGCAGAATGTTTTGTAAATTGTAGCCGAATGATAAACTGTAAACAAGTGTGCTAATTTTTTATACATTTCATATAGAAATGTATTCCCAATGAGTCACTTGCTTGGACTGCTGTAAATTCCGATAAGCTGTTGGGTGTCAACTGATAATATCGGTGATTTAAAACGGTCTCTATTGTAGCAAACATAAACACTAACAGGATAGGAATTTCAGAAACAGATTTAAAGAAATTTGATCGCTTGTAACCTTAAAAATATTAATTTGCTAATACTAATTTCCATATTATTATATAAATCGATTTGTTAAAATAAATCTATAACCATCTGAATCTAGACATTCTCAGTTGCTCGACGCTCGTTATCTTTAATTTTACGTAAACAAATCCTAGCTAATCATTATCATGACTTACTACAGCACCAGGCGTCAATGTGACCGTAAATTTATCTGTCATCTCAAGCATGGTGCTTCCAGCTGATATTTTTGCGTACCTACCGGGCCGGGCGTTGAGAATTACATATAATGCCATGCTTTGCGTCATTGCTTTTTCCTTGTCACTAAGCTGGATTGACTAGATGTTGGATATCAGGCAGGCCTCAGTCAGATGTAGTCTGCATGTGAGCTTCGCCTTATCTTTGCCGTCATTATTAGAGACATGGAACAAACAAAATCTGGAAGTGGGGCCAATGATGCCAATTTAATCAAGACTTATGCCATCGCAAATATTTGTCAACTATGTTGACCAACTAAATTAGGTACATATGATTTGCAGTTTTGCAATTGAGAAAATATTTTTTTTTCATTTTTACATAAAATTGCCAGTATTCAAACTCTTCAAAATCACTTCAAAGAATTAACATCAAAAATTAGGAGAAGTACCAATTATTTTAATTTTTTGCTTCTGTCCACAGATCATGATCATTCCGGTGCTGCAAAGTTTTGGCCTTATTTTCAAGGACACTTTCAAAGAGATTCACATTTCCGCCACGGGTGCCTCACTGATTATCAACTTGGCATCGTCGGTTGGCATGACGCTCGGTCTCTTCAACGGTCCTCTGCTGCGTAACTTTGGCTTCCGGAAGGTGGCCGCCGTAGGCGGACTAATGTTCTCACTGGGACTGATGCTCACCTCCACCGCACAAACGTTTGCGCATTTTATCATAACTTACAGTATTATTGCATGTACGATGATGTACGCTTCCTCTTGGAAGATTAAACTTGAATGCTCAATTTAATTCTAGCTCTCGGGATGGGGTTTTGCAATTCGTCGTTTTCATTGGCTTTGAACACCTACTTCGTCACTCGAAGGAACAAAGCAGCTGGAGTCGCATTGACCATCACTGGACTGGGACCGATTCTGCTACCTCAGTTGGTTTCGCTTCTCGTTGGACTGTATGATCCGAGAAGTTGTTTACTCATTATTGGTGCATTGGCAACCCACATAATCGCAGCAGCGCTGCTTTTGCAACCCGTCAAATGGCACATGGTCCCCGTAGAACCGAAGCAAGACTGCCTCGTCGGAAAAGATACTTTCGATGAGAAAAGCTCAGCTGTTGATGGTACAAAATTTCCTGACAGCTCGGGGTAATATTATTCGCTACATTTTTTTTTTCATTTTAGCAACGGCTCAAGCACAAAACTGTCGCAGTAACACCGAGAATGGCATTTTAGAGGTTGAATCGGACGACGAGGACGGTTACCTGGAGGAACACAGCTTTCTCACCGATCATGAAACGGACGCACAGAGCATCTACGGATTCGAGCAGACTTCCCAAATTCGACGGCGCGAATCGATGGCTGCCCTGGTCGTTCTATCGCGGGCCAAAAGCGAAGGTTCGTTTCGTTGAAGCTGCGTGACTTTGAGCTGGAAACTGTTATTAATTCATATGTCATTTTAATCAGTGTTTCATCCCGTACAGAGGAGCCCATCACTGGTTGACAATTTAGCGTTCAAATCTGGATCACAGAACTTGCAAACTACAAAGGAACCGCGACGATGGTTTCAGGCGGCTTCCGACGAATCAGTGCATTTGGGTAGCTCCATGAAAATCTTCGATGAACGAGAACGAAGAAATTCAATGGATACCGTTATGCCGAAACGAAAACTTTCCGGCATTTTCGGAGGACGGCGTTCGCCGAACAACAAAAGATGGTTCGAAAAATCGGACGATTCTGTCCATTTGAGCAGTTCACTACGAATCTTCGACGACCGGTACTCAGGAGCTCGAAGTGGCTCTAATCTTACTATTCGCGATAGTTCACTTGTGCTTCCAGCAGTTTCACAATCGAAGCTTCCAGTTTTAAGTGAAAATCAAGGGCTTACCGAAGACAATCGATTCCCGTCGATCATGCGTCAGCTGGATCGACCCACCCCTCCGCGAGCACCCGTGCCAAAGACCACCACCTTCAAATTAGACAACGTTGATGGTGGAGTGCCAAATCAGCAGAAGAAAACTTTTCTTCAGAAGGTAGTCACACTTTTCGATCTCACATTGCTAAAAGACAAAATCTACGTCAATATTATGTTGGGAATGGCGGTCTCCGTTTTTGCAGAGATCAATTTCTCGCTGATGACTCCGTTCATTCTGAGCGACCTGGGCTACGGAACGGAGCATATTGCATCGATTATGTCGACACTGGCGGTAGCAGATCTAATTTTTCGGTTCATTTCGCCTTTTGTAGGAGATTTTCTGAAATTGTCACCTCGCATCATGTATATGATTTCCCTCACCATGCTGATCGTGTTTCGATTTAGTGAGTTCATTTACGCTATTTTTGCTGCACTAACTTTAATTTGACTGCATTTTTGCATTTCAGGCATTCTCATAGCACGCAACTATGCTGAAATGATTGCCGTTGCTTTCTTTCTCGGAGTTGCCAAAGGTGTACGGACGGTCTATATGGGTGTGGTTATACCCAGTTATATACCGATCAAACGGTTACCGGCAGCTTCCAGCATCCAGATGATGATGAACGGAATGATCCTGATGATGATCGGTCCGCTGGTGGGACTGATACGGGACCTATCCGGTAGCTACTCGAAAAGCATTCTGTTCATCAATGCGTTCACTATCGTAACGCTGGTGATGTGGGCAATCGAAATGGCCTACGTGAAGCGGAAATCCCGCCAGAAACATCTGGAGGCTGCCGCCGGTGTAGCTTTATCGTGATCGAGCGTGATTTTAGGTAGTATTTTTTAATTTAGAATATAATTTGTGCTCTTTTGAATTGAGCTTTTGTAATTTCAAAACATATCGAATCGTCTTGGTTTAAAAGTAATACAATTAATGTATAGCAGCCTGGTTGCAAACTAAAGGTTTGCATTTACAAAATGAAGCATTATAGTTTGCCGCAGCAGTTTTAAGTTTGATTTATTACTTTTAAAATTTTTAAGTGGCTTAGACGCAGCCGCTTACGTACGTACTTTAACATAGTTTACCGGCGATTAAAGAAATAAGTTTTTTGAAGTTTTGTTTAGGTACTCCTGGTTGATGCTAGAATTATTGAATCCAGGCGAATTATTTTTGAGATCGTTAAATCAATTAAAAATTTTAATGTGTTGTCCACGATCGCTCATAACTTTAAAATTAAACGTGTAATAAAAAAAAACGTTTCAGTAGTTATCTATGTTGCAATACTATCATAGTCATGTTTAACTAATAGCGCATAAGTCAGTTTGACCATCTCTTAGAAACGTTCGACTAGCCAATACACATTGTTAAGCATAATTTTTGAACTGTTTGTTCGATTCTATTAAAATTTAGCAAGAAACTTGATGACAACGAGGCCTTTCTTTCGATACTTTTGATGATTGGTGGTTACAGAGAAAATCGTGTTATGTGGATTTCACTACTTTTATTCACTATCTCCGACAAGCAGACGAGTAAAGTCAAACGCAACAAATATAAACACACACACACACACACACACACACACACACACACACACACACACACACACACACACACACACACACACACACACACACACACACACACACACACACACACACACACACACACACACACACACACACACACACACACACACACACACACACACACACACACACACACACACACACACACACACACACACACACACACACACACACACACACACACACACACACACACACACACACACACACACACACACACACACACACACACACACACACACACACACACATACACACACACACACAAACACACACACACACACACACACACACACACACACACACACACACACACACACACACACACACACACACACACACACACACACACACACACACACACACACACACACACACACACACACACACACACACACACACACACACACACACACACACACACACACACACACACACACACACACACACACACACACACACACACACACACACACACACACACACACACACACACACACACACACACACACACACACACACACACACACACACACACACACACACACACACACACACACACACACACACACACACACACACACACACACACACACACACACACACACACACACACACACACACACACACACACACACACACACACACACACACACACACACACACACACACACACACACACACACACACACACACACACACACACACACACACACACACACACTGAACAGGAGTTAAGGAATGCGTTTGAAGGTACAGTGCGAATTGGGCGACGTACCGATGGAAATCCGGCTTAGGAAGGCATATGGCGGAACACAGACGGCGACGATTCGTCTCTCAGTGGTAGCAGCGCCCAAGCTACTGATGAAGGACAAAATTAAAGTTGGGTGGTCCGTGTGTGTTCTGAAAGCCATCCCTCGTGTAACCAAGGAAATGGAACGTTGTTTCAGGTGCTAGGGCTTCTGTCATCAGGCGCGTAACTGTGGAGGTACGGATAGATCCAGATCGTGTCGGAAATGCGGCGAGAATGACCATTTTGCAAGCGACTGCGCAAAGCCACCGAGGTGTATGCTCTGCAAAAATTCAAAGAGAAATGACCACACTACGGGAGGCTTCCAATGCCCAGCGTATAAAAAGGCGAAGATGGGTCAGCAGTGATGGAGGTGACCCAGATTAATTTCAATCATTGCGGCATAGCACAAAAGCTGTTGTGGCAGTCTACAACAGAGTCGCTGTGCGACGTCACGATAATTGCAGAACCGTATCGAATTCCTCCCGGTAACGGTAACTGGGCAGCTGATAAAGCAGCAATGGCAGCAATACACGTAACGGGCTAGTTCCCCATTGAGGAGGTGGTTTTCAGTTCGTGCGAGGGTTTCGTGATTGTCAAAATCAACGGGATCCACGTATGCAGCTGTTACGCCCCCCCCAGATGGACCATGGAGCAGTTTCACCAGATGCTGGACGCACTGACCGAAACTCTTATCGGGCGAAGGCCGATTACCGTTGCGAGAGACTTTAACGTTTGGACTGTGGAGTGGGGGAGCAGATGCACCAACGTCAGAGGATACAGTCTGTTAGAAGCGCTGGCTAAGCTGGAAATTGCACTGTTCAACGAATTACCGTTAGCACCTTTCGTGAAGACGGTCGCGAATCCATCATTGATGTCACTTTTGGCAGTCCATCCCTGAAGCCGAACATAAATTGGAGGGTCTGCGAAGGGTATACCCAAGGCGATCACCAGGCGATTAAATATAATATCGGCCGGTGAAATCCGGCGATAAGACAGACGGCTAGAATCTACGAGCGGAAGTGGAAGACGACGGCCTTTGACAGGGCACTCCGGGTGGACAGTGGAAGATCGATCTTGAATGAGAGCGAGTTGACAGATATATTGGTCAGGCAGGGATGCCACATATAATTCTGTGTTTTTTGTTGAAAAAATCTGACAATCTGTACGGCGAGGATAATATATCTGTGCAAAAATCTGTCCAATGCAAAATAATGAGAGTGAAAGAGATAGAGAGTCATTTTGCTGACTATTTCCGTCTCTTTCACTCTCATGTAAAAGCTCAAAAATCTGTTTAATCTGTGTAATTTGGCGAAAATCTGTATTCTTTGCATACCGATTCTGTACAGGCGATTTCTTTCAAATATCTGTTAAACACAGAATAATCTGTGCATGTGGCAACCCTGGTCAGGGCATGTGATGCTACCATGACCAGAAAACAGGAACCGAGAAAAGAGCGGCGACCGGCTTATTGGTGGAATGCAGCAATTAGCAACCATCGTGCTAGTTGTCTCAGAGCCAGAAGACGCGTCCAAAGAGCCAGAACTGAAGCAGATCGGGAAGAACGTAGCGCAGCGCTTAGAGTGGCCAGGGCTGCATTGAAACGGGAGATAAAACAAAGTAAACGCAACTGCTACAAGGAGCTGTGCCGAGAAGCTGACGCGAACCCCCGCGCACCGAATCGTTATGGCGAAAGTAAAAGGTCCTGTGACAATTAGAGAGTAGTGTCCGAATAAGCTGAAGGCTATCGTGGGGGGACTTGCGCCCCTACGATGTGGCCAACAACACCTCCAGAAGGGAGGGCTTGCGCTGACGGTCTACAAGTATCTATCGATGAAATAGTGGCAGTGGCAAGACGGCTAAAAATGAAGAAGACCCCTGGTCCTGACGGGATTCCAAACGTGGCTCTGAAGAAATGCTTAGAAGATGGTAAGGAAAGCCTGCGGGGGATCCAGCGTTATACAGGCCGATATATCAGCTGGATATATGCGGAAAACTCCTGGAGAGGATAATGTTGAATAGGCTTACGAGGCATACAGAAGGTGAACACGGTCTGTCAAACATGCAGTTTGGGTTCCGGAAAGGGAAGTCCACCGTGGATGCAATTCGGACAGTGACCGAGTGCCGAGAAGTCGTCCGATCGTTTTTGCGCCATTGTAACGATCGACGTAAAAAACGCCTTCAACAGTGCCACCTGGGAGGCCATCGCCGAGTAGCTGCATAGAATGCATGTCCCGGGATATCTATGCAGAATACTGAGGAGTTACTTTAGGAATCGGACTTGTTTACGGCACGAGACAAGAGGGCGCAAGACGATGAACGTTACGTCTGGAGTCCCACAAGGCTCCATCCTTGGCCCAACGCTCTGGAATGGGATGTACAACGGTGTATTGCCTCTTAAGCTGTCTAGAGGTGCGGTTATCGTCGTCGTTGCCGATGACATCGTATTATCGGTGACAGGCGAGTCACTGGAGGATCAAATGCTGGTGACAGAGGCGGTCAGAACTATCGAGAACTGGATGCATGGTGCAAAGCTACAAATCGCCCACCATAAAACGGAGGTTCTGCTGGTTAGCGACTGTAAAGCCGTACAACATGCAGTCGTCACCGTCGGAGAGCACATTATTACTTCAACGCGCGCGGTCAAGCATCTGGGAGTAATGATTGGTTGAACTTCAACTGCCACGTCGACTACGCTTGCGAGAAGGCGGTGAAGGCTATCAATGCGATAGCCAGAATAATGCCAATTTGTTACGGGCCGAGTAGTAGCAAGCGGAGACTGCTGGCTAGTGTGCCATCATCGATAATGCGGTATGGAGGTCCAGTCTGGATCGCAGCTCTACGATCGAAGCGGAGTCGCGTGAAGCTAAATAGTAGGTAGTACCTTCCGACTACCGACGGAATGTAGAGAGACGTTAGAAACACCACAGTATATGGTTTTTGAATGTCCTTGATTTGCCGCGATACGAAGGGAAATGCCGCCCCTGACGGTTGAGAACATAGTGGGCGAAATGTGTCGGGAGGAGAGCGTGTTGAATGCCATCACCGGCGCCGTAGCACAGATTATGTTGCGACTGCAACGTCAGTGGAGAAACGACCAGTGAACTACCAACCCCGATTAGCAAATAAACTTGACAGACGCATCGGTAGAGTGACTGAGTGCTGAGCCCAACAAGAAACCCTGCAAGGGTGGCCGTGAGGAGATGGAAGTCATGACGGTCGCCATCTCTGGATCGGTACACATCTCGACAGGTGCAAAGAAATTGGACGGTGAAGGAGCATGTAATAGCGTGAAGGACGGCAGAACCCTGCGAGGGTGAATGTGAAGGAGTGGACGTTATGATGGTCGTCATCTCCGGATCGGGGGGTGTACAGACACGAGCGAGCAGATGAAACTCGAGGCTACAGTTTAGCTGCAGAAAACGCACTTTGCGAAGCCACGAATAGAACCGTTAAAGTATCAGAGACGCTGAAAAGACCTACAATAGTAAATTCTCGCACAGGCAAAAGGAAGAGACACATCACAGGAATTCGGTAGCGAGGTGAGAGAGGAATGGTTGGCTAAATGGCACCTGATTGTGCCAGAACCGAGAACGGTAGATGGACGTATTGGCTTATACCGGTTCCGTCGAGTTGGTTGAACAGGAATCATGGGCAATTCAGCTTTCACTTGGCGTAGTTTCTGTCGTGGTACGGTTACTTCAGGCAATACCAGCTCGGACACGCAGTGATACTTATCTGTCCAGAATGCGGAGAGGTAGAAGAAACAGCGGAGCACGTTGTCTTCGAAGGCCCAAGATTCGAGGCGGTGCGACGCGAGATGCCGTCTTTAACCGTGGATAACGTAGTAAACGAAACGTTTCGGGAGGAGTGTATTTGGAATGCCGTCAATAGTGTACAGCGCGCGCACAGATTATGGTGTAACTGCAACAAGACGTCTCGATAGTTGTATGGACACAGTCTCCCTGCGAAGTAATGCGTAACGGGAGTTCCAGATGGTTTAGATCAGGTGCCCATGAAGTTTTTAGTTGGTTAGAGTCCAGGCTGGGACATGGACCTCACGGTATCTAAAATATTGAATGAGAAAAAAGATTGATTCCTTGTAATGGGATTAAAAAGGTAAAGTTTGGTGTCGAATTTAATCGATGGGATTGAGCTGAGTACTGACTGCACAATACCAGCAGATGCTGGACCAGAAAATGATTTTACAGCATGACAACGCTCGGCCTCACGTTGCCAAAACCATTAAAACCATTCTGCGCTTATTTATTCTAACTGCTAAATTTTTTGGCCTGTTTATTCTAATTACTAAAACGTGACATTGACGGTGTCTAGCCCTTGTTAGTCCGTGGCGCGAGGTATTTCTTTCTACATTAACATCATAAAACACAAACACAGAGACTAGGAAAAATTACAGTCTTTATTTTAAAAACACTTTACTGATCGTGATCGAATCGTAATAATTTTTTCTTCTATTATTCCACTGCGGTTTCTAAAAAGCTACTCATTCTCGATGCTGGATGCGATCCATATTAGTAGGATGCAGTTTTCTAACTTTCAGTATTATATTACAGGGTACTGATACCTATTTGTTTGCGTGGATTTGCGATTCAACCTACATTACTCTTCCTTCGCTGCACAATTCGTCAACTTGCTATTAAACTAGTAGATGCGAGCTGCTTCAACTTCCTTTATGGCATTATAATAATGAGCATAATAATAATCGTTCCTCTATCGTTAAATCATATTTAATGACGAAATCATTCTGTCACATGCCTTGTTTGTGTATGTGTACCTATAATTGAGTAGATCCATTTGTGTAGGATTCGTTTTATTTAATATTATTTCATATTTCGTCAGAGAATCACAATAAATTTCACGTGTGTTTTTTTTTACTTTTTACTTTGTTCGTGAAGAATTCACCACAAGACGAGCTTAGTTCTCCTCCGGTAGGGGACTGCATCGATAACATTGTTCTTTTTTTCGATTTGCTATTTATTATCAAAAATTGGATGGATACTTTTTGCATCATGGTTAGTATTGTTGATTGGTTTAAAAAATGTTCTACTTATTTTGACTATACGACGAATAGATTGATTGTGATTTTCAATGCCATTTGCTATAAACAGATAAAGTCTGAATTCTAGAGAATGAATTACCTTTAGTTTTGTTTTGAATTTATTGTACCGATAACCTACGATTTGTTTGTTAGAAAATATAGCTCGTTACTCATTACCTAACATAATAAAGCTATTAAAGCTCAAAAGTGTGTCGCTTTTGACAACGAAAACATAGAGTTGTTTTTTTCTTGTATTTTAGCCTACTATATAATTTTGCTTATGAAGAAGTAGGGTAAAGAACTAGTTTTAAGCAGTCTAAGCGGATCACTGATTGTTTTACCTTATTACAAGCGATGGGTTGACTAATTGGGGGATATCAGCATACCAATCTTCTTGCTATCTTTAGTTCTTCAAGCTATTACCATTGGAAGACACTATTGTTGAGCTAAACTTTCGATTTTTCGCTTTAAAAGTTGGAGCGGTGGAACTAATTTTGAACACACCGAACCCATTTTCACTAGCAAGGTGCTGTTTTCAGCAATCCTGAAATCTGAATTTTTTTACGTCCCGTTAAAAAATCCCTCGAACTTTTCCCCCTATTCAGTAAGTTCGCGTTCCTATCCGCGACCTACTAATCGGCATCTGATGCGTAATCGGCATAGCGTATCGGCATATGCGTAAAATGCCATCTGTCTAAATTGTTTATCGGGGCATACACTCACCGCACCGTTCGGCAAACGGTATTCGTCGTCTCTTTTATTCTCTGGTGTTCTTATGGGAAACTGCGAGTTTGACGTCTCACTCGCTGTTCATAAGGATGGTGGGAGAACAAAAGAGGCAAACATAGAAGTGCACACGATCTAACTTTAGAACAGTGTTGTCAAAGCAAATAACATTGAAACACATCGTTGCTTCATTAAATCACTGAGAAAATCTTCGAAAATTATTGAAAAAGCTGTCTTTTGTGTTGTTTTTAATAAAGAAAAATTAATTATGAACATACATTTCTCTTAAAAGTATTGAACCACGTTCTCACCATAGGAGGTTTCAGTTAATTTCAAACTTAAAATTCTTATTTCCAGAACCGAAACAGTATCTTGGCAACACGATAGTTCATCAGTTGTGCTGCAGCTGCTGCTACTGATGAACAGGTTCCATCAATTCAGAATTTGATTTCAGTTTTGTTAGAAAATAATAAAACTTTCGGCTAGTGACAAAGCCTTAGATAATAGAAAAAAAGAGACTGAATAATATGGTATGTGATAATTGAGTGCTTGACTTTCAGAGTGGTTGTAATCAGTGCTGAAAATTTGATGAATTCGTTAGTAGCGAGGTGGCGATTGCTGAAGAGCAGCTGAAAAATGTACGTTTTTGGACAACAATTTTTAATTCATCATATTTCTTGTCGGAAACCTAGTAAATTGTGTTTGTGTGAATCAAATGTATGGTTAAGTGATTTGTGAAGATGATCCTATCAAAAGATTTTGAAAATATGAATAAAAAAAGTGCATTTTCGGATCATTTATGTTCAACTGATTAAAATAGGTAACACTGCTTAACTCGTTCCTTACCCTATTCACTGCTGTACGGCACCAAGTTACCAATGACTTTACACTACAAACTGAGTTAAACACGAACGCCAAAAACAGGGCCGCCTTCGATTGCAGCTCGTTTCTTAACATTCGATTAAAAGCTACCCATCTATTCACAGATAAAACACAGACAAAATGCTTGCGATTAGCTACCATTATCCCACTACAATCACCAGCAGCATTACTGTCCATAAAAAGGAGTGATTCGAGAGATCTTTCACTTAAAACTAATCAAATAGTATAAAACATGAGTATATTATAACCTGGTATGTGATTATCTACAGCTTCAATGTACGTGTGTGTGTGTTTATGTTTGCATTCCATTGCGCATTTTAACAACAGTCTAACAACGAAAGGAGCATATCTAGTTGATAGTATCTACGTACCTACCAGAGGCCAACCGAAACGGTTGGTACGGTCGTTTCCAGAGGCGTCCGCGGGGGACCGCAAGTCGCCTCTAGAATCGCGCCAGCTACTATTTTTTCAGCCGGCATCATAACAAGTCCTGCGCGTTGGAATCGTCCAGGGTGTGCTGCAGCAGGCCCTTCTTCTCCTCCGGTGCCGAACCGGATGCGTTCAGCAGCGGGTGGCTGCTGTTGCCCGGCATCGAGGACGAATCGGTGTGCACGTTGATACCGCCGGCGTACATCGAGTCGTACACCGGATTGGCGAAGTGAGCCTGTGACGGGATAAGTGAGAAGCGGGAATATTCGTTGAATTTTTGGTGGTAAAGTTGGAAACAAGTAAATGATGATGTACGAGACATTATTAACGTAGAACTACGCAATGTTGATAAAAACGAAACTTCTGAAATTGTTCATGCAGTTTATGGTCACAAAACAGTGCCCCAATTTCCCTAATTCTTTCCCTAACCATTACTTTCCGAAAGTTATTGGGGGGTTCAGTTGGGCTACACCCCGCAATCTGACATGTGTAGGAATGAGGAGCGAAACATGATCCTAAACGATTGTGAGGTGATGGTGAGGTGCAATTCTTCGATGAACACCTCGGCAGAACATGGAGGCTCGGAGTTGACCCCGGAGTGGCTACGGACGGTAGTAGTGTCCAAACACTAGATCTTTGAGAGATCAAATAAAAACAAAAGGTATGCTCAGCATGGGAGGAGGAAACGCTTCCAGGGGAATGAATGGAAGGAATTATTCGGGGTTATGCTTAATTGTTGCCATTATCGCAGCATAACGCTGATAAACGCCACATTCAAAGTACTCTTCCAGATCTTGTTAAGCAGGTTGTCACTGATAGGCCCCGGATTCGCAAGCGGGATTTATTGGAACTTGTGCAACTATGGGCTAATTTTTCACTTTCTGGTGTCGAGAATGCAATGAGCTTACGCATAATACGTTGATTGGCTTTAAAGCAGCATACGATACAATCGATCGAGACCAGTGATAACAGAAATTCTGATAAAGCACGAATTATTATATGAAATATTTGAAAAAACTGAAGCGACTGAGCAAAATGTATACGTCTTGGGGACACTCTTGAAGCTCCTCCAAGACACGAACCGGTGATATAAGGTGAAAGCATATCCTGTATGCTATTTAATATTCACAATTGAGGGTGTGACTTGATGAGCGGTTATAGAAACACAACGTATGGTTTGCAGCAAAAGTAACCAACTCCTAGGAGTTCCAGAAGACTTCGAGATTACTGCTAGAAACTTTGGGATGGCTAAGGTAATCTGAGCTAGACTGATTAGGAGGTTATAAATACGTCTTCGAAATAGGAGGAATATTCGGAGGAGATTAACCAGGGCCTCACAAGGGCAGTAATCTATGACGGCGTTGAGCTAGTCATTCCTAATTGCTAGCTAGGGTCATTTATAATGGTTCAGCAAGCTCCTCTTCCTTCCATGAACATATAGTCATCGATTACTGTCTCCAGTTCTTCGTCATTTTTGGTTGTCCTGAGAGAGGCTTGTCTTCAACAATAAAACCCCCACTCCTGAAACGTCAAAACTATTCCTTACACGATGTATCAATAGGAGTACTGTCACTATAAACTTCAATGAGCATTATACGCGAATTTCGCAGCACTTTTCTTCCCGTTAAAGGACAAAATTAAAACTTCGCGTTTCACCGTTCGACATTTTTACAACAGGAAATAACAAGGTTGATCCATTAATCAAAAAGTTATAGAAACTGAAAATTGTCAACTGATATCTAGGCTGATTGATCTATTTTGAACAAGCGTTACGCGTACTCTATTATGGACATTTCGCAGTACGCATAACGCCTGTTCAAAGTACATAAATGAATCGCCCTAACCGTGGCATTCTAATATTTTCCCCATATTACTGGGTTTGACTGAAATGTGTAATAAAGACTGTGCAGGCTCGAAAAAAATTCGAAAAAAATTATTCGATGGGTGAAAGTTGATGAAATTTTGGGTACGACTAGTTAAGAGTGTATAATGTTTACATGTACACAATTTTGTCACAATCTGTCAAGTGGTTATCGAGATGACTTCCAACCAAGAACAATTATAGACGTAGTCGTGGAAAATCCAGGCCAGTCCCACAGGTGGATCGCGAAACAGTTAGGCATCGACTTTAAGAAGACCATAATGAAGCGAGTCGTACTTCATGTCTTAAAGGTAAGAAAGGCGCCTAATGGAACCGATAAACGAAATACGGTGGCGTAATCCCGCGTCAGGAAACTGTACCGCCAGTGGTTGGTGCAGCCGAAATGCACCGTAATGGACGACGAGATGTACATTAAAACGGACCTTTAACAGCCCCCTGGAGCCTGGGGACCTGGAGTTTTTCGTCGGCAAACCCCGCCTGGATGTTCCGGAAGAAGAAGGTCGATAAATTTGAAGTATTTCAAATCAACTTCAGTACTTGATCATCAACGGCCAAATAAATAAAGAAGAATGTCTCTAGAAGCGCCTGCTGCCCTTCCTACAGTTCTACGAAGGTGACACTCTGTGTTGGCCGGATATGGCATTGTGCCATTACACAAAACCGGTGATGAAGTAGTACGAAGCCGACGATTTTGCTTTAGTGCCGAAAGAAACAAATCCACCAAACTCGTCAGAACTTCGCCTAATAGAAAAATTGTGGGCAATTGTCATTGGCAAGCCTCAGGGAAACTAGGGAAGATCTTCAAAAACGACTACTTAGGATTTGAAGAAATGGAACCGCACCGTCGAAATCGCTTTCCCCGCCGCCATGGTTTTCCGCCTGGGCGCCATTCAGGTGTTCGTCAAAGTACTGCTTCCCCCTATCGGTCGCCTCACGATCGTCCGTCAGAATACTGCCAGTCTTATCCCGACACATTTCGGTTCGCGGAACAAAGCCTTTGCGGGATCCGTTCAGTTTCTGGTAGAACTTTCGCGTTTCCTGAGAACGGTGCAGCCGCTCCAACTCTGCATATTCCTGCTCTTCCAGGTAGCGCTTTTTCTCTCGAAAGATTTGGTTTCACTACATCTTCTACGGTTTGTGTCTTTCCACGTTCTGACGTGGGGCAATGTTCGCAGCGTTCTCCTCATCCATCACCCTCCTACATTCATCATCAAACCAATCGTTCCGCTGATTTCAATGTTGATGGCTTTTTTTAAAGGTGTTCCAACAGTCCTCGAGAGGGGATCCGTCAAGCTCGTCCTCTTCCAGCAGCGCAGCTTCGAGTGAAGGCGCGTAGTTCGCGGCGACGTCTGGCTGCTTCAGCCGCGCGAGATCTAACTGAGGCTGGCGTCGGAACAGAATGTTATTCACAACGGATAATCCTGGGCGCGTCTTAACCATCACGAGGTAGTGTTCTGAGTCAACGTTAGCGCTTCGATAGGATCTGACGTCGATAATGTCTGAGAAGTGCCGACAGTCGATCAAAACGTGGTCGATCTGTGATTCTGTCTGATTCGGTGACCTCCAGGTGTACTTGTATAGGATTCTGCGCATTATTCAGCCGTTTACCAGCCCTGTAGAGAGCTATTACACGTAAAATCGTCCTAAAAAGTCCTACATGTTTGATGAAAGGAAATATGTATCTTCCATAGACATTGGAAACGTCTTGATGTCACACATGGGAGGCATCTGGGAACGGATGGTACAGTCTGTCAAGGAGACAATGACGGCTCTTGGCGATATAAGGAAACTGACGATGAGGGCCTGCTAACGACCGTGAACCAAGTGGAAGAAATAATCAATCTACAATCGTTGACATACTTGCCGCAAGAATCGGCAGAAACAGAAGTCTTAACTGTCAACTGTTTCTTGTGAGGGGCGGTTAGGTTGCCGCGACTAAGATACTGCGGATCATTGTATTTAGCCGAACGAATTTGGAAGTTCTTACTGGTCGAGAAGAAACATGAGATTATTAGACAGGCAAACGTAAGGAAACTTGATATGGTTGAAAATTGCTAATAGTTAATCCGGGAGGCCTTGTAAGCAATACCGTGGTTATGAGCTGGGGAATAATGACACCGCTGAGCACACCGTTTTCAAATAATTTAATGAAAATATCCGAATAAATTGGAGCAAAAATAATGTAAATCAATTTCAACATGGCCAATTTAAGGGCGTTTTAACCATCCATTAAGATATTGCATGCCGGTGAAATTTTGGACAGACGTAAAACGTAGTCCTACGTTGAATGTAATGCCCATTCTGTAATCAAGACTGCAATGTTTCGACATTGCTTTTACCTTATCATCCTCATGCACAAATGATGGCACCTCCTCCACGTCGCCCAGATACATCGGGTTAGTGATTTCCACATTCTCCGTGAGCCGAGCGTGTGAGAACGGTTGTCCGCCTCTTCGTTTCCTGCGAAAAAAATAAGCCAAAATTCGTTACTTTAGTATGTTTTTGCCTTATCGACTACCACAGAAACAGGTACCTTAATCCATAGAGAGCCCCTCCGAAGCCGGCCACGGCTAGCAATATCACAAATAGAACGATTGCCAGGACCGATAGCGTGTACCCGGCCCGATCACGACGCTCTAGCTCTACGAGTGCAATCTGCTTTAGGCAGATACTGAGTTCCCCATCTTCGCACCTAAAAGGACAACCGAAAAAAGTACATTAACACCATCCCAACCAGACTGTCAACGGAACTCACATGCACTCATTGATGGAACTGCCGGCCACGCAAGTACCGCACTCTTCGATGCAGTTCGGTGGCCTCTCGCACTGTACGCCATTCCATTCGCCTACACACACGCAAGACGGCACGTAGGTGACGTTCGCTATCGAGTAGATGTCCAGCTGACAGATGCCGCTGTTCTTACAGTAGTTGATGCATGGATTATTGTAGCTAACGTACAGTTCACAGTGCTTGCCGGCATACTGATTGGTGCAGTTACAGATAGGCTTGCCGCGAACCTCCAAGCAGTGTCCCGTGTTGCTGCAGATGAAATCATTACAGGAACTCGGAAGTGGACTTGGTGATGGCCGCTGTGAAACACAATCTGAAAACAAAAGTTTTGGTTAAAATAATGGTTCAGAATACAGAGCCAGAGTGGCAAACTTACAACTTGGTTGATTATCGCTGCCATCACACAGGTCGATCT
Source organism: Sabethes cyaneus (assembly GCF_943734655.1). Classification (NCBI taxonomy): domain Eukaryota; kingdom Metazoa; phylum Arthropoda; class Insecta; order Diptera; family Culicidae; genus Sabethes; species Sabethes cyaneus. Next base: position 18,069,532 of record NC_071354.1, on the reverse strand, counting down.
CACAGTACTGCCCATCGTAACCCTGCCGGCAGCTGCAGTAAGGATTTGTTCCTGTGATACAAACACCCCCGTTTCGGCAGAGTTCTTTACAGCCCTGAATTTCGCATCGCTCTCCGGAGGTTCCATCCGGGCAGTTACACTTCGGAGCACCTCTTTCGATCGTACATTCCGCTTCGTTCTCGCAGTAGTTGATGCAGGTGTCGATCTCACAGCTTCTTCCGCTAAACCCATCTGGACACTCACATTGGCTCTTATCGGTTGCCGTTTTCCGACAGACTCCACCGTTTTCGCATTTGAGATTCGAGCAGTGCTGGCACTGTTTGCCCTCGTAGTCCCTCGGACAGTTGCAGGACATTGCACCGTCGTTTGCAATCGAGCAATTACCCCCGTTGTGGCAGTATTTCAAACATGCTCCGGTTGAAAGTTCGCATCGATCGCCGGTCCACTGTGGCAGACAGGTACATTTCCGAACATTGTTGACCGTATAGCAAGCGCCCCGATTCATGCAATATCCGCTACAGATGTAGTGTTCACAGTATTTACCATCGTACAGTGGTGGACAGCGACATTTTTGTTGGCCATTTTCAACCACACAGAGACCGAAATTGCACGGCAATTTGCATCCGACGGCGGCTTCATCTTTGCACTTTAGCACCTCGCCGACGCTGTCTAGCAGTGGGTTGATTCGACTGTCCGGGCACAAACAACGGCGTCCTCTAGGATTTTCTGTGGATAATAGGCACACCGTTGTTTCGTCGCACGGATAAAGTTCACATGGATTCGTTGCTTTGCGGTTGTGTTTCAGTGGGTGAATGTAGTTAAGGTCCGATGATCGATAGCCTCTGGAACCTTGGAACACCTCCGTTCCATTGTCTCGACCAAATTTGTTTAGTTTAAGAATGGTTTGGTTGTACAATATTATATAGATGCTGTCTTCGAATACGTCCAGCATTTTCGGTTTGGAATAGTCGTGCATTTCGCTGATTACGTGTCGATCGCCGCCGGTTAGTAGGAGGCAAGTTTCGATTGTGCTTTTTCGGTAGTCGGCCCAGTACAGCCGGTTGGTGGTTTGATCGATGGCTAAACCTGTGGCCCATTCGATGTTCGCCTGCACCAGTTTCTGTTTCTGGTAGCCATCCATTCCGGACAGGATGATCGCTTCCATTACGGACCAAATCATTACTCGATTGACCGGATCGACGACGATGTCGATCGGGTATTTGCCCGTAGCCGTCAGAGTCGTGTGATTCGTTCCGTTGAAGGTCATCGCAAAAATGTTGCTTTGCTTCTTGTTGATCACGTAGATGTGCTCGGTGAGCCAATCGCAGGCGATCGCTAGCGGGATGATGGTGGGGTGGCTCAGAATTACGGTTGAGTGCTTGCCGTCAAGGGTTTTAATGCGATCGTGCGACGGGGCAGCTCTCCGGTAAGCTGAGTGTGGGGCGTCGTCGGTTTCTACCACCTTCACTGTCGTGTCCATGAGAACTTTTTGAATGCTCTTGTCGTGGCTGTCAACCCAAAATAGGGTTATGTTTTGTCTGGTGATGGAGTAATCGAATCGATCGATTTTCTTGGAGTTCGTTTGCAGGAAGCCCATGACCGTGGTACCATAGTACATGCTGCGGAAGTCGGACTCCGATGAGACTAGCAGTAAACCGTTTTCTTCCATGGCGACACAAGTATCGTTCTTGGGGACACCCTTCTGATAGCCGGGAGCGCACCGACAGTTGTAGTGTCCCTTCTTTTCCACGCAGATCTGACTGCAGGTTCCGAAACCACAAACCGACCGTCGACAGCCAAGCTCATCGGATTCGTCCAAACAATTCGGTTTTCCATCGCATCGTAATTCATTCGCTATACACTTGGAATCGCTGCTACACCGGAACGAATTCGGTGGACACTTGTGACAGAGCGTCTGCTTCTCGTCGCTGTTGTCCCCGCAGTCGTCCTTATTGTCACACACCAGCCCCTTTCGTATACAGTTTCTATTACTACATTTGAAGGCACGTTTGTGGCATCCATTCTCCTGGCAGTATTCGCTCTTCTCGTCCGACCGATCGAGGCAATCGTCAATTCCGTCGCATACCCAGTTGCGGAGGATACATTTTCCATTGTCGCAGCGGTACTCATCGTCCTGACACTGACACTCTTCCTCATCGGAACCATCTATACAGTCGTTATCGCCGTCACAGAGGAAATTGCTGAAATTGTAAATGTACGTGATGAGCTATGAATTTGACTGAAACAGAATCGATACTCACGAACTTATGCAGATGTTATGACTCTTGCACTTGAACTCATCCGGTTGGCAGCTAATATCACAGTCTTCTTCGTCGCTATGATCGGCACAGTTGAATTCACCGTCGCACTTACGGATTCCCCGGATGCAGTAGCCATCCCGACAGCGAAACTCCGACTCCGAACAATTCCTCATCTGACAGTTAATCTCGTCCGAGTTATCTCCGCAGTCGTTCTCATAGTCGCACCACCACCTGCCGGGAATACACTTGGAATTGTTACACCGGAAGTAGGAAGCTTCGCAGGTGATCGTCTCCGGTGGTCGGCAGTTGTCTTTCTCATCCTCACCGTCGGTACAGTCCTCTTCGCCGTCGCAGCGCCACGACACCGGAATGCAGCGCCCTTTGTTGCATCTGAAACGCAATCAAACAGATTTATTACAAAATTTCAACTCTTCTAGTCGGGTTTTGTACTCACCTAAACTCATTCTCCCCGCAAGTCCGATGGCCACAATCGCGTTCATCCGAACCATCCGTACAATCGATATCACCATCGCAAGCCCAAACCTTTGTGATGCATTTTCCCGAACCACACTTGAACTGGTGATCTGCACAGCTGGTCTTCTCGCAGCCAACCTCATCCTCTCCGTTGGGACAATCCTGGGTACCGTCGCACTGCCGGTGTCCGTCTATACAGAAAGCATTTTTATCGCCCGCACGACTACACTTGAACTGCGAAGTGAAGCACTCGTAATCGTCGCAGTCCTTTTCATCCGACATATCACCACACTGGTTCTCTCCATCACAGATCGAACTGGGGCTAATGCATTTGTTGTTGTCGCACTGGAACTGTCCCGATTCACAACTGAACTCGGGACAATCATCCGGTTCATCACTGTTATCTCCACAGTCATCCTGCTTGTCGCATTTCCAGTAGTACGGGATGCACTTGAACGTAGTCTTGCACAGGAATTGTGCCGATGAACAATTCGCAATGCACGTTTTATTGTCCAGACCCAGAACGAAGTTATCCGGACAAGCGCATTTATAACCGGGGGCTGTCGGAGACAGCAAACACAGCGTGGAACAACCGGCTAATTCACACGGATCGACGGAAGGTTTTTTCTGTCTGTACGGATGGTATACCCGCAAGTCCATCGGTCGGTGGATCGTCTTAATCACCGTCCCACATTGATCCCCACGATACTTGTGACAGTACTCAATCGATTTGGTTTCCCAATCGGTCCAGTATATCCGATCTTCCCATACGGCGATTGCGAAGATATGATGGAGGTTCATGGCAGGGTGAGTATCCCGATAGAGGATCACTTTCCGGTTTTGTCCTTCCAAATCGCTGACCGCAATGAAGTCTTCCCGTGCATCTCCCCAGAAGAGTTCGTTCGTTTCGAAACTAATGGTCAAAGCATTCGGCCAGCCGAGATGATTCTTGATCAACATCGTCTGGTTAGTGCCATCCATTCCGGCCTTTCCGATGTACGGTTGATCACCCCAGTCGGTCCAGTACATGTGCTTGCGGAATGGATCCAATACAATAGCTCGAGGTTCCTGGAGGTTCTTGTTTATCAGGACTTTCCGATATCTGCCATCTAGCTTGGAAATTTCGATGGTGTCCAACCCCTTGTCACACCAGTACAGATTTCGAGCTAACCAATCGATCGCCAATCCGTCCGGGTTTTTCAGCGTCGATTTGTGAAGAACTTCCGTTTTATTGGAAGTCAGACACATGCGTTTAATGGAACTGACAACGGAGGTCACATCCGACCAGTAGTAGCACTTTGTTTCCCAGTCGAAGTCGAGTGCAACAGCATTCGACAGGTTATGGGCCAGGATGGTCATTGAACCACTTAACTCCACCTCCCGTACGTAGTATCGATTGGAGAAAATAAGCTTAGCGGATTCCAAAGTATCCGCCTTACACGTTCCGTTAGCTCGCATCACATAACCCTCCTGGCACGAGCAGTGATACGATCCGTAGACATTAGTACAGATCTGGCTACACGGTCTATCCACACACTCGTCGATGCTGTCGCAGAGATGCTTGTTATTGACATTCACTTTGAACCCTGGACGGCAGGTACACTCATAGCCCACTTCCCGATCCTCGCAGTTGTGAGCACAAAGGTCCGGCATTTGCTCGCATTCATTGATCCGGCACGACTTCTCGTCACTCCAGTCTCCACAATCATTCTCTCCATTACACAACAGACCGCTCACTATACAGGCACCGCTTTCGCACCGGAACAGCCCCGGTCCGGCACAGATCAACGTCGTATTCTTACACAGCTGAATATCCTCATCCGACCCATCCTCACAGTCATTATTGACATTACAAATCAGATCCTTCGCAATGCAACGCTTATTCTTACACTGGAACTCATCATCTCGGCACTGTTCCATTACTTGGTAGCCTGCACTACAGTCAATCGATTCGTCCGAAGCATCCACACAATCCGCATCCCCGTCACACACGAACTGCCTGTTGATGCACTCTCCACTATGACAAGTAAACGAGTCCGGATCACAACTCTGCTCCATGGAATCGCAATTCTTCTCATCCTCATTGTCGGCGATACAGTCCACCTCACCGTCACAGACCCACTTCTTCGGGATGCAACGACCGCTTCCCGGACACTGGAACTCCCAGGTCGCACAAACCCGCTGCTGACAGTGCGAACCCTCGTCGGACCCGTCCGCGCAGTCCGGATTGTTGTCGCACTGCCAACTATTCGGAATACACTCGGTACTATTCAAACACTGGAACTGATTCGGCTTGCAATGCCTGGTGCAGTTAATCTCATCCGAGCTAAGACTAGTGATCGTCCCATCCAGACAGTCATCCTCACTATCGCATCGCCAATTCTGCGGAATGCAATGTCCATTCGCACACAGGAACTTATCCGTCGGACAGGTCGGAACGACCGAGCTAGTACAGTTCATTTCGTCGCTATTATCCCAACAGTCATTTTCCCCATCACAAAGCCACGACGACATGTAGCAAGCCGTCGTATTCGGACACTGCAAAAACTCTCCGGAATGCATTGCACTACAGTTGCGCACCTTCGGACACCCGATTTCATCGGAAATATCAACACAGTCCGGATCGTTATCGCATCGCATCTGCTTGTTGATACACTGTCCCGAGTTACATCGGAAATGAGTGGAAGGATCACACTCACAGTGCTCCTCATCACTTCCATCTCCACAATCCTGGATATTGTCGCATCTTAAAGACTTCTGAATGCACCGATGATTGCCACACTGGAAATACCCCGGGGCACATTCCCGCTGTGCACAGTAGCTTTGCATTTCATCCGATCCATCCAAACAGTGAGCAATCGAATCACAGGTTAAATAGTAGGGAATACAACCTCCAATAGAACAACTGAATTCGTCCGCCGTACAATTTGAAGATTGTTTCGGAATACAGCGTTGGTTATCCGCTGCCAAAACCCCTTGCGTACAGCTACATTTAATCTGTCCAGCTGCATCGATCAAGCACACATCCTCACAGCCACCGTTCAAAATTTTACACGGATCCGCGCTGCACTCCTGATCGATCTCCTGAACAGCGATGATTCCCATTGGTCGTGCAATATCCTTCCTCAACCACACCACATCACTACCGGAATACTTGTTAGCCCGAATGACGGCGTGTAGAATCCAATCGGTCCAAAACAGCAAATCCCCGTAGACCGTCATTGCGAAGGGATGCTTTGGCGTGGAATGTGCCAGAACTACCCGATTTCGGCCATCGTAATCGGCCCGTTCAATCTTATCGTACCGGGCGTCCGCCCAGTACAGTTTCTTCGCGCGGTAGTCCAGCGTGATGGCATTTGGCATCCGAATATCGGTCGTAATGATACTTTCCAGTCCATACCCGGAGGGATATGCCCTTTGAATCGATGCGGCTAGCGTGTTCCAATTGGTCCAGTATATCATGGCGAGACACGGTTCGACGGCTATTCCACGTGGCTTGTCCGTCGGTTTCAGTTTGATCAACTCCTTTACGTTAGCGGCGTTCTCCTTGGGATCGTTGGTTGCGTTTGTCAGATCCAGCGATCGGATGCAGGCTTCATTGTTGGAGGTCCAAAATAGGGTTTGGGTGATTGGATTGAAGGATAGACCTTCGACGGTTAGTTGCTTCGTTACGATCTGCCGATGGTCGGAACCGTTGAAGTGAACCGAGTTGATCGAACTAAACTCGACGTCGGAATAGAAGATCAGACTCCGCTCGTAGTCGTAGCTGAGGGCGATTGTGTTTTTCAGGAAGGAAGAATTTTGAATCTCCGGAATCGGGCCGTTGATGTTGTGCTGGTCGGTCATGTGAATGCTATCGATGGCCGATACGCGTGAATAGATGAGGAAGTTTTCGTACGGTTCGCATGTCTTGAAGTCCGTGGTTGAAATTTTCCCATGCGAGCAGGCACAAATCGGGTGAGTTCCGTTGAAGAGACAGAGCTCCTGACAGCCGCCGTTATTGATTCCGCAGGCATTCGTTTTTTGCTGCTTCTGCGAAGAGAAGACTTTGATGTCTTTTAGGGTCCCTTCGGACTCGATCACCGCCCAGAAGTGGGTAATGTTTTTCACATTTGCCATTTTGATGTTCCCCCGTACGTCCGACCAATAAATATAGTCTTCGAACAAATCCAGACCTTTCACGTTATCCACAGTATTGTTTAGAAGATTTGTTTTCATATTACCGTCGTAATCCACTCTCCAAATCGAGTCAGTTTGAACTTCACACCAATAAACGACCTGATTTTCTATATCCAACGCAATGTCACTGATCGTGGAGCTTTGATTAACCAAAATAAACTTCCCCGTGCCATCCAGACCCGTCCGACCGATTTTGCCTTTACCGGAGAAGAACACAAATCCACTAACCGGATCGACAGCGATCAACTGTGGACTCTCAATGTCGGAAGCAACAACATATCTTAAACTACCATTCAACCGTGCAACTTCGATCAAGTTCCGCTTCTGATCCGTCCAGTAGATGTTATCCGCTACCCAGTCGATCGCTATTCCACCTAACCAATCAATTGAATTCCCATCAACCACTTGTTCGAAATTGCTAACAATCACCGATCTTTCACTGCCGTCTTTCTTGATCTTCGTTATCGATCCTCGATCGCTGTCAGCAATGTAAATAAAATCACTTTTGGCGTGATAGTCAATCCCCGTCGCCAATGAAATCTTCTGCAGTGGTCCCAAAACAAACTCGTTTGGATCTTCCGGTTCGCCAAGAGCTAGACCCTTCAGCTGATGACCGATCGAGTACATGAGAAAGTTATCGATCGCAATACAGCGAACCGGCGAATTGGGGTCCAGCCGATAGCCCATCGCACAAGCACAGGTATGGGTTTGCGCCGACAGGGGAATGCACAAATGTTGACAACCTCCACCCTGAGTATCGCGGCACGAGTTTGTTCCGTTTTGCGCCCCCGGGTGGTACATGCGGATGGCGTTGATACCGCCCGTATTGTTCCGTACGACTTCCGCAAGATTCTCGCAATGGTTTTTGTTACATCGCATAATCCGACCATCCACACCGTCATCGTAGTACACGTGCTCTCTGTACACGGTGATGGTGTTGATCGGGTGTACACCGTCGGTGGACACTTTGGTGGACATGACCTTGATGATCTGATGGATTGAACAGAATTGTTTTAACTATTGAAAATAGGTGCTGCTGAACAAAAAAAACTTACCTTCCCAGTGATCGTATCGTAGTAGTAGATCTCACCGATCTTCGACGCGATGTAGTAGAGCCGCTCGGTTTCGAAGTCCAGTACGAGGCTTTCCATCGGATGGAAAGTCGAGTTGCTGATCAACTGTTTGTCCGAACCGTCCATTCGGCTAACGTACAGCTCGTACAGTTTGGGAGATTCACTAGAGGTGGCAAAGTACAGCAAACCTCTGAGAAAAAAACAAACAAACGAAGTCAAGCGGTTAGTAGTTCAACAAGTGTAAGCGATTAAAAAATCTGGGAGAAGACGCCCAAGATGTTGGCATACGGACACGAGGCAATGGACGCGAAGCCGAATGAGTGCAAGGCCAAATTGGCAGAGCTTATGGCAGTGATTAATGAGAAGTGAGGAGTGAGAAATGAGTAGTTAGAAGTGAGTAGTGAGAAGTGAAAAACGAGAGGCGAGAAGTGAGAAATCAGAAGTGAGAAATGAGATGTGAGTAATGAGAAGAGAAAAAGAGAATTGAGAAATAAGAAGTGAGACCGTTCAAGATCGACAAAACCGTTCCTCGGACAAGCAGCATTTTTAAGCGGTTTTCTTCACATTTTGATAAAATGCGTTATCATTGCAGGTACGCAGACATTCCAAATGAAAACCAAATTTGAAATTACTGCTAAACCATTCGGTAGAATAATCAATGTTATGCCCCTTTGTCTGTGATTACTCTTTTGTGAGATGCAGATGCAGATTCACTGCCACGTCAGCAGTTTGTCTTCTGACAGCAACTTGCAAAAGAGTTCAGGGAGCGAAGACAAGAGAGTTGTGAGTTCGATTCTCACCCTCGCTTAGTCGATAGTTTTAGTCTAAGATCAAGATTTTCAGTACATCTTATTTTTGATTTGTCACATTAAACATTTACTCTTCCCGTAAAGAAAAAAGTACAGTGACTTATTGGCAACCAAAAAAGGAAGAAGACAAGATATGAAATAAAATTCTTGGTGGCACTGTCATCAGCGAAATAAAACTTTAAAAAATTCGCAGTAGACTGAGTGTAGCCCGGGCAAAGATCCGCTTAAAAAAAAAAGATCCGCAAATCAATTCATTCTTTCACGAATCCAAATTTTTTACATGGATCAGGAACGGGTTGCCTATCCCTAATGACTAATGAGAAGTGAGAAATGTGGAGAGAAAAATGATAAGTGAAAAATGAGAAGTATGAAGTAAGAACTAAGTGATAAGTAAGAATTAAATGAGAAGTAAGTGAGAAGTACTAAGTAAGTGAGAAATATGAAGTAAGTGAGAAGAAAGAAGTAAGTGAAAAGTAAAAAGTAATTGAGAAGTAAAAAGTAAGTGAGAAGTCAGAAGCAAGTGACAAGTAAGCGTGAAGCAAGAAGTAAGCATGACGCAAGAAGTAAGTGGGAAGTAAGAATTTAGTGAGAAGTACGAAGAAGTACGAAGTACGGGTGACAAAAAATTAAAAAATAATTTGCAGTGGCCTAAGTAAGTGAAAAGTAGATGAGACGTAATAGGTAAGAGAGAAGTAATAAGTAAGTGAGAAGTTATAAGCAAGAGAGAAATAATAAGTAAGTGAGAAGTAAAAAAGTCAGAGAAATTATAAATAAACGAAAAGTAAAGTAAGAGAGAAGTAATAAGCAAATGAGAAGTAATAAGTAAGTGAAAAGTAATAAGTAAGTGAAAAGTAAGAAGTAAGTGAAAAGTAAGAAGTAAGTGAAAAGTGAGAAGTAAGTGAAAAGTATGAAGTAAGTGTAAAGTAATAAGTAAGTGAAAAGTAAGAAGTAAGTGAAAAGTAAGAAGTGAAAAGTAAGAAGTAAGTGAAAAGTAAGAAGTAAGTGAAAAGTAAGAAGTAAGTGAAAAGTAAGAAGTAAGTGAAAAGTAAGAAGTAAGTGAAAAGTAAGAAGTAAGTGAAAAGTAAGAAGTAAGTGAAAAGTAAGAAGTAAGTGAAAAGTAAGAAGTAAGTGAAAAGTAAGAAGTAAGTGAAAAGTAAGAAGTAAGTGAAAAGTAAGAAGTAAGTGAAAAGTAAAAAGTAAGAAATAAGAAATAAGAAATAAGAAGTAAGAAGTAAGAAGTAAGAAGTAAGAAGTAAGAAGTAAGAAGTAAGAAGTAAGAAGTAAGAAGTAAGAATTAAGAAGTAAGAAGTAAGAACTAAGAAGTAAGAAATAAGAAAAATGGGAAGTGAAAAGTGAAAAGCGACAAGTGAAAATTTATCAGTGAAAATTGCTAAATGCTGTGATAAGTAAAAATCGAAAGCTGGATGGTGAAAGATCAAAAATTCAAATGTGAAAGAAAGAGAAAGATGAAAATCAAAAAGTAAAAAGTTCAAAGTGGAAAGCGAAAAGTGAAAAGTAAACAGTAAGAAGTGGTGAGTAAAAAGTAAAGGCAAAAAGTAGAATGTTAAAAGCAAAAGGTGAAAACTAAAAAGTAAAAAATGAAAAGGAAAACGGAAGGTTGAAAATGAAAATCAAAAACTGAGAAATTACAAAAGGAATGTTGAAAAGAAAAGACGAATGGTGAAACATGAAAGGGAAGATGAAAAGTGAAAAGCGATTTGTGGAAAATAATTAGTGACAAATGATAAATGAAACGCAAAAAGAGAAAAATGCAGCGAAAAACCGAGAAGTGACAGGCGAAGGGCGATGCGCGGAAAGTGATAAGATAGAAATAAAAGATGAAAAGTAAAATGTGTGTGAACGGTGTGTCAACAGTGTGTGAACAGTCAACAGTGAACAGTGAACCGCGAAAAGTGAAAAATAAAAAGTAAAAGGTGAAAGGGAAATAGAAAATTATTAAATGAATTGTAAAAAGTGAAAAGTGAAAATTGAAAAATGAAAAATGAAAAGCAAAACTGAAAAGTGAAACAAATTTGAAAACCATTCAGGTGAAATGCGAACAAGTGAAAAGTGAATAGTAAAAAGTAAAAAGTTAGACGCGAGAAACGAGAAGTGAGCGACAAGAAGTAATTATGTCAATTCAGCCTCACTTCTATTTGATTTTTCGTCAATTTGGTTTCACGCCTATTCGGCCCCACTTCCATTCGGGCTCAAATCTATTAAGCCCTTTATTCATTATGCCTCACGTCCATTACGCTAGACGTTTGCACGCCGACAGCGTACTACGCCTTGCGCCCGTATGCTCAATCTGGGTTTATTGAAGAAGGAAACAAATTAGAAAAAAAAACTACTCACTTGGAAGGATGCACAACCATACTGTTGACCAGCGTGAGATTCGTCAATACTTCCGTAATGAATTCGCCCTTCATGTTGCAGGCCAAAATTCGACTATTACTCTCGGTTCCGGTGGAAACGAACAGCAGCCGGGAAATCCAATCAACGGCGAATCCAAGCGATTGCGCAATGTCCGTATCGAGTATGGTTTCGATCGGTCCCGTCGCCAGCACCGACGACTTGATTTCGTTCAACGGTTGATCGTTCCAGTACAGGCGGGCTTCGGAAATGTCGTAGTCCAGCACCGTCGGATGGACCACCTGCGTCTGATGGCTGATGGTAGGGATGGTGTAGTGATTTGGCTGCTGCAAATCAACGCCCCGGATTTCGTTGGACATGACAAAGAGAAGGATCTCTTCGTTCGGAATACAGCGCTTTCGATTGTTGTCCAGCCGCATTACATGAGGGCAGGCACACTGGTAGGTCTGGTTGACACTCAGCAGACACAGGTGAGAGCAACCTCCATTATTCTCCGCACATGGATTGCTGGAACGGTTTTGAGGTTGCCGGCTGGAATGGAGAATTTGAATGCCAAACGGTTGACTCTGGGTTCGTTGGATAACAGTGATATCGGAGCCGTTCCATTTATTAGCTCGAATGACAGAATTCGTTCGCCAGTCGGTCCAGTAGACGTAATTGTCGAACAAAGTTATGCTGAAGGGATGCGAAAGAACTTCCTGATCTTTGATTACCAAGTGGTGATCTTCGCCGTTGTAGTTTATGGTGTGGATCGAGTCGGAACGTGCGTCGATCCAGTAGACGCGCTTCAGGACGTAATCCAAGGTAATTCCATTAGGCCAACCACCATCCGGTCCGACGTACTTGATAGTCGTTCGAGACTCTCCAGCCATGGTGCAACGCTCCAACCTTGGAGCGCCTTCCTCCCAATCTGTCCAGAAAAGCAATCCTTCCATCGGGTCTAGAGCAATAGCTCTTGGATTGACCATATCTCCTGCAACCAAGGTTCTTCGGTAGCTGCCATTGGTTTTGGCGACTTCGATTTGGTCCAAATTACTATCGATCCAATAGAGATTCATTCCGATCCAGTCGACCGCTAGGCCTTCAGCTGTCGACAAACCGGACTGCACAACAGCCTCAACGTTACTCAGCGAATCCCCACTTAACGTTCCTCTGAATATCTTATCATCGAGCACATCCGTCCAGAAGATCTGTACGGAATCATTTTTCCACAGGAAATCTAGCGCAATTGTGTTTCGCAGTGATGTGTAGAAATTTTTCACGGCCAGCGTGTTCAAATCAACACCTCTGATCTCCTGACGATTACTGAATATCACATGAGGTGCGTCTGCGTTATTACTTCTGCAGGTGAATTTATCAAACGTAAGCGTGTAACCTTCCTTACAGCCACAACGGTAGTGTTTGCCATTCGGAGAGCAGATTTGCGAACATGTTCCCCAATGTTCACAGGCATGATCGACCAGGCAATCTTTTCCGTTAGGTTGCAGAAACAAGTGGTTCGGGCAATAACAAACGTATCCTTCGGGAGCATTGTGACACAAATGTGAACATTCGCTCGTTCCATTGCAAATATTATCTTTACAACGAAACCCCTCATCCGTGTTGTCCGGACAGTCCATTCTTCCATCGCAAAGTTGAGTCATTTTAATGCACGTGTTTGTCATTCTGCAAATCCGATCCGGATGCAGACAAACTACGGTTTCATTGTAAACGGGGAGCTTCACATTTTCGCACTGCTTCTGGAAAGACTTGACACAATCTTTATCCATTCCGCACACCACGGTAACATCCTGTTCACATAATGCCATCACTTCAGCGTCGGTTTTTATCAATCCAGTTGGAAACACGGCGCCCTCACCTTCCACAGTGCCATTGATCCGTTGATCACAATCCCCGTATGCGTTCAAACAGTTCAGCTTCGGATCGCACATCAGCGATCGATCGATACATCCGTACGGACTGCAGTAGAACTCGCTGGGCTTACATTCCACGTCGCATTGTGCCTCGTCTGAGTTGTCACTGAAAAAGAAACACTATCGTTAGCCGTTCGATCGACCTTCCGTGTTCGCTTGATGGCCACATCAGTTTACCCGCAATTATTGACTCCATCGCAGAGCATTTCAAATGAAACGCAGGCTCCATTCTTACAGACGAACTCCTCGCATTTGTAACACTTTTCCGGTTCGTCCGAATGATCGTTCGGTCCGCAGTCCGGATGCCGATCGCAGACCCAACTCTTTGGGATGCATCTCCGACTGATTTCGCACTGGAAGAACTTGTCGATGCACGTCATATTCGGACAGTTGCTGTAGTCTTCGTCGGTTTCGTCGATACAGTTCACCGTTCCATCGCACACCAGGGATCTGTAACAAATTTTAGTGATTAAACTGATAATGTTTTAATAGTTTATAGTTTACCTATTGATACATCTCTGATCGTCACATTTGAAGTTATGTTCCAGATCGCAGTTGGCATTGCACGGACCATCCGGTGTTTGCTCTTCATCACTCCCATCGTCGCAATCTCGATCACCGTCGCACGTGAATCGCTGATCGATGCATTGCACTGCATTCTTACAGAGAAAATTAGTTCCGTTGGGACACTTGAACGGGCTGGTCGTAACGGAAGACACTGGAACACAAGCCGTTTTCTGTTCATTAAGCATGAACGATTCTTCGCAGACACATTCCGGCAGGACGGGCGTGTTCAAACAAATCCACGAACACTCGTCACAAAGCACCTTTCGATTGTTATTATACTGGGTAAGGTTATCGAAAATTTTAATTCCAAAAATCGGAGGCTTTTCGATCGCAACCGTCTCGATCGAGCCTTGATCGCTCAGATTCAACATTTCGATATTACCTTTGACATTGTCGGAGAAGTAAACCTTTTGTTTGTGCACTCCGATGGCGATCGGAGTGTGATCCCGTCCTCGTCCGTCGTACAAAAGATTTCTCTCCGAACCATCCAGGGAAACGCTTTCGATCATTCCCGTTCGCGAGTCGCACCAGTAGAGTCGCTTCTGCACCTGATCGATCACCAACGAAGTAGGCCAAATCATCGGCAGGTCTCGATTGTCAACCAAAGTTTCCCTCGAATGACCATCCATCCAGGCCTTCTCGATTTTGCTTCCCATGGGATCCCATGAGGTCCAATACATGAAGCCTTTCTTTGGGTCAAGCACGATCGATTCTGGGTGGATCACATCTCGTAAAATAATTCGAGCGTAAGGTTTTGGACCCAGTTTAAGCACCGTTATTCGACTTCTTTCGGAGTTGGTGTAGAACAGGTTGTGACCAACCCAGTCATACGCCAGATCATCGCAGGAACCTTCCGCTTCCCATAGCTTTTCGCGACCGGTCCCATCCAATCGTTGGCTTTCTATCGAAAACTTCGATTGTGCTCTGTGAGAAGAACAAAATTACTTAATAAGTTACAACATCAGTCAAAAAATACTAACTTACTTATCGTAATGGGCAAAGTAGATCAGCTGCTCCTCGATGTGATAGTCGAATGTAATATCCCTGCCAAGGTTCGTAACCGGTACGATCGCTTCCTGCGATTTTATTCCTAGTGGAATGCCTCGGATCATACCGGGGTTTGCTTGGGAATAAAGCAAGAAGGTTGGTCGTTTAATCAGCACGCAGTGATCCTTCGTCTTCAATCGGTAGCCGGGCGAGCACAGACACTGACCGATGGCAACCGTTTTCTTCCACGAGGTTATGCAAAGTTGATCGCAGCCGCCGTTCTGATTGCGGCACGGATGAGCAACCTCCGGTTGTTTCTGACGGTGGAAAACGTGCAGATGAAAGGCACGCGAAACGCCCGTTGCTACTAGCTTCAATTCGGAGGAGAACTTATCCATCGCTATCAGCGAACGATTCTTCCAGGACGCTAGATAGACCGTAGACTCAAATACGTTAACTGTGTGCAGCGATTGAAGGTTGATCATAAAATTTGCTGACTTTTTCATAAACCACCGATGGTTTCCATCGTAGTCGGTTCGTTCGATCGAATCCAGATAGGTGTCAACCCAGTAAACGTGCTGGAGGGCCAAATCCAGAGCTACCCCGTGTGGGTAGACAATTTTTTTCAGGACGATTGAAGACCTATTTCCTCCGTCGAGAAACGATCGTTCAACGCTCGCCAGCGAGCTGCCCCATTTGGTGAAGAACATAAAACCCTTTGTTGGATCCAGAGCCATCCCCCGAGGTTTAGCCAAATCGTTCTCATGTATGATTGAGCAGTGCTTCATCTGCCCGGAGCAGACAAATATAATCTCCTGTTGATCGTCTAGAAAGTACCAATTTCCGGAAATCCAATCAATACTTATATGATCGATGGAATCGATGTTTGGAAATAAGTCTGGAAGTGGCATCTGCCACTTGAGTGTCACATTATCTACGCTGTAACACTCAAAAATGGCACTCGTCTGCAACCGAATCAGACAAAAGGTTCGGTTTCGATGGTACATTTCCAGCGCTTGAACGTTGCTGATCGGTAGGTTAATGCTAGAGGAGTTGGCATGCTCGCTGGCAGTTCCGTTGATCACAGCGAATTTACGCACGTCATTTGGGGTGGCAAAGAGTAACGATGCGGGCTCTTCTTTTGGAGCTGCAAAAAGAAACGTTTTAACATACAAATGATAAACCAACAGACCCTCTTACCGTTCACAGCCAGGCACTTGTTACCGTTTCGCACATATCCGGTCGCACAGGTACACTTGTACGAGCCGGGTAGGTTCTTGCAAATCTGGTCGCATATTCCTTCGATTTGGCACTCGTCAAAATCCTCACACACGCTCCCGTTCGGTTGGTTTCCCTTCGCACAAAAGCACCGCGGCCCGTTCGGTGTCTGTCGGCAGTCGTAGGAACACTTCAGTGCATCACACTCGGCGGTATCGTTGACGGGACAATTCAGCTCGTCGTTCGAGCAGTCCCAGGCTCCGTCGCAGAATTTCTCTATATCTAAACACTTGCCGTTGCTGCAAACGGTTTGCGTTGGAAGACAGTGCTTCGAGCTGCGGCACAGCTCGGTGTCCTCGTCGGACACGTCCAGGGTGCGATACTTCTCCACCACCCCGCAGTCGGCATCCCCGTCGCAGGTCCAGCCCCGGGGGATACACTTGTTGGTCAGCTTGCATTGGAACTGTTCCTCCTTGCACTTGTGCGCTTTGCCTGAAAAAATAGGAGAGAGAAACAAATTATAGCCAGCTGAATCATTTACAAGCGAGCTTCGATGTAAGGTGAGTTTCAGGTTCGTTGTGCCACCTTTAATTGAAGTCATTCTGCCTCACTGCTTGGTGGTGAAATGGTTTTCGAGCAGTTTTCTCTGTCGAGGAAAATGTATTGGAAATGGATATAACTGCATTATATCATTGGGAAACCAGACTCATATCTAGTGTTTGAGATATTACTAATACCTATTAAACTCGATGCCATTTGCATAAAATAGTTTGCTGCATAAGGTGAAATTAGTCGTCACCGATTCTGCCAATTTCAAAAGCAGTTTTTTGTTTGAAACAAAACTTCTGTTCATGAAAATTGTTACCGTTTCACATCTTTACCCTATACCCATAGGTGCGGTTGCAGAAAAACGCAACTAGATAGCAGTATACTGGAGTTCGGTATGAATTGATTTATATAATTTTAGAGGTAGGTTGGGTACGCGTTTAATTTGCTGTTAAAATAATATTGTTATAAATTAAAATGAACATAAGTAAACTTAAAATCCTAGAGACTAAATGAAATATATACATTAGGAAACGATTAAAGCTAAATTAAAATTCCTCCGAGTTATCAAAATTAAGCAGGTTAGGAAAGCTCACTGTGCTTAACGAAACTCCCATAGACCTCCATCTAAAATAGAGGGCGTTGCAAAACGCAAAATAAAATTGCAGTTCAGTGGCTAAAAGAGCCTGAACTTACTACGAAAAGGATCCGGTTAGTCATGGAAAAATGAGAGTCGATTACTTCAGATCAAGTAGTCGATAGAGCGAGGTGTAAAAATCTAACTCGCTGCATAATATATTTTTATAATTATAAAAGGTGCCAGTACGAAGTATAAAAGTGACAATAGATGTGTGATAAACTCCAAAAGGAGATTAAATCATCTAGTGTTCCAGTCAGGTATGATCAGGGGCAAAGTTTAGGGCGAGTTGCACCCTACCCTGCACGATTCCACGCTAAAGAACAATTATCTTTTCGTACTAGGACCCATTATTATCGTAACAGCCGAGAGCATAGTAGCAGCCGAAAAGCTGGAACGGAACCGGTATTCGTTGGCGAAAACGTACACGTATGCAGCCACTTGGCACACGTGGCCCCAGATAATCATCCGGACATCTCATATACACGGTTGGTAAACGGCTGGATAATGCGGAATATAGACCCCATAGTGGTCGTTAGCCTCTTATCCAGCAACTCCGATCCCGACCTCCTCGTGGTACCTGCCGGAATACGAGCAACCTTAGCGGAGATCGGGTAACCAACCCCGGTGAAAACTAAGGTCGTATTCTAACCGGGAAGGAGGTATAGTGCGTCTCGGCACTATGAGATGGCAGCCCCATCGCGAGACTCGGTAGTGTTGCCCCAGTACGGTTACACACCTAAACTAAACTTAAACTAACAACATTCAAGCATATTCGGAGCGGAATATTCGGCATCGACCTAGGCGACGGAATAAGGACGACGAATGGAGACTCGGGACTTGGAACTGCAGATCGCTAAATTTCGCAGGTTGCGAGCGGGTGCTGATTGAACTGCTGGAACCCCGCAAACTCGGCATC
Organism: Sabethes cyaneus; assembly: GCF_943734655.1. Classification (NCBI taxonomy): domain Eukaryota; kingdom Metazoa; phylum Arthropoda; class Insecta; order Diptera; family Culicidae; genus Sabethes; species Sabethes cyaneus. The sequence continues at coordinate 18,051,576 of NC_071354.1, read as the reverse complement.
GTAGCTCTGCAGGAAATCTGTCGCAAAGGAGAGAAGGTATGGAAGATCCGTGGCGGAAAGGCTCAGTTTTACCAGAGCGGTGGCGCTACCAACGAACTGAGAACGGGCTTTGTAGTGCTGGGCGGAATGCAGGATCGCGTGATTGATTGGAAGGCGATCAACGAGAGAATGTGTGTATTGAGGATAAAGGGCCGTTTCTTCAATTATAGCATCATTAACGTGCACTGCCCGCACGAAGGTCCCAGCTAGCATTTTCATATGTATAAAAAGGTAAAAAACAGCGTTACGTACAGATATACATGCTAAATAAAACGTATTTCATGCGCAAAATTGGCATATCCGTACTATTTTGGAGGCGATATACGTGATTACGAATAATTTTGAGCGTTACGACTATATAAGTATTTATATACGATAATAACCGATTAAGCGCGAGTCGCTCCGTACTATTCTACGATTTTGTGCTGAAAATCGTATGTAAGTCAGTCATTATCATTATATACGACAAAAAATCAAGCTGATCCCACTTTATCCAGCTTTAGTTACGATTTCGAGTTTGTTAGGAGATATTTACGATAGTTTTCGCACATTGATATACGAGTTGGTGCTAGCTGGGGTAGACCCGACGATGAGAAAGAAGCGTTCTACGCGAGGCTGGAGGCAACGTACGACAGCTGCTCGTCACGGGACATCAAGATCGTCATCGGGGATATGAACGCCCAGGTCGGTAGGGAAGAAATGTATAGACCGGTGGTAGGACCCCATAGCCTGCACACCGACACAAACGATAACGGCCAACGATGTATAAACTTCGCAGCTTCCCGAGGCCTGGTGATCCGAAGCACCTTTTTCCCGCGCAAGGATATCCACAAAGCCACCTGGAGATCACCTAACCAACGTACAATGAACCAAATTGACCACGTTCTCATAGAGGGCCGGTTCTTCTCTAACATCACGAACGTACGCTCCCGTCGGGGTGCGGATATCGATTCTGACCATTACCTAGTAGCAGTACATGTGCGCTCAAAGCTGTCCACCGTATACCGGACACGTCAAAGCCGCCCTCCTCGGCTGAACATCAGGCAGCTAGACAACCCACAAGCTGCCAAGAACTACGCGCGAGTACTAAATGAGGCACTGCCATCTTCCGAGGAGTTAGGTGCTTCAAACCTCGAAGACGGTTGGGGCAGAATACGCTCGGCCATCGGAGAGGCCGCTACCGCGGCACTAGGTATTGAGCCTCGGAGTACACAAAATGATTGGTTTCATGGGGAATGCCAACAAGCGGTGGAAGAGAAAAAAAATGCTTGGAGAAATTATCTAAGTATTGCCACTAGAGAGAACCTGGCCAAGTATCGACGAGCTAGGAACCAGTTGACCACGATCCTGAGGAGGTAAAAGCGCCAAAAGGAGGACAGAGATCGTGAAGAATTAGAGCAACTATTCCGAGCTAATGACACGCGCAAGTTTTATGAGAAGGTGAACAAAACTCGAAAGGGCTACACACCGAAACCTGACATGTGTAGGGACGAGGGAGGGAATCTAATTACAAACGAGCGCGAGGTGGTCGACAGGTGGAAGCAGTTCTTCGATGAACACCTCAATGGCGAAGTCGCTGAAGGAGGCGGAACGGAAATTAACCTAGGAGCGCCCATGGAAGATAGTGATGTCCTAGCACCTGATCTCCAAGAAGTCAAACGAGAAATCAGGCTGCTGAAGACCAATAAAGCCGCTGGGAAGGACCGCCTACCGGCAGAGCTTTATAAACATGGCGGAGAAACGCTAGCAAAGGCTCTACTCTGGGTTATTTCTAGGATTTGGGAGGAGGAAAAGCTACCGGAGGAATGGATGGAAGGAGTGGTTTGTCCCATCTACAAAAAGGGTGATCGGCTAGACTGCTGCAACTACCGTGGTATAACGCTGGTAAACGCCGCCTACAAGGTACTCTCCCATATCCTGTTACGCCGGCTGTCACCGATAGCACAAGGTTTCGTAGAGAATTATCAGGCGGGTTTCATGGGGGCTCGCGCAACTACGCACCAAATTTTTACTATCCGACAGATCTTGCAGAAATGTCAGGAGTACAACATGCCCACGCATCACATCTTTATTGATTTCAAAGCAGCATACGATACAGTCGATCGAGACAAGCTATGGCAGATAATGCACGAATACGGTTTTCCGGACAAACTGACGCGACTGATCAGAGCTACATTGGATCGAGTGATGTGTTTCGTACGCATCTCTGGGACACTCTCGAGTCCCTTCGAGACGCGACGAGGGTTGAGACAAGGTGACGGTCTATCCTGCATGCTGTTCAACATCGCTCTTGAGGGGTTGATCCGACGAGCGGGCATCGAAACGAGAGGCACGATTTTTACCAAGAGTAGCCAACTTCTAGGCTTTGCAGATGACTTCGATATCATTGCCAGGAACTTTGCGACGGCGGAGGCAGTCTACGCCAGACTGAAAGTGGAGTCTAGGAGAATTGGGCTAAAAATAAATGCGTCGAAGACCAAATACATGAAAGGAAGAGGCTCAAAGGAAACAAATGCGTGCCTCCCACGGACGGTAACCGTTGACGGCGACGAACTAGAAGTGGTAGAAGAGTTCGTGTATTTGGGATCGCTGGTGACCGCGGACAACAACACTAGTAAGGAGATCCAGCGGCGCATCCAAGCGGGAAATCGGGCCTGCTTTGCCCTTCGTAAAACGCTACGATCAGGAAGCATACGTCGCCGCACGAAGCTAACAATGTACAAAACCATTATTAGACCGGTAGTTCTTTATGGACTTGCAGCCGTGACGCTGCTTACGGAGGACATACGCGCCCTTGCCGTGTTTGAGCGGAAAGTGCTGCGGACGATATTTGGCGGAGTACAAACTGAAAGCGGAGAGTGGCGGAGGCGTATGAATCACGAGCTACAGGCACTGCTTGGGGAGACTCCCATCGTACATCTAGCGAAAGTTAGCAGGCTACGGTGGGCCGGACACGTCGTAAGGATGCCGGACGACAGTGCGACGAAAATAGTCCTCTTCAACAACCCCACCGGCACCAGGAACAGGGGGGCCCAACGTACACGATGGCTCGACCAAGTCGAAAGCGATTTGCGACTTCTGAAACGACTAGGAAATTGGCGACGAGTGGCCCAAGACCGAGTTGAATGGAGACGAGTGCTTGAAACAGCACGAGCCACCCCGGCTCTATGCTGCTGAAGAAGAAGAAGAATCTCATATACACCACATCTTCGAACAATCCCCGCCTTCGAGGTTACGTGCGTTCTAGCAAGAAGCTGTAACGGGCCTGGGATCAGTATCGATTCTGTTTCGACGTAAGAGCTTACTCCACACTCGCGGACGTACTCCGCCTTCGAGGTCACATGCACTCGCGCCAGAGGCTGTGACGGGCCTGGGTACACCGGACCAGTGTTGCAGTAGACCACCGAAATTTCTACAATACCTGCCGTCTAACCCCGTTTACGAGGTCACGAGCGCTCTAACCAGAGGCCGTGACGGGCCTGGGTACAATTAAGATAGCTGTTGGATTTAATGCTGCGCTTGCTGTCGTCCCATTGAGAATGCAGTATCATCGTGTGAATTGGTCGGCCGACCACGTAGGAAGCAGAGAACCAGTGAGTTTGTAAATTAGGGAATAAAAGTAGTTTTGTAAGTAGTTATGAGTAGTGTTTTGATTCCTTGATCGAAAAGTAGACCCGGAGCCGACTCTGAGAGCCTTCGTGCTCCTCACAGCCGAGCTAGCCAGAGAAGAGGCCGTGAGAGCCCAGCCCCTACACGGTTCCCAGTGGTTCGACCAGGAACCTGGGGTGGACTCAGCTGAGGCCCCTCCGGCCTCAGCAATAACAGTGTATATTCGCTGTGATTTTTATAAACAAAACCCCGTATTAGAGCCCAAAAACTGCTTTCGAAATTGAGCTCTCCGACGAAAAGTTAATGACTGCTAGTTTCCTGTTAACCTGTTTTGTACATTCAGACGACAAAGATAACACGAAACAACTGTTGGCTGATCCGAATAGGCTTACCGACGATGGCAATTGATGCTCGGTATCCTGTAACGTATTCAACGCTTTCTGTCCCACTGTTGACTTCTGCTCGATGCCGTTCGGAATACAGACACTGGATGAAGCCTGCAAGTCGTTGGCGAAATACGTATCTGTCGCGAATAAATATTAATAGTAGAATTTCGTATTCTACTAAAACTCTCCAAAAATTTCAGTCAATTGAGTAGAAAGCAAAGCGTTGGGCTTAACGTCTTTCTAAGACTTGACACTTCTATATCGACAGATTTCGCAGCCGGCTGTTAGAGAATAGTACCAATTACGAGGCTAGTGCAAAGGTCCTACTGACTCTATATCAATGATAATAAAGCACAGGTTAGGCAGATCGTACAAGCGTATTGGTACCCAGCCTGTATCATACAGTAAAAGCAATCGAAGCGCTCGGGAACTACGTCACACCGTTCGTTTCGTTGCATTGAAAATTTTCAACCACGTGGTGTAGTTGCCATGAGCACATAGTTTGTTGTATCAGTTTTCCTTACTATTATAATCAAATACGTCTTTCCTCCTAACCTGTCTATTTATTATCATTGACTCTATATAGCAAGCGCCGCATAACCGAGATTCGAACATACGACGACTGGCTTGATAAGACCAGCATCGTATCTCGAAGCTAACTGGGCGGTATGAAATTGAGAGAAATTGCGCAGAATACGCTGCAAATTAAAATACACTAGTTGTCAGCAGTTCGGCTTGAGAAACATCTGCTTTTCTCGAGAATGTGCACCAAATATTTAATCCACTAAACTCCTCAATGGACAAAAGACTTCGATAGGGTCACTCAGCGTCCCAATCTGGCAAATCGAAATTTACATCGCTACGTAACAGTAAACTACTTGTCTCTTTCGGAGACCGGTAGAAACTGTTTTCTTTTCATTAGGCTAACAACACCACAATTCGCCCATTTTATATTAAGAAAACATTTAATCCATATCAAAGCAGATTTTAACATACAATAAACGGAAATATTTTTGCTGCGTTTCCCGTATAAAAATTATACCCAAGAAGTTGAAAAAGCAGGCAATCAAATGGCAATTACTCAGAAGAAGAATTACTGGAGCAGCTGAGCTAGGAGGTGCGAACTTAGCGTCTTTTCCCCAGCTAAGGAGCAGCTCAAACAGCGCCTGACTCAAAGCGAGCACCTAAATATTAAGCGCTGTATCGCGCAAGCTAAACTTAAGATGGTAGACCCTTAAGTGGGATATAGGTATCACAACCCAAGTAAGGTAGTAGAGTAATGATCCGATTTTGTCAGTCCCATGTTGAATTTTGGGCTGACAAAATGGAGAAACTGACAAAATCGGAAAATTTTTTTTTCGAAGATTTTTTCAAAATTCAAGACTTAAGACCTTGTAATATCAAAGATTTCTAAAAATACTAAAAATTAAATTTTAACCCTCAATTGGTCAACCGAAAGCTCAATCAACCGGGCACAGCACACTGGTCCAGAACCTTTTTTGGTGCGCATTAGCTTTGTGCGGAAAAACTTGGGTTTAGGTTTATGGAACCTTCGGAAGACTTTCTTAAAATTAAAAGTTCTATCGTCCAGTGAAATTATAAATTTTGATTAATCCCCCTAAAAGTGAAATAAAAAATTTATTTTTCTTCAGTTTAAATATAATACATTTATGTGTTCTGCAAAGTTTTACAGCATATTATTACAAAAAAATTTTGCTGAAGACAGTAACCTTCTATCTCTTCACCAAAGATAGAAAAATCCTATTTCTCATCAATGAAAAATCGTTAATATCAGTTTTTCTATTTTAACTCTCTCTAGAGAATCAGAATAGTTTCAAGCAGGCTGAAAAGTTTTATAAATCATGTTTATAAGCACAAAAGTTAAACAAAATTTAAAGACTGACAAAATCGGGATAAAAAGCCGATCAAATCTAAAAGTCTAAAAGGGTGAAAACTGGAACTTTTTCTCTACCGTCTTTTGCTTTCATTTTAGCAATATAGTGCTTCGGAACTTTTGTTCGTTGGAATAGCCCCATAATTTGAAACTGTCAAAAGTTACTCATGGCTTACTATTAGCGAATTTGTTTATTCAATCCGGATTGGAACCGGAAGAATTTTTTGTGTTCATTTGCTCCTATCTGCTGGATATTCATTTAGTTCCAACCCGGATTGAATAAACAAATTCGCTAAATGATAAAAAAAACTTTTTGTGTTGGAAAACACAGACATAGTTTCTTCGGCAAAGTTGTAGACAATATAAATGCAAACAAATTTGCTGAAGAAATGACATTTCTATCTCTTTCGGGTGCAGAGAATCAGCGTATTTTTCTTTTTTTGAAGTTCATCATCAGACTAGGTTGCGTCCACGAAAGAAGAACTACGCTCAGTCGTCGTCCATCTGTGCCATTTCACGACGTGGGAGGCAGTGACGTAGCCAGGATTTTCGTTTGGGGGGGCCAAGCAATTTTTTTATTAGAGAAGTTTCAAACCTAAGAGGTTCACTCGCCTCTGGAGAAAGGCCAAGTTATTATGCAGAAAACCATTTATTTAAGCAATATATTTAATGCTTAGGTTACAGAATTTTCTTCCGAATTAATTAATTAATTAATTTAACTAAGTATTCATGTAACACAAGTAACTTTCTAATGGCTTTCAAAAGTTTGCGTACAGTATGATTTCTGCTAATTAGTTTGCTGTTGAGAAGAATGTTTTACAGGATTTTTAAAGACTGCATAGCTTCTGGCACTCTCGCATCGAGCCTACTTTTCCTTCCGTAAGACGCTTCGATCAAAGAGCATACGCCGCACATCTTGATCTTGATCTTGACGATCTTGATGTCCTGTCGTGAGCACTTGTCGTACGTTGCCTCCAGCTGGGCATAAAACGCTTCCTTCTCATCGGGTCTACCTTCCTGTGACCAATATACGTTTATGATGATGTAGTTGAAGAAACGGCATTTTATCCTCAACACGCACATCCTCTCATTGATCGCTTTCCAGTCCTGCAATTTGCCCAACACTACGAAGCCCGTTCCCAGCTCTTTAGTCGCTCCACCGCTCTGGAAAAATTAGGCTTTGCCGCCACGGATCCTCCACACCTGCTCGCCTTTACGACAGATCTCGTGCAGTGCCACGATGCCAAACTTTCGGGGTTCTAACTGGTCGAGCAACACCCTGTTGCCACCAAAAAAATTTTGCGATTTGCAGTTCCAGGTACCAAGTCTCCATCCCATGTCCTCATTTGGTCGCCTTTGTCCATGCCGAATGTTCCGAGTAACGAAGAGCGACAAAGTTTGAAAATTTTCAAAGGTCGTACTGCATCGGAATTACGGCTGGTGGGAGGATATCCCGATCTTCCTGTTCAAATCGTTTACGAAGATTCAGTGAATGGTTGCATTGGTGTTAAACATTAGCTTGAAGTATCGCGAGCATTTCTGTTCCTCAGCAAGAACGATTACCTTACAGATTCATAGGTTCTGGTCATTGTAATTACAATCACGGGAATCACATCTGCAGAATTCTTATATGTGGATCTCAGCTCCATAAGTAAGTTAATCTGCACGAAACATCCGCAGAATACTTCACAGAATACGTAGAAGATTTCTTTGTGAAAAGCCTAAATCTGTTTAGTTTAGAGAATATGCGCGAATTCTTTTTACATTTACATACAAACCGAACGCAATGTTCGATCACTTTATCCCTTTCCTCTACAATTCAGAAAGTTGCTCTAGTTAGAAATTTCGAATCCAACATTTTGTTGTAAAATCGGTCTCAGACAAAAATGAACTTTACAACGAAAATAATTTGGCATGTGGTTACTTACTGCAGTCAATTTCATCCGAACCGTCCGAGCAGTCCGCGTAGGTATCACATTTCCAGTGCAGTGGAATGCATTTTCCATCACCACAGGTGAACTGTGACCGAGGACAGGTAACTGAAATGAATGAAAATGCAATACTAGTTAATAATTACCAACCTATTAGGTTACAATGAAAAGTCAAAGCGTTAATGGTACTGGGTTTATTGGAAATGCATTTTTTGTTGAAACTCTCTGTTAAAGACGTCAATGTAAATTTGCAAAATTGTCAATATTTCACCACACAGTTGTCTGATACGAACATGAAAATAAATGAAACCAATTCCGATTGCCACACAGCTCGCGGCAATTTGTGTGCCAGAGGGAGAGTTAAATATTGTCATAGCTACTGATTACAATTTAATTCCGATGCAGTATGGCTGGGGTTTATGGTATTCTAATAGAAAATGGTGGTAAAATAAAATATTACGTAGAGGAGAATCAGCCGCAGGCTGAAAGTCTCTGAAATAAGAAATATTATCTAATTTATTATTTACGTGTTTGTGGAGTTCGACCTCTAGCATAGATTTTCTATTATCAGTACCGATATCTGCACAGGAGTTGTTTTATATCATACATTACTGAAACGGTTGTCAGTATTAAGTGGGAATGAAAATTAAAAGTTTTGCAGACGAATTACTGCAAATTACATTCGAAACCGATTACGTAGGTGACACTCTCACAAATTAAAACAGCAAGGAACAGTTTCGCCGGAACTTGTCATTGATTGTATCACGAAAAGAGGCAATGTTGGTTGGATGGAAACTTTTTAATTAATCGGCTTTTCGTGCGAGGTTATGAACCGTACTGTCGACAAACGTGAAAGTGCCTGTGTAGGTAGTATTATATTTCGATCAGCAGGTCGATATTCGATCCCTCACTGACGTTGTTCATTCCTTTGGCACGAGCTACATGCATCGCTACGAGCTACGTGACCGATAACTATTTGATGATAAGTTATTCCGGTGGAATTGTCTGCCTCCTGTTCCCGTCTCGGTCGAATACCATGTGGTAGCATAGCTCGAATTTCCAAATGAAATTGTTGCATGGGAAAATTATTCAGAATATATGAGAAAAGTTATGATAATAATCGTTTCAGTGGTACACTGTCCACAAATGTATTGAAGATTGCAAGAAAATGCGCGTACTAGAAATGACTCGAGAGGGATTTTCATTACAGCAGGTTTTTTATTGTTCAGAATTTCGCCATTTTTTTGGTAGTTAAAATTAATTGTGATAATAAAATAAATCCATTGAGTTGAAACGACTTTCATTGCTCGTTTCCAACACCGATTTTGTGATTTTCACGTTTGAAATATACAGAACAAAATTCTGAACCCAGAAGTGATGCCTAAGTGTTAATTTGGTATTTTCTATAATTGTGAAAACAAATGAACGATTGAAATTTATTTTTCTTATCATAAATTTCACGCTGTGGAAATTATCGTATCAAAATGTCCATTAGAATCTCTGAAATATTTCCTACCTACTTTTAGAATAAAAGCATTCATGTTCGCACAAAGCTATTTCCATTCATAATTATTAGCTTGTCAATACCTCATTAACAACTATATATGCACATCAATCATCGACGAGTGAAGAGCGAAAATCCCCTCATCAACATTATTTGACTGCTATGCCACGCTATGTCGTTGCTGTCATTATGCTCGCGTGTCACTGACTGTGGTGCATCGCGTGATTCGTTCGACCGAAACCAGAAATCGCCGGATTTAATCGCCTGTGAAGGATACAGCAATAAAATCCATCATAATAGTTGGCATTAGCGCATCGTTATATGTCACTTTGTTGGTGCTTGTTTTGTTTGTGCATTCTACGCGAGGATGCCGATCCGATGGGCAACACATGAGTTTTCAAATTGAGTTAAGTGGTAGAAGAAATTATACAAAACTGTTCATGGAAGCGTTTTAGACAGTAATCCTTAACTTTTCGACGGATTATGTAGCAAAGCTGTACGATAATACATTTTCAAATTCTGTTTCTGAAAAACAATTTTAAACTGTGTAGTTAAACAAAATTTTAAACAAAAAAAGCACGGTATATTTTCATTCAGTCTTTGTATTTCGAGCAAATTAAATCTCCTTTGCATAAGGCTCTTGTTACACATAGTAAGATATACTTGAGAAGGATTTTTTTTGCACTTACAACATCTATTGCGCAAAACAACAAAAGCTGCTCAATTGAAAAGGCTTTCTCTCATCTGCCTTTGATATTAAAACATCTGTTTCGTTCCTTTTCTTTTTTATTTCTAATAACGAGTCGTAGAAGCTCCTCAACTGGTCTTCAGTCGAGTTCAGTCTTTAGAGATTTCGATTCCCGGGCGTTAACCGGCAGTTGTCATTACTGTGTTGCTGTCGGTTGGCATTGTTGTCATTCTACACAGAAGCAAGCACGTCATTCATTAATCTATTCATCATTCTTTCGTCTGATCATTCGTCTGTTGTTCGTATAATTTTTCTGTGTATTCTTTTCCATTTTTTTGAAACACATCTGTTTGGTTGGCTGCCACACTGTTTGTGTCCGCGGTTTTTCCGTTCTTCCCGTCCTTCGTTCACCAGCAGTTCGGGATCAATCCCGACGTAAACAAATCGTTCTGTTTGTAAACGACGATGGGATGACGATCGGTGGAGTTGATTAATCAGTTTAAATTATGCTGAACCCTCTTTGTTCTGTCGCCGCCTTGCTACTACTGTCTTCAAGATTACGAAAGTGATGAGAAACGTGACACGTGTTGAGATATAGGTCAAGCACAAGCTGATTGGTGTAGTGTTTCACATGTGTTTTGTGAATTTGCTCGCTTCATTGGGGTCGATTGGTATTTAACACCATAAAATTTGAATTCTATACCGAATCTATTTATAAATAAAATCTTATTTGCGTACATTCGTGTACGTATGATATGAGTTAGTATACTATAGCTATAGCTATGAACCCTGTCACTAGCAAAGGAGGATCATTATTTTACGTAAAGGCGCGTCGTAATAATTTTGTAGGAATTGAATTGAATTCAATTGTTGTTTTTGACATAGAACTACGTCTAACGGCGAGGCTTGGCTAGGTAGGGTGTCATTACAAAAAATCTCACTCAAAAAGTGGCCAAGTTTAAAACGTTAATAATTTAGCGGTTTCCTAATCGATTTTTAATAATTTCGTACCAATCAATCGGAAAATCTTCTATGCGTCGACCCAAATAAAGAAAACTATTGATTCTTAAGTGCGCACTATTGAAAAATTGAAAATAATGAACTATAGAAAAAATAAAGTAATCGTAGAATCGGTATTTCTTCTTTTTCTGTTCTATTGCCCCATTTCACAACTCTCTCTCTCTCTCTCTCTCTCTCTCTCTCTCTCTCTCTCTCTCTCTCTCTCTCTCTTTCTCTCGATATTACGATATTTTCTCTTTTTCTTTTCCTTCTTTATTATCGCGTTTTTTCTTCTTTTCTGTCCTGTTTATCTTCTTCTTCCAACTCATTTTCTTCATTTTCGTTCGTTCCATTCGTCATTTTTTTCTTTCTCTTTTTTTCTGCCACGTATTCCATTTTTTTCTCCCGTTTTCTTTCTTTCCATTTTCTTTCTTTGTAAGTCCCTCCTGTTCTGTCAAGTTTTTCCTTTCGTTTGTGCTTGTCCAATTTTTGTCACGCTTTTTTTTCTTTTTTTTCTAGAAAATTTACTTACATTTTCATTAGAAACTGTTTGCTCTATGCAGCTTGGTTCATGAGATATTAATTTTTGAATTTATACTTTAAGAAACAACCAATAATGTTATCAAAATTTCCGTATGACAAAACATACTTTTCTAGCTTTTCTTTGGAGTTGTCCTTTGGAAATGAAGTAATTTTATCTTATCTTATCTTATCTTATCGTATTAATGCCATCACAGCCACAATAAAGGATTCCTGGAAATAATTTAAAATATTTCTGATCATTGAAATATTTTAAATTATTTTCTTGTCTGTATTAACATTTGCAAAATATCAGAGATATATTGCAAATGTTTATTCGGCCAGGCCAACTGTGAAGTATTGCCGCAAAGACGATTATACGAAATGGATCTTGTTTGAACAAGTTATTCACACATAGATGCATTTCAAAATCAATAGGGGAAGAAGAAACGGGGACACCAACAATCGTACCAACCGTTTCTGATTAATAGTAACTTTGTTTACGTTGGGAGAATCTTTGCTAATAAAGGTTAAATGATACTCCGGACCCTCGGGGATGAACTTTTAGTCTTTAAACCAAAAGCCCGGCTGCAATTAGCCAAGGTTATAGCGCCTTATTTCGCTCTCTGAAAATAGATTAAACTCTCGAACTACCAATAATATTAGTTCAAATTATTTCTTAAAAAATGCGGTATTGGGAGAAATTTGGCAGAAATAAAAAACTTTCACTCATCTGCATTATGATCCACTACTGCAAACTAACTTCTGTTAAAAGATTCTGTCCACATCGAACAACCTCAGCCCTTGGCCGACAATACACTTTGGACATTCGGAGTGTGTGTTATAGACGGTTCCAGCACAGCAATACACTTTTTCTGCATTAAAGCTCCGCTAATAGTTCCATTATAAATCACTCTAGTTGCTTTAGTTTCACCCGGTGAATCCATCACGGTTCGGCTTATTCAAGAAGACTTTTACACAATATTGACTTAACTCTTACTACTTTATATTCTTTTTCATGAAAAACTGTTCAATTTACATTATTTAAAACGAAAAATTCGCAACGTCAAATTTTTTCACGTCCGTTCGCGCGCGCGGTTTACTTCGATCACCATATGAATTGATTTTTAAATTAGACATGAAACTAGCTTAAAATTTGACTGGAAATCAGTGTTGAAATTGTAGGTACATTAGATTAGAGTTGAATTTGGACCTAAAATTGTGTTTAATTTAGGCTTGAAACTAATCCTAAAGTTTTATTTATAACTGGACTTGAAATTGGACTTAAAACTGGACCTATTTGCTGGATTAATTGAAAAATTACGGATTTGCAGCGGATTATAGATAGAGGTGTGCGCCGGTCAGATTATCGGCGGCGGCGGCGCAGGAATTATTTTTATTCGGCGGCGGCGGCGTCGCCGGCGTGACGCCGTTCGTAACTATCGGCGGCGGCGGCGGCGTGCGAGTATTTTACACCGTTGAATTACCGCATTTCGTATAAGTTTAAGTAAAATCATTTTAAAAATCGAACTAAAGTTGACAAGTAAAACAAATCTTAATAATGCTAATTTTGTGAATGATTTTAAGGACGCTTAAAAGTTTGAATTATTTTTTATTTGTATGTTTGCGAATACGCGATATGGTAGGCACTAGTACGTAAAAGGCAGGAAAGATTGGAATACGCACCCCATCTTTCTATTTTATGCCATACATATGAACGTCCGATTGCTATAGATCGAATTTAAATTTCAGTTTTCTGCCAATGTGTTTTTTTTATAAATTAAGGGATATTACATGCATTGCGAATAATAGAAGGCGCCTAAAACTTGGCGGACGAAGTCGGTAATGTTGCAAATCGAGCAAGAAGTAAAGTATGCCCAGTCTCATGCGAGCGAGTATAAGCAGCATCCAGCGCTTACGCAACTGACGCAAGCGTACGATAAGCAACCACCGATGCTGCGTGCATACATCCTGCTACCTACTTACTAGCGAGCGCACAGCCTCGAAGTGTCTTTCTGCACAGCCCGCTTACAAAGCCAACAACTTGTGAGAAGCCAACAGCCCTTGAGGGCTAGCGGAACACTAGGATATATGGATACTTATTTTGCATTTTTTTCTTTTTTATTTACCTTACGCCCTCACTTACACACGCGGATAAGACTGCGAGCTTCGCGAGTGATCGGTGTCAGCTGCTTGGATTGCAATGACGTGCGAGAGCGGCGATTGGGACCGATAGCTAAATACACACTCGCAACAACTTGTCGCAGTGCATGAAAAAATAAGAGCGAGAGTCCGTAGGAGATACTCATGCCGGTGAGTTCGTTAAAACTAAAACACGCGTGTGAGAAAATTAGACCACACGAGAGCGGGCTTGCAACACTGGAAATCAGTGTGGGGGTAAGACCGGCACCTAATTTTGGCACCAGTCAGTGTACAACCGCGAAATGAAAAGCAATGATGTCCAATATGTCGCTATTGATTATGGTTGGATTCAGTTAATCAGTTCCGAATATATGGCCAGAGTAATTTTCAGTAAATACGGAATATGAAAATGGACGCAATTCGAAATTAACTAAACGTATTATGTGATACTACACATCACACTAGAATTCAAAGACAGGCACGATGAAAGTCAAATCAAGTACTTGAGCCTCAATAACCGAGTAAGTTCCGTATCCACCGACAAAGTGGCCAGTCCTTTGACTTGAAGACGCATGATGGGTTATACGACCTCAAGTAAGTTCAATAGACGTCTATCTACAATATTAGCTGGGATAACATTGACTAGATCTAAACATGTCTCGGATACTTTTGAAGAAATTGTTTGGTGACCGGACAATAGTTGTATATACGGCATATAAGAGTTCAGATTTCTCTCAAGGAGAAATTGAAAAAAATATATTTTTGGGAGCTTGCTTGATCGATTAAGACTAAAGTACAATTTGTTCTTAAGTTACGAGGTTAGTTCTTGATTAGTAATGCTGATTGTTGGAACCATGCGGGTGTTTATGTTGGCTTTCTGCTGATGCTGCTTCTGGGTGGTCCGACGGATGTTTATGTTTATGTCTGGAAATAATCTTGCTGGTGACTGGGCGACTGGGTGACATCATCGTGATCGGGATTGATATTGATTCGGAGAAAGTGTTATGATTTCATATCGGATGTCAGCGATTTTATATCCGATGTCTGGTATATGTTTATTGTTTATATAGACGCTAATTACTAACTTAAGAGATACCCATAATCAGTGCTTAAAATTATCAGTTGATACTCATATATTTGATTATCAACTCGCTCCCTATGTAGCTGATATTTATCAGTATGAAAATCAATTTCAATATCCAGTCACGATATTATTGGAACAGATAATCATTATTCCATCTCTAAAACTGAATATCAAATATCAGTATCAACGAATTCGGAAGGAAAAATGATACTCAGTATCAAAAATGTGAGTTACATCTCGAGGTGTTGATATTTTCACAAAACAATATTTTCACTAAGCGTTGTTTTCACCATAAACGTTTGATTTCAACACAAACCACACAAACAGTTATTTCAACTTTAAAGTAAATTGTCATCACAAAGCCTACTGCAATCTGTTGCGTCCCAATCCACACACACACAGACATTGCTCAAATCGTCGAACCCTATCGATTGGTATATGTGACTTGGCCCTCCGGGCCTCGGATCAATTTCATATTTTTCGACCAATTTTTAAACCTTTGTTATAGTATAACAAAGGTAAAAATCATGTTTCTAGTAGCTCGCAGAACAAACTCGATACAACTAGAGATCTCCGCTGTAAAGTTATATTTTTGGAAACAATCATTTCTCGGGAAATAAACAAATTTGCATTTGGATACGGATAAGGATGGACAAAAAATAGTTTCACTTCTTTTTATCCACACATGTTTTGTTATTGTAGTATTAATTTCACCGACTGGCTATGCATTAAGCCGTTTTAATGAAATATTTTTTCTTCTATGATTGGCTTTATTTATATTATTATACATGGTAGAGGTATGGATAATAACGATGGAAAAGAGAGCTACTTTTCCATCAAAAAATCAAGCGCAGCTCACGAGCATACATTGTCGTGCACGTCAAAAATTTATTATAAAGTCATTTACAGCAGCTCACCGGAGCATCAAATGCTTTAATTGTTGTTGTAGTTCAGTTTTATGGAACACATGGTACTTCGCACTGGAGAACACCTGTATGCACACTCTATCGAGTAGCAGCGCGCCCAACAAGGTTCCCGACGGTCGTCATCACCACCGTCATCCAACATCATCCGGCGCGGCACAAAGGAACAGGATTTAATCTCCTCACATCATAATGGCCTCGTTCGGGACGACCGACGACGACGACAACGACGGTCCTTCGGCTATATGCAGTGCAGTGGATCGTTACCAACAGGACCAACATCACTAGTTGACTTAATAGGCAAATGTGTGTGTGGGGGAGGGATAAAATGACTTTCCACCACCGCCGTGCACCGCTGCTCGGAGAATATAAATTGGCACTTTACGTTGTCAAAATATTGGAGCAATAAAATTGCCGCAATCTGAGCTTGATCGATGTCATGTTTATGTATAAACAAAGCTAGCCGCAGCAGATGTGGGTTGAATGCTAAAATTGGTATTATATTTGATGTTAGGTGAAAATGTTGCCGCCTGTTGGTGGTTGGTTGGTTGGAAGTTGGTGGAAGGTGGTAATTCACTCTCGACCCTTCTCCCCGCCCGTATATACCTCTTAGCTAGATATTTTACGTGACTGCAGTCAAAGTTGAGAGTTGCTCCCCACCAACAACGCCCCATTTACGTGAATATCAGGAAGCTAAGCTGCCGCTTTTCCTATCAGCAGCGATGTTTGTTGTACAAACTTACACCTTTTCCGCATTGTGAACCGCAAAAATATCCTACAGCACAACGGAAGTAGCGAAAAACGTTCAGTGGAATGAATGAAAGTAGAGCAACATGGTGCAATTTGGGGCAAATTCGTTTTGCAAAGTTTTTGCGGGAACAAATTTACCACATTCTCTTTCTTCTATTGAAAACACTGTTCTGGTTTAACAATGGTAAGTAAATCAACTGATGATGATAAGCAGAGCCTTTCTAGGTTTTTCTTTATCCTGTCATAGACACTAAAGTTATCAACCTCTATCATGGTACTGTCTCGGCAATGCTTCTTTGTGCTTGCGTTCTCAGTACAAAGTAAAACATGGCAAAATGGAAGAAGACTCTGTACGTCCCCCGCTTTTCCTACTTTACATTACATTGTTTTGCACGCTTTCCACGCTAAAAGTAAGTATTTTAATGCGCATTGTTGCGAACATACAAACTATCTTTTTTTTCCTTCTTGTTATTGGAAAAGTTTTCTCGTAATATTATAGGATTATTACTGTTTGAAAAGGCTTTCCGCAAAGTTCTGTTACTGTCGGAAATCGGTTGGCATTGCAAATGTTTCTAGTAATTCGCTTGCAAGCCCGAGTTTGATTTAATAACAATCTGGGTAAGGCAAATCCAATTATAAACTAAATGGGAACTAGCTGCTGTCTTATTGCTTTTTTTGTTTAACAGAAACGATTCCGGAATTATAAGTTCTGTTCAGCCAGGTTCGTACCAGCACAAAGTCACAATAATCCAAAACATTCTGCCCTGATTGTTCATTCTAGGAAGCCTCTTTGTGTCCCAGGTTTTCTCCATCGGCACGAAACGTTTTCTTCTCCCATAAATTACCCTCCTGGAAGAGAACCAGGACGTTCGCTTGCTGCTCCGATGTTAAATGAGCCCACTTACCGAGAATCCGAGCGAGGTGCAAATGGTTCGTAAGTAAAGTAATAATTTCAGCTTAATTTAGTACCACGAGATAAGGGATAATTTACAAAGAACCGAGTTCTGTTTTGGTGCGGGTTTAGCACTTCCAAAGAAAGTTGAGCTTCAAAGAAGGATTCCGCGTTCTGGGATCGTTTAGTCACAAGCCGTGCCATGTCAGACACGAATTAATTTGGTGTAGTTTCGATTTTTACCTGGAGCTGGATTGGCACTTTGAGTTGATCCAATCACCTTCTATTTAAAATTCAATATGAAATATTATAATTTCTGTAACCGAGAAGTCCGCAATTTATATGCCACTATTTTTGCAACAAGTAATGCATGAAAATATTTCCAGTTTCAAGCCTAATTTAAGTTCAACATCAGGTTCAAATTCAATTTGAATTTCATGCCCAATTTCAACACTGATTTCAAGTTCAATTTTAAGTCCAGTTTAAAATTCATATCTAAACACAATTACAAGTTTTTCCGAATTGCAATTCGAATCCAATTTCATGTTCAACTTCAGTTGCTACTTTAAGGGGTATGAACCGGGGAAGGCAAACGAGAAAGCGACCAACATAGGTTTTGCCAACCCAAGCTCCTTCCTAGCGCCTCAACGCGACCATACCCGGTAATACTCTATTGAGTAGCTTAAAGCTAGGAGGTTCGATGCCGCGTGGTTCCCAGATGCCTGATCTCAAAACTGAGATTTTGGGCAGACGGCTGAACCACAATGACTTGGTAGCAGGTAAGCCTAATATGTTATTTTAATTATTTGTTTCGTTTTAGCTCATCAATTGCCTCCTACTGTTAAATGAAAACTTTGGTTGTAACAAGTTTAAATAGTGCAGATGGATATCAGAACGAAAAATTCAATTATTGGATATTAGATGAACTGATGGAAATACAAATGACGTAATTATATTTCACTCGATGGATTGTTGGTGAGATTGTTCAATTTTTGCCCATTTATACTCATTATATACTATATATACATGCTTTATTATTGAATCTTCATGATCCTTATTGTTTACATTGCCCTACTAACACGATATCCTCTGATTTCCCGTAACATCTATGGAAGTAGTATGGGTTCCCTGCACTTTCAAAAGTAGTTGCTATTACTAACATTCCTACCCACTTCAGCGGTTGTTCGGACGTAACCAGGTATATAATGCGATTATATAGCCATCTACGATGTGCGCAACCTCATATGCTAATGCTAATGGTAATTCCAATTGCTACTTTAAGTTGAATTTCAAGTCTAATTTCAACTTTGATTTTATTTCCAGATTCAAGTAGATTTTCAAATCTAATTTCATATCCGATTTCAAATGGTGAACTCAAAAGAAAAGTCGAAAAATTATGTTCTGTTATGTTATGTTGAAAATTTTGAAACAAACAGGACGCAGTACGAACAAACAGTTCCTGAGAAAAAAGGGAAAACGAAGCAAAAAACAGGATATTGGACAGAACAAAAACGGAAGAAGAACGGAAGAGAAAAGAAGAAAAATGAGACAAAAGATGGACAAACGACAAAGAAAACGAGGAAAAAAATGAGAACGAATTGGACAGAAAAGGAGAGAAAACGAAAAAAAGGAAAAAAAACGGAATTGAAATGGAAGAAAAGAAAAGGAGAAAATACATGAGCAGGAAAAATTGAGAAACAATAACAGAAAAAGAGGAAAAGATGATAGAATATGAATAAAAATGGAATGCAACCGGGAATAAACGAAAAACAGAATATGGCAGAACAAAAGGAAAAGCAGCACATAAGAGGATGAACGGAACAGATGTAAGCAAAGCTATAGAAAGAAGTTAACGGGACGGAAATCTATCATCGAGACTGGAAAAGCGGACAAAGGGGGCTGAAAATAATGAAAAACGAAAGAAAAAGATGAAAAATGGAACAGAAAAGACAAAACCAAGAGGAAATTAAGATCCGAAAAGAGCAAATAATAGAAAAAAAAAGATAGAAAAAACATCGGGCAGAAAAAAAGGAAAACAGAGAGTAAAAAGAAGGAAAATGAAACAATATGAGGAAAAACGGGACAGAAAAAGTAAAAAAACGTGACAGAAAAGGTACAATAACGAGAAAGAAAGCGAGGGACAACGAAACAAGAAAGAGAAAACCAAACAGAAGAAAAGAGAAACCAAAAGAAAAATAGCGAGAGAGAAAAAGAGAACAGACATAGGAAACAATGAAAACAAAACAAACGAGTCAAACGGATTATAAAAGGAAGAGATGGTACAAGATGAGAATGAGAAATGGGAAACGGGTGGAAAATGGAACAGAAAATCGAACCAAAGCAAATAGTAAAACTGGAGAATAAAAGACGAATGAGAGATAGAAAAGGAAAACTGGAGAGTAAATGTAGAAGAGGGAGCCAAAGGCAGAATATACGTTACAGAAAAAAAAGAAAAAACGAACCATCTAAACGTAAAAAACAGACACCAAAATCGAGAAGGAGGAGAATTAGAAAAAGACTTGAACAGGACGGAAAAAGAGGAAAAACGCAAGGAAGAAAAAGACGAAAAATGAAATAACAAAAGAAAAATTGTGACACAATAGTAAACCGGAACGTAAAAAGAGAATAAAGTGAAAAAACGCGAGAAAAACGAAAGAGAATAGAAGAAAAATGAGGGAAAGGATAAAAAAAGTGATAATGGAACCAGCAAACAAATTTGGCCAAACAGAAATGAAAAAAAAATGAAAGTACACGAGATTGAAAAAGAGGGAGAAAAAGAAGGGCCCTGAAAATTGGGGAAAAATGGAACCATATAGATAAAACCAACGGAAATTAACCGAAAATGCTGCTTGGGACAGAAAGAGGAACCAACGGGCAAAATAGAGAGAGATAAAGACAGAAAAAGAATAAAAAAAAACATGACAGAAAAGATGCCAAAAAAGAGGATAAACTAGATAAGAAAGGGAAATAGTAAAAAGGGTTTTAAGGGAGAAAGATGGTACAAGATTGGAATAAGAAATGGGATGCACTATGGGCCAGAAATTAAAATTTGGGGACACATATATTTGCGGTTAAACGGAATGTCTCAGCTCAATGTGGTCTTCGGCAACGTTTTGAATGACAAAATGATGCATCTTTTGAAGGGGTCGTCCAATATTTAGGTGTTACTTGAATAATAATTTAAGTAATAACTTTTTGAGTAAACTTTTTTTCACCTTTTTGGTTTCAAAATTTTACAGATAAACCAATTTCAAGTATTTTTCCTGAAGAAATCAAACTTCTACCTTTTACCCATTTTCAGCAATAGACCTTTGTTTATAAACGACCCCACAAATCACATTTCTTCTTGTAACATGTTTATTTCAACAGACAGCTCAATGTGATGTTCTAGACAACATTTTGCACATAAAAGAGGAATATTTTTGCAGAAGACTGTTTAATTAATAAGATATAACTGTTTTTAGGTTAAAAACCGTCTGATGAAAAATGTGTATTTTTTCAAGGTTGGTGTCTTCGAAGAAGTAAAATAATAAAATATAGCGCATCTTCCTGCACTATTAGGGTGACCATTAATTCACCTATTAGGGTGATATAAACTTTTGTTTTCTTAAATAATTTAAAAAAAAAGTTTTTTCTCTAAAAGTTGCAGAACATACTAAAATAATCAACTTTGCTGAATAAAGTACTTATCTATCTCTTACCGATTGCGAAATATAATGATGTATTTAAAAAAGTGCACTTAAAAATCAATTACACTTAATAACTTTGCACACGATTATTTTATTGCTTTCAAATGTTCTACAAATTTATTCAGTATGTTGAAATACATATTTTCTGTGCAGACCGTTTGACGCTAGGACGCATATTTATTAAGTTATTAAATGTATGAAAAAAGCCATGGTATTCCCAGGTATTCTCTGAAATACATATTTGGGCAGATAGCTTTAATAATTCCTCACAAATTGGTATGCAAACTAATTGCAGATACTTGCAGATGATCAAGATATTCGGATTTTTCATCAGACGGTTTTTAACCTAAAATCACTTATATCTTATTAATTAATGCATAGAAAGCAAAACATTCTTCAGCAGAAATATTCCTCTTTTATGTGCAAAATATTTTCTAGAACATCATATTGAGCTGTAAAATATTCCTCTTTTATGTGCAAAATGTTGTCTAGAACATCACATTGAGCTGTCTGTTGAAATGAACATCTTACAAGAAGAAATGTGATTTAAGGGGTCGTTTATAAACAAAGGTCTGTTGCTGAAAATGGGTAACAGGTAGAAGTTTCATACCTTCAGAAAAATTACTTGAAATTAGTTTATCTTTAATATTTGGAAACCAAAAAGATGAAAAACAGTTTATTCAAAAAGTTATTACTTAAATTGCTGTTTAAGTAACGCTTAAATATTGGACGACCCCTTCAAAATATGCATCAATTTTTTATTCAAAGAGTTGCCGAAGACCACATTGAACTGAGACATGCCGTTTAACCGCAAATATTTTTGTCCCGAAATTTTAATTTCTGGCCCATAGTGGAATGGGATGCAAAATGGGATAAAAAAGAAGAAAAAAAAAACTAGGAAAAAAGGACTAACAAAAATGGTAAAAATGGAGAGACAGAGACGAAACATGGGAGATATAAAAGGAAAACAGGGCGGAAAAAATAGAAGCCAAAACCAGAATAAACGTGGCAAAAAACCAAGCATCTAAATGAGGAAAAACGCAACGGAAATAAAAGGGAGTAAAAGCCGACTTGAAAATAAGAAAAATGGGACAGGAAACGAAGAGAAGTGGATCATCAAAACAGAAAACAAGGCACAGAAAAAGAACAAAACGGGACTAAGGAAATAAGGAAAAATGTATAACGTGTGAGAGAGTTAAACTAAATATATTAATTTAACGTAAAACATTTTTAGCCATGTCCAAGCGCAAGTCTAATTTATTTGTTCAATGTCATGTCTGATTTTAGGCCCAATTTAATACGGGAACAGAAAAATTTATTTGACTTTAATATTAGCAAAAGTAAGTTTAGAAATGCAATAATTAATTCAGAAAATCAATATGAGTAATATTAGTCTGTACTGCACTGAAGACTGTAAACAACAATAAAATTGAAAAACGAGACGAGAAAAACAAGAAAATGGAGAGAACAGATTGAAAACGGAAGAGAGAAAAGGAAGAAAAGCAGGACATAAGATGATGCACGGAACAGATGAAAACCAAAAATAGAAAAGAAGCTAACGGGATAGAAAATCGACAATAATCAAAACTGAAAAAGAGGGAAAAAGGGCCTGACAATGAGCAAAACGTAACAGAACTAATATAAATTTACGGACTGAAAAGTGCAAAAAACGGAACAGGGAAAAAGAGAAAGAGGAATAATGGACAGAAGAAAGAAAAACGAGAGAAAAGAAGGGAAAATGAGACAGAAGGGAAGGAAGATGGAACAAAAAAGAAAAAAAAACGTGATGGAAAACGTGCAAAAACGGAGGGGGAACTAGACAATAAAAGAAAAACGGAGCAAAAAGCAAGAGGAAGCAAGAGATAAAAGAAGAATAGTGAGAGAGAGAAAAGAAAACTGACAGAGAAAAGAAGAAAAAAAAAGGTGGCAAACGAGTTGTAAAAGGTTGTATGGGTTGGTACAAGATGGGAATGGGAAATGGGGATGAAATGGACAGGAAAAGAAGAAAAAAAAAGAAACACGGACCATAGATAATGGTCAAACTTGGGAGAAAAATCTGAAAAATGTGAGATAGAAGAGGATAGAATAGGATAGGATAGGAAAAGAGAAGAGCAAAGGTAAAATAGGGAGCCAAAAATAGAATAGACGTGGTAAAAAAGAAGAAAAAACGGGGCATCTAAACAAGGAAAAAACGGAACAGACGAAAACGACGAAATTAAATTTCAAGTAAAATTTCCAGTCCAAATTACTCCAAATTGAATTTGAGTCCAATTTCCAGTTCGAGTATCAATCCCAAATTAGTCAAAATTCATGTCTAGTTTAATGCCCTAGGTCAGGTTCGATTTCAAGTTTAAATTCAACTCTAATTTTTGGTCCAGTTCCAAGGCTAATTTCTTATCCAATTTCAGCTTTGATTTTAAATCCAAGTGCACTCGACACTCCGAAATTTTCAACCGGTCGGTCGATATTTTTGTGATAAACAATGATAGATTCGCCATCATACGGTTACTCGATATTTCAGACTAAAACATGGTTCTGAAAGGCTAGGTGGCCCATCTTCCGTTTATGTCTAGGCACGCTAGTGCCAATCAATCAGAATATAAAAGTTTATTACTATAACGATATTTTTTCTTTTTTCAGGTTTCTCAACGCTTCAACCTGCCAGGAATTGGCGAAATGGATGCTTGCTATTTAATTTCAATTCCGGAAGAACCTTTTTGCTCTTATAGGTAATAAAATTCTTTTCCAGGTTTATCCGTGCTGTCAGCACATAAATAGCTCAGTGTCATACCATGCCACTTTAATGCTCTTTAATGAAGTCACTACCAAACGGTGCGCATCATAGCCAACAGTTTATCCTGCACTTGTTTGACTAGAGAATGATACGCTCCGTAGTCTAGTAGGTTTGTATGTACGTACGTTGGTAAACAATTTAAGAACTTTTCCATTGTCATATGCACACGCACTGCCACAGCATAGCAGATGTGAAAGCAGATGCCACGCAAAGCAAAGTGATTGTTCTTGAACCTGTCATTGCTGTGTGTGAACGCCGTAAATTGCTTGCTGTTTGCTTTGCAATTTTCCCTTGCACATGTGTTGTTGGGATAGATGAGAGACAAGCCTTATGCTACTGGGCGGCTGGATTGTTGTTGGACACTGTGTAAAAGTTGTATAATCATGCCCACCATTCAAACTCGGTGACAGTTTGAATAACATTTTAATTAAAACATTTTTTTCTCATGGTGCCATGATTAAGTTTACAGATTCGCTGAACCAGCATCATGGGGACGTCGACTATAGTTACAAACAATACCAGCTCATTAAACGTTGGTTGGTCGGTCGGTCGGTGGCTGTTTACCACCCAGATATAGTGCCACGGCAGGATGTAGGAAGTAAGTTGAGATGATGACGATGATCATCGCTGTTGCTGCTGGTACTATTGCTGCCAAGTAAATGCACAGTATCGTCTTTCTATCTTATCCATTTCACGCCTAATTGAGTACGTGGACTTTGATGTCCTTCCTGTCATCGGCGTCGTGGTTCGTGGGCCGTGAGTCTGCGATTGACAGCCTCGCTTCTCCCATCTTCTAAAGCAAACAACCGACATCGGTCAGTGCGTAAGCAATACTATTTATCATTTTAAACACGTCAAATAAGCAGGATTACAGTTCAGCGGAAATCTGTACCGTAATCAAGATTACACGACTTTATATCCCCTCGTACAAGAGAGGAAGCTTCCCATTCTTCGTCACTACTAGGTTTATTCTATGTTATTGCTAAATATGAATCATAAATCTTATCACGAACGAACTATCGTGGAAAGTTCGGAACACATGCTGAAAGATGGCGAGCGTTTCAATCGTCACAACAGACGCGGATTTCTGTTTTTGTTTTATTGTAGTCCAACTAAGTTGGGCTGTAAAAGTTCGATACACTTAGTTTGTAGGCCTTGATTCAAATCTTGCCAATAAACTACGACAAGCAGCTCTGCGCCTACGCTTGACATTGCTACTGACATATTTGGGCTAAATCATAGCGATGTTGTCGCACGTTGCCGGTTGCCGTCGAAAAAGGGACCCGCTTTTTACGTAGGTACCCTTATCAGCACAGATTTCACTGACAAGGCAGGACGTTTCGGAACCTTTTGCAAAGTATTCTGTAAATAAAAACAATAGCATTGTCAACATTCGGTGGTAGTTTTAACGCGTGGGACTGCGTTTTATGGGAAGGTAAGAGTGTAAAATCCAAATTTTGAAGGTGAAAAAGTGGCCAGGCTTCAAATGCTTGCGCTATTTGAGTTCTTAACGGATCAACCACATTTTTGCATCAACCTAAGCTAACCAGATGTCCCGAATTTTGCTGGACAGTGATGACCAAGTGTCCTGAAAAGTGTCCCACACTTGGTCATCACTCTTCCGCAAAATCCAAGTTCAGCATGTAATTGACAATATGTTTGAAATTAGATTCAAAATTGAATTGAAAATTAGACTACAAACTGAGCTTGAAATTGAACGTAAAATTGTAGCTTCAAATTGGAAGTTAGATTGGAAATTAAATTTTAAGTTGGACATAGAATGAATTGGTGGAAGGTGCACTTAAAATTAGACATGAAATTGGACTTAATATTGAACTTAAATTGGGATTGAAATTACACTTGAATTCGGACTTAAAACTGGGCTTGAAATTAGACTTGAAATCAGAGTTGAAACTAGAAATGAATTTGTATTGAATATGGACCAAATTCCATCCTGATATCGGCTATAAAGATGGACTTAAAATTAAACTTGTTTTTGGAATTGAAATTCGACTTAAATTTGGACTTGAAATTGGATACAAAATCGAACAGGAAACTTATAACTTATAATTGAATTTGAAATTTTACATGAAATCCTATAGGAAATTGACCTTCAAAAAGCAAAGCCTTGGGATAGAAACATCTTTAAGACTTAAACCTTCTTTATCGATAGACTTTGCAGCCTACAGACCTACAGGACAGGACTAGACTACCGAACAATTACGAAACTAGTGTAGCGATCCTACTTGATTCTAGTTGCACCACCCAGCTGAGAATCGAACATACGACGCTGGTCTCCAACACAAATTAGTAAAAATGTCAGCATTTATATGACACACAATGCAAAACTAGTTATTCCCTAATATTTTAGTTTGTTGAAAACCCAACGCGCTCAATCAAAGTGAGCTGAGACTGGATGACCTTTCTTTGACCTTCAAATATGGAACTTGAAATTGGGTTTGAAATTGGACTTCGGATTGCATGTGAAATTAGAATTAAATTAACCTTGAAATTGGAAATATACTTAAAACGGGACATCAAATCAGACGTGAAATTGAACTTAAACTGGACTTGACATTGAAAATTTACCTTAAAATAGAACATTGAATCTGAATTGAAATTGGACTGCAATTGGGTTTAATAGGACCTGAAATCAGTGGTGAAAGGACACATTCCAGCTTTACGGGACATTATCCCTACTATGCAGATCGGTTCCTGTTTCATTAAATTCCTGGCATTCTAGTGGAAAATAAAGTACTCTTATAACAACTATTTTACAAGGTATTTACCCAAAATTTGGTGAAACAGGAGGCGATTCTTTGGGTAACAATGGGTGCTAATTGTGTCCCGTAACGCTGGAATGTGTCAAATTGTAATTAAAATAGACTTGAAGTTGAACTTAGATTGGGATAGTAAATTGAAAATTAGGCATGAAATTGGATTTGGAAGTAGTTATCATATGATATATAATAGATATCAATTCGGCCTTAAATTGAACTTAAAACGGGACATTAAATAAGGCATGAAAGTGTACCTTAATAGGGTTTCAAATAGCACTTGAAACTGGACTTGAAAATGGTAGACAGGAATTAAATTAGACTTGAAATTGTACTTCCGTCGGGATATTAAATAATATTTGAAATTGGACTCAAAATGGGACATTAAATTTGACTCGATTTGGATTTAAAATAGAGGTTGGAATTAGCCACGAAATTTGGCTTGAAATTAAACGTCTATTGGACTTGAAATTGAACTTATGGTTGGATTTGAAATTGAACTTAAACTTGAAATCCTATTTGAAAATGGACTTAAATTGGAGTTAAAAATAAAGATAAAATTAGATATGAGATTGGACCATTAATTTCATTACATTTAGGCGCGTACATTAGTTCAAGCGTTAGCTAAGTCCAAGCCCAAGTCTTGTCTGTCTGTCTAGCAACCTGTCTATCTGTCTGTCTTGTCTGTCTGTCTATCCTATCTGTCTGTCCAGCTTTGTCTGTCTTGTCTATCTGTCTTTCCTGTCTGTCTGTCAGTCTATCTCGTTTGTTTGTCTGTCTCGCATGTCTGTCTGTTCCGTTTGTCTGTCTGTCTGTCCTATCTATCTGTTTCGTCCATCTGTCTGTTTCGTCTGTCTGTCCCGCCTTTTTGTCTTTCCCGTGTGTTTGTCTTTCCCGTCTGCCTGTTTTTCCCGTCTGTCGTCTATCCCGTCTGTCTGGGTGTCTCGTTTGTCTGTCTGTCTGTCCCATCTGTCTGTCTGTCCCGTCTGTCTGTCTATCTCGTCTGCCTATCCCGTCTGCCTGTCTGTCCCGTCTATTTGTTTCGTCCATCTGTCTGTCGCGTCTTTCTGTCTTTCCCGTTTGTTGGGTTTTCCCGTCCGTCCGTCTATCTGTCCCATCTATCTGTTTCGTCTGTCTGTCTTTCCCGTGTGTTTGTCTAACTCATCTGACCGTCTATCCCGTCTGTCTGTCTCATTTATCTGTTTGTCCCGTCTGTCTGTCCCGTCTATCTGTTTAGTCTGTTTGTCTTTCCCCTGTGTTTGGCTTTCCCGTCTGTCTGTCTGTCCCGTTTGTCTATCCGATCTATCTGTCTGTCCCATATATCTGTCTTTCCCATGTGTCTGTCTTTACCATGTGTCTGTCTGTCCCGTCTGTTTGTCTGTCCCGTCTGTCTGTCTATCACGTCTGACTGTCTATCCCCTGTGTCTTTATATTACTTCTGTTTGTCTATCCTGCCTGTCTCTTCGTTCCGACTGTCTATCCCGTCTGTATGTTTGTCCCGTCTGTTTGTTTGTCTCATCTCTCTGTTTGTATGTCCCGTCTGTCTGTCTGTTCCATCTGTATGTCTCTCCCGTCTGTCTGTCTGTCCCGTCTGTATGTCTTTCCCGTTTGTTGGTCTTTTCCGCCTGTCCGTCTATCTGTCCGGTCTATCTGTTTCGTCTGCCTGTCTTTCCTGTGTGTTTGTCTTTCCCGTCTCTCTGTCTATCCCGTCTGTCTGTCCGATCTGCCTGTCTTTCCCGTGTGTCTGTCTGTTCCATCTGTCTATCTGTCACGTCTGTTTGTCTATCTCGCCTGACTGTCTATCCCGTCTGTCTGTCTCTCCCATCTATCTGTTTGTCCCATCTATCTGTTTGTTCCGTCTGTCGGTCCCGTCTATCTGTTTCGTCTGTTTATTTTCCCGTGCGTTTGGCTTTCCCGTCTGTCTGTCTGTCCCGTCTGTCTGTCCGATCTGTCTGTCTGTCCGATCTGTCTGTCTGTCCGATCTGTCTGTCTGTCCGATCTGTCTGTCTGTCCGATCTGTCTGTCTGTCCGATCTGTCTGTCTGTCCCATCTATCTGTCTTTCCCATCTGTCTGTCTTTCCCATGTGTCTGTCTGTCCCGTCTGTTTGTCTGTCCCGTCTGTCTTTATATTACGTCTGTTTGTCTATCCTGCCTGTCTCTTCGTTCCGTCTATCTATCCCGTCTGTATGTTTATCCCGTCTGTTTGGTTGTCTCATCTCTCTGTTTGTATGTCCCGTCTGTATGTCTGTCCCGTCTGCCTGTCTGTTTATTTTCAAAGTACGGAATGAAGTCACGTTGATTGAAACAAGGTACCCGGAGGCAAATGGGTTGGGAATACGAGGTAATTACAGGTTATTTGCATTTGATATTCCATCCAAACAACGAAATTGAGCTCTAAATTTAAACGACATTTTGAATTAGTGTTGTAATTTACATGCACCTTACTAGAGATGCCAATACCGGGGGGTATTTTAAAAACTGGTTTTTCGGTATTGATAAATGCAATACCGGTAAAACCGGTAAAAAACCGGTAAAAGTTAACATTTGAAAACTGCATTTAAAAATTTTATGATTTGAAGAGGATCTTTCCATAATCAATGATACTCAATTTTTTTGGCATAACTAATTGAGCTAGTTCATTAAAATAATAATATTTAACAATGCGAAGAGAATTTACCGTGTCATCTTTTAAACGAGAACAAATTTTAATGAAAATCTTCCGGAGGCAGAGAATCTTCATTCGGTGTCCACAGATTAAGAAAGAACAATTCCTAGCGATAAATTAGAAAAGTGGCTGGGAAAACCCTTGTTCAAGAGTTTATTTTAATAAGCTTCTTAGATACTGACATTTATGATAAATTATAACTGAAAGTTCAGTTGATTTGGTTCATCCGCCTGCTCCGTTTCTGAATTTAAAAAAATAATAATAAAACCTTGCAGAATTTTATTATCAAAACCTCCTTGAAGCTTTGAAGAATATTTCAAAGTCATCACGAATAGTGCGGCTAATTATAAAACAAATAAATTTAAATATACGAGCTCTCTCTGAAATTTTACCGATACAGTAACTCGAACAGCAGTTGTGCGGTACCTGAAAGGTGTTCCGAAAGTAGTTTTAGAGTTCGTAGTTCGTAAAGTTTGAAATTTTTCCGGTACTGCAATTCGACAGCAGCAGACTGGTTCTAGCACTGCGACAAAATCTTCTTCCTTCATGAATTCCTCATCGCTTAAGTAAAGCGTATCGTTGCTTCTGAAAAGATCGAAGCGATGATTGAAGCCCGCAGAATTGTCTCAGCCCTGCCAACAGGTTATTCTAACTAAACATAAAGTAATTTCTATTCCAGTTTGTACTAGCAACCGAAGGACTTTCTTTTCCGTGTTGTTTTCTGATATTTCTCTAGAGTTAACAGAGTATTTTCACTGAAAATTTTCTGAACAGCTTCACTGATATCGCATCTTTCTTCTATTGCGCAATATTCTTAATTGTTTGGCGCATACAAGCAAGAAATCGGCCCTTCGCAAAACGCTACAATCCAGAAGCACACAGCGTCGTACGAAGCAGACAATGTACAAAACTCTTATTTAACCGGTAGTTCTTTACGGACTTGAAGCTGTGACATCGCTCACGGTGGAAATACGCGCCCTCGTCGTGTTTGACCGGAAGATGCTGCAGATGATATTTGGTGGAGTACAAACTGAAAGCAGAGGGTGGCAGAGGCGTATGAATCATGAACTAAAGGCATTGCTCGGGGAGATTCATCGTACAGCTGGCGAAAGACGGTAGGTTACGGTGGGGTGGACACGTCGAAGACGCCGGAAGACAGTGCAACGGAAACAGTTCTCTTCAACGACCGCATCGGCACCAGGAACAGAGGGGCTCAACGTGCAAGATGGCTCAATCAAATTTGCGACTTCTGAGACAAATGGGAAATTGGCCCATGGAGCGGAACGTGTTGAATGGAGACGACTGCTTGAAAAACACAAGGCACTCCGGTTCTATGCTGGCAGCGGTGAGGTATTTCGGGATATTCCCTTTGTAAGAACTACATACTTGAGTTATTACCTGTAGAACCTTCAATCATGAAACTAAGTTTACCCTATGCTTCAAATGTTTTACCAGCGATTCAGGCTTCTTGAGTTGTTATTTGATCATGCAAAAAAAATACCGAAAATACCGGTTTTTGATCGTGGAAAAACCGGTAATGCGGTATTGGAAAATAGCCCGGTAATACCGGTAAAACCGGTTTCGGTAAAACCGGTATAGCATCCCTACACCTTACCAAAACATAAGACAAGTAAATAGAATATGCGAATTAACAATTTACACAAGTAAAATAGTGATTTAATTTGACAAGTAACATAATAATTATACGAGTCGTGGTGCAGGTGACATTCCAGAGCACATGGGGAAAGTGGGACCTAATAGAAATAAAGTGTTTCAGAACAAAACTACTGACTTCTTCGTGCTTTTTTAAAAATAGTGCAAAGTCGAGCGAGAAGCAAATGATGCCGACTCGTACGCGAGCGAATGTATAAAGGATAGCATCCAACGCTTAGTTCACTGACACAAACGTACGAAAAACAACCGCTGCCTCGTAGCGTCTTTCTGTGCAGCCCGTTTACGAAACCAACAGCTCGTGTGTTGTCAACAGCTCACGAGCGTGAGTAGGATGTATGACTGCAGATTTTGCTTTACTTCTTTTTTTCTTCTTTATCTTACGCCATCGCTTCATATGTGGGTAAGAGTGCGGGCCCTCCTGAGCGTTTGTTATCGACTACTCGAGTTGCAATGACGAGCGATAGCAGTGACCGTGGCTGACAGCTAAATACACGCTCGCAAAAACTCGTCTCAGGATGTGAAACAATAAGCTAGCGAGTTCGAGAGAGATGCTCATGCCAGTGATTCGTTGGAACGAGTGTGCGAATGTGAGAAAATTGGACCATATAAGTGCGGGCTTCGCAACACTGCTTTTTAGGTGTGCCACTAAACGTTTTCTGTTCAACTCCACTTTAATATAGTACTAAAAAAATAAAACGCCAAAAAAGAAGTTCATGAACTTGGCTTATACTGGAGCAAAAAGTTCTATCACATTCTGGCGACCCACGAATGATGTCATTTGAATCTAGGAAGACACAGTCGACATAATTCAATTAACCTGCATCTGGCAGCGAGACAATGAAGCATTATGCTTGTTATAGCGTTACTGTTTCAAAGGATTGTTTCACTAGCGTAGCATTCACATTAACGCCATCTTGTATCGTATTTTCAAGCCAGTTAAGAAAAAAAATAGTCAGAAAATTCGACATTTGGCTCCCTATATAGCTTGGTTCGGTCAACAGATCCTCCAGCTTGGATAAAGAAGAAAATTAAACAAACTTAGTAAGCGTTACTTCAATGACTCTTTCCCCTTCACGTCTTATCCTGCACTGGAGTTACACCTTTGTTTCATTACTTTCGTTTACCGTTGCCTCCGTCCATTGTAAAGAATATCGTTAGAAGGAATGTACTCTATGCAACAGATTTCACTTTCCCCGGGATAACTTATCCATAGATCTGAAGATACACCTCAGGATGGACACGCCATCACTAAATACTTTTCTTCGCCTTTTACGCTTTCATCCCAACTCGGTTCAGTTGGTAGAATAACCGAAAAGTAAAGGCGGGTCTCTCCTTTTAGGTTGGGCTATCTTACGATTGAAATTCGACAAGAAATCATGAGTGTAGTAAGAATTCCGAATTGGAAGTTGGGGTATTCGGACAGGATTTTTTGCCGCATTCCATTTCACGTTGTAAGTATTGGATTCTGATAAGGTTGCGTCGTTTAGGTCGATATGCCAAATTCTCCAATTCTAGCTTGAAAATGATTGTCCAATCCTCTTCCGGTAGGGCCACATTAATCTTCTGCAAGTTGAGTCTGGTTTATTATTATCGAAAATTATTTTAAAATTTATGCAAACGCACCGTTTAGTTTTAAACGATAGATGCCACCGCTCTCGAACCGCAAACCCGAGGCTACCACCAGTGATGACAGCCACAAACCAGCGGAACCAACCGCAGTAACATTTCATTGGCTGGGAAAATCGCTACATAAATCCCGTAAAACAACGCAACAGCGAACTGAACGTGGCAAACCAACCGATCCGGCATATAAAAGCAATTTGTCAGTCATCAGCAATGGTGTCCGTTAATAGTAAGCAATTACCAAACCAGGCAGCGTAACAAACCACAGGACGAACCGAACGAGCTGTGACCTCGTTTAAAAAAAGTAACCATCCGCCCGTTGCACCCATCCATACCGTACTTTTATCACGCTCAGCACCGGGTAGTTTTCGTATAATTCGATTGGATGAAGTGGAAAAATACATATATTAGGTAAACAAGGAATTAATTGAATTTCCGCTAAGGCTAGGTTTATTGAAGGACGCGAATGTTGGACAGTGTGGAACACACTGACAATCTGATACACAGACTTTGCACTGTAATTTTTAATACAAACAATTAAAAAAATTCCAATTTAGCTTGAGTTAAGAGCAAAATTAAAAATTAAACTCAATAGTTGAGCCACTCAGTTTTCCTGGTTTGTCCCATTGTTTGCGGCAAACCAACGTCATTACGCATATATAAGTACGTATTTCAATGTGCATGTAAATTGATATTTATGCACATAATCAGTGTGAACTTAATTTGCTGGCAAAACGTACTTCCACCAACGCGTTTCGGTCAATGAAGTTTTAATTATTTGCTGATTTCATTACGAACAACGATACAAGTGCCCTGTACCTCTCGCCTGCAGGAGTTAATTTACATTTGATTAGAGTGCAGGCAAAACATAAATCATGTTTCGATTGTGAATTGTTTGATAACCAAATGAGTGACAACGGCTTTTACCTATCCCCGCAAAGTTATGAGCTTTTAGAACGGGTTCTGATTCAACGTGATTGCGAAATTTGGTTGCGTTTTTATGGTTTCCCACTTCAATGTGTGCAAAATTTTAACCTTGATTAAATGTTCGGTTCACAGTAAACATTGATTTCATTTCATACAACTATACTTGCAACACAATTGGAATGGAATGTAATTATCGGTCGAAACCAATATTTTTTAAAATAGATAAATCCAGATAAAAGAAAGTCTTCTCATAATAAAATATATTTAATTTTAGTCTTTTCCGTAACGGTTTTGAAGTGAAATTATTTCTCTCAACATTAATAGGTATATCATCGTACAATAAGGTAAGAAATGCGCTAATATTATATCGACTTCTTTCCATCTAATCGTTAGTTGCTAACGACCATTTTTATACAACCTTCGGTCGGGTGCAATATTATGGGTATTACAAAGTGTCAGAAAACTTTTTTACTCACTATAAAAAACACAACCAAAGCATTCCTGTTAACGTTTGATCCAAGCTCCATTAGAGTTGCGCTCCAAAATTCTTCTCAACCCTTTCATCGTCTATCGGTGCGATGCGGTTTGTCCCCGCTTCCTTCACCGTCTGCGTACACGTTGGTGGCGTGCGTTATCCTAATTATACAACCAAGAGCAGAACGGAACTAAAAGTTCCGTCCCTTCCGTCAGCAGTAATGGGTAGAGGGTACATGAATTAGCTTGAAAATAACGTAGTCAATCAAATTGCTGTGCGGTAGATACGTTCGGTGAGAAAAAAGGTTTTATTTCTCCGGTATCCTCCTGCGAATCATGGACAACCTCACCATCGAACAGCCGCCGCCACACACCGTCCGTCCGGTCCGGTCCGGTGGGATCACAATCTTTGCCAAAGTTTTACGAACCCTTTTCTATTACAGTTTGTTTGCGTGAGGGGGTTTCCTTTCTGCCTGTCCCAGCCTGTCCCTTGCCACTCGCTCGCTCGCTGATAGACCCCGACCAGGTTTCAGCATATTTTCAGCGAAAGTTTTACCTCTGCCAGATATTTAAATAATGAGATTGACCGCCACGGGGGAGCGGGAATTCCGGGAAAAGTTGTTGAAGCGCAAAGAACGCTGGTTTTTAATGTAACGGAATAATCTTTCGCCCGATCTTTTCGGAATGATGAAGAGGGTCGGTCTCTGACGGAATTTAATAAAAACAAGATGACAATGCGTAAAACAGTAAGAGCGTAATTAAGATACTTTACATTCCGTCGATGGTGTACCGGTCTTTTTTCTTTCGGTTCTATTCGGGGTGGAGGATTTGTTTTAATTGGATTTCATGATTAATGCAGTGGTATCAAGTAAGTTACTTCTGTATGTTTCAAGAAGGTATATACATTTGTAGTAATTTTCAGTAGTCCTGTATTGCAAGTAGAAAAACAACCACGTGCCCCCCTTTCTGTTAAAATCAATGGAAGCGTCTCATACATTGTTATAAACTCTTTTTGTAGATTAAAGCTAAAAAAAGAAATAATAAAGGGTTTTCCATAGTTATCGTTCAATTCAAGTTGAGGTTTGGTAAAACGAAAAAATGAAAACGTCAACACTACCAGTTTTCTTAGAAAAATTCAATTGAAAGTTTATGATTTTCTCAGACTTCAATTCTTTTAAAAAATCGTAACTCTTGAGAACAAATAGATTTATGCTGGCTGATTGCCCGATCTTATTCGGGGCCCGTTTGTCTCTCAGTCACTTGTACATCTGTTATTGTAATGAACATTCTAATAATGCTAGAAACAAAATCCTTTTTCTTCATTTGAATGTGTCTACTTACTTTGTCAGTCCCCCTTCTGTTGTCCCGCAGCCACTTGTAAAGCTGTCTTCTTCTCGGTAATCCATATATATCGAAACAAAGCCTTTTTCACGTTTTTGAACCTCCTCCTTGTTAATGGCCACCCTATTCCCCTTTTTCAGAAATCCAGCAACTTGTACAACTGCTACCGTTCTAAGGGCACGAGAAAGGGGGGAGGGGGGTGAGGGTGTTCTTACCCATTTGAACCTTCTTGTAAGAGACCGTCTTCTCTTCCTATTTTGTCAAACCCCTGCCCTGATGACGAACCATCCAGACCTAATTTCTTTATGTCAACCCCCCAGTGCTGATTCCATTTTGTAACGGAACATGTGTGCCAAGTTTGGTGGAAAACGGGTCTGGAGTTATGACATTATGATAAATCGTTACAACCAAACGGCATATCAGTTCTCTACTTTGATCACCAGTTAAAATCTATTTGCAACGCATTGGAGGACATTTAATTAACCCGAAGTTATTAGGGACAACAATTGCGCATATTTGGAAAAAAGTGAGGTCAATAAGTCGAAGAATTTGTAAACTTGCTTATGCAATTTACCCCTTCAACATGGTAGTCAACTCATTAATACTGCTATACACTAAAGTCGCTTTTTACGCGAGTTTCGGAATTTACGTGGTTTTTTTTACGCAAATTTCGGAATTTACGCGGTTTTATTACGCGAATTTCGGAATTTACGCGGTTTTTCTTTGCGCGATTTTCGGAATTTACTCGGTTTTTTTACGCGATTTTCGTAAATTACGCAGTTTTTTTACGCGAATTTCGGAATTTACGCGAATGTGCTCAAAACGTCTATTTTTTCGGGTAGTGTTGAAATCCACAAAGTTTTTTTACGCGAAATTTTGGTTTTTTTTACACGAATTTCAGAATTTACACGGTTTTTTTACGCGATTTTCAGAATTTACGCGGTTTTGTTTTACGGGATTTGCGGAATTTATGCGGTTTTGATTTACGCGGGACATATCCTTCACGTAAAAAGCGATTTGAGTGTATATTGCTTATTCATTTCAAGTATTTTTCGAGAAAAATTAGCATATTTCCGACTTCCAGAGGCATCTTATACTTTCCAGCTGTTCATTCAGTATTGCTAGGTGCGAAAAGAAATGATAACAGTATGCCAGTTAACGGTAGAGTTGACAGAACACAGCACTTTTATTTCTGAACTGTTGCATGTTACCCCGTCTAAGTACATGTCTATCTAATAGTGTGTTTATTTACTTAACAACATTTACTTAACAGCAAATAATTCAAGTTACACTTCTCTGATGTGTATTGATTATGGTTGAAACAAACCTTTTTAGAAGAAAAAATCACATCAAATTTATCAGCCTTTAACGAAAATCAGAAGAATAGCAGCAATCGACGCGAAAAATTTGACCGACATAGCGTTGCACAATAGGCAAAAACGCGCTCGTAATCCCAAGAATTAGAAGCCGCTGGTTTGGAATCTTACAAGATACCTATTCCTATGTTAAAAAATGCAAGAAATCGATTGGTGATGGTTTCATTTTGCGCAGACTTCGGGAAGTGGTCCATTTTGCCCTATTATCCCTAAAAATCATGATAAAAGCTAATTAAATAATATAGAACTGTTCCGTGATCGTCGTAAGGGGGGCCGGTTACCAACGGGACTGTGATATTATTATGCAATATATGACAAGTGTTGCGATATGCACACCACCGCCAGCGGCGGTGGCTGCGAACTGACTGAACTCAAGACTCACTTTTATTACCCTATTTATAGGTACATCGTTTGATAGTAGCTTATTGTTACTACATCTAGCTAGAACAACAATAGCGCTTTGTCTCATATTCGACCGAGTACACTGATTGTTGTTCTGCTAGATGTGAAGGTCAACGCGGTCATATTGCGGCTTTGTGCCGCAACATACTCCCGCACCAAAACCGAAGGTTTTACACTGCGATGTACAAAACGAGATTCTAGGTCTTAGCAGGAAGGCAAACAATTTAACTCATGAGGTGTTGTCGAAATCTCCTAGACTGACTAACACTTGAACTGGCGCAGAGCGGCCGGAATAACGTAACTGGACCGTGTGTCCCTACAAAATGGCGCGGAGTGGCCGGAATAACGTATCTAGACCTGGTGTCCTCCAACATGGAGCCGAGTGGCTGGATCATCAAAAACGAATTGGCGCTGGGTGGCCGGGTTATCACAACTGGACCTGGTGTCCTCACAAAATGGCGCTGCGTGGCCGGATTATTACAACTGGACCTGGCGTCCTCACAAATTGGCGCTGATTGGCCGGATTATAACGATTGGACCTGGCGTCCTCACAAGTTGGCGCAGAGTGGCCGAAGGATACAACTGGATCTGGTGTCCACATAAATTGGCACTTGGAGGCCGGATTATCACACATGAATTCTCATTACGATGTTCCGATGAAACGAAATGGATGAACGACAGAATGCCAGCGAGTTAGCTTCCTTCTGGCGAACGACCCAGATGAAATTTCTATCCGCAACTGAGCACTTGCTGATAAGAATACACCCTCGGATGCTGCAAGCTTCGGTGCTGTACAGCCCTCCTACTACTGGCTGAATCCAAAACCGGGGATTCAGAAGCTGAATGTATTTTACTAAGCGGCTGTGATTCGCCCACACCGGCATAGCTCCGCTCGGGGATTTGTTGCTAAGCGGCTGCGAAGTCACCCACACCGGCCTAGCTGAAGTGTAGTGAATGAAATCCTATTTCGACTATCGATATGCCGTAATTCCTCTGGTACGACGAGCACAGCAAGGTTCAGCGGCATCGTCCCACTACGTGGATGCCAAATGTTATACACTCTTGTAGCAATGCAGCAACACGGTCGATGGATTTGATGTCCCGTTAGTAAACTGTTACTGTTCAAGGCACTATCCCACTACCGAAAATATCACGAGTTACTGTGGACCGATAACACGATCGATAAAACTGAAGTCCCGTTGGTAAAACGTTGTCAGTGCCAGGACAAATCCTGGTCACGGCACCAATGTTCCGTGATCGTCGTAAGGGGGGCCGGTTACCAACGGGACTGTGATATTATTATGCAATATATGACAAGTGTTGCGATATGCACACCACCGCCAGCGGCGGTGGCTGCGAACTGACTGAACTCAAGACTCACTTTTATTACCCTATTTATAGGTACATCGTTTGATAGTAGCTTATTGTTACTACATCTAGCTAGAACAACAATAGCGCTTTGTCTCATATTCGACCGAGTACACTGATTGTTGTTCTGCTAGATGTGAAGGTCAACGCGGTCATATTGCGGCTTTGTGCCGCAACAAATAGCTTCCAAATGTTGTCAAAACATCAGAAGAATCAAATTCCATCCATTCCATACTGTGCGAAACGCAAGAATAGTCCATTTTGCCCAATTCACCCCCATATACATAGATAACCTAATTAAAGCGATTAAAACTAACTCAAAGGCAAAAACAGTCTTCAGAAAAAATGTGTATTTTATCATACTGAACCATTTTGGAGAAGAGTTGAGAGCAATTAACAAATTAGATGCAAAGTTATTGGGCAGAATTGATATTTAAGTGTACTTTTTAAGCAAATCATGATATCTCGCAACTAGTAAAAGATATATAGTTACTATATTGTTCATTTTAGTGTGTTCTAGAAATTTTCTGAAGATAGATGAATATAAGATCACCCTAATAGTTTAAAAAGATGCGCTGTATTTTATTGATAAACTTCTCTAAAGACACCATGGTCGAAAAATTACGATTTTTTTACGCAATAGTAAATAAACGTGTTTTTGTAGATCTAGGAGAGAATCAGGCAAAACGGACCGATTATGAATTCATCACGGTATTAAATCGATAACATTCAACTCTCCTGATGTCTTTCGAATGTACTGGTGCTATTCGAATTTATTTACCATGTATTCAGGGGTGAATTGGGCAAAATAGGCTATTCTTGCATTTTGCACAATATGAAATGAACGGGATTTGTTTCTTCTAATGTTTTGGCAACGTTTGGAAGCTATTTGAGCTAAACCCCTACCACACGGGCCACCAGACAAAACACAATAGAATTGAATCACCACCAGCGGGAAATAGCACTGCGTCAACACCGTCAACGTCATCATCGCACTCAACATCTACCTGGACACCCGACCCGATGCGTCTACCTATCGTCAGCTTAACGCAGCAATCAGCTGGCGGAGACGGACGTTTCCTGAAAGCGCGACTGCGAGATCCGAAAATTATGTATCTCATTCGTCTTTACCTGGCATACATGCACGACAAGGAACCGACGTTCTGCTACGAAGGTATGACGAACACCAGCATAAAAGTGAATTTGGCTTCAGAAGGACTACCGGTCTCTGCGCAGGACCTGCAGAAAATCTTTTTCGAGGTACATGAGGAATTTGGTGTACCGAAACAGGCAGCATCTGACGACTTGGAAGGTTATCGACGGCATCTCAACAATCAGAGAATCCAGTACCTGCAACGTGCGAGGGAAAGCGCCGGTAAATTTAGCCATCCGGTCCGAAGCACCAACCAGAATTTTCGGAAGTAACGACTCCTTTCGATGAGAAAGAGGTAACTAATTTAAGTATTTCTTCAACCGACCCTCTTCCGTCAATTTCTTCACTAAAACAGAATGTGACTGAAATATTGATTTATTGTCAAAATTTCAATCGCATGAAAAGTCCAGCCAAAATGAAGGAAATTTATAAAAATTTACATAGCTCATCCTTTTCTGTTATTCTGGCAACTGAGACAAGCTGGAATGAAAGCGTAAAAAGTGAAGAAATTTTTGGAAGTGCCTTTAACGTATTCAGAGACGACAGAAATTTTCTTGAGTCTCAAAAGAAGTCGGGTGGCGGAGTCCTCATAGCTTTGTCGTCTAATTTCAATTCCGAAATTATAACGACAACAAAATTTAAAGAATTCGAGCATGTCTGGGTAAAATCACATTTAGCAGGAGAAACACATGTATTCGCCTCGGTGTATTTTCCTCCAGACCAAGCTCATAAAACAACTTACGAAGCATTTTTCCAAATTGCCGAACACATTCTATCACAACTGCCTCCCGAGGTTAAAGTTCACATTTATGGAGACTTCAATCAACGCCATGCTGACTTCATTCCAGACTCTGAAAATGAATGCATCTTACTCCCAATCGTTGGGGAGAATGAAACACTGCAGTTTATTTTCGACAAAACTGCCAATTTGGGGCTGAACCAAATTAACCATATTAAAAACCAACAAAAATGCTATCTAGATTTTTTGCTTACGAACATTTATGAAGACTTCTGTGTGACTGAATCATTAAATCCACTATGGAAAAATGAGGCGTTTCACACAGCAATTGAATATTCTTTATTTATACACAAATACCTTAGACCCAACGATTGCGAGTTCGAAGAAGTTTTTGAATACGAAAAGGCAAACTATGAAAACATTAGACGTAGATTAAACTGTGTTAATTGGCAACTTATTCTCAAGAATGAAGAAAATGTCGAAGTTGCTGTAGACACATTCTATAAAATTTTATTAGAAGTAATGATACAGAACATACCGTTAAAGAAAAGAAGACGTCACAAAAATACAAAAAGTCCAGTCTGGTATAACAGTAAGATTAAGAACTTGAAAAATCGCAAACAAAAGGCCCATAAAAATTATAAAAAACATGCCAGTACTGAAAATTTAGCAAGATATTTGGACGTATGCAACCAGCTAAATTTTGCAATCAGCAATGCGTTTGAAGAGTACAATTCAAAAATTGAACTTGAAATAAAGTCCAGTCCTAAAAACTTCTTTAATTACGTCAAAACTAAACTAAAATCTGACAATTTTCCATCCATAATGCATCTTGATGAAAATGTTGGGGATAGCTCGGAAAATATTTGTAAGCTTGTTGCAAAATTTTTTCAAGAAATCTATACAACATTTTCTGAAGAAGATCGCGATCGCGACTATTTTGCATTTTTTCCGGATTCTTCAATGGATATTGGCGTTAACCAACTTCAGGCTCAGGATATTTTGCAGGCTTTGAAAAATGTGGATGCCTCAAAAGGTCCTGGGCCTGACGGAATCCCTCCAGTATTCATAAAAAATCTTGCAATAGAGTTCACTGCTCCTCTGTTTTGGCTTTTTAACTTATCACTAAAATCCGGAATCTTTCCAAAAATATGGAAAAGCTCATTTCTGGTGCCTATCTTTAAATCGGGCCGGAAATCTGACGTACGTAATTATCGTGGTATTGCCATTATCTCTTGCATTCCAAAACTTTTTGAAGC
This sequence comes from Sabethes cyaneus, assembly GCF_943734655.1. NCBI lineage: Eukaryota > Metazoa > Arthropoda > Insecta > Diptera > Culicidae > Sabethes > Sabethes cyaneus. The sequence continues at coordinate 18,009,955 of NC_071354.1, read as the reverse complement.
TATTATCAATGAAAAACTATTCCTTCAAATTAAAAACAGAATTACAGAAATGCAACACGGTTTCTTCAAAGGACGTTCGACTACGACAAATTTACTGGAATTCATAGACCACTCACTGAATGCAATGGATAATGGAAACCATGTAGAAGCACTCTATACGGACTTTAGCAAGGCATTTGATCGCATTGACATACCAATGCTGCTTTTCAAATTGCAAAAAATTGGAATTGAGCCAGGGCTCCTGAAATGGCTTGAATCGTATTTAACTAATCGCCAACAAATAATTAAATTTAACGGAAAGACCTCGAATCCAATTCAAGTCACTTCTGGTGTTCCTCAAGGCTCTCATTTGGGACCTCTTCTTTTTATCTTGTATGTAAACGACATTTCCTTCATTCTCAAGGAACTTAAAGTGCTAATATATGCCGACGATATGAAGCTCTTTTTGGAAATAAGAAATGAAGAAGACATCAATGTATTCCAGAACGAAATACACATATTCTACATATGGTGTAAAAAAAGCTTATTAGAACTTAATGTAAAAAAGTGCAACCTTATATCATTTAGCAGAAAAAGAATTACACCGGAAATATCAATCATATTAGGAAATCAAATAGTAGAAAAATGTGAAAAAGTTAGGGATTTAGGAATTATCTTAGACTCCAAACTAACTTTCATCGACCATTATAACACAATAATACACAGAGCAAACAACATGCTAGGTTTTATTAAACGCTTTAGCTATAATTTTTCAGATCCATACACCATCAAAACACTATATATTGCTTATGTGAGGTCAATCCTGGAATACTGCAGTATTGTATGGTCTCCTTTTTCAATCACGCACGAAGAAAGAATAGAATCAGTACAAAAACAATTTCTCTTATATGCTCTTCGTAAATTAGGTTGGACAGCATTTCCTCTTCCATCATACGAAGCACGCTGCATGCTTATAAATATACAATCATTAAAAGAGCGTCGTATTTATGCAATGGTCTCATTTGTAAACGATATCGTTTCGCACCGTATTGACTCAGCAACACTTTTATCAAAACTGAACTTTTATACACCTACCCGACAACTTCGTAATCGAAATTTATTTGCCATAAGCCATTATCGTACTAATTATGCAAAATTCGGTCCACTAAATCGTATGATGGCAGCGTACAATCAATACTGCGAAACCATTGACTTTACAATGTCTCGGCATAGACTTAAACATCACTTTAATTCAATACGTAATCATAACGCGTAGATAACGAAACAAAGGAATAAGAACACTTTTTAATCACCATCTAATTATAAGACTTCTATATAAGAAACTGTATATGCATTATACTAGTCTACATCGGTTGACGAAATAAATAAATAAATAAATAAATAAGCTCATTTAACGGGCGGCAGAGAAGTTTTTATACTGTTTAATTAGCTTTTATCATGATTATAATAATATAGGGCAGTAAGGCAAAATGGACCACTTCCCGAAGTCTGCGCAGGATGAAACCTTCACCAATCGATTTCCTGCAGTTTTCTACATAGGAATAGATAACTTCTAAGATTCCAAACTAGCGGCATCTAATTCTTGAGATTACGAGCTCGTTTTTGCCCATTGTGCGTTGTTTCAAGTTACCCCGTTCACCAGTACCTAAGCTTTTATTTTGATCTTACGGAATACCAATAGTAACGAGTCCCGCAGAACTACTTCTATTTAGATGCAAGTTAGGTTTCCGCGAATATTTTCGGCCGAGCTTTCGAATATTTGTGATTCGATCATTAGACTTATTATGCCATTTGTTATTTCAACGATTTGTGTTTCGGCCATTTGTGATTGGGCAATTTCTGATTTGGCCATTCGTGATTCGGCCATTTCAATCGGCCATTTGCGGGTAATTCCGGACGAGCGAGTCGTACATACGATAACTAACTTATTACACCTGTATCCTATCCTGTTCAAATCCAGTTCACGATATCCAAAAATTTCAGTTGTCAAGATTCTGGCTTTATCAAGTTATAAAAGAACAGAAAGGGGTGGAAATTCCCAGAAAGAGTTAACTATACTTCGGATTTCCGTCAGCATTTTTAGATTTCTAAGTATTAAACATTCCACTGATGTCTTCAGTGTTTGCATGGGAAGTTTAGAGGAAGAAAGATTTTTCTTCATCCTAGACTTCTATATATTAGTAAGATCAAGTGGATCATTGATATGAGGCTCATCAGTGGACAAATACTCGTAAAAGTTCTGAGCGATAGAGCTTGTGGTCTTTTTTTAGCATCAATATGCAAAAAAGTGTTTAAATCGCTCTTTTAAAGATTGCATAATTTTGTCTCCGTTTACGCGGGAAATGTTGAGACCATCGAAAATGGAGAAAAAAAGCTACAAAAAAATAGATCAAGAACCTCAAACCCATCCTAGTCCATCCAAACAATTCTCTTTTTAAAGCCTACTAACCCCAGCAAATCGGGAGTAACGATCACACCTGCTAACAAAATATTAGACAGTACAGAGGTAATTAAACATACTGTAATAAGAAAAAGTGACACACGGCTCCTCTAAGCTTCCGCACCTGATCCTAATCAAAGAAACGAACTTAAAAAAAAATTGAGAGCAATGTTAAAAATCGAGCGAGAAGCACACGATGCTCAACCTCACGCGATAGAGTATGAGAAGCAAAGCACCCAACGCTTACACCACTGACGCAAGCGTACGCCAAACAACCGCCGTTTCCAGCTAGTTTTTCAATATATATACTAAGATTACAAATGAGAATTTCATACTGATATGTATCTAACAAAATCGTATTAGATGTGCAAAATCAGCTACCAAACGTTATATGCACTGAAGAAAATTTTTAAACGATTCACTTATATAGGTATTTCAATATGGTAAGATCCGATTAAGCGCGATCAGCTTCAAACAGCTATACAGCTTTGTGCTTAAAATCGCATGTTTATCAGCTATTGTCATTATAAACGAAGAAATATCTACTTGTGCGCACTTTATTAACCTTTATATGCGATTCACACTTTGTTAAGAGATATTTACGATAATTTTCGTACATTCATTGGTGTATACCAGCTGGTGCTGACTGGATTGATCTGTGCAGACATTTTGATACCTATACACTAGCGAACGCACAGTCTCGTAGCGTCTTTCTGCATAGTCCACTCACGAGGTAAACAACTCGTGAGCAGCCAGCTATCCGTGAAGGCTAGCTGCACATTGGGATACAGATTTTGCATCACTTTTTTTTCTTCTTCATCTTACGCCCTAGATTTTACAAGCGGGAGCGAGTGCAAGCCCTCACGAGTGATCGGTATCAGCTGCTCAGGCTACCATGACGAGCGAGAACGACTGTTATTTAATGCACACTCGCAAAATTTGTCGCAGTCATGAACAAATAAGAACGAGAGTCTGAGCGGGATGCTTATGTCAGCGTGATCGTTAAAACGAGTACGCGTGTGGAAGAAAATTAGCACAAACGAGTTTGGGCTTCGTAACACTGAATGAAGCTCATGTTTTGACTTGCACGCAAAAATAGTCCGTCCAGTTAACTTTGGGGTACGATGCTGGCCTAACAAGTCAGTCGTCGTATGTTCAAATCCCGGCTGGGTGTGCTGCTAGAGTCAGTAGGATTGTTGCACAAGCCCCGCAATTGTCCTGTACTCTAATAACCGGCTGCGAAGTTTGTCGATAAAGAAGGGTCGAGTCTTAAGACGTTTATAACCCATGGCTTTGCTTTTTATTAAGCCACCAGCTGCCAGCATGGAATTCATAGTAGCGTTACAGGGTCTTTTATGCGACATTTTGGATTGCAAAATGTAGCATGATATCGATCTTCGAATTCCTAAAGGCATTTCGAGATAGAATAGTTCATTTTTCGGTTGTCTATATTTTCCTTATATTGAAAAATATCTAATTTTTTCTGTATGAGAGGTCGAATTTGGAACAGCGGTCTTACGATACCAAAATAAGCATATTGCCACTGAATTAACCGCGCAACAATCTACAAGAGAAGAGACGAAAGATTCGTGTTTATTTGCACAGATAACATCTACCTACGTTCTTGCGATTTCATTTGCGCATTTGTTTTTGGAGGTTTTTCTCCTGTGTGCATGTAGAAAATTATTATTCCAAATAAAGCAGAAACCACCCCATAATAGGTGGACGGATAAAATTCAATTTCCAGTAAATTATGTAGGAGGTTTTCGAGAAAAAGTTTTCTAGGAAATCCACAATCTGCATTTCAAATTAAAACCAAAAACGCGGTCGGACCAAAAAAGTATTCGGTATAAACCTAAGCCGTGCATTACCTTAATAATATTTAATAACATTTAGATTGAATCTTCCCATCCATCAAGTGCAGCCTTCTAACTAAATTTTAAAAATTGTTTTATTTGCTATACACTTCGCTTAGCACGCGAATAGCATCCTATATTTTCCCGTCGTTATGCAAGCGTAACAAATGTAGCCGATAGCCCCGGCCGATGACCACTCGGTGTCATCTGCTGTCCTGTAGGAAATCAACCTCTCGAAACCACGCACTCTAGTCGCAACCGTTAGTCGCTGGGTTGGCAAAGGCCAACACAACACAGGGCACTAGAGTCGGGCTTCGGATTGCATTCAACCTGTTATTAATATTGAATGAAATCCGATCGTATAACATTGTCACCGTGGCGCCCCGAGGATGAGCGGAATGTACCGTGCATGGCTCCGAGACTGACGGTAATAAAATTGCCATCCCTAATTTATTATTCGTACAACGAACAAACGAATGAACATATCAAACATAGCGCTTCGATGAGAAGCTTGTTCAATTCGAAACTCTTCCGATTGATGGGATAATACGCTAACAACGCAACAATAGAAAAAAAGCTACACGCCAAACACGGTGACATTGCTAAATTCGTCGGAAAAAATACGCGAAAAGCACCAACAAAAAACACGTTCAAAGCCGGATTTTCCAGTTGTTTTTATGGCTTGATGAATCCACATTTGTTTTAAATTCTGAACGATTTGGTTGAGCAACGGGTTGATTTGATAATTGAATACAATTGAATAGGTTTCAGCGCGTTTTTTATGATGATGGAGGCGCATAGTACTTTTCATTGCACTATGGAGACGCCGTACCACGGACGCTGTTGCTTGTGCTGCGGTGGCTTTTCGGATGTTTCTCCGTTATTTCTGAACCAACAATTGAAGGCTAATGGCCGGCAATAACGGTTTTCTTGGCTATAAATATGCCTTGAACAAACATAAACCAAACATTTTCCCAGCGTGCACAGAGGCTTGTAAGTAGCTTCAACAGCAGCTCACATTGTCGGCACAATGAATAATAAATGAACGTATTTTCGAAAGGCATAAACCTCTTGCGGTATGCAAAAGAATTAAAAATAAAACAACAGAACATGGCTGCGTTGGGGGGATCGTGAGAGAATTTTATTATTTTCGCGGTAATAAATTGGCCTGGAAATAAGCTGACAAAAAAGTAGTTTCGATTTATTTCTTTTCTACTACAGAATGGTCTCCAACAATGCGAATTTTCTCGTACGCCAAGAGTGTAAGATGCGTAGGCAAAGCCTCTTGAAAATTGTATAACCTTCCTGTCTGTGCTTATTATGTCCAGTCCGATAATTATATTTTTATCCTCATTTCCGAGTCTCTGCCTTCGCAGAACTTTTAATTAAAAATGGAAACCATCGCTTCCGGTCGGTCGTTCCGCTACCTAAACGTGGATCAGTGACTTTCCCGTGACCACTGTCGCTGCTGTAGATGTGTAAATCTACCTAGATTAAGGCACACCAGCATCCGGGATGGCTACTGAATTGTACATCTTTTCAAATCAAACGTGCACGGATGGCTGGCAGGCGAGATAGCGACCGGTCGCATCCGGTGGAAAGCTCACTAGTGAGTGGTTCGACCGCCACCACCACCATCACCAGGGCCACCACCTCAAAAAAATCACAAACAGTCCATCTCCCTAGAAAGAGAAATGAATTTTGAAACTAGAAATGACTTCTCTCATTCGATCTCAACGTTCCTGTCGGCGGGTCCGCTAGCCGTTACCCGCACACGGTTATGTTGGTCAAAATGAAATTAAAACTTATTCCTGCTACAACCGTCTGCCGGCAGACCGATAGCAACTGTTTGTAATCCAGTTGAACTAGATAGGTAGATAGTTTCCATTTTTATAAAAGCAACATCGAATGGTTTATTCAGTACTTAAAACCGTACCGCCTGTGGAGCGTAAAAAATAAATTGGTTTTTAGGCTTTGGGTTTTCATTCAGCGAATTTGTTTAGGATGGATGTATATTTTCACGTTATGCGTCAGTTTCAGATTTTTATGCATGTGTTATTGAGTCTTTTATGAAAGTATTCATTCATTGACGCAAAAAGTTTGTACCAAATAAAAAATCAAATATTTGCATATTTCAGTGTTGCTAATTCATGCTCATATTTGATTTGAATCAAACCCATTTTTCCAGTGTACAAATAAAACATTTTTTTAGTTTTCCTGGCTGTTTTTTCACGTCATTTTTTTGTAAAATAACAACAATAATATATGATGGAGTCATGCTGTGAAATTATTGAAAATATTACACTCATGATTTATCATTTCGGACTCAAGCATAAGGCCAAGTATCATGTACAATTTTTAAAAACCTTCTACTAAAGAATACTAGAGATTTTAACGAACAAATATATTTGGAAAATTAAGCCTCCCTCACAACCCTGCATGCGGAACATATCCGAAAGAAAACATCCTAAACATTTCGCAAAGTAATCAAACAAAGATCAACTGTTAGGTGACAGTTCCTCCGCTCATCCTCGGTTGATGAATTAATTTTTAACCTGGATATTCGGTGTGACACGTACTGGGTGCTGGGAATAATGAAGTTTTTGCCACTTCTGTGAAGGGGCACTGGATGGCGGTGAGAAAAAAATCTCCGTTCCCCGTTGGTTGCTTGACCGACTTTTCCGACTTCGTTTTTCGACTTGTTCGTATGGTCCAGCTCTTTCCCGGCTACTATAACAGCCAGCAGTTCTGTTTATCCTCGGGCAAAAAACGGAAGAACACCAACCGGTGCACTTCAACTGCGGGAACGGATGTCAAGGTCCAGAAGTAATTAAAAGTGACTTTGTCTGTCTATTTTTGTTTGTTTATTTGTTTGTTTGTTTGCTTGCTTGCTTGCTCGCCCGCCTCGTTTCGCTAACCGGGTGCTCTAATGAGTCTTTCCGAGCCGTGCCGTGGCCTGTTTTCTCGCCACCGATGCAAGTCAAGCAAAGATGATTCAGTTGCCAAGTGGATGGAATTCGAATGCGAAAATTTTTGTCAGGGTTCGCTGACAGATGGTACATTTCGGATGGGGACTTTTGTAACGAGGTCGAATGCTGTTTAGTCGCATGAATTATACATTACGAATGATAAGAATTCCATCTGTTTTTTCCACTTTTTACCGGTTCCGTGGTACCGTGGAACGAGAACTGATGATTTTGGTTATTAGTTTCCCACGAAGCATTTCCTAGGAAACAGCGTGCAAACGGTTCAAAGCTTTATTCAAATGAAGCTTGTGGTTTCATAAGTCACTTCAATTTACGAAATGTCGTTGGTTTTGTATTACGATTCGCTTCCTCCGTAATGAAACTTCTAATTGAAAGCAACAATTAAATGCGCTACACGGATGTAAATACTATGCTCTGGCACCGCAAAAGAGGAGCCAAATGGTTGCCTAGAAAGACGCTACCGACTGGCAAGTACACACTTGGCAGGAAGGTTGAAATGGGGTGGAAAGTGATGAGTTATTGAACAAACTAACGGGTAGCATTACTGTTGCCGGGTACAACGTACTCTTGCATAAATTATTTCTACATGAACGAAACTTATTTCATCAGCCTGTCGGCGGGAAAGCTCCTTAGGAAACTGCCGCTTGACATGAGAAATCTAGCAAACATAACCTCTATCGTTCGGTTTTACAGAGAGTGGCATGGAAGGAACAATCTAAATGGATTATTGCAACGTTTCGTCTTTATTGTCTTGGTATTTTTATTGGGTTTGATATTTATTTGCTTTTTAGTACTATTTCTACATTTGATATTCATTCGAGTATTTTGATAAGTTCAATAATCACAAAATCCATCAGTCCGAAGTAAAGTTAACTTTTTCGGGGAATTCTCAACACTTCCTGAAATCTGTATGAGAGACTGTTAGCCCCGCAATCTCCGAACAAAAAAGCTGGAAGCCAAATTTCGTTGGAATGTACCACCAAGACTTTTATGGATCGAATTTCCCGCGTTTAGTCTGACTAAAATTGTTTCTGTCGTCCAAAGTTCCTAGCACTAACTTCACCGCAAGGTTACCGAATCTGCTCTAAAAAGCGAGTGGCCGAGATTACCTTGGAATGGCTGAAACGCAACTGGCCAAATAGCTGGATCAATAGCTGGAACACAAATGGTCGAAATAACAAATTGCATAATAGATCTAATAGCCGAATCACAAATGGTCGAAACACGAATGGCCGAATATCATAACGGCCTTCAATCTGCAGAAATGTTGGGTATATGCTGTCCTTACTCGCTCGGACTCAACTAAGGGAGAATCCCTACCTAAGAAAATGCACGCACCTAAAAAATCTATGCATCGACGAATGGGTCTCGTACCCATTGGCCATTATGCGGAGTATTTCATCTATAACCCGCACATATTATTAAAAATATTAGTCGCATATACAATTAAATATTATTACTTGTTTCGAAGGTTATTCGTTTAGTACATTATAGGAAAATGTATTGTAGCCATGTTTTATTATCCCAGTATGGATAGAATGCTCCATACTTGAACTGGAATGACTGAACTAGCAGAGTATGTTTTATAATGCTTGTTGATTAACTTGATTTTTCCATTTTTTCTACCCTTACGTTGAAAGGCTTGGTCCACATGGCCAACATCTTCTATATCTATAAAAATGGATTTCTGTCTGCCTGTCTGTCTGTATGTTCCTTATAGAATCGAAAATTACTGAACCGATCGGAGTGAAAATGTGCAAGTAGAGGTTTTTGGGGCCAGGAAAGGTTTTAGTGATGGTTAGAGACCCCTCCTCCCACTAAGAGGGGGGGCTCCCATACAAATGAAACACAAATTTCCTCATAACTCGAGAACTAATCAAGCAAATAGAACAAAATTTGGCATGTGGGTGTTTTTGGTGACAAGAATTTATTCTATGGTAAATTGGAACCCCTCCCCCTTTAGAAGGTGAATTATGACCCCTCTCTCCTTTAAGAGGGGAGGGCTTCCATACAAATAAAATACAAATTTCCTCATAATTCGAGAACTAATCAAGCAAATGGAACCAAATTCGGCATGTGAAGGTTTTCGAGGGCAAGAATATTTTCTATGGTGAATTAGGACCCCTCTCCACTTTAAGAGGGGGGGCTCCTATACAAATGAAATACAAATTTCCTCATAACTCGAGAACTAATCAAGCAAATAGAACCAAATTTGGCATGTGGAGGTTTTTGGAGGCAAAAATATTTTCTATGGTGAATTAGGACTCCTCCCCACTTTAAGAGGGGGGCTTCTACACAAATGAAATACAAATTTCCTCATAATTCGAGAACTAATCAAGCAAATGGAACCATATTTGGCATGTGGGTGTTTTTGGAGGCAATCATTTTTTCTATGATGAATTAGGACCCCTTACCTTTTTAGAAGGGGGGGCTCCCATACAAACGAAATACAAATTTCCTCATAACTCTAGAACTTTGTAGGCAAAAATATTTTCTATGGGCATTTGGTACCCTTCCCCACTTTAGGAGGGGGGCTCCTGAACAAATGAAAAACAAATTTCCTCATAACTCGAGAACTAATCAAGCAAATGGAACCAAATTTGCCATATAAGTGGTTTTGGAGGCAAGATTTTTTTCTATGGTGAATTGAGACCCCTCTCCTCTTTAGAAAGCGAGTTATGACCCATCTGCCCTTTAAGAGGGTAGGCTTCCATACAAATGAAATGCAAATTTCCTCTTATCTCGAGAACTAATCAAGCAAATGGCACTAAATTTAGCATGTGGGTGTTTTTGTAGGCAAGAATATTTTCTATGGGGATTTGGGACCCTTCCCCACTTTAGGAGGGGGCCTCCTGAACAAATGAAAAACAAATTTCCTCAAAACTCGAGAATTAATCAAGCAAATGGAACCAAATTTGACATATAAGTGGTTTTGGAGGCAAGATTTTTTTCTATGGTGAATTGAGACCCCTCTCCTCTTTAGAAAGCGAGTTATGACCCATCTGCCCTTTAAGAGGGTGGGCTTACATACAAGTGAAATGCAAATTTCCTCTGATCTCGAGGACTAATCAAGCAAATGGAACCAAATTTGGCATGTGGGGCTTTTAGGGGGCAGAAATCTTTTCTATGGTGAATTGGGACCCCTCCCCTGTTTAGGAGGGGGGACTCCCATACAAATGAAATTCAAATTTCCTTATAACTTGAGAACTAATCAAGCAAATGGAACCAAATTTGGCATGTGGGAAATTTTGGAGTTTTGAATTTATTTTATGATAGTTAGAGGCCTCTCACCCCTATGGTCGGGGGATATGGACTCTCATACAAATAAAACAGAAATTTTTGCGAAACTCAAAAACTCGAGAAATTCGAAACTCTTCTATAAAACATTAGTCAATAACAAGACCACAAAAACTATCTATAGTAACACTAGATCATTCAGGGCGAGACGGCCGCCAGTGTTGCCGATGACCCGCCGTCGGAAACGCCGCCCACTGGGGGGCGGTAACTCTCCGCAGAAATCACTACTGTCTAGGTTTATTTGTTTTCCTAAGTCTACCTGGGTTTCCTGAAACGAGCGACAGCGAGTAAGGAGAGGATCGCGAAATGGTACTTTCCACAAAAAAATTTTGCCGTGAAATGGTACATTCCGCTTAAGGTTTTTAGCAAAATGATATTCGGCGAAATGTTGTACAATCATGGCGAATATTACTATCCGCTTTCTGGCTATGCAATGAGGGGACAGGGGAGTTGTTTTCTACTTTACTGTGAGGAAAAATTGCAAATTTGTATTAAACTGCCCATTCCTGGTAACTAATAAGCATTAACATAAGCAGCTTATCAGCGTATCTGGCATTTTATACTGCACGTTATTGTATATTAGCATAGGTGTAGTAAATTGGCATCCAAAATTGTATTCAAATTCTTCGTGTCGGTAATTAGCTGTAAATTAGCATCGTCAGCGCTATAAGAAGGTTATCAGTAAAGTAGCTGGATATTTTGCCAAAATAGCTTTAAGTAGCATTTAAGGCGACTTAAATGCTTATTGATCTACATTTGAATAGCATTGGTGATGCTTACTGGGATGCTTTCATAGTTACGTAACTGCCAAAATGAATCATCTAAGGTTGAACTCCTCAGAAGCTTACAAAACTCGAGATTGTGACAAAGATCATCCGAGATTCATGATTTATGTACAACACAGATTAATTTGTGGCAATACGAAGTTTGACGGGTCAGCTAGTTTAATTATAAGTAATGGTTCGGTACGACCATTGGTAACCAAAATATTTCTTTGTGGTCACTGAAACTGAAATGATTCGATACAATCATTGTTGGTGAAGTATAACGTTCGGTACGACCATTAATAAGTAAAATGACTCGGTACGATCATTTTTCAATGAAGTATATGGGTCTGTACGAGTATAGATAAATTAAATCTGGCCTGAATTTTGAATAGGTCATAACTGCTAATAAGAGATTCTCTTTACATCTCCTCTCTTAGGTCTATCACGACGCTGTAAATGCATTTGACGGCATCTTTTTCGCACGATGTGCGCTCATCGTTAAGAAAAATTGCATTAAAATACTTTCATGCAGCCATAATAAACGTAAGAGAGCAGACATAAAAAGAATCTTTCATTTGCAGTTAGGATCTTTTCAAAAATCAGGCAAGAAATGGTTCGGTACGAGTATAGTTAAATGAAATGTTTGACGTTGTTATCGACGTTGTATTCATAATTCGTTTAGATTTGGGTTTTATCGGCTCATCAGTTAGATCATCTAAATCTAAACGATAAATGAAATGATTCGGTACGATCATTGGTGAATAAATTGATTCTGTATGTTATTTCATTAAAATTGTTCGGTACGACCATATAAGAATTAACTGGTTCGGTAAGACCATTGATAAGTAAAAGGATTTGGTACGATCATTGTTCAATGAGGTATATGGTTCGGTACGACCATAGATGCATGAAATGGTTCTGTAGGACCATTGGTGAATAAAATTATAGTGAATAGTATTTAATTAAAATTAATGGAACGAAATTAATGAAAAAACTGATCGATGAATACATTAAAGTTGTAATATTTGCAAAAAATCCATCAACCAAAAAGCAGTTTGCTTATTAGGCAGGCAAATCAACAATAACAGCTCTTCACACTCTTGTAACAAAAATTCAGAAATTTTTCGCTGCCAAAAAAGGTCTCTTAGCGTCATTTCATGATGATTCATTTAATAATACATCTTTCCTACCGATGGAGAATGCCATGATAAATCATGGCTTTATTGTAAATATAATTGATTGGGTTGTGAAAATAGAGAAATACCAGCTAATCTCGTCGACACAGTAAAAGCACCAGCTGTCAAAGGTTATCCTCAAGGCAGTGTCCCATCCCTCTTTTGTGGTCTTTAGTAGTTGATGATCTTCTCGTAAAATTGAAGCATATAGGGTTTGAAATAATTGGATTTGTGGATGACATTGTTATTATAGGCCACGGTAAATACGATACTGTCATCTCTGCCGGAATGCAATGTGCATTAAACTTCACATTATCATGGTGCAAACGCGAGGGATTGAGCATAAATATTGATTAACGAAGACCATTTGCCAACGCGTAACTACTTCGATCACAAGTTTCCAGTTTTTGACTTTATTCGCTCTGATTGAATGTCAGAGAATTGGATTTTCGCCCAGGATTACTAGTTTTCTACACAGATGGATCAAGGCATTGTAGGTGCTGGTATAACAGACTCAGCGATTAACGTTTCAGTTTCAACGGGAAAACATCCCACTGTATTTCAAGCAGGAATATATGCAAAACTATAATGTGTATCAATCTGGGTAAAAAGAAACTACGAAAAGGCAAATATCTGTATTTGCTCAAATAGTCAAACTGATAGAATAAACTAGTATGGCAATGCATACAATTGCTGAAGAAACTTTGCTGTCGCAATATGGGCATTGCGGATTCAAAAGAAACGAAATTGCTGATTAATTGGCAAAGAAAGGGTCATCCAAGTAGTTCATAAGACCCGAACCCTTTTTTGGACTATGTTCCTGTGCCCTTAAAATGGAACTTAGGAACTGGGAAAAACTAAAGGTACAGTCTAACTGGAATGCCCGGCAAACAAAGCGTTTATAAGGCCAAATGTTCTTCAAACATGAAAACTATTATCTCAAAATCCGACTTGAGTACGTAGACCGGTTTGATGACAGGACGTTGTCCTTGTAAATATCACTTGAAACTCATCGATAAACTAAATGGAGCAATCGCATTTGTAATCTTGAGTCTTAAAGCTCCGAACATTTGTTGTGCGACTGTGTCGCACTATATCAGAAACGACGTCAATACGTTGATAAGGGGCTGACTCAACCCTACGATATTTCGGTACATATGGTACGTCCGGTTCAACCTTAGACAAACGAAATGTTTCGGTATATTTATAGTAAAACAAAGTAAATATCTGATGATGGCCAAATAAAACGCAAACAGTAAGCTGAAACGTAATCAACAGAGTTTAATATTTCACCGATCGAAATCAATTTTAACATGCACATAAAAGCACGGTGAGTAAAATCAACTCATTATTGAATGAAGCATATGGTTCGGTACGACCATAGATGGATGAAATGGTACGATCATTGATAAGTTGAAAAGATATGGATCGGTAAGTTCATTGATGGCATAGTTTTACTGGTTTAAGTTCTTGATTTATTTAGTTTTTTGGCAGATAAAATGATTGAGCTATTTTAAACAGATTTTCTAAGCACCATTGGCTTCTGAAAAACTCCCGATGCATTGCAACGAAATTAATTTCGAAATTAATTAGGATTTGAGCAATGCAAGTACTGGTAATCCAGCATTAATCCATAAACAGCATTGAATGTTTTCCAAAGACAGCTCTGGGTGACGACCTAAACCTCTCTACTCTAAACCTTATCCAAAGACAGCTCTGATTGTTACCCAGCAAAGATAGAGAAGGCAGATGACAGTACCAAATGTTGTCCAAAAACTGATTAAAATGCTGTCTATGGATGATTCTAAATACTGTCTAATAACACCTCTAAACCAAAGACGACTCTACATACTACTCAAAGAAGGCTACCAAAATGTTTTCTAAGAATAACTACAAATATTGTCCGATTGAGCTCTGAATGTTTTGAACGAAAACAATATTTAAATACTTTTAAATGAAATCCAAATGCAATTTTTCGATTTTCATGGATTCTCGAACCATGCAAAAAAAATTCTTATGAAAATATGACAAATTTTTGTTTGTTTTATCAAAGAAACGAGAAAAAATATAATCTGGAAAAAGTTTCTTAAATTTTTAAATCTTTGTGGAAAAACTGATTAAATGTCGAATAGACAATGTTCCGAAGCTTAAAAAAATTTAAAACATTTCTTCTTGTTTCTTCTTCTCGACTCACAGTTTCGCAAACGCAAACGCCAATATTACACACAAGTGCGCGAAAATGAAATATAAGCCATGTTCTTGATTCGTTGTTCGTCCGTACATCCCGGATTTCTTCTTGTGTTGTGTTACCGACATGCAAACAGGTTGAACATGAAACAACTCATTACTGTTGGCACTAAAATATCACTAAAGAACAGCACAAAGAAGACACAGCAGTCTTCAGCATTTAATGCTACGCAAAGTGCACTTTTTCCACCATCTGGTGGATGATAAAGTTAAGCATCGGAGCCGAAGCACTTCATCATAATCATCATCATTATCACTTCCTTCGCTCACTGTGCCATGCCATGGCCATGGAGTGTCAGAGCCGACATATGTTGTTAGCAAATAATTGTTTCATACGGCCACCGAAGCCGTGCTATCTCGTGCGCATAACTTATTTTTTGAAATGGAGTCAAGATTCTAAAGTTTCTAATGTGGCAACTGGCAAGTAGGTTTAGTATGGCGCTCGTTTTTTTATTTCCTCACTTTTATTATTCTTGGAGTTGATCTTTTGTGTCTTAATTTTTTTCTGATTTTTTATTCACGAGTTGTGGTTCACTTTGATTTAGAATTAGCGGCGCTGATCTTCGATTTCTAATCAGCTTTAGCTATTCTTTCTAATTGAAAATTTCCCTGTCTAGCACAAAGCAGGTTTGATGGTTGCCAACTTTCGCTAATGATCGGTACTGCTACTGCCTCATTATAATTTCAAAATTTACCCTCCCTTGGTATGTACTAACGCCATTACTCTCTAGAAGTATCTCGTTGGAATATTCTGCCCTTCAGTGACGCTATTTCGATTTCTTTCCGGACCGCTAGGTCCAAATCTACATACCATTATCAGCACACCTGCTCGGCATCTCGCAATGCTAATAATTTCGCAAAACCGAAAACATTCTCCACTCACCGACCGCGCACCGGTAGCGGCGGTTGTCAAACCAACCGGAAGGAAAGCTGCTTCCCATGTAATTTTAATCTATAAAGTTTAATGTGACATCATGATTCTCTCGGTGCGATGCGAACTGCGACTGTGAACCCCGGTGGCCTGACTCCGGCCAAGAGCGAGAGAGAGAGAGAGAGATAGATGGGGCAAAGTGCGCGTATTTTTGATAGCGGTTTACTATCGCCCGTCAGTAATGGTTGGGCAACCTCTATTACTGCTACCAGTCCCACTACACGGCAGTAGTGTCGGCTCATGCTGTGGCCTCGGCACCGATGAATCCCAACGGGGCACCATGTGGTGTATCGTTTTTATCGTCCCTGCAGGAGATTGCGGGCTCGTGGATATCGTCGTTCCGGTAGTCTTTCGATCCAGCAGCAGAGGGGCTTAGCGCCGCGCTGCTGTCCCACAGGTGTGATTCGCCGCTCGTTGGGGATGAAGCGGTCCGTACGTGCAGGTCGGCATGAATAATTCATTACTTGGATTTCGGTTCCTCTGCTCCACCGCGCTGCCGGTGGGAATGAGTTAAACATTTTGTGTATGTGTGTATCAAATACCGTACTGATAAACGGTCCTGTATATGATCCTCCGATTCCGACTAGAAATACGAGGGTAAAATTTTGAATTGAAAATCTACAGGTGACGCCCAGTGGGTGAAATTCTTGCGCATCATTTTAGTTTCGGTGACGTAAGGTAATCCCCACCCGGTTCAGCGGTTCAGTTGCTCGCATGCTGCTGAATTATATTTTATCTGGCTGATTGGATTGCTATTATGTAGATAACATGTATTGGATTAGATATCCGATTTAGATAAAACCTGCTTCCATGCTGAGTTATTTATATTCAATTTGTTATGAGACACCAAATCGCTTCCAAGCGCTCTACCGTCAGCGTCGACATACAACGAAAATGTTATGTCTGCTCTGCTAAATTTTCCGAACGCTACCGCTGCGCGGTATAGTTGCTGTTTTAGCCTCCCCGTCTATCTGGGTCACACAGACAGACTCACACATACACAGCCATACAGCGGGTTTTTCAAAACGTTCACAGACGAACAACCCACCCTTCCTGCCAAAAAAACTCTTGGGACAGGTTTGGGCCACACTGGATGCTTCGGATTGCGATCAGAACATATTACATATACGAAAACCAGTCAGGCGAATGTGGCATATCGGCTATCGTAAATTGACAGATTTTTACTCTCCGTTTGCTAGTTTTGCACTGCGGATTGCACTTTTTCTAGTTGTTCCGAGGGACATAAAACAATGTAATAATTGGAAAAAAGTCCCATAAGACTTAATTTAAAATAGCGGAGCATGCATTACATAGCTGTGAAAAATAAATATTTTGATTTTGATGATTCTTTCATTTACATATATATCCGTCCTAAAACGTACTTTAGTGTTTTAGTACAGTTTCAAGCGATACTATTAGTAGTAGTAGTAGTAGTAGTAAAATTAGAATTCAATTTTCAATTCACCCGGATAGGGTTCTCCACCGGTCGATACAGACAATTTATCACCGATTGGCCAAACGTTGTCGGACTGCTGCAAACGAAGCATGAAATTGAATTTTATGTTCGGAATGTATTTATTTGACTGTATTTCCTCGTGCATTCGTATGCACGTACGTAGACTGACTGACTGCTAATAACAATTTCGATAAAAAAAACTGTTTGTTTATATCAATTTTCATCGAGATTGAACCAAAGTGAGCATGAAAATGTTCAACTCAAATACTGCAGTGCATGTAGTCATACTCAAACCAGTTAGATAGAAGTCGAGGATAAAAGCATAGTATGATTGAGTGAAACGCAACGCTCGAGGACAAATAATGTGACGAACCAAATCAAATCTGCTGACGATTCACAATCGATTGCTCGTCAACTAGCAAAGTTGATAATTAGTTCGACTAATTGCGTTTAAACAATCTGGTCGTGCATCCGACTGCAATCGGAATGTGCAACTAGGTTATTTGATGTTATGGAAATAAAATAAATCGAACGATCTAATTGCAAGCAAATAAAGCATCCTGAAAAGCAGTTGGCTGCATGCTGCAGCTGATATTTGCCTAAGATTATATGGGGTGACACGGAATCTAGATATCCCCGAAAGTTTGTGAATAACTATGACGGAGTTTTATAATGACATAATCATACGTAATGCAAATCTATTAGAAGTTTTGGCGGCTCTAAACATTTTCGATGCCTTTAAGGGCTAACCACAGACTAACAGACGTAACACTTCGAACAAATTTTCTAACAAAGCATCGTTTCAATGACACCCCTGAAACTTGAAAAAAAAAACATTAGCATCACCTGGTGCCGTCTTCGCGCGACGCAGAGTAGCTCGCTATAAATTTAGCAATGCTATAAATTTACTTGTATATTATCTGGCAACAGCACCAGCGCAAGCGAGCGGCCACAGAACAGAAGTGGAAGTAGAAATCCAAACACGTACACGCTACTTTCTACAGATACTAGCGAACCTGGCGGTGGCGAGTCACTTTTTTCCACGAAAACACACGAACGCATACGAATGCACACGAAAGCATGTGAAAGCTGCTATGCGATTGGCAGCGAGCGTTCTGCTTATATTGCTGTTATTCGCTTCTGTGCGAAAACCTTCCTAAAGAAAAATAAAAACAAAAAAGACTCTGTTACCAGTTTTGATCGCCGAATCGTTCGGACTTCCACTTCTGTTCTGTGGAGCGGCGTTCTCGCACAGCGACTGTTGTTTGAGTCTTGGCTTTAGTGGACATTTGAAATGATCGCTTTTATTGGCGATAGAATGAGGCTTCAGTGTTATGTATGGTAGTCCGTGGGCTAACTGTCATACAGTTTAAATTTGTGTAGGTTCACGTTACTTCAATGCGGAACACATAAGGTTATGGGCCCAGTTGCGTGAAAGCGACGTAGCATGAAGCTGATTTTCCGAATGATATTCCAGACGATCATTTTTCTTTCCATTTAAGGCTACTAGAACTAGTAGCAACACCTGTTATCTACTAATTGAGCGTTCTTTGCGAAACATCAACGCCAGTCACTTAACTAGGTGGCAACCTCTGTAGCTCATGCGCGAGCATTTTTAGTACTCCTGGAGCCGGGACCGGGTTGCTACGGTCAAGGCACGGAAATTGATTCACAGTAGCCAGTCTGCGTTTGCATGTGTTTCCTATGTTTGGGAAGGTGGTAAATCAAGAAGTAAATATCTCCAAGAGAATTCGTAGTATATTTTTAGAAGCAGGTCAAAATTTAATGCTTAATCTACATTAAACCACTGACGAACTGACATGACACTTAGAAGAAAATCCTTTAAAAACCATCGTCCTATACATTTTGCTAGCACACTAGCACCCTCTGTTATGCATGTCGCGGAGTAGCTTGCATTTGCAGGGTTTTATGCTGTAGGGTTTTTACATTTGAATGGTTTTATACTGAAAACTCGAAGTAGCACTCGCGCGCCGCGGTGTAGCCATGTTGCGAAACATGCTTTTTTGAAAAATGAGTGGTTTTTGATTGGACGATGGAATTGACGCGAGTGTCTCGTCTGTTTGTCTGTGATTAAACGTACAATAATCCGTACAACCAATGATCAAAGAAAAAATCTCACTCGAAAAGTGGTAAGGTTTTCAGTGTCGTTTCCTGATCGATTTTTAGTATTTTGGCACCAATCGATCGGAAAATCTTCTACGCGTCGACCCACGTAAAGAAAACTATTGATTCTTAAGTGTGTATTATTGAAAAATGGAAAATAATGAAGCATTGTCTAACTAGAAATCCTCGCTTCGTGATTGGTTTAAAAAGACGTCATTAAACTAATAATCAATTCTCCATGAATAATATGTCGAAAAACATGGTTATAACTTTATTCTTTAAGAGCCTGTAAGTTGAAAAGTAAAGTAAAGTTTCCAATCGTATAAAAACAAACAAAACAATGATATAATGAATTAAACTTAACTAAACAATAGGTATACGTCCCTTCTTTAAAACGCCATTTGCCACAAACGGTTATGGTAATAAACAAATGCGTTAGAGCTGTCAAAAGCGTGATGCGCAGAAGTAGTGCAAGTAACCCCGGTGTTGCAAGTACTGAGATTTTTCTAATTGGAGTACGGGAAAATGCGAATTACACTTAAGTCGCTTTTTACGCGAAGGATACGTCCCGCGTAAATCAAAACCGCGTAAAAAAAACCGCGTAAATTCCGAAATTCGCGTAGAAAAAAACGCGTAAATTCCAAAATTCGCGAAACAAAAACCAAAATTTTGCGTAAAAAAAACTTTGTGGACTTCAACACTACGCGAAAAAATAGACGTTTTGAGCACATCCGCGTAAATTCCGAAAATCGCGTAAAAAACCGCGTAAATTCAGAAAATCGCGTAAAAAACCTTTGTTATATAGTATAACAAAGGTAAAAACGCGTAAATTTCGAAAATCGCGTAAAAAACCGCGTAAATTCCGAAATTTGCATAAAAAACCGCGTAAATTCCGAAATTCGTGTAAAAAAAACCGCGTAAATTCCGAAATTCAGGAAAAATAGTCGCGTAAAAAACCGCGTAAAAAGCGACTTCAGTGTAATTGCACATTTTGACAGTGCTTACCCGAGCAGCACAATGTTTGCCCTTTTAGTTCCATAAACTTATTAGCTTTAATTAATTAGCTTTACTTTTTTACGTGATAATTTAATACTGTTGAATATTTCAGCGTTCAGAAAACAATGCAAAAAGGCAATGAAAATATTACTAAAATATGAATAAAATACCAAAAAGAGACGGCAAAAAGATGGCGTACAAATTATTTAAGTGTGGTGAAATGATGACAAAAAAAATGAATAAATGACGAAAATACGACGAAAAGTTGATGGAAATAAGAAAATGACGAAAGACGTCAAAAGTACGACCGAAATAACATGAAAATGCAATGAAAAGTAGGCGAAAAGAGGCCTAAACAGCGACAAAAAAATGTTTACCAAGCGTCAAAAAGACAAATAAAAAATGCAAAAAAGACAACGAATATACAACAGATAGACGAGACGAAAAGGCTTACTTTTTGTATTGACAACAAGCAAAACGACCTATATATATCCACTCGACTAGACTGCTTGATTGGACAGCTTGAATCAACTGCTCGATTAAACTACTCGACTCGACTGCTCGACTAGACTGCTTAACTAAACTGTTCGATTCGACCGCTCGACTCAATTGCTCGATTCGACTGGTATAATTGACTGATCGACTCATTTGTTCGACCCGAATACTCGATTCGACTGCTCGATTCAACTGCTCGACTGGACTGCTTGACTAGACAGCTTGATTCAACTGCTCGATTTCACTGCTCGAATTAACCGCACGACTCGACTGCTCGACTAGACTGCTTGACTAAACTGTTCGATTCGACTGCTCGCCTAAACTGCTTGATACGGCTATTCGAATTGGCTGCTCTACTCACTACTCGACCTGACTGTTCGACTTGACTACTCGACCGGACTACTTGATTTAAACAGCTTGATTGAACTGCTCGACTTAACTACTCTACTGACTAAATAGACTGCTTGACTACCCGAGCAGGAGCGAAGAGCAAAATAATATCAAAATGTGTTATGGAAATCGAATATCACATATCAAAATTTGGTCTTGTTTTGGCTGACATAATTAGTAAAATAACAAAAAATAGTATCAAAATGCTCCTCTAAGGCCAACAGAATAATTACTTGTTTTATTTGGATAACAAAGCTATAACATTGTAACATTGATTCACAGTTTGGAATAACATATTTTAGTATTATTAAGCTATTGAATAACAAATGCAGTAGCATATGAAACATTAAAAAATCATTTTATAAAATATTTATAATCTAAAATCCCTTTAATCAATAAAATTTTTTTTATGAAGTGTATCGAATGTCATTTTAAGGGCATAATAAGATATGATAACAAAATCAGTTATTAAACTCATCTTACAACCACTGTTTTAAATATCTACTCAATAACCAAATGTCTTATCAATGTATCTCCATATCTATTCAGTAACAAAATATTACATTATAACACAGTTTGATATATGTTTTTATATTGTTTTGCTCTTCACTCCTGCTCGGGTAAACTGTTCGACTCACCTGCTCGACTGGACTGCTTGATTCAATTACTCGATTCAACTGCTCGACTAGACTACTAGATTCAACCGCTCGATTCAATTGCTCGACTTGACAGCTCGACTCGACTGCTCGACTCAACTGCTTGACTGAACTACTCGACACAACTGCTTGATTCGACTATTCGAATTGGCTGCTCGACATACTACTCGACTCTACTGCCCGACTAGACTACTCGATTTAATTGCTCTACTGGACAGCTCGACTCAACTGCTTGACTGGACAGCTCAACTAGACACCACGACTGGACTGCTGGACCGAACAGTTTGATTCAACTGCTCGACTAGATAGCTCGATTCGACTGTCCGACCTGACTGCTCGACTCAGCGGCTTGACTCAGTTGCTTGACTCGACTGATTGATTCGACTGCTCGACTCATTGCTCGTCGCGATATCAAGTGCCGCTCATTTGAATCGGTTCGCGGCAAAAAATGGACGACTCAGAGTCATTCACACAAAAGAGCCATTTTGCTATAAATCTATAAAATCAGTACGGTGGAGACAGAGGTGGGCACATTTCCGCTAATCCGCTAACAGCTAATTAGCTCAGCTAACATTTTGGTTAGCGGTTAGCGGTTTCGCTAATTTTTAAAACCGTTAGCGTTAGCGTTAGCTTCCGCTAAATTTATGTACCGCTAAATAAACCGCTAACTTTTTTTAGCAGGAGGAAAATTGTTGAGGAATATGAAAATTTTCTTTTAATTCTGCTATTGAACTATTATCTATCAATATTATCGCACAGATTTGAGTCGAATCTCAAGATTTCGTAAAGTTTTGTACGCCTGGAAAACAGTTTTTCACAAAATTTGCTATGGCTGCGGAGCTCCAAAGCAAACTTTGAAAAACTCTATCTTATGGAAAATTGATTATTTTGATTATTTTAGAGCCTTGAAAAAGAATACATATTATTCGAAACGTTGGTAGAAGAGAAAAACACCGTTTTTTCTGCTTATTTACTGCGACTGCGAAGCCGAAAAAGTTTCCATTCTTATGGAAAATTTCCAAAATGTTTTTTATTGTTTCTTGTTCCTGTACTTGTGTCATTCATTTACAAATGTGGCCATTGACTCATTGGCAAATTTCATCATT
The DNA here is from genome assembly GCF_943734655.1 of Sabethes cyaneus. NCBI lineage: Eukaryota > Metazoa > Arthropoda > Insecta > Diptera > Culicidae > Sabethes > Sabethes cyaneus. The sequence continues at coordinate 17,987,032 of NC_071354.1, read as the reverse complement.
GACAATCCGGATAAAATATTATTTGGAAAAATCTTTTACAAAATGATCCACAGTGATAGAAAACTGCAAAGAATAATCAAAAAACCATAGCCTGTCTCTTGGAAATATTTTCTATCTGTTCTATTTCAATGTGAGAATGTTCTTCAAAACATTTTTTATGAGCGCCTGTGATTTTTTTCATGATTTTTCCAGATATATATTTATATTAGACTTTCGCAACGAACATTTCCGTTTTTGCCAAAATTGGCGCTTATCACAGTATTGCCAAATTTGCGCTACTACACAATTTAGCGGTTAGCGGTTAGCTTTAGCTTCCGCTAAATTTTTGGTTACTTTAGCGGTTAGCGGTTATCGAAGCTAACGTTTTGAATTAGCGGACTAGCTGTTAGCGAAGCTAAAATTTCGGTTAGCGGTGCCCACCTCTGGGTGGAGATAATGTTTTTATTCAGTTAAACAAAACCCAATGCAATGCGTAAGAACTATTTGTTTCAGTTTCAGGCTATGACTCTTTTATGTACATCTTAGAGCCATATTATTGTAATCGTAAGATCTTCGCCGTGATGCAAATAAATTTTATATAAAACTCAAAGAACTAATACAAAGGGTAACATCTGCGCAAACACTGGAAAATGGAATGTATCCGCAGTTTGCAGACATTTATATTTTCCGGATCGTAAGATTCTGACTCAACTAGTTAAAAAATGATGAATGACGAAAAACAAAAAAAAAACGGTGAAACGACTGCAAAAAGACGACGAAAAAACGCCAAAATAGCAACAAGCAGCACTCACGAAAAATGACGAATTCGAATAAAAGACAACAAGCAGATCTGTAATTAAATTTAAAAGAAAACTTTCCAATGCCCAGTGTTCCAGTGCTTGTTTTCTAACTGATGAAGCCTGCAAGTCGTAGGCGAAATACGTATCTGTCAACAATAAATATACATAGTAGAATTTAAAAGGAAAGTTTTCTTTTCAATTTAATTCCAGGTTTCGTATTCTACTAAGACGCTCCAAAAACTTCAGTCAACAAGCAGATGACAAAATATAGCGAAAAGGTGATAAAAAAGGCAAGTCAGTGTAAAAAGAAATTCTAGTATGTTAGAAAACAGTAAGTACATATCTAATTGAATTTACACGTTTCAGCAAAACTAACAAACACTTAATACTAACAAACCTACACGTGAATCACAAATGTTGGGTAAGCTTTCGTTTAAACCAAAGTTTGATTTGGAATTTCATTAAATTTGGCTTGTCTCTTAATGTTGAAAAGAAATTATAACCTTTTCTTAGGAGATACAAACACATATGGTGTATGGAGTCTATCGGGACATTGTGCTTTCTTCTCCTTCTTTCTCCTTTGGTTGCTTTCCACTAGTTTTCGGTGCCATTCACCCCATCGGCAGACAACCATGTTTTCGCCACCAACATCTCGTGTGTGCGAAAATGAGATAGCATGTCAGCACTGCGTTTCACTCAACTGCCAGCAGTCTGATTTGGGCCCGCTGTCAAATTTTGAGCCCCGGACATGCTGTCGCTGACGTTTACTGCAGTTCGATATAGAGATGTCGATGGGTTGGTGCCATTCCAATGGTTTGTGTTGACTTGCTGCGCAGCAACTGATGGCACTGTGGAGAGCCTTTTTTATTCCAATACCTTTCAGGTGCAATTTTAGTCCGTCCCATTTTTCAAGTTTTGACATTTTATTACTTGCGAAGTTGAATTTTTTCATCGACTGTTACTCTGGTATATAACGAGGTAAGTCGGTGGGATGTACCAGATTGACGCGATTTCTTCTGCGGTAGATCGAAATCAAAAATCACTCAACATGACTGGACGCGACTATTCACGAATGGGAAAAAGTTTTTGCTTCAATTGATTGGAAATATTTTTATGAATCTAGTGCAATACAGTAAGTTTGTGAATTTCTGCTGCAAACTTTTGAGCAATCAGAAAATATTAGACAAAACAGTTACATTGTGGAGTTGGACGTGCGTAATCCTCGTGGTCCATCATTAGGTGTTGGTATCATAATTTAGCCACCGAGACCAACGCAAGTCTACCGAGTCCTACTTCAACCATGCGGACGCACGCTATGTCCGAAGGTATTTATTATTTAACTTACATGCACCTCAGATTTCTCTTCACAGGATATTAGTATTAATCAAAACAAATAACTTAGAGAAGGTCTTAAAATATTCTATCTTGCGTTTTTTGAAAAATTCCATTTTCAGGGTTATTTCGGGGTTATCCCCTCTCAAGAGATCATATCCGATGTAATCGACCACCTCCGATTTTAACCAAATTTGGCATAATGGCCTATTCCGACCCCACATTTTATTTCTCAAAGTTTTGTATGGATTGAACAATTCCCCTTGCAGTGACATGCAGTGAAAAATGAGTATATTCGAAAATCTGAGAAAAATGGAGAAGCGTCACTGCAAGGGGGATTGATCAATCCGTACAAAACTTTGGGAAAATAAAAGTGGGGTTGGAATGAGCAATTATACCAAATTTGGTTGAAATCGGAGGTGGTCGAATACAACGGATATGATCACTTGAGAGGGGATAACCCCGAAATAACCCTGAAAATTGAATTTTTCAAAAAACCCAAGATAGAATATTTTAAGACCTTCTCTAAATTATTTGTTTTGATTAATACTAATATCCTGTGAAGAGAAATCTGAGGTGCATGTAAGGTAAATAATAAATACCTTCGGACATAGCGTGGGACGTGTCTTGTACACAACCCGACTGACTTTATATTTCAAGAAGTTCACTATAAATTTTTCCAAATTTGAACGATTAATCAAGCACGCAGTGCCCCCCTCCAGTTACAAATTGAAACCTTAGCCGGCTCAACAGAATTTAACTATAATCAGCCAAATTTCTTCGCTTCACCAGTGCTTGAATTCAATTAATCCAATCCACGCTCCGGCTCGAGGCAGCTTACAAATTAATCACATTTTACAATCACTTTCTCCTAAAACCTCAACAGCCTATCAAGCGCGCTATCGGTATTTACCGTAAATCGCACAATTCTCCGTTCGCACACCACACGGTGTGGTTTCGGATTAAACCGTTTGTTGCTACTTGCGTTGCTTTCCCATTCAACCATCAATCATCGTCCTTACTGAAGGAAACTGTAAGTAGCTGTGAAGATGGAGGAAGTCAACCCGTGTCGATGGTATACAATATTGCGTTAACTTCGGCGCCTGTAGTCCCACATTAAAGCAACTTATACATGTTTGTCGGTAATACGAAACCATGTGCTGTTGTGGTTTGCCTAATATCGATAGTCTCATCAACGTTAAATTTCAGGCTACACCTTTGTTTAACTTGTGGTTATCACTATTCTTTGATGTCACAATTATGACACATCAACATCACTGTCATTCGTTTGCTCTTCAGATGCAAAGTCCTGTGGTTAATAGTTGCTCAAATCCAATTTAACCCGCACAAAATCCGCGGATGAAACCGCCCAATCAAAGAGGCATTGATCCTAGTGTCAATACACCGACGGACGCGTGGGAATGTCTTTTTGTCTTTCAATGGCCGGCAACATTGTGCAGAATCATATTGGTTGGAAATGCAAATTCAAACCCACTTGTAGAACCGAGCAACATATGCACTGTCATCATGCCACCCCAAGCAGCGACGGCTCCAGACAGGCGTGTGAAATGGGATTAGGACCTGTGAACCCATAAATCGTTTATACGATTGATGATCTTCCCAAGCTGACATTAATCGGCTTTGAGGATGCTACTTTCAGTCGATTTGTTTGCTCAACGAAAAGGGGTGTTAAATTCGAAAGTAGTCGTATTGCCTTTCTCCTTCGAAGCCGATGAAAACGTAAATAAGGATGGCATTGATCTCGTCCGGTAAAAGGGTTCGGACCAATTAAAAATCAAATGAATCATTTGAAAATTTATGCAACACAGAGATAGCTTCATTTCAATAAAAATTCAATGCTGCCAAACATTGCATTCAGTGAAACCGAGAGCAGTCTTTAGCCATATTGTATTGTTTCCCATCGATCATACCGGCTAACGGTGCATTATTTTAAACGTCGAAAGCGTACAAAGAATCCATTAAAAGGCTTTCATCCTCAAACAGAGCGACAGAGGCAAAAAACGCCGGAACGTCCTTTGCACGGACCCATTTTAACCCGTTGTTGGAAATTGAAATTGCCCCACATAAAAATCAATTCCGGACGCTGCCGGGCAGTATAGCATCGACGTCATAGTCAAATTCCCCGCTGACCTGTTAATTGCGCAGGGGAACCATAGCGAAAAACGTTTTGGAAGGTTTCGCGGCAAATCCCTTTCCCTTCCCGGTGGAAAGTGGAAGCTAGCGAAACAAAAGAAGGGCTTTAAATCTGCATGAGCCTCCAATAGCCCTACCGATTATTGGTTGGTTAGTTGGCTGGTTCGATGATTTAGAAATATTTTCCAAATGCACCGTTTTGTGTTCGGACGATGAGCCATTCTATGAGAAAATGCACTGCATGCAAACTGACCAGCTAGAATGCGGCCCGGCGGCGGTTGAATGGCTCCTGTGCGCGCGGTTTGCAACGCGGTGCGGTCGGTGGTGCGGCGATCGTATCGAATGAACCGAGCTTTTTTCGGCCAATAAAAATAAATCCCGAAGCGCAAAAATGTGGCCAGCTTTTGTTTTTTGTTTTATAACGTCACACCCTGCGGTAACGAGGCTCATAAATAAATGCCGTAAACGGCCCGTACGTGTTCAGCACTGTGCTCACGGGGGTACAGAATGCTGAACTGAGCAATTGTTTGGTCTTTCCCGCACAGGGAAGGCAGTAGTTTCGTATCAAATTTTGCTTGCTTTGGGCTCACAAGATAATTAGAAAAATGAGTAGTCCGATTTTCCCAATTCTTGAAGAGCATGGATTTTATTGTACAGTAACAATCAAATTTTTATTTATTAATTGTATGTTTGGTCCAAAAATTAGAGCTACTCGTCGCCAATTAGTTGAACGTCTCTGCAAATGCAAGTCGGCTTCAAACTGGTCGAGTTATTGAGCACGTTGGCCCCCTCTATACCTGGTACCGGTGGGATTCTTGAAGAGAAAGGGTTTTATTGTACAGTCGTCCGGCATCCTTTCGACGCAGTGGTACATGCTCCTGGATCGAAGCATCTTGCAGAGGAAAAAATAGGCTCGACTTCTAGCTTTAATGCATCGTTGAATCTCCTTACTCGTCTCATTATCGGCGCTACCCGGTTCACTGTCCGTGGGAGGCGAAAGTTGTTTTCTCTGGAGCCTCTTCCTACCAGATATTTGGATTTCGACGCATTGCTTTGTAACCCAATTTTCCGTTTTTAGTCTAGCGTAGATTGCCTACGCCGTCTCAAGGTTTCTAGCAGGACTGTCGAGGTCGGCTTCGAAGACTAGAGAGTTGACTACGTTTGCTGAAAATCGTTCCTCTCGTTTCGATGTCTGCTCGGCGGATCACACCTTCAATAGCAATGTTGAATAACCTACAGGGCATCCTGCCGTAACCCTATGCGCGATTCAAAGGGACTCGAGAGTGCCTCTGAAACACTCACGAAGCACATCGCTCACTCCAGGATAGCTTTGATCACCCGCGACTGTTTGCTGCCCTGAAATCCCCAAAAATATGATGCGTGGGCACGTTATACTACCGAAATTTCTGGATGATTTGTCGGAGTTTAAAAATTTAATCTGTATTAGTACGGGCCCCCGTAAAGCCCACCTGATACTGTCCTACGAATTCTCTTTGCTATTAGGGGTAGGCGACGTAACAAAATCTGCGAGAGCACCTTGTAGGCGGCGTTGATCAGCGTAATGCCACGGTAATTTCAATCATTGAGCCATTGGCCTTTTTATATATGGAACAAACTACACCTTTCATCCACTCCTTCGGTGGTTTATTCTCCTTCCAAATCCTCCATCCTCCTTCCAATTTATCCTGTAAGGTCCCGTTGCTAGTGGTTCTTTACCATTTTTGTAGAGTTCTGATCGCTTTCCTGCCCATCAGTACAACCCCTTCCCAGCCCATTGGTCACTCCAGCGCTCTGGTAAAATTGTGCCTTGCTGCCACGGATCCACCATACCTCCTCACCTTTGCGATAGATCTCCTTTAGTGCCACGATGCCGAAATTTCAGGGTTCTAACTGATCGAGCAGCACCCTGTTGCCAGCCACGAAATTCAACGATCTGCAGTTCCAGGTACCAAGCATCCATTCCATGTCCTTATTTCGTCGTCTATGTCCATGCTGAATGTTCCGAGACGAATATTCTTGACTTTTCGTAATAAGGTGGGTTTTAGTAGGTTGCCTCACTACACTAGGCCCACGCTAGGCCGAGTCTCGTGATGAGGCTGTCATCTTACGAGTAGTGCCCGGACGCTCCGGATCGGACGCTGTCGTGAGCCGCCTCTAATCTCGAGCACAACCGCGCGTTTGGTTGAGGAATCGTCAGTCCACCAACAGCCGCCCCTCACATGGGAACAAAGGCTCATGGCGGACAAGGCTATTTCTCGTTGCGACACTCAGTGTTCGCAGCTTGGTTACCTAATCTCCGCTAAGGTTGCTCGTATTCCGACTGGTATTACGAAGAGATGGGGATAGAAGTTGCTAGATAAGAGGCTAAGGACCACTGCAGGTACGCAGGGCACCCTGGTTACGCATTATCCAACTGTTCACCAACTTGCGTGTCGCCTGTGTTGCCAAAATCGAGACCATTATTCGATATGAAAATATTGAATTTAAGTCCTTATGCATCAGCCCGCACAATTATGTAGATGAAAGCATTTGCCAAAAAGGCTATCTAAAGTTTTTGGAGCGTCTTAGTAGAATACGAAACCTGGAAATTAAATAGAAAAAGAAAAACTTATCCGATTTAATTTTGCTATGTATATTTTATTCTTGACAGATAGATATTTCGCCTACGACTACCTAAAATCGGTCGCTTGGCTTAAAAATGAGAAGAGTTGAGCAACGTTAGCTGAAAAGTTACACTTCATATTGCAATTAGGGACGTTAAATGTACTAGTTGGTGATAACAATTTGAAGACATTTACCATTTTCCCTTGCTACCAGTCTTGCGACATGTTACTGGTACACAAGCACCGAAAATAAATGCAAGAACAACGAAAACATTTTTTGTTCTATGTGTCGTACACCTTTCGGTACAGGGGAGAAAATGTCACTAGTCTTGGAGACACTGTTTTGTATTCCCTTTTGCTGTTACGCACGTAAGCCAAACATACAGCTTTCCCCCGAAAATTACGGTTTTAAATAAGAAGGTTCCTCATACACCTTATTCTTTGTCTCTTCTTCATACTATTCCAACTATAACTGTAAGCAAAAAGCGGCAAATGCATGTCATTTCTACACGACATTTTAATGAATGGTCAGTTTACGTACGAAAATGTTTGCTTATTACCATATACGTATTCGGGTTAGTCTCGATACTTACAAGAGATAAGCACTGTCGATACAGAAACAGCACAGAGCGATAGTATTGCTTAAGAGTCTGACATAGCATTGCATGCTGGTGAATATATAGAAATATATATATAGAAAGTGTGCCTAACCGTAAATCCGTAAATCCGTTCTATATGAAGTAGTCGTTCCATAGCAGCCATTTTTCGAAAAATTGCGGAAAACGCCCTGTGCTTAAAATGTGTGGGATAAATGTGTCAGAAATTGAAGAAAAAATCAGTTAACTGGAGAAACCATGTTCAGCAGGCTTTGTCTTAAAACGGCAAGCACATAAGTATGTAAGTAAGTGTCAACAATTAACTACGGTTAGGCACTAGTTCTATGGCCACTAGGCCTACTTCTATTTTGGGTAACCTCCACTTGCCATAGTAGTGCTGAAGCTCAAAATCACGCTAATGATCGTATTAGCAATTGGCTACACAATTGCGAATGCATATGCACCTCATATCGTCTCTCTACATAGCTTACTCGCGAGTCAAATAACCCGTTAGGGCTAGTGGCACAATGGGATACAGATTTTGCATTACTTTTTCTTTTCTTCTTCATCTTACGCCCTCGATTCTAGTCATGGGCGTGTTGGGGAGCCCTCGCGAGTAATTCGGTATCAGCAGCTCGGGCTGCAATGACGCACGAGAGCGACGACCGTAGCTATTAGCTAAATACACACTCGCAAAAACACGTAAAGCCTGAAGAAATAAGAGCGAGAGTCGAAAATTCGTTAGGATGAGTACGTGCGGATCAAAAAATAGACCACTTAAGTGAGGGCTTCACAACACTGCACAGTGGGCGGAATCGATCGGAAAAACGGAACTTTTTATTGCCGCTGTTTTAATGTGGTAAAAAATGACCTTTCTTGTGTAAAAAATCACGAGAAATCGATTGGTGACGGTCTTAACGCGCGGAAATAACGATAACTAGCCCATTTTGCCCCTTTCACCTTTATTTTCTAATAGTTTTGAAAGAATCATGTACAAACTGCTCCGGTTTACCCTACAACTTGTATTGTAATCTGAGAATGTATTGATAAGGAAAGGAGCAACTTTAGAAGTGCTCCAAATTTGTTCAAATTTGGTGCGTTTGTTCCTAGTTGAAAAATTTTAGTCCCGTATTCTTTAATTGACGCTTAGGGCACCTCTTTCTACGTCAGGGTGGTCACAAAAATCATCATGCTTTCCGATTTTGCTTGATAAAAAGTGGTGGGGGGGTTCGTAACAGGGGGGGGGGGGGCATAACTTCGAAATGCCTGGACGGTTCTTCATCAAACTTGGCATACATGTTCCTTGACATAAGGGAATCAGAATTGAAGGGGTTGATAGCAAGGAAGGGGGTCATAACAGGAGGAGGGGTCGTAACAGGGGGGGAGTCCTAACTCCGAAACGCCTGGACGCTTCTTCATCAAACTTGGCACATATGTTCCTCAACATAAAGAACTCAGAACTTAAAGGGTTGACAAAGGGGGGGGGTGCATAACAAAGGGGGGAGGCCCTAGCTCCGGAACGCCTGGATGGTTCTTCATCAAACTTGGTACACTTGACATAATGAATCAGCACTGGGAGGTTGCCAAAAGGGGGGGGGGTCTCAACAAGGGGCTAAGTAAAAGGGGATGCGTTTCTCTTGCAGTTGTGCAAATAACTTTGAGAAAAGAGGGGGTTCCACCGAAGACGAATATATGGTAAAAAAGACCTTTGTTTAGTTTCCATTATAGTGATTTTCATAGAGTAAATCAATGCATAATTAGTTACGTGACAGAAGAGGGAGCTGACTGGCAAAGAATCGACAAGTAAGAGGACAAAAAAAGTGAGTATGAATGTATGTTTCGCCATAGCTCTGGAACTTCTGGACTGTTTTTCATTAAACGTCGTTTGTCAAACACCTGTATTTTGGCAAAAAAAGAATTAGCGCAGGGGGGTTGACAAAAGAGGGAGATGGTCTCTTACTAGGGGTAAGAAAGGTTCAAATGGGTAAAGGGGCGCGTTTCTCTTGCAATTGGAATGATAGCAGTTGTACAAGTTGCTGGATTTCTGAAAGGAGGGATAGGGTGGCCATTAACAAACGAAGGTTCAAAAATGGTTTTTTGGCGATTTATAGGAATTACCGGGAAGACGTCAGATTTACATTTACTTAACTGACACAGAGAGTAGACACATTAAAATGAAAAAAGGGTTTGGTTTTGCACTATGAGAATTTTTGTTACAATAGCAGATGTACAAGTGATTGAGAGGCAAAGGGGCCCCAAGTAAGATTGGGTAATCAGCTAGTCAGTAATAAAAAAGGCGGCCAAGCAAAGAGTGCAATGCTTTAAAATTTTACGGCCGATTAATAACGTCCAAATCAACTGTCACCTACGTAATAAAAGTCTTTGAGAAACGTTCGTCGATCGCCAGGAAGCCTACTTCGTGACGAAAACAAAGGCCGGAAGCTGTAAAAGCAAAGCTAAGCTTAGGTGCTACATTCCGTTATCGAAACTGGACCTTCTGTTTTTATACGACAGACTTCGCAGCCAGTTGTTAGTGTACATGACAATTGCAGGGCCAGTTGCTACGATCCTATTGACTCTAACAGCCTCTCCCAGCCGAGATTCGAACATACGATGACTGGCTTATTAGGCCAGCGTCATACCTCGAAGCCAACTGGGAGGCAAATTATTATCGTTTGAGTGCTTCGCTGGAAGCTGTATCGACTACAAAAACTGTACCCTCTAGCGGAAGGTCTCTGTGCGAGATATCGACAACAAGTTAGGAGTGTCGTCTACAACCATGCATCGAGCTAAAGAAAACGAGTCAGGCTGTATTTGTGACTGCTCATCGCGACGATAAACAATACAAAACGGTCAAAACACGATCCCGGAAGCTGTACGCGACGATGCTGACGAAGTTCGACTGCGTGGTGAGGTACTACGAAATATGTACTGTTTTGTCCAGATTTAGCATTTTGGCAATGTACTGGTGATGCTCAAGGACAAGATCCTCGCAGCGCCCACTCAAACGAAAAATAATGGACCATCCTCAAGTGGGAACCTGAAGTAGACCCAAAAAACCTGTGACGATTAAGGTTGACGAGGTGGTCGCACAGAAACTAAGGGCCGGAGTTATACAAAACGCCCTGCAATTCGGATTCGATCAGCTGGAAGCTATCATTAATATTTTTTCTATATTTTATTAGTTTTACTAATAGTAAATACTAATTAAGTTCCAAAAATTAAAATAATTTGCGATTTTAATAGGGAATTTAATCAACTTACACGTAATATTTTTTTGACTAAATTTGGATAGTAACATTCTTTAACATTATAATGAGTATATTTTTTCAAGCTGAATATTTGCTGAGTAATTGCTGTTTTTTGGCAATTTATTAAACTTTTATTATATGATATTTTTTCCATGACAATGATTATAGTTAAGTAAATTAGGCGTACTATTTTTGATTTTGTTCCATCGAAAAGTTTTCGGTCTAAAGTTAAACAATAAAAAGAGAAATCCCGTATAAAGATAAATATAATATAGGGTGATTTATGTATTTTGGACAAGCGTTGCGCCTCCTCTATTTTGGACATTTTTCATTTGATTTTGCCGTAAAAGTCCAAAATAGAGTATGCGTAACGCCTGTCCAAAATATATAAATCACCCTACCTATATAAAAATAAACCGAATTTTAATCCTAATAAGGATTCATAGAGTCCATTAATTCACATCACATAGGATGAATTAAGAAATAATTGAAGGCATTCTTTTTCAAATTTACCAAAATAATTATGACTCTGGAAGGCATAGAGTTCCTTTAAATCTGGCAAATGTTTCTGTTGGATGCTTCCCAACAAGATACTTCAAATTTCTACCAAATAGCCAGATTATTTGTTATCATCTGCACAAGAAGCTGACGGTCATCCTCTTACTTGCCATCACACAGCTTAATGGAACTGGTAAAATCCTTTATCTCCACAAAGCTTTCGGTCCGGTACAGAAAATCATCCTTCTTGTCGTTCGTCATCTCAGCTCAGAGATTTAGGTGATTTTAAAATTCATAAGCGCATTCACCGTACGAGAGCTACTGAAACTGAAAGAACGAATTTCCAAAGGCGAATGCTTCTCGGTCACGGGAGCATACGGCCAATTCTCTACCTTCGACATGCTTTGAACCTGTGAAGCCCGGAAGTTGCCTTCGGCTAACCGGAATCTTTCTGGTGGCTAACTGACATTGAGGGTCACTGTTCCAAAACTCATCCATTCAATCAAATTTAAAATTTAAATTTACGAATTGTTACTGGGTCAAGAGTCGGCGCCCACCACCCTGTGCGGTGGGCAGGCCACTCACTGCATACTACTACCATTGTCAGTTTTACCGCTTCGGGATAATGATCTTGAAAGAAGAATAAGCCGAGCAAGTAGCAGAAGGCACTTGTTATGAATTAATGTTTAATGAACGACATCCGTTTCGGTAATAAATTGGGAACGTTATACTTGCTGGCAGTGCTGGTGCTGGCTGGCTGTGGCGTTGTGACCAACATCAGCGCGCTTCTGGGTGGTCAGCAGATAGCGCGGTATCAAATGTCGTCATCATATTTGTGTATACCAACAAGAAGCGCAAAATAAAATATGCCGGCATGATGGAGATACTGCTGACCGGGACCGGGCGGCCGGTGACCGGCGGCTCGTACACAAACACCAAAGTGCACTCCATGGAAAATCGGTTGACGGTGGAAACCGGGCGGAGGCTCTGGGGTTGATGTGGAAAATTTTTCTTCACTAATGAGTTTTATTGGTCGGGTGTGGGTGGACGGGTGTTTGCGTTCTCGGGTATTAGCGTTTAGGATTAGAGACGAGATTACAACGTCGGTTTCAATTAATTCGCAAGTACCGCCGCTTGTGGTGGTATTCCCCGCAGTGCAAATGGAACATTCGTGTGATTTATGATTTGGGAAAGAGAACAACCGGTATGAATAAATTTTGTGCTCAGTGTGAATTGGGCATTTGAGGAAGCCGCATTTGGAAGATCTCAAAGGATACAAAGTGGTAGCTTTGTACAGTAGGGATGTTGTGTTTACATAATGCTCTCTAGTCAATCTTTCTGTCTTAGATGTTTGTACAATTTTTGTCCATTTCATTACAATCTTGAGGGTAAAAATAAATTACATTTCTGCATTATAGATACATACCTAGTATGCTTTCTGTTTTAAAATTTCTTCTGCTGACTTGACTGTTTTGAATATCAGGAATTGATAGATTATACCATGAAGATAATTACCTGAAAATAGAAAAAAATACAACCATTAAAATTCAAATTCAAATGCTATTGATTTTAACAACAAATTATTGAACAAATTTTAATTATGATGCCACGCCTTTTCTCAACCCCTTCAGAGTGGAAATCCTGTCGGTTCACAGCGTGAAGATTAATGATTGTGAGACAACAACCCCAGGTGACGGTGAGCCCAGCTCCGCTGGCTGTCCGCCGTTGTTTCATTTTGATCGAGTAGCGTCATTGGTAATTAGTAAAAAAATATGCTTCTCCTGGGAGTTTCTGACTCCTACGGTTACTTGCCGCAACTGAAAATAGAGCTTTCATTTTGCTGCCGGATGTTACACCAACGCGGTCTATAATCGCAATTAATTCAGCAGAAGGGAATTTGTTGAAAATTAATTCGGACGCCAGCTTGAAAGTCAGCTGCTGGTGAATAATTCGAGTCACGTAGCAACTTTCCAATCAATTTATTCTAGAAGTAAGAAAAGTTTTGCACCAACGCGTCTCAGCTGGCCACCGGAGCTCATTGTTCTTGAACCGAAAAAGTCGCAATTGATTACCAAAACTAAACGCTTACCTTGTACTTCGTGCAAGGAATCAAACTGCAAATCAATTGGTCAATTACTCGCTTCCCGGGGGGAATTTGCCGAACATCTATTGAAAGTTCGAAAAAGTTCATATCCCGTTGCAAGATGGCAATCAAACGACTAAATTATTCCCCATCGAAGAATGTCAATAAAACCGAAGATTCTTTTTTTTCTCTCCCGTATGATTGCTCTGCAACTCTGCGTCAACGTGACCAGGGTTGTCAACCACATAGCGGTCTCTGTTCAAAACCCACGGAAAAGCGAGGCACAACCCTAGCGGATCACAGCAGCAGCAGTCGTAGGCATGCAAATACTTTCCTACTTCAACTATTTAACCAAAAACTTAAACTATCACAAAGGACAAACCCAGCAAAGTGTAGTGCGAGCGTCTAGGCGGTACAACTTGACTGCAGTTTAGTGAAACTTAGTCTTACCACTTCCGTCTAGGAACACACGCTCACCGGCAGGATTTTCCCGTGCATATATGCAAGTGCAAATGTGCATACTTTGCCACTCGTTATGCCGCATACACCAGATCTTATCCGATATTCATCGCCTCTGTTGATTCTCCATTAGAGCAGAACCCAGCAGAACGCAAAGTTCGTCCGGAGAAAAGCAGCTTGCCTGCTGTTTCACCTGTCTTGGTTACGGTAGGTAGGTAGCTTTGAACTCCTAGCGTAGTTCCAAAGTCGGCCCTAGACAGGTGCCACACATAGTCCGAAAGGGGAAAACTTTTGTCTTTCATTCGTTCCAAGTTTTGCACGGAGCTTATGAAATATGTAGAATGCCGTCTGTGAGCTTACTCTGCACTCTGTAGTTGGAAGCAGTTCAACGTCGACCGGAGGCTGTCTGGTTCCAGTTCTTGTGATAAAAATTAGCCGGAAGCTACTGGACAGTTATTGGACTTTGTTTAGACGGTCCGAAAAGTCATTAAGAACTCATTCTCACTATGGAAAAACGATATCTGTGATTGATGTTATATTGTTTTAGTATTGAAACAAAATATTGATGTAGAAACAAAAGCGTAATCGCAATGAATACATACTTTAACAAATATTAAATAATTAAATCAGCAAATTACAATTTTTAATGGATAAAAAGCAATGATCAACAGAACACACCAGCGACCACACGGTACATACCGAGGACCGGCACAGCGGCACAGCGGCAAAGCGCAAACATGCTGCAACCCTGTAACCCGTGTGAATGTTACGACCAGTAAAACTACGGTACATAGAGAGGGAAGTGTTTGCAAAGTTATAACTACATTCCAGTGTGGAAAGGATCCGAGGAAAGAGAGTCCGATTGCACTGCACCGCGCAGATGGAATATAGAGTGGATAGGTGGTACAGGATTACCCAGGTGACTGCGAGTGTGATTAAATGTAACATTATAGAAATTGGCTACAAGTTCATTGCATTGCATCCTTTAGTTTTGAAGTTTGAGTACCTGCTCGAGAGTCGCCGGATCGTTTCGCTGGCTATCAAGAATGTAACTGATTATGATGAGCTATTATGGAATGATTGCAGTGGTTCTTTGGTGTGTAAGTTGACCAAGGACGTAACAAACTGCTTGAGAGCTTAATTAGCCATGCTTGAAAAACTGAATATAAATTATGGATTCTCGGCAGTAGTTAACATTCATTATCTGTGGTTCGAGCAGCACGTTCAAATATTTTGGCAATATTTTGATAAAATTCATTTGACCAGAACTTACCTAAAAATAGACATATTTAGATGCTACAAATTGCACTCGACGGATACTTTTTTTACTTTTTTTAAATACTTGGTGATTTACCGTCCAAGTGCCGGTCAGCGACACCAGGATTCTGGAAAAATATTTCCAGAATCGGGTGCTATGCTACAACACGGAGGAGGGTCAGAAGTGCGTTCCAATCACCGCGGGGGTTCCACAAGGTTCCATACTGGGGCCGGTGTTGTGGAACGTCATGTATGACGAGGTGTTGAAGCTAAAGTTCACGGTAGGGGTGGTGATTGTCAGCTTTGCGGACGACATCACCTTGGAAGTCTACGGTGAATCTATCAGAGAGGTTGAGTTGACGGCTGCTCATTCTATAAGCATTGTCGAAGATTGGATGCGCTCCAGGAAACTGGAGCTAGCGCATCATAAAACGGAGGTTATCGTGGTGAACAACCGCAAGTCAGTGCAGCAAGCAAATATTAGCGTCGGGGACTGCACTATTTCGTCAACGCGGTTCTTAAAACTCCTTGGAGTCATGGTCGACAACAAGCTCAAGTTCGGGAACCACGTCGACTATGCCTGCAAGAAGGCTTCCACAGTTATTTCGGCATTGTCTCGTATGCTGTCTTATAGCTCTGCGGTATATGGCAGCAAGCGAAGGCTTTTAGCCAACGTGGTCCAGTCCATACTTAGGTATGGCGGACCGGTGTGGTCATCGGCGTTAGGAACCAAAAGCTACCTAGGTAAGTTGGAAAGTACCTACCGCCTCATGTGCTTGAGAGTGGCGAGTGCGTATTGCACAGTTTACTATGATGCAATCTGTGCCTTAGCGGGTATGATGCCTATTGGCATCATTATCAGTGAGGGCATGGTCTGATTCCACAAAGGGCCGGTGGACACACCGACTTATTCCGGAAGTATCCGGGTGGGTCGACATGCGCCGCGCGAAGTCAACTTCCACCTGACACAGATTCTGTCAGGGCATGGTTGTTATAGGCTGTATCTGCACAAATTCGGGCATGCGGAGTCCCCCGCGTGTCCCGAATGCGTGGATGTTGAAGAAACTGCAGAACATGTTTTCTTTATATGCCCTCGTTTCGTGGGCGCGAGAAGCAACATGCAGGCAGTGAGCGGACAGGCACTGCTCCGGACAACTTAGTCCAAATGATGTGTTCTAGCTCGGACGTCTGGGAAGCGGTCAATGCGGCTGCTACCCAGATTGTACTTGAGCTACAAAACCGCTGGAGAACCGATCAACGGCGAGTAAATAACCTAACTACCATAGTCCAGTAGTTATCTAAGAGGGTGCGTTAAGCACTGTAGCCCCTCCCTGCAGTAATACCGATAAGCTGGTACCAGGGGGATTGAGGTTGAAGACTAGAGTAGGGTTTTAGTGGGTCTGGGTCCTCACGCCCCATAAGGGGGGTCGGGATACCAAACCCCACTCCCTGAGTTGTCTTCTCAGGTGTCTGATAGTACCGTATCTTCTAAGGTGCTGAGCAGATTTCCCTACTCGTTGAAAAAAAAGGACACCGGCCTTGAAGCTGTGATCGTGCCCACGGAGGACATACGCGAACTTGCCGTGTTCGAGTGGATGTTATTTGGTGGTGTACAAACTGAAAGTGGAAAATGGTGGAGGAGGAGGAGCATGGGAATCACAAAATTTCCACCCATGGTAGTTTTAAGGCAAAACATTTTTGAAGATCTACAACATAGATGAAAACTAATTCGTAGGAATGTGCGAAATAACGAATGAAAATATCGATACTGGTCATAACGATATTTTTATTCGATATATCGAGCATCCAGCATCGATATTAGGCCAAGCGATGTTATCGGATACCTTTTCATCCGGTATGCCGCAAAAAGGCTAGTTCTTCATGCATTAATATTTGCCAACTTGTCGAACTCGCGTTTTTCAGTTCTCAAGTTACTGTCTCAAGTCCGGAGAGGACTACCGGTCTGATTAGCGTTTTGTACATCGTCAGCTTTGTGCGGCGGCGTATACTCCTTGATCGAAACGTCTTGCGAAGGGAAAAGTAGGCTCGATTTCCAGCTTGAATGCGTCGTTGGATTTTCTTACTCGTATTATTGTCGGCGGTGACCAGAGATCCCAAATATACGAACTCATCAACCACTTCCAGCTCATCGCCGTCAATAGTCACTGTCCGTGGGAGGCAAACGTTACTATCTCGGGAGCCTCTTCCTACCATATATTTGGTTTTCAACGCATTAATTTGTAACCCTATCCTCCTAGCCTCCGTTTTTAGTCTGGCGTAGATTACCTCCGCCGTCCCACGGTTTCTAGTAATGATGTCGAGGTCGTCTGCAAAGGCTAGGAGTTGGCTACTCTTACTGAAGATCGTTCCCCTCGTTTCAATGCCCGCTCGCTGGATCACACCTTCAATAGCGATATTGAACAACATACAGGACAGTCCATCCCCTTGCCGTAACCCTCTGCGCGATTCGAAAGGGCTTGAGAGTGTCCCCGAAACGCGCACGTAGCACATCACTCGTTCCAGAGTAGCTTTGATCAGCCGCGTTTGTCCGGAAAACCGTACTCGTGCATTATCTGCCATAGCTGTTCGCGATCAACGGTATCGTATGCTGCTCTGAAATCCACGAAAATATGATGCGTGGGCACGTTGTACTCTCGACATTTCTGAAGGATTTGTCGGAGAGTAAAAATTTGATCCGTAGTAGCACGGGCCCCCATAAAGCCCGCCTGATACTGCCCTACGAATTCTCTTGCTATTGGGGATAGACGACGCAACAGAATCTGGGAGAGCACCTTGTAGGCGGCGTTGACCAGCGTAATGCCGCGGTAGTTACAGCAGTCTAGCCGTTCGCCCTTTTTGTAGATGGGACAGACTACGCCTTCCATCCACTCCTCCGGTAGTTTCTCTTCTTCCCAAATCCTTGAAATCAGCCAGTGAAGTGCCGTTACTAGCGGTTCTTGGCCATTTTTGAAGAGCTCTGCCGGGAGTCGGTCCTTCCCGGCGGCTCTATCATTCTTCAGCAGACCGATTTCTCGTCGGATCTCTTCGAGAGATCCGTTATCGCCGTTGAGGTGTTCATCGAAGAACTGCTTCCACCTGTCGACCACCTCGCGCTCGTTTGTGATAAGATCCCCTCCCTCGTCCCTACACATGTCAGGATTTGGTGTGTGGGCCTTGCGAGTTTGGTTCACCTTCTCGTAAAACTTGCGGGTATCATTAGCCCGGAATAGTTGTTCAAGCTCCTCACGATCTCTGTCCTCCTTCTGGCGCTTTTTCCTTCTCAGGATCGTGGTCAACTCATTCCTCGCTCGTCGATACTTGGCCAAATTCTCTCTCGTGGATATGCTCAGATAGTTTTCCCAAGCTCTTTTTTTCCTCTCTATCGCTTCTTGGCATTCCCCGTCAAACCAATCATTTCGTGCACTCGAGGTTTCCATACCTAGCACCGCGGTTGCGGCCTCGTTGACGGCCGAGCGTAACCTACTCCATCCGTTTTCGAGGGTCGAAACATCTAGCTCCACAGAGGAAGGCAGAGCTTCATCCAGCATGCGCGCGTAGTTTTCGGCAGTTCGCGGGTTGTCTAGTTGCCGAATGTTTAGTCGAGGAGGGCGACTTTGTCGCGAGATATAAACCGTCGATAGTTTTGAGAGCACATGTACTGCTACTAGGTAGTGGTCCGAGTCAATATCCGCACTCCGTCGGGAGCGTACGTTGGTGATGTTCGAGAAAAACCGGCCCTCGATGAGAATATGGTCGATTTGGTTTGAGGTACGTTGGTCAGGTGATCTCCAGGTGGCCTTGTGGATATCTTTGTGGGGAAAGAAGGTGTTTTTGACCACCAAACCTCGGGAAGCCGCAAAGTTGATGCACCGCTGGCCGTTATCGTTCGTGTCGGTGTGCAGGCTATGTGCCCGATGACCTGTCTATACATTGCTTCCCTGCCGACCTGGGCGTTCATATCCCCGATGACGATCTTGATGTCCCGTCGCGAGCAGCTGTCGTACGTTGCCTCCAGCTGCGAATAGAACACTTCCTTCTCGTCGTCGGGTCTACCTTCGTGTGGACAATGCAGGTTTGTGATGGAATAGTTGAAGAAACGGCCTTTTATTCTTAAGACGCACATCCTCTCGTTGATCGCTTTACAGTCCATTACGCGATGCTGCATTTTGACCAACACTACGAAGCCCGTTCCCAGCTCGTTGGTCGTTCCACCACTCTTGAAAAATTGGGCTTTGCCGCCACGGATCCTCCACACCTTCTCGCCTTTGCGACAGATCTCCTGCAGTGCCACGGCGCCAAACTTTCGGGGTTCTAGCTGATCGAGCAGCACCCTGTCGCCACCAACGAAATTTAGCGATCTGCAGTTCCAGGTACCAAGTCTCCATTCCATGTCCTTATTTCGTCGACTTGGTCCATGCCGAATATTCCGAGAAGATATTTCTTGATCCTTGTTGTAAGTTGTTTAGGTTTAGATAGGTAGCCGTACTAGGGCTTACGCTACCGAGTCTCGAGATGGGGCTGCCATCTTTCAGTGTCGAGACAACACTGTGCCTCCTCCCCTGTTAGTATACGACCTTAGTTTACACCAGGGTTGGTTACCCGATTTTCGCTAAGGTTGCTCGTATTCCGGCTGGTACCACGTAGAGGTAGGGGTAGGAGTTGCTAGATAATATGTTAGGGACCACAATGGGGTCTGTTCTACGCATTATCCAACCATTTACCAACCAACGTTGTCATAAAAGTACCTGAATTAAAATCATTAAAGAACAAATCGAACAGTTCTAGATTTGTATTTGCACACTTGCATTAGGTAGTCTACGGTCGGATATTCTACAACCATACTCCTAGCGAGCTCTCATTGCTTAGTAATTAGTGACGCCATAGCAAAGGTGAATGTATGCGATTTCTTCCGGAGAATACATTTTGATGCTGCAATCGTTTTCAGAAACGTCCTAGAGAGACCCGAGAAGTCTGAATCGTTGTTGTTTTCCATACGCGTCAGACCGTGTATGTCGCACGCAATGGTCTAGTGTGCTATGCGTGTTGTATGAATTCGTACAGTTTTCAGATGCTATTTCAACACTCAACACGATACGTTTAAAATTAAATTGCAACGAAACTAGTAAAGATAGCCGTTTCACGTCAAAGAACGAATTTTAAAACGGTATTAGAGCTTTAAATTGGTAGATAAAATCAATCCACTTCATCATGCCTTTTTTAGACGAAATTTGCTAAAAACGCTATAAGAAACATTTACTTCAAAGCTTTTTGCTTCTACAATGTCAGTAAATTTCTTCTTCCTTCAAAGTTTAAGGGATAGAATTGAGCCAGCTGGCATACTTTTTGCACCAGATCTTATTTAAGGTAAACAGAACCGAAAATTAAAAATGTATAGTTGTAAATGTTTGATATTTAACCATATGTGTAGAAGAATTTTTTTGTAAACTGGTGTTTTCTAGCATCCCCTGAGATATTAACACCTAGTTACCTAACGCCCTGTAGAGTAAGGAGGGGTAAAAGTGCGATGGGGGTAAAAGTGCGATTTAATGATTTGTCGGTGCAGATTCCGAGTAAATTGACTACATTGGCATGGATGAGTGACTACTTTGACAGCTTGAATCTAACGTAAACTTTGGTTGTTTACGAAGCATAGTTGCTGAGTTATGTGCAAATGTTATTTTAGGGCAGATTTGATGTAATTTTTCGTTATACGGGTAATACGATATCAACAGGAGGATATTACTTGTAGAAAATTTGTAGCAGTGTTTTACATTACTCGCATATCTCTTTTGAAAATACGGCGAAAAGAGTTTACAAAATATATTTCGCTTTTGCATAATTTAATCAAACCCTGTCAAGCACCTGGCGAGGTAAAAGTGCGATTCATGGACGAGGCGAAAATGTATAGCTAATTATATACAGCTGTAGGCACTATATTACAGATACTAGAAATGGAAAATCTGCAGAAAACTGTGTGCTCTACAGATGTTGGTCAAAGGAAAACAATGTTTTTCCGCTGATGAAACAAAAAATAAACGTTTAGGAAACTTTCGATCTAACGGAGGCTGCAATACACCAACGCAAAATATAAAAGGTGTAAATTGAGAATATACTGAAACATACCGCAGGTTGAAGATAATATGGTTTTGTTAGCTACTGCTGTGCTAATTTCATGGTTTCGAGCTTCGCACTTTTGCCCCGCGGTATTCGCACTTTTGCCCCGCTAGTGGGGTAAAAGTTCGAATCGGCACATAATCAGAAGAATGAAGAATTTATTTTCAATAACACTATTATTCCAGATGATTCATAGTTGAATGTTAAGACATTGAGTTATTACATCGCTATAAAATATATTTTGTTGTTGTCCTTCTTTATACCTCGCGAAAATTGATGACAATTTCAAACATCGCACTTATGCCCCGCCTTACTCTATATAAAAAATCAACGATGAAAAAAATTTAAATAGGGTGCAGAACTCTAATTGAAACAATTCATGACCCAAACAGTATTATAACCTACAAAATGTAATATTTAGTGCTTTGAGTTACAAAATCTTCTTGATGTTAGCAGGTTAAATGACCCGCTTTTTTGTCATGGTTTCCTGAAGGTATGGGAGCTTGTTGGTAAGCGGAAAAAGGACAGGGGAGGGAGTTAGTGAATTCCATACTCACTGCCATGAATGTTCTCTGATGACCTTTTCGTTAAAAGTATTTGGAATCTGGAAGGACATCTAATCCACATTATGTGGAATTTATGTTGTTCATGATATGATTCCTATCCAGTGTACCGTTAGGAATTTTGTCGTTATCAAATTCAACCTTTTAAAAAGCTCCAAATATGATCTTTTTTGAGTTTGTTTGATCTTAAGCATTTCATTTTAGTATTCAGTACTTATCTGTGGACTTATTATCCTTAACCGATTTGCAAATTCAACGCATTAATTAACGCTCGCAACCGGACATCCTCCCGTATCAATCAACTAATTGACTGTAAAGCACCAACTGATTAATGGCCACGGTGTGAAAAATTGTGAGCAAAAATTTTCAATAGCAATCCGTCGAATTCATTATCATTATACAATTTCGAATCCTACAGTATGGCGGAACCGGATTCTGATTAAAACATTGGAAAAATCAGACTTCCCATCGAGCTGAGAATTATCGGAACTGTCTGGCATGCATAACGGTAGAACCAGTACGAACGAAGAACGGACGACATATTGAAATAACGAATGCAATGCATTAAAATAATGACTTTTCACAGAATACCAATTGAAAACGAAAAGTGTTTTTGCAAATTTACCCTGCAGGCTTTAATTACGTTTTTGTTCTCATGAAATGAACGCTTGCAAGACATTATGGTATCCCAAAAACGGATGCCAGTATTTGTGCTATTTGTATGTGGGGTAAACTGTGTAGTACCTAGTGATGTATCTGATGACCGTATCACTAAGGCGATTGCGATGGAAACGAGGCATGTGTTTGATGGCACTTAATTTGTCACATACGACAGTAAAAGTTAATAAAAACCACCCTTCTTGGCCGGACTGAATGATAGGGTCTCCGATAAAATAACATCGAGGATACCGGGTGAGGGTTGCACGGAAGCCCGCCCGATTGGGGCTCCTCGCCTTTGTCGGTAGCGAAGCGACGAGGGTCGAGTGGTTGAAATTGAGTTTCTTTGACACAACAATGAGTAATGTGAAATTAATCTGTTCCCGTCATCGTGGTCGTCGTCGGTCGGCCGGTAAAAAGCGGCTGCAGGCAGCAGGCCGGCCGGCTAGCGGCGGGGTTGGCAGTAAGTTTGTAAGTTTTTGTTTTATTTTTGTCGCTTGCCCTTCCAGAGAAGATTGATGGAGATGTTTGTTTGATATTCTGAATAGGCCGTCTCTAATGGAAACGTGGTAAATTAATTATCACTTCCTGTCCCCCCGGTCGGCTTGCCGTGAAGCGGGAAAAATATCGACCATTTGTGTGCCTCTAGATGGATCGAAGTGTCGGCAACAGAATCGAGGCGGAAAATTTGTGTCAAGTTGTTTGATTGCTATTGATTTTTTGATATAGCGACTAGCGAGCATATCAGCCGGGCCGGTTGATTCGAATGAAACGAAATACACTATAGGGTGAAGCGTTCAGATCGGATGACAAAGATTTCGATTTATTGTCCCCTGTCACAGCCATGAGTTCTATTTTAGAGTAATTATTCGTTCCATTTGCCGAGTTCGTTTCATTTTTCGTGCCAAAACACCTGGATCGTTACAGAACATTAAACGGAATGGAAACTTTATTTGCATTCCATATTTATGGTTGTTAATTGGATTTCTACCTCTGTCACGGCAACCGGCTCGGTGCTTTGCTGGCATACCGGCACAGAGGCGTACAATTGGGACAAAGCGAATTCACAGAGCACGAAAAATTCTTCACAATTTTTAATTCCAGTCGCTGCTGTCTGAACAAAGCTTTTGTACTACCAGTGACATGGGAAGCATATCCCAAAGGTTTCCCGAAATGGAGCCTCGTTCTGCAGCAAGCTTGACGCGGAAACATGTCAGAAGCAGGAGTCAACAGTTTATCACTCGGCGTGTCTCGAATCTTGCCCGCCTTTCCGCTGCGCTGCTGGCAGGCCATTCACCGACGTCTCGCCCTAAGAAAATAGACACTTGATTCAGTTTTCGGTGACTTGCTGCAGGTGCCTGGCCAAAGACAGGACGATAGTCGCGTGCTGTCTGCCTACCTTTGCCGTACTCGATGCAGACATGCCACTTGGGGCGGGGGGAATTCCGGGAGCATTCGGAACGGGTAGTGTTCGCTAACAACCGTTGGCAAAAAGCATTTGTTTTCCCCGCTGGTGGCGATGAAACAATTCGAAATTGGATTTCCTGCTCGGTTCGCAAATATTTGCCGAAACGGTTGTGTTCGACCAAAGCGGCGGTAATCCGGCGCCGATGAAAGCTTTTACTATCTTTAAAGTTGTTAATTCGGTCATTCGGTAAAAAAGTTTCATTCATTTTCGTTGAAGAAATATATGAGAATAAATTTTTTCGCCGTAGGATAATGTTGATTTAACTACAGACATAATCACTTTGAATCGAACAATCTGCATGTATATTTAATGATGATTGACCTAAAACATCACATTTCTAAATAAACAGTATCAACCGTACAACACAATTGATTAAAGATACTACACAATGTATCTCACACCAGAAGATGCACTTCTTACCTCTTCAATCTAATCGTCCGGCTGAACCGGCTACTCAAACGGTTACGACCGAGTAAACTGTTTACCGCAACTGCACGACACTAGTAGGTAGTGGTTACCGGTGTGCTGTCCTTTGTGTTGTCAAACCATTTAATTTGTGTAATGAAAACTCATTACTGTCTCCTTTTGTGAGAGCTACCTACATAATTTCCTCGCCAGTATTTACGGTGCTTGGAAGGATACCAAAGTATAGAATGAACGTGCCGCTACAGTGCGCTGGCTGGCTGGTGGAAGCTTATCCTGCCACACAGTACTCAGACAGAGTCAGCCGAGTTTCTATCAATTTCATCTTTCGGAGGACATCGTGATCAGGTGATGCAGGAGAATCGTGCACAATTTCGTTTCGCTTTATTTTCACTTCACTTTTTTTGCTGTTACGGGTTACCACCATCAGCAATGTGGTTGTTATTGTTTTGGAACTTGAGCAAGTTTTTCGGTCCAACACGAGAGCGTACAACGGCGAAGGTGTTGACGTAGACGATTCTACAGTTTTCTCCGGTGGTTGTTTGCATTTGTCGCTCGGGAAATGAGATTTTAACGCAACCTGACCGGAAAATTGAAACAGTAAACAACCATTAAGGAATTTGCGGTTATTGCTTTCGTCTCACTTAGCCTTAGTGCTTTGTCAGTGGGAACATTAAAATGATCGACAATAAGCAATACGAATTAAGGTTTTACTGTAGTGATACGCTACGAGGCGTAGGTACCTTTCCATCCTTCGATGGGGACGCACGGTTTTACAGTTGATTCTCGGTGGCATCCAAATGTTGGAAATCTTTTTGCACTCGTCAGCAATCACATGGCAATCATTTTCTTCCGGGTGAGGGCTTGTCATTTCCATTTCATCTCTTCAATGTTAGTATTCTATCCTGCTCCGTACGCTCGTACCGCTTCCCGTTGCCGAACTAAGTAAGCAAAGCAAGAACAAAGAACATTTTTTGCCGAGTGCAATCTTTTCCGCCAGCTCGCCGGATGAGGCAACCAGCATCACCGCATCGAGAAAAGAAACATAATTGAACATCTTGTTTGTTTGCTACGGGGTGCTGTTTTCCGTCTTTTGCAACAACGCCGGATGGGAGGCAAGTTGGATCCTTCTTCGCACTGCTGTCAGACCGAGCATGTTCATATCTACTACGGGAACGTGTGCTTTATATGCCGGAGCGAATAATTGGACAGGGTTGCTATTTCTGAGTCGACACTAATCCTAGTTTGGAATTGCTTCAGAAAGAGAGCGTTTCGTTCCTTGAAGCGCGCGGGCTTCGTGCTTGCCTGGTGTACGGCACTCAAAAATGGAGAATGCGAGAGCAAAAAAGTCATTAGTTTTTGAAAGACGTCGTATACTTCCTTTTCGCTTTCGTATTTCTGAATTGAATCCGTATGAAATTTAGGTTATGGAGAACATACTCAAAACATCAGCGGGAGCCGCTTTTAGGACTTTTAATCTGTAGCAGATGCGAAATGGTGTTTAAGTGCTTGAAGCGAACAATCTTAAAATGAAGGAACTTTGAGAGAAACTTTTTTTAGCTATGATATGTGCACTGCTTCCTATATATGGTTGACAGAGGTGTGATATCCAGTTAAGATAAAAGAGATAATAAAATCTGAAGCTACTTCAAACGTGCTATAAACGTTAAAATGGTTGTTTTTAATAGCCTCTTTGTAGTAGAAGCAATTAAAATCTGGTTTACTGGTTTTCGATCTGCCTGTTTTTTCAACAACTCGATGATGGAATTCGTAATAATGTGAATACTTTCAAAGCATCGTAACTTTTGAAATATTTCAGCATGGGTGAAATATTGCATTCAAACAAGGGTGCACGTTGATTGTTGTTTCTATTGTGATTGCTTTTGACATTTCGTAAGCACTGTTCAAGAAGACGATGAAAAAAGTCGTCCGTGAACGAATCTTATACATTTATAATGATAATCTTAATCTTTCGATACGAAGAACATCCACAGTGCATGTGTACTAAAAATGTTTTCTGAACGTTTGACTACCGAAAGGGAACCATGAAGTGACAAAATCACTGGACAAGTGAATCGTATTATGAATAGAAAGGTGAAGATCGCCAGAATTCATTTAGAAGTCAAAGCTATGTCCTGGATATTAAAGTTATATAAAATCAAAAAAGCGCCCAACAGTAATGATAAACAGAATTTAGAGGCAAAATCACGAGCTCGAGCCAATTATAGTTGATTATAGCTGGTTATGATCTGCGGATTCACTAACTTGGGTAAAGAGGACTGGTACATAACTACTTAAGTATTGCTTCAATGACCATCCCTTATCTAATATTCCGCTCTTTCAACTTCACGTCTTGTCCTAATCTGTTTGAATACTATCAACACCTTTGTTTAATTATTTTTTTCTACCGTCTCCTCCGTCATTTACAATCGACTATGAAAAACTACCATCATAAAAAATTATATGCTTGACCTCACTAAAAGGTCAAGACAAAACAAGAGGTTAATCTGAAAAAAGCTATCCTGCTGAAGGCCATGAAGCTGTTAGGTCTGTGCAAGTGTCAGGCAAAACTTTCCGTTCACGATGCGGCGAATAAGCCAGTTATCTGGGCTATCTGGTTTCACCCAAATAGGAATAAAACGTGCCGACTTCCACGTCTTCAAGGTCCGGATGGCACGCAGCTAGAAGCACTTGCTGCCCTTTCTCATGGAGACGAGATGCTCTTTTAGCTGGATTTGGCATCCTGCCATTTAGGCTGGTACAAAAATAACAATGTTGTTTTTGTACCACAGGAACAGTAATTCTCGTTGGAATGGGGCCACGAAGTCTTCAAATATTGTAATTTTTGTACTTGATTGGTTGGAAATGGTTAAAAAATAAGAATTACACTTATAATATGTACATCGTATCGGTGAACCCCTCGTTCGCCAAGGGGCCCGACTGTTACTGGTTAACCCCGACTGGTTTTCATGACCAATTTCATAAAACCGCTAATAAAACTATGAGCTCCTTGAGAACTTTCTGATGACCGCTATAAAGCCCACTCCTCGGAATGTTTTCATAACCTCTATTACTTTATAAGCTCTAGTAGTCGTATCACGATCTGCTGAAAGCAGCAATAAAACCGATTAAGCTTTCTGAACGATTTGGTTTATACCGACCATAATAAAATATTTGTTAGAATAAATCATGAATTTTGAGCAGCCTTAGTTCGTTTGCAGCATGTGCGCATTAAATTTTATCGTGCACATTGATGTAATAGGTGGATAAAATCAATGCGCCACTGAAATTTCGTAATTTTCGAAAACTGGTTGTTTTAATAAATTCAACAAATCTATCAAACAAACCTATAAAAATGGATTACTGGCTGTCTGTCTGTCTGTCCCTATGTTCCTTATAGAATTGAAAACTACTGAGTCGATCGGAGTGAAAATTTGCATGTAGGGGTTTTTGGTGCCAGGGAAGGTGCTTATGATGATTAGAGATCCCTCCCCCACTAAGAGTGGATGGGGCTTCCATACAAATCTAGACCTATAAAAATGGATTTCTGTCTGTCTGCCCGAATGTTCCTTATAGAATCGAAAACTACTGAACCGATCGGCGTAAAAATTTGCATATAGGGGTTTTTGGGGCCAGGGAAGGTTCTTATGATGGTTAGAGGCCTCTCCTCCACTAAGAGGTGGGGCTCCCATAGGCTCCCATAAATTTCTGTGTTTTTGGAGACAAGAATTTTTCTATGGTGAATTGAGACCCCTCCCCACTTTAGGAGGGGGGGCTCCTATACAAATTAAATACAAATTTCCTCATAACTCAAGAATTAATTAATCAAATGGAACCATATTTGGCATATGGGTATTTTTGGAGGCAATTTTTTTTCCATGGTGAATTGAGACCCCTCCTCTATTTAAGAGGGGAATAATAACCCCTTTCCCTTTTAAGAGGGGAGGCTTCCATACAAATGAAATACAAATTTCCTCATAACTCGAGAACTAATCAATCAAATGGAACCAAATTTGACATGTGCGTGTTTTTGGAGACAAGGATTTTTTCTATGGTGAATTGAAACCTCTCCCTACTTCAGAAGGGGGTGGGGGCTATACAAATGATATACAAATTTCCTCATAACTCGAGAACTAATTAATCAAATGGAACCAAATTTGGCATGTGAGGGGTTTTGGAGGCAGGGATTTGTTTAATGATGGTTTGAGATTCCTCACTCCAGTGGCGGGGGGATAAGGACTCTTATACAAATAAAAGAGAAATTTTTGCGTAACTCAAAAACTAATCGAACTCGAGAAATTTTAGACTTTTTCATAAAACATTAGTCAATAACAAGAGTACCAACAACTATCAATAGTAACATTAGATAATTCAGCGCGAGACGGCCACAGGCCGTGATTGTTGCCGGCGACCTGCATCTTTGAACTCATCCTGTGGGCCAGAAGACGAATAGTATCAGCTTTCAATGAACAGCGAAACAGGAAAAATTTTCGGAAGAATAAAACACCGCATGATCGTACTTGACCATATATATTACGCAACTAAACTATCTCGGACAACAGTATTCTATTTATACGGACGTTACATTGTTCTAATCTTCTTCCATTTAGCTATTTGTCTCACAGAGAATCCAGTAATAGATTCCGTCGCACTCAATCTCAGATCAAACAAGTGGCGTATTCAAACAGGACATCGAACCTGCTTTGCCTTTTGCAAAACGCTACGATCAAAAGGCATAAGCTGCCGTACGAACACTCTACTAGATCGATAGTTTTTATAGATTTGACAATACTGATGCAGGGCATACGCGCCTTTGCGGACGACATTTGGAGGAGTACAAGCTGAAAGCTAAGAGCAGCGGAGGTGCATGAATCAAGGGTAATAGATATAGCTTTTGGGGCGAACCAACCACTGGTTGCAAGCTTGGGACTGCTTGGGAAGACGTACATTTAGCGAAAATCGGTAAGCCACGGTTTACCGGACAGGTCGTAAGAAAAACAGTTTTTCACAACAACCCCACCGACACCCAGAACAGAGGGACTCAGCGTGCGAGATGGCTCGTTCAGGTCTAAAGTGATATTTTTTATTTTTTAAATAAAAAAAAACTGCGACTTCAGAGACCCCTGGGAAATGAGCGACGAGTAACCCAAGATCGAGTTAAATAGAGGTTAAAACAGTAACAACCCGCCCGGCTTTAAGCAGCTGCTGACGACGACGAGGATCGTACAACATTCCTCGTAAATATTCCTGTGCTCTAAACAGCTGGCTGTGAAATTTCAAACTTGAAAGTATAGAACTAATTTTCATCTGGGTTTGAACCCCCAACACCCCCCCCCCCCCTCTCATGGTACTCATGCATTATCTGCCATAGCTGCTCGCGTTCAACTGTATCGTATGCTGTCCTGAAATCCACAAAAATATGATGTTGCACTCTCGACATTAATGGAGGATTTGTCGAAGAGTAATAGCGGTTTGACAAGCAATCAATTTTGATTGGTGGTGCATTTTATATTGCTACGCCACACTCATGGTGAATTTATAAGAGACGTGGTGAAGCCAACAAGTTTTAACGTGGTAATATAAGCAACCACAATATAATTACTTTATTAACAGTTTTATTGTGGTTTTCTAGCTAGCTATAAAAGTGTTTGAACTCGTATCCTATTGGTATTGGGCAATACCACAATAAAACCAGAGGTAATTATTAATACCGCAATAAAAGCTTTATAAATTTCAAGAAAACCTAATTGGCTTTAGAATTGTTACTTGGGTTATGGCAAAAATGGCATTTTTTTTGATAAAATCCAATATGGCGACTAAATCCAAGATGGCTGCCAAAAATAATTTACTCCATTTGACAGCCCTGTTCTTTTTCGCTGGCTTTGAAGTCTGGCCCCACCATTGTCCAAAACTTTGTGAGTGAAAAGATATAAAAAGTTTCATCTCTTTTTAACCATGGTCATGCGTTCGGCAAGTGGAGTCTATAATCGTGCAAATTTGGAGGACCCGTGTGGTCAATGATTCTGGTCAGATTGGCGACAAGTGCGGGAAGTTTTTTTGGAGATAATGTCTACGAAAAAAAGCACTGGAAAGCATCTGTGTTGCGAGGTAAGTCCATGAACACGGACGCTCGACATGGCACCTATAGAAATTATGCAGCAATGAAATCAATCGGTTTTTAGTGGAGCCCTTCCAGAAATGTTGTTGCAATAAACCAGCCTGCAAGGAGTCTTTCACATTTGATAAAGCAAAAATTGAGGATTCACTGGAAGGCCCTTATGTATACATAAAAGTCTAGCAGTAGAAAAAAACGCTTGAAATGTTGAACTTCTTACTAAAGAACTAAAGTAATATGAAGTTAACTACAAATGGACTTGAAATTGAATGTTTGAAATTGGTTTTCAATTGTACTACAAATTAAACTTAAAACTTCACTTGAAACTGAGTTTGAACTTGGACTTGAAATTAAACTTGATGTTTGACTTGAATTCGGCCCCATCCGTTCACCTTGAAATTTGATTTCAAATGGGACTCAAATCGGACTTAAAGTTTGTCTTGTTGAAATTAGACTTCGAATTGGACTTGAAATTGAACTTAACATTGGAGGTGAAATAGGACATCAAATGAGACATGAAATAGAATATGAAATTGGACTTGAAATTGAACTTCAAATTTTACTTGCAACTGAACTTTACATTGAGTTTGGAATTGTACTTAAAATGGGACTTCAAATTTGGGTTTAAATTGGACTTTGAATTAAACTAGAAACTGGAATTGGGACTGAAACTGGAATTTAAATTGAATTTGTAAATTCGTACTTAAAAACTGACTTGAGAAGAGACATAAAATTAAACCTAAAATTAAAGTTGAAGTAGGACTGCGAATTCGATTTAAAATTCAAGTTGTAACGGGACTTGGGACATAAAACACACATAAAAAAAATTAAATTTTTAATTTTTAAAATGAGATTTAAAATGAGAAATGAAATGGTTGGACTGGAGGCACAAAACTAGATATGAGACTAATTAATAATACAAGGGTGTGGTATAGTTTAATTGCATAAAGCACGCGGGTACCAACCGAGAAATTGTGGATTGGAGTCCCACTGCCACTAAACAACCCAATATTTTTAGCCTCATATCGAAAATTTTCCCCGTTACATTCAGTCTAACATTCTTCGCACCAAACGCTCCCCTACTTTAATCAAAATGAGCACTGAAATTAAACTTGGAATGGGATTTAAATTTTTCTAGAAACTGCGTTCTCAGATCACACCACGAGAAATTATTTTGTTTTACATTGAATTCAATAGAGAAGGTGGGGTCCGTGATTCTATACCCTATATTGTGCATGGATATAAGTAGTAATCAGAAATGTAAAATTTTATTTGATTTTTGATGCGAAATGGATAGAAAAAATAAAATAATAACAACTGCTAGGTATATGAAACTAAACAAAATATTATTAATTTTTTTGGCTGCATTTAATTTCGGAAACATTAAATTTTTTGGAAATATCGCACAGCTAGAGTGCTGTTAAGGGTATACCCCTAATCGAATGAATTTGCTTCATACTTTACAAAGCAGATGCCGGCAAAGCTTCTGCAAAGCAACGTTTGTTTTGGTTTTCGGCAACCTCTTACCCTCCAGCAGCCAAACAAACAAATTCAGCTTTGCACGGAAATTTTTCCTCGCTCGTCGTTGTTTTGGTTTCTACACTTTTCTTTCAAAGACATTTTTCGAGTGGAACTCAATCTATGGCCATTTCTCCACATTTTCATCTTGGCAGTTTTACTTTAACGTAAACTCTGGAGTACCTCTCTTTTGTATGTATATTCAGCAGGTATGGCTCCCGCATGCCCCATTCCGTGCCGTTTGTTTTTACTTCTTTCTATGGTTTCTCAGACCGAACGACGGGAAGACAATCTTTTTTCAACCTGATTGCTGTTTTCATTTTATAGCGTCAATTTTATTGCGTCACACTAATTTGAACCGGAAAACCCGGGATGGAAATGACTTTGCTTCGTTAGGGCAAACAAACAACCCTCGGTTAAGACCTTTTATTACACTTTTTATGAAATCATTTTTATGAATTGCGAAGGGATTATTTGCCAAAAATGCGCACCTTTACCTTATCTCGTTATTCATAGCCCCCGCACCCTATCACTGTTTTCATACGACAAACGAAGTCGACGAAAGCAAGCTGAACCGAGCAAAAACAAACAACCTCTCGCAGTCTCCGGAAAATGGTTATGTTATGAAAGAAAATGGCCAATCGAAAAAGAAAAGGGATGGGTAGTCCCTAAATGTAGGCTTTGCCGGGGTTAAGCATTTTTCTTTATCTTTGTAGGGCGGAGAAAAAATAGCTTTACGTATGAATTTTCTTTTCCTCACCTGTACGATAGAGGAGCTGCAGACCTTGGATCAGGCGGTAGTGCTGACTGCTGAGTATGTAAACTGTAGAAAAGGGTTTATTTTATTTGCCTCTGCATTGCCTCTTTCCGCACATGGAACAACGTTGACGGAAGGAACAACGGAATGATTGATGTGTTTCGTTACGACGAAAACAGAGCAAGGAAGTTATCTTTCAGGTGCCTGAAGCGATATTGATCCAGTTTTTGTGATTGATTCGATTTTCACTTGATGAAGCGTATCTACGAAGGAACATTTTCCCCGTTTGGACTTGTGTGGTAGAGAAATTACGTCGTTTCAAGATGATTGCGGAAAGTAGGTTCTTGACCAGAATAATGGATGAGTGATTAGCGTGGGAAATCTGTGGACCGAAAAGTTTTGCGGTGTGTTTAATCATTGTTCTACCGTGATATCAATCTTGTCATAATCCCCATCCGGAAGGTATGCTCAATTTATCATCTCGAAACATAATTCAAAGTCCAATGTTTGCCAAAGCCTGTTGGAGTTTCAAAATTACGTCTGTCTAGTAACGGAATTATAGTTTTAATTTTTCTCTTCGACACCCACTTCCTTCAGCAAATTATGAAGTAAATATGTCAATCTAGATTCAGGTGATGATTTGCCTCAACTTCTGTACGCTGCTTATCGCTTGCAGCGTGGTTGCTTCTAATGAAATTCTGCCACCTAATCACTGACTGAAGAAAGCTTGACAGGCACACGGAGACGAAAACGATGCCGACGAAGACGCTCGGGTGGCAGTCAGGCGGATTGTAATCAATTCATTACGCTGTTAATTTGTCACCCCAAAGAAAACGGTTTGAAAAGTGGCAATCATAACACACACGCTCGCGCTCGTAGGTCTACCGTCCTAGCTACCTGTCGACCGGAACTCCGCCGATGCCTGAAGCATGAACAGAACATTTCATGCTAATGAACTGGCATGCGGTGGAGAAAATGAGTGTGAGATACGCGCCTGATGGTTAGCATTAACATAAATAAAGATTGAAGTAAACCGCCACCTTCGCGGTGCGAGATAATGTTAAGCTAACTTTTTTTCGGAACGATTTGCGGTACGCGTAATATACCGTTTCACCATTTACAATGTGTTAGGGAACTCTGTTCCTTTTTGGTTTTTCAACATATTCCGCATTTTTGCTGCTACGTTTTTTTGATGGTTGAACACATGGTCCGTGGGAACAAACAGGTTTTTTATATAAACATGGTAACACAGGGGCAACGGTCAAACGTATATCAAGTTTAGAACTACATATTTTCATGTTGGTACAAAAAAGCTACCGACTTCATTTGCTTTTTTGTTCTATGCTTCTGTGATCCACCCTAGCAATGTGCGTTTTAATAGTGTTAACTGAAACCTGAGCTTATATTTACCAGCGATTGGCACTTTTGTGCCAGTTCATTCTAATTGACACTTCGATGGCAATAATGTTCTGTCTTCAATCATCTTGAGTCCAGATGGCGTCTGGATACTTATTTGTTTACATTTTTCAATGCAAGAACAGTCTACATAAAAAAGTGTTAATAAACACAAACATTTGTCACAAGATCACGAAGACGTTTATGTTTATGTTTATTACCCGCAGCTCGACCCAAATTTTGATTTAAATAATAAACCCAGCTAGTATTTTCATATGTTTAAAATAGATAAAAATCAGCATTACGTACAGATATACATGCTAATAAATCGTATTTGATGCGCAAAATTGGCATATCCGTACTATTTTTCAGGCGATATACGTGATTACGAATAATTTTGAGCGTTACGACTGTATAAGTATTTATATACGATAATATCCGATTAAGCGCGAGTCGCTCCATACTACTATACGATTTTGTGCTGAAAATC
The DNA here is from genome assembly GCF_943734655.1 of Sabethes cyaneus. Classification (NCBI taxonomy): domain Eukaryota; kingdom Metazoa; phylum Arthropoda; class Insecta; order Diptera; family Culicidae; genus Sabethes; species Sabethes cyaneus. Next base: position 17,952,520 of record NC_071354.1, on the reverse strand, counting down.
ATATGTATGTCAGTTATTATCATTATATTACGATAGAAAATCAACTTGGTCCCACTTTATCCAGCTTTAGTTACGATTTCGAATTTGTTAGGATAATTTTCGTACATTGATGTACGAGTTGGTGCTAGCTGGGAAGCTTCTCCTGTTGTGATCAGCAAAGAAGATTTTTCCGAAAATTCCTGTCGAATTTATAGAGAATTACAGTTAAATTATGGTTAGTTTCAGGCGATTTACCTTTACTTCAGTAATTTGACTGTGGCAAAAAATATATGTGGCAACCTCATTGATTTCCGTTAAAGAAAATTGAACGTATGTTTTACGAATTCTTTCGTTGTTTTCTACCACAAAGTAGTTTCGTAAAATCGGTCCTAAATGTTTCGAACATATAAAATTGCTATATTCGTGCGAATTATTGTATTTTGAAAAATGATTCGTGCATTATACGAATGTACGAGAAAACTCACGATAAAAATAGTATAATACTGACACGGAAAACAGCAAAATGTCTCTTTCCTCCGGAAAAAACTGACATGATCGGGAACACAAAATTGAGCTCGTTTGTCATATTACCACGACAACTGCACACTAAGCAGGTCGCACGAGTATGTTTTCTCTTACCTACAATCTTCGCAATCCGTTCTCGTCGATAATGATGCCAGACAACAATCTTCATCAAATGAGTTTTGATGCAAGATATGCTACGAATGTGCTCTCGTACCAAATACGAACCACTCGTCAACATAACAACAAATTCGCTGCCTTGGTACCCGAATGTTTTACTAACTAAACTACTGTCACACCCTTATATTAAGTAGTCTAATATCGGCAGTAGTTGGTCTAACAGGCCAGTCGTCGTATGTTCGAATCTTTTTTTATACGTGCCGTGTAAAAAAAACTATTTAAAAAAACCGCGTAATTCGAAAAATGTTCGACCAAACCTCGTGATTTTAGACATGACCTTGAAATGCGGTCAGGCATATATTAATTTTTTTTGTTGAAACGATGGTTCTACAATTGATGAAGGGACGATAAGGGAAAGTAATGAAGAAGGGTTTTTTTTTAGAATAGAGGGGAAAGAGTGGAAAGGAAGGAAGGGGAGCCAATAGGTAGCTACGCTTAACAAGTTGTCGTTGTGACTCCTACCTTTTGTCCAATGCTGGAAGTTCGAAAAATGTTATAAAAAACAACCGCGTTAATTCAAAAATAACCGAAAAAGCTACTCGAGTTTAAAAATCACTGAAAAACCCGTGTTAATTCGGAAAATTACGTAAAAAACCGCGTTAATTCGAAAAATGATGTAAAAAACCGTGATAACCCTCTAACGGGTAAGGCCGTCTGTAGACTTCGCTTTTGGAGCTCCAGAGCCGCATACTAAATTTGTTTTGAATCAGCAATCAGCAAAATGTGTTCAGAACAGATTTCTTGACATTTTGATATTAATATCACAACATTCTGACTATGCATTCAAAAGTTATCATTTTTCAAAAACAAAAATTCCGAAAAATTTCGAAAATAGTTAATGCGCGAATATTTCCTTTTTTACTTTGGATGAAAAAGCACGTCTAGAACGAAGTGATTGACCTGGGTAGAGCGTTAGACTTGGAAAACGAAAAAGAGAAATTGGACTTTTTCTAACCTGGCGCTCCTCCAGATAATTATTTTTGCATGAAAATCAGAACTTAAGCTTCTTTTGAGTGTACTTTCATGATAAAACAGCCATTAGCTTGATCGCATCGTTTTTACGATGTTGCCCGTTAGAGGGTTAATTCAAAAATCGTCACAAAAAACCGCGTTGATTCAAAAATAATTTTAAAAATAATCGATTTTTTTGAAGCGATGGTTCTACAATTGATGGACGGTAGGGGAAAGAAAATGAAAATTTTTGGTGAAGGTGGAAGAAGAGCGGACGTTTAAAAAAAATTAACATATATGTATGACCGCATTTCAAGGTCAATACTAAAAACATGAGATTAGTCCATAAAAATAAACCGTGTAAAAAGAGACTTGAGTGTATGTTTGTTTACTCTCTTGTATATACATGTGTCACCTGTGTTCAAAAGTGGGAAAATAGTTCGGATAGTGTATAGAGAATGTACACTTTCTCACTTATTATCCAGTTTTGTTATTAAGCGATCCAAATATGATCTACTGCAGGGATGGTTCGATCACTTACTCAATTTTGATTCATTTGACAGTACCGTCTTAACGGAGCCAAATATGACAAAGTTATATATGGGACATTTGTAGAACAGGTTATTACCTATAATTTTGCTGAACGCAGTTTTGCTGTATCTTTTGTAGTTACGGCGCTACAATGCTAGTATCTTATTAGTGACTAAATGAACGTTCATTTAGTCACTGATGAGTTACTAGCGTTGTAGCACCGTAACTACATTCGATACAGAAAAACTGTGTTCAGAAAAATTGTAGATTAGAACTAGTTCTACAAATGGCTTTTTTCTTTAGATATATCTTAAAGTTATAATTAACTGCCCACATCCCTCCCCACTCCGCTCTGAACGAAAATTCGGTCTCAACGTACAGAGGTACATATTACTACTTTAGCCGCTGGTGTTGATCCAGACCATAAACAGTCGATCCGTTGCCGTTCTCAACAATTGGGATTGTATTACTCGACTGTGTGGAAGGTTTCAAGCAAGAATATTGACCATAAACCATATAAACTGAATGAAGTGATTAGCAGCCAGAGGCAATAAAAGAGCTACTAATGCATTACTTGGTAGGTTTTGCGGGCCTGCGAAATTATTGGTCTGCATTTTTTCAAGGGTGGAGATGGTCAATGAAGCCCGTCCGATGGCTGTGGACTTTTATGCCCCAAAAACAAGCATTGAATCTGGTCTATCATGGTTTTCACTAGACGGCGCTACATGCCACACAGTACGGGATATCAATTGACCAATTGCGAGGTGAGTTTGGTAAGCAAGAAATATCTCCTGTTACACCTGTAAATTGGCTTCTTACATCGTGTGATTTGTCACCTCTAAACAGGGTAAATTAATCATTTGTGGACCATTTTATGCTTGACTTGTCTTTTTCTATGATTTATTTTGAACTGGTAATGTTGAACACCCAACCAATTGCACTTACAGTATTAGTAACTTTCGATGAGGCCTAAAAAATATCCATTTATGTTCCAAATCTCTATTTTTTACAACTTTTTCAAATCAGACTGAAAAGTCAGTTTTCATTCGATGGACTCTTGTGGTTTTCAATAGGATAACGACTAGGTCCATTATAGGAAATTTAATATATTTTGCATGAAGAGGGTCCACTGTTGGCGACATATTTTACATCGTAAACCGTATAATAGACCTTGTACTGGTTGAAAATGTCGATTATTAAGGCATTAATAATTAAACGCAGCTTAAATTTTATTAACTAAAGTGTGTGTTATGTTTAGTTCTTTCTGTTTAATGTCATATAGCCATTGAAATGCAAATCCATGCTAATGAACACCGTAATTGTACCCGCGAGTCAATTATAGGTAGAGGGTCCACTATAGGTTTACTTACCCTCGACTATTTTTTACAGTTAGGGGACTTACCCTCGACTATTTTTTACAGTTGTGGAATAAACATGCTAGGAATTATTTAATAAAAGCACCTAAATGTTGTGTTTCTCGTCTGCGCGGGGTAAAATGCCCCACCTGCGGTATAATATGCCCAATGCGGTAATTTGAGTATTTCTACCGGTGACAGACCAACTCTATTTCGTAGAAAGTAAAACTATTTCCTTTGTTTTACAAAATACTGTTATTTTATATAAAATAAACCTAGTTTCGGCCTTCTGGTGCACCTTTTCCTTTTCTGCATGGGGCACATTATACTGCTGCTGTGGCATTTTGTACCGGGTAGTTGAATTACCTAGAATTTGGACGTTGGTAATAAATTATTCCCACCACGGTTACTCTACAATACTAATTGAATTAAATAATGGCAATTGGCTTCAACTTAGATCTGTTTACCTATGTTTATAGCCACATTTGCAAGGGGGGCAAATTGCACCACCGCAAGTGGGGCATTTTGGCCTGCTTTTACTTATTTGAAAAAATATTAAATGCTAAAACAAAGCAAGCGTTTCATACCGTTATTTTTTGGCAGGGATGTCTTTTTGAAGTTCATTTTACGCAATCGAATCGCAACAACCGGTTATTTACAGATTTTGACAAGAAAATAGCTTATGGAAATGACGCCAAAAGTTACATCGGAAGCTGCTTAAAAACAAATTTATTTTTGTTTTGTTTTTACAGCATGTGACAACTGTCATACTTGTATAGTAGGCTAGTTCCATCAAATACTATGGTTTCTGGGCGGTTTTGCATTTTGATTTCGCTTGTTTAGCGAAAAACGAAGGGGGGCACATTGGCCAGGGGGGGCACGTTATACACAATTCCCCTACGTACAATTTCTCCTCTTTCGGATAAACTAACAACGATTGAGGCTTTAGAAAACAATATTAAATAGATCTCTGATAAGATACTAGTCGAAACAATCGAAAAAGTGGTGCAAAATTGAATCTTTCACATGAACCACCTCAAGCGTACTCGCGGGCAGCATTTTAACTAAATTATCTTCAAAAAGATATGAATTTAAAAATAAAATACATAGTCCTATTTTCACAAAAACTCAATTCAGACTCATGAATTGTCTGAGAGACTATTTTAAGAAAAGAAAAATAAAAAATAAGAAAACTTATCCAATTTAATTCTACTATGTGTATTTTATTCACGACAAATACGTATTTCGCCTACGACTTGCAGGCTTCCTCAGTGTCTGTTTTCGAACCCCTGCAAGCCTGCAAGTCGTAGGCGAAATACGTATCTGTCGTGAATAAAATACACATAGTAGAATTAAATTGGATAAGTTTTCTTTTTTTTATTTTTAGGTTTCGTATTCTACTAAGACGCTCCAAAAACTTCAGTCAAAGAAAAATAACAAATGCTGTACTCATATTGGTTTTATATGAACCTTGCTTTCGCTGGATAATCCCTTCCGTTTAGGCACTAATGCTAGAATCACTGACAGCATAACACAAGGAAAATTTTCGTTCACTGTCTAAGATACGCCAACTTTGCACGCTACTACTTTGCATTTCCATATATTAGAAATGCATAGAACGAAACACACTAATTACACATGCTAATATTATCTCCGCTTTGCTTGAACAGTAAAATTGGTTAGAGAGGAGTTCGCTGCTATTTGCTACTACAAGATTCGGTCGGGTTGTTATTCGACGCTTCGTAGCTGCGGCGGCAGCACCGCAAAATTCATTCCAAAACCCGTCTGGAGCATAAAAAACCCAGTGAGCCGGAAGCTCAAACTGCAGACGAAGTCGGTTTTTCGGTAGTTTGCAAAATACGACTTCCGTTTCAATTAGACGGGTTTGACTTGAAAATGGGAAATCTAACTTTTATGTTGCTCAAGCTACTGAAGCTTGCTGTTTTGCTACAGTATCCATAGTGAAGATAACTGCATGTAGAAATCGTTAAAACGATGTAAGAATGAGTGCACTACCATAACTATTACCTTTGAACGAATTTCGGTTTCACTAACATCAAACAGGAAAAGGTCTGTAAATGCTCAACTAAATCTCATTGTGAATTAGGTTTGTTATCAATATAGGCTCTTTTATGGGAAATACACCGGAATACTGTTACCATAGTACGACCGGAAATTCGATATTCATTGATTTCCTTTGTGGAAGTAAGGTAGAGGTGGATCCCTTCTCAAGAAGCGAGCCGTCCGATTCTTGATTGTGCTATCATGCGATGGGTTTTATTGTTCGAGACCGCCTTCGTCAAGGCCCACGGTGCGGGGCGGTGCCTTTGATTGTATCCGTTTATTGGGTGTTAATGAACTCTTACCTGAAATGAGAAGCAAAACAAAACTAAAATTAGATTGGAAAGCGATGGTTGGTTTGTTTGTTCGTTGAGTGTGAACGTTTACAGAAGACGTAAACATGTTTTGCTGCTTAAGATGAGCTGATTTTGGTGCTATTTTGAACTCTACAATCTCTTTCAAAATGTGCAATGTTTTTTTTTCGTTCAAAGCTGTTCAAATGAATTCAGAACGCTGGTGCCCAGAAACCAATTTTACTGGCTGTTAATTTTGTGAGGGGGCGATTTCGAATAATATAATTCATTCCACTGAGCTATTAAATTTGTTATCAATCATTTTGCTTCTCTAATCTAACCATGCAAGCTTAGCTTCAAAAAGTGATATGATTGATTGAGTTTAATATTGAATCATAACTTACTTTCTTGAAAGGAATACACAATCAGTTCCATCGTGTGAAACACCGCCGCACCGCTCAGCTCATAAGCATTTAAATGGCCTTGAAGGCCTCACTGGCAAACGTAAACAAAATAACTAATTCTGTTCGGGTGCGAATCTCCTATGCACGGCAATCTTTCAATCGTACCAAGCCAAGACCCACCTGCTCGTGAAACCATTACATGCATAATAAAATTCAATTTGTCGGCCTGGTACGGGTGAACGGTAAAGCCGTAAAACAAATTCCACACATAACATCACAACTCATCGGAGAAGCAAAAAAGGCCGATCACGAGTGACTTAACGACTGTATCCACCCACGCGGTGTGTGTGTATTTTGTCGGGACAAAATGTTTACACATGCTAGTCAGTTAGTCACATTCCATTCGATTCCCTTAGCATAGCACCGAAGCCCGACGGCTGCCCGGTACCGTACCGCCCCCGGTGCGGAAAAACACTTCGATGATGAACCACACAAACGTACCGCCCAGACGACAAAAGCTTTCCATTTTCCCGGTAATTAATTAAATCTGCGTCGCCGACATCATATGCCACTTTGTGGAAATAATTCAAAGACGTGTATGGATTACCAGACACACAGCATGTATTAGAACAATACCAGAACCAGGATATTTAATTGGTCGCTTTTGGGTGGAAGATGGAAGCACATGATTCTGACGGTAAATTTCCCACCATTGCATTGTTTGGCGTGATATTTCTTTTGTTGATGTACAATATTTTAATTACACCAACATAAATTCCAGTGTATACCTAAATTACCGGTTTGACAAGTGCATTCTAATATACCGGTGTATATCTAATACGCCGGTTACGGATACAAAACCATTTAAGGGGAAATAAGTCGTCATTAACTTTTCGAATTTCAGAAGCAGTTTCTGGGCACAAAGTAAGAGTTTTGCTTTTAAAAATATATTCATTGCATTTTTCTTGCCAATCTATACACATAGAATACATTTTCAGAATTTTTATTTCAATTGAAAAAACTGCTCTCGAAATTCATAGAATCAATGACGGCTCATGCCTTAAAAGAATGCCTGCTTGCCTTAAAAGAAATTTAAAATCAAATCAAATACTGCTTTGCATTTTTCGTCACAATTGTCGTTGTTTGTTTTAGTTACGAAGAGAATAAATTTGAGTTGTAGTATTTAGACATCAAAGGCACCCTCTGATAATTTATTCCTTTGGAATGGTAATACACAACGGTTTTGATAAAATTTTGCATTCCAGCCACGAAAATAGGTGAAAACAGGGAGCGGTGATTTAAAAGGAATCACGTTTCCTCTACCGATTTTGTCTCTGTTATGTGTTCTTTATTGGAAACAATTTTCGATTCAGTTTTCTCAATTTTTTTTCATGTATCCAATGTTGCGAATCGAGCGAGATGCCAACGAAGCCTACTCTCACGCGAAAGAGTATGAGAAGCATTGGTATTCAACGGTTACGCAGCACACGCAAGCGCAAGACAAACAGCCGCGGATGCTGTGTGCAGATATTCTGCTACCTACACACTCGCGAACGCGCAGACTCACATCGTCTTTTTCCGTAGCGTACTCGCGAGTCAAATAATTCGTGAGCAACCAGCTGCCCGAGGTTTTGCATTACTTTTTCTTTTCTTCTTCATTTTCGGTTCCTGATGCGAGCGTGGCGGGAGTGCGAGCCCTCACGAGTAATCGGCATCAGCAGCTCGGGTTGCAATGATAAACGAGAACGACGACAGAGAATTCCTGTACTACTTTGACGATTGATATCTCCGGAACCAAGTAAATTTTTTTTGGCAATTCAAAAAAAATATTATTTGGAAAAATGTTTTACAAAATTTTCCACAGTGATGGAAAACTCCAAAGAAATACCGAAAAAACTATGACTTGCCTCATAGAAATAATACCATTTCACCCATTTTAAATGCGGTAATGTTCTTTAAAACATTTTTTTGTGAATGCCTGCAATTTTTTCACGAAATTATTTCATGTTTTTCCAATATATATCTTTTCTTAGATCTTTGCAACGAAGATTTTCTTTTTTCCAAAATTGGTGTTTAAAAATAATAATGCTAAATTTGTGCTGCTAACAATTTTGCACGAGATGTTTTTTTCATGGCAATGCACATTTTGCAGGTTGTTCCGTTTGAAAATACGAAGGTCACTTTTTCCCATACATTCCATTGGCTCCCTACTTAAATACATACTCGCAAAAACGCGTCGCAGTGCATGGATAAATAAGAGCGTGAGTCCGCAAGGGATGCTTATGCCGCACCGTGGGATGAAACCAAAATCTAGGCGGACAAAAATAATTACGCTAAAACCGTTAGTCCTAGATATATAGTATGTTCGGAGAAAATTTGTTATTTCAACTTCCGCATTTTTTGGTGTATATATCAGGGTGGCCATCACAGTAAGCGAGTACAAAACATAAACTTTTTATGGCTTAATTTAACTGAATAAAATGTTCCGCATAATTAAAGAACATTAAATTTTGAGTAACTTTACTGAAGAAATGAAAGTTTTATCTCTTATGGTTGATGGGCTGGAGCTATTTAAAGTTTTTTGGTCGGTGTGGACCTAAAAATCCGTTTTTTCTTTATATCTCCTTTTGTGTTTATTTCTTACAAATCATGCCTGTTATTTTCACTTTTTCAATTCATTCTATTATCGTAAATATTGTGATTTTGGTAAGTAAACCGGAAATTTTTACTTTAATATTCAATACGGTCTAGCAAAAAAGGGCCGACCTGGACCGATGTGAACTCAATTAATTTCGGAGGCCAATATATTACTAAACATCTATGCAAAATTTGATATGCTGCTTTTGAGCAGTTTTTGCGTTATTGACATTTGAAAAAGGCATTTTTTTTAGAAAAAATGCTTGTAGCTTCGAAACCGAAGAAGATAGCCACTTGATTCCTTCAAACAAAATGTGCGTTTTCCTTGCATGTGAAAGTACTAAGAGGGCATGGTTTGTCAGAAATAAACACGAGAGGAGATATAAAGAAAAAACGGATTTTTAGGTCCACACCGACCAAAAAACTTTAAATAGCTCCAGCCCATCAACCATAAGAGATAAAACTTTCATTTCTTCAGTAAAGTTACTCAAAATTTAATGTTCTTTAACTTTGCTGTACATTTTATTTAGTTAAATTAAGCCATAAAAAGTTTATGTTTTGTACTCGCTTACTGTGATGGTCCAAGTCCAAGTCCAAGTCCAAGTCCAAGTCCAAGTCCAAGTCCAAGTCCAAGTCCAAGTCCAAGTCCAAGTCCAAGTCCAAGTCCAAGTCCAAGTCCAAGTCCAAGTCCAAGTCCAAGTCCAAGTCCAAGTCCAAGTCCAAGTCCAAGTCCAAGTCCAAGTCCAAGTCCAAGTCCAAGTCCAAGTCCAAGTCCAAGTCCAAGTCCAAGTCCAAGTCCAAGTCCAAGTCCAAGTCCAAGTCCAAGTCCAAGTCCAAGTCCAAGTCCAAGTCCAAGTCCAAGTCCAAGTCCAAATGCAAGTCCAAGTCCAAGTCCAAGTCCAAGTCCAAGTCCAAGTCCAAGTCCAAGTCCTAGTCCTAGTCCTAGTCCTAGTCCTAGTCCAAGTCCAAGTCCAAGTCCAAGACCAAGTCCAAGTCCAAGTCCAAGTCCAAGTCCAAGTTCATGTCCAAGTCCAAGTTCAAGTCCAAGTCTAGGTCTTAGTTAATGTCCAAGTCCGAGTACACGTTTAAGTACCAGTCCAAATCCACGCCCAAGTTCAAATCCAAGTCCAAGAGCAAGCCCAGGTCCAAGTCCAATTCCAAGTTCAAATCCAAGTTCAAATCCAAGTTCAAATCCAAGTTCAACAAGTCCAAGTCCAAGTCCATGTTCAAGTCTAAGTCCAAGTCCACGTCCACATCCAAGTCCAAGCCCAAGCTCAAGTTTAAGTTCAAGTCAAAATCCTTGTCCAATTCCAAGTCCAAGTCAAAGTCCTTGTTCAATTCTAAGTCCTTGTCCAATTCTAAGTCCTTGTCCAAGTCTTAGTCCATGACCAATACCATGTTTAAGTCCAAGTCCTTGCCCAAGTCCAAGTCTACGTATAAGTTCAAATTCAAGTCCATGTCCAAGCCCAAGCCCAAAGCTTAGCAAAAATTCATGGTCAAATGCCTATTCTCAATTTTGACTAAAGAAGCTTCTGATAACAAGCAAATTTCCAACCTAAAATATTAATAAGTTTATTAGTTTGGAAATTTGGAGGTTAAGTAAGAGCTCTTTTGAACCTCCCACCCACCTAAGAATATTTTCTAGCTACTAGCACAGTCAGAAAAAAATTTGAAAATAATTGGTAAAAGCAATTCATATTGCATTTTCGAAGTAATAAATATTCTGGAATGCGCCGCCTAAAAAATCAGTAAAACTAACACCTTCCATAGCCTAACAAAAAAAAATTGTAGCCATGAAAAACAAGAACAGGCGGTAGAAGATAGATAGGGTTCTATACGAAACATACACACTGCAAGATTTTTTTCAATTGACAACATAGACAGCATATAGATTTGGAATAATAGGTCTGTTTCAAACTTGCGGATACGACTCAAATTAACGAACTGACAGAGGGATGTCACGTATTTGGTCATACAGAACGAATATGTAATTACCAAATCGCAAATTGTCATTTGGGATCGATGAAAGCTCTAAACTTATCATTATCATTTTTTAACCTAGAAGAAAAGGATTTTGCTGCCTTGATAATAATAAAAAAGCACGTTTTCCTAGGAGAATTTTTTGAACATTCAGTACAAAAAGTTGAAAAATGAAATTCCCATTTCATGTGCGAAATTGCCAAACTAGGGTGATTCTCTCTTTCATAGAAAAAAATTCAACATCGTTTTTAAACTTCTTCTAGTGTGGCTAGGGTACGGTTTCGTACGTCGGCCTGAAAATTAAATTTCGGTAAGCATGATAAGATTATGGCCGATATTTGGGCTTTTATTGCTCGGCTGTGGTGTACCAGACCAGAAGGAAACGAAAAGCAAGCGGTTGTCACACAGCAAAGTTTTGCATGTCTGTGCCGGGAGCTGTTTCACTGCACCTTTGACAGATAGAAAACTTATGGAAAGAAAGCGCAAAAGTCAACACCCGGTATCAGCTCGGCAGACACATTCATTGCCGTCACCAGACTCACTCACGTAGGTACGTACACACACGGTTCCTCACGTGTATGTGTCATGGAGCGATGACACGCAGGATAGCCGACAACGATGCTATGTAAAAAACAGGAACCGGCGCCGGAGAGCGTATTGAAATTTTTATGTAATTATGCTTACGCTTCTGTTGGGAGAAAAAGTTGGGAAATATGCTTCCCCCGTTACCCTTCCGGTGTATGGGGGGTAGCATGCAGAGAGCAACCCAACTGGGTCATCCGGTTTCATCTATTGCAGCAGCAAACCGGGCGCCGGCTGCTGCGGTGTTCAGCCTCACCATCTTGGAAGCGAAAAATCCATTTTCGGCTTAACGACTTGTGAAAAATGTTGGAAAATGCAAATCTTTGCTGATCTGTATAATGCTTGACGGAAAGTTCCTATTCCTTTTTTTCGGTTGTGCTACATAGAACGCAGTTTGGGTATTACGGTAAGCAGATTAACTGAATGCCTGGGTTGAATTTGATGAGATGGTTGAGCAAGCAGTGATTTACTTGAGTCTGCTAGTGTGGTGTGAAAAAATTTGCCTAATATATAATTTAGTATCTTTTGAGTAATATGAATTTGTTTCATAAATTAAAAAAAATGATGCCACATTCCGCAATGGTTACCAAACTGTAACGGTTGCTAATGAAGTCTTTGAAGGCACCGGAAAACGAGGAAAAGCGGCGAAGTAAACACTGAAAGCAGACAAACCGACGGCGGGTGCTTCCACAACCGGAAAACGAAGCGCAAATTGCGTTGTAAGGACACACGCGCCCCAACAACCGTTAGAAGCTTGAAGCAAGCTGACTAAGCTCTGATTGCGTGTACTCGGTCGGTACCTACTTATCCCGTTTCATCCGCCACCGCTACCGAGCGTCAATCGCTGGGAAGAAGAGTCCAATTAGTTTACAGAGCAGAACGAAATTGCTCCGGATTCGTTCATCAGGCAAACCAAGCCAAAATTGCCGGTCGTACTTTCCTAAGATGGCTAAGGATTCGGAGAAATATTTTATCAAAACGAACTGGATTATACATCGTTATATAGGGGCCACAGCTCGTTAGGGTGTTTCGAAAGCTAGCAAAAAATTTAAATTCGCGTAGCCAAACCGGAGAGCATCCCTCCAAAGCAAAGTGACGACTCTTCATCCACTGCGTCGGCGGTGGAATGATGGAGTTCAGCTTCTTACCATCAAACTTCAACATCTGGATCGTGACCGCCTGTCGGTTCAGCAGCAGTAAGAAGCAAAGTTGTGCGGTTTGTTAGATCCGTCAGACAGAACCACAGTGCAACTATTAACTAGCTCCCTGTCGTAATTAACACTGATTACATCGAAAGCGGAAACTTTCTGATTCATACAATATTAAGGATATAAGCTTGCTAGGGTTGCTATTATCTTACGGGTTTCTTAAGTTTTGTGGCACCATCGACACTGACACCGTCCGCAGTCGACGGAGAAGGGGAAAAACCGACTGCCGGTGGAAAGCTGACTTCGTTTTGCCGGATTTGAAATGAATAGCATAGCAGAAAGGGATCGCGTACCAAAATTTAATGGTGTTTAAAGTGTTGTACCATCTTCGTAATCAGTGTCAAACTGCTTACAGTTTAACGAGCAGCGAAACAAACTTTGGCAATAATTTCGTTACAATTGGGTACCTTTTTCTAAGCTTTCTTTGCAGGGGAACGACAGTGATTACATTGTTGTTGTTTAAAACAGCCGGAATTGGTGGTTGTTGGAATGAAGATTAATATAGACGCAAATCAGAGCCGTTTATTAGTTCGCTTAAAATGGTAGTTGTGAAGCATTTCGTAGCAAATGACAAAAGAATATAGAATTTTCAAATTGATCGTCTCCAACTAGTAATTTTCTAACTTTTGTAATTTTGTAATTTGTAAACACAATTGCGTTATCTAATGATTCTAACATTTGACGACATCACATTTTAAAAATGTATCAGCTGTACAAATGCACAATGGGAAAAAACGAGCTCGTAATCACGAATTAGAAGCCGCTGGTTTGAAGTCTTACAAGATACCTATTTTTTTTTTTGAAACGATGATTCTACAATTGATGAAGGGACGGTAAGGGAAAGTAATGAAGAAGGATTTTTTTATCGGGAATGAAGGGGAAGGGTGGAAAGGAAGGGGGGGGTAATAGGTAGCTATGCTTAACAAGTTGTCGTTGTGACTCCTATCTTTTGTCCAATGCTGGAAGGTGCATGGGTCGAACCAAGCTGTAATCAGAGATTATAACCGGATTTGAACCCACAACCCACTGACAAAGATACCTATTTCTATGTAAAAAATGCAGAAAATCAATTGGTGATTGTTTCATCCTGCGCATACTTCGGGAAGTGGTCCGTTTTGCTCTATTATCCCCAAAAATCATGATAAAAGCTAATTAAACAGTATAAAAACGTATTTGCCGCCCGGGAAACGAACTCAACCCAAGTAACAGTTTGGGTTTTATTACACTCTTATGATGACATTTAAGACCCAAATTGGTCTTGAAGACCACCATAAGAGTACAATAAAACTCACATTGTTGCTTGGGAAATAGCTTCCAAATGTTGTCAAAAATCAGAAGAAACAAATCCCATATATTCCATACTGTGCGAAATGCAAGAATAGTCCATTTTACCCAATTCATTCCTAAATATGAACATAGTAAAACCTAGTTAAAGCGATTAAAACTAATTCAAAGACAGGGGAATAAACTCGAATAGCACTAGTACATTCGAAAGACATCAGGAGAGTTGAATGACATCGATTTACCCGAAAAAAAATTTACATTTAATTTTGTAGTAGAAACAATGCATCGGCAACAGTTTTTATTGTGAACATTTAAACTTATGGTAAATTTATTGTAAAAGCGCCTTAAAATCAAATTTTATTTATATTTTTGTTTCTTATTTTATGCAATAGAATTGACCAATTTTTTTTTCTTGTGTGGACTCATCACTGTGACCAGTATAGTTGATATATTGTGATATCGCCCGGGTGTTTGCTGTATGAGCTGCACTGCATTTCTTTTTGCTATAAGGCCATTACAAATATTTTACAAAGTTTTTGGCCTTCCGGTGTTCGGCCACTGAAGGGGGGGCGAAAAAAAAACAAAGTGAATTTTTTAATCGAGCAAAAAAAACATGGATTTTAAGAATTTTTATTTAAGGTTTAAACGTGAAAACCGAATCTATTCTTGCTGATAATATATACGTTATTATTTTCTATGCAAAAATATACGAAAAAAGACAAAAACGAAGGAAAATTTTTTTGGACGATTTTCGGAAATTCCATTGTTTGAATTTCCATTTCTGTTTCGTGCTAGAAGCGTTAATTCAACTCGGAGACTCATTTTTCGAGTTTTTCGGACTGTAGAGCCCACAGATAATTGATTTTATAAAAAGAAATTTGACTCATATCCTACAAATTATTTTTTTGCCCCCCGATTTTTCAAGCCAATTTCCAAGGGGGGGGGGGGGGGGTGACAAAAACTTTAAATATGATTTGCAATGGCCTAATCGCTATTGAATGAGCGATATGCTTATTAAATTTTATGCGTGCTTGTGTGTATTGGCGTTTACCCTTCCTCCAAAGCTTGATCTACTTTACCCACTTATTCCTCGCTGCCAGTACTATCCCATATTATACCCGTCCCTGGCGAAGATTCATTCGTACCTCTGACCAGTACACTCAACTATAGGAGGGACATTTGCACTGTCAAGAGGCGTCGGGGGTAAATAATAGAATTCAGCGAAGGGTAAATGGAGGGGCCTGAGAATAAACCCATGCTAAAGCCACTTGACATAGAATAGCTTGATTCTACTAAGATTCGAACCCATAACCACTCGTTGTCAACGCAGACTCGATAACCTTGCGGCTACGGAGCCCCCCTCCCGCTAGAATTGACCATATTTCATCACAAATTTAGTGCCTTTTATAATTATATTTTATTTTTTCGCTTCAAAAAATCAATAAAAATAAAAGAACGATAACTCTTACAGTTAATGAAAATTTTTGTTCGCGAAAAAATAGATTTTTTCATTGTTAACATACTTAACAATCCGTCATTTTTATGGTAGAATCTCTCAAAACCATGAAAGTTATGGTGGACAACAATAAGATTGATGGTTTGGTTATCTTTTCTGACGATAAATTTTATTGTTTTTACTGTATGTTCCATCTACTGTAACAATCATTTTTATCTTCGGGTTATGGTTATTTTTTTCCGGGAAGGACAGTAAATTTGTGATGAAATATGGCCAATTTTATTGCATTAAATAAAAAACAAAATTGAATTTGAGACAGTTTTACAATGAATTTACCATAAGTTTCAATGTCCACAATAAAAACTGTTGTAGATGCATTGTTTCTACTACAAAATTTAATGTAATTTTTTTTGGGAAGAAAAACTTCGTTCATTTACTGTTGCGTAAAAAAATCGCAATTTTTCAACGATAATATATTTAAAGAAGTTTATCAATAAAATACAGCGCATCTTTCCAAACTATTAGGGTGCTCCTGTATTCATCTATCAGGGTGATACAAACTTCTGTTTTTTTAAATCCGTCCAATAAAAAAATTTTCTTCAAAAAATTGTACAACACACTAAAGTGAGCAATTTTGCTGAACATAGTAACTACACAGAGAACAGACATTCATCTTAATCTCGTGGGATGTGTAAAAGCTCTACCGCCATTTTGAATGTATGTGGTAATGCTCCCGTTACGTGGCGCTCGCATCATAAAGAAGGGGAGCTTTGGTTGCCAAAGCACATATTACATTTCAAATAAAGCATTACAAAGTTGCTAACATATTGTTTACCTAATCAAACAATCTAAAACGAAGGAAAACACAATTTATCGCAAACGATCATCGCTGAAGACACTCAAACACGGGTTTTATATCGAAGAGTAAAATCGGGCGAGGAGCGACCTGATTCAAGACTTTGTCATCCCAACACGAGGTTTCCCGGAAAGCTCTTGAAGTTACCGGTACCGGTGCAGTTGCGGTGGGGTCAGCTACCGAAATTGCAGATGCATTTATTTACCTCCACTAGTTTTTCAATCACAACTGCCTCTAGGTATAAAGTTTGCGTTTTCTGGTTTACATACTCCTTAAATTTATATTTTAAAACCTCGCTTACCGTATGTTCGTACCGTAAACTCCTTGGAATAAATAAATCTTCAAATGTTTTTCTTACCATTACTCGTCAGGTTTAATAAATATTTATATTCAACAAACAACAAGGCGTTGCCTAGACCGTTGCTACAGTAGCTGATATTAGCGTTGCCATTAATTCGAATATGTAGAGCGTAGTAAGATTATAAATTGAATTTGGCAACACGGACGTAGAGTAACTGGTGTACCCTGAGAAAGATGTCGCTAGTGTTTTGTTCAAAAGCTTACACACCATTTGAATAATATTTTATATGAACAGAAATGTCTGTTCTCTGTGGTAACTATATAACTTTTACTAGTTGCAAGATATAATGATTTGCTTAAAAAGTACACTCAAAAATCAATTCTGCATAATAACTTTGCATCCAATATATTTATTACTTTCAACTGTTCTTCAAAGTTATTCAGTATGATAAAATACATATTTTTTCTGAAGACTGTTTTTGCCTTTGAGTTTTGTCTTTAATCGCTTTAATTAGGTTAATAGGTTTGATTAGGGGTGAATTGGGAAAAATTGACTATTCTTCGACAGTATGGAATGGATGGGACTTGATTCTTTTGATGTTTTGACAACTTTTGGAAACTATTTGAGTTAATTTTATGGGCAGCAAAGAAGCTTCTATATTATTTAATTAGCTTTTATTAGATTTTTGGGGAAGATAGGGCAAAATGGACCACTTTTCGCGCAGGATGATACCATAACCAATCGATGTCTTGCGTTTTTTACATAGGAATAGGTATCTTGTAAGATTTCAAACCAGCGGCATCTAATTCTTGGGATTACGAGTTCGTTTTTGCTGTTACACCAATGAGTTACACTTAGCGGCGAATTGCTAAAACTACAGTTGGCTTGCTAGTTGCCACTGTGGCGTTGGGATTTTCGTTACAGACCGAATAAGGCTCTTCCCAAGTAACAATTTGAGTTTTATTATACTCTTATGATAGCATTTAAGACCAAATTGGTCTTGAAGACCACCATAAGCGTACAATAAAACTTGCATTGTTGCTTGGGTTATGATATTAGTAGACTAACTCGGTCCATGGTTGTCCGTCTCCAATTTCATGTTTATTTATATCTTTTTTTGGGAAATGGCGTATGTAGTCAAACCAAAATCGTAACAAATTTTTAGTTACTCTCCGACGTTGCGCTTTTATGAAAAAGCTTTAAAAATAAAAGCGAAACGTCGGAGAGTAACTAAAAATTTATGGGGGGCTATGTAGCCGCAAGGTTACCGAGTCTGCTTTGACAAGCGAATGGTCGTAGGTTCGAATCTTAGTAGAATCAGGCCATTCGATGTCAAATTGACTTTAGCATGGGTTTATTCTCTGGCCCCTCATCACTCATGCTGAGTTCTACATTATCCCGTAGACGCTTCTTATGGTTAGTATACTGGTATGAGCACCTAATGAGGTAATGGTTTTGAACCTCAGGAGGACTCACCAGTGCTAACTATAACGAGGCGAAACAGGTTTGGTCTAGTAGGACATGCATAGAAGCATGGGTAAAACCCTCAACACATAAGCACGCATTAAAAAATATAAGCTTATCGTTTACTCAATAACGATAAAGCACAGAAATGCAGTGCAGAATACAGCATACACCCGGGCAACATTACAATAGATCAATAATGTTGTGGTCAAAGTGATAAGCCCATACAAAAAAAAAAACTATTTGTTACGATTTTGGTTTGACTACATACGCCATTTCTCAAAAAAAGCTACAAACAAATACAAGTCGACACCATACTACGCATGTTTATTTATTTGTTTTTGTAATATAAATATATATTATTAAAGTCAGATTAACCGCAATTATTATACCCCAATAATACGCCTGTTAATATTTATGCTACAATTTATATTCATTACAAAAATGCCAGTATTTCGTTACTCACAAAGTGCTAATTTCATATTAATTTTATTCGCTTATTCGAAATAATTTGCTTTTAAGATGGGTAAGCTACTCTTACCGTCGAAATCATGTTCAAAGCAAAGAGACAGTTGAATGAGATTTACACTAGAATTAACTGATTAAAATAAATGTTCTCTAGCTCAAAATTTCCAACATCAATTAAATCTACCGCAAAAGCACAATCAGGTAGCTTATTTAGTTATCGCCAGCATCGATCATTTGTTTGCGCACTTCATTGGCAAGCGGCAAGTATAAGCAAGCTGAGAACATATCGAGTTTGTAATTTGCTGACACACGATAATTCATTAAGATTTACGGCCGACTGGAAAGGGGACCGACGACCGCTCGGAGAAATTAATGTACGCCAGGCGCATTCATCACCTCTGCCACCGCCGGTATGGACATTCCCAATTGGTAACAACAGCTTGCTAATTAACGCTTTTACCGTCGCACAATGAGCGAGAGGCCACACAACACAATGCGCCTATCTCGGGACTATTCACTGCAATTAGCTTTTGATTATCAGAGTAGGAGCGCGCTTTTAGCGATTTACCACAATTGAAGTTGAATTGAAAACCAATTAGTCGTTTTGCACCTATTTTAAAGCTAGATTTTGGCTAATTATTTTATAAAGCAATATCAAATAACCAATTTTTTCCGAATTGAGGCATCATAAGCAGATTGTCAAATTACAATTATGGTGATTTTCAGGAAATTAGAATATACTATTACAACGGCTAATTTGAAGCAATATGCTACTCTGTGGTCAGCTTTATAAAAAACCCTCAAATTAGCGTAACCACTATAAACCGCAAAGCCTTTCTAAGCCTGCCACCAAGCGGCAAAAACAAAACCAAAGCACAAAAAAGTTACCCTCCCTGGGACTCAATACGCAAAAACAAAACAAGCACATCCGCTCAAATTGGTCGGGTTTCCGGGAATTGGCATTGGACAACCCTTCCATCCGGTGGCGCACAGCAGCATCAGGTTGGGAGGTTGTTTATCTCCAAATAAAACCCTCATCGACACCCATCAGCAGAAGCTTTCAACGCGAACCACACACTCCAACCCGACAGGCAGCGGTGGCGGTGAGTAACTGTAACTGCCGCCGCGCTCCGGCGAAAAGGAGTTGGACTGTCAAAATGGTCGTTTGGGGATGGTGGTGGTGGTGGTCGTCGTCGGTGGAATTAGATGTGAATAGAATACAAAAAAAACAGACTAGCTAAGGCAGTCGGAACTAGGGTGCGGTGCTGTAGCCGGACGACAGCGTGATGAAGATAAACGAGATTCTCTTGTGCGGGACCAGCTTCCGTTACAAAGTAATCCTTCCATCATCATCATCGCGGCATGACAGAGCAGGCCTTTGGCGACGCCGCCTTTGAATGGCGACTCGCACTGCCAGGAAGATGTATGCATCCCGAGTGAGAGGTGATTCACTATGAACGTAACATTGAACGTATTTTACGTGAAATGTTCAACTAGCAATCATATAATTTGGTTTGATTTGTTTCGATGGTACAAATATTATGTCATTTGGTTTCCAATCCAGTCGATTTTTCATTTTAACACTGTCTGGTTATCATTAGTTTACTGGTTAAGCTAGAAGATTTATTTTTGTTTATACTTTCGCCGTTCCTCTCGGATCGAAACGAGAAACATCATTATTCTCCTTTCGCTACGATTAGTAGATAATGTTTAAATGTTTACAATACATCGCTTAAATTGATGATACCGTTGTTCTATTTCCTCACACAAAATATATAGCATTAACATTGCTAAGCATTCACAGCATCCAAGGCAACGTAAATTCAAATCCACAACTCCTTCTCCCGGCTATACCTCGTTCAGCTCGGCAATAGCAAAAGAATGTGACTCTTTCTCTCTCTCTGTTTCTTCCTGCAAAGTTCACTTTCATGCTTTGTTGGAATTCACTTTTCCTGCGAATATTATAATCAAATTTAAAAGTCACTCGGTTCAGTGGGTTAAGAATTCCGGTTGTCGTCGTAGTGCCTAGCTTGGGTCTATTGTTGGCTCACAACAGCAGCAGCTGTAGAGCTGCCGCCGCGTTGAAAATAGAATGGAACTTTCCCAGTTCGTTATGGTTGGAAAAGTGGTGATAATGATTTATATCGTTGTGCTCTTTTGATCACTGTAAAAGTGTAAATAAGTTGATAGAAGAACACGGAAGATGGTAGAGAAATTTTAGACCAAAACGGTTGAATGAAATTTTCCTTTAAGAAGATAATTTTACCGATTTGCTGTTCTGTTCTAGGAGTTCTAGGATTTAGAAAAAGTTCGACAATAGGTAATTGGAATAGAATTTTTTGTCCAGGTTGTTATAAGAATGCAAAGCGTTATCTGTCTGTGAAATTACTTATAACAAAAATTCATGTGGTAGCGTACTTTTCGTAATTGCTCTTAAATTACATAAATAATAAAATTCACAGCCATAAAAGTGGTCCGGAATCAAACTGTATACCCTTTCAACCGATTATCTTCAAACTTTCATTGAATACAATAAAACATAGTAGGGTACGGGAAAGTATTCCCAGCACGCTACTAATTTCGGCATACATTACCTTTTTGGCTACACTTTCCCAAATAAAAACTTTGCCGCTATATAACAATACTGAAACGAATGTAGCACTCATAGGTTTTAATGTGTTATAACTATTTTCATAAAAATGAAAGTAATTTGCAAAATTTTATTCAATAAACATCAAAACCACTGTTTTTCCACTAGCACGAAACCAGGCTGAAAAAACCAGCAGAAATCTCCTACGCGTATCCGCTCTTGGTGATGGTTTGGAAAACACACAATTATGATCACGTTTACTTATTCTAGAAACTAAACAGCTGTGAATATGCTATCACAGAACAATTCTACTTCTATTTATCACGGAAGAACACAAAAATTCTCCTCTGATATGAAAATATAAATTAATTTTCATTCACTAGCCATTAGCAGCAATTTGTTTTTAATTCCAGCACATGGTGCGTTATTTACACTACTACCAATATGTGAGGCCTGAAACGCCTGAAACGCTTCTATCGTGTTGACATAGCTAATATTTGAGTGACAACCACTTGCTTCTGGTGCTAATGTATATGAACGATTCAATGATACACAAGCGCCAGCAGCAAGCTGTTGTCACTGCAAAACTAATTATCTTCAATGAGCCCGGAATGTAAGCAATAGCGACACGTTATCCATCGGTCTCTCTTTTGATCTGTTTTTGCAAAGCATCCAATCCCTGTGCGAGCTATTTTGGTCGGTCGGATTTAAAAAACACAGACACCACTATAGAAAATGGGCCCAATTAAGCCGCAGCGACTTCATCATTTCTCGCGACTAAAAGTCCAATCCAGTAGCGTTTCATTAAGACCAAAATACACGCCGATAAATATAGTTTCAATGTAATTCCTGAATATTGTTCAGGCTACTGCTTAATGGGCTGGAAATACCCTCCCGTACCCTATGTTCATTTTATTCAATATCATTTCTATATCCAAATGTACAAATCTTTTTCTTAGCACAACTCATAACGTTTTGTACAACATTGGACAAACTTTCTTCATGTGGAAATCCGTTTTTCTCTGCATATCTTCCTCCGATTTCACTACCTTAGAACGCTTACGAATTGCTTGCTTCATGATGACTCAGTATTTTTCAATTGACTGCCATTTCGCTGCGTTTTGAAAATTGAGATTCTTATTGGCCTCCTCAGGCCTTGTACCATTACGGAACACGAGACTATCTCCGGCCAGAAAAGCGTAGGACTACTGTGTGATCCCAGAAGTGGAAGCAGGCGTTTTTGGAGACGTTTTTCCTTTAGGTATATCTACCCATTGATATTCCCGGTTGCAACGAATCGGGTACTTGTGCACTGTCCACACGAACAAATTGCTTGCCAAATAATATATATTTTGGCAAAATTTGACATCTTCAGGGTATCGAACCTATGATGAATAGTGAAAAACTGAAGCTTCGAAAGCTCCCGAACTAAGTATTCTACCGTTCACCTTTCATCTCTAAATGAACAGTTTGGATTCCTAAATTAATAGCTTGAACTCTATCTTGCGATTCTTTGCACTATACGGAGATCTATTTTGGTCATTTTTACCTTCCGATGGACTGTCGAACGCTTCTTGTACCGATTTATAACGCGACCTGAAACAAAAACCGCTTTTCTCAAGGGCCGCTGTACTAAAGTCCTCCACTGTTAGTCAAAATTTTTAGAGCTCCATGCAAAAATCCAAATTTCTAGCATTATACGACCCATTCCAAATAACGATTCTAAAGCCGCTTATTTTTAAATTTTATAAAATTTTAATTGCGGGATTAATTACCTCTGGTTTTATTATGGTACTACACAATACCAAGATGATGACGAGTCAAAAAATACTTTTAGCTAACTATAAAATCATTATAGGAAAAATAAAGCAAATTTATTGTGCAAACAACTTTTTACGTGCTACCGAAGACCCCATTATTAACAAGACTGGCCTCTCTGTAATTTTTCGATATAAAAGCCATGCGTCAGCATCAGCGACGTTTCTATTTGCTAGGACGTCAAATTTAGCATGAGTGTTAGTAAGCTCTCAAAAATTCTGTATTGGTCGACTATGTTGACATGGTGGTATGAATATTAGCACTCACTCACACAGTTGCATTCAGGGACCACCTTGGCAGGCAAAGCGAGCTACCATCAGTATCTCCCGAATATTGGCATAGCTGCCAGACTTCTTGTTATGGAGGCTTCGGTGCTAACGTAAGAACCGATAAATCTACATTCAGTGAACGGGACACAACACTTTTAGTTCTTACAAAACGGATAGTTTACCTTTTAAACTGATTGTGGTTGCTTATTTTCGATAAAACTAGTTGGCTGTCGGCATGATAATCAAACACAGTTGGCTTTAAAATACGGTGAAATGTCATAACTTCACACTTCACGATGCTGATTACGAGCCAATTTTTCGGCACCAGCCAACAAAATTATCGCGCAAGGCCTGCAAACGACGGCAATCTTCAACAGCGCGAACTGCCAAGTACAATTTTAGAGTGACGTCGTTAAAAAATAGCATGAATAATGAGGCTCCCATGTTGCTTCCTTGTGGAACACTCAGGAGTTCCATAAATTAGTAAATTGTGAGGAGATTCAAGTATCGAGCTTTACGTGTAAGACTCTATCACGTTGGTAGGAGCTCATCCATTCGACGAATAAATGAACATCTTGACATCAACTTATGCTCTCAGTGCCATCTGTGTTTTTCTACCGGGGTATAACTGGGGGAAAACAAAAACAAACGTGCAAAATATACCAACAGCAACAACAAATCGCGCTTCCATGTGTGCGTGAGTTAAATGTCAGCAAGCTCGATAGTGTTCTGTACGAGAAAGAATAACACCACTTACTACAATCTCAGAGGCTTATGTCTGTACCGAAATCCAGGTCTCTGACAGGACGTCATAAAAGGCTTATCGGTGATTAAAAACAGGCCCATGACAGTACATCATGTTTTCGTAGCAAGGAGTTCTATTCTTAGTCACCTCACTGGTCGACTGCTGGACTGTTCGATTGCTCAACTGGTTGACTAGACTGCTCGACTGGATGCCTAGACTGTTCGACTGGACTGGTCGATTAGACTGCTCGATTTGATTGCTCGACTGGACTGCTTAACTGAACTGCTCGACTGAACTATTCGAATTGACTGCTCGACTCAACTGCTTGATTTGACAAATCGACTTGACTGCTTGACTGAACAGCTCGATTTAACTGCTCGAGTGGACTACTCGACTTAACTACTCGATTCAATTGCTTGACACATTTGCTTGACTTACTACTCGACCCGACTGCTCGACTTAACTGCACGCTTGAACTGCTCGACTGGACTGCTTGATTCGACTGCTCGACTGGACTGCTAGATTGGATAGCATGATTCATTTGCTCAACTAGACTGCTCGACTTATCTGTTCGATTCGACTCTCGACTCAACTGCTCGATTCAACTGCTTGATTCCATCGCTCGACTGGTCTACTCGACTCAACTGCTCGACTCGACTGCACGAATAAACTGCTTGACTCAACTACTCGATTGGACTACTCAAATCGGCTGCTCGACTCAAGTACTCAACCCGATTGCTCGATTCAACTGCTCGACTAGACAACTCGATTTGATTGTTCGACTCAACTGACAGCTTGATTCAACAGCTCGACTAGACTGCTCAACTTAGCCACTTGACCCGACTGCTCGATTCAACTGCTTGACTTAACTGTTTGATTCGACAGCTCGATTCAACTACTCGACTGGACTACTCGATTTAACTGCTCGATTAAACTGCTCGACTGGACTGCTCGATTAAACTTCTCGACTCGACTGCTCGGTTCAACTGCCCAACTCGACTGCTCGACTTAACTGCTCGGCTGGACTGCTTGACTTAACAGCTTGATTTAACTGCTCGACGAGACTGCTCGATTTGACTGCTCGACTCAACGGCTTGACTTTATACTTACAATAAATGTGCTCATCCTGTTTATATTTGAACTTATAATAAATGTGCTCGTCCTGCTTATATTTAAACTTATAACAAATGTGGTCGTCCTTTAGACCTTAACTCTTCATTGTCGACAGAAATGACAATTACGCACAATTACGGGGCTAGTACAACGATCCAACTATAGCAGCAACGGCCAGCCAAGATTCGAACATACGATGACTGGCTTATTAGGTCAGCATCATGCCCCGAAGCTACCTGGGCAGGTTGACCACTCACGTATTTATGTGTTTATTTATTTATTTACTCTTAAAAATTGGTCAGTGATTCTACAGACAGGTGGCGTGAGAGCTAACAGTACATTTATAAAAGGCAATAAAAGCAATGGTCCAAGGTTACTTCCCTGCGGCACGCCAGAGATATTTCAGAGCAGCTGTGAATAATTAGATCCAATCCGCTAGATCAGAATGTATCCACTTGCAAAACGGAAACTTCAAGACCCTCAAGCCGACTTGCCAAGAGGTCATCAAATTATGCTCCTTCATTCGTGTTACGCAGGCAGAATTTAACATAATCAAACAGATTCATAGAGACTGAAAGTTTTGTTGTGTTTTACACGGGGAATATTTTTCTGACTGATTTTTCTATTAGACTGGAAATTTTCAAAGCTGGATTGAAACATCAAATAGGAGTGAGGCAGATCCAGCGTAAAAAGTTGGATACGTTTTCAGGACGCAGTCCCATTGCCGTGCGGTCTAGCAGGCAACAAATATGTTAGTTTAACGATAGTAGTTTCGATAACCTCATCAGTACCATCAAAACCATATAGCAAAGGCAAATTGGGTGAAATGGTTAAAAACCTGCTTGAAGCTTATTGCAAAGAGTTTGAACAAGAGTTTCGGAAATCGGAGAATCGTATCGCAGAGGCCACTCAGCTTATTACGAACCTCAAATACTATTCTGCTGTTGCAAGATTTTCTTATGTTCTGCCGCTTACGATCGCTTATGAAAACGAAAAAGGCGCTTCCGAACATCTCTAGAGAATAAATTTTATCTTCAAGTCAGTGATTCGGTTAAGATTGTTATACTGAAATCCGAATCTACAAGTAAGAAAATCGTCGATGTTAGGTTTGGAGTCCACGCACGTTCTGGTAGTAAATCAGCAGAAGATTGAATGATTTCTGTTGTGTCAGGTACCGAGCTAAAAGTGAAGCACGTATTGACGCGAGAATTGCTTAACGAGTTACAGTGCTCGGCCCATTTCGTAAACCTACACACAGAACTGGGACGACGGTTGTTCATCGGCAGAAATGGCACGACTGCGAAGTTCGGAAACTTCCAAGATTTTGAGGCCATTGTATCCCGGATCGCCTCCATGGATAGCGCCCGGAGGTGACAGCTGCATCAAGCGATCAGGATTGGCTGAGACATCGCCATATGACGAGTGGATATATTGTTAGCTGAAAACACAGAATGTCTCAGCAGTGGGGAGGTGACAGTCAAATTGATGCTTGCCAAGTTATAAATTTTGGGACTGCACATCGCTTAGATAGGGTCGCGTTGTCCGTGTTTGTGTGTGATAAGGTCATAGAAATTCTCGAAAACTAAGTGGACGAGACATAATATTAGTGTTTGTCAAGGACAGAAGCTCCGAAGCATCGTGTTTGCTCTTCAGAAGTTGCGCAATAAAGATGGCTCTGGATAGACGCCTTCTACGACTCAGCGTTTTGATATATAAAGGAAAGGAAAATAATAAAGGAAAATTTCTTAGCGCATATGCTTGGTATCACCAAAAAAGTAAAAAAAAGTTCGATTAAATTCAATTATAAATCCTTAATTTTTCGTCAACCAACTCCAAATCGGTCGTTAAAAGGCGATCGTTTTAATCTTTTTCGTATTTGGATAGTATGCTTTCCGGTTCATAAAACTTTAAAATTTGAGTTAAAATTAACACAGAAACCGTTATAAGTCATACCCGAAACCCACTTTAAGTATACTTACAGACGAACAAATGAAACAGTGAAAATAATTGTCTCTTTTAATTTAACATAAGTATCGCTGCTCATATGCTGCTATCAAGTGTGCCGACCCCATTTCGCTCCAACCTCATCGCATCGCAAGTTCAAAAGCAATTTTCTTCAACCCCAGCCAACCCCGGAAACTTGATACCCAACTTCGTTAGCACGATCTATGGCTAGGTACTATGTATGTATGAGAGTGTGTGTTGCAAAAGTTAAATATTACACTTTTCATCGCTGCTTCAAAATGAAATGAAGCTCACGCTGCGGAACGTTTGCCAAGGGTCTCGCGTGACAATGATGAGTCATGTCAAAGCACTTCGTAATGACACTTTGAAGATGGAGCATTTAACACCGAGGAAAATCATCAACACTGTGCAAGACCGCGCTTCCGTCTTTGTTCACATTGTAGATGGCACTATCGCTTGCCCTCCACCCACCCGGCCGACACGATGGCAACAAAACGACCGGCTACTTAATAGCCTGAAGCGATGGATGCTGTGTTTGTCATAATGTAATTTTCATGAGACTATAATTAAAGTTCTAACTATCGCCTCTGGGTGGAACTGATGGTCCGAGATTGAAAGTTTTTCGCCGGTAGCGTCATAAGACGAATTGCTGACCGGAATTTCATTACACTAAAGAGATTTTCTTACACCGGAAACCGATTTCTAATTCGATAAACAAACAAATTTACCATTCCGGTATTGCTTGAAAGTACGGGAATACACCACCGGTGCGACTTCGTCGCCCATCCATCCATCCACAAGGCGGGTTTTCTCGAAGCCATGTATGTGATCATGTAAACAAGTTCTGTGCTTGTCATTTTCGCTGTAAAATATCTTCTCCATCTTGTGCTGGCGCCGGGATGAGCTAGCTTCAGGTGCTTTGGGCGAAAAGAGCAACCAAGCGGAAACCGGTTCATTCGCTCTCTTTCTGTCTCTCTCGTGTTTGCTGATTTACGGTGATTGCGGTTCTCGGATCCCGACCAGCACACTGGCTGGCTGGCTGGCTGGCTGTCTGGTTACGGCAGCGAGTACCGGTGAAGATGAACACTGACTGGAAAGGATCGACCGTCCGTCCGTCCGACGGTAACGTCGTCGTCATCGGCGGGGTGAACGTTAAGCGCAGCGCTTTTTGAAGATGCGATAAACGATGGCTGCCCCCGGCGTGCGGGTAAGCCTTGCTCGGGCTGAGCTGCGCTGCGCTACGCTGCTGGTCTGGTTCGGGTTGAGAATTAATCTTAATTACGTGAGCATATTTTTTACACTTCACTATCCGGCGAATTGCTGCCCGCAAACCCCCCCTCCGGGTGGGGTTCTTTATTTACCGTTCTGTTTTTCCCGTTTTAAAGGCTTAAAAGCATTTTTGGAACGAATCGCTAGTGCAAATCCGTTCTATTGTACTGGTCTATGCGGTTTTTTAAGTTAAATCTAATGCTTTGGAAACAAAGGAATTGCCTTACAAATATGTTTCCCGCTTTTTAGACCGCGTTCAATTTGTTAGTAATTAACGCTCCATCGAATTGGAACGAATGGAGACGCATGGTTATCTGTGATCAATTCATATTAAAGCGTCTTTTTCTTGAATGGTCATTCAAAAGAGGTGAATTTCTTTAATTTGACTGTGTACTATAAAAACTGTAGTTGAAGTCAAAACTAACACTTGTACCAATAGTTTGATTTAATCAACTAACTCACAGTACGGCTAATTTATTTGCAATGTAAATAAACAAAGATTTATGTATGTAAACGAAAGCACGTCCGGAATCAATCTCCGACCAATGAAGTCTCACTGACCGATTCGTTAAAGGTTTTTCCACTTCGTTTCATGCACCGATAACCGATTTCGGTCAAGCATGGTTGAAGTATTTTTTTCTCTTGTTGAATCCCAAACTTGGAAATTGAAAGAAAAAACATTTACATTCACACCTATGAACTAACTCAAAGCCGTGACCGTTGCTGGCCGTTATCATCGTCCTCGTGTAATCTTCAAGCGGTCCTCGAATTTTCTCATCCATTTGAGCTGGCAAATATGTTTTCCTGTTTTTTTTTTCTTTTTATTTTTACTTCCCATTTACTTTCTGTAACGAACCGGTTCGGATTTGGGTTTTATTGTACGATTTTACAGCATCTAGCATCCTTGGAATGGTTTTCAGCCAACCAGAAAGGAGTTTTTATCTCAACTTTCACTGACCAGCCATTCCGGCTCGGGCTGCTGGAACAATACTGACGAAACTTTTAAGCCCCGGCTGACATTTACGACCCACTTGCAATAATTGCAGGGTTAATGTTGCCGAAGGTGGCTCTTTTTTGATAATCGGAAAATGACTTGCATGCATGTCATATCTAACAAAACAAAGATAGGCGTCCAAAAATGAACTCAAATTGACCTCCAATGTGTTAATGCGTTATTGCATTGAAAGCAGCAGCAATCCGATTTGAATACTCACCACCCGAAGGACCACTAAAAAGGCCACAACCTAATACTGCTCTGTGGTCTATCTAGCACTTCATCAAAGATTTGCCGCAGGCTTCGTAATCATGTTAATGCATATATGCGTTTTGCAATTCTACTAGAAATAGTCAGTCCGTCCTGTCGAGACGATGCGGTGCTGTGAGAAAACCAATTTCATCGACCGCAAAAGGGACGACGAGCTAGCTTAGTTGCTGTTGCTGTATTGCTGCACTGTTGTGTATGGACAATATCATTACAGTAACGGTGAGGATGACGCTAGACAGCCGACCGTCGTCTATCTGTTTTGCAGCGAGAAAGCTATTTTGCACACGTTCAAGGACTGCTCTTTGGATCCATTCCCCGGCTGAATTGAAATGTACTTGCGGTTGTTGCATCGGACCAGTAGTTTTGCTGTGCTAGCCACAACAACAGCGAATTCAACCAACCAAACAGGACTCGCCGAGGGAATATTGCTCTGCCGGTTTGTGCCTTTGGTCGGTCAAGTTACCGATAAGAGGTTCACTTCAGTTAAGGGTACCCTTGTTGCAATCCCTTTGGCGGTGTGCATTCCGTAGGAAGGCACCGGCGAAAGGCCATCCGAGCGAGCGGCTCGAATATCGGACACATCAGCTCAGGGGGATTGTGTTTCTAAGTTTTGGTTTTGCAATGAATGCTGCGGTCCAGAGTATAATTGTCTATCATCGTATGAAGATAATAACGTAAAATTGGGTTTTAAGATGCTGGATTCGGTTGTGTTCTACTTTTACTGTACTCCTTGGTTTTGGGTGATCCACAATTGTGGAGTGACTGTACCATAAATCAATTCTTAATTGCCACAAATATTGAACAGTCTGGTGCCGTAATATTATTCTAAAAATAGGGTTCAAGTGTGGACAGAAAGAAGAAAAGTGAATGGCTTTGGTAAACCGCAAGATTGTGGCTCTGCTGGCACTGTAACTATCCAGGCAATTTAGTATTATTCCACAGTAGCAGATGCAAACGATAGATTGCTTCCAAAGTAAACAAAACACTTTTCTGGATTCCAATACCAAACGATAGAGATAATTTACGTACCCAGCACAAAAACGGAAAGTGCGAAAGTTTTACTATTAAGAGCAATTTATCATCTTCCAATGCATCTTCCACAGCAGAGCGGGTAGGATTACAAACTTTGTTGACAGATTGACGAACATTAACTTACAACCGATACGATAGAACGGAAACAGGACCGCTAGGATTGATTCATTTTTACAGCTCGCAAATAGATAGCAATCAAACTGAAAAAGTTGTGCTATAATTTTCAACCACTAGGGAATGAATGGAAAGCATTCGGTTGAGCTTATCGTACCGTAAAGGCCGGATTCCGATGACATGTGCCGGATACTTTTAAATTATTCATTTACTTACCCGAAACTCAAGATTTTTATTTATTAACGAATCGGGTCACGTATTTCAATTCTCTTTTTCACCAAAACTCAAAACGTCCTTGTCTTTTTTTCTCTCTAGACTTATTCCTAGCCATCAATTTGTTTCGATGTCGGAAAAAATCAAAGTAAATTTCCACTGGAAAAAAAACTCGCATTGATACGCAACTGGAATAAAATAAACACTACCGTCAGTATTCCTCTTCGGCAACAGACGCACGTTTCCATGGATACACATCACACAGTGAAAACGGCAGCGAACGCAGGCTCGGCAGCAAACTCACTTCAAACGCTATCCTTGGTATCACTCTTCTCTACTAGAGCTTGGTACCTAGAGTAGAGTAGTTCTTTATTTCGAAATTTCGATTCAGATTCGTTCAACTCGGCACGGCATCATCGCACACCGCAAAAACCGTACCCGATTCCGACTCATCTCAATCAAACTTTTTAACCAAGATTGGATTGGAACTATAAATTGATTTGCAAACAGTCGAAACTAGTTTCGCTGCACAACTCGGCAAATACCTAGATAGACGCGTAATATCTGGGCTGGGATGGGTGCAGATCTTTCGGGATTCGGTGAAAAATGATGCAATTTAATTCGCTTTAAAACATGTTTAATTTAGTATTGCCATCTAGTGAAAAATTGCTCTGCAATCGCATTCATCTACTTCGAAAGATATTGGGGGAAAAAATTAGAGAATTTTCAATCAGATAAGTTAACCTTTTTTGCATCACTATCGCAAATTGATTTAAAAACTTTACTGCCGGAATAATCCATGTTAATGCTAGCCAATAAATTTCTCCTAATATTGTCCTCTTTTTCAGGTTGGAAATCAGGTTCACCCCGGACTATAATCATGGGACACTTAGTTTAGGATTGAATTCCTAGATAATGGTGGAAAACGAAAAGAAGGTAACAGACCATTTGTTCCAATTTGCTGAAAAACTTTCAAGGACCAATGCAGCAATATTGTAGTAAATTTTCGAAGCTACTAATACTGATTTTCGGTAGCAGCGCACGAATCTGCTCTCGGACTTACTTCGTACATTATCTAAATTAGCCCTGAGTCCCTCGATAAGAGCACAGGATAATTACTTTACTGACCAGTGGAAGTTAAACGAACCAAAACTCACAGGCACACAGGCAAGAAAAACCTTGGTAAAGTGCAGCACCTAGTATCAACAAGATGTAGGTAGGGTTTGTTTCTAATTCCCGTCGTAGTAAGTAAAGCCATTCTAATTTTCATCATTTGTTGGATGGATTTAATGAATACTCCAAAAGTTCTTGTGCTGATTTGACTAAAATACACTAACCTTCCGATCCGTGAACTTTGAAATCACTGAAAAGCGACTATTAAAGCATATTATTGAAATTATGCAACTGACTTTATTTCTTAAATTCGTCGTACCGTTTTAAAATCCGTCCAGCAAAATTTTTCATCGTCCTTACTAAAAATCACAACAATGTTTACGAAGCTAACGCACATGTATTGGTGTAGGACGGCATGACAAATGTTATTCTGCAAAATTTCTGCAGGTCAGGCAAGTTTTCCTGGCTATAGAATAAGGACAATGCCTTGCTTACGTGAGTTATTTTCATTTATGAATGACGGAAATTAGAACGATTAGTCGACTTTTTCTCCTTCGTCGCACGAAAAAACGTAGGAAATTTGGCTGGTAGGACTTTTTCAATGATAAAAAGCATTTGAATAGATCTCAGCTCACTTTGATTGATCGCGTATGATAGATAATAAACTAAAATATTAGGGAATAACTAGTTTTGCATTGTGTGTCATAAAAATGCTGATATTTTTGATAATTTGTATTGGATAGGACGGAAACAGGCAATTACGACGAAGCAGCAACGTACCCTAGCTGTTTTTCGCTTCGCTACAATGCAACATTTTGGACCAGGATATATAGGACGCATGGGAGCCGTTTTTCTACAAACGGAGATAAACTTCCAGTTGGAGGCTTCGATTCAGCTCAAAACTTCCTGGATTATAATATGAGCTCTCGTTTACCTTGTGAGATATAGATTTTTTTTTGCTAAAAGCTTTGCTAAAATTGAACGGTATAAGCCATTTAAACGAGGACTGATTTTCTAAAATAACATTGAGATCTTTCAACTGGTCGACATGTTCGATTTCGGTATCGCGGAGCATGTTATTAAAACTCACAAACTACCGAATGCGGACCAAAGAAGTAATGGAGCATGGCATCAAGCTCTCATTGGCGACTTATTGCATCAACCTTTGACCGAATGTCGGCGAAGGCTAACCCGAGTAACATTTTGGGGTTTATTGCGCTCTTATGATGGCATTCAAGACCAAAATTAGGCTTGAATACCACCATAAGAGTACAATAAAACTCACATTGTTGCTTGGGAAGTGAGGTTCTTTATATATGTGGTTGATTGACATCATTGAAGTACAGTAGGAAGATTAACGGTCCGAAATGGCTGCCTTGTGGGTTTTGAATGCATTTTATTAAAATCTTTCAATCGTCACAGGTAGTGTACGACCTACGAGGTGGGAACTGTGGTAGTGCAATACTCTGTCGCTGATTGCGAGTCTACTCAATTTAGCGATCGCAATATCACGATTGATTTTGACGAGCGCCACAGATAAATCAGCGCATAATTATTGAAGAAACGATCCAGCTAGCATTTTCATATGCATAACAGAGTAACAAATGAGTTATGAGTTATGTACCTATACATACCCTGAAAAATCGTATCTGATGCACAAAACTGGGATTTGTGTTGTAATTTGCAGGCCATATACGTACAATTCGTACAAAATATACGTGAATAATTCAATGTTTCAGTTATAAGTCTTTGTATGCGATAAGATCCGACTCAAAGCGATTAGTTTTATAAAGCTATAGATCATTGCTATCGTCAAATACGACAGAATATAAACTTGAGTGCATTTCATAAGGTTATATTTACGATCTTGAATTTATTGAAAGTCAATAACGATAATTTTTGTAAATTGATATGCGAGTTGGTGTTTGCTGGGTACTGACATGAGGTCTTTAAATATAGAAATTTTGTGCTTGATTGGTTGAAAATGGTAAAAGAATGAGAATTCTAGCTTTGATGCCTCGAAACAGTAAACCCCTCGTTCGCCAGGGGGTCCAGTAGTTTAAAAAAATGGTATTTTTAGCAGTTCGCAGTATTTACCATTGGACTAGCCCCGTAATTGTCCCGTACTCTAACAGCCGGCTGCGAAGTCTGTCGATAAAGAAGGGTCACGTCTTAGAAAGAGCATGTTGGATTTCAATATCATGCACAATATCAATAGGATATTGATAGGAAAATATTCTTCTAATAACCATCGTTTCTGACCGCCATTCGCTAAAGACTGCGACCGCTGCAGTTGCTACCCCTCAGGGATATAGTTTAGTTGACAGGTTCACGGATTGTGGATACCGGGTGAGGCTCCGAACGTAAATTCATTCGGTGTCAGAACTTCACAATCTTCCAAAATCTTTATGAATCCCTCTGCTTTCGTCTACACCGTTAACAGAGCCCTCATCGGGAGCTTCCATGGTCTCCATCATGCGTTCCCATACGCCACCCGGATGGGACACGGGCGATGGGTTAAACCACCGCTTCGTGTGAACTTTGGTAAATGTTGTTGCAGCTCAAAAGTTGTTAGGCGTGAAACGATAACTTTGACTCAAATTTGCGTTATTTGACTGAGACCCCGCGCCTCATCGCCCTTATGAGATACTGAGCGTCTCTGAAGGAGAGACTCCCTTACGCGCTAATTCGGCTGGCTAGGGGAATAACCACGTGACGTTTTGCAAGCCTCGCGGAAAGACTTGTGTGTTTATTATATTTTTGTTGCTGCAAGGTGCTATAGTTTTTCGCGCACATTTGAAGAACTGAGCGGCACCGTTGGTCATTCTACTTCCAGACAAAGCTTTGCTGTATCTTTTGTATTTACGTTGCCATGTGATCGTGTCATAATTGAACTCGTTAATCTGCCGTATTAGCAGCTAACTAGCCCTAACGATGCGAGAAATAAATATGCGGATGAACTGGAAAATTTCGATATAGGCCAAAACTCTATTGAGTTGTGCAACCGCAGGTGGGGCTCGCACCGACGGTCTCTCGGTTGGTACCCGAATGTTTTACTCACTAAACTGTTGTCCCCGTTACATTAGGTAGCAGGCTTGATTTTCTCTTTTTACTTTATATTTGCTCTTTTAACTACAGCGTCCCAGTCGAACAAAATTCGAAACAGTGATACATAGGCCAATTGTAGAGTTGATTATTATCTACCATATTGTTGAAGAAAGTATAGTTTTATCTTTTATATTTATGGCGCTATGGGGCTGATACCCCGCTGGTAGCCAAAAGAGCACTCTTTTTGCTACCAATGGCGGTGCAGCTCTGTAACGGTATAAATACAAAAGATTAAACTATACTTTCTTCAATGATATAGTAGAAAATAAGTAACTCTACACTTGTCCTATAAATCACTTTTTCGAATTCTGTTTAGCTGAGGCGCTATAGTCAAAAGAGCAAAAAAGAAGTTAAATGAGCAAATCAACCCTGTTAGGTAGTTTTAGGTAGATAGTGCCTAGTTTTGTTTTATTCTCCCAATTCTACCATTCCGTATACGCACTACACAATCCTATGCAACGATATTATTTTTGTATGACTGCTCTTTGTTTCTACCGCCTAGTACCGAGTAGATAGACGGTTATCTACTCGGTCAGTGCTATAGAAACAAGTATGTCCCTTAAGCTGGGAGTACAAAGTTAGCAGAACATTAGCTGAACCATCCAATTAATTGATGCTCAATTAATACTTATTAATGCTCCAAACGGCGAATTTAATGCTCCATTGTTTCATAGGAAAAAACAATGTACTGCTAGCTTAACAAGCTAAGCCGAACAAGCTAAGCTAGCAGTGCATTGTTCGGAAATCCCAAGCTACCCAAGTATGAAAATAATGTAATGCTCATTTAATGCTCTAGGGAAAAGAAACTATGCGGTAACTTTGGTGGGGATTTGCCATGAAAAATTGAAAGAAAAAGAAAATGCACTACTAGCTTAAGATTAAACTAGCAGTGCAATGTTCGGAAATGGCACTTCCGGTGCAGATAGAACTACCCAAAGTATGTAAATAATTTAATGCTCATTTAATGCTCTAAGAAAAACATAGTTTCGGTAACTTTCATGGGCCTTTTCCATGAAAAATCGAAAGAAAAAGAAAATGCACTGCTAGCTTAAGACTAAGCATTAAATGAACATTAAATTAGTTATAATATTATAATTATACTTGGGTAGCCCTATCTGCACCGGAAGTGGCATTTTCGAACATTGCACTGCTAGCTTAATCTTAAGCTAGCAGTACATTGTTTTTTCCTAGGAAACAATGGAGCATTAAATTCGCCGTTAGGAGCATTAACTAGTATTAATTGAGCATCAATTAACTGAATGGTTCAGCTAATGTTCTGCTAACTTTGTACTACCAGCTTAAGGGACATGAAACAAGTAGTGCGTTGCCGTGGCACTGACAATGTCACTTTGCAGAAAAGTCCGAAAGTTTACTAAAAACTTTGTGTTCTTGAAATTTTTTCTCAAAGCTCAATAAATAACCTACAAAAATATATTCTTACACATTTGTGCTTTAATTCCTCACGGAGAAATTGAAAGTTTTATGCGACTGAATTCTAAATGGAACAGATTTTGCTTTAGGTGGCACATTGGCCTTGCAATAATCCTCCAGAGCCATTGTTCTGCTTACAGAAGCCCCATTTGCTGGAATAGGACTTTGCACGAAACTCTGCAGGTGCCATTTCTGGAGGTGTATTGTTCATTGTAAAAAGTTTTGTTGTCAAATAGCTTAATCGACAAATCGGCTCCATAATACATACTCAGGTTGGCTGCATCGTCGAGGTATGTGCTGTCCTTACTCGTTATCGTTTTTCTTTATGCTATCTAGGTAGGTAGATTTGATAACCATAAAGTCACCTCAAATGCTGTTTAAAAACTACTTTGTCAACGTATATGGCTACTTTACTGCTTATCGTCTTTTATTGCTGACATTGCTTGTTTGCAGCTGATAACTGATAAGAGAAATTTAAAGAGAGCTTTAGATTCCAATTCACAACAGCTATGTAGTCAAAAAGCTAATATACAGCAACGTATAGTACAAAATGCCACAAATGGATCTTTACTTGGGCAGTAGCGAAGCTCAATGGTCCAACGGTACCAACTGAAAGGAGTTCCGACAAGCTTAACGCCATTGCTGATGAGCTTTTCCGGAGCGACCTGGACCGTATGACGAAATAGAAGGCAACGACGCTAAATGAACGAGGGGGCTCACAGCAAAGCCTGGGTGCCACATTTCGTTTTCGATACTTGGCATTTTGTTGTTGTTCAACAGAATTTGCAGCCAGTTGTTAGAGTACAAGACAATCGCGAGGCTAGTGATACGATCCTTTTGACCCTAACAGCCGTTCCCAGCCGAGATTCAAACATACACTTGTTAGATCGGCGTGCCAATTAACATTTTTATTTAAAGCCAAAATTAAACAAAGCCCAAGAAAAAGTTGTATAAAATGTTATTTAAGGAGTTTTTGTTGAAGAAAGAGAACTTCTATCTCTTAAGGGAAAGAAATTATAGTGCTACAAACTAATGTATCCCCTTAATAGCAGTTTTTCTAATTTTTTCTGGTTATTTCGACTTCTACGCAGTTTTGATGTTCCACGTCGTTTAACATACTATCAAAATACACCTTTTTGCTGAAAGAAGTGCAGCTCTACCTTTCTTGGTTTTCGAGCTATTCCGGATTTTGTCTAATTTTCAATGAATTTTTAAGAGGTTTTATTTTAAAAAGGCGCAGGTATGCGCAGCCAATTTCAGCCACTTTACGTATTGCAATATAATAAGTTCCATTTCATATGTATGCCATGGTGGATCACTGTGGAACATTTAAGAAAACTGTAAATAAAATTACCAATTTCGCACGATTTTTTGCTTTGAAATCGAAAGGCGTGGAGATCGTAGGTTTTCCGGACGACATTGTGGTAGTAGTAACAAGAGAGTGGCTAGATGAACTTGTTAGAAATGTTGACGATTGACAGCCTGAATCGCTACGCTAAACGTTATAAAAGAAGAGACTCAGCAGAAAAAAGCGGCACATACGTCGGTCACATGCAATATTTTCGCAGCGATGCCATTCGGATCGCCAGCAGCATTCACCAAGAGATGACGCCAAAACGGTAAACGGCGATCAGGAGAAAAATAAAGCGGCCCTTTTCAGGACTCATATAGGTACATAGCGTGAAAAGGCTATGAATTGAATTTTTGTTATTATGTTGGCAGGAAAACTGAGAAAATGCCATCGTCGACCCCCCGGCAAGTCGCCATTTTTCTGTGGCTGAATCTGAAACGTTAAAAACACTGGACGGGAAATCCCTTCATAGGAAATCAATGCGACGGCCCTTATTGTTTGGGGTACAATACTGAGGGGTCTATCTTAATGGAGGTGCTGTCAAACTCTGTAGACTAAGATAGCGATG
This sequence comes from Sabethes cyaneus, assembly GCF_943734655.1. Lineage (NCBI taxonomy): Eukaryota > Metazoa > Arthropoda > Insecta > Diptera > Culicidae > Sabethes > Sabethes cyaneus. The sequence goes on along the minus strand of NC_071354.1, from coordinate 17,914,045 downwards.
TCGAGGAGGTGACCATCATGCATGAGTTGTAGTATAAATCAATTTTTTGTTTGTACTTGTTTTTGATCAAGGATTTCTTAAGCTACATTTTACTCTAATCAGATTGATAGCTACAAACATCACAGAATGGCAAACTTTGACTGCGTTTTTCTCAGAATAAAAATTTTGTCACATGGTTCAGTCTGACTGAACCCCAACCAGATAAGGAATGATCGAATGGGGAGAACAAAATTGGATATTGAACTATTCAATATAAGCGGGAAACGCGGGAGCTTAACGCAAAAAACCTTCGGATACCAACCAAAAGATTTTGGATTGAAATTCCACCTGCCATCCGATGTATTTTTGGTCTGTAGCTGAAATTTGAATATATAAAATTCTGAGAAGAACAATCATTAGTTCTGAATCTAAATGTAGATACTGTTCAAATTTTGTTTTGTTTTGCATTTAAGTATTACCAAAAAATCTGAAAATAAAAAAAACTTAACACTTTGTGAGCAGGAAACCGTATAGAGGGTTAACGATATGAAATTCTGATTGAACGACCAAATCGGTTTAAGCCTTTAACGACTAAAAGCTGTTCCCTTTCAATGATTCATTGCAAATTCTATTTACGATCCGGGTTTAATTTCGCAATTTAATTACCTTGCTGGAATGAAATTATTTAAAGAGACGTGATAACTTAACTAAATCACGGTTAAACCATTCCGAAGCTCGCCATGCCAAGGACGCTGGACCATCAATCTTTCCTGCTGCTGCTGCTTTTGGACAACTAACCGAAGGAAGCAAGCAATCGAGACCGAAATGAAAGATATCAATTTTACACTTGGCTGCACGGTACACAGGGAGGCCAAAAGTGTTTACGCTTCAAAGCTTTGTCGTTGACAGCGGATTTTGCTTCCACTTCCACTGTCGGTCACAGAAGCGGGAAAAATCTTTGCCAAGTTTAGAAGCTGTACCTACCTCCAAAAAGTCAAAAAGAATTGAAGCGACACGAGATTAAATTGAGAACAACTTTCGGCTCAATGCCAACGGGGTGACAATTTCTTGGTTACGATTTATCCGCTATTCAAGCATTGTAAATAAGGAAAGATTGGCAGATTTGCTCTGTTCTTCAGATGATACACCGTACAAAAAAGTACGAAAGCAGTGGCAATTTCCCTTTGAGTTGCTAGGACATGCTATTACCTAAAGAATGATCCTTTAGTTCACTACATCTACGCATGTTAACTGACCAATTTTTCCTATTGGGCACACCCAAATTTGTCTCGCAAAAACCTTTCACTTGAAAGCATCCAACAAACTAATTTTGGCCTGCGAACGACCACAGGTACCGGAGGCTTCCGCCCGACATCATTCTACTTCAGAAAATTTGATTCGGAAAAACAAGCAAACTAGCATCCCAACAGACTGCCGGCCAGGGAAATTGCTTTGTTCGCCTGGCAGCATTTAATTGCTCAAGGATACGCCGGTATCCTTGAGGGAGACTAACGGATAAATGACTTCCACTCTTTTGACTGAGATCAGCAGGGAAAAGGAAATTGCTAGCAATCAACCTTCTCGTAACGAACGAAAAACGTTATCGCAAATGGGAAAACACTAACATTTACGGTGCTCTATTGTTTTCTTCGCTCATTTCAATCGGGTTTCCACCTGAACGGGTAATTAAATCAACAGTGTTCGATAATGAATTCTGATAAAATTACTGTTTTATACGGCATTTGATTGTCGTGCTAAAACAATTATCAGCACTCAGCGGGAAAGAAGCATCACCGAAACAAAAGAGCAATTAGAGACAATAATTCCATCAATCTATTGAAGAATTTCCTGTTTTACTGTATTGCAGAGTACGTGAATCGCATTACAATTAATTCCCGCTGGGAACATTCGAGTAAAATTAAAACCGTACAACAAATCCAACCTGCTGCGGTGGAAACCAGTAAATCCCCGTTTCGGAAGCTGCCTTACACAACCCGCCGTATTTAAGAACTAAATGCGGCAGTCCGCAAAGCACGGTAAATCTTCCTACGAGATATGCTCTCAGCGCTGCAGAGTAGATTAGTGTAGAGGTACTAGCTTGTGGGGTTGGAGCCCAGAAAAATCTATATAGGCACCAACCAGACGACGATGATGACGACGTTGATAATGCTCTACACACACAAACACAGTCTTTCCAGCAGAAAAATGCTACGGAACGAAGAAGGAAACCTTCTCCATCCGAAAGCATATTGGATTCTGTTTCTGCGCTATTATTTTTACGGAACGGGCAGATGGCAGGCAGTGAGCCTAATTTCATCTCCGCTGTTCGTTAAAGTCTGCATAAGAGGCAGTGAACAAGTGTTTCGTTCGCCATATCCTGCTACTACGGTGTATTTGCAACTGAACCGACTGTATGCTGGCTGGTAGGTAGGTATGTTCCTACAATGGAGCTACATTCGCACTTATTTGAAGTGGCTTCTGGTAGACTTCATTAGGGAATGTTTTCAATTCGGTCTTGCACTGGGCATTCAGATAAAAAGCGCAGGATTAGAGTTTGGCAACCATTAGCCAGCAGGCGATGCTTTTCTCGAAATGAGGTTGTTCGTTCGTTCTTAACTGGTATCAGATAACAATAACACTGGAAAAACTCGACTAAACAAATTTCATGTAATGGTTGGCTCAGTTAATCACTGCCGTAGAAAGTTGTGTTCTTTTGAAACAGAGGCTGCAACCGATCTTATCGATAACGATGTCAAACAATAACCGTGCATCAAATGCGTTCTGGTGCGAAATGTGCTATGAATGTACTCTTGTACCAACTACAAACATTTCGTAATAATAACATTTGTGGTTGCAAATGAGCCTACGAATATTTTTAAATGATATAAATTTTTTTTTATCAGCTGCGAACAAATATTTTCTCTGAAAAATACGAAACTATCTTCTCAGTGTAGTTTACGATGTCAATTCAATTTATACTTCCTAGTGCAGCCAGGAAGCTTTCACCTTTGTCTCAAATGCGTTGCAACGTTCGTTTGAACGCTTTCTTTGGCTTCGTATTTTATTATTAAATTATCTATTTTTAAAGCAACAAAGTATTGCAAGAATTTATTTATTTTTATCGAATATTTAGTGTAGAATTTAAGTCTTCGATTCGCTTCATCCATTATGGCGGACAATGCCAGCGTGCTGACGGCCAACATTGACATTTAGTGTAGGTAAAATTACAAAGAATGTGAAATAGATGGCGAGGAAAACCATATTGCACTGTTGTTTAGTAGCCAAATTGATGTAAATATTGCTGGAACATCGGCTGCCAGCTTGCTAGTGCTGTCCACAATGCTCGTTAGTGAAAAACTGACAGCTTTAAACCGCTGATCTCTCCGCTAAAATGAGCAGATCTCTCCGCTAAAATGAGAAAGCAAAAGACTGACGACAAAGAAAAATCATAACTCACCATATTTTGAGCCAAAGCATGATATTGAATTTAAAGCAAATTCCGAATAGACATAACCCATGAACTGGGTACTGCAGAAATATAATATAAATCCATGTAATGATTTTAAACGTACCTAAAACGAGAAAGAAACATAAAAAATTGTTAATTTTTCATTACTTGTAGTGTATAAGTTAATTGCTAGATCGTTTATTACTTTACTCAAGTTCTAACAAATGTGAAAATGAAAGGTTTTGAACAATTCTTAGGGTGTAGTATATTTGATTAATGGAAATCATAACTTATGGGACCGGATAAGCACCCTCGCACCCTTTAACGCGTCAGGTGATGGAGTTTCTCGGGGAAATTGGTTACCAGAGTAGCTCACAACTCAAGTCCACAGCTCTCGTCATAAGAAAGTGGGTGCACAATATGGCGCATGTACTGCCGGATATTTCCGTAAGTGATTTTGACTTGCAAACTTTCTACGAGTGCTCAAACAGTCAATCTGTAACTTATTTTGGGCTGATTTGTGACCTCGCGTCAGATACTCATGAGGGTTCTAGGGTTCCAGGACTGATGACTACAACAGGGACTCTGATGACTGGGACAGAGACTCTGATGACTAGAACAGGGACTCTGATGACTGTGGTAGAGACTTCAATGAGTGGGACACGAACTCTGATAACTGGAACAGGGACTCTGATGAGTGGTATATGTAGCAGCTCACAAAACACAACTAACTTCATCTACTGGTTACCTAAGAATGATCATATATTTCTGTTATCCTATCTAGGCCTACTAATTTTACATAGAGTCATTATATAACTACTACATCTCTCCTTCCTTTTATTACTGTCTATTTATTTTATAAACTTTATAGTCATTAAAATATCCAGGTTTTCGCTTCTGACGTTTTCGAACAACCTCTTCTGTTTTTTTTCTTTATTCTCTGGAGCATCTTCAAAGTTATTGAGTACTTCATCTAAAACAGAAATATCTGGTTTGAAAGAGTTACTAGAAATTATAAGTTTGGTGTAGTTCACATGACGATCAACTTCGATTCCGGTGGATAAATTCCTGAGTGTATGCCTTATTCCACTTTTCTTGACGACCACATGAGGCACATGATCTCTTACATCAATTCTTGATTCTTTTGGTCTTCTTTTTCTCTCCATATTCCTTCCTTTTTTTCATTATTTTGTCGCAATTCTTACATTGTTAAAGTGCTTAGTGCAACTTGTTCAATAATAGGAAGTTTATCCATTAGATTCCTTCCTATCATTAGCTTTGCTGGAGTTGTGTTTGTTATTGAATGGGGTGTATTGCGATAATCTAAGAGAAAATCTTGTAAATCATTTTTCCAATCCCTCTGCATTTCGATGCTAATTTTTACTGTCATCAATAGTGTCCTATTATGCCGCTCAACTAAACCGTTTTGGAACGGAATTGAATGGGGCATATGGAATTGAATGCATGACTTTAACTCGGCTTAATTTACAAAATTACATAAATTCATGTGATGTCCATTATCGAGAACCATTATCGCATTCGCATACGATTTCCTCTGGATATCCAAATCTTGAAAACATTGTACTTAATTTGAATATTGTAGCCTTTGCCGTGGTTGAGGTCATAATTTTAATTTCGGCATATCTTGAGAAGTAGTCAACAACAACAGATGAACTCCTTTAGTTACCTCAGAGAAATCTAATCCTAATGCCAGTTTACGCCAAGGACCTTCTGGTAAAACTGATCTTGTCATTGGTTCTACATTTTCTTTCGATACCAGTGTACAGCCAGTGCATCTTTTGACATATTCGTGAATCATAATATCCATGCGATTACACCAAACTCTGCCTTAATCGTTTTTTTTTTAATGGCTTCACATGCTAAGTGGGGTTCCTGCGCAAGTTGCAGAACTTTGGACTTTAATACATGGCATAACACTGCTATTCGTAACGTTGAGAAATTTTACAACTCCTAATTGCTCTGCAGAATTTCCGGAAAGCAAAGAGCCCTTCCCATTTTCAATAATGAAGAACGTCGTTTTGCAAATGCGATTTCCAATAACTAGTTCCGCATCGACTTCTCCAAGAACTGGATCCATATCCCTCGAAAGTTTTATTGCTACCTTTCCGCACATTGAATGCTTTAAATTCCACTTTTTTTTTTTTTTTTGTGTTCCAATCCGTATTACTAAGGATATCTTCATCGGCACCAGTATCTATCACAAATTTAAGATTTGCACCACCAACAGCGGCTATTACTGTTCGTTTAGCATCCAGATGAAATAATTCATGAAACTCCACCGTATTAGTAATCTTATCAACTTCTCTTACAAATTTTTTCTTTGTTCTGGCTTTTATCCTTAGACCGATTTTCAGTAAATTCTAAATTCTTATTAGCACCATTTTGGTTATCGTTCTTAGCATACGGGTGAAAGATTTTCCACGACCTCCAACAAGATTTGCACCACCAACAGCGGCCACCAACGTACAAAATGGCCTATCTATTCACAATTGTTACATCGAGAATCACGAGCAGGACATTTTTTTTTTTATTGAAAATATGCGTTCCTAAACAACGAGTACAGGAACCTTTAATTTTTCTGGAACTATTACTCGATTTGGAGACCGCTTTTAAATCTTTAAAGTTTTCAATTGCAGTTGACTTGTAACGGAGTTCCTGAACCTGTGCGGAAACTGACTCATGAGTAGGCCCAATCTTCAGCATTTCTTCAAGAGTAACGCCTCCGCTTCCAGATATTTACCCTCAGTTTATCATTGCTTTCTGTTGCGTATACTATTTGGTCCACAATCATTTCGTTGACTTGATTTTCGATATTGCACACTGAAGCTTGCGTCTTCAGCCATAGAACATAATGGTCCAATTTTTCATTTGGATTGAATTTTACTCAACGTAAGAACCGATTGAATTTTAATTGACGGAATTTGTTTCTCTCGTATCGAATAAACATTTTAGGTGAGGTTTCCATAGCAGCCCGACCGATAACGATTATCCAATACATTTCCAGTCAGTTCCACATTTCTTACAACTTTCCGAACGTCCGGTCCCCCGAAACACATTAGCGCATTGTATAACTCATCATGGTTGTTTAGCCCTTTCACCGTTCAGTTTGGTTCGAGGTACGATACTAGTCTTACAAGCCAGTCGTCCTATGTTCGAGTCTCGGCTAGGCGGTGCTTGCTAGGTAGAGTCAGTAGGATCCTTACACTGGCCCCGTAATTTTCCTGTACTCTAACAGCCGGCTGCGACGTCTATCGATACAGAAGGGTAATGTCTAATGACGGTTTAAGCCCACGACTTTTCTTTTACCCCTTTTAGCACTAAGTATGCGAAAATTTGGCCTTTCTTCCCATCGCGTAGAAGTTGGTCCACCACCAGACTCATAGAATGGCAGTATTATGTAATTCAGCTGTAATCAAAATATTTCTAAATAATTTTTCTTATAACGATATTTTCTATCATTATTCTAATTTATTTAGAATTTCCAACGGTATTTGTCTAAATAAATTTATTCAGAGACTTAGTCTCTCTTTATATTTGCAGTTAAATGGCCTGGAATCTTGTTCCCTTCATTTAACTCTCTAAATGGCCTGGAACTTATGTTCCCTTCATTTAGAGACATATCGTTAGCTCACCTTTGTGAGCTATCAGATAAATGGCCTGGAATCTTTGTTCCCTACATTTATCTACCTAAATGGCCTGGAATTATCAATTCCCTTCATTTAAGTTCTCATTCGCTTTTTTCCATTGGAATATCATTTCTCAACTAAAGTGGTCGAAATTGTTTTAGTGTTATAAATAAATTTCCGTTACCATGGACATGTTGATAAGTTGAAAATTTCCGCCAAGTTTTTCTTAAAAATTCTTGAAATGCTTCGTCTTCCAACTGATTCAACTTCTATTCTTTGCTTTTATTTCACGCCTTGCTTCAATATTTCCTTCAATTTTCGAAGAATTTTCAGTCAATTTTTCGTGTAAATTTTTTTTTTTTTTCTCGTCGCCAATGTAGCAGCTCACAAAACACAACTAACTTCATCTACTGGTTACCTAAGAATGATCATATATTTCTGTTATCCTATCTAGGCCTACTAATTTTACATAGAGTCATTATATAACTACTACAGTATAGAGACTCTGATAACTGGGACAAGGATTCTAGTTACTGGGACAGGGACTTCAATGACTGGGACAGGGACTCTATTGACTGAGACAAGTACTATGATAACTGGGACAGAGACTCTGATTACTGGGACAGGGATTGTGATGACTGGAACAGGGACTATAATGACTGGGACAAGGATTTCAATGACTGGGACACGGTCTCTGATGACTGGAACAGGGACTCTGATAACTGGGACTGGGACTGGGACTCTACCCCGCGCATCCAATTGTAACCACTTTATCAGCTTGTCAGTGAAAAAGAAGAGTGACGAGAGGCCTGATAATTAACTTACTTTAGCTTGACAACATCGAATAATATTGAGCCTAACCAGATTCGAGCTCACGACAATTGGCTTGTCAAGCACACTCAGCATCTTTGCGCCTACAGATAGCAAACTCCAGCGATATGAGCTGTTGTACCTACATTAAAGATAGAGAAATGATAACATCACTGCTTTCACAACACCAGTAAGTTCACTTCTATCCCTACCTGTTCGTCAGTGACGAGTCGTCACACTTCGGCGGAATATGGGAGGCGGGGATCAAGTCGCTTAAACACCGCTTCAATCGTATTATGGGTGAGAAACTGGGACTGAGACTGGAACTGGTGTAGTGCCCTACCCCGCGCGACCAATTTTTCCATTTTGTTTGATTATAATCACTTTATCAACTTGATTATTCGTGGCTTCTGCGGGGTTGGGATTTGAATCCGGATCCTCGGCGTGAGAGGCGTGAATGCTTACTACAGAATTGACCTCGCATCCTATTTTAACATACTCTGAACCCGTCGTCTAGTCTCGGAGGATATTGGCCGGTAGTCTTTTACGGTTTACATTTGCATTGATCTAGTTTATCGTTTTCTTAAAGTCAGCAAGAACGCAGGACTGGGACAGAGATCGTGGGACTGGAAATGGAATTTCGCGTCTGAAACTACGACTCTGAAACTGAACCAGAGATTCTGGGAGTGGGACTGTCACTGGTGCTTAGACTGCGAGATTTTGAGACGCGGACTATAATTCTATGGGAGAGTGTTCCTCTAGATATATTAAACACCATCCGAGTTTTACGAATTGAATCAATGATTGGGAGTCTCACCATTCAGTTAATGTTTTTCTTCGATGCTTGTGAGTAAACACGTGGCCCAAAAATGTATCCCAAGACGTGTCCATTCATCTATTTACGCCCAAATCAGATGTTGCGCCCCTCAACACTTGACATATCATTACGTAGGCAAGTCTAATAGTCCAAATGTATAAGATGATAAAAAAAACCAGTCAACGCTTTTTTTGGGACGATATCACAGTCCTTCAGTAGCTCGTCCTCATTATATTAGAAGACGTTCATGTGAAACAACATGTCGAAAATCGAGAAAACTACCACTAAAAATGCATCAATTCACGTGATCTTACGCCAATGAAATTTAACAAAATTTGCGCTCATGTATCGGTCGTGTTTCCGGATAAACAACTGCAGTTGACAAAATCTAGCGACCATGTAACAACATTATTGGACACTGAGCACCGAGAATCTACTTAGATTGACATACCATTGCTTCCATCGAAAGGTAGTACTCATTTAACAAGCGACTACGGTCCTTCCAAATTCCTGGGTTGCCCTGAATAGATTCGTCATGGCCTGTACTGCCACTGTTCGCATAACAGTCCCATTTATATAGGAAACTCCATAGAAGATGGGATTGTAATGCAACTAGCGGCAATGTATGTTAAAACGTTACGATAAACTGATATTCGATTAATATGCTAATGAAGATGACACGTGTAAATATATTCCACCGTGCGCGTCTCATTTTGGTGGACTTTGGGAAGTGGTGATGAAATCGGTGAAAACTCAGCTTTTCAAAAAAACAGTTGTCATATTAAGTAACAAAACCACCGCACTTGGATCGAAATGTGTTTAATATGTGGCCACTTATCTAGTTCTATAGCAATACTTCCGACACAATGGTCATTTTTGACATTTTTATATTTAGTTTTTTTGCGTATTTACTTACTTTTGAACGCAATAGTATTAGTAGACAAATTGGCATTCATAATGGCGATGGTTAATGAGAAATCAGAGAAAGAGAAAGTTCAACATTTTCCAAATTTTCAAGGTAAAAGAATTGTTTTGAAATTAGAATATTTGCTATAGTCGCCTCCCAGCGTTTCGGTCAAATATTTTTAGTTGACAGAAGTAGCGAGAGTTAAAATTAAAAGCAAACAGCCCATCCCAAACTGAGTATCGAAATAAGCTTCATGAAGCACATTTAACATTTGACATTCGCTTCCATTTCACCTGTCGCTAACAATGCAGGTAACATAACTCACAACAAATGCCATCCCATAGAAACGAGGACACAACAGGAAAACTGCGCATTCTTTTCGCAACAAACCAGAAGCCACTTTTACTGCCATGCCATGCATCACTGCCGAGTGATTCCGGCTGACGACAAGGGGAGTAACTATCATCTGTCATAAGCGAAAGAGCTTTTTTAACTCTTGTGAGTGAAATTTTCAAGAACAGCCATTGTGACTATGCATGTGGCTGCAAGCTGCAACCTCGCCTCGTATGCAGCATGAAACACAATTCTAGCGCAGGCTGTCAAAGTTTTGTACGATTCATCTCCATGAGGAAGAAAACATCCGTCAAAGCATGGAAATGGCAAACTCAGTCAGCGGTACAGTTCCGCGGGGGCACGCGTGTATGCGCCAGAAGTATTTTGTTTGAAAATTTCTCTACCATCATGTTTCTCATTTGTTAGTAGGTAGGTACCTAACTAGTTTCGACAAAAAAAAGCATCCTTGTATTCGGGTGAAATTTTTTCCCTACCTTACTGAACAGGTGTTTGACGTAGAAAATAGATGAATGTTTTCCCATTTGCTAAACAAACTTCGGGAGTGCTTGCTAGAATTACTCTCACAACAACATTGTGTCTTGTAGCTTGTTAGCTTAGAAGGATTACGGTATTCCCGTCAGTATATAAAAACCTAATATTTGAAGAGAAAACATTTTTGTTGCATTAACAGTTTGTTAGTGCTTAGTAACAATAAATACTTTTTTCATAAAAAGTACAATGTGTTGAAACAAATTTTTTACGGGTGCACCTATTTAGTCAGTAAACGAATTTAGAAGCCTGACCCTATTGCACAACATTTCCGATAGATACTAAAACCGTGCCTTAAAAAATCGTTTTAAGTTGAATGTTTTATTTTTTTTACCGGCAAAAAAAGTTAATCTTTCAACAAACGGTATAACAAGCTGGCAATTGATCGCTTGAACAGCATAATCGGTATCAGGTGCAGTGCAGGCAGCCGCATGAAATCGATCTCATTACGGCCCAGGTCAATTTACTCAATTACTAAGCTCAATCCCATTGAAAGGATCCTTTTTGCCAGTCTATGATTTCGTTTTCTGTCTGAACTGGTGCTGTGCTGCAAACGGCACAGCACAAACGGACGAGCGGATACACACCGTCGAGGAGAAAGACACTCAATATGATGATTGAACAATTTCTTTCCCGTCGGGTTTATCCCCAGCGGCAAACAACTCTTCCGGCAGTGACTGCCACTTGGAACGTATACAGGACTGCGATTTGCGAGGCGGATTACTCTCGTTAGTAACTTTGCTCGATGGTTGTTTACTTGAAGATATTCACATGCACCTCTGGGTAGTGCATATATGCCGCGCGCTCCGTATCGATGCAAAGCGCAAACTATGCAATTTCTCCTTCGAAAGGTTTCAGTGCATGCGAATTTCTGCTTTTATATGTGTATACTGATACTGGTTTGTGCAATCATGCTAAGTGCAGCAGAAGCAACAACGAGCGATTATTCTATTAGAGTAATTGACTACAATTACTTCGGATAGTATGAATAATGGAAAAAGCACTCTCGGATCTGCAATTGTGCCTTTTCAGGCAAATGGCGGGAATTGTTAGATAATTGAAACTGGAGAATTATTTCTGTGATCCCGCTTGATCGAACTTAACTTGAATGAATTTATCCCTTATTCCCTTTTGTGTGTCTGTGGACTCATCACCGCGATCATTTTGTTGATTTATTATGATATTACCCAGGCGTTTATTGTAATATACACTGGATTTTTTGCCGTAATTGCTATTGAGTACACGTAGTGTACTGCTTTGTGTGTGTGTGTGCTTGGTGTTTTCTCATCTCGTTCCTCGAGTCAACATTGTCCTCAATTTTAGTTAATAACGAGCCCTCATTACATTCTTCTGATAAATACATTAAATAACTTCTAAAAGTGAACTGGTTTTTTCCAATGCATTTCAAAGGGTAATGTAGAATTTTGTATAAAGAAAGAGGCCTGAGAATTAACTCCCCTATGCTTGACAACATCGACTACCTTGATCGTTTCAAGATTCGAGCTAACGACCATTCGCTCGTCAAGCAGACTCAGTAAATTTGCGGCTACGGAAAGCAAACCCAGCGATGTGATCGATGTGGTATGAGCTAATACAGCATTAAAGACAGAGAAATGATAACATCGTTGCTTTGACAACACAAGCAAGTTCAGTTCTACCCCTGCCTCCTCGTGACACTTCGGCGGAATATGGGAGGCGGGGATCAAGTCGCTTAAACACCACTTCCATCATATTATGGGATAAAAAGTTTTCCTGGTGGACCAGTTCCACACCGTCATCACTCAAGTGGAAGCCTAGCCGAATTCTCGTTCGTTTTAAATTCTTTCCGACTAGCCAGATAATCTCTAGGTAACAGCCGGTCATTTCCTAATCTGGGAATCATGCGAATCCGGACACTTTGGTCATAGGAATACACAATTTTGTTACATCTGCATCTGAAATGAAGTCGAAAATTCACAATCTAATCTATAAGTAGGCCAGTTATGCTGGAGGTAATTGCAATGGCTTCTGGGAAACACCGTCCAGACCAGTTCCGGCAGAAACGAACACGTGCGATTTCTTAATTTATTCATATTATTCATTGGATATTAACTAACTGCTAGTATATCCATCGTCAATTCCCAGAACTTGCTGGTGATAGACACGAGATGGTTCATCAAAATTAAATAGTCACTAACACAGTTAAATTGCCGAGTCATGGAAGCGATGGAAGAGTTGCCAAAATATTGCGTTGAATAAAAGTTTTCTTTCGGCATCATTTTAGATCGCAAACAAACTTCTGCTGGATGTTCTCTAGTCTACCGACGTAGATGGATCGTGCGGATACAATGCTTCTAAAGAATGCTTGCATTACTTAGATTCCACACGATCCAGCGCAGCGTCAGTTTCAGCGTTGTGTTAATTTGTGCTTTGGATTTAGCGTGAAACTTATATATTAAGCAGAATGATACAAAATCCATCAAATTTGTTTCTACGAATCGCGCGAGGAAGCATCCATGTTGTATTTATATAATTTTGGAGGCTGCAAATAACATATCTTTAATGATGTTCTCAGATACTTTTCAAACTGGATTCAACATACAAAGTGGTAATTCCTCTGTAATTTACGGCATTGCAGGAGGACAACCGCATTTTATTTATTGAAAACATGCAGGAATTTGTCCTAGAAGCAGAAAAGTATTACTGCTGCAGCAATAAGCTGAAGATGCAAGACGATGGAGGTACCAGGTAATCGAAGTCCAGTTTTAAAATAGCTGTACGAATTACACCAGGTCCAGGCGAAAAACACAACTCGATTTTCTACCTAATGGCGAACGAGACAGAATGCTCACTGAAGCATGGAGGATGAAATATGATGGTCTGGGTGTATTTTCGGGGATGGATTTCTATATAAACATTCTGCGGGAATATATTTGGGTTTTGCTGATCCAGACGGGCGTTGAAAAGAAGTTCAGCAGGACAACGGTCAGAAGTATACTACCAAAAAGATCAAGTATTTCTATCGGTTTTGTTGGATCAACTGCTAGAATGCCCTCCAGAACCTCGGATCACAACCCCATCGAGAATTTGTGAGTAATTCTCGATGACAGGTTTGGCAAAACTGGTGCTACCAATAAAAATAACATTTGACGTTGTTATCGACTGTCTTGCTTTCTCGGCTCATCATTCATAAAAATAAATAAACGAAATTTAACTAATTTGCTTTACCATTTCGACATTACATTTTGACTTTTTCTGCATGGATGTCTGTTTCTTCAAGTACGATGCTTCCTTCTACATACAGAATTCTGATACAGCAATGGGTAACCCGCTTTCACCTTAAAGCGAAGTAAGTGAACATCTGAAAGTAAAACTACCGTTCATCAGAAAACATGTAAACAACTTGGTTACAACCATTCCACCGTATCAACTCATCACATGATCACATGATCCACACCTTCAACAATTCTAATCCCAATAATCAATACACTAGTTAGATTGAGGAAACCGGTTACCCTTCTTGGACATGCTACTAGTGAGACCCAACGACCATGCTTAGTGTTCCCAGTAGAACAGCTAAAGGTTGCTGAATTTGCTTATCGGTGAACGTAATATTGTTGAAGACAATGGTTAAATGCTGCGCAAATTAATTGCCCTTTTATGACGCGTGTCAGTGGATGCTCCATTGCGGTATACCGTGAACGGGTGATGATATTTTATTGTTACGAATAGACTGATTTAATTGTAGAAGAATGTAATAAAATAAAAAGAGCCTGAAGCTTAGGTTCTAACTAACAAATTTCCGCCTACAAGGCTTACCCTACTAACACAGTTGTTACGAACTAGTTATGCCTACCGATATACGACTAATTTCAGTCATAAATAAGTTGCTGCAACCAGAAATGCGCAATGTGTGCTGCATGGGTATAACCACTAAACCAATAAACAACCAACTACATATATCTTCACAAAACAGTATGTATCGACCAGAGTATTTTACCCATGATAAACTTTTTTTCGTTTTTTGTCATTATTTCACCATTTTTTGTCGTCATTTTGCCGTCTTTTTTCGATGTTTTTTCAATACTTTTGGCCAGTTTTTCGTCGTCTCGTTTATTGTTAAGATTTTACTGCTTTTTCGCCGGCTTTTTGTCTTATAGTCGTAATTTTTTCGTCGTGTTTGTTGTATGTTTTGACACCTTTTTGACGCTTTTTAACTTACTTTTTTATATTTAACAAGAATAAAGCCCGCTTCTTTCCATCTTAACGTGCGATCACTCGTTGTCGCACTTGCTTTATAAGTATTGTTCTTTGATTACAATTGAAGGTAATTAATACTTTTTGGAATCCAATTAGTTCAAGATTCATTTAAATTTTGACCTAAATTATTATTGAAGGACGCTTACTCTCGACTTTTGATCTTTCATCATTCGCCTTTCATCTGTATTCTTTCGTGTTTCACCATTCATTTTTCGTTGTTTGATTTTATCATCTTTTGTTATTAAAATTTTCGTTCTTTTTTATGTGTCAGCTTTTGCAGTCGTTTTTTTAGTTTAGTTTAGTTTAGTTTAGTTTATCTTTATTATTCGCGACTTAAGACAAGTCTTATAATGTCACATTGTGTTGAATGGTAGAATAAACGTCACGTAATTTTATAATAAATATAAATATTCGTTAAAAATTTTCTAATTTAAGTGCTCATTTAAAACTATTGGTTGAAGTGCTCAATACATTTTCTCCTGAATGCGGTAAAGGATGTTTCTAAAGTTAAATCGTTAGGTAGACAATTCCAGAAAGACACACCTCGTACGAAAAAAGTGTTGCCAGATTTAGAAGTATTATAGCGACGTAAAACAAACAGACAGTTTGTTCTTGGCGTTTTTTGTTGTTGTTTTTTTAACGTTTGATGGTCGTTTTTCGTTCTTATTAACAGAAGCCTTTCTGGTATCCTTACATCGTCTTTTTGTCTTTTTTCACCGAATTGTTGCCATTTTTTGAAGTTTGTGCACTTTTATTTGCTTTTGGTGGCGTCTTTTAGTCATTATTTGTAATTTATTTTAGACGTTTCTGATTACGGGTTTGGCGTCTTCTTATTGTTTTTTCATCGCCGTTTCTGCATCAATTTATAATCTATTCGTCGTTCTTATTCCTTTTTTGACATTTTCAATGTTTACATTGAACATAATTATTTCATTGTATTTTTTGAGGTCTTTTTCTCTTCATCTTCACCTGCTTTTTACTATGTCTTTTAGTAGCCTTTTCGCCACGTCTTCGCCGACTTTTTGTCATCTATTTGCTGCTTTTTTATCGTTCTTTTGTCAACTTTTCGTCATTTTATTGTTATGTTTTTGACGCAGTCGTCTTTGTTATGTATTCGTTTATGTATTCGTCGTTATTTTGTTAAGTCCTGTCGTGTTATATTCATCTTTTCATAGTATTTTCGTCTCGTTTTTGAGCTCTGTTTTCGGCGTTTCTTTTTTCACATTTTTTGGCGCTTTTTTCCGTTTTGGTCGTCCTTCTGTTGTTCCTGTTTTCGTCTCTTTTCCTCTTGATTTTGTCGTCTTTTTATTATTTTTCACTCTTTTTCGTCTGCCTGTTTGTTGTCAAGGCAAAAAATGTTCTTTTTTCACTACGTTTTTCTTGTCCTTTTGTCGTTTTCCGTCATTTTGTTGCATGTTTTGGCACTCTTAACGTCTTTTTATTGGTTTGGCGATTTCTAAACGTATTTTATTGTTTTTAGTCTTTTGTCAAATTTTACCATTTTCTCGTACTGTTTGTTTAGAAGACAAAAAAATGTTCTGCCTATTCTTTGTACTTTTGTCTTTTCTCTGCCATATATTCGTAGGTTTTTTGCATGTTTTGCCACCTTTTCGACTATTTCTAAAACTCTTTTTAACCTTTTTAGTCGTGTTTTTTGTTGTTTTATCGCCGTTTTAGCGTTTTTCCATTGTCTTTTCATCATATTGTCGTATTATTTCCGTCATATTTTTCTCGTTCTTCGCCTTGTCAACTTTTCATCGTATTTTCACCATCTTTTCATCAAATTTTTCAATTCATTTTGTTTTTTTCTTCGTTGTTTTTTGTTCGTATATATATAATCTTTTTATCATCTTGTTATTGTATTTTCTGACAGTTTCAAAACAAGTAGAATTTTTTACAAACCTTGATCATGTTATATTTGTAATGAAGCAACTAAAAAATGATGGGGTACGAAGAAGAACAGGGCTTTCAAATGGAGTAAAATGGAGCCTACCGTCTTGAATTTGGTCGCCATATTCAAATTTAGCAGAAAATCGCCGTCTCTACCATGGACGCTTGAAGCGACTTTACCCGATTTAACTCACCATTAGAAAGCTGAGGTCTGTAGAAAAATCCTAAATCCGTAGAACTTAGGATAAATCCGTAGATCTTGCATCACTGCCTAGTAATGCAGATTATATAAATAGATTACCATAGGTTTTCCTGAATGAATGCTTTTAATACTCGGAAACTGAGTTTGTACCGGCTCTTTTGGCCAAAAAGAGAACATCTCTAGTTACAAACTTCTGAAAAGTGTCACAAATGTTCAGAAATTAAGAACTTCGTTTGTTTCAAATACGGTTCTCAGGTCAAACCCCGCCTCTGTTGACCAGTCAATGCCAGTCAACTCTAACTGCCCGCGGGTTGCAACTACATACGGTGAAAAGATTATTGCAATTATTGCCAGGAAGCATCGTACAAAATCACATCCCGTTGCGCGCCACTGCTTTGTGCTCAACTTTCAGCTCATATATCATTCACAATTCAATTCTGCCCCGAAGGTAGGCTGTTCAGCAGCCCCGAAAAAAAAGGCGGGAGGAAGCAAAAGTCGTTTGTCGCTTTTTATTCCGATTTTGCTACCACCGCCGCTGGCTTGGCTGACATCAGGTGCCATCCCAACCCCCTTCGCTCACTGCTTCCCACCAGCATTCAACGACAGTTTCAAGCTGTCACACGACAGCGCACTGACACAGTCGTCACGATGTCAACAATGTGGCACTGATTGCAATAAAGATGTGCAGACAAAAAATCTGCTCCCTTCCCTTTCGGCGGAAAGAGCGCGGAAGTAATATAGGAAATGGAAGAGTCTAAAGGTTTTTACAGGTATGCCGACAGCATCGACAGGATTCCAGCGACTGACTGGCGGAGAAGATAATTTGAGAGCACGAAATGTCGTTTTATTACAATCCAGCGGAAGTGGATATTACTTTTTCCAAGCAGTCGTGTCGGCGTGATTTTTTCGACCGGAACCATCTATCTACGTCGATATAAAGGAACTTTTTGTTGTAGGAATAAGTACCGGCTTACGATATTGTTCGGAGATTCACCTGTGCTAGACGTCGAAATTCGAGTCGGTTTGCATGTATGCCGAAAAATACGTTAGCGATGCGTTAATCCCCCATTGTGTCCGTTACGCAGTGTGGAGAAGCTTAACGAGGCTTAACAGTAGCCCTTTCGCATCGGGTAACTGAACCAGACACGTTCCACGTGGGAAACGTGATACAGCTCCCGTTCAGGATTTTGGCATTTTATTATCTTCGAGGTACGACGGATATACACCGACAACAACAACTGGAAGCCGATTTCCGGTGCGTCTTCTATTATATCTTTTCATACTATATCACGGCAGTCATGGTTTCAGTTACAACCAACGGCCGGGCGACAGACAAAGCCGAAGCAGCTGAGGCTCCCCGGGCTCCGAGTAGTGTGGTGGTAAGGGGAAAATTGAATTATGACGACTTTTTGTTGAGTAGCTGCCGGGGGAAAACCTAACCATGCCTGCCACTGGCTGGCAAACCGGAGGAGAGAAACCGAATCTGTGCCAGTACAGACACACATACACACACACTTCGCTCCGGTAGAGTCTGACGAAATGATGGATAAAGAATTGATAACGCTCTCAAGCGTGATGGATTATAATTCTGCGTGTGATATGTCAGATGAGGGAGACGACATTTATCACTATCCTTTGCCTGTGGTTGCGGGCATTTAAAATCCGAACGAACAAGCCATCTTCACGCAGCGTTATTCGGAGAGTATTTGAATCCATATTTTTAAAATTTAAATACTATTTTGTGTCGAATTTGTCACGCTATACAAATTTTTATTCTACGTCTGTGTTTTCTACGCCTTGATTTTTCGATGCTAATATATCGAGACGAAGAAATCTATTCAAAACTCTTATTTTTCTACGAAATTGAACGATAGAAGCTGGCAATTGGTTCGTATTAATTTTAAAATATAATTAGACAAAAAATACCAGCTGATTAGATTGAAAACTCCGGACTATCGAGTGGCCATTGGATTTGAAAATTGAAATTGGACCAGACTTAAAACTGGACTAGAAATTAGAGTTGAGAGCGGACTCACTATAAATTAAACTGGAATTTGGAATAATTTGGGCTTGAAATTCTAATTGAAATTGAACTGGAAATTAGAAGTGAAATAGGATTTTAAATTGAACATACATTTGGAGTAATTTGGACTGCAAGTTTTAACTGGAATTAGACATGAAATTGAACTTAAAAAAGAATTATTTTAAATTGATCTTGAATTGAATTGAAATTTTACTCGAAATTGGAATTTAGTTAGACTCCGAAAAGAGCTAGAAATTGGAGTTGAAATTAAAGTTGAAATTGAATATGAAATTGGATTTAAAATTAACATAAAAACGGAATTAAAAACGAACGTATATTGGATTTAAATTGAACTTGAGATTAGACTTGGAATGACATCTGAAATTAGACTTGAAATTGAAATTAAAATTGTACCACAAACTGAATTTAAAATTTAAGTTGGGAAGAATAAATGCTTAATGCGAGAAATGAAGATAGACGGCTTAGTGGTGTAATTGGTTAAACAACACGCTCAACTAGAGATTGGGAGCTGTGAGTTCGACTCTCACCTTCGCTAAGTCTATATTTTTGGCCTAATATCAAGAATTTTCAGTTTGCCTGAATCTTCATTTCTCGCATTAAGCATTTATTCTTCCCAACAGAAAAGTAAAAAGCCGACTGCTATACGTCGTTGAAAAGTTTAAAATTTAAATTCAATTAAATATTAATTTCAATTAGGCAGCAATTGGACTTGAACTTGATTTTTGTTCTCAACTTTCTTCTTTTCCTTCCTATTTCTCTTCTTTTTCACTCATTTTTCTTTTTTCTGTCCCGTGTTTTCTATTTCATTGTTTCACTTTTCTTCGTTTACTGTCTCATTTTTCTTATCCATTCTGTTTTTCTCTTTCTTCTTCCTTTTGTCGTTTACAGTTTTCGTCTTTTTCTAATTTTTTCAATCTTCTTTCCTTCCCGTTTTTCGTCTTCGTCTGTTCCGTTTTTCCTCTTTTAGATGCAATGCTTTTTCGTTTTCACTTTCCCGACTTACATATTTCTTTGATCCGTTTTTCTTTTCTTCTTTTTCCTATCTTATTCCTATATCCCATTTTGTCCCATCTTCCTTTTATATCCCATTTCACCTCTTTTTTTTGTTTTCTTCGTTTCCTCTATCGGTTTCTTTGTTCTCTCTCGTTATTTTGCTTTTCGTCTCTAGTTTCTCTAGTTTTCTAAACCGTTTTCTCTTTTCTGTCTCGTTTTGCCTCCTTTTCTTTCTCGTTTTCTCACTTTCTCTGTCGTTTTTTTTCTATCTTGCCTTCCCTCCGTTTGTTTCGTTTTTCCGCTTCTCTCTCTCGTTTGACGTTTTTTTTTCTCTGCTCTCTTTTCTTTTTCTTTCAGTCCAGTTTTTTGACTTTTTAATCCGGATTTTTATCACGCGTTTCTTTTTTCTGTTCTTTTTTCCATTTTTCATCATTTTTTGACCATTTCCTCCCTTTTCCAGTTTCGTTTTTTTTGACGTAGGACTACGTCTTTCAGGAAGGTAGCTGGTATAGGGGCCTAAGAAACCTATTGATTTAAAAGTACGTACTATTGAAAATTGAAAATAATGAAGCATTGTCCAACTGGAAAACCTCGCATTCTTTACGAAAATCTAAACCTATATCAATTTGATATCTGTGCTTGGGAAGTAAGCGAAATCAAATGACAATTTTCTGTTTTTTTTTTTCTCTTTTTCAGCAATTTCGCAATTTGTGTTCTGTTTTTTTGTGTCCTGTACCGTTTACTTGGATTTTTCATTAAAATTTCTTCTTTTCTCTTCTGTTTTTCTTTTTTTTCACTCGTTTCTTTCTTTTTCGATTCCACGTTTCTCTTCGTATACTGTCCCATTTTTCAGTCCTGTTTTTCTTCTTTTTTCACTCTTATAGCTTTACACTACCACCATTTTCCGTCTTTTCTCTTGCCTTTTTTCGTTTCCAATTTTCATCTTTTTCTAAATCTTGTCAATCCTTCCTTCCTTTCTCGGTTTTCGTCTTCGTCTATTTCATTTTTCACCATCTAGATGCTTCATTTATTCGACTTTTCTTTCCTGTCCCATTTTCTCATCCTATTCCCATTTCCCATTTTGTCCCTCCGTTTACATCCCTTTAAACATCATTTTCCGTTTTCATTATATACTGTGTCTCAATTTTCTTCTATTTCTTTCTCATTTTACCACTTTTTCCGTCCCGTATTTTGCTTTTCTCTCAATTTGTTTCATTTTCCCTCCTTGTCTCTTTCGAGTTTTCTTGGGCAGAAACCCGCTGTCTCCTTTTTCTCTTCTTTTCTTGTCCCGTTTTTCGTCTTTTCATTTCGATTTTCGTCTTGTGTTTCTCTATTTTCTATTCAGTCTTTTTTTTCAGTGTTTCATATATTTTCGTCCATTTTTCCGCAATTTCGGGTCTTCTTTTCTTGTTCCGTCCCGTTAAATCTTTTTCAATTTTGCGTTTCCGTGTTGGCTCTCACTTTTCTGCTTTTCCCATCTTTTTCATTCGTTCCCTTTTTTCTGTTTCGCTTTCGTCTGTCGCTTTTTTTCTAATTTTCCTGTGTTTGCTCTGGTTTCTAACTTTTCTTTTTCCTTTCTATTGGTTACTAATTTCGTCTTTTTCTAAATTTATTCTATCTTCATTTCTTCCGATTTTTCCTCTTCTGTTCCGTTTTTTCTCTTTTCGATGCTCCGTTTTCCTTCTTTTCAGTTCCGCTTATTCAGTTATTGGCTCCTTTTTTCGTCTTTTCTCTCTCATTTCGCTTTTTACTTTTCTGTTTATTCTATCTCCTTTTATATCCTGTTTGACATCCTTGTTCTGTTTTCCTCATTTCAACTATCGCTTTTATTTCACTGTCGCTATTCTTCTATTCCTTTGGGTTTCTCTTGTTTTTTGTTCTGTTTTCCCTCTTTTCTGTCTCGTTTATACCTTTGTTTTAATATTTTTCAAAACGGTGGTTCTACAATTGATGGAGGGACGGTAGGCGAAAGTAATGAAATTTTGTTTGGAGTGGAGGGGAAAGAGCAGGAAGGTGATGAGAGGGGGGGTTATTGATAGCTATACTTAACAAGTAGTCGTTGTAACTCCTATCTTTTGTCCAATGCTGGAAGGCACCGTTTCAAAAAAATATTAATATTAATGCCTGACCACCATTTTCAGTTCAATTTTTCCTATTTTTCTCGTTTTTTGGTTTCTGTTCCGTTAACATAGTTTCATTTGTTTTCCGTTTCCATATTTTTCTCGTTTTTATTTTCGTTTTTGCTTCTGTTGTTTCTGTTTTCGTTTCTGCTTCCGTATTTTATTCTTTTCCTTTTTTATCCAGTTTTTCTCCTTTTGTGTTCCGTTTTCGTCCTGTTTACCTCATTTTATTTCTTGTTTTCCTCGTTCCCTTTATTTAGACTCCAGTGTGCTTACCTTTTTCGCTTTTTTCACCCGATTTCTTGTTCTCCACTTTTTTCTTCTTTTACATCCCGTTTTCCCTCCCATTCTGTCACAAGTTTTCTTTCGTTCTCCCCCCCCCCCCCTCTCTCTCTCCCTCCCCTCTCTCTCTCTCTCTCTCTCTCTCTCTCTCTCTCTCTCTCTCTCTCTCTCTTCGCGGCTTTCATCGTACTATTCCGTTTTGTACAGTTTTTGTTATGTTTCCCCGAGCAGGAGCGAAGAGCAAAATAATATCAAAATGTGTTATGGAAATCTAATAACAAATATCAAAATTTGGTCTTGTTTTGGCTGACATAGTTGGTAAAATAACAGCAAATAATATCAAAATTTTGCTCCTTTAAGGCCAAAAGAATAACTACTTGTGTTATTTGAATAACAAAGCAATAACATGACCATATTCAGAGTTTAGAATAACATGTTTTAGTATTATTAAGGTATTCAATAACAAATGTAGTAGCATATGAGATATTAAAACATCATTTTATGAAATATTTATAATCCAAAAAATTCTTTGATCATTAAAAAAAATATGTAATATTTCGAATGTCATGTAAGGTCAAAATGAGATATGATAATAAAATCAGTTATTAAACTCATCTTACAACCACTGTTTTAAATATCTACTTAATAACAAAATGTGTTATCAAGGTATCTCCATATCTACTCAATAACAAAATATAGCATTATAACACAGTTTGATATTGTTTTTATAGTATTTTGCTCTTCGCATCTGCTCGGGTCCCCCTGTGCTCTTTTCCGTATTTTTCGCCAGGAGCAGCAGATGACTAACTACCTCTACATCTATCGGTAATCTATCTGTGAATATGCTAAAAAAAAATACTTATGTTTTCATTAGAAACTGTTTTCTCGATGCTGTTAATATATTATAATGGTCACAACAAAAATGTCAACATGTAAATTTTATCATTAAAAGTTTAGAACGACTTTTCTTTACAGTTTGTTCGCCATCACTTAACATAAAACTGAAAATATTAAAATTAAATTGGAAATGAACATAAATCGGTTTTAAATTGAACGGGATTTGCAATCGAACTCGAAGTAGAACTTGAAAGGATTTAAAACTAGACATGAAATCGGATTTGAAATTTACATGAAGTTCGACCAAGTTGAAATTGGACTTGAAATTAGTCTTGGCAATGGACATAAGATTAGACTTAAAATTGAACTTAAAGTTGAAATTGAAATTAAATATTAATATTATCAAATTGCATTTAAAATAGTATTTGGGATTGGACCTGAAACTAGACTTGAAATTGAGCTTGAAATCAGTGTTAAAACTGGGCATGCAATTAGAATATAATTTGGACTTGAAATTAAACCAGAAACCAGAAACTTGTCAATCATCTCGAATATATTTTTGCACGACAGCATCCGAATCACGAGGCTTCTTCTTTTCAGTTTCTGTATCAAAATTTCGCCGTCTCTTTTCCTTTAAGAGTAATTAAATGTAAAGCACTAGGTAACGCCATCCTGCCAAACTTCAAAGCATCTTTTGATCACATAAGAGGCAGAACCCAATTTTTACGTTTGGGAGCTTCAGCACGTTCCGTTACGTTACTAGAATTATCCCCGTGTGGCTGAGTTATATATGTCATGGCTCGTTCTAAAATATTTTGGCTTATTGGCATACTCTAACATCTAGTAGAAATGTGAAATCATCACTTCTCATGCCGAGTTTCATAAAATCCTATGTATCGAAACATTCGAAAAATGAATTGAAATGGTCATGTCGCTATAGAAAGATCAGTCCGGTCAAACGACATTTGAAGCAATTAGCTACATGAAAAAACGAAACCATATCTTCTCGTAGTTTTGAAGAATTCTGGGATAATATTTTAAATACAATTTTAATTCTAAGAATTAACTGCTGAATAAATTTTACCATCACTGTCGATAAAGCTGGATCGTTAAAATAAACAGCTTTTAATAGTTAAGTGAAAATATTTGAAAAAAAAAACCCCGAATAAAATATTACGATCAAGCAATCAAAATTGTCCTAAATCAGCTCCCAAAGTGGAGCACTCGCACCGAACTGTTGAACATACACCCGCATACCACTCATCCACTTGCAACTGGGTGGATACTTTTTCGAGTGTTTATGTTATGCATCTAGCTCAGTGGCACGTACTAATAAGGCAAACGTTATGCATTCTGCACTTTGAAACTACTCTCTCTCTCTCTCTCTCTCTACTCATGATGAGCAGTGTCGTCCCATTGTCGTCGGCTCACACCGTGTCACTAAACATTTTCTAATCTACATACCTGCCTGTGCCTGCTACTATGACTATGCTATGATGCACGGGAAACGAACCCCAAGGACACCAAGGTAAGGATGCTGCTCCGGCCCCGGCCCCGGTGTCGGTGTGGTGGTTCAGCAAGAAGATTGTTCTCTGTTGCAAAGAGGAAACGAATGCTTCCATTGCTTGGATTAGCATGGCCTAGTTCTATTTGCGAAGTGCTGGTTTGCCACGAGCGCCATGTTTGTGGTTACGGTTTTGAGGACATGTCCAAAAGGGTCACACATTGCCCGGCGGTCGAGCTCGGATGGGCTGGTACGCGGACTTGGTCTTGGTGGTATGGTAGTCGACGCAATATATGGAATGAAAAATGGTTGTTCTCACAAACTTATTGCTGCGAAAAGAATGCAATTTTCATCGGAGGTTTGCTTCGCTTGGCGTCGGCAGTTCATAGAATGGCGCATGCTTGGTGGAAAAAGAGGGCGGTGAGGACGGGGGAGAGGGACTTTAAAGTGTGATGAAGAGCTGGAAAGTCGAGAATAATATTAATAACGATAATGGTTCTTCCTCGGTAGTCATCTTGCTGGGTAAAGGTCGTTTTCTGCACGTGCGACCATTATTTTGATATACCTACACGAACTTTGCAAATTATCGTTGACGCTTAGCCTTGCATGTCTGTGGCCTGGCAGCGAGATAAGCTGAACCGCGCAATCCACAAAAGTGATTTTAATGCTATATAGCCATGCTACTAAACTATTTGAGATAACAGTAATTGTTTATAATGGTTATATCGCAAAACAACGTAAATAACTGTATTTGAAACAGGTCACGATTTTCTCATGTGAATGTTTTGACGTACGAAAGTGAAAAAGTGATCAGTTTTAAATCATTTTTTGAAGGATAAAAAAATGTTTACATCAACTGGTTAGAATTTTGGATCTAAATTGATTCGGAAGAAAAGAAAAAGTTGTACCTGAATCACTTAATAAATGAAAATAAATGATCAATAAAAAAAACTGAAAATTCTCCACACAACGAGAGTACAGCCGGAAGAATTCGCATCTTATAAAGCGCGAGTTTCGTACAGAGTTGAAGACTACGGGACTTCAGCTGGCTACGTAACCTGAAGAAAGCCCTGTTGCCAGCCGCTACCGCCTTTTTACTACACGGCACACATTGCTGAAACATGTCACTAATGTACCAAGATAGACAAATTCGTCGAGCACTTCAAACGTATCTCCATTTATTACCACCACAGTTCCAACACCCGAGGGGCTACCACGCTCTCTACCAGCTACCATATATTTTGTTTTGGTAGAGTTTATGATATGGCCTGTCCTCTCAGCTTCCTCCTTAAGACGCGTATATACCTCTTCCACAGCTCTATGGATAACACAAATGATATCGATATCCTCCGCGAACCCTAGGAGCATGTGAAATTTCATGATGATGATACCAAGTCCACAAACGAGTCCAATGTCTCACCCGCTATCCTGACGCTTGATTTTGAGCTATTCAGTTTTATTGAAAAACCATGTTGAAGCATAATTGGTCCCAACATGGAATAACTCGTGATCCTGAACCTATAGAAGGTTGGTGCCTTCGGCAAAGTTCTTCATGTGGTATGGAAAAAAGTGCAAATTAGACTCACTACGTAGCGCTAACGTACATATATGTAATATCCTTATACAAGCTGTATCAAGATGTTGCCAACTATCTAAAAAGTGACGGTCTTCGAGAAAGTTACTCAGAAAACTGTCATCTTCTGCCACAAAAAACGATCATTAAGACTGTCGCAGTAGCCTTTTAACCCAATGCACTTCTGGCATACAAAAAACCTGTCATCTTCAAGATGGTATGGAAAATAGTGTAAAATTAACTGACTACGTGGCGTTAGCATGTATCTCTTTGGAATAACCTTCTCGAAGACCGCAACTTTCTAGATAGTCAACAGCGCAAGATACAGACTATTTAAGAAGATTACATATATACAAGTGTCACGTAGTGAGACAATTTCGAAATACTACAGTCCACCGAAAAGCCCTTGATCTACTGAACAACTTTATCGAAGACACCAACGTTCTATATGGTCAGGATCACGTGTTATTCCATATTGGAACCAATTAATTAAATTTCCATATACTACGCAGTCTCCATTAAGACGGTTTCCATTAAGGCAGTCCCTATTAGCGTTCTTACTGGGGGGATTGCTGTATTTTAATCAGCTTCCGCTCGTTGTATGTTTAATGACTACGAGAATTGATTTATTATGGAACAATTTATTGCAAGTGATTTATTTTACAAGATATGGGTATTTTTATAAAAAAGGGTGATTATTTGATGCCATTTTCAAACTCAAGATGGTGGATGGTTTTCAAGATATTTTCGTTATTTTGCATCAACATCTATACAACATGGACTTTTCAGAACGGGGCTGGCCATTAGAAACCAATGTCGAAGTCAATCGATGTTGATCACCATTTTGAAATTCAACATGGTGGACGGGTGTTCAAGGTAGTTTGACTATTTTGCACTTAATGTGGACTTTTTTGGAATCGGAATGATAATGATGATAGTTTAATTAAGGACTATCATGGCAATGGAAATGAATGTCACACATCAAGAATTCACATTTCAAAAATTCAATTCGCAATTCGTCATTTTGAAGCATTTTGCATGAAAACCCTGGCATTATCCAGTGATAAATAGTTAACATTTGACGTCATTTTGATATCTGATTCTGGCAGTCTTTACAAAATCTCCCAACAGCTAAAACAAATTCAATAGCCTTCCAGGACTTCTAACATCCAGCCCCGTTTCAATAATGTCTAGTCATTCCCATTCCATATTGTATCCATATTACATAGGTTTCAGGCTAAATGCTACTCTCTTGAATTTCAAAATGGCGTCAAGGATCAATTTTCGATTTCTGGTAGCCTGCTTGTTGTAAAAAAGATAAAGGTTTTCAAACAAAATGTTAAATAATAATCACCATTAACTTCTAACAGTCTTTTTCATTCCAAAGAAGTGTATATTAAAGGTTTTTTCACATTTTGGCGGTATGTGGGAGGCTGACCTACGTTCTGCTCAGTATCACTTTTATACGTGTTCTCGGTTTACATAAATTAGCACACCACGAAATTTAAATGCTGCTAGCACAATTTGTTTTAGTCGGGATGGCGTTCAAGGCTTTTCCCGACTCATTTTACAAAGACATTTCAACATTCAAGACTTAACATGTCCGATGGCATACTAACACACGCTTCGATTTCGTACAAAAGGATGCAGAACGTCAGTGCAACTCCACAAGGCTAAATAATTAGGCATCCTTGATAAAAACAAGCCTTCCATGCGCTATCTAAATGCTCGCATTCACGATTTGCTCCTTGGGAGAACGGTATAGTGTGAGTCTTAACACTTTAAACGTCTATTAAATTTGTCACACGACCCGTAATAAAAATTTCCATACTTCCAATGGCATCAGACGGAATCCCGTTTTCGTCAAGTAGTGACAAAAGACATTATGCATTGCGCAACCATAGTGTACCCTCGAGAACCAATGACCGTTGTTGCAAGGAAAGAGATCCATCAAACCAGTATAGTTTTCGCTGAAGCGATTTAACCACTTAAGGATGTCAACTATGTTTTGGAATAGTTGGAATGTTTGGAATAGTTTGGAATGTTTTGCAGTGGCCTTTTAACCCAATGCCCTTCTGGCATACAAAAAAAAAAAATGTTTTGGAATAAATGTGAATTGATTCAAGGCTCCAAGGTGTGGTCCAAAGTCGTTGCGGAGTAAATTTACTTCATTAAATTTATGTGCTTACCCTAAGCACATAACGGGTGGCAACTAAAATTTTGGATTTTTTTCTCAAGCTGTCAAAAAAAGACAAAGATACATGAAGAAGATCTGATTTATCTAAAATAAAGATACATTACCCATTGAAAAAAATTTAGTGTACATTTGAAAACGGTCCGTAATCGGCTGTTCGGCGAAGCTTTCGTTTGACGTCTAAACAGGAGCGTTGTACGGTCGTCATGTCAACTTTGCGAATGCATCTCTTGATTCTACCAATCAACTGTTCGCAATTCGTGGCTCTCCAGCTATTTTTGTACACCAAGGAACTCAAAATCCCGAAAAAATCTTCGATTGGGTGCACTGAGACAGATTTTTCGGGTCGTGGTTTTTGGGTAAAAATGGGACCGAACGGGTATTCAGGAACGATTGTGTTTTTTTGGCGTAATGCGATGATCCTCTATTCGGCCAAAACACGTATTGTCCATTTGCATGTTGATTTCTATAGAAACGGGATCAAAATTTTCTTCAAACATTCGTCTGGTGCATCTTAATTAACAGCCAAACCAGAGGGCTTGTTGTTGAAGAAACGAGAAAGAGAACGATGTCCTTCTGCGTTCAAAATTTTGGCTGGTCTTCCACTACCTTGCTTGCGAATAGTTGTTGGGCATCTTAAGATATGATAAACAGTCGAAGCCGCAGCATGTTCGCTTTTTAAATGTCGTACCGTATACTTTTTGCCGAGATTTCTGTTGCAGTTCATAGAAGTGTACAACGCGCTCCCGAAATGCTTCTTGTTTCGACGCCATTTTTATCAAAACTGTGCAAGCATAAACAAAACAAAAAATATTAACAAAAAGAGGAGCACATACATACTCTCATATCTCTCTGAGCTCGTTTGTTGTTGAGCATAAGGGCCGCGAAAAAATTCCAAAATTTTAGTTGCCATCCAAAATTTTAGTTGTAACTTTTAAATGGCGTTTCTAGGCAAATCAATCGTGAACTCACCAGGTTCAGTACACTTTTGTCTTGTTTTCTTGTCATAATTGTAAATTAGTTAATGTAACAAATTAATGTTTATGTAGTTTGTTTGTTAATAAATATTGTAAAGATCCTGATGATATTCGAAGGCAAGTAGATTGAAACGTCGAAAATCCATAGGAAATTTTACCGAAAAACATAGTTTTTCATATAAACAATATTGCTTTATAAAAATGTCAGCGAATACCATGGTCGAGTTAGCGCATCGCAGGTTTTCGTTATTTACAGCTTTACATAAGCTGTTGAAGCTTTACTAATAATAAATCAATATAGATCAGTACCTATGAAATAAAATATTTGATTATAGTGAATAATATGTAGCTCGCTTATGAAGCATCTGAGTAGGATTGCGAATTGGAACGTATTTTACAGGTATCAACTAACTAATTAATGCTTTGAGAATCGTATTGTATAGTGAGCCATAGATGTGTGTAACCAACTGTAAAACCGATTTAAAGCCCGTTAAATAGTCATGCAAATCAAACATGCTGAAATTTGATGGACCGTCTGCCAAGTGCAGTTTGCTCTAATCTGTCAGACGTAAGCCAATTTGAAGCTGAAGCGGTCTGACGGTACCTACTACAACTGGACGAGGTACGAAAAGGATGCTATGTCCAGTGCGGCACAATCAAAACCCCCTGAAGCGTGTGATTCAAACAGCATGGACTCTGTCCGCTACGGTTTCCCAAAAATCGCTATGCACATAGTTGATGAACATCAAACATGCATGAAGTAAGGACAAGTTGTACGACATGAGAATTTTCTCTGCCATCCGCCGTCGTCGCCATCGCCGGCGCTGCCGGTGCAATGTCGAATCTTTTCAGCTCCCGGTGCAACGATAGTACAGCTACAGATACCATGTCACCATAAAGACCACCCCGGGGGACGGCAGACAGCATCGTGTTTTCCACCAGACAATTCTTCTAGCCCAGTGCAGTTAATCAGCTTACTGTGCGAGGTTAACGGATTGGAAGTAAATACCGAAGCAGCATTTTGGAGATTTCTGAGTTTTACAGATGGTTTCTTCAGTTTATGCTGAGTTAGTAAGTTGATGGTAGTAAATAAAGATATGAGGAAAGTGGATCCTACGGATATTGCTACTTGCATTGTTGAATAATCGTTTCAAATAACGTTAACACATGAAACCTAGGCATGACGGTCGGAATGGCGTCAGTGATGAGAGTTGCTTGTAAAACTCTCAATCTTGCATAGAAGCTAATTGGATTTTGAAATGCGCATTGATTCGGTTTTATCTTCTTGTCCATGCACGGTTTGATTCGATTCAAACCCTCAACCAAAATTTTACGGAATTACAGTAACCCTATAGTAAACTTCTCCTGTTGATAAAGTTAGAAACAGCAGAAACGTCGATGCCAAGATCATATACTCTAAGCCTAACGGTATAGCTTCATTAATGGAACCATTTTCGATTCAAATGAAAATTAATTTACAAGATGGTAAAACAGCTCTAACGAGAGTTGATTCCAGTAACTGGTAGCCAAGAGCGACGAGCTGCTCATTGATAAATTCCATTAGAATGCAAATTATTGCCTACGACAGCAACGAAGTTTACTGTCAGACCCAGAAGTACCGACAGCAGCAAGTTTATCCTGCAAACTTAGTGTGGATGACCGTCGCTGGTGGCCGCACCGAAAGCAGTTGCCAGACCGAAAGCCGTCATCGGTTATGGCCTCACCGTAATAGCGTAGTCAGTAGCAAGTAGACCAAGGACGATAATGAAGCTGCAAATATTCATCACGTTTGCCGGTATTAACGGTTGCTTCGAACGTTATTGCTCTTCTATCGCAATTTATAGCCCCCCGGTTGGAGGTTTAAGGTGCAAGGATTTTTCGAGATTTATTGATGGTAGCCCTTGAAAGGTAGTAGGTTCTTATTTGAGATTCTCAACGTTCGGATCTGACGGAATGCGATTGCAGGATAAGCTATTTTCCTAGATAACCTATAATTTAATTGCGGTAAATGGTTTTGAGTTTGTAAAAATTGGCTATCAATGTTATTGTTCCTATTAGAATGTACAAGTTTCAATTTTCTTTATACTCCTATTGGATTTACTGCTTCAAATACGGAATGAATGGTAAGATGAGAGAATAAAATTGATTTGAATTCCTCGAGCAACGATGAATTGTACTTGCTCTGTTAGCTGAAACTTCTCTACTTCTTTCGTTCGAATAATCCAATACGTACTAAGGAATTTTGAAGGAAAAACTTCGCTATTTTATCCGGCAGCTGTAAAATTTATCTTCCAGAAAGAAAGCATGTACTCTGAAGAAAGGAGAGAAATAAAAAACCCAGTTTATGGAAAGCAAAACTCGCTGAATCGACTCGCTGACCGGCCTTCGATGCTGCAGACTGACCAACATTGTTGCGATAAGGACGAGCGGATCGGTGCCAAAGTGGGTTGCCACTACTTTTGCAAACTTCAATCAACAGAACGTAACGAGGTTCTTATCGTTGAACAGAATATCCTTACTTTTTCCGAACGTTCTCTGGAGAGATACTGACAATCCCAAAAGCGATGGAGAAACGATCAAAACTAGAAAACGACGATGAAATTCCGTAGTCGGATGGTCCACCTACGCTGCCGAAGCAATCGTCAATCGTTAGTTTTATGCTCACGTCTTTTTCGCTTCTGTGGCATCTTGTATCATTCTATATCTATAGAAATTCATGAAATGCATTAGCCACATTAAATAAAATCCCGTTCACAATCTTGTCAGTTCGTGCACAGAAAACTTAACAAGTAAGTCCTACAAAGTTATTTCATCGATCCAAAAGTTGAGCGAGATTGACACCCTATCAGCATGTAATCTAGCTGTATTGGTAACAATTTAAACTTACTTTAAAATTAAATCTTTTAAAGTGGAATAAAATTTCGCCTCCAGTTGTTATCAACTGTTCCAACTGGCGCTCAAGAAAAACGGCTTATTATTTCTCACACTGTTGTCGAAATTGACAAAGTTCCTCTAGCGGGCAAAACTGTTAGAAAAAAAAGTTGAAATTATCACTCGACCCCAGCGCATCTTACCGACTAGAAAACCTATTATGTTGATTTCTTCCCGTTTTCCATCCGACAGACAGCGACAACGAAGAAAAATGCTCAACTTTCTATTACCTATCCTTTCCACCTGCCTCCCCACCGCCACACCAACTTTCCTTAAGCGCAACATCCGCTCGCGAAACGTTGGCATTTTAATTTCACAATGATAACCAACTGTCCATTTTGTAGAGCAAGTGAGCCCGGTTCGTCGGACGGACAGCTCTCGGACAGCCAGGAAGGTTGATATTTCCATTGCGGCAAGGATTTTCCTCCGTTCGTACGTTCGTTCGTTCGTTCGTCCGTCCGTCCGGTCCGATCGGATCGGATGGTTGATGGTGATGGTTCGAAAGTTGCTCTTCCTGGCCTGGCCGAAGTAGCAGTATGAAGATGGCATTATTGTTGTTCGCAAGCAAAACTTGTTCGAGCCCCGGACGGGACGCGCAAGCGGTGGATTTTCTTTTTCTGATTTTTTTTTCTTGCTGCTTTCCTCCCGCACGCTCCTGAGGAAATTTCAAACGAAGAAGATGTTGGAAATAATGAACTTTCTTGTTGGGATAGTTGATTCGGGTGACGTTGCACGCTAATTGGATTTCTGCGATGGGGTTGTTGGGATGGAGTATGATGTTCGTTCTCTTCCAACGTAAATATAATTTGGAATGACGGAAAGACCGCTGTTTGTTTTGATTTTTATATGACGACCGTAGTTCGTATACATTGCTATACGCAATCAATCTCTTTATTTTACGGAGAATAGTGAACGAAGAGGGACAATAATAATGAATGTAAAAGTCTAACAAAAATACCAAAAACCACGTAATAATTTGATTAAGCTTCTTATGTGAGCAAAAAACTTTAATATATCCGGTAATTGTCATTTGTAATTTGAATGTCATCTACGAAGTTAACTTTATTGAAAATACGATTTGTTTTGTTTCGTTTGGTTTGAGTTTGTTCACGTAAAACGTGAACACATAGAATCTACGGTAACACCCTATTTAGCAAAATGATAGTGAGTGAAAATGTTTGTTTGCAACCTAATCGTTGTTTTGAGCTTATGCGACAAGGTGATTCAGGTTTTCCGTCACCAAAACACTAACAAAAAAGGATATAGCCACATTTTCGCCTACGAAAAAGTTGCAACTCCACCATTGGTCTAAATTTTACCCCTTCTACGATGGAAAATGGATACGATGGACGATTTTGCCACTCAAATCGCACACGTTGAACGTGCAAAAATAAACACGGCCTTCATAAAAGTTATAAGAAAGCGGAAAATTTTTCTCTGGCTGTGCGATGAGTGCGTCAATCTAATGAAAATGGCTTGTTTCGAGGAATTTATGCCATCGTTGAGCTGGAGCAACTCTCCAGGAATTTACCGAAACAACGCCGCTAGCGTCAAGCCACGTGACTGGAGAACCGCCGAAGAAGCATCGCCGGGAAGAGCGTACAAATGTCAATAAACCGCTTCTTATCGGTATTATGTCAAGCACTTCGCAAATCGTGATAACCGTGTTTCTTAGGGAAGCAAATATTCTGGTTAAATCTGTTCTGAAATCAGGGATACTTTGGATTGCGAAGATCCGACACAAGGTGACTCCGTTGATTCAAAATAATGCCGGCTTGAACGGAGTGAATCGTGTCTCGGTCAAAATCGAAATGGCGAAAAATATCGTAATGTTGCACTGAATACAGGCCCTAGGTCACGTGTAATACTCTTCAGAGAATTTGAAAGCACCACCGTAAAAGCTTCTAGTCCCAACTGTATCCCATTCGTCACCGAGAATCCCGAGGCCATCGCAAATGGGATCTTAGACCCGGAATACAGGACTGACCACCTTCCATCGCTAAACTGGATATTGGTACGCAACGAAATTAGTATTATGGACGCCCTCAAACCCTCCGCCGCAGTCGAGATCGCACATCAGAAAGTATAATGCAATCGGCCCACCCGGCATAGTCGAGCTGTCACTGTTCTGTTGACCGTATGATTAGCTTCTGCCATCAGAAATGTCACGTTTCTGTGCTGGGTATCGGTCTTAAGCTGGGTCTTAAGGGTTTCCAACTTGCTTTCTCAGGCAAGTACCGTCGTGACAGCTCATCTTTACTTCTTCAAGTTCTTTCCGTCTATAGCAATGGTACCTCGTCGTCCAGCCCCAGATACTACCGCTCTGTCTTGCTGCTATCCGCCGGGTATCTCAGCTTCAGTGTTGAACTATGAAGCTGTTGCAACTAGCAACGTGGCAGATAACCATCCCATGCGCTTATATTACCAAAATGTGCGAGGATCTCGGACCAAAAGGTAGATTTCTGGCTGTTTCTGGCTGCATGAAGGCTACTGTAGGCTTTGCTCTACATGAGTTAATGCAAATCAATGACACTGGCAACAGAAACGCTCGATTTCTTGATTAGGAGTTGCTGCAGCAACACCCGTCTTCACCATTTTGGAAGCCATTGAGCCTGTGATTACTCTCGACGCAGACCATCCTGCTTTGAACGTTCTGTTGAGCTTCTGCTGAAAGCGCTGATTATTTTTGAGGATTCTTTCGGAATTAATGGCACACTGGACTTTCGACGAACTGATTATGATGGGATCAGTGCCGCTATCTCTCGCGTTGACTGGCAGACACTAAGCTCTGCTAATTGTCGAGTATTTTCAGCAAACATTCTTGAACGTGATGGCTTAATTTGTATCCAACGCCCAGGGCTAGAGCTCTACGAAGATACTACCGAAATCGTGCTCACCTTAAAAAAACCGGAGTTCAATCGTGCGCGTAACGACTGCAAGAAACTCAACTGATTTCATTCTGTACCAACGATTGGTTTTCCGTACGCAGGCACGTCCTCCCGCAAATCGTAACTCTGCAGGAAATCTGACGCAAAAGAGAGAAAGTTCGGACGATCCGCAGCGGAAAGACTCATTTTTACCACAGTTGTGGCCAACGAACCCAAGGAACTGGGAGGGAGCTATGTAGCGTTGGGTAGAATATAAAATCGCGTGATAGATTGGAAAACGATCAAAGCGAGGATGTGTCTATTGAGAATAAAGAGCCGTTTCTTCAATTACAGCATTATGAACGTGCACTACTCGCGCGAAGGTAGACCCAATGATGAGAAAGCTTTCTACGCGCGGTTGAAGAGTCAGCTGTTCACCACGGGACATCAAGATCGTCATCGGGGATATGAACACCCAGCCGGTTCTTCTCTAACATCAGGATCATACGTTTCCTACGAATTCTTGTGCGGATATTGACTCTGACTATCACCTAGTAGCAGAATATGTTCGCTCAAAACTTTCAATCCTATACCTGGCACCCTATATCTGGCCTGCGGTTGAACATTAGGCAACTAGATAATTCGAAATCTGCTGAAATGTACGTGCGAATACTAGATAAGACACTGCCTTCTACCGAGGAGTTAGATGCTTCAAACCTTAAGGACGGCTGGGATAGAAAACGCTCGGCAATCGGAAAGGTGAACAGTCCCGGAGTATACACAATGGTTGATTTGATGGAGAATGCCAATAAGCGGTGCAGAGAAAAAAAATGCTTGGAAAAATTTTCTGAGCATTGCACTATGGAGAACTTGGCCAAATACCGACGAGTAAGAAATCAGTTGACCACCATCCTGAGAAGTAAAAAGCGCCAAAAGGGGGACAGAGATCGTGAAGAACAATTTCGAGAAAATCAAGGGTGTCCCACATCAAATTGCATCACGAAAGAAACGCCGTAGAAAATTACCCATTAGGTATTTTCTCTTGAAAGTTTGGGTAGCAGTAGTTTAGAGTGTATTGTTTACACTATATTTTTATCGCGGTCAGTTTTTCGCGAATTGGACAAAAGGCGTCACCCGAAAAGCAACGCCGCGAATTTATTTTGCCGGAGAACGGCTGGAAGGGATGGGCTTCTCGCATCTACAAAAATGGTGATCGACTCGACTGCTGCTACTATAATGCGGGTAAAAAACGCTTATAAGGTGTTCTCCTAGATACTATTGCGCCGGGTGTTACCGATAGCACCGATAGGTTTCAAGAGGGCTCGCACAACTACGGACCAGACTTTTACCACCCGACAGATCTTCCAGAAATATTGGGAGTAGATCGTACCCACGCATCACATCTTGATTGTCTTCAAAGCAGCATACGATACAGTCGATCGCGACCAGCTGTGGTATATTATGTTTAAAAATCGTTCCCAGACAAACTAACACAACTGATTAGAGCTACATTGAACCGAGTTATGTGTTTTGTGCGCATCTCGGGAACACTCTTAGGTTCCTAGATATGAAATGGAGAAGGCAAACGAGAAAGCCACCAATATACTCTTGCCATCTCAAGCTCCTACCTAGCACCTCCACGCGGCCATACCCGGTATTATTCTATTGAGTAGCTAAGCTAAAAGGTGCGATGCGGCGTGGTTCCCGGCTGCCTGATATCAAAACTGCGCTTTTGGGCAGACGGCTGAGTCACACGGCCAGGTAAGTCTAACATGTTATTCTAATGATTTCTCGCGTAACTTTTCAAAAAAGGACCTAAGTAACAATGAGAGATTCTCTTTGTGCCTCTTCTCTTTCGGGTAGCACGGCGCTACAGAGGCACTTTAAAGCATCAGCTTTGCATGAATCGGTTGCTAGCGTCACTATTCAGTTAGACGTTAAGAAAATTTTCGTTAAAATGCGTTTATGTCACCGTAATAATCGAAAGAGAGGGACACCAAAGAAAGTCTCTCAATGTTAGATAGGTCCTTTTGAAAAGATACGCGGGATTTGTTTTGTTTTAGCTCATCAAGCACCTCCTACTGTACAGTGAAAACTTTGGCCGTGACAAGTTTGAATAATGCACATGGATATCAGAAGGAACAATAAAATTAATTATTGGATATTAGATGCACTGATGGAAACACAAATGACGCAATTTTAGTTCATTCTATGGATTGCTGGTGAGATTGTTCTGTTTTTTCCGTATATGCTTCATTTTATTTTATTTTTGACATTAAGGTACCCCGGGGAAAGTGGGACCTAAAAAACCATAGTTAAGGTTTTTTCGACTGTGTAATATATACCTATAATTATTTCGAAATTCTTTCAGCACAGAAACTCTTGGTATCACTTCGAAGGTTTAAATACGAAAAAGGCCTATCATTTTACATGAAATAAATGTGGAGGAGAATTTTCAAAACCATGGCTCGGTTGATGAGGCAAGTGGGACCTATATTCAAATTTGATTAAAAAGCATAAAATAACAGAAAATTGTGTACGTTAATATACAGCAACGTTGAAGCAGTGCAAGAAGCAATAAAAGAAGCAATAAAAGACAATATTTCTACGAATGGTGCATCCAAAACCCAGGTTTTGAAGGACACCAGGACACGGTTTAGTAAAGAGAAGAGTTAGGGCTTATAAACGAAGTGTGAAAAAATTGGCGGCCATCTTGGATTTGGCCGCCATGTTAGATTTTATTAAAAAATCGCCGTTTTTGACATGATCCATGATTTTTCTCAGCCTTCCGATGGTGATCTTGAAATTGAAATCGGTTGGGGGGATCATACCGAAAACGGCGATTTTTTGATAAAATCCAACATGGCGGCCAAATCCAAGATGACCGCCAATTTTTTTTACTTCGTTTATAAGCCCTATCTCTCCTCTTTACAAAACCGCGTCGTTTGTAGTTTGTTTCATAGCAAATTTTGGAAATATCACAATAATTATATGAAAATTGAGAACCTTGCTGCAAATAACTGGTTGTTTTATTCAGTTAAGGTCATTGCACACCTAATTTCATGAATGTTTCTTGCAGCATTTTTTCTCAGCTTTCCAATGGTGGTCTTAAAATGAAATCGGTTGGAAGGCTCATGGTGAAAACGGCGATTATTTGATAAAATCCAATATGGTGACCAAATCCAAGATGGCCAGCAAAAATTTTTTTACTCCATTTGAAAGCCCTATTCTTCTTCTTTGCAGAACCGGGCCATTTAAAAGTTGTTTCATGGCAAATTTTGAAATATCACATGATATAGATCTCAAGGTTTGCTCAAAATTCAACTTTTTTTGAAACTGTTAGGCCCCGTGACGAACGAGGGGTCCATTATTTCGAGGTATTCAAATTCTTATTTTTTAACCATTTTTAACCAATTAAGCCCAAAAGTTTCAATATTTGAAGACCTCGTGTCAGTAGTGGCCCCGTTTCAGCGAGAATTGCTCACTTCATTTTTAAGCACCTGAGAATCTACTGAAATGGACGTAACTTTCTTATCTTTTGATATTTTTTCTCCGAATTTGGGGATTTTTTTAACAAATCATTTTTAACAAAATTTTAACAAATCATTAGTTTGCTGCAGTTACGAGCCATGGTACGCACCATGCGAATCCGGGAGGACACTAGGAATTCGGATCCAGTTCCCATAGCGGAACATTTCAGCATCAGTAACATGTCACATATCAAAACACATCAGCATTTCACAAAATAGTGATTCATGATTCGCTTCCGAACACGGGGAGATTTTCTTCTAAGCTCCAAACATGGTACAGATTTCGAAGGAGCTGGACCAGAACATGAAATTGGCCATATGGTCTCTGAGAGACATGAAATGGTCGCCAAGGGTTTTAGTAAATTTTCGAATGCTAAAAATGATGTAGACCTTAAAGGGGTTAATAAATGCTGGGTTTAAAGTTAAATGCAAGATATCCATACATATTTTTTGTCTGAAAGCGTTGGTCATAGGCATTTAAATCAGGCAACAGCAATTAACAGCCTAAATGTGCTAATGACATTTGAATCAAATCTCGTTCCGTTCATGGAAATTATTCCATTAAGCAATTAGATGAGGGAGGATTAAACAACATCATGCTAAGCATTCATCCACCTATGGGAATTACACAGGAATCATGGCAAAAATGCTCAAGATTTACTATATTCTGAATCGAAAAAAAACTGGTGTAAGATAAAAGGTAAATGTTACATATATTCATGACCTGCATTCCGGCACAAAGATTCTTACTTTAACCAGGTAGCATTCTGGGAGTGTGATGCCAGGAGTGTGCACATTCGATCCTACACCATGAATTCCAATCGCTATCATTGAATATTATTACGCTAGCTATATAGCGTGCAATAGTGCAGAGTGCACGATACTCGAGAGCTAGTGATGAACCTTTTGATCTTGTAAATTAACTCTAATCATGGGCCATCATCATCAGCATCACGAGCAGAGTGCTGATTGAAAAACGGGGTTGCACTTGTGCCGGCCGGGTGACAGCTGCATAAGCCGGTCTGAACGGGATGATGCCGTAGCAGCGGTACCTATAAGTGATGCACTCGACAAGTGGGTGCAGGAAAATAATGTTGTTACACTTAATGATGTTAGTTTATCATGTTTACCGAGGTGTTCCCTATTTATCGGATCAACCTTAGTTCGTGAAACGGTTTTGTTTGGTCTTTCAAAGAAGGGAAGATTTATCCAGCCTAACAGTCGTTATCGATTCAGTCGTCCATAACGTTACGAGATCATACGGCGTAAGCGCAGGAGGGAGTCAAGTATCAAGCGGCTCCATAAAACGGTCCATGAATTTGTAATTGGATTTTTCAACAGCATACTCAAGTGGTATCGCTTTTTTTAGGAAATTGGAGAAAAACACGTTTAATCAAGCACCTGACCCGGACTCGAGGGGAACCTAAGCAATCAAATCAACCTCACGACAGGAGAAGGTATCTCAATCTGGGGGTTCGGTTTCAATAGCTAATAAAATTGTTATTATAAGCGATAGAAATGGCGGAAGTAAAAAGCGACAGCCGTTTCCAATTCAACCTTTTGCCACTTTGCTGCTGGATTTTCCCTATCTATAGGAGATGCTACGCTCGGATGCCTCTAACACTGTCCTACCGTCATCCGCCGAACGGTCGGTAACGACACTATAATGATGATTACAATCAAGCTAATGGTGTCGACCAATTTACACTGTACATCTCGCGGGCTGAACTGTCGCACTTATCGAGACGACACCTTGATCGTAGGCGGAAATCGATTACATGGCTTGTGGTCGTAACGGTCCTTGGCCGGATGGAAACCAGGTTGCTGCAAAAATTCAACTCAATCGTAGCACTAGCGCCGGTAGGATTTGCAATCAGTTAAATTTAGGTCAAGCCGTAAGATTATTTATACTATTTAAATTGATTTAAATAAAAATCACATTTCCATTTCCGAAATTTAAAAAAAGCTCCAAAAGCTCTAGAAAAATATTATCATACAATAGCGCCGAGCAAACAATGAAGAAATACTTCAACAAGTGTGCTTCAGTACGAGTACCTTCGCCGGTCGGATCGTCGTCATCCGACACACAGCCATTCGTTTACCATATCGGAGTCAAAGTTCAGTACACCGTTCTAGCACAATTTCACAAACAAGAATCCTTACACCTGCTGCAAGCTGACTACACCTGTAAACTGACACTGCTCGTACGCTAACGAACCGCACCAAGCAACGAACGCATCTGCATATATGCGATTTAAATCGCTGGCAGGTAGGTACCTACATAACTCGACAACCGACAACAATAGAAGTAAAAAAAACACAAATGGTATCAATTACTCGGTCGGTCGAGCTTTTTTTTTGTTTTCATCCTGAATCAAGGAAAACGCGGTATCATTAGTGTAGGGTAACAAATCACGCTGTTTCCATCCACTCAACCGTTTCGATACATACAGAAACGTATGAACACTGCTTAATGCTGCACAATGACATCGCAGAAAAAACCCATCGCACGGTACACGCACCTGAAAATGAATTGTTCCAATCAATCAAGCTCTTGTTCCGTCGCATCGATATCCTATCCAGTCTGCCATGTGTGGTTACGAGCGTAGGAAAGAGTAAAATATATCAGCCGCTGTCGTTTCCCCCCTTCCACCTCCCGCTGCAGTAGCAGTTTAATGGTAATTGATTAAAATCCGGATCGAAGCACGGAACGGAATACGCACACCGCCGAGCCGAGCCAAGCCGAGCCGATCGGAATGCAAATTAAAAAGCGATAGCAATAATCAAAGCAGCATTCGAAAATTATACGCCCGTGCGTGAATCAATCCGACCCGGCTGCCTCTCGGATGAAGCGACCGAACGGAGCAAATCATTTGAAGTGCCTGGCCTATAGCTACGCGGCTACGTGTAACAGACCGCAATTCAGTTTGATTTTTCAACTTGAAATTTTTATTTTCAAGCAAACCGTTGTTAGTCTTTTGAATTGTGAGTTATGAGAAAATGATTATATGATGTGTTTCGTTGTCAGCAATTTGCATGGTTTTAAGGTGAAAAATTGAATCATTGGTTCGGATTCTATGTTATTATTATGGTAATAATTAAATACCGGGCTTTCGATGTTAAAAAAAAACTATGAAAATGGAACTGAATGGATTTCGTTATGTTTCAGCCACTTTTAAAAACTCGTATGTTGTTGTCACCCTCGAAACTAATATTTGTACGATTATGTACGAGGTCTTAATATTAGAAAAATATTCGAATTTGTTTCTTTCTACCCAAACAAGAAGGACTCGATTCAAGGCCGCTTGGATGAACGTGTATCTTCGTGCGACAGCGAAATTTTTCCAATAGCATCAATAATGTCAGTGGCTGCGCAAACAGCATTTAGGTAATGTAATGTACAGCGCTTTGGTAAGAGAAAGGATATTCCTGGTTGCTCTTTGCCGCGAATATCTATAGAAAAAACCAAAAGCACCATGCGGCTTCATTGTACTATCGACTAGACACAACCTCATGTTTGTTGTCTTGACTTTATAATGAAATCAGGCATTAGCTAAATTTTTCTAACGGTAGTTTA
This sequence comes from Sabethes cyaneus, assembly GCF_943734655.1. Classification (NCBI taxonomy): domain Eukaryota; kingdom Metazoa; phylum Arthropoda; class Insecta; order Diptera; family Culicidae; genus Sabethes; species Sabethes cyaneus. The sequence goes on along the minus strand of NC_071354.1, from coordinate 17,871,795 downwards.
TACAATACCACTCCTACCACAGTCATACTCAAGAGTTATGGAATGCCGGCAAATCATGAGCCCAAACGGAAAAGTTGGATTCGAATCCGAATACAATTTACTGCCATTATAACCGCGCATCTCCTAGTTTAGTAAAAGGTAATGAACTATGAGTGTAATAAGTGTACTATAACGACCCTTATCCAATTTGTCGCCCTTTCCCCTTCATCTTTTGTCTTAATCTAGGGTGCCATAAAACACCTTTGATTTCATAATTTTCTTCTTCTTCTCCGACACGAATGCACTAACAAGTGTAAAGTGTCGTTAATAAAAAACAACAACAACAAATTACTTTCTTCTACCATCCCTGACGTGGCCAGATAAGAACAGAAGGTGGGGCACCGACTTTCCAAAAATATATTTTGGTCTTCAAAAATGAAGTACTAATCAATTAGGATGGTGGACGCAAACTTTTAATTTACATTACTGAAAATTTTTGCATTAAATATTACTGTATGATGATGGAGCACGTGCCCAGGGACTCAATCGATGAATTTTTTCTACCGCAGTTACACCACCGTGTATTCAAATTTACACCGTCCGTTTAGCGGTATAGTGGTATAGTTTAGTGGAATATAAACGCTATGCAAATGCATAACACAACCAGCAGTTTGCTCAGTCATACCTCCGATTGTTCAGTAGAAGGAATGCATTCTGATCATTTTGTAAATTTTCGTTTCGATCCAGTTTCCTGTGCCTTTGAAAGCAGCGAATAGCTGTAACACAGGCAATTGACAGTCACCAAACTAACGAAAAGGAACCGCGCTATCGTATGATTCAATACCACGAAAAAACAATCACTACAAGTGCATGGAAGAAGTCGGCCGAAGACCGTCCAACACAAACGAACATTTTGCCTGCGTAGGACCGACGCCGGGCGACAAACTTTTTCTGTGGGTAACCGATTTGGAGACTAAAAGAGAAACGAAAAAATACGTCACTTTATGCTTCCAGGCAGTTTGCAGCTTACACTTTTCAATATGAACGCAAAGCGGGAGAACGATTATAGGTTTCTCTTGAGAAGCCACATGGATCGAGGCCGGCAGCGGCGCAAGCGGTAAATTTACTGGATTAAAAAACAGTCAAATGATCCACTTCAAAGCGCAAGTTGAATGCAGTGCAGAAAGCGTATGCATTCATGCAGTCACAGTCCACTCGCGATCCCTTTTCAAGCCCTGTCCAAGCCTTAAAATTAAGGTTTGAATTTTAATTTTAATTCAAACTTAAGCCTGTTGTTTTATATTGAATTGAACTAAAATTTCAGAAAGAAATTGGAGATATATTAAGGACTCTAAATGAAACATGAAATAGGACTTGAAATGAAATGAAACAATTGTATTTGAAATAAGACTTAAAATTGAATTGAAATCAGAAACAAAATTGAACCTAGAATCGGAGTCATAATTGGACCTAAAAGTCCAATTGGACGAAAACACAAAAATCAGAATATTGAAAGTCGAAACTGGGGGTTACCACTACGCCGGTTAGCATTCACGCCTCTCACGCCGAGGACCCGGGTTCAAATCCCAACCCCGCAGAAGTCACGAATGACCCAAAACTGGTTAAAGTGACTATAATCTAAACAAAAAAAGTCGAAACTAAAAATTCATAAATCAAAATAATATGTCACAAGTCAAAAGTCAAAAGCCACAAGTTAAAATATAAAGAGTTTAAATTCAAAAGTCGTGTGCCCGAAATTAAAAACCAAAAACAAAAATGTAAAAGCGAAAACGAAATAAACGAAATAACGTCAGAA